>NC_082652.1:17898178-19137345 GCF_028023285.1 Balaenoptera ricei | reverse complement strand
CTGCTGATTTATGTTTTTGCTAAAGGTACCTTTTGTATCTGCTGTGTATTATAGCAATAAAAGAATCATTTTGTTAGGAAAAGAATCAACTGGTATTCTTTCGTAATCCACCGATTCGATACAAACATCCTGTTTCTGAGTTCAGCATTGTATGTAAGAAGCCCTGCGCTTGGGTTAAACCTTTTCCATGTTCCCTGTTGGTAAAGGAAATGCCAGCTCCCTCTTGGAGTAGAGAAGGAAGGAGCTAACAGAAGTACTAGCTGTTAAAAACGTTTTTACTTTGCAACAGGCAGGATTTTCCGAAATGTCAGGTTGACCCGGGGAGCCAGAATCTTCTTTCGGACGGGGAGACTGTGGTACCAGTGAGTGTTGGTTGGGTGGTTCATCATAAGTAAGCTTCCGTGGGCCAGCTGGAGCCTGACCACCCCCAGCCTCCGGGAGGGGTGCTTCCCCCGGGAATCCTTATGCCGGAAGAAGAAGTCTCTGCAAGCCCCAAAGGAGACAGAGGCGATGGGGCTCCCAGGAGCCAGTTCTCTCTCATCATCTCTGTGCTCACCAATGTGGTCATGGCCGTCTTTGTACCTGCAGTGAGAAAACAAGCAGAGTTCACAGAACAGCCCTCTGTGGAAACATGCCCACACCCAGAGCCCTCAGTTTGCCTGCAGGGAAACAGTGCCACAAGCACAGGTTTCTGCAGGGGCTGGAGGGCTGTATCTGGTCCACAGATGAGGCAAGCCTTTCAGTTTGTTATCAGCCGTCTTTGATCACACGCTTTAAAACCAATAGGGAGGGGCTTCCCTGGTGGCGCAGTGGTTAAGAATCCGCCTGCCAATGCAGGGGACACGGGTTTGACCCCTGGTCCGGGAAGATCCCACATGCCACGGAGCAACTAAGCCCATGCGCCACAACTACTGAGCCTGCGCTCTAGAGCCCGCGAGCCACAACTACTGAGCCCGCATGCCACAACAATTGAAGCCCACATGCCTAGAGCCCGTGCTCCACAACAAGAGAAGCCACTGCAATGAGAAGTCTGCACACTACAACCAAGAGTAACCCCTGCTCCCCGCAACTAGAGAAAGCCCGTGCGCAGCAACAGACACAACACAGCCAAAAATAAAAACAAATTAAAAAACAAAACAAAACAAAAAAAACCAATAGGGAATTTCCTGGCAGTCCAATGGTTAGGACTCTGCGCTTCCACTGCAGGGGGCCCAGGTTTGATCCCTGGTCAGGAAACTAAGATCCCACAAGCCATGTGGCATGGCCAGGAAAAGACAAACAAACAAAAAAACCTCACCAATAGAGGCCAAACACGAGTCTTAGAGTTCTCCTGTAGGGTTTGTATGTGTAAACCTTCATTGCGTAAGACGGTTTCTTCCTACACTTAGAAGAAAAGCCGTATTCCTCGCCCAGTCTGGCCCCTGCCAGCCTCTGAGCTCATCCCATACCCCTCTTTCCCTCATTCACTGCCTTCCAGCGGGATTTCCACTCGAGACACCCCAAGCTCCCTCTGCTCTCCCTCCAGGTGCCTGTGTGGCTCACGCTCTCTCTCGGTTTAGTCACCAGCTCAAACGTCACCCCTCCGTGAACCCTCCTCTAACCATCTCCCCTTAAACCCAGAGCTCTCAACCAGGGTGACTCTGCCCCCCAGCGGGCACGAGGCGATGTCTGGAGACATTCTGGTTGCTCTGACCAAAGGGACCCCTGAAAAAAATGCACAGTCTAAAAGCTGAGAATTATGTTTCATTCCGTGGACAAAACTGAGGACTTAAGCCCAGGAGGCAGCCTCTCAGCTAGCTCTGGGGGACTGCTCCGAAGAGGTAAGGGAGGAACCGACAAAACATGGTTGTTAGAACATCAAAAGATTACTGATAATCAAAAGAAAACCAGACATCTCGAGCTAATGAATTTAGTGCTTTTCTGTGTATGGGACAGTCTGGGCTCACTGAAATCATTCCTTTGATATGCACCTCAGCTCTCTGGGGCCGGTATCCTGTTCTTTCCCATCCTGAGTCCCCTCAGGGGGCACCACTGGGGGTGGCTGCAGGGGCTGAGGGCTTGGCGATGGCTATGTCTCCATCCTGAGTTCCCTCAGGGCTACAGTGGCTTGATGGCCCAGCGTCCTTTGTTGGATGATCTGGCAGGCAACATTTTTCATTCACAGGGTGGCACTGGCATCTGGTGGGTGGAGGCTAGGGATGCCACCCAACGTCCTGCAGTGCACAGGTCGGCCCCAGAAAGAGGATTATCTGGCCCAAAGCGTCAAGAGTGCTGCTGCTGAGAAACCCAGACTCCTTCCTCCCAGCCGTTCTTAGATCAGCCTGTTTAATGTTCTACGAGACACTTATCAACGTCTGAAGTTATCCTGTTCACCTGTTCATCAGTTTGCAGCCTCTCACTCCCGCCATGGTGAGAGCTCCATAAAGACTAATTGCTTGTGTTCCACTACTACTCCCCTAACTACACTGAAGAATTATTTGTTGTACAAATGAGTAAAGTACGGTGGAATCCTAAACTCTTCTTTTTGGAAGAGACAGGAGATTTATAAAATTCAGTCCACTGTCCTCAAAAGCAAAAGGTAAAAACAGTTAGGGTGTCACCTGTTGACAAGCACGAAGTTGAAGGTCTGTCCAGTCACTAAAGAAACGCGATCCCGGATGCGCTCTAGGACAGGGACCCAGGGCTTTGGAGACAGAGTAAGGCCTGAAAAGGTGTAGGTCAGCCCAGCGTCACCGTATGTCGCCTGCTTCCTTGGGACATTGTGCCACTTCCCAAACACCTGGATCCTGGCCAGCGAACCTGTGCAGGGGAAACATGGCAGCGCCTCAGACCATCCACACTCACTCCCTGAGTATTCAGAAAAGGAAGTAAAACAGGAACAACATCTAATACCCCGACCGGGGACCCCCTCCTCAACAATCATTGTGGCTCGCCCAAAACGTTCATGTGAGGACAGTGATCCTTGTCCGACACTTGGAGAAACACAGCCCTAGTCCAAGTTTTTTATAAAAACACCCTAACTTAATTGCTCAGTAGGACCGTAATACAGAGGCTGAAATTGGAGCAAAATGAAGTTAGGCTACACGCTAACACGGTGATTTTGCCAACTGTGGGGACAAAGGGCGTGGGCATCGATGGAAGATGGTGCTAATGCAGCTCAGGATGGAGGCTGGGTCTCCCGTGGGCATTTCCACGTCTCCCCGTCCTCGTGCTCTGCCACCTTGCAGCGGTTCTCAGTGTGTGGTCCCCAGGTCAGCAGCATCAGTAGCACCCGGAAACTCTAGACACTAGACTGCAGGGGCAGGGCTAG
Organism: Balaenoptera ricei; assembly: GCF_028023285.1. NCBI lineage: Eukaryota > Metazoa > Chordata > Mammalia > Artiodactyla > Balaenopteridae > Balaenoptera > Balaenoptera ricei. The sequence goes on along the minus strand of NC_082652.1, from coordinate 19,134,035 downwards.
CAATGGTGTTCTCACAAGCAACAAAGTCCTCCAGGTGACGCTGAGAACCTCGTGCGTAGGAATTACCTGGTAATTTACCATCTCTCCGCTCTCAGCGGACAGGAGATCCCTGTTACTAATTAAGTCTGTATCCCAAGCACCCAGCAGGTTGCTTGGCCCAGAGGTGCCCGGAATATGTGTTGAGTCAATTAACAAACTCATCCGTAATTAATGGCTCCTGGGTTCAGATTTCCCTAAACACGGACCACTAGTTTTATTATCCAACAAGCCTTCCACACACACCCCACCGTCCCCTGCTTACCTGTAAAATATTCCACTTCTTTCTCCAACTCTTGGAAAATCTCATCTGCTTCGGCTTTGCCAAACAGGACTGTGTAATCGCAGTCCAGGCCCTCGGCTACAATGTGCCTCCAGCTGAGGCCTGCCGAGTGGACTCCACTCCCCGGGGCTGCTCTCCTGGGCTTTTTCCCGCTGGTCCCCTCCTCTTCGGCCAACCCTGCTGGGCCTCCTCCGGTCTGCTCTTGCTCCCTCTTTCCCATAAGGCCCCTGACAGCCCCCTTCACCAGGAATCTGTCCATCTAGTCTCCACAAAGCAAACACCTGGTAGCCAGTGGCCAGCCCAAGAGAGAGAGATTGCCCAGGCTCTGTCCCAAATGCCAAAATCCACTCTGCAAAGTGGTCTCACAGTGGCATTCCTCCAGGTTTTAAGTTTCCATTTTAAAGTTTAACACCATGTCCTATAAAGGAAGTAAGAGGTTAAAGCTGGAAGGATCCCTCCCACACCTGAGTAGGTATTAGAATCAGCTGCCTAGCTTGCAAAACCCACGTGTGCCTGCCCTCCACCCGCAAACATCAGAATTTTTAAAGAAACATCCACCCCCCGGAATTCGCATGCCAATGGCAAACTTGGAAACTGCAACCCAAACCCTCACTTTACATATGGGGAAACTGACACACTGAGAGGGGGAGAGGTTTGCTCAAAGTCACCAAGAAAAGTATGTCTCTCTCTCCCTTCCACCCTGCAAAGGACAGGCTGGGGGGTGGGGGGTAGATAACTGGCCGGCCTCCCACCAAGTATTAAAACAGGCAAGTATTGCGATCCTTACAAGGGCATGATTCTGAATCTAAATGTAACAACGGTTAAACGTGGTCATACACCAGCACGCCGAATTCTGATAGAAAATAAGAATTGTAACACGTGCGGGGGCTGGGCGGTGCCGAGGGTTCTCTTTAAATTCTCAGCTCCCGCGAAGCTCCGCTTCTCCCAGACACTCTAGAAAGGGCCTACGGGAAGGAGGAAACACTTACCCCTCCACAGAACTGCTTCCGGGTAGATTTCAGCCGCGAAAATCCAGGCAAATCTGCAAAACAAAGCGGTGGGCGGCCTCCGGGCGCCACCTGTTGGCCCTCCGGGCGCGTTGCAAGCACCGCTGTATTTCTGGATAACGTTCTTTGTTCCGCAGCGGTGCAGGGTCCCCGGTGGTTTGGGAGCTGTTGTTCGGTATCATCTCTCCCTGGGGATTAATTTCGTTTCCTGACAGGGAGTTGGGCCAACCAGCATATTGTCGCAGATAGGAGCACGAATTCTGCAATCAGACCCTGTAACTTCCATTTCTGTCTCCTCAACTGTAGCTGTGTGGCTCCTACAGGTCACTTAACCCCTCTGGGCTTGAACTGCCTTCTCTGAACAGTGGGGACTACAAAACCTATGCCATGAGAACCATGAAGAGTAAATGAGAGGATGTGTGAGAAGGGCTTCTGTGCTTCAAACAAATGTCAGCTTTTATTATCACCAATTTTTTTTTTTTAAAGGAATTCCTTTATTTTTATTTTTTATTTATTTATTTATTTATTTACTTTTGGCTGTGTTGGGTCTTCGTTTCTGTGCGAGGGCTTTCTCTAGTTGCGGCAAGCGGGGGCCACTCTTCATCGCGGTGCGCGGGCCTCTCACTATCGTGGCCTCTCTTGTCGCGGAGCACAGGCTCCAGACGCGCAGGCTCAGTAGTTGTGGCTCACGGGCCTAGTTGCTCTGCGGCACGATCCTCCCAGACCAGGGCTCGAACCCGTGTCCCCTGCATTGGCAGGCAGACTCTCAACCACTGCGCCACCAGGGAAGCCCTATTATCACCAATTTTTATTTACTCTCTCTCGGCCAATGGAAGGAAAAGAGGTTGGGGGCTTTGTTTTGAATATTCTTAGCATCCAGCTCTGCAAATTTTGACAAAGGTAAACAGTTGTGTGACCACACCACAATCAAGATCTAGAATTCCATCATCACGTAAAATTCCCCCAAGTCTCCTAGTTATCAACTCGCCCCTTACCCCACCCCTGGCAACCACTGATGTGTTTTCTGTCCCTAGAGTTTTACCTTTTCCAGAATTTCTTGTAAATGAAATGATACAATATATAGGCTTTGTGTCTGGCTTCTTTCACTTAGCCTAACGCTTTTAAGATGTATCCATATTGTTCGTATCAGTTTATTCCTTTTTATTGCTGAGTAAGCTGCCCTTGTACTCATGCCCTACAATTTGTCCACCTCCTTGCCACTTGAGGGGCATTTGGGTTGTTTCCAGTTTGGGGAAAATACAAATAAGGTCACTATATCTATTCATGTACAAGCTCTCATGTGAATATAGATTCCAATTTCACTTGGGTAAATACGTAGGAGTGGGATCGCAGGGGCACATGGTAAGAGTATGTGTCACTTCATACAAAGCTGCCAAACTGTTTTTCAAAGTGGCTTTTATTTTCTTATTTTAAAAATAATTTTAAATTATGAGCATCTCTTCTTCTTACACATCAAGCTCCTTGTCCTAGGCGCTGGAACACAGCAGTAACAAGGATCAAGTCCCTGCCCTCACCTAGGTTACATGTTGGAGATGGAGACAGAAATAAACAAGGAGAGAATAAATAAGATTATTTTATTTTATTTTGGCCACACCAGAAGGCATGCGGGATCTTAATTCCCCGACCAGGGATCAAACCCGCTTGCCCTGCAGTGGAAGCGCAGAGTCTTAACCACTGGACCTCCAGGGAAGTCCCAATAAGATCATCTTAGATAGTACAGAAGCTATAAATAGAGTGACCTGCTAGAAAGTGGGGCAGGAGGAGAAGGCCCTTCAGAGGAAGGGTCTCGAGCTGAGACCTGAGGTTTTCCAGGCAGGGGGACAGTGCGTGCAAGGTGTAAAGACCACACAAGGGACAGCCGGGTATGCCTGGTGACTGTGCTGAGAACCAGGTTCATCATGTCACAGCAGCTGGGCTTCCGTGAGAGGGCGAAGCAGCCTTCCCAACTGGTAAGAAGCAGGGATTTTTTTTTTAAACCATTTTTAAAAGTTGAAGTATAGTTAATTTACAATGTTGTGTTAGTTTCAGGTGCACTGCAAAGTGATTCAGTTATACATATATACATATATTCTTTTTTCAGATTATTTTCCATCATAGGTTCCATTGAATATAGTTCCCTGTGCTATACAGTAGATCCTTGCTGTTTATCTATTTCATATATAGTACTGTGTATATGTTAATCCCAAACTCCTAATTTATCTCTGCCCCATCCTCTCTGGTAACCATAAATTTGTTTTCTATGTCTGTGAGTCTATTTCTGTTTTGTAACTACGTTTATTAGTATCATGTTTTTAGATTCCACATATAAGTGATATCATGATATTTGTCTTTCTCTGACTTGCTTCACTCAGTATGATAATCTCTAGGTCCATCCATGTTGCTGCAAATGGCATTATTTCGTTCTTTGTTACGGCTAATATTCCATTGTGTGTATATACCACATCTTCTTTATCCATTTATCTGTCAATGGACGTTTAGGTTGCTTCCATGTCTTGGCTATTGTAAATAGCGCTGCTATGAACATTGGGGTGCATATACCTTTTCGAATTAGAGTTTTTTCCCTATATATGCCCAGGAGTGGGATTGTTGGATCATATGATAACTCTATTTTTAGTTTGTTTAGGGAACCGCCATACTGTTCTCCATAGTGGCTGCGCCAATTTACATTCCCACCAACAGTGTAGGAGGGGTCCTTTTTCTCCACACCATCTCCAGCATTTACTACTTGTAGACACTTTAATGATGGCCATTCTGACTGGTGTGAGGTGATACCTCATTGTAGTTTTAATTTGCATTTCTCTAATAATTAGAGATGTTGAGCATCTTTTCATGTGCCTGTTGACCATCTGTATGTATGTAGAAGCAAGGATTTTATTCCAAACATATTTGGAAACTATAGGATTTTAACCTGGGGATTATTATGGTGTAATTTACATTTCAAAAAGATGATTAGGTAGGAAAAGAGAAGACCTGCTGGGATTGTAGTTAGTAGACAAGAGACTGAGAGCAGCATTTGAATTTGGGTTTTATTATGGAGATAGACCCAAGAGGACCTGTCCAAGGTTTGGATGTGGGGAGGGAGGGAGAGGAGAAGAATCCAGGTGTATGGGGATGTCTTTCAGAGGATGACTAGTTTGGAGTTTAACCTTTATGACCTCTGTTAAAGTCTCCCCCAAACCTTACAGGTTAGGCCTCTAGGCCTTAGTTTGTCGTCAGTAAAACAGCTTGTGAAAATTGGACAACTAAAAGCAAAACAATTACTATTTTAAAGCTAATTTCACTCCCACAAAAAACCCTACGGGGCGGGTACTTTTAAGTTCTTTCACCGGCTGAGAGGTGGAGGGACTTGCCCAAGGCAGAGGTATGATGGGTGAGAATAATGAATGAAAGAGTAAACCTCTGAGTGAACCGACCTAAGGAACCCGGCTCTCTCTCAAGACCTTTCTGAGCCCCACTTCGCCCCAGGGACCTTGCCCAGCGGCCCCTCCCACACATGCGCACTAGGCCCTCCGCTGCCCCCTCGCCCACACCCCCCCCCCCCGGTCGGAGCATGCGCGGGTTGCTTGGCGCCAATTACTGACCGCCGCAGCTGGCGCCAAAGTCGCGGGTCCCCAGGCAGCGCGCGTTCGTTCCCTCCTCGGCTCCAGGATGATTGGCCAGAAGACCCTCTACTCCTTCTTCACCCCGAGCCCCGCCAGGAAGCGACGTGCCTGCAGCTCCGAGCCGGCCGAGCAGTGGAACGGCGTGGCGGCGGTAGCTGAGAGCGGGGATGCGGCGGTAAGGCGCGGCGGGGACCGCTCATGGGGCCGGGGGTCAGGGGGAAGGGAGGGTGAGGAGGGCGAAGAGGGCGAAGAGGGCGCGGAGGGCGGCGGACCCCGCGCGACCGAGGGGTTGCAGGAACATGCGGCTGACTGGGTAAACTGGGGCCTCCACGTGTTCAAAACACCCGCCGTGGCGCCCCATCGGCGGCCATGCTGAGGGGTCAGCCAATGGAGGCGAACCTCGGGACCCACGGCGCCAATCAGAGGCGAGGGGGCCAGCCTACCCTCCAATCAGAGGAGGGAGGGGGTGGGTCCTGGAGGGGAGGGTTTTTGCCGCGAAAAGACCACGTGGGGACGCTAGTGGCGGGACCCGCGGGGCGGGGCCCTGGGTGCTGGGCCCCTTCTCCGCGAACCCCTAGCGAGACGCTGCGGGCCTTGCTCACAGACCTTTTTCCTGCCCTGTTTTGGTACCAAACTCGAAATTTGGGGCAGCGGCCTGTTAGTGCCGGACTGGGATCAGCCCTGGGTTTCCAGAGTCCGGTTTTGTACGGACCTGCCGAGCGGGGCTGAAACCCCAAGAATGGGTGTCCTCTACCCTGGGCTGTTGGGTTGGGGACGGAAGCTGCGGGCTCCCGGGAGAGGCCCGCTGCAGCTCGTGACCCGTTTCTGCGGGGACCACTTGCAGGCCAGCTCCGCCAAGAAGATCCGGGCCGGGCAGGAGGAGCCCGGCACGCCGCCCTCGTCGCCACTGAGCCCCGAGCAGTTGGTCCGTATCCAGAGGAACAAGGCCGCCGCGCTGCTCAGACTCGCAGCGCGCAATGTGCCTGTAGGTTTTGGTGAGAGTTGGAAGAAGCACCTCAGCGGGGAGTTCGGGAAACCATATTTTATTAAGGTAAAGTTGGAGACTGCGGGCACTTGTAAATATAGCAGGCCAAGCCCACGTTTATAGGATATTGCTTTCGTGAGCTCCTACTTTTCCCTCCTTCAACATACAGCCATGATGTTTTGAATCTGCCCAGTTTAAGGTTTTTAAAAGACTATGAGGTGATATCATAGCTTCTTTTAACCCGTTTGTTTAGTCTGCTCTCTAGGAAAGAGAGGCCTGGTAAAACCACAAACCCGACTGAATGAAACCTGCCCTTTAAAAAAAAGAGGGAGGGGTTGGCACCCGCAGGAAGTCAAGGCTGCCAGGCCAATCAACTTTGACCCAGCCCAAAGAAAGGGGAAGGGAATTAAAATGTCGGGAGGGGAACTGTTTTGATTTTTACGCAGAATTTGGATATAAAACTTGGCAAAGAGCTAGCTAAGAGCTCTTCCAGTAGCTTGCATTAGAAGCTTTCTCATTGAATTCGTATGCTTTCCAGTGAGAATCTGATTGTAAATCTAGTTTATCTTTCCATCAGCTTATGGGATTTGTTGCAGAAGAAAGAAAACATTACACTGTTTACCCACCCCCGCAGCAAGTCTTCACATGGACCCAAATGTGTGACATAAGAGATGTAAGTACAAGCTGTGGATGAATTTTACTAAAAGGGGAGTAGGACTCAAATGGTATTTTTAAATTAGGGACACTGGAGTTAAGCCACTGTCCATAATTCAGTAATAAATAAAATACTGAAACTGTGAGGTTTGGCGGGCTGTATTTTAGCCTATATGTACCCTGTTTAACTTTTACTGTGTGCCGTTCATATAGCAAAAGAAGAAAAGTACGTACGTAAACCGTGGGTCTGTATGCTCTCACTTGTATTTTATTTTATCCTTAAACCGACCCTATGCCCGTGAGAGGTAAAGTGTGGTGAGGAAACTGAGGCACGAAGCAGTTAAGTCTTTTTCAAGTGGTTGTCGGTGGTCCCACCTTGACTTGCAGCTCAGTGTTCTTTCTGTCTGACCACACCATCCTTTACGGTTGATGCTTTCAAACTCTTGACTTCTGGCCTGAACACATCTCCTGTTAACACATTCCTTTGCTTTGGTTCAATGTATACAATGGCTGCTCTCTGTCAGAAGCTTGTTTGTGGCGCCACGGTGCAAACTATGGAAGCTGAGGGTGAATACGGCCACCTCCTGCTTCCCAGCCTCACCTCCACCTTCCATTCTCCTCCTTTGGAGCTGGACAGGGCGGTGACCCTCTCCTCACTTCTGTCTTTTGAAAACCAACTAGGTGCATCTCTGGCACCTCCCGGAAGGAGGCCTGTCCCCCACTATATTTGTGATGTGGGTTTCCTTTGTGATGTGGGTTTTTAGTATCTGCTTGCATTGGAGGTGTTCCATTTTTTTGTTCTCCTTTTGCCTTACTGATTTTGTAAGCTGAGTGCAGGAATCCCGTGATTTAGTAAGTACCTGTTAAATCAAAGAGAAGTGAAATTGTTGAAGAAGCCATCGTGATAAGGCTGACACTCCTAATACTTAGCAGACTTCACAATTTTCATTTTAGAGCAAGCACTTCGAACGTACCTCCTTGTTTATAAAGTTAAAAAAAAACAAGTCCTATTAAATTCAGTACTAGTTTGCCCCTTGTTTGAAGTATGTCCTGTTTTGAGTACCAATGAGCAAAACTGTAAAGAAAGACTAAGAAAAGTGCATGAAACTTCTGAAGATCAGTTGGCCTGGTGGGGCTTCTTTGCCGATGAGCATGTGGAGGGTCGGGGATGTTACCTGGCTCCTCTGAGGTCCTTATCCAGGACCAGAACCGGAAAGCTTCCCCTCTCGGACAGGTTGCTTCATGATGGGGAATATGCCAGGGGCAGTGTGAATACCAACTGGAGGAATGGAGTGGCCCATGAAAGCTGCCTGATTTTGGGAACGTCTGAAGCTGGATTTTGAAGGATAAAGTGTATGTTGGCTACGGAAGGAGAGTCTTAAGAAGGAACACGGCACAAGTGTGGGAATGAAGAGAGGTGGGTGGGCGGGCACCCGATCAAAAGGCCTAGTAGTATTTTAACACCACTGACTGTGACAGTGACCTCATTCTCCTCTGGTTCCATCCCTTAAGAGGACACAGGCAGACCTTGTTTTACTGCGCTTTGCAGATCCTGCGATTTTTTCAAATTGAAGTTTTGTGGCAACCTTTCATTGTCAAATGATGGTTAGCATTTTTTAGCAATAAAGTACTTTCTAATTAAGATAATGTACTTTTTTTTGACATGCAATTGCACACTTAATAGATTACCATATCGTGTATGCACTAGAAAACCAAAAAATTGACGTCACTTTGTTTTATTGCGATGTTCGCTTAATGAGACAGTCTGGAGCTAAACCCACAGTATCTCCGCAGTGTACCGGTCCAGGGGAACAGGCTCCTTCATATGCTGCTGGTGGGACACTGGAGTTTCTTCAACTCGTGGAAAAGCAATTTGGCATATGTCGATGAAAATTTTAAATACACTTACACTGTGACCAACAACTCCACTCTTCTGAATCTATTCCATAGAAATGAAAGCAGCAGTATGTAAAGATACATGTAGTAGGATGTTTACTGCGTTATTTTTTTAAGAGAAAAAACTGGGAAACCAGCTGACTGCCCATCAACAACTGAGCTCTGTTGACTTAAAGGAGGCCCACAGTGTATGATGTGAGAAACACAAAAATGTAGGGTGATGAGTACAATGACCCTAATTATATATCAATAGGTGATTATAAATGGTTGAATCAGGACGGGGTAGGGATGACCCGGAGATCTTGATATGTTTCTGGATGGTCGTACTTGTGACAAGGGCGTATTTCCTTTTGTAATTTGAAAAATGAAGGGGATGAAAGCAAAGTTGACCCCCACCTTGTTTCAAACACATGGGTCAGAGAAGGGAGGGGGCACTGCGGCAGGTGACTGAGGGAAGGATAACTGGGTAATGCAAAGTGATGGTGCCAAGTCACCTGCTCCCTTCTGGGGGCTCTTAGTTGGGCCGGGAGGGGGTCCTGCCCTTGTCCTCGTAGTGCCCCTTTGTATAAGTTATCAGCCAGCCAGGTGTCCGTTCAGACTGCCTGTACTATAGTGTTTGATCCTCGCCATCTGGTGTTCACAGGTGAAGGTTGTCATCCTGGGACAGGATCCATATCACGGACCCAATCAAGCTCATGGGCTCTGCTTTAGTGTTCAAAGGCCCGTGCCACCCCCACCCAGGTACGCAGGCTTTACAGGTGGCTCAGCTCCAATCGTGATTACTTTCAAATTACAGGTGCACCTGTTTGTGGGACCGTCACTAGCCTTTGGAGCAGGATTTCTCAGTTTCTGCGCTACTGACATGTGGGGCTGGGTCTTTGTGGTCGGGGGGCTGCCGTGTGCGTGGTAGCATGTTTAGCAGCACCCCTGGCCTCGAGATGCCAGCAGCACGCCCCACCCCCATTTATGACAATGAAAAATGTCTTCAGACGTTTCCAGCAGTCCCTTGTGGGGCCCCATCACCCCTGGTTAAGAACCCCTGCTTTAGAGGATTTTACATATCATTTACAAATATAATGAATATTAAAGGTATAAACTAAATCCATCACTTGGGAGTGGGGTGGTAACTCCTGGGCTAATTTGCTTAGGTTTTCCAAAGTTCTCTTCCTTAAACCCAAGCACTGACCGAAGTAAAGGCGTTTGGCAGGTGTGCCTGTCTAAAGGAAGGGCAGTGTTTCCCATGAATCAGTGCAGTGCGTCCTGTTGTCCGCCCTGAGGGCTGGCTTTGCAGACTGTAACTTGCGTGTGCGCTGGAGGGTCCTGAACTTTCCGAATTGTGCTTAAGATTCTGTTTTTTTTGTTTGTTTTTCTTCTGGCTTGCTTTCAGTTTGGAAAACATTTATAAAGAACTGTCTACAGACATAGATGGTTTTGTTCATCCTGGTCATGGAGATTTATCCGGATGGGCCAGGCAAGGTAAACCAGCCACTGCTAGATGTGTTTTGGATGGATTTCAACTGTCTTTTCTGTCTGGCTTGCTTATATTTTTAAAAGATACCCGTGAAGAACCAGAGAGCTCTAATAAAATGGCTAAGTTTATGTAAGTCAAAGAATGTATCTCACCACCCCCTGATATCCAGGGAGAGGAGGTGGGCTGGAAGTTGAATCCATTGCCAGTGGCCAGTGATTTAATCAATCATGCTTATGTAATGAAGCCTCCATAAAACCCCCAAAGGATGACATTTGGAGAGCTTCTGGGTGGGTGCACGCATGGAGATTGGAGAGAGAGGCAAGCTGAGAGAGGGCATGGAAGCCACGTGCCCTTTCCCTCTATCTTGCCCTTTGCAACTCTTCATCTGACTTGACTGCATCCTTTAATATCCTTTGTAATAAACCAGTAATCTAGTGGGAAAAAAATGTATCTCGCTTTTATCCTGCAGCCAGTGTTTTTCATGTTTTAATCATAGCATGAAAGGGAAAAGTTGGTTCCTCGTCATTCATATTTTACGTTGAGCCACTCAACTTCGACCATTCAGAAGGTGGCCTCAAGTTTTCTCATTTCGACACACGGGTTATGTTGTGTGTGTTTAATACCTATCTGTGTGACTTCTTTCTCCTTTTTTAACAAACTACAATCAGGATAAGGAAAGAATATTTACTCTTTTCTTGCAGTGAGATTTTTGTTTCAGTGAAACGTCTTGGCCTCCTTGTGTTACTTTCCAGGGTTATTTCATATCAGTTAGGGTATATATATATATTTTTTTAGGGTATATTTTTTTAAACAATTCTTTCTGATGATGGATATAATGCACGGTCACTGTTGCAAACTCAGAAGTTCGGTCTTGAAAGTGCAGAGGTGAAAATGAATCTCGCACAGAGGCACCAGCTGGTCATGTCCTAATGCTTTCTCCACCACCTGATTTCAGGTGGCTGCACCAGCTTCCATCTTGGGGTGGTTTCGTCATGCTTTGAGCCCATTATTGGGTGTTTAGGCCAACTCGTTTCAGCCTCCCCCTTATTTTTTTTTTTTTAATTTTATTGAAGTATAGTTGATTTACAATGTTAATTTCTGCTGTGCAGCAAAGTGATTCTGTTATACGTATACATATTCGTTTTCATTATGGTTTATCACAGGATATTGAAGGGTTCCCTGTGCTGTACATCCTGTATGTAATAGTTTGCATCTGTTAACCCCAAACTTCCAGTCCATCCCTCCCTCATCCCCCCCGTGACAAGCACAAGTCCGTTCTCTGTTATCTGTGAGTCTGTTTCTGTTTCGTAGATATGTTCACTTGTGTCGAATTTTAGATTCCATGTTTCAGCCTCCCTTGAACCTGCTTCTTCGCTGTGTGCTCGCAGGTGTTCTCCTGCTCAACGCCGTCCTCACCGTCCGGGCGCATCAGGCCAATTCTCATAAAGAGAGAGGTTGGGAGCAGTTCACCGATGCTGTCGTGTCCTGGCTCAATCAGAACTCGAACGGCCTTGTCTTCCTGCTCTGGGGCTCTTACGCTCAGAAGAAAGGCAGTGCCATTGATAGGGTATGTTTTGGGGTTGGTTTTTTTTTTTTTTTTTTTTAACAGTTTTTTTTTAAACAGGTTAGAGAATTCTAGGAATCTCTTTATGTGGTCCTAGAAAATCCATGTCATAAAATGAAGCTTATTTTCCCTTAAAACTGTGATAATTAGGATTAGGTTTCCCATCGAAAATTGAACAGAATTCAGGGACTTCCCTGGCGGTCCAGGGGTTAAGACTCCGTGCTCCCAACACAGGGGCACAGGTTCCATCCCTGGTCAGGGAACTAAGATCCTGCATGCCACACAGCACAGCCAAAAAAAAAAGGAAACAAAATTGAACAGAACTCAGACGAAATGATTAGTTGTGTATGAGGAGAACAGCTGGCCAGCTTCTGCTTAGATGCAGTTGGTAACACTGGCATAAACTTGCTGCATACACAGAAAGATACACAGGTCCCCAGGTTCCATTCATGTTAACAACCGATGCAGTAAATGATGAGCGAGGTAAGTCTCTTGCTTTCAACAAGTTCGAGGGTATATGGAAAACATGAAGAGTTCCACTTAATCGCAAATTTAACCTCCCCCCATGAAAACACCATCAGCGATGATTATTAAACCTGGGCCCTGGTTGCTGGTCCCCGACACCAACCCAGCTCTTCAGTTTCTGCCCGCCCCACCGCATCCTTCCCCGACCCACCTGTGTATACTTGGTTGCTGAGATTAAAAACCGGAAGTCATCCTTGAATGCCCTCCCTCATCCCCTTAAACCCAGTCCTAAAACCATCCTAATTCTGCCTCCCCTCTGTGCTGAGCACTGGCATTTCCCTTTGGGGTGCCTGGGACCGCACTGGAGGTGATGCTGGTGTGAAGGAGACCGGCAAGGGGAGGAGGGGGCGTGGGGCTGGGAGGGAGGGAGGGGGACGGCAAGGAGGAGTACTTAGCTTGGGCCACTGGGAGGCACTGAATTGGGCGGTGAGGGTGGGGGGAGAAATCATAGCATACACACGTCATAAGTGAGGTAAAGGGATGAACCGAGGCGACATGGCACTAGTTTATGGTGTATCAGAGATGTGCAAACGGGTGTCAGGAGCAAGTCCAGCACTTTTCCCACAGCATCTCTCCTGACCTCTGCAAAGGCTGTTGGGGGTGGGAGGGATACGCTGTCCCCGCTTTGTACTGGGGCTCAGGGAGGCGAGGTCACCTGTCCACTTGCGGTGAATGGAGCTTCGGCGTCTGATCCGAGCAGCCCGCTCACCTGGGTGGGCCTGTGGGGAGGCCTGCCCAGCCCACGGGCGAGGGTGGCAGGGTTCCAGGCCAGCCATCAGCTCTAGAGACTTGACTCACATGTCAGTTATCGCCTCCATTTTCTCTCTAGTGGAGTTCTACCTTTATTTCGTAATTTAGGCCTTTTTTCCTTTTTTAAGGTAGTAGATTCACATGGTTAGAAAATAAAGGATATTAAGGTCTCCCCTCCTAGTCCCCATCCGTTCGATTCTTCTTGGCCTGGGGTAAGCACTGGGTTTTACCGTCTGACGTCTCCTTCCAGTGTCTTTATACACATGGCTGCAAACGGCAAGGGGGCGTGTAGGTCAGATGGAAGAGCTGCTTTCTCTATAAAGGTTCTGTGTGAATGAACAGGATGTTTTCAGGTGTTTTTCTTTTCGGGAAGGGAATAGTAGGAATAAAACCTGGCATGAATGAACTAACTGCTAAGATCTGATTATCTCGGTAGTGAAGTGTGTATGGGAGTGATTTCCAGTCTGTGTCTTAGGGAGGTTTGTGGTCAGAAGCGCCCTTACTCAGTATATCTGTAATCTTAATAATGGTTCAGTTTGAAAGTAAACAGTTGTTAAAGTAGCTTGACCATTAAAAACCAGACTTCCCTGGCGGTCCAGCGGTTGGGACTCCGCGCTTCCATTGCAGAGGGCCTGGGTTCGATCCCTGGTTGGGGAACTAGGATCCTGCATGCTGCATGGCGCAGCCAAAAAAAAAAAAACTGGTAGATTGACCATTAAAAACCGAGTTGCACATCTCTAACCCGGGGTGTCTCCTAAGCACTAGATCTATATATTCAGCTGCTTCCTTACTAGGGACCTGGAAGCACATCAAATGCAACATTTTCCAATTCTCCTTTCCTCATCCATCCCTCACTAAACTTGGGCCTCTGGATGCCCAAGGATAAAAAGGACCGCTGTCTACCCAGTTGCCCAACCAGAAATCACATATCATTCTTGACCCCTCCCTTTCTTTCCCTCCTCCACCCTTTGTATCTATCCCCACCTCCTGCAACCAGTCATACACAGCCTTTCTTCTCTCAGCACCCCCCCCACCTGCCCAACTTAGCCTCAGGTCAGCCCCATCTCATCTTGCCCAGAGCAGAGGGTTCAGATGCCTTCTCCTTGGAAGGCCTTGACCTGGGCTTATGAGCTGGGGTCTGGGCACGGCCCCGGCCTGCCTCTCACCCTCTGTGAACTCCAGGCCCCCTGAACCACCTGGACTTCTCCCCGCCCCCCACTCCCCTGCCTGCCTTTGAACATCCTTCCTCCATCCAGCATGTAGAGGTCTTTTCCTTCCCTGGAGGCTGGCTGACTGGTCCTTTATAATGCACACAGCTCACGTGTTCAGGGGCCTGCCCCACATGCTGTACCCTGTGCTGAGCACCCAGCCTGCATCCCTTCCCAGGATGCTCTGCGCGCATGACCCATCTTTTGTTCTTCACGGGATCTTCCTGAGCAGGCGCTGCTGTTAACTTCCAGTCCACAGGTGAAAAGTGATCTGCGGCCTAGGGAGGGTCAGCGACTTCTCTGGGGCTGCGCCACTGCTGAGTGGCAGGGCCAGGACCTGAAGGAACCCAGGTTCCATGCCCTGACCCATACTGCGCTGCCCGGCTTCACTGATGGCCCCTCCTCAGCCCAGCTCCTTGAAGGCAGGGGTATCTTGGAAGACAATTATTTGTTGGGTGATTTTTTTTTTTTTTTTTTTTTTTATTTATTTTTGGCTGCATTGGGTCTTCATTGCTGCGCGCGGGTTTTCTCTAGTTGTGGCTTGCGGGCTCTAGAGCACAGGCTCAATAGTTGTGGCGCTCGGGCTTAGCTGCTCCATGGCATGTGGGATCTTCCTGGACCAGGGCTCGAACCTGTGTCCTTTGCATTGGCAGGTAGATTCTTAACCACTGCGCCACCAGGGAAGCCCTGTTGGGTGATTTTTATTTAAATACAGGAAAGAATGAAGAAAACAAAAATGGTCCAGAATCTTCCTGCTAAGTTAACTACAGTTGACATTTTAAAAAATTTTAAGTATTCTATTTTGGTGGTGAGATAATGCAAACAGCATAGAAAGGTACAATCTTTCACCTAAAGGAACTACTATAAATAGTGTCTTGGGTCTTATCCCCCCTACCAAAGAATTTTTTTTTTATTTAATGCATTTATCACTTTTTCTTGCTTTTTTTTTTTCCACTTGACATATTTTAGAGGTCTCCCTGTGTCAGCATATGTAGCTTGATCTTGTTCTTCTAGTAGCTATGTGGTGTTGCGTTGCCAGAACTTTAGAAAAATATTTGTAATCTGTTGCATAACACTGGATTTATGGTAGGTTTTACCTGATAGGAGCCGTGCACCTCCTCATGCCTGCATCTTTATGGAGATGTGTGCATCGTGGCATCCTTTACCAAATACAGTCTCAGCAGTGGGAGACCTAGCAGTCCCACTCAGCAGTGGGACTGCTGGGTCATAGGACAAGGGCACCTACGAGTCCTATCGAGAGTGCCCAGTGGAGGGCAGAGACGGGTGCTCTGCATCCTTAGAGCCTAGCCCAGGTAGCGGCTCTACCAACCAGTGGAGGATGAACGCACGGACCTGTGTGGACGCTGCAAGTAAACCAACACCATGAGGAAAGCAGGCGAATTTAGAGCGGTCACAGGGGAGCGCCAGAGCTGACAGAAAGCGCCACAGCCAGAGTGGTTCTTTTTAGAAGTCCTGAGAGTGTCCCCACAATCTCACTCCCCGTCTCCTCCTCTTTCAGAAGCGGCACCACGTGCTGCAGACCGCTCATCCCTCGCCGTTTTCGGTGTACAGGGGGTTCTTCGGATGCAGGCATTTCTCTAAAACCAACGAGCTGCTGCAGAAGTCTGGCAAAGAGCCCATCAACTGGAAGGATCTGTGACCTTGGCCCTTGGGGGTCAGGGGTCTTTGAGTGGTTTTCTGGAAGCTGTGATTGAAGTATCTGTCATTTACGAAGTCAAAGTCAAAAAACAATTTCCCTCCTAATTCTTCAGCACCCTGCACGAGGGCACACATTTTCCGCGGAGCAGCAGTGAGCCAGGCAGCCTGGCAGCAGCTTTCCCCGGCCAGAAACCCCAAAATCACCCTGGGACCTCTGGCCTGGAATATGCTGTCTGTGGGTCAAGGTTCTTGGAAGGGAGATGAGGTCAAATAGTCTGGACTGTGTTCCCCTTTGTTATTACTTTCATGGTCAAAGCAGGGAGATAAGCACCTTTTTGGTACAGCCAGCTGCTACTTGTTTTTACCTGGTAGGTTAGACTTTAGGTTTTGTGGTGTTGGGTGTTTTTTATTTGGAAAGGCCCTCTTTCTTTACCCAGCCTGGCATTCCAGTCTTGGTCAGGTACACTGGCCCGTGATCTTTCACGGAGCCCTCAGGAAGCCTGAGGACGTTTTGTAAGTTCCCAGAAATTAGGGATCGAGTTCCTGACTGCAGTACTGGCGAAAATTGCTAAGGAACCATCCTTGGTGTGAACTTTCACGTCTGGAGGCTGGGGAAAGTGAACTGGGTCTACTCTAATGCAATTAGTTATGTAATTCTTTGGGTGTTTCTAGGAATAAGCTGTGGAGGTTGAACAGGAAGGAGGAGAAAGGTTTTTGTTGTTTTTTTTTAAGAGGAAAGAAATGCTTTTTTCCTAGCTGCACCCCGCGTTGGGTTTGAGCCAGCATATACTGCCAATGTTGTTTTTTCGTGTGGGGGTGGGGTAGGGGGTGGGGTTAGATTGAAATCACTTTGGGATTTTTTTTTTGCAACACTGGAGAATTTTGCTTTTTTTAAAAAGATACTTAACGCAGATGTGTATATATACATTTTTTTAAATCCTTTTTTTAAGAGGCAATCTTTATTAGGTGTGCACCTCCATTCCAGATCCCGTTAGAGCGCTGTTTTGCTGTTAGCTGGGTTAAAGGGTTAACCCTGCGAGAGTTTGGTAATAAAAGATTGTTGAAGTTTCGCTCGGTGCCTGGTCCTTCTGGGCCCTGGGCGGACGCCCTTTAGGCTACTCTTGGCTTGGGGCGGCCCGCGGTCGCCATGACAACCATTGTGGGCCGGAAGGGCCGCCTCCGTGCCGCCCTTCCTCCTTTCCCCCTCCCCCCGCCGCTCCGATGGAGCCGCCCACCCCTGCGCCCGGCCTCGGTAAGCCCTGGGCCGGGTTCACGGGAGGGGCGCGGGCAGGAGTCAGCGAGGGTGGGGCTCCGAGCTCGGCCCCAGCCGAGCCTGGCGCAGCACCCCGGGCGCTGTGGAGGGGGGAGGGGGGATGGGGGCTGAACGGGGTCGGGGTCTGCTGGGACCCTAAAGGAGCCACTTCGGACTGGAAAAAGCATTTCTCCACGGACCTTGGCATGCTCACCATGGCTGCGTGTCCTGCCAAGCCCTGCGACAGTGCGAGGGCAGCTTCCCCCACCCCTCCCTCAGCTAGTTTTCCAGACTCTTCTCTGGGCTTGAGGTGTGAGGCCAAGGCACTGGGAAGACCCCCTGATGGTGGCCCACTGACCTGGCAGCACTTGGCTCCAGTAGCTGGGGCGGAACATCCAGAGAAAAGGTCGGCGTCCCCTGCTGTCTGATGAAGGGAGCAAAAAGAATAAAGAAGTCT
The DNA here is from genome assembly GCF_028023285.1 of Balaenoptera ricei. NCBI lineage: Eukaryota > Metazoa > Chordata > Mammalia > Artiodactyla > Balaenopteridae > Balaenoptera > Balaenoptera ricei. Next base: position 19,116,665 of record NC_082652.1, on the reverse strand, counting down.
TGGGAACGCGGGTGCTTGGGTTTAAGTGGGCGAGAAGGACTGCATCCAGTGAGAACATCCAGTCTAAAGCGTTTCTTAGGAGGGCAGGGATTTGGAAACTTGCTTGAGAAGATTGCTTCCCCTCTGGGCCTGAGTTTTCTCACGTCTGAAAAGAAGTGTTTATGATCCCACATTGTGCAAAATCAGCACGAAGATGCATTTGCAGTTTTCCCTCTGGTAACTTTGGGGTCCTCCCCTAAGCGTTCCAACGGATTCCCTTCATCCAAAGAAGAAGTGAGAGCATAATGTTGATCAGTGAGGTTTTAACACCGATCTCCTAATGCAGTGCTGTGAGTAGGGAGGAAGCAGAAAGCTCTGAGGTACCACAAATAATTAAAAAGCAAACTAATTTTTTAAGAAATTATATTGAACCTTGGAAGTGTAGTGACACTTTAAACAGAACACAGAGCAGCATCTTAAATGGTCTATGACCACCCCTGCCCCCGAAAAAGAAATACAAATTCGGTCACTGATTTTTTAGAAACAAGGTTAATTTTGAGGAACTTTTACCTGTGTAGTTGTAACTTTTTTTCACATGTTTTCAGATTTGCTATGATTATAGCACTGGGTCACTGGGTATGCAAAGATGTTGTAAAAGGTGTTAAGTTCAGCTGAGTAAATGAAGATCTAATTGGCATCATTACAAGATTCATGAGTCAAGCAGCATCTCATCTAGCAGAGACATACTCTGAGGGGTTGTACAAAATGGAAGGCATTTGTAGAAAGGAGGGTGGGACAAGGAAATCATCGAAAAAATGAAAGTTCATTGGAGGAAAGTCAGTTCAAGTGACAGTGGCTTCTCATTGGGGTTTGTGATTGACACTTTGGGGTAATTGACCAGAGTCAGTTACCAGAGGGCATAAGAGCTCCCTCTCCAGGCCCTCCCAACTCCAGTTTTAGTTGAGGTTTCCTTTTATTAATTTTCAGTTACTGCCTTTTGATCAAGATATTTCTCCAAAAGCATCGCTGATCCAGAGACAGGCTTTCCAAATTCAGCCTTCGCTCCTCGGTGCCAGGAAAGACCTTTTCTGGGTGTCATGTCCCACACTGGAGGGAAAGTGCACGGACCAGAAACTGCCTGAGGCCACATTTGAGTAACAAGAGACAGTAGTAGGGAGAACTCGCAGGCATTTCTTATCCCAAATCTGTATTTTGTCAAGGTTGTAAGCGTTGGAAATCATCTCAAAGTGCTGAGCTAGCATCACCTCATTAAGCACATCATTTTCACTAAGGTTCAACAATCAGGAGGTAGAAAACTTAACAAGTATGCAGAACAGAATTTAAAACAACATAACAAAACCATCTTTACACAGAACCATAAAGATGGTTCTAAACCAAAACTTTCACATACAAAGATGTAGCCAGGAGGTGTGCATAAGGCTCCTGCATAAGTGACAGTATCTGTGGACCCGTTCATTGTTACAGAGGCATTAGCATCATTCAACCAAGGCTCATATACTGTATTATTATATATTGAAAGGCTGTCTAAATACATGGGTATGTCGGTAAGCCTACAAATGGCCTGATTACATTGGCTGCCCCACAGAGTTTCTTATATAGATACTCGAGAGACCTCATTTTCCCATCCCAGGGTTGGGTTAGATTGAAGCAAAGAACAAGGTTAGGTGGGCTTAGTACCCTCACTTTATAAAACAGGCCCTTGGAACACTTTAAACACACAGTGGCATTTGGGATTTCATTGAAATTACTTCTAGGGTGGAGCCAGGCCAGGTGGCAGTTGAATGAAGTCCAGCTGCAGGTGTTCAAGGGTCTCAGGGCTCCAGGAGCAAGAATAATTTTTCCAGGATTATGGACCTGGCAGATCAGAATTGTTGGTAGTCTGTTTTTGCAGTTTTGTAGACGTCTCCCCACCAATGGTGATTCATAATTTGAGTCATCTTAAATGTACTATGGTGGGTGAAGGAATGTAAACACAAAAAACAAAGGGATTTGCCAGGGTTCCAGGAAGAACCAGGCAGCCGTCTTGGGTTTCCAAGAGCCCTGACCATTTAGTTTACAGCCATTGTTTACCCACCTTAATTTCTCTGATTCAGGAGCAGACTGTTGCCATGTTACAAGGACATCAGGATGGCAGAAGTCTGGCAGTGAGGGATGATGTTTTGCGGAAGCAGAACGGATTGCATCCACACGTGTTACGATCTTTATAGATTCCGTCGCTGTTGCCTTTGCACGAGAGCCATCCAGGACATTTCCCTGATGCTCAGGTTCAGTCCTTTTAGTGTGAGTCTTAATTTTGATGACAGCAGTTTCAGAAAGTAAGAGAATAGCAGTAAGAAGATCGTTTACTTGTTGCCCATTTTCTATTGGGGTCCCAGAGGATGTCATACAACATTTTAAGATAATAACTAGAATTACAAGTGATAATCACTGTACCAGGTCCTATCAGATTTCTAGGAATTTCACACAATTTCTGGAACACTTACATACCTGTACAAACACAACATAAAAAAAGCTTAGTGGGGACTTCCCTGGTGGTCCAGCAGTTAAGACTCTGCACTCCCAATGCAGGGGGCACGGGTTTGATCCCTGGTCAGGGAACTAGATCCCACATGCCGCACCTAAGAGCCTGCATGCCACGACTAAGAGCCTGCATGCCGCAACTAAAGATCCCGCACGCCATGACGAAGATCCCACACACGGCAATGAAGATCCCGAATGCCGCAACTAAGAACTGGCCCAGCCAAATAAATAAATATTTTTTTAAAAAAAGGTTTAGTACTATTTCTTGTTTGACAATGCTTCTCATGTAATTTAACATATCAAATAAGCCTAATTAGTTTAACAAATATTTTGGTAAGTTCCAGGGGTCCTGTGGGAAAATCCCGAAGTTTCTTCCAGGTCAAAAAGACTTCATTTAGAATTTGATTTGGGGAAGCTTGTTAAAAATATGAAAAAAAAAAAAAAAAGGTTTAAAAACACTGCCTAGATAGGATCACAGGTCACTGTGAAACATTACTTAGTTATCTATTTAACCAAAGTGACAAAAATAATTTTAACAGGCAAATATAGAAGGTTATACAGCTGTTAGCAAAACTTTAGCTCTTTTAATATGAAGAAGACTCAGTTTTCCTAAGTAACCAAGGACCTGATGACAAAGAGCACAGGAGATGACTGTGATAAAACACAAAATCTTTGCTTTCTAGGCAGATTACTTTTAAAGAAAAAGCTTTTACAATCTTTTATCAGGAGCAGATCAACAATCCCAGAAAACTTGTTCTGTCAGCAGATGAAAGAAAATTAAGCTTTAGTTTTACATAATAAGCCTATTTCCAGAACCATTCTGGTAGCAATCCAAATTTTAACCCACTTGACTACAGAAGGTAAATTTGTCCTTCATAAGCAGAAGTTCTAGTTTCGACAAAATTACTCTCACTTCCCTTAACAGAAATGCATCTTCATTCTTCATGCCTTTTCTTACCCAAAACACATCCTTCTTTCCTTGCATACAGAGTTGTTTCCCTTATTATTTCTAGTAGTTTCAATAACATGTTAGAATTTTTAGCCCTGAGAAATCTTTAATTTCTAGTGAAAACTAAGAAGCAAGTAATCATGAACTGTCTTTAATATTAGCATTCTGTGGCTTGGCAAATTTATAAATACTTTTAATAGTTTATAGAAACATGCTTTTTGGTGTGGCTTAAAACATGTTTACTAATAGATCCACTTCGTTTCTCTGCAGTGGGAATTCAAAAGCAGATAAACCTATGATCAGTAATTAATATTCAATATTTTATCTTACTAGGGAATGATCCATATATTCAATAAGTTTCTATCATTTAATTTAACTTAGCAAAATTCTAAAGTTTCAGGTTGCCGGAAAGATCTGGGAAACTTATTTGAAAAGTTCACCTAAAAAACCTTTTATCTTACATTTATTTAATTTACTTGCCCTTAGCAGTTATGTTTAGATTACTTATGAAAATTTCATCATACCGAGTTATTTTTCTTGTTGACAAATTTGTAAGCCTAGGTAGAATAAAAGTATTATATTTAATGCTAAAAACTCTAAAGACATGCCTGTTTTATTTAAGCCAACAAATTTAAACTAGCTTTTATTTACTGAAGATTATCCCAGATCACATGAGGCATTTGGGTTAGTTTCTATTTTTCTGAGAATTTAGAATGCCCAATCTTTAAAAGTGCCTGACCTTCAAACCAACTAAATAGAGCTCTTTTACAAAATAATTTTAGCAATACCATCCAGAAGTAGAAAAATATCTCACATTTAATATCTATATCTATCTACCTATTTATCTCTCTATATATCTATCTAGATACCTTTATATACATGTATACAAATATATAAACATGCAAACAGATTTTATAAGTTTTCCTTCTTTTGTGCAGGACAGTTCTATATCTAATGTCCTGATCTATTACAATAGGGGAGGTTTGGGGATTGGCAAAAAGGATTGACAGACCCCTCCACTTATTGTTGGACTGTTTCTTTCTCTCTGGGTACACAGTTCATTTTGACTTAGGGGAGGAGCCTAAAAAAATTACATCAAGCTCTGAATATCAGCTTCCAATTTTCTGATCATAAAGTTATTGAATCCTTTCAAACATCTTGTCAAGTTTTAGCCAGGGCAAACAGTAAATACTACTGGCAGTGTGAACAACCCCATGAATTGTATTTGTAGTTTCCCCTTGGCTGTTAAAGGGAATAACACAGCAGTTTACCAGAAAATCCCTCAGCGTCCCGTCAACTTTGAGAGGGGCCCATATGGGGGTATTTAAGTTGATGTTGAAGAATTTGCATAAAGTTTTAAGGACAACCACTTTCCCACTGTCCCAGGTGATTACAATTGAGACATCAAGTTCTCTGCCAGTGTTTTTTCTTTTTAATATTTATTTATTTATATATTTATTTATTTATTTGGCTGCCTCGGATCTTAGTTGGGGTACTCGGGATCTTTGTTGCGCCATGCGGGATCTAGTTCCTGACCAGGGAAGTGAACCTGGGCCCCCTGCATTGGGAGCTCGGAGTCTTAACCACTGGACCACCAGGGAAGTTCCTGGGCCAGTGTTTTGATAATGAACTGCTAATAGGGTGAAAAGGGGGAGGCCTAGGTGTTGTTTTAGATACCTTTTGCATCTTTAATTTTTAAGATTATCCTTTTGCAATGAATCTTCCAATGAAACTATTTTGGAATCCTGAAGCATTTTGGTAGCTTCCGCATACCATTTAAAATAGGTATCCCATCTGTCTGTTCAACTTGGGATCCCTTTCTCTCTAGCGTATTTCTTTTCTTTTCTTTTCTTTTTTTTTTTTTAATCTAGCGTATTTCTTAAATGAACAATCTTGTCTGACTGGAACGTTCCCCAGGATGGCCATTGTAATTCTATGTAGTCTTTATTAAGACTTTGCCATTTTTGTAGATATCTACAGCGTCTGGGACCACAGTTCTTAGACAAAATAAGCAGGTGTGTGGGAAGGTGGTGAGCTCACCTCTTTGGATATAAAGGATCTGTTTCTTTTAGCTAAGTTTTTGGGTTTCTTGGAGCCTCACTAATAATCTGGGGAGTGGGGAAAGGGTTTAACCTCCAGGCCCCAAAGAATGAGGACTGTGGGTTGATTCCAAACAAATGAGTTGCAGCTGCTACCAGGAGTTCCCAAGGTGGAATCTGGGGGAGGATTGCAAATAAATGGGGAATTGTAGACTAAGCTGTTAGCAGTTCCCAAAGTGGAATCCAGAACGGAGTTTAAGGGCTGGGATTTTTCCATCTGGGAAATTGTAGTCTTAAAGGCTAGGGACTTAGCTTCAGGTAGAACTATCTGCCAGCTCAAGCTGACCTGCCCTGTAAAGGAAAGCCAATTGGGTTGGGAGCTTGGACGCAAAGAGGGTGGAGCCCAAACAGAGGGGAACTTGCCAATGGCCCTCGCAAACGGCAAGAAAGACTGAACTCAAACCATTTCTCATTGTCCCCGAATGTCATCAGGAATTTGCTTTGGATCCCCTCACTGCCACCAATCTGTTAGACAACAAATTTCAACTGAGTAAATTTGAAGATCTAATTGGCTTTATTAAATGATTCACAAATCTGGCAGCATCTCATCTAGCAAGCAGAGAGATACTTCAGTTGTACAAAACGGCAGGTTTTTATAGAAAGGAGGGTGGGACAAGGAAATCGTCAACAAGAGAAAAGTGAAAGTTCATTGGAGGAAAGTAAGAGTTCAGGTGATAACAGCTTCTCATTGGCTGAGCTGTGGCCATTTCCATTGGCTGGGCTTGTTACTGGGCCGGAAGAAAATCTTCCTCCTGCTGGAGTAGTAAAGTAGTTGTATTTGGGAGCGCTAGGTATGTCTCTTCTGGTTGGGATCTGTAATTGATGGCTTCCTGTTTGGGGTAATTGATGAGGAATGGGAGGGTGTGAGAGCTCCCTCTACAGGCCTTCCAATTTCAGTTGAGGTTTCCTCTTACTAATTTTCACAAAGACAGTCTTGGCTTTGTAGGGCAGGGATCAGCATACATTTTCTATAAAGGGTCAGATAGTAAATATTTTAGGCTTTGCAGTCATCCCGTCTCTGGGAAATACTCAACTCTTCATTGACACGTACAAATGTAAATGAATGGTGTGGCTGTGTTCCAATAAAACTTTATGGACACTGAAATTGGCATTTAATATGATTTGTGAGTGTCACAATCTTTTGATTTTTTTAATAAAGCATCTAACAAATGTAAAAACCACTCTTAGCCCGGGAGCCATAGGAAAACAGGCAACACGGGCCCAGATTTTGGCTCCCTGTACTCGTGCTTCCACTCAGATGGCAGCAGTGATGGGGCCCATCTGTTGCGTCCTCCCACTGCCTGGCCAGTTCCTCGTGGCTTGCTGTGGGAGCCCGTGAGAGCCCAGCCAACAAATGATTCCCTTCTCAGGCAAGGAGAGCAGTGTCTATCTGCTGAGGGCTTTTGGAAACACGAGACACTCAGTTATGCAAAATGTTGTTCCGGGAACCCCAAGTTATAAATTAATCGTGTGAAAGCTACTATCTTGTTTGTGACTTAAGTCCAGCGGGGCAAGGTCAGGGAATGTGAGTTTTTTTTTTAAACTTTAGCGTGTTGTGGGTATGTTTTCATTATTAGACAATACATTCTTTCCCTCTTAAAATTCCTCTTCGGCTTCAGTTTGCTCCTGGTATAAAAAGTCTTAAGAGTTTTGGATTGGAGAAGCAAACTTTTTGGTGTCTGTGTGTGTGACAGTGGCTTTTCATCCTTGTCAAAGCTTCAAGGCGTACAAGAAAGAACTGGTGGGGGCTCTGGGCTACTTGAAGGAGGGTCCTGGTAAATGACCTTGTTTGATCTCAGTGGGAACCAGTTTTTAAGTTTCTGCAGTATGTTTGGAAATGCAAATATTCATGAGAGGGGCATCCCGAGAGATCAATACATTGCTCCTCAATTGTGTACTTCCTGTGTCCTTGTGTCCCTCTCAGTTAGTGGTATTTGGGGTGATGAAGGGGGGATCTGGCTTCTAGAAAATGCTATGCCATAAACAGAGTGTCCAGGGAGAACAGAGCCACAGAAAGAGTTCTTTATCTGTGTGTGTGGAGCAGGAGGGGGAAATGTTTCTAGTCTTTTGAGAAAAAGGAATTTCATTAAAAAAATATATTAAGTGCCTGTTATGAGCAAGCCACCACGCTAGAGGTTCAGTGCACACCATTTCATTTAATTTTCTCAACCATATGGTGAAGTAATTAGATGAAGAAACAGGCTTGGCCATTTGCCCAAAGCCACAGGTAACAGAGCAAGGATTCAAACTCAAGTCAACCTGATTTCAAAGCCCAATAGCCTTACCACTCCTGACACTCTGCCCAGATCACAATTATTTGGAGTCATCGAGGAGGGATTTTCAATGGGGTGTTACAAAATTTCCCTGAGTCACAGATGGCTCTCCCCGGAGACATAGGAGACCATGTCTATATTTTGAGAGATGCTTCTTCCAAAGGATTGTATGAGCTACTCTAGAGTGAAGTAGGCTTGATAAATAATCTAAGCACCATCATCGGCTGAGTCCTCGAGCTGCATTATTTCATCCCCAGCTCCTATAAAACACGTGTGCTGCTCTCCCAGGCTCCTGCTGTGATACCCAGGCTCCAAGAGGACACGGCAGCAGGTGAGAAATATGCTTCCTGCTTACAAGTCCAATGAAGAAAATTCCGAGAAGTCCACTATTTGATAACTCTTCCTTCTTGGAAAACAAGCCCAGAAATGAAGTTGCTCTGGCATGGTGAAGGCTGCGCCTGCACAGTCACCACTGAAATCATTTTTGCATCAGTTCAGGGCCCTTACGGATTTTTCCACTTGCGAAGCAACTGAACTGCGGTCCCCTTAGCTTTTCTTGGAGCACAATGCAATGCCACCCCCCCCTTTAAAAAAAATTTTTATTGGAGTTTGGTTGCTTTACAATGTTGTAAAGCACAACCACTGCACAACAAAATGAATCCGCCATACACGTACAGATATCCCCTCCTTTTTGGGCTTCCCTACCATTTAGGTTACCACAGTGCATTAGGTAGAGTTCCCTGCTCTATACAGTATGTTCCCATCGGTTGTTGCAATGCCCTTTTGTGTGGCCTCTGCTTTCCCCGCTCTGGCTTGGACCTGGACGTGACCTTTATCCTACATGCCTCTGGCTCTCCCCGATCTGTAGAACGCTCTGTCACTGTGGCATAGGCTGGATTTCTGTCTTCCCCGCCAGCCCGAGCGAGAGCCAGCTGACCCTGGCTGGGAACGGAGCTGTTTTGTTTCTGTCTTTTCCCCCCACAAGTCCGGAAAAATAGGAAGCATTTCATCGAGTGGCGTCTTCCTTGAGAGGGTTTTACAAAATCTCTTCCGGGGAGAGAAGCCAGAAGAGTTTTTGATAATGATCACCTTAACCCATTCGAGCCTTCTCTGTGGGCTTGTTCCAGAAGCCATTTCTCAAACACTCAACAACCTGCACGGGGTTAATTTTCAGCATGTCACAGGAGGGCCAGAATGACTTTGTATTGCTGACGACAGCTTGGACTTTAGCTGCGCCGTGGCTTAGGTATCTAGGGATTTTGAAATAAAGCAAGTGATGGGACTAAAAGGAGGGAGGCAGAACTGCTCCCACTTCACCTGGGTTATGCCTCCTCTTCAGAGTCTTGAAAGTTAAGCGCTCTGGGGATATTTTTAAATGGCAGGGGCCAGTTAATCTAAAAGTGACATTTACAGTCACGGCAGTGAGCAGCTAGCTGGCTGAGATTCAGGTCCTCGGCTAACAGGGAACCCGGAAAACCTCAGCCTGAACGCACAATTGAGAGGACATGGGGAAAGAAAAGGTGAAGAGATAGTGGTAAGTGAGTTCCCCCCCCCTCCCTGGGGTCACTGACCATACAGCCAGCATCCATGTGAATAGGAATTTAACACATAGTGAGGGCAGCCCCTGGACAGAGGCTTGCATGCGGGCACAGAGGCGCGGCTGTTTGAGGGAAGCTGATGTAAAGGGCTCGAAATGTAATGTAGATGAAGGACCTTTTCTTTGCTTCTATAAATGGTTATGTTGCTGGGGATCCCAGTGCAAACTTTCATCAGCTTCACACACCAAAATAGTTTAGGCTTTAGTTTTACCTACAAGGCAACTCTGGGAGATTTTGGCCCCCAAAGCTTCTGTCTTCAAGAAGAGAATTCTGTTTCTTATAGATGTCCAATCTCTCAGACTGTTGCTCGTTTTTTTTAAAAACAGCAGACTCTGAGAGTAAAGCATTTCTGGTGGTCCTCTGTTGCTAGAAAGACACAATTTTCTTTCATTTTTAAAAAGCCTAGTACGAAGTAAAAGTCTTGAAACAGCACAAAGTAAAATGAGGCGTCTTCTTGAACCATCCTCTGTCTGTCCCTCCTCCGGGGAGGCACTATCCCCTTACCTTTTACAAGGCACAGTTTGGTATAAAGCTTCCCAGAACTTGTTTCCTTCAGACCTTTTGTTCTGGGCATTCACTGTGTGCATAATCATATCTCTCACGTCAATCATTACTGTTATTTTAACATAAACAGGCAGGACTGAGGGGGAGTTCCCGGGAAGCAGGTCTTTTAGTTTAAAAGCTGAAAGGTATAGACATTGTTTTAAATAATTTTTCCTTCTAACAGTGTCTTGGGGGATCTTTACAAGATGTGATTTCTTTGCTGACTTCTCCAGATTTTAAATGGAAAGACCCAGCCAATCCTAAGTCAGGTGATCAGAGGTGCAAACATCCCCAAATCGTGACGTTATTTGAAGAGCTCTTTTGAAGGCATTTTATATTAATGCAAAAGAGTTTTATTTGCTCCTGCTCTGGTGTCATGTAAACTCCCTCAGACTCTAATCACCTTCAGATCTGAGACAGAATTTAGAGTATGATGTTATATGAGATACCTGATCTTTTTTTAAAAAATAAATTTATTTATTTATTTATTTATGGCTGTGTTGGGTCTTTGTTGCTGCGCACAGGCCTTCTCTAGTTGCAGCAAGCGGGGGCTACTCTTCGTTGCGGTGCGCGGGCTTCTCATGGTGGTGGCTTCTCTTCTTGTGGAGCACGGGCTCTAGGCACACAGGCTTCAGTAGTTGTGGCACGTGGGCTCAGTAGTTGTGGCTCACAGGCTCTAGAGCGCAGGCTCAGTAGTTGTGGCACACGAGCTTAGTTGCTCCGCGGCATGTGGGATCTTCCCGAACCAGGGCTTGAACCTGTGGCTCCTGCATTGGCAGGTGGATTCTCAACCACTGCGCCACCAGGGAATTCTGAGATACTTGATCTTTATGGGGAAATAAACATTTTAATCTTTTGAAATGGAGTTTCCTCAAAGTCTTATCCCCGTAGAAACATTGGGATACCTTATTCTAAAGCTTCCTCCGCATTTTGACTCAGGGATCTTACTTCGGAGGAGTGTATCTGTTCCTTGGGGAAGCCTGGAAGCATGGTCAGAAATCTTGCATTTTATCTGAAAACTTCATGTACAGTTCACATTCTGTTCTAATAGATCTCTTTGTTATTATAACAGTAAGCTTATTACCATAGAGTAAGATGATTCTCCAGGAAGATAGTCTATGTTCCATTATTCTAGGGATCCAGGGCTGCTGGGTACAGCAAGGAAACTGAGGTATGGATTACTGAGTGGTTGGCATGTGCCAGGTGTTTACCCACAAGGACACTCCTGGTAAGGAGATATTATTTACTCCTTTTCACAGAGCAGGAAACCAAGGTTTGGAGAATTTGGGTGACAGGCTCAGGTCAGTCAGGTGACAAATGTCAGAGCCTCCACCCAGGTCACTCCCACATCAGAAGTCCCGCTGTCTGCCCCTCTGGGGTACCCAGCACACATTAGCCACCCCGACCTGTGCTGGGGCCCCAGGAAAACAAGCACACTCTTCGGGGGTTTTGTGCCAGTCCTTTTGGACTCACTAAAGCGCCACCTCTTCAAATCAAATTAAATCATGAGTGACAGTGATATTAGAGGGAAACCTTGAACACACCCTCCTTTCTATTTACAAGTAAATCAGTCACAGGCTCCAGTACTAACTAGAATAATCGGTTGTCGGAAACGCCTCTCTTAGCAGGCTTCCTCCACTCTGTTATAAGGAAAGCTGTGCTCTCTTATTTCCACACTCCCAATAAAGTGGGGCTTTCGGAGCCCTCCTGCTGTGGAATAACCGGTGCAACGTGGAAAAACTCCTCTGGTTCCAAGCAGTTCAGGAAACATTGGGCTGCCTGTGAGGAATCCAGACCCTTTCCAGCAGGACTTGTCAGAGCCTTTCCTGTGCTCACATGCAGTGGGACTCTCCAGGATGTGACTTTGGGATTTGGCAAGGATGGGGACTGTCTTTTGTACCGCACAGCCACCTCTTGAGAAGCATGGAACAATTTAATGCCTTCCTCCCTTCCTTTCAAGAATCCTGGGAGGCAGGATCGTGGAAGGATAAGATTCCAGCCTTGAACTCCTGAGCAGGGTTCAAAGGCTGTGTGTGTGCGTGTGTGTGTGTGTGTGTGTGTGTGTGAGTATACGGAGCTCAGGCTCCCAGGGCTCTGGATGGATTGGAACAAGGAGATCTGCTAACAGACGATTGCACTAACTCAGCTTTGGGTGGAGCTGGGTATAGGAGAAGGGATGGAGAAAACACACGTGCGCGTGCACACACACACAGACACGCACACACAGCAGCTGGACAGCCCAACTCAGGTCTCCGACCTGCCACTTGACGATGTGACCTTGGGCAACAGACTGCCCCCCTGCACCTCATCTCCATTTGCGAGGCAGGAGTACATCCTTCATAGAGTTTTTGCAGACCTTTAAAGGGATGATAAATGTAAACTATGCAGCATAATGCCTGGTAGGTAGTAAGTGTGCAACAAATATTAGCCTTTATTATTATTCAGCAATTTCATTGGTTTCTTGAGGAACTGCTATGTTCTTCCCCCTGTGTCTACACCGGATCTACCGAAGAGCCCTATTTCCAGAGTCATTTTTTCAGATGCCTGCTTGCTAGGAAAGGGGTGGGGAAAGATTAAATCTGGGTAGACTTGGGTTTCAGGCCCCGGCTACCCTCCCAGAATTGACTTTCAAGGCGGGGAGACAGGTATGCACGTTACAGTGACCTCACACACGACTGCACGCCGTGATGAGTGCCAGGAGGGCGAGGACCGGGAGCCGTGAGGGCGCAGAGCAGATGCTGGGCGTTCTGGGTGCGCTGTCTCCTGCAGTCCCTTATGTCACAGGGAGGGGGAGCAGGGTGCCCGTCCGGGTGGTTGCCCCGCGCCTCAACTTGACACTCACACCCTTGGGGCAGGAGGACTGTCCCGGGAGGCAGGAGGGCTGGGCCATCAGACACACTTGAGCCAGGTGCGGGCATCCATGCATCCAAGAGGTACTTACCGACCCTTCCGTGTGTGAGGCACTGCACTGGGGAGTGGAGAGCAAGACAAAGCCGGTCCTAGTCCTCAGGAAGCTTACATGCCACTGGGGCAGATGGATGAGAGTATGAGTGAAAATATGGTGTAATTTCAGCAGGTGATAATTGACATAAGAGAAGGGATGTGTCATAGAGAATAAGACAGACCCATAGGGGGTCAGGGCAAGTTTTGGGGAGTGGGGGGGGAACACTGGAGCCAAAGACAAAAAAAAAGGAGCAAGAGATAACCATGCCAGGAGGCGGAAGGAGGCAGGGAAGGGAAGAGCATTCTAGAACATGGGCCAATGCCTGCGGGACTGAAGGGGACCAGTGTGGCCAGATCACCAGGGCCACGTGGACCATGGGAAGCAGTGCAAATTCAGTTCAGCTGCTCACTGCCAGCATGACCTTGGGCGAGTTTTTTTTGTTTTTTGGCTTGGGTCTTCGTTGCTGTGCACAAGCTTTCTCTAGTTGCAGTGAGCGGGGGCTACTCTTCGTTGTGGTGTGCGGGCTTCTCATTGTGGTGGCTCCTCTTGTTGCAGAGCATGGGCTTCAGTAGCTGTGGTACACGGGCTCAGAAGTTGTGGCATGCAGGCTCAGTAGTTGTGGCATGCAGGCTCAGTAGTTGTGGCGCACGGGCTTAGTTGCTCCGCGGCATGTGGGATCTTCCTGGACCAGGGCTCGAACCTGTGGCTCCTGCATTGGCAGGCAGGTTCTTAACCACTGCGCTACTGAGGATGTCCCCTTGGGCGAGTTTAACTTCTCAAACCCTGGGTTTCTTCCTCAATAAAATCTGGCTTCTGGTGACACTGATCTCACAAGGCAGAGTGAGGTCATGATTAGAAAATGCTCAATACAAGGCATATATCCAGAAAAGATGAAAACTCTAATTCAAAAAGATCCGTGCACCCCAATGTTCAAAGCAGCACTATTTACAATAGCTAAGACATGGAAGCAACCTAAATGTTCACTGACAAAGGAATGGATAAAGATGTGGTACATTTAGGTTGGTTCCATGTCCTGGCTATTGTAAATAGTTAGCTAGTGGGAAGCAGCAGCATAGCACAGGGAGATCAGCTCCGTGCTTTGCGATGACCTAGAGGGATGGGATAGGGAGGGTGGGAGGGAGACGCAAGAGGGAGGAGATATGGGGACATGTGTATGCATATGGCTGATTCACTTTGGTGTACAACAGAAACTAACACAGTATTGTGAAGCAGTTATACTCCAATAAAGATCTATTAAAAAAAGATGTGGTACATATAAAAAGAATGAAATAATGCCATTTGCAGCAACACGGATGGACCTAGAGATTTTAAAACTAAGTGAAGTAAGTCAGACAAAGACAAATATCATATGATATCACTTATATGTGGAATCTAAAAGAATGATACAAATGAACTTATTTACAAAACAAATAGGCTCACAGACACAGAAAACATGGTTACCAAAGGGGAAGGGTGGGGGAGGGATAAATTAAGAGTTTGGGATATGTACTATATAGAGAATAAATAAAGAACAAGGACCTACTGTATAGCACAGGGAAATATATTCAATATCTTGTAATAACCTTTAATAGAAAAGAATCTGAAAAAGAATATATGTATAACTGATTATATAATTGACATCCTTATATAATTATATAATATATAATTGACATCCCTTCCCTTATGTCTGTATATATATATATAAACTGATTATATATAATCAGTTTATATATATATATATAACTGATTCACTTTGCTGTACACCGGAAACTAACATAACATTGTAAATCAACTACACTTCAATTACAAAAAAGAAAAGAAAAAAAAAAGAAAGAAAATGCTCAGTACAGAGCCTGACACATAGTTAGTATTAGTAAGTATTAACTACTGGTATTCAGGTTCTAACCAGCAGGCTGGGTGCCTTACATCTTGCTTTATGTGTTTTTAAACTTTTTAGTATAGAAAATTAACTTTTTTGAAAAACACATTCAGAGGTAGAGTGAATAGCACAACAAGCTGCTGCATATTCACCACCCACCTTCAATAACTATCGACTTTCTGCTCTTCTAGTTTCTCCTACTCACACATACACCTTTTCCCCTGTATTTTCCTCCCAAAGTTTTATTATGAACATTTTCAGACATACAACAACGTTGAAAGAATTTTACAGCAAGCACCCATAAACCCACCACTTAGATTCTGCCATTAACAATTTACTCAGGACTTCCCTGGTGGCGCAGTGGCTAAGAATCCGCCTGCCAGTGCAGGGGACACGGATTCGAGCCCTGGTCTGGGAAGATCCCACATGACGTGGAGCAACTAAGCCCGTGCGCCACAACTACTGAGCCTGCACTCTAGAGCCCGCGAGCCACAACTACTGAAGCCCACACACCTAGAGCCCGTGCTCCGCAACAAGAGGAGCCGCTGCAAAGAGAAGCCCGAGCACTGCAATGAAGAGTAGCCCCTGCTTGCGGCAACTAGAGAAAGCCCACGCACAGCAACGGAGATCCAACGCAGCCAAAAATAAAATAAATTAATTTTAAAATAATTTTTAAAAAACCCAATTTACCCTGTTTGCTTGGTCACATGTCTTTTTCCCTACATACACTTTTTACACATTTCTTTTTTTTTTCTTTTTGGCCGTACCATGCAGCATGCAGGATCTTAGTTCCCTGACCAGGGATCGAACCCGTGCCCCCTGCAGTGGAAGTGTGGAGTCTTAACCACTGGACCACCAGGGGAGTCCCTTACACATTTCTTATAAATTGCAAACATCAGTACCTTTCCCCCTGAATACTCATATCAGTAGCTCAAGTTCTGTTTTCTGGAGTATTTTCAAACAAATCTCAGAGCCAGATAAATACTTTATTACATATCTCTAAAAGAGATGAGGAGTTTTAAAATTTATTTATTTATTTATTTTTGGCTGCATTGGGTCTTCGTTGCTGTGCACGGGCTTTCTCTAGTTGTGGCGAGCGGGGACTACTCTTCGTTGTGGTGCGTGGGCTTCTCATTGTGGTGGCTTCTCTTGTTGCGGAGCTTGGGCTCTAGGCACGCGGGCTTCAGTAGTTGTGGCACGTGGGCTCTAGAGCGCAGGCTCAGTAGTTGTGGCGCACAGGCTTAGTTGCTCCATGGCATGTGGGATCTTTCCGGACCAGGACTTGAACTTGTGTCCCCTTCATTGGCAGGCGGATTCTTAACCACCGTGCCACCAGGGAAGCCCTATGAGGACTTTTTTAAAAAAGCCGTTGCCATGATTATCTACCTCCAGCACAATTATTTATTTATTTATTTAGGCTGCACTGGGTCTTAGCTGCAGCACACAGGATCTTTTTAGTTGTGGCATGAGGGATCTTTCAGTTGCAGCATGCGGGCTTCTTAGTTAGGGCATACGGACTCTTAGTTGCAGCATGCAAGTGGGATCTAGTTCCCTGACCAGGGATCAAAACCAGGCCCCCTGCATTGGGAGCGCGGAGTCTTACCCACTGGACCACCAGGGAAGGCCCATACCTCCAGCACAATTAATACTATTTCCTTAACCTAGTATCCAGCTCATGCTTAGTGTCCTCCAGTTGTCTCAAAGGTGTCTTTGAGGTTGTTCTGTTCAAATCGGGACCCACAAAACGTCCTGTTGTCTCTTTTAATCTATAATAATCACCAGCATTATTAAATGCCAGTTACTTATTGAAGAAATGGAGTCATTTGTCCTGTAGAATTCTCCCCATCCTGGATTTGGCTGATTAAGCATCCTCCAAGTGTCTTTTAGCACGTTCCTCTGTGCCTCCTTTTTTTTTTTTTTGGCCGCACTGTGCGGCTTGCAGGATTTCAGTTCCCCGACCAGGGACTGAGCCCAGGCCATGGTAGTGAAAGCCCAGAATCCAACCACTAGGCCACCAGGGAACTCATCCTCTGTCCCTCTTAATAAGTATTAAGTCTAGAGGTTTGAATCAACTCAGGTCCAAATCCAGTGCATTGTGTCATGTCACATGACTAGAACAGAATGTCTAGTCATCTCACTTTTTAAAAAAAATTTTTATTTTATTTATTTTTTCATACAGCAGGTTCTTATTAGTTATCTATTTTATACATATTAGTGTATATATATCAGTCTCAGTCTCCCAATTCATCCCCCCCCAGCTTTCCCCCCTTGGTGTCCATACGTTTGTTCTCTACATCTGCGTCTCTATTTCTGCCTTGCAAACCAGTTCATCTGTACCATTTTTCTAGATTCCACATATATGTGTTAATATACGATATTTGTTTTTCTCTTTCTGGCTTACTCCACTGTATATGATAGTCCCTAGGTCCATCCATGTCTCTACAAATGACCCAATTTCGTTCCTTTTTATGACTGAGTAATATTCCATTGTATAGATACACCACATCTTCTTTATCCATTCGTCTCTCGATGGGCATTTAGGTTGCTTCCATGACCTGGCTATTGTAAATAGTGCTGCAATGAACATTGGGGTGCATGTGTCTTTTTGAATTATGGTTTTCTCTGGGTATATGCCCAGTAGTGGGATTGCTGGGTCATATGGTAATTCTATTTTTAGTTTTTTAAGGAACCTCCATACTGTTCTCCATAGTAGCTGTATCAGTTTACATTCCCACCAACAGTGCAAGAGGATTCCCTTTTCTCCACACCCTCTCCATAGTCATCCCACTTTTAGTGATGTTGACTCATCAGAGAGTTTGGGGATGGCAGCCTGATCTCCATTGTGAATTCCCCATCAACCTTTCACCAGATGGTTTTACAAGCCACTGATGGTCAGAGCCTAAAACATTTTATTTCGTTGCTGATTGTGGATGGTGGTTTTCTACCTCTACCAATCCTTCTGCGTTTATTAGCTATAACTTACAACTTTCACCCACCGTTTGGTAACCTTGAAATATACAGGGTCTTTTCCTATAGGAAAGGCAGGATAAATGCTTGATTACACCCCTTCTTTTGTAAGTCAATTTCCAAAGTAATAAGTGGTGCCATGGCAACCTTCCAATATGTCAATGAGTTGGTTTTTGTGTTTGTTTTGAGTAACATTATGACCTCATGATTTTTGAAAATATATTTGATGTATTTCAATCCACTGCAGTTGTCATCTTTTTATGGCCCCAAATATCTTTTCTTTGGCAGGGAAGCCCATTCAGGTGGTGCCTTCTGTGTTTACATTTCTGCCCCAGCCCTGGAGTCAGCCATTTCTCCAAGGGGTCCTGGTTCCTTTTAGTAGGAAATATACTTAGAAATCATAATCTGGACACTGGGGAAGCCTGTGAACACTTTACATGCTCCCTGTGGTTTCTCTGTGCACAGTGGACTGGAGGGGCAGCCAGACGGGTTAGGAGGCTGGTGCAATGGTCCACATGAGAGGTAGCAGTGGCTTGAACTTGATCTTAGGTAAAGCACTTAGCACAAGGCTTGATACGTCATGGAAAGTGCAACCGATGTTAAATGCATAAATGAAACGTTCTTTCATGATTTGCCTTGTTTATGTATTAGTGAATTGAAACCTCACCAAAACTCTATGAGGAAGGTATTCTTACCATCCCCACTGAATCCGCAAGAAAACCAAGGCTCGGAGAGGTGAGGAAAGTTGCTCAAGGTCACACAGGAAAGTAAAGAATCTAGCACCTCCAGATCCTGTACTCCAACCAATACACTGTGCTGCCCATAGGGGTCTTAGTTTCAAACTCAGAAATGACCTAGATTAATTGTTGGCACAAAACCTGATCCATCAGTGAGGCCGACCTGCTTACACTTCATGAGATTGTAAACAGATTCCGGAGTGGGGGGGCGTCCCAAGGGCTGGGCCATCCCTCAGACCCTCTCCCTGCCCCTTGACATTTCTGTGTCGCTGTACCTTAGCAGGAAGTGGCCCTCGAGACTGCTACTGCTACTACTCTCCACACAACCTACAAGCTCTTCCAAGCGTTCTCATTATTCAGTCTTTGCAGGAGCCCTATGAGGTTGGCATGTTTCAAAACTGGGAAGTTGAGGTCCCAAGAGTCAAATACAAACCATTAAAGATTTTCCTGGTGATGGCACCAGGGCTTGAACCCCCAGATTCTCTGATTCTGTATCTACAGCCATTTTTGCTTTTTGGTCTGGACAGAGGAGAGGTTGCTTCTTTTTAGGGAGCAAATCATCCTTGGGACTCAGTCGATTCTGCTCCAACATTTGCAACCAGATTTCCAAAGCTGGCAGGAAGCTCTGGGGCAGCCTTGGAGGGGAGCCGCTATCCCCAGGGTGGTGTATGGCTCAAATGGGGAGGAGGAGGTCTCCTCCTGAGTTACACCACTGCCTTTCAGGCTGGATGCTGCAATGGCCCTGCCCTGGACTAGCCCGGGTGGAGACCCTCAGCCAACAGAGCCAGGGCAACAGGTGGAAGAGGTGCCCATCACATAACAGCTCGACATCAGGGGAAAGTGTTGCGTAAGATCCCTGGTCTCCAAGGCAGGGACCATCAGCACTGCTGCTACAGCAATCGCGGCAGCTCCTCCTGGTTGCCTGCTTCATTCATGCCAGCCTAAACAATCTACCTGTGTGAGTGCATTTAATCGCCCGGATGGGCTGCTTAGGCTGCGGAAACTAAGGCTCAGGTTAACCGCTCTGCTTGTAGGTGGCAGAGCCAAGATCCTACCCCAGGCGGCCAGACTGTAGCATGTGCTCTCGGCTCCCACGCTGTAGCTATCCCTCCATAGCTCCAAGAAGGAGCTTTGACTCCCTTAAGCATCTCATGGCCCTGCCTCAGTCTCCATCCCCGTCTGCTGCCCCACACCCACCTCACTGTTCTCTCAGCGCCAGGCCGACTGTGGGGTTCTTGGAGAGGTTCTGTCTCCTCCCGATTCCGGGCGTCTGTATCTCCTGCTCCATCTGTCTCCAACACTATTCCTCCTCCCTCCTGCCCTGGCACCTTCGCCTGGTGAAATCAC
Source organism: Balaenoptera ricei (assembly GCF_028023285.1). Taxonomy (NCBI): domain Eukaryota; kingdom Metazoa; phylum Chordata; class Mammalia; order Artiodactyla; family Balaenopteridae; genus Balaenoptera; species Balaenoptera ricei. Next base: position 19,096,809 of record NC_082652.1, on the reverse strand, counting down.
ACTCCCTCCGTCTCAGCAGAGATATTCCTGAGAAAGCTTTCCCTTGCAGACCCAGGCCGGGGCCTCTGTTACTGGCTCTTCAAGCACTTCTCCTTTGTGGCGATTCTCCTGGTTGTGCCCTTACATTCCTCCGTGATCTTACTTGCTTCCCCGTGAGACTGTAAACCCTGCGTGGGCAGGACCATTCCTGCGCTGTTTGGCCCGTATCTATGGCAGCCAGCACCATGCCTGGCAGGTACCCAGGAATTACCCGCCGGTGAATGAGTGATGGTTGAAGAACGCAAATTCCCGGCACAGAAAGAATAGAGGGGAAGGAGGGTAGAATTCCATCTGCGAAGGTGGCAGGGGACCAGGACCTCAGGCGTGTGGGACAGTTGACTTCGGCAGTTTCTACAGGGATGACTCAAGTGAGACAGGCTCGGAACATATGAGCCCTATAGGCCTTTGAGACAGCAGAGTAAGTTTTCCATTGGAGGTGGGGGACCCACTCCTCTTACATTTCTTCGAGGCAGGGGCCAATCTGGAACCGTTTGGGCTGGGTTTGACTGGGCCCCCGCACAGGTCAACCCCATCAAAAGCTTGGCTTGGGGCTTCCCTGGTGGCGCAGTGGTTGAGAATCTGCCTGCTAATGCAGGGGACACGGGTTCGAGCCCTGGTTTGGGAAGATCCCACATGCCGCGGAGCAACTAGGCCCGTGAGCCACAACTACTGAGCCTGTGCGTCTGGAGCCTGTGCTCCGCAACAAGAGAGGCCGCGATAGTGAGAGGCCCGCGCACCGCAATGAAGAGTGGCCCCCTCTTGCCACAACTAGAGAAAGCCCTAGCACAGAAACGAAGACCCAACATAGCAATCAATCAATCAATAAAATAAATAAATCTTAAAAAAAAAAAAAAAAAAAAGCTTGGTTTGGCTCCCCAGGTGTTAATCAAGCACCTGCAATGCGACAGGCACCGAGGAAGTGCCCCTTTCTAGGTCAACAGTCCTAGAGGACCCTGGGACTTGTGGTATCTGAGCCTTTTCCGAACTGGGGGAGAACTGAAATTCACAGACTTTTCTCAAATGTGTTTTCCTACTGGAAGCTGTTCTCAAATCGGTGGCCCCTGAGGCTGCATGCCTGCTCGATTCTAGGATCAAGTGGTTGTAGATATTTTAGGCTTACTCTAAAGGCTTCTATTTTAGGCTTACTTTAGGCTTTTCAGTATTTGCTGAAATTTTCCAGAGACCTAGATGTTCTGACAGGTGATAAGTCTCAGAACTGTTGACCCTCCCTGGGTCTCTTCCAGGCTTCTGATTCCCCCCATCCAGGAGGGTAGCCAGTTAATCAATTGAATCAATAGTCTGCTCACCTCCACCTCTTAGGAATCTAGGCTTTGGAGTCAGGCAGAGCAGGGCTGGATTCTATCTACCTCCAAAGCTGTGTGACTTTGGGAAATTCACTTCCCCTCTCTGGGCATTGGATTCTCACGCCTGGTTGGATTCTCATGCCTGGTCTGTGAAACAGGATAAGAATAGTACTTCCCTTGTAGGGATGCTGTGAGGAGTAAATGAGATCCTGAATGCAAGGTGCTCGTTATGATGGGAGGTGTAGTTGTTGTTATTTATTAGTTAATGTTTGTAGTTAAAGAACAACAGAGAACAGACTCTGTTCTTAGAGGTGAGGGTTGCAGTTCTCTTGCTGTCTCTGAGCATTGATTGGTTCCTCTGGGGTAAGGAAACATGACCTTGTACTAATGCCCTCAGCCATAATTGCAGGGGAAGGTGACGTTTTTAGATTACACAGGGTGTGTGACTTCTCAAGTCTCTCAGTTTGTACGGAGCTACACCTCCCTCTCCTGTCACCGGAAATGTTGTCACATTTCTTCTTCAGATGCCAAAATACTAAAGAAAACAAATGACTATCCTTCACAATAGAACCAATTTGCTAATCGCTGCTCCTGGTTTAGTAACTTTGGCCGAATCCCTATCTTTATTTTATTTATTTATTTATGGCTGTGTTGAGTCTTTGTTGCTGCGCGTGGGATTTCTCTAGTTGCGGCGAGCATGGGCCACTCTTCGTCGCAGTGTGTGGGCTTCTCACTGCGGTGGCTTCTCTTGTTGCGGAGCACGGGCTCTAGGCGCGCGCGCTTCAGTAGTTGCAGCACGTGGGCTCAGTAGTTGTGGCTCGCGGGCTCTAGTAGCAGGCTCAGCAGTTGTGCCTCACGGGCTTAGTTGCTCTGCAGCATGTGGGATTTTCCCAGTCCACGACTCGAACCTGTGTCCCCTGAATTGGCAGGCGGGTTCTTAACCACTGCATGGTGGCTAAATCTTGATTTGAAAAGCTTTTTTTTTTTTTCCTTTGGGTTGAACTCTCCTGTCTCCCCCAAAGCCTTTCCCAGGAGAAAAACCCCAAGGCTAGAGAAGTAGTTTTGTTACTTATTTCTTGGTTGCATTTTAGTTCCTTAGGGGAGTGGACTCAGAGATTTAAAAACAAACCCGTGGCTCTAAGAAACCAAGCAGTACCCCCTGACACTCACTTCTCAGGTCCGCTGATTTAGGACCTTTCTCAGGGTTTATAGAAGGAAATTCTGCACAGAGAGCGGAGGGCATGAAGATCAGGAGCGTGGGCTATGAAGGGAGGTGACCTGGGTCCTAAAAGTGTGAACTTGGGGAGTGATGGAGAGGAGGAAGCAGCGGGACCTCTTGCAGGGGCTGCAGGGACTTGATGAGATCATATGTGTGAAGCTCTTAGCAGCAGAAAATGCTGGTGGCAGGAAAACACTCCCTCTGATTTATTAGGGATAACCTACTTCCCCTACCACCCTCCTCTCCTTAACTTATCCTTTCTTCCCTTTTTTTTTTTTTTTGCTAAACTCATTTATTAGTTTTATGTTTTCTTATAGATTCTATTCCTTTCTTCCTTTTTAAAAAATTTTTAAAATTTATTTATTTATTTGGCTGCATTGAGTCTTCGTTGCTGCATGTGGGTTTTCTGTAGTTGTGGTGCACAGGGGCTACTCTTTGATGCGGTGCACGGGCTTCTCATTGCGGTGGCTTCTCTTGTCATGGAGCACGGGCTCTAGGCGCGCGGGCTTCAGTAGTTGTGGCTTGCGGGCTCTAGAGCACAGGCTCGGTAGTTGTGGCGCACGGGCTTAGTTGCTCCGCGGCATGCGGGATCTTCCCGGACCAGGGCTCGAACCCGTGTCCCCTGCGTTGGTAGGCGGATTCTTAACCACTGCACCACCAGGGAAGTCCCCTTTCTTCCATTTTTTAACCCCTGTATTGGCATTTAAGAATATCCTCTCTCTGAATAACATAAAAAGTCACACACACACACGCACACACACACACACACACACACACACAGTTCTCAGGACCATCTCCACTGATCAGGGAACAGACAAAATTTAATTTACAGAATTTAATTCAGCCTGACGCAGGCTGCTGAAGCCCCAGAGATGCCTCCCCTTTGGGAAAGCACCTGCCCTGCGGGGCTGAAAAGCTGAAGGGAGTCCAGGGACTGTTTCTGATGTGAGTATCTGCCTGTCCCATCCAGGCACCTGACCAGTGTCGGACGGGTGCCCCCACCCACGTGAGTCCATTTCTGTCCCTTGGTGGAAGAGGATCCTTACTCACCATCACCAGCCGTGTTCTTTCCGTTTTAGCTCACCAAGAAGGGGAAGGTGGTGTTTAGCGACCAAACAGATCTTGGTTGATCCTGCCAATAATCCTATGAGGTGGGTGAGGCTGGGGATTTTCCCTCCTTTTCTAACATCTTACGGAAAAACCTGAACGAACTTTTTGGCCAACCCAGTAGATGGGGAAACGGAGGTTCAGAGAGGGGACATGATTTAGCCGAGGCAACACTCTGTGGGTAGCAGAGTGTCACCGTGCAGTGACTTATCCTGCCCGAGGCTCTCAGCTCAGATCGCTAATGATGATCGCTAAGATGAACTGCGCCTGGCCCTGCGCTCAGCGCCCTGCGTGGGTGACCACTTTGGACTGTCGAGAACTCCGTCTTGGAGCTGCGTTCTTATGCTGCTTTGCGGTTGAGCAAGCTGAGGCTCCCTTGCCCAAGGCTCACCCCACATACAGGCAGCAGAGCCAAGATGAGAACCCAGATCAGTGTCCAGGGCACCCAACAAGGTACCCAAGGGCAGCGGCTCTTTACTGTGACTATCACCCCACACAGGCCTGGAGCGGGGGACCTTGCTGCTAGTCATGGCTGTGTCGTTAACTTCACATGTGACCTCTGGCCTCTGCTCACCTACAAAGCAAGAACACTGGACATGCCAAGTGTCCCCCTCTTAGGCTGCAGGTTGGAGGCTAAGTGGGTTTTTGGGAAACGCAGGGTGACCTGTGATGCCCCCCGCTCTGTGGGCTGGAGTGCAGGTTGAAGTATCCACCTGGCAGCTTTGACCACACTGGCGGCCCGGGATAGCTTCCTCTATCACTTTAATGATCTCTAAATTTGCAAAATGTTGTTGCACCATCGCCTGCCAGCCAGAGGGTCCTGGAACTTCGTCCTGATGCTTTTGCTTCTCTTTCCATCAATATCACCTTGGCCAAACCCAGGTTCTGCTGGGACTCATGCTCCCCTTCTAGCAGGTGTCTTACAGATGAACACATGGGAACAGGAGGCTGGCGTGATTATGGGAGTGTTTACAACTCTATGCATAGCACAGGGAGATCAGCTCAGTGCCTTGTGACCACGTAGAGGGGTGGGATAGGGAGGGTGGGAGGGAGACGCAAGAGGGAGGGGATATGGGGACATATGTATGCATATGGCTGATTCACTTTGTTATACAGTAGAGACTAACACAACACTGTAAAGCAATTACACTCCAATAAAGATGTTTAGAAACAAACAAACTCTAGAGGCTCAGAGTTGGGCAAGGGGATGGCTGACCACACGAGCAGCTAAGTAGGCTCTAAGTCCAGGAGTGTGGCAAGCCAGAGGGAGGTGGCCCTGTGGGCCAGAGAGTGTGCACAGCCTCTTAAGTACTTGAGCTTGAAGCTGGGGGAGGGGGAAGGGCGAGGACCTTGGCAAATGGCTTATATTTGTGGATGACAGATAAGGGCGCCTGACTTGGGGGAAAACTCACTCGTGTCCAGCATGAGCTGGTCCAAGCTCCTCCCCATGGACTGATGCATGACACCAGCCTCCTGCTGAAAGGTGACACTCCACGGCCCCAGTTCCCTCAGGCACCCTGTGGGAGCCTGTCAGACCCACATGAGAATGGAGCCGGTGGCCGTGGCCACGGTGGCGGTAAGTGGCAGCAAGCGATCGGGAGTTCATCTTGGTGGGAGGAAACATCCGAGTGGGGAACAGGGTGGCTGGTTTAATGCTGACATTCTGCCCTCCTCTGTCCCTCAAAGGCCAGGCCAGGTATGGGTGGGTGTGTTGGAGGCGGGTGGCTGGAGAACAAACTCCCGACCCCCCTCCCTCTCCAGCCCTTGCTTGGCTGCCAGCCAGCACCTGTTGGAAGCGAGCAGTTTCCTGCATTCGTTATGGTCAGGGCCACGATTGCTCTGGCACCAGGCAGCTGTTGCTTGAGTTTGGTTTGCAACAAATAAAAATAGCTTCGGCCCTCGCTGGGTTTTCTGGTCAGCAAAGCGCAGCAGCTCAGCATGGCATGTCCACGAGGGTTCACTGGAAGGACTTCTCTGGCCTTGACTGCCCGTGGATTTGAACCACATGTACAGTGCTCCTTCTAGACCGCTGTGCACATCTGGCTCCACCCTCCAGGTACACAGCCAGGTATCTGATTTTAGGATCGTATCCAGGTGCTTGTGGGAACACCCTCCACGTGATGGAATTTATTTATATCCAGTTTCAATGGTGAAGCAGTGGGAAAGGTATGAGCGTTGGGCCTGGATGTGAGCAAAGTCAAGGAACCGAACTTCTCTGAGCCACAGTTTACCGAACTGTAAAATGGGACTGTAATAAAGACCATAGCAATCGTAAGATCCACCAAGTTGTTCTGAGGATTGGAAGCTTGAAGGCACTGTACATGCTTGGTGGCTTTTTGATGCTTCTGATAGCATTGACACAAATGCTATATAGGTTATTCGAAGAGCAACTGTGAGACAGGTAAAGGGGGCAAGACTCAGCATCCCCATTTTACAGACGAGGAAACTGAGGCTCAGAGGGTTTCTTTGGGAGCTTTCTCAGAGAGTTCCCCATTTGTCTCTATGTACTTACTTGGGAAAAGTTCTCATGTGGTGGCCTGTGGGTCCCCCATCATCACACTGCCAAGAAAAGGGACAGACCCTGAGGTTTTTTGTGCGGGTAACCTCTGCAAGGTAGGTTTGGGATGTTTGACCCACTGGCTCCTATCAGAATAACAGCAGATCATAAAGGATTTGCCGAGTGAGGGAGGGGGCTGAACTGGGGAGAATTGCCGGTCCCTCCATTCATTAGAACTTCCAATTTAGAGCTTGGCAACTTCACCCACCAGCCCTCAATTGCTTACCATGCATGTGTCTCGCCATCTTGCCCAGCTGGCCATCCACTCAACCCCTCTCCACGCACCACCTATCCATCCTTCCACCACAGTCCGCACCAGCCATCCAGTCATCCAGCCAGCAAGTTCCCAAAGTGCTTGTGTTATGCAAAACTGCATAGTGTGATTGGTTTTCCAATGGAAATCAATGTAAAGTATTCATTCTCAGGGTTCCTAAACTCCGAACCATTGTAGCATATTTTTGCTCTTTTATTTCCTCAGCAATAACTCAAGTATTGTTCTATTTGGGGTAGGGGGAAGCTCAGCATTTCAATGTAATGCACTTACTATTTCTTATTTCTCAGAATTTCCAATGTGTACATTTAAAGTGTACCTAAAATTGGCCACATTTGTGTGAGGTCTTCTGCTTGGCACTCTACTTCAGAACTGCCATGGAGACACCCAGCGTGTTCCCCTGGTGTTCCTGAATGCAGCTTCAAAAATGAGATCCTGAAACCAAAATTCCTGCCTGCCTCAAGCCATCTGTTGGTGCTCAGTGGGTGTGCATGGATTTATCATTCATTCGGTACATACTTTTTGAGCACCTACTATGCACCAAGCACTAGCCTGGGCACAAGGATCCAGAAGTGAGTGACAGTTGGTCTGTGTTTCCAAAGGTCTCTGAGTTGGCCAGGGAAGACCAGTGAACAGGCTGTTTCCATGGTGGAGGTCTGTACCCACTGGCTGACTTGGAGGGGGTGGGCAGTGGAGCTGTGAAAACACTTGGCCCATGTGGCCAGCAGAGGGTGTGAGGGGGGAGTGGCCAGTTGGCACAGTCTTGAATGACCTTTATGCACTGCCATAACCCCCTGCTTGGGGAGGATGTAGGGCTTTAAGCTGTCGAGCCTCCAATAAAGCCAAGATAGCCTTTGCACCATTTTTGGCAATGCCATCTGCCAATTACCAGAGAACACGTGTGAGTCAGTAATTTCAGGACTCTGACCTTTCTTGCTGGTGCTTTTTAAACTTTTCTTGAGAACTTACTGTATGCAAGAGATGAGTAAGAAATACACCTTTTCCCCAGAAGCTCCCGTCTCACAATCCAGAAGCAGGGTGGAAGGAGTGCATAGGTGTAGGAGTTAAGAACAGTGGTTCTCACGTGAGGGCAATTTTACCCCCCAGGGACATTTGTCAATGTCTGGAGATAGTTTTGGTTGTCACAACTGAGAGGGAGGAGGGTGCTACTGGCATCAAGTGGGTAGAGGCCAGGGATGCTGCTCGATATCCAACAGTGCACAGGACAGTCCCCACCACAAAGAGGTATCCAGCCCCAGATGTCAGTAGTGCATGGACTCAGAAACCCAGGAGTAGGAGCAAGGCTTGAGCATCAGAAAGTTGGGGTGCCGCTGTGAACATGTGCGTTTATGTATTTGTTTGTCCTTGTTTTCAATTCTTTTGGGATATGCCTAGGAGTAAAATCCCCGGGTTGTATAGTAATTCTATGTTCAACTTTTTGAGGAACCACCAAACCATTTTCCATAGCAGTTGAATTATTTTACATTCCCCCTAGTAACTTACAATTTCTCCACATCCTCACCAACACTTGATATTGTCTTTCCTCCTTTCTTTCTCCCTTCTTCCCTCCCTCCCTCTTTCTTTTTCTTCCTTCCTTCTTTCCTTCCTTCCTCCCTCCCTCCCTCCCTTCCTTCCTTCTTTCATCCTAGTGGGTGTGAAGTGGTACATTGTAGTTTTGATTTGCATTTCCATAATTACTAAGGATGCATGTTTTCATGAGCTCTTTGTATATCTTCTTTGGAGAAATTTCAATTCAAGTTCTTTGCTCGTTTTAAAATCAGGTTGTCTGTCTTGTTTGCTGAATTGTAAGAGTTCTTTATGTGTTCTGAATACTAGGCCCTTACCAGATATATGGTTTGTAAAAATCTTCTCCCATTCTGTACATTGTTTTTTTACTTTCTTGATAATGCCCTTTGGTGCACAGAAGTTTTTAATTTTGATGAGTCTGATTTATCTATTTTTAATTTTGCTGCTCATGCTTTTGGTGTCATATCTAAGAATCCATTGCCAACTCCAAGGTCATGAAGATTTACCCCTATTTACCCTTAGTTTTCTTCTAAGAGTTTATGGTTTTAGCTCTTGTATTTAGGTCGTTGATCCATTTTGAGTTAATTTTGGTGTATGGTATGAGTTAGGAGTCCATCTTCATTTTTTTTTTTTTTTTCATCTTCATTTTTTTGTATGTGGAAATCAGTTGTCCCAGACCCATATGTTGAAGAGACTATTCTTTCCCCATTGAATGGTCTTAATACCTTTGTCAAAAATCAATTGGTCATAGATGTATGGGTTTACTTTTGGACTCTCAATTCTATTCCATTTGTCTATATGTCTGTCTTTATTCTAATACCACACTGACTATAGTTTTGTAGTAAATTTTGAAATTGGAAAGCGTGAGTCCTCTAATTTGTTTTGCTTTTTTAACATTGCTTTGGCTATTTGGGGCCCCTTGCAGTTCCATATGAATCTGTAGATTGCTTTGGGTAGCGTGGCCATCTTAACAATAGTAAGTCTTCCAATCCATGAGGATGGGATGTCTTGCCATTTATTTAGGTCTTCTTTAATTTCTTTCAGCAATGTTTCATAGTTTTCAGTCTATAGGTCTTTCACCTTCTTGATTAAATTTATTCCTAGATATTTTATTCTTCTGGATGTGATTGTAAATGGAGTTATTTTCTTAATTTCCTTTTCAGATTGTTCATTGTTGGTGTATAGAAACACAACTGATTTTTGCATATTGATCTTGTAGCCACCAACTGCTTAATTTATTACCTCTATTAGTGTTTTGTGGTGGTCCGTTAGGATTTTCTATATATAGGATCATGTCACCTGTGCATAGAAATGATTTTATGTCTTCCTTTTCAATTTGGATGCGTTTTATTTCTTTTTCTTGTTTAATTGCTCTGGCTAGGACTTTCAGTATGATGTTGAATAGCAGTGGTGAAAGTGGGCATCCTTGTCTTGTTCCAGATCTTAGGGGAAAGCTTCCCATCTTTCAACATTGAGTATATATTTTCTGCGTTTTTTTTTCATTAATGTGCCTTATTCTGTTGAAGTTCTTTCCTATTCCTACTTTTCTAAATGTTGTTATTAATGGGTGTTGGATTTTTTTTTTTTTTTTGGCTGTGCCGTGCGGCTTGTGGGATCTTAGTTCCCCAACCAGGGATTGAACCCGGGACCTTGGCTGTGAAACTGCAGAGTCCTAACCACTGGTCCACCAGGGAATTCCCAAGGGTGTTGGATATTTGTCAAATGCTTTTTCTGTGTTCATTGAGACGATCATGTGTTTTTTCCCTTTGTTCTATTAATGTGGCTTGTTCATTGATATTGAACAACCCCTTGACTGACTTTTTTTTAAAAGGAAACTTGATGATCTTAAAAGAAAAAAATCTCCTGACCCTTTGTTCTATTAATGTGGTTTGTTCATTGATATTGAACAACCCCTTGACTGACTTTTTTTTTAAAGGAAACTTGATGATCTTAAAAGAAAAAAATCTCCTGACCCTGTGTATTACCTAGAAAATACCCCTGACAACATTTCAGCAAATTCTGTTGCCCAAACTGTGCAAGAAGTACTTGGATCATTTAGTTCTGGGAAATCTTGAGAACTTTTCCACTTCCCTTAAGAGTGTTGTGTTGAAATTTAAAAAGAAAATGCAGGACTTCCCTGGTGGCACAGTGGTTAAGACTCTGTGTTCCCAATACAGGGGGCCTGCGTTCGATCCCTGGTCAGGGAACTAGATCCCACGTGCATGCCTCAACTAAGAGTTCACATGCTGGAACTAAGAGTTTGCATGCCACAACTAAGGAGCCCGCCTGCCGTAACTAAGACCCAGTGCATCTAAATAAATAAATAAAAAGAAAATGCCTTTTAGATACTAAAGTGATAAGCTTGAGTTTTGTGGTCCTCCTTTTTTTTTTTAAATTTATTTAATTTATTTATTTTTGGCTGCATTGGGTCTTTGTTGCTGCACGCGGGCTTTCTCTAGTTGTGGTGAGTGGGGGCTACTCTTCGTTGCAGTGTGCAGGCTTCTCATTGCGGTGGCTTCTCTTGTTGTGGAGCATGGGCTCTGGAGCGCGCGGGCTTCAGTAGTTGTGGCACGTGGGCTCAGTAGTTGTGGCTCGTGGGCTCAGTAGTTGTGGCACGCGGGCTCAGTAGTTGTGGCTTGTGGGCTCTAGAGCGCAGGCTCAGTAGTTGTGGCGCACGGGCTTAGTTGCTCCACGGCATGTGGGATCTTCCCGGACCAAGGCTCAAACCTGTGTCCCCTGCATTGGCAGGTGGATTCTTAACCACTGCGCCACCAGGGAAGCCCTGGTCCCGCTTTTTTCATGCTTCTACTGGATAATTATGGCAAAATTGGGTCAGAAATCTCAATACGTTCAGGTTGCGTTTTTGTTTGTTTGCTTTTTAAACTATTTCCTGCAAATAATAATTATCTATTCATTAATAGGGTAGAGTTAGTGTGGTGGTCAGAGGCATGGGTTAGAAATCGGAATATCTGAATTCATGTATTCAACAAAATGAATTTTTGTCCATTGTTAAGCTCTCACTCTGTACCAGGCGCTGTTCTAGACCCTGGAACAGAACAGACCCTCCTTGGTCTTGCTGAACTTTCATTCTAGCTATGAGCATGCCTGCATCAGGTGTACTAGCGCTACAAAGAAAATACGACAAGATGCCCATTCCTCTTTCCAAGACCATGATGATGATTGTGATAATAATACAGTGATGCTGATGATCCTGGTAGTGAGGAAGGTGATGATCATAGAAGCCAACAATCCTTTTCATCTACAAACTGGAATATAATGAAGTCTTTTTTTAAGATAAGCTTTATTGAGATATAACTCATATACTGTTTGACTCACGTAAAGCGCAAAATTCAATGGTTTTTATTCTATTCAGAGAGTTGTACAACCATCACCACCATCAGTTTTGGAACATTTTCATCACTCCAAACAGAAACCTTGTACCCTTTAGCCTTCACCCCCATCCCATTAGCCCCAGGCAACCACTGATCTTTCCATCTCGATGAATTTGCCTAATTTGGGCATATTATCTAAATACATGGAATCATACAATATGTGGTCTTTGGGGACTGGCTTCTTTCACTTAGCATGGTGTTTTCAAATTCATCCATGTTGTAGCACGTACCAGTGGTTCACTCCTTTTTGTGGCTGAACAATATTCCAGTGTACGGATAGACCCCATCTTGTCTATCCATTCATCAGTTATTGGGCATTTAGATTGTTTCTGCTCTGGGGATATTACGATTAATGATGCTGTAACAGAGTCTTTTAATGTACCTGATCTCATTTAGTTCTCTCTCACACGCATGTTTATGATTTGTGGTGAGTGTGTGTTAGTTTATCTAAATTAGAGGTGGGAAACTGAGATCCAGAGAGGTTAAGAAACATGTCCCAGGGACTTCCCTGGCAGTCCAGTGGTTAAGACTTTGCCTTCCAATGAAGGGGGCGCAGGTTTGATCCCTGGTCGGGGAGCTGAGGTCCCACATGCCTCATGGCCATAAAACCAAAACATGAAACAGAAGCAATATAGTAACAAATTCAATAAAGACTTTGAAAATGGTCCACATCAAAAAAAAAAAAAAAAATCTTAAAAAAAAAAAAAAGAAACATGCCGCAGACCACAGAGCATGTAAGCCGGGAGGAGCTCCCCTTCTCTGCTCCCTGTCTAGTGCTTTTCCCCTCCAGCTCTCTCAGCTGAATACACAGAACCTTAACTGGCTCTCACCACCACCTCCTTTAAGAGCTAGATAACATGATTACATAAATCCTAAAACGTCTCTCTTGTTCCCTTACAGATTTTCTGAATGATCCTTCTTCTTTTTCTATCTTTTCTGATTTTCTCCTGCCTGACCTTTTCCTGGTTAAAAAGCTGGGGGAAAATGACGGACTGCAAGCAAGTCATCAAGAGTAAATTGAAGGTGAGCTTCATCACAAGTCAGGAGCCTCTTCCAGCCTCAGACAGCTCCAGGGAGCCACTGCAGGAAAATTGCAGCAGCAGCTCTCTGCCAGAGACCCCTAACCAGGCTGAGCCAGCCTCCCACAAAGGTCCCAAAGACGCCTGCCAGCAAAGAACCTCCCAGCCACCCCTGCAGCAGAATCCCCAAGGAAACCCCCTTTCCTCCGATGACGCCTTCCCAGCACGCCACGCCAACGGGACAGGGACCGAAGGCCTGGAGACCCCAAATACCAGTGGCCTGTCCGTGCTAGCCAGACCCCAGGGCCAGCGAGCCAGAACCCTCTCCAAAGAAGACAGGAAGCAGGCGCACATCAAGAGGCAACTGATGACCAACTTTATCCTGGGCTCTTTTGATGACAACTCTTCCGATGAGGACTCTGGCACTGGCTTGTTCAGAGAATCTTCCCGGAAGGGCAGCCGAGCCAGCCTGGGGACCCTGTCCCTGGAGGCTGCTCAGACCGCAGGCGAGACTGAGACCCCCGTCCCCGCTATAAGGTAACGTACCCTCTGTCCTCGTAACCAGGAGGCGCAGAGTTAGGGTGGGGTCCACACCCTTCCCTGCTCAGCCAAGCTACCCACTGATGCCAATGCTTTGAGGGTAGCTATGTGACAAGCAGAAGACATGAGCCTCCCTGCTTCCTTCCTTCCCTCCTATCAAAATCATTTATTGAGCATCTACTGCGTGTACAGGGCCCCAGGCCAGGAAACTGGCTTTCTAGAAGATCGAAGTCTGGTTGGGGAGGATGACCTTGTATGCAACAACTAGTTGTAATTTAAGCAGGATGAGCTCAGGTTGGCAAGAGCCAAAGCAATGATGGGAACCCAAAGGGAGGGATGGTTTCCCTGACTCCTGATGAGACATTCATTTACTTGTTCGTTCATTTGTTCATTCATCCAATAGGTAATTAACAACTGTAAAACATGCCTTCCCCCAGTGATGCCTTAAAAGCAGAAATTCAAGGGAATTCCCTGGCTATCCAGTGGTTAAGACTCTGCACTCTCACTGCCAAGGGCCTGGGTTCAATCCCTGGTCAAGGAACTAAGATCCCACAAGCCATGCGGCACGGCCAAAAAAAAAAAAAAAGGGCAGAAATTCAAATACTATAACACATCCATCAAACCGATTGTTGGAAACAAATACCTACAGGTCCATCACAGGTGGGACTGTCCCGGGAGTGTAGTCAGTGGCTTCATTTCTGTTGTTCTTGTTATCAGACTTTGCCACCCCCCACTCCCAAATTACAAATGGAATACGGTAATTCCAGGTAGAAAACGTGGAAAATATGGGAGAGCAGAGAGTACAAAAGAGCCACCAACCATGACTTTGCCAGCCCGAAAGAACCTCTGCTGTGTTCTAGTGTTTCTTCCTGCTTCCAGTCTGTTCTTCTGCCCTGGGAGTGGAATCTTGTTGGCTCTTCTTTTAAGCAGCTCTTGCACGCTCTCTGCTAAAATGAGGAAAACCTGGACGAGGAGATGGGCTCTTACATAGGCACCATGTTCCCGGTGAGAATGGTTACTGGAACATTTTTAACCCTGGTTACTGGAAATTGGAGATAGAGGAAAGACAAAAATGCAAATATTCCCTATACTGATGATCTTTAGGGGAAGACTGTCTTGAGTTTCTGGAAGGGTTAAAGGGACAGTCAGACTTCAGAGTTGAGTTCCACGCTGGCTCTGCCACCCCGCACTGTGTGACCTTGGGCGTGGCACATCGCCTCTCCTGGCCCTGGTCCCTCATCTGTAAAATTTTGAAGGATTAAATCGGATAATGTTTATAAAGTATGCACAGAGTTTGGTATACAGTAGGTGCTCAATAAGCAGTAAATTCCTCCCCAGCTCCTTTCCCACCAGCACCCACTTCACCCAGCACTCGAATTCACCCAGAGTTTCCCCACTTCTACCTACCCCTCTTCTACCTACAGTTTATATAAATTACCCATTTATCCTTTATAACAATGGTACAAGGCTGGTGGTGGATCCCTATTTTACAGATGAGAAAACTGAGGCTCCGAGAGGTGAAATAAATACTACTCAGCTTTAAAAAATAATGAGATAATGCCATTTGCAGCAACATGGATGGACCTAGAGATTATCATATTAAGTGAAGTAAGTCAGGCAGAAAAAGACAAATATCATATGATATCACTTACATGTGGAATCTAAAAAAATGATACAAATGAACTTATTTACAAAAGAGAAACAGACTCACAGACATAGAAAACAAACTTATGGCTGCCAAAGGGGATAGCGGGGGGCGGGGGGGATATAAATTAGGAGTTTGAGATTAACATACACACACTACTATATATAAAACAGATAGACAGCAAGGACCTACTGTATAGCACAGGGAATGATACTCGGTGTATTGTAATAACCTATAATGGAAAAGAATCTGAAAAATAATATATATATATGTGTGTGTGTGTATATATATACATATATATATATATGTATATATATATATGTATATATATATATATATATATATATAACTGAATCACTTTGCTGTACACCTGAAACTAACACAACACTGTAAGTCTACTGTACTTCAATTTTAAAAAATGGTTAAAAAAAAAGAAGCAAAGTACCTTTTCCAAGATCATGCAGCTAGGAAGTGGCAGAGCCAAGTTTCAAGGCCAGATCTGTTGGACAGCAGGATTCATTTCACTGTGTCACAGTGTTGTTCTCCAGTAATCTCCAACATTCTCTCCCTTCCAGACCCCATTCTTTCCCTCATTATGACGGTTTCAGCAGGGATTAGGGAAAAACAGTTTATTAAACCAATTCACCCAAATGAAAAAGCATCAGAGATTATGTTAGACGTGGATGTCCAATGAGGGGTTGCTAAGTGGCATCTAAGGAGGACAAATGGTGAGATACATTTACCACACTGGCTCCAGCAGGAAACAAGATGGAGAGTCCTAGCAGGGAGATAGGAAATGTACAAATAAACAGGTAAACTGATCAGATAGTTTCCAAGTATGTTCAATGCCAGGAAGGAAACAGGCTACAGAAGAAATACCTGTGGGGATCTGTTTTAGAAAGATGTGGTCAGGTCAGGGAAGAGCTCTTGGAAGAGGCAACTTTCAAGCCAGAACAGAGCAGTCCAACAGAACTTTCTGCCACATTGGGATGTTCCAGAATGGAATGTTCTAGAACTCTGCTGTTCAATATGGCAGCCACTCATCATATGCAACTATTGAGCACTTGAAATGTGACTAGTGTGACTAAAGAGCTGAATTTTATTTATTTATTTATTTTTTTGTTTTTGGCTGCACTGCATAGCTTGTGGGATCTTAGTTCCCTGACCAGGGATCGAACCCGTGTCCTCAGCAATGAAAGTGCAGAGTCCTAACCACTGGACTGCCAGGGAATTCCCAGAACTGAATTTTAAATTGACGTTTCAGTTAATTTAAATTTAAATAGCCTCATGTGGCTGGTGGCTGTTGTCTTGGATGGCACAGACCCAGCCCTAATGGATAAAAAGGGAACAACTGTGTGAATTCTTCCTACTGGTGCTAATTAAGAACTTATCAAGCAAATAGGCTTGCCAAAATAATAAATGATTATATTATTATTTTCTCCTGAGTCTTGGATTCCGAGAAAGTTCTGAAGATTAAATCAACTTATATTTCTAAGGTGCTTAGCAAGAGAATAAAGCACTTAATAAATGGTAGATTAAAATGGTAGGGCAGGGGGAAGACTCCCAAGTTTCTACTCCCTGTCTTCTACTACTATTTTGAGGGATCTTTGCTGGTTGGTTCTTAAAAAAACAGCTTTTCTGGACTGGCAAATTTATAAAGGTAAACGATACTTAACCGAGGGCTTATCTTTGCATGGCTGTGGGCCAAAACAGGAAGTGAATTTTCTGCCCTTATATCTTCATTGCATAAAACTTAGCATTGTAGGTGAATCATTTTTCCTGCCTTGTCCCAGCAAAGGACTGGGGGAGGGGCAGAAGGATCTTGGTTTTTATAAACCAGAGGCACCAAAACATAGAGATGAAGGTGCATTGTGGGGTGATGGGGCACAGGGAGGACCAATGTGCTGTGTGACCTTGGGTAGGCCTCTTCCCCTCTCTGAGCCTCCAATGCCTCATCTGCAGCATGAGAAGGCTGGACCAGACTCCTGAAAGCTCACAGGGCACACAGTTCTTTTGCCCCCAATACATGTGCTTTTCAAAGTTGAGAATTTTGAATTTTAGTACCAGGGGCAACTCAGGTAGTTCTGCTGGTGCTTCCCAAGATCCTGGTATTTCCGTTAGAACATTTCCAGCCCCAGCCAAGTCCCTGAATCAGGGGCCTCTGATGGAGGAGACCCGCACGTGTTCATTGTTTCTAATGACCTGGCATGAGAATCCCATGTGGAAGTATCTTCAGGGAGTCGAGGCCCACCTTTACAGCATTCCCCACGTGCCCCTAGTTTCTTGATCGGTCACCCTGATGTGTCGTGAAAACTTAATCACTCCTTGAGATCATGTCTTTAGTTTCTTTATTTGTTTACTTGGTTGTTACCTGTCTCCTGCATTGGACCACAAGCTCCATGAAAACAGGGCCATATTTTTGGGGTCTCCGCTTTTCCCCACTGCCTAGCCTAGTGTGGGTTCGTGGTAGACTTTGAAGAATTACTCACCAAATGCATGAATGAAACAAGCAACCCAGACCTGCCAAAGACAGAATTCTGAATTTCTGGGGCAAGCAAGACACTTTGTGAATGAGTCTGGGGATGAATGAATGAATGAATGAATGAATGAATAAATGGATGGATGTGTTGGTGGATGGATGGATGGATGAACAGACGACTAGGCGTTTTGTTGTCCCTCTTTAGCAGCAGTAGAATTTCTGTTTTCATAAAATCCTTTTTGCATAAATCTTGTGGTTTGTAGACTAGTTCTGAGGTTAAACTCCAATTTCAAATGTTTCTTCTGCCTTTAATACAGTTATGCAACCTCACACTTCCCTTCCATTTTCCGACTGGACAAGGGCTGGCTACGATTATAGATTGATTACAGATCCAGTGACTGTGCTATCTGCTCAGGGCTTCCCTCCTGTCTCTTTCTTTTTGGGTTCATCTCAAGCCAGGAGTTGGAACTTGGTCTTTCCTTGGACTTAGAAACAGTCCCCCAGGGTTGGAATTTCCATTCAACCCTTCAAAACAGAGCTGATGAGAACATTACATGATGTATAATAGCAAAATAGTTGCTCACATATTGTGAAATGAAGGTTACATGTGTTATCCCACATGTTTAACAAGCAGCAAAGTGGTTAGTACACGATGGACCTGGGCTAAGACACCAGGTTCAAAGCCGCCTCTTACTATCGTATAACCCTAATAATCCTACCCTATGGGGTGCATATGTGGATTGAGTGGGATGGGACACATTCAGGATCACGCAATTGCAGTCCTGAAATTTAGAGTTCTGAAACTTAAGTTTATAAGTTGGCAGTGAACTCACCAGCAAAACCTGCCTTGATGCAAAGTTATTTATAGTCTTGTCCCATTTTGTGTGAATATTTATGCCTTCTGCTGGTGAAATATTAACACCATAATGTGTCACATAAGGCTTTACCTTCCTAGAAAAATTTCGAAATTCTAAAATACATTGGGCCCTGGGAATTTCTGGTAAGGGATTGTGGGCACGTGTATGTCATGTGCTGAGAATATTCCCTGGTGCATAATAAGCACGAAAATATCCTTAATAAATGTGTGTGTGTGTGTGTGGTGTGTGTGTGTGTGTGGCTGGAGAGACTGTAAGGAATGTCTCCAAATAGTAATCATTGTCTAACTATAGTAAAAATTGTCTAATTATGTGGTATACTTATGAGTCATCTAAATTTTCTTCTGCATTTTCTAACTTTCTGCTGTAAATATCATTGTTATAAGAAGTTTTAACAATGTTTAATAATACAACAATATAAAAATTACGGGGAGGAAAAAGTGAATCAGTCATCTCACTTCCTAGATAAGAAGCTGAAACCCAGAGAGGTGCAGGGGTCTGTCTGAGGCGTCCCAGCAAGATATCATAGGCCCTGAAGCCATTCAAACCCAGACCCTCAGCAGATACAGATCAGAAAGTGGTCTTCGAACTCCCAGTGTTGATGCTGCCGCCTAACCTGGGCCCCAGAAAAAGTACCTCCACCCTTCTCCTAACTTGTTCTTTCTATAAATGGGAAGCGTGAGGAGATGAGGCAATTTATCAGGCAGCCTTCAGCTGTGTATCCTTGGGGATGTCACCTACCCTCTCCATGGCTGGACTGGATGCTCTAAGTCCTTTGTGGCTCTCATAGTCTTTGCTTTTGTGTGGAGGGTTAGACAGGTCTGGGTTCGGATCTCAGACCAGTCCCATGCCCTCTCCGCTGCAATTTCCTCCTCTGTTGAAGGGGGATAACATCAGTGTCTACCTCAGAAGGGTGCAGAGATCATGAGAGCGGAAGTGCTGGCAGTGGACAGCCCAGAGGCTGCCTCGGTTGCCATCATTTGCTTTTTTTTTTTAAATTGAAGTATACTTGATTTACAATGTTGTGTTAATTTCTGCTGTACAGCAAAGTGACTCATACATATATTTATACATTCTTTTTCATTATTGTTTATCTCAGGATATTGAATAGTTTCCTGCGCTATACAGTAGGACCTAGTTGTTTATCCATTCAATGTATAATAGTTTGCATCTACTAATCCCAAACTCCCAGCCCATCCCTCAGTTGCCATCATTTGAATGGGCATCTCCCAAAGTTCTTATCTGTGGCCACGGCTATTTCCAAGCCCCACCGGGCATACACCTTTAAGGTATAGCAACCTGTGTCCACAGAGGAAGACGGACTGAAGAGGCAGGTGAAGCTCTCTGATAAAAGGATACAATGCAAAGCAGAGAAGTTGAAATATCCACACGGTGTCAATGAGTATTGGGGTTTGTCAATAGAGAATAAATATCTAGAAAAACGGGAGTAAACTGGAGATCCTAACTGACTTTGGGTAGGGTAGGGTGTTTTGAAATACCTTCATTTCCTGATTTTAATTGTTTTTCCTATTTTGAGGTGGTTACATGGAAGTGTGGGCCATTTGGGTCATGAGTACTTTTGGGTTTTTATTTGAAACTTAAAAAAAAAAAATCAGCCTACGGCAGGTTTCTTTTTTGGAAGGACTAAAGATAAAGCCATGAAGAAGCTTCCGGAAACTCTGAAGAACTGAGAATTTTGTTCACCTGTTTTATTTTATGGAAAAAATTTTTTGTTGTTGTTGAAGTATAGTTGATTTACAATATTGTGTTAGTTTCAGGTGTACAGCAAAGTGATTCAGTTATACATATACATATATATATTCTTTTCCATATTTTTTCCATTATAGATTATTACAAGATATTGAATATATATATTTTAAAATTACTGTTGAAATGTTGTTGAATGTATAGTTAGAGGACTAACCAGCTAACCAGTGCCCTCAGGCAAGGCTGCTTACACAACTCCAGGGAAAGGTCACTGTTCACTTTGTGGCCGCCTGGATGGCGCCCCCTGGAGGTGTGGCCCTAGCTGTACCTTTAGAGGAGAATTCCTGTGCATTTATTTTATTTCTAATTTTTGGGCTTGCTATCCACATAAGCTACATTTACTACTGTTGCAATACTTGCTAGGCAGTGTGTCGGATCCTTTTTATTTATTATAACTACTTGGAGAAGCATTCATTCATTCATTCTAACTGGAATCAGATTGCCTGGGTTCAAGTCGCCAGCTCTGGCACCTTGGGCGATAGACATCTCTGCGTCTTCTTTCCTTATCTGTATTACAGAAATAAAACAGTAAGATTGCTGCGACGATTAAATGAGACAGAGGCACCAAAGAACACTCTGTAAATACCTTATCAGAAGGAAACTTACTTAGGGTCACAGGGCAGCTGCGTCTTTCCTGTTTTGGAGGCCCTCATTTTAGCTGGGGACCCAGGTGGTTCCAAGTGTGTGCTAGAAGCTCACTGGGGGGAGGGGAGGCATGGAGCAGACACGTCCCTGGAAGTATAGGTGAAAGAATAAGCAAAAACCGGAACTTGGAAGCCAAAAGTTGATTTGACTGCGGGGGCTTTTACCAGGCACCGTGGTGACATCTGACTCACATTTTAAATAACCCATATTTTCCACCACTTCCCTATTGTGTGCGTATTCCAGCACATGAATTGCTTGCAAGTTTTTCCCAGCTGCCAGTTCGTAGGGGGGGATGCCATCCTGGAATTGTTCTACTCCAGTCCGGGGAGCTGGGGAGCCAAGAGGTTTTTTAAAGTCTCGGGCCACACTCTCCCGGCGCCCAAGGTCAGCGGTAGCTGCGCTACTGGCTGGTCCGGGGCGGGGTGGGGGGGGAGGCGGGACCCGGTGTGGGAGATGGCAGGGTCTGTATCCTGTCCTGGGACAGGAGGCGGGGCCCGGTCAGGGGGCGGGACCTCCCGGGAGGCGGGGTCCGCTTGGTCGGGGCGGGCGCGTGTGCCCCGGACACAGGAGTGCAGGTCGCATTTCGGGATGGAGGAAGTCCCGCGCCGAGTTGGGCTGCTGCAGGGTGGTGCGCCGCCTGGCCCGAGGCGCTCCAGGACCGCGCCTCCGCCTCCCTGTCGCTGCCTGGCTGGTCCCCGGGACAGGGGTCTGCTTCACGGGGGTAGGGGGTGCATGGTGTGCATCCCAGCAGGAGCCTGGTGGGCGGCGGGAGGGTCAACATGAGTCCCGCCAAGTGCAAGGTCTGTTTCCCTGATCGCAAAGTAAAGTAAGTAAGGCTTCGACTTTAATGACCGTTATCTTTTTTTAAAAAAAATTTATTGGGGTATAATTGACTTACAATGTTGTGTTAGTTTCAGTTCTACAGCAAGTTATCATTTTATAATCTCGTGCAGAGTCCCTCCCACCCCCCACTCCCCGCCCCCATCCCCTAGTAAAGACAGGCTGCGCCACCCCCTCCTTCCCTGCCCCAGCCGAAGAAAGGCCGGCTTCAGTTTGGCAGCTGGGGAGATGGAGCCTGCCTCGCGAACTCTAGCTGGTCTTGGCGGTTCAGGTGGATGCCAGATTTGGCAGTGATGTTGATTGAAGAAGGGCTCTCGGGAGCACACAGGTGCCTCAAGGTTGGCTGGTTGGCGGGGCCCGCGCTTTCCCCCTCCTCCTCCCCTTAGCCTTGATAAAGGTGATGGTTGCCCGCTGGCAGGTCGTTTTGAAGCCTGGTGATCGTGAAGCCCGGGGCGAATCCACGTACCCTTGGGCAGGCATCCCACTTAAGGTTATTTTCTGAGCAGGTTAACCTACACAGAAATGTAGGCATCTCTGTGCCTGAGCCCTTCGTAGCACCACCTGCTTCATTTCATTTCTTTTTTTTTTTTTTGTCTTCATTTTATTGCATTTTTTTAAGGTTACCAAAGTGATGCCGTGTTCGTTGTTGAAAATTCAGAAAATTATAGATAAGCAAAAAGGAAGAACAAACTCACCCATACTCCTCCTCTCCATTTGATCTTTATTAACAGCTGCTGTATAGTCTTTCAGCCTTTTTAAATTTTTGGTGCAGGTATGCTTTAATTTATGAATTCGAATCATACAGAACATACTATATTGTAACTTGCTTTTTCACTGGGCATTAAGTAGTCTACCACAGGGCTCAGCACACTGTGGCCCACAGCCTGTTTTTGTGTGGCCTGCGAGCAAAGAATAGTTTTTAACTTATTTATTTATTTATATGTTTTTTGGCTGCGCTGGGTCTTTGTTGCTTCGCGCTGGCTTTTCTCTCTAGTTGCGGCGAGCGGGGCTACTCTTCATTGTGGTGCGCAGACTTCGCATTGTGGCGGCTTCTCTTTGTTGCGGAGCAAGGGCTCTAGGCGCGCAGGCTCAGTAGTTGTGGCTCGCGAGCTCTAGAACGCAGGCTCGGTAATTGGGCGCAGGGGATTAGCTGCTCCACGGCATGGGGGATCTTCCCGGACTAGGGATTGAACCCGTGTCCGCTGCATTGGCAAGTGGATTCTTAACCACTGCGCCACCAGGGAAGTCCCAGTTTTTAACTTTTAAATGGTTGAAAAAAAATCAGGGAATTCCCTGGCAGTCCAGCGGTTAGGACTCTTTCACTGTGGCGGCCTGGGTTCAATTCCTGGTCAGGGAACTAAGATCCTGCAAGCAGCGTGGCACGGCCAAAAAAAAAAAAAACAGTTGAAAAAAATCAAAAGAAGGCTACTATTTAGTGAGATGTGAAAATTACATGAAGTTCAGATTTCAATGTCTACAAATAAGGTTTTATTGAAACATAGCCACGTTATGTGTCATCTACGGCTGCTTTTGTGCTTCAGGGGCCGTATTTAGTAGAGGAGTAGAAACTGAATGGACTCTAAAACCTTAATTATTTACTGTCCGGTCCTTTACAGAAAGCATTTGCCAACGCTTGTTCCGCATGGTGCATTCTAGGGGTCCATAGTGTTCCTTTAAATGGATACACTTTAAAATTTATAAACAATCTCCTACAGAGAGTGGTTATTTGGGCTCTTTCTCCCTTTTTGTTATTATAACTAACACAGTGAAGAACAACTTTGTAGCTAAGTCTCTCTCTATCCTTTGTTCTTTTCCCAGGAGTTATCCATCTGGTCCATAAACATTACCTGACTATCTCCTGAGTGTAAGGCCTGCATCTGGAAGCAGGAAGGGACACAAAAATGTTTGGGAAACATGACCTCTGCCTCCTAGGAACTCTTTTTTTTTTTTTTTTTTAATTTATTTATTTTGGCTGTGCTTGGTCTTTGTTGCAGCTCGTGGGCTCTTTTTTTGTGGCTTGTGGGCTCGTTTTGGCAGCGCACGGGCCTCTCTAGTTGTGGCATGTGGGATCTTAGTTCCCCGACCAGGGATCAAACCCGGGCCCCCTGCATTGGGAGCATGGAGTCTTAACCACTGGACCACCAGGGAAGTCCCTAGGAACTCTTGATCTAATGGGGGAAGCAGGTGTTTTCTTAGTAATTCAAATTCAAGGCCCACAGGAGCAACAGTAATTAACTGCTACCCTTCGTGGGGTGCTTTCAGGATGCCAGGCTGAACACTTTGTACGTGTGATCTCATGCCAGGTTTACAACAGCACCATGGGACACTCAGTGGGTGCTGTCATCTCCATTTTACAGATGAGGAACCTGAGGCTGTCAGTGCTGGTGATAGCGTAACGGGGATTCCGCTCAGGCTGTTGCCCAAAGGGCTCTTCATGGGCAGCCAGGTTTTAATGCATAATGTGCTTGAATAGACTCTTTCAAAATATAAGCCCTTCCTGATGTTGGACTAATCAGAAGACTAAAGGACTCAACTGGTAACTAGTTACTGTGGCTGGTGAGCGTGCCAGGGAAGTGAAGACTCTTAGAGCCAGAAGGGCCTCAGTGGTTGTTTAGTTTCTCGGATGCAGGGTTCAGAGAGGGCAAGAGACCCAGATGTGTGGCCAGCCCACCAGGAGGGAGGCTGACCCTCCAGTTTTTTGGTCTTTCCGCAGAGGAGACTGACAGAACCTTCAGGGGCACCCTCGTTGGAGTGCTCAGAGCATGTCTGAGCAAAGGGCCCGCAGAAGCATAGGGGCCCCAGATTTGAATCACAGTCATTCTTGTGCACTAAGTTTTTTGTGGGGCATGGTAGTCACATTCCTCCCACATTTGGAGCCCTGATCTAACCCATCTGGCTAAAACCCTCAAGTCTTACAGGAGCGAAAACAGGCCACGTGGTCTACAAAGGATACATTTTTTTCTGATCTATAAAACTATTAACACAAAAAGTTTAACCTATAACTCTTGAATCACATTTAATTGTACACTTTAATCCAAAAGAATAGCTTTCACAAACCACTTTATTTTTTATTTTTTTAAATTTATTTTTATTTATTTATTTTTGGCTGCATTGGGTCTTTGTTGTCACACGCGGGCATTTCTCTAGTTGCGGTGAGCGGGGGCTACTCTTAGTTGTGGTGCGCGGGCTTCTCATTGCGGTGGCTTCTCTTGTTGCAGAGCACAGTCTCTAGGTGCATGGGCTTCAGTAGTTGTGGAGCATGGGCTCAGTAGTTGTGGCTCACGGGCTTAGTTGCTCTGCGGCATGTGGGGTCTTCCCGGGCCGGGCTTGAACTCATGTCCCCTGCGTGGGTAGGCGGATTCTTAACTGTTGCGCCACCAGGGAAGCCCCAACACAAACCACTGTAATCCAAAAGAATGAACTTGCACGAAATTGGAATTGTCCTGGCAAGTTCAGACCATGTGATCACTGTATGTATAATAATATGAAGGGCTTCCCTGGTGGCGCAGTGGTTGAGAATCTGCCTGCCAATGCAGGGGATGCGGGTTCGAGCCCTGGTCTGGGAGGATCCCACATGCCGCGGAGCAACTGGGCCCGTGAGCCACAACTACTGAGCCTGCGCGTCTGGAGCCTGTGCTCCGCAACAAGAGAGGCCGCGATAGTGAGAGGCCCGCGCACCGCGATGAACAGTGGCCCCCGCTCGCCACAACTAGAGAAACCCCTCGCACAGAAACGAAGACCCAACACAGCCAAAAATAAATTAATTAATTAATTAATTTCAAAAAAAAATAATAATATGAAGACGCTTTATTGGGTCACTGTATGGTTCCTCTCTTAGCTTAAAGTCGCTAAAAAGATGGAGATAGACAGCCACACTCTGCCGCCGAGCTCTGTAGCCTTGAAAAGTGCCATCAACCCTTTGAACCCCGGTTTCCTCATCTCTCAATGGGGCTGATCCTAATTGGCCTTTCCAGGGTTCTTATGCCCAGCACTCAGGGCCGTGGGTGCTGTCCTGAGTCAGCACAAACATTTGCACAGCTCATAACAGTGATGACAGAATTCTGTTGCAAAAGAGGCCTATGTAGTCAAGAGGCATTTGGGATCCTGTCCTGAAGTCCTGGACCATCTACTAAGGAGCCAGAAATAATGGGAAGGCAAGGTCCCAAATGCCGGCCAGCATTCCTTGGTGTGCAAACAGGGCCAGAGTTCAGAGAACAGAGAAGTGAATGTGGGTCGGAGTGGTTGGAGGACATCTCAAGAAGAGATTTGAGTCTCTGTTGGGATGAAATAAAGTTGAGGACCGGAAGGCAGAAGAGTCTGGTCTTCAGTGAGCCCCACAGTATCCCGTTATGATGTCACTGCCGAGGGAATCCTGCTCAGGACCAAGGCCCGCTGCCCATGTTGAAATGTTGGTTGTTGATCTGTGGGTGGTCTCACTCCTATGTTGTGCACATTAGAATTTCCTGAGGGGCTTTTGAAAAACCAAAGTCTGCAAACTTTTCATAAAGGGCCAAATAATAAATATTTTCGACATTGTGACAGTATGGTCTCTGTCACAGCTACTCAGCCCTGCCTTTTACTGCTCCAGCTCCCACAGACAATATGTAGTTGAATGGGCCTGAGTGTATTCCAGTCATGATTTACAGACACTGAAATTTGAATGTCATATAATTTGCACGTGTCACAAGGTACGATTCTTTTTCAACCATTCAAAAATGTAAAAACCTTTATTAGTTTGTGGGAGGTACAGAAACAGGTGGCAGACTGGATTTGGCCCTTGGGCCCTAGTTTGCTGACCCCTGGCCCAGCCAAAGTGGCCATCTCTAGAGGCACTGAGGGGGCAGTTGGCCTGAGAAATTTCCAAGCGTCCACTTATCTGGGGGTCCAAAGATGAGTTCAAAGCTATCGACCTTTCCTGGGCTATGCAATGTCCTTTCTTGCTTACTTGCTGGGTGATAATAGTAAGGCCTTTACTTCCATCAGGGCATCAGCTCAGAGCAGTGACCATCCCTGTTTTACGAAAGAAATGGTAGGGTAAGGGATTTAAGAGCTGGTTAATGCCAGGGCCCTAGCCTGATGGCCTCACACTGGGGCTTTTATACTGGCTCCCGTGCAGAGAGGCACCTCAGCTAAAGCTCTTTCCTGCAGGCCAGGCCCAGTGGTGAACCCTGGACACATGCTCTAGGCGGCAGATCCTATTAATATTATGAATATTCACATCCTATCAGGGAGGCAAGGCACAGAATGTTGAAGCAACTTTCCCAAGATTACACAGGTCATAAGTAGTAGATTTTGGATTCAAAGCCTGGGAGGATGGTTCTAGTCTACTGGGCTTTCTCACTTGTGGCACTGTTCACATTTGGGGCCCTGTAATTCTTTGTTGAGGGCTGTCCTGGGCTTTGCAGGATGTTGAGTGGCATCCGGGCTTTTTATCCACTAGATGCCAGGAGTACACTCCACGCTGTGATGACCAAAAATGTCTGCACAGTGCCGTGCGTCCCCAAGGGAGCAAAGTTGCACCCAGTTGAGAACCCCGGATTACCATATTGTCTCTCAAATGTAAGTGCTTGTTTTTGAAAGTCCAGACCATAGAGTTACTTCCATTTATCTCAGATAGCTTTGTGCCTTGAAATTCGATCCCGGGGGTCAGATAGAATTGGATTGGAAGCCCAGCTCTGCCACTTGCCAACTGTGTGACTTGAGGTCAGTGGGCCTCTCTGAGCCTCGGTTTCTTCATCGTGAGCAGGAGATGATGGTCTCCCCTGCATAAGGCTGTGGGGATTCAGGGAGGAGCCCCCTGTGCCCAATCTATGGTGACATTTGAGGATGTTTATTCCTTCCTTCCCAGTGCAGTCCTGCCTGGTCTCGTGCCTGGGCAGCTGATGGTGTTTGGTGTTTGGCTGACAGCTCTGTTGTGTAGTTGACCGCACCTGAAGCCACTTCCAAAGTCACCGTGGAATATTTCAGCCTCCACACTTGCCTTGGAACGAATGACAGCCAAAGGTCAGTCCCCCAGAGCCAACGTTGACTGGCCTCCAACTTCATCAAAAACAGATAAAAATAGCCACTAGCCTCAGGCTGGCCCCACTGAAGCAAAGCCACACCAGCAGCATTGTGTGTTCACCCGTGTACTTTGCTGTGATGGGTTTGGGACCCTTCTGGTGGAGGGGCTGTGTCACCAGTTTTGAAGTCAAAATGGCTCCGTGAATGTTTTTTCCCAGGCCACAGAATGGTGTTTGTCTAATGGTTGAGTCTTTCTTTGTTGCTCTTTAGGTCAAATTGCTGAGTTTTAATGTTGTGTGTATAAAAATGGGATGTCTCAGACTTTCTGAAGCCACAGGATCAAGCCAGCCAGTTGGGGAAGATCATGGACAGAATGGGGAGGGTGGATGGTTGGGGAGGAGGCCATGGGCAGAGGAGTGGCCTGATGCCTTTCTTGGTTAGATTGGGAGATCAGTAGCCCCTGATCCTCTTGGCATCACTGCATTGAAATAATATAGAGTTTACCGTGTGCCAGATGCCATCTTTTTTAATTTTTTAAAAAATTTATTTATTTATTTATTTATGGCTGTGTTGGGTCTTCGTTTCTGTGCGAGGGCTTTCTCTAGTTGTGGCGAGCGGGGGCCACTCTTCATCGCGGTGCGCGGGCCTCTCACTATCGCGGCCTCTCTTGTTGCGGAGCACAGGCTCCAGACGCGCAGGCTCAGTAGTTGTGGCTCACGGGCCTAGTTGCTCCGCAGCATGTGGGATCTTCCCAGACCAGGGCTCGAACCCGCATCCCCTGCCTTGGCAGGCAGATTCTCAACCACTGCGCCACCAGGGAAGCCCTGCCAGATGCCATCTTTTACTTTCTGTGTATTGATATGAGCTTATTTAATCCTCACAATCCAATGAGGTACATGTTATTATCCTCATTTTACAGTGGAGTATACTGAGTGCCTTACCCAATGGATACCAAAATGACCATGGCTTTCAGCATCCCTATTACAAAGTTAATAGCTTTTTCTTCTTACTGAAAATAATATATCATGGCAGAAGATTTAACAAATATAGGCAAAGAGGAGAAAATAGAAACCACCCATAATTCAACCACTTTGAGAAAGCTGCTCTTAACATTTTGGTATCTATTTCCCTAGATCAGGGGTCCGCAAACGATGGCCCTCAGGCCGAATCTGCCTGTTTTCTAAAGAAATAAAGTTCTTAAAAACAAACTGAACTGCTTGTTGGTTAATGGAATGTAATTATGATGAAAGCACCGTTCATATTTGTAAGATGATATTGACCTTCAGAGTCCTTTTCTAAGTCCTGTTTCGTTTCAGCAGTTCAGTCCTAGGAGGTTTTAGAAGAAAAGCTGCTTGCAGTTTGTGGGAGGCAGGAAGGCCAGTTCAGGGGCCGGAAATCATTTGTTCATTTGTTTGTTCTTTCGGACAACATGCATAAGCCTTGTTGAACGGAGATCGTCTTAACTGAAAATACAAATCCTGTGGTGGCATAGCATCATTATGGGTTTCTGTCATTCATTTCTGATTTTGTTTCCTGGCCAAGAAGTCCGTTTTTTCATTTCTGATAGGCAGAGCTTGGGTTGGGGCGGGGGTGAGGGGGGACAGACTGCAGGTTTGTAGAAGGCTTTTCCCACGGGGAACAGTCCTGGATGCAGAGACTTTATACAACAGAAAATGCCCACACCCAACATTTCCTGGTGTGATGGAAAGAGCCCCAGTCCCGCTGACTTGCTGGGTGATTCCCTTTGCCTGACAGGACCTCAGTTTGCCCATCTGTAAACTGGGCTTTCTCTCCCCACAGTGGCTTATTGGCTTCCAGCTTTGCACTCCCCAGTGACGTGCTGGCAGTGTTCCTTAGGGTCTATCAGTTCTTTTTTTTTCCCAAATATTTATTTATTTATTTGGCTGCGCCGGGTCTTAGTTGCGGCACGTGGGATCTCCATTGCCGCATGTGGGATCTTTTGTTGCAGCATGCGAACTCCTAGTTGCAGCATGTGGGATCTAGTTCCCTGACCAGGGATCGAACCCGGGCCCCCTGCATTGGGAGCACGGAGTCTTAGCCACTGGACCACCAGGGAAGTCCCAGGTCTATCAGTTCTTCACCAAAACTTTTGGCCTCCCGAACCCACTCAGCCCCAGCCTCCCAAAATGCCTGGTGACACAGTTGCTGGATGCACCCCTGGGTGGCGAACCTCTAACTTAAAGCCTGGCAGGTGGCTATCTCCCTGCTTGAATAGCCCATTTCCAGGTTGAGAGAGTGGGCTGAATGCCTGATTCTGCACCTGTCAGAACCCCACCAAATGATAGCAGAGAGATTTTTCTTAAAGAGCTGGAAACCCATCAGGCCCTGGAAGAACAGGAGGGGAAGTTAGCAGCAACATTTTGGAAGCCAGAAAGCAGAAGAACAAGCAGTCACTGGCTGAGCAGAACCAAGAGGGCTGAGCCGTAAGGCAGCAGTGAGGGAAGCTGAGAACCTGTACCCCAAAAGGCGCAGGGATTAGCAACATTGGGTGCCTCTGTGCCTGGGAGCATCTACACGAGAAGGATTGGGTGAAAGAATCCCAGATCCCCTCATCTGCTCCAGGTGGCTGGGGGCTGCCCACTTCCACCCCAGTAGCAGGCAGGCGGTTTGATCTCTGGAGAGGGAAAAGCAGAGGGTCTTTGGACTGGAGACTGATGGGCACTGCGGAGCATGTGGAGCCTGTGTCCCGAACCGGAGGATGGGTGCTGTGTACGTGCTGAATCCTGAAAGCTGCCCTGTCCCCCAGACCTGTCCCAACAGTTCTCCCACTTCCCCCTGGTCCCTAGGCTCATGGCCAACCTTTATCCTACAGGCAGAAGACCCCAAAACTTGTCCTCACTGGGGGAATTGGACCAGCCAGGGAGGATGACTCTAAAAATACTTGGGGTTCCCCAACACACAGTCCTCCCGGATCACCCTGCATTGAGGTCAGGGTCCAGTGACCCCAGCACATGCTCAGTACTTCTCATCAGCCCTCTAGTTCCTGCTCTTGGTCATGAGGAAGCAACCATAGCTTATCAAACATTTGGGTGCAGTTTCTAAGATGGAAGGCAGGCCCCAAACATACAAACAAAGGGGACACAGGAAACGTGGGAGAAACAGAAACCAAATCAGGAGAAGAGAACTTGGAGAAGCTATCATAAATACCCTCATCAGGGGCAGGGAGGATATTATACACATAGGAACAGGATGTATAGAAAAGGGGATATTGACAGACCAAAACCAAGCTCTTAGATGTTAAAAACACGATATTAGAAGTCAAAAACTCCACTGAACTGTTAGGAGATAAGGCTGAGGGAATCGCCCAGAAGGTAGAAGAAAAGAGAGAGAAAATAGGAGAGGGGAAAAATACATAAACTAGTGGGCAGTCCAGGAATTTCAACATCCAGGTAATAGGAGAGAATGGAGAAAAAAGAGGCAGGGAAGTCACCAAGGAAATATTTGAAGATAAATTCCCAGACCTCAGTTTCCAGATTGAAGGAGCCTGACAGCTTCCCAGCCTTACTGATGGAAGTAGGCACCTACCTCAGCACATCACTAAAATCATTCCCTAAAATTGTAGAATACTGGGGCAAAGAGAAGATCCTATAAGCTTCTGGATATGAAAAAAACAGGTCACCTACAAAAGGATCAAGGATCATCATGGCTCTGGTTCTAGCATTCTTGGAAGCCACAACAACAGTGACATAAGGCTTCCAAAATTCTAAAGGAGAAGGTTTTCCCTCTTAGAATTCCATGCACAGCCAAATGATCGGGTCCAATGTGAGGGCAGAAGGAAGACAGTTTTAGAATATGCAAGGCCACAAAACGTTTACTCCCCTGAAGACCTTTTCTTAGAAAGCTACTGAAGGATGTCTTCCACTGAAACAAGAGAGTAAACCAAAGAGGAGCAAGACATGGAGGACAGAAAAAAGGGATCCGAGAGAACCAAAAAGAGTCTCCGAGGTGATAGTGGCAAGGGAACCCTATGCAGCCAGGATCAAGACAAGCATGTTGGGGCATTATTGTCATGTGTCCTGCCATTGTACCATCTTTTTAACTGGATGAAACTACAGGCGGATATGCCCCAGTAAAACACGGGAGTCCATCAAGAAAGAGGGAGCCATGTGGTCCCTCAAATTCAGGGAAATAAGGGAAGTCCCAGTTGACGGTTGCATAGGGGTTTAGAGAACAGCGTCTGGATGAAAGGAGAGTTGAGGCCTTCAGGAATGATGTGGCCAATGGAAAATAATGGAACCGATCAATTATCTTACGTGTACTAAGAGGCTGAGGAGTGAGGTGAATTAGTGACAGATGCAAGGAAAACCAAATCAATGAAAAAAAATCACTAACTCCAGGAAAAAAAAAAAAAAAAAAGGAACATCTGGTATACCACAGCCCCTCACCTGTGAATAATGATCCCAGACTCATAAAACACTGAATACTGAATTTACCAAATTGCAGTATACCTGTATTGAGAGGTTGGGGAAAGGGGAGCAGATGGGAAGGCTGCTTAAGAGCACTAATTCCGCATCTGTCAAGATAAGAAGTTCATAGATGGATGGTGTCTTAAATGGATGACTCACGAGATAATGTACACGTATTGTTCAGAACCATGGAGATGTGTAAATGCCAGAAAGAGTCAAATGTGATTTCCTGTGGGGTGGGGTTCTAGAGGGGGGATGGGGCAAGGACCCTCTATTTGTTATACATTTTTTTGTTTTCAGTTTTTTCAAAAAATTTGATACCCACGTACAGAAAAGCACATGAAAGGTACAAACTGTTTAACAAGTGTAAAGTATTAGAATGTGGGAACTTCCCTGATCATAAACTTGCACCCCTGTTCTAAGCTTTTTTGTATTATTTGAGCTCCTAAATTATGGGCATATAAAGTAAGAATGACTCTAAGATGAAAAATCTCATCATACAGCTTGGGGCAGATCAGGGGGTTGCTGCTACTTCATTTGTGAGCTGACCTCTCGAGTCTCCTCGTATAGTGTTTCAAGTTCCCCAGAGAGGGACTGCAAAGCAGCAGGGGTCTGATGGGCTTTGGCTTCTCTGTGGTTGTGCATTTCATAGCTGCCGGGTGGCCGACCCCCTCCCCGAGCGTCCCAGGCCTGCTTGCTCACGGGTCTGTCCTATTCCCTGGCAGGCCCAGCATGTCCGGGCTCCACCTGGCGAGAAGAGGCCGAGAACAGAAGAAGCTGGACCTGCACAGAGACTTTACTGTGGCTTCCCCGGCCGAGTTCGTCGTGCGCTTTGCGGGGGATCGGGTCATCGAGAAGGTACAGAGGGCGTCCCGGCACTCGGTGTGGGGTGAGGTGGGCCAGCCAGCCTCAGGCTGCAGAGAAAAAGTCCTGCCCCTTTGTGAGCGCTTGCGAAGGGCTGGGCGCTGGGCTTCATCAGCTTTTCACCCTCACGACAGCCTAAGTGACAGGTGCGCGACCCCATGTCACAGAGGAGGAGACTGGGGCCTCTGAGAAGGGTGGGGAGGCAAAGACCCTTCGTGCAGGGGGCTGCTTTCTGGGTTTCTAGGAGGGGAAAACCCAGCCTAAAACCCAGCCCTGCCCTCTCGAGGGGTATAGCTCCTTACAGGAGAGCAGACCCAGATACTAGAATGACAGTGACGGAAGGAAACAGCTAAAATTGGTGGTTTGTGAAGGCTTTTCACATTGTTTCCTGTTCCAGCCGGTAAAGGCCCTGACCTCGTGCCGTTTGATCATTCCCGTCGTGTTCACGGAGAAGCTAGAACTCAGGGATTTGACATTGGTTGTCCAAAGTCACATAGGTAGTAAGTGCCGAAGTCAGGATTTGAACCCAGGTCAGTTTGACTGAAAGGCCTTTTTCTTTTCCATTTTATTTGAGGGTGGTAATAATAATAATAACAACAACAACAACAACAACAACAATGGCGGCAGCTACCATTTATTGAGGGTCTCCTCTGGGCCAGGCATCCTGTTAACTGCTTTACATTGTTGTGTCTCATTTAACCATCCCCACAGCATTGTCAGTGGGTATTATTTTACAGATGAGGAAACTGAGGCCCAGACAGGGGAAGTGGCTTGCCCGGGTCTCACAGCTAATCAGCGGCGGAGCTGGAATTGGAAACCAGAGCCCATGCCCTCACCCCAGCATCCTAAGTACAGCATTGAGCCACAGAGACTCATATAGGTTCCCCAACCCAGCTGCCACCAGTCTCCCTGGCTGAAAATGCACACGCCCACGCGCCCCCCCAAGCCTTGCTCTGATAATTAGGTTGAGGAAGCCATAGCCCAGCTGTTCTATCATCACTCATGGGAGGCATTTTTGAAAGGGGAAAAGGAACGCAGAAACTACGGTGGCCACTCGCGGGATGTGATGTCTGGGCTCGCATTCCCTTCTGTAAAATAGAGGCGATCACATCCCAAATCTCCAATGAGACTTGTCCTTCAGGGCCATCATGAAGATTAGTCAGCGATGGAAGGACCTTAAAATTATGGACTTGGTACAGAAGTTGGAGCTTTGAACCTATACACCTAATTTTTTTTTTTTTTTTTTTTTTTAAACAAGAAAACTAGAGCTTGGTTTTATAGAGACCAAACCAGGAGGTTTACCAGTCTGAGCTCCTCATATGAAGATGAAGCACAGAGTGCGAAGGGATCTGCCTAATGCCACACAGCAAGTTCACAACACAGTGAGAACTGAAACTAGGACCCCTCTGTTGCTGGGGACAGCCAGCCTCACTGCCTTTCTTCCTTCCCAAATCTGGGACCTTTAACCTTCTGGATACAGAAGCAGCCACCGGGGACAGTTCAGAGCATAGGTCATACTGTGGAGGGCTCACGAGTCCCAGCTCTGCCACTTACTAGCTGTTTGATCTTGGGCAAGTACCTTAACTCCTCTGGGTTTTAATGTCTTTAACCCCAAATAGTGATAAAAATACAACCTCTTTCAAAGGGCTGTTGTGAGGTTGAAATGAAATGGTGCTGGTAAAATACACTATACTGTAGCTTGGTACATACTAAATGCTCAAAAAATGTTACATGATCATGATGGCGCCAAACAGAGGAATCAAAAATCATTCATCCATCCATCTGATCATCCATCCTCCCATCATCCATTCAACCATCCATCCATTGGATCATCCATTCATGCATCCAGCAGACTTTAAGTACCTGCTCTGTGCTGGGCTGAGTGCCGTAGAGCTACAAAGAGGTGCCATGGGAGGCTCACAGAGGTGAGATGAGCCCTGGGGTAGCACTCAGCCTCCAGCACAGGTAGATGTGCAGCTCTGGCCCCTTCCTCATTTCCCCTGTCCAGGTGCTCATCGCCAACAATGGTATCGCCGCCGTGAAATGTATGCGCTCCATCCGCAGGTGGGCCTATGAGATGTTCCGAAATGAGCGGGCCATCCGGTTTGTAGTCTTGGTAACCCCCGAGGACCTCAAAGCCAACGCAGGTATTGACACTTGGGCCCTGACTTTCTTCCCCTCTGCCACGTCCCCCCGTCCTTACCTGCCCTCACCTCCTTCACCCCACCTGGGCCAAGTCCATCCTGGACCCCAAACAGCATCGCAGGGTACCTCTCCTGAGCTCGTATTTATTTCCCCTTTCTTTATTTAATTAAAATTTCTGCTGACAGCAAGAGTGACCCATATGTCTTATAAAAATGCAAATGGTTAACATGCCAAGCGGAAATCTCACCTTTGAGAAACGTTACAGTAGATTGGTGTTTCTTCCTCCGTATGTTTTCTTCTTGCACTTGTATGTACTGTTTTTCAATCATTCCTTCATTTTTCTATTTCTTTACCTCTCCATGTCTATTACCATTGATCATTCTGTTAATAACTATTGGACAATTTGCTTTTTTCCCTGAACAATTGTATCCCTTTACAGACCCTGCACACAGCAGCCAAACAGATCTTTTAAAAATACAGCTCAGGTCCCATCAGCCCCCTCCTGTGTCCAGCACCAGCTACCTCACCCCGCCGAGCCTCCCCAGAGTTCAGGCCCTCGGCTCTGCTCTGCACAGACGTGGCCTCCTTTTTGCTCACTACAGTGAGGACAGGTTTCCGTGTTAGCCCCATTTTACAGATGAGATAATCGAGGCATGAGGGTGCAACTCCCTTGCCCGGGGTCATGCCACCAGTATGTGATGCAGGCGGGATTGAAACCCGGGGCTGAGTCCACAGCTTTAGGCTGTCGGGTCTCCCATCGTGCTCAGGCTAAAATTCCAGAACCTCACTCAGGCCAATTAAGGCCTCACATGACTTGGCCCCTGCTGGCCTCCTGAACCCCCATCTCCCACCTCTAGACATCCATCCCTGGGCCCCAGTCACACTGGCCTCATCAGTTTTGGCCTCGCTCTTTCCTGTTGCAGAGGCTTGGAATGTTCTGGATGTTCTGCTGACAGTGTACAGCAGGTCTCCACCCCTCCGCGCACGACTTGGGTCTCATAGTCCTCCTGGGCATCCCTCTCAGAGAGCCCTGGCGCTGCTCACCGTCTGTAGTTATCATGTTTGTCTCTTGTTTATCTTCTCCAACGTGATAGTAAAATTCAGCGAGGAGAGGGTCATGGTCTGACTTCTCGCTTTATCATCTCTGGGACCTCTCTAGTCACCAACACGTGTTGGATAAACTATCAGAGGCAGGCGGGCCGGAAGGAGGCATGGCTCTCGAGTTTCTTTCCAAGTCTGCACATAAAGTTCGACATCATTCCTCTTCAGGGTCTTCGAGAATTTCATAGTACAGATGTACCAACTCCTGACTTTTGATTGAGTCTAGCTTTTCACAGTTCACAACACTGCCACATGAACACCCTCTTACATCAGTCTTTGGCCTCGTCGATGAGTGTTTTCTTAGAACATATTTCTAGAAGTGGGATTCTGGTTTTAAAGAACATGAATATTTTTAAATCTAAACATTGTATTGTATTCAGCTTTGAAAAGGAAGGGAATCCTGTCTCATGTTACAGCAGGGATGAACCTTGAGGACATTATGCTCAGTGAAGTAAGCCAGTCAAATACTCTATGATTCCACTTACATGGGGCACCTAGAGTTGTCAAATTCTTAGAGACAGAAAGTAGAATGGTGGTTGCCAGGGGCTTCGGGGAGGGGAAGGGGGAGTTGTCATTTTATGGGTATCGAGTTTGAGATGCGTGAGATTAAAAAGTTCTGGAGATCTGTTTCACAACAATGTGAATACTTGAGAGTATGGTGCTGTACACTTCAAAAGTGATTAAGATGGTAAATTTTGTTATGTGTTGTTTTTTTTTTTACCATGATTAAAAACAAACATTGTATTGTTTAATGGCTAAACAATATTAAGATAAACCTTAAATAAGAATTTTTAGGGAGTTCCCTGGTTGCCTACTGGTTAGAATTCCAGGCTTTCACTACCGTGGCCTGGGTTCAGTCCCTGGTCGGGGAACTGAGATCCCGCAAGCCACGTGGCAAGGCCAAAAATTAAAAAAAAAAAGAATTTTTAAAACCCACCTCTAATCCGACTATCTTGATAGCTTGTTTCCTTCTTTTTTGTTGCTTTCCAGGCCTTGTCCAGACACCCATGTGTTTTCTTTTTTTTTTTTTTTTTTGATGTGGACCACTTTTGAAGTCTTTATTGTTTATGTTTTGGTTTTTTTTGGCCATGAGGCATGTGGGATCTTAGCTCCCCAACCAGGGATCGAACCCACACCCCCTGCATTGGAAGCACAGAGTCTTAACCACTGGACCTCCAGGGAACTCCCCAGATACACATATATTTTCACATGATTAAAGTCATACTCAGTTTCCTTGGAACTATCATATACATTTGTCCATCGTTGCCCTAGAATCTTCACGGTTATCCTTTTAGTGGCGGTGCATGGTGGCATCCTGCAGATGTCCTGTCCTCGACTTCAGTCTCTCAGCCCTTCTTTTCTTTTCTCTCCTGTTTAATCCCAGAGTATATCAAGATGGCAGATCAGTATGTCCCCGTCCCAGGAGGGCCCAACAACAACAATTATGCCAACGTGGAGCTGATTGTGGACATTGCCAAGAGGATCCCCGTGCAGGTAAGTCAGACGGGACACCCCAGTCTACCCACGGCGTGGGTGACGCCCTGAGCGCTGGAGCAACCTGATTCCGCAGTTTGGAAGGGATGGAGGAGCTGGGTCCTAGGAGACTCTGAAATCCAGGGCTGATGTGACCCAGCAAAGAGCTTCTGGGGTGTGATGGGAGGCGAGTTCTTGAAGAAAGACCTTTGTTCATGCCTCTCTGTGTTTGCAGGCGGTGTGGGCTGGCTGGGGCCATGCTTCTGAAAACCCCAAACTTCCGGAGCTCCTGCACAAGCACGAGATTGCTTTCTTAGGTAGAGTGTGCCTCCATCGGATGTGTGGGAATTGGGGTGTTGATGGGATGCTTGGTGGGTCAGATTCTCTTTAATACAGCCCTGTAAGGAGGGGACCAGTTTGATATTCCCAAATCACACTTTCATGGTCAGGAGCAAATGAATCCAGGGGTGGGAGGTCATGTGGATAGGTCGGCCAGCCCAGGGAAATAGGAGCCATTACCATGGTTACCACAGCAGAATAATGCCGGGCAAGCAGAACCCTCTGCTGGTGTTCCTGTTGGTACTGAGATACCAGTCATGTTCAGATTTCTAACTAGGATTGGAAACCTTTCTGATAAGGCCACACCTTTTCTTGGGCTGTTCTCAGACCTTTGAAATGCCCTCAGCCCCTGGGACCAGAGCCCCTCATCTCTACTATTTATTAGGTAAAATGATACTTATTGTCTATGGCATCTGTTTGTTTCAGGATTTGGATTTGAAATTTGTAAACTTTGCTCAGTTACACTCTCTGTTACGTGTGATGGGAATCATTTACCATCCCCAATAAATCCCTATTGCTGCTTCTTATCTCTGGGCCCACAACCCAGACTCGCATATAAAGCAGCTTGGTGCTAAGTCAATACCTGATATTCACCTAAGGGTCTGCCTGGTGACCTGTGCTCGCTGATGTGTTCTTTGTCCATGACCTCTGATTGGCTGTCACATGGGACTCTCATTATCTCTCATGTTTAATTCTGGAGATTGATGGTCCAGCCCCAGAGCCAGCCAACTACAGCCCAGGCCAAATCTGGCCTGCTGCCTCTTTTGTAAATAAAGTTTTGTTTTTTGTTTTTTTTAAATAAATTTATTTTATTTTATTTATTTATTTTTGGCTGCATTGGGTCTTCGTTGCTGCGCGCGGGCTTTCTATAGTTACGACAAGAGGGGGCTACTCTTCGTTGCGGTGCGCGGGCTTCTCATTGCCGTAGCTTCTCTTGTTGCGGAGCACGGGCTCTAGGCACGTGGGCTTCAGTAGTTGTGGCACGTGGGCTCAGTAGTTGTGGCTCGTGGGCTCCAGAGCGCACCTCAGTAGTTGTAGCGCACGGGCTTAGTTGCTCCGTGGCATGTGGGATCTTCCCGGCCCAGGGCTCGAACCCGTGTCCCCTGCATTGGCAGGCAGATTCTTAACCACTGCACCACCAGGGAAAT
Source organism: Balaenoptera ricei (assembly GCF_028023285.1). NCBI lineage: Eukaryota > Metazoa > Chordata > Mammalia > Artiodactyla > Balaenopteridae > Balaenoptera > Balaenoptera ricei. The sequence continues at coordinate 19,058,083 of NC_082652.1, read as the reverse complement.
CCCGTAAATAAAGTTTTATTGAAACATGGCCCTGCCCATTCATTTATGTATTGCTTATGGCTCGTTATAGAAAAAGTTTGCATGGTCTAGTGTTTTGAGGTGCTGGCTTGCCCCCTTGGTCTAGCTTTTTGCTAGTGAACTTTGTATAGGCCACAGAGCTTTGGTTGTAAATCACGTTTACAATCCACATGTATTGAAAGTAGACTGGTAAAGTAGCAGACTAATAGATTTTTTTCTTCCCCAACTTGATGTTAAATCCTTGGAAGCTGGGACTTGGGGACTTTTCTTTGGGTACCTGGTTGGCACCCGGCTTCCAGGGCCTTGTGGCTGACTTGAGTCTGCCTTCCCCTTTGCCCCAATCCCTCAGGCCCTCCCAGCGAGGCCATGTGGGCACTGGGAGACAAGATCGCCTCCACCATCGTGGCCCAGACGCTGCAGATCCCAACGCTGCCCTGGAGCGGAAGCGGTAAGCGACCCTGAACCTCACTTCGGGGGAACTCCTGGGCCCAATCTTGCTAATGTGAGCAGAGGGGGTGACAGGAGTATACTTTTTTAATTCTTTCATTAAAAATTTTTTCAATGATCATGAAAGTGGTCCTATTTCATTGTAGACAACTTAGAAAATAGGAGAAGTACAGAAAAAGAAATAGAAATCCTTTATAATCGACTGACCCGGTTTTTATCATTTGTTATATTGTTCCAGCCTTTTTTCTAGGCACATCCTTTAAAAAACCAGAGCTCTTACATTTAATAGTTTGTGACTTGTTTTTTCTCACTAATCTTTCTATGTCAGTAAATACATTTTACAGCATTTAAAAATGCCTGCATAAGACTATATTATACAGACATACCGTAATTGACTTAACAATCCTCTATAGTTATACATTTAGGTTGTTTCCGATGAATTTTTTTCTAATTTTGAAAATATTGAAAGCTTTGATAGTCCTGTACCTAACTTTCTATGTCCATTTTAATCACTTCCTTAGGATAAATTCCTAAAAGTGGAATTTCTAGGATAAATTAAAAAAATAAACAGGAAAAACGTCTCAAGAGTTTCTTATTCAGTTTGATTTTTTTCCTCCAAAGATTGAATTTTAAATTTAGAATGAAAAGTTTGTTTCTGTTTTTGTTTTTTTTTTAAATCTTCACAGGGTTTTGGAAAGTAATGAGTCGCATACGAATGACTCCATAAGGTAGAGTTGGAGTTGGGAATTTTTTGGATTCAGGTTAATATGGCTGTTCTTGGTAGACTCAAGTCTGAATTTTCTTAAGCTTGGTTTCCCATTCAGGGTTGAATCAGTCCTTAAGGAAATTAAAATCCACTGCAGGAAGCTGAAGGGCTGTGTCTGAATTCTGCTGGTCTAGAGGCCAGGTCTAGAGTGGCTTTGGTGGGAAGAGGCCCTGTGTTTCTGTGTCATGTCTATGCTCTTTTGGGGAAGATTCAGTTTTCTTTGTGACCCTCCAGGTCTGACGGTGGAGTGGGCAGAAGATAGTCTGCAGCCGGGGCAAAGGATCAGCGTCCCAGAGTACATTTACAACGATGGTTGCGTGAAAGATGTCGATGAGGGCTTGGAGGTAAACGCTCCTGGGGGGTCAGGTGCCAGAACCCTCTCAACATCCTGGTAGCAGCGGAAACCTCTAAAGTGGTCTGTTTGTCCTTTGCCCCCAGGCAGCAGAAAAAATTGGTTTTCCCTTGATGATCAAAGCTTCTGAAGGCGGTGGAGGGAAAGGCATCCGGAAGGCAGAGACTGCTGAGGACTTCCCAATACTTTTCAGACAAGTGAGCAGTTCGCGCTGCATATTTTTCCATGTGTCTTTGGGAATTGTGTTTATTCAGTTGGTGGCCACCAGATTCTTTCCACTAACATTGTTGTGTCACAATCAAGAGGACACTTGCGGGAGCTGCAATATTGCTGTGTTGTGTTGCAAAACAAATGCATACATTTTTACTCGCAGAAGTCCAAGATTTTTGTTGATCTGTACACTATTTCCTTAAGATGTTTGATTCTATGAATCAGTGTGTCTCTAAAGGATTTCAGAGGTATCTGCTTGTGTCTATATTTGTCTATCGAGAGATGGGATATTTTGTACATTTTAGCAGTTTCAATATTTTTAACATTTCTAGACAATTGATTTTTATTGTCCGAACGAATTGTATATTTACTTATTTGTAGCTGGTTTTCCACTTTTAAAACATTATGCCCAGGGGGTAGGGGAAGGGATAAATTAGGAGCCTGCGATTAACATACACACACTACTACGTATAAAATAGATAACAAACAAGGGCCTACTGTATAGCATGGGAACTATACTTAATATTATGTAATAACCTATAAGGGAAAAGAATCTGAAAGAAAAAAATATATATATAAAACTGAATTGGGCTTCTCTGGTGGCACAGTGGTTAAGAATCCACCTGCCAATGCAGGGGACACGGGTTCAAGCCCTGGTCCGGGGGAAGATCCCACATGCCGCGGAGCAACTAAGCCTGTGCGCCACAACTACTGAGCCTGCGCTCTAGAGCCCGTGCTCTGCAACAAGAGAAGCCACCACAATGAGAAGCCCACACACCGCAACAACGAGTAACCCCCGCTCACCGCAGCTAGAGAAAGCCTGTATGCAGCAACGAAGACCCAACGCAGCCAAAAATAAAATAAAAAAAACAAAAAACACTGAATTGCTGTGCCGTACAGTTGAAACGTACATAATATAGTAAATCAACTATACGTCAATTAAAAATTTTTTTAAAACGTCACCTAACTGTAGATTAAAGAAAAACCCGTTATGCCCATTGTTGGCAATGTTTATAAAAATTCATACTGGTAATCTTCCTGTTCTTAACCCAACTATTTTAATATTTCTAGGTTTTCTTGTAGACCTTGCTCACATATATATTTAATTTATTTTATTTTTTAAATTTTTATTTTTTTATTGAAGTATAGTGATTTACGATGTTTCAGGTGTACAGCGAAGTGATTCAGTTATACATATATACCTCTTCTTTTTCACATTCTTTCCTATTATAGGTTATTACAAAATATTTACATGTATATTTTAAGGAGTTGTATTTGGCCTACACAATATTTTGTTCTACGTTTAAAAAATTTCAAATTGTGGATCATAAACAGTTTTACCCTGTCCAGTCCTTATGGTTATTTTGATGATTGCACAGTATTCCCTATGTGGCCATTGTCTTATTTATCAAACCTTTGCTTTTTTGTGAAATGTTAAGCTTGCTTCCATTTTCATTATTATACACAGTGCCACTATAATATAATATGGTATTTAATACTATAAATAATATTTAGCTTTTTTTTCCTCTTCTGAATTATTTTCTTGGGTAAAGACCGTGGGGAAAGAGGGATTTAGTTAAATAGCATGTACTTTACACGCACTGACAAATACATACCAGTAAATTGCGTTCTCAAAAGGTTTACCGATTATACAGCTGTGGGCCATGTGTGAGTATTATATAAAGTAGTGGTTTCACTACCACATGCCCCTATTGGGATGTACTGGTTTGGGAGTATTTTGGGGGGAAGAATTTATATTTTTGGGAAAGTTGCAACAGCAGTACAGAGTCCCCATCTACCTTTCACCTCCTTTCCCCTATTGTTAACATCTTTTGTAACAGTACCATGACTGTCACAACTAAGAGATTAATTTCATTAATCCATGTCTATTAAGTGAACACCAGACTTGATTTGGATCACCCCACTTCTCCCCACTAATATCCCCTTTCTGTTTCAGGATCCAGTCCTGGATCCTACCTTGCATTTAGGGGTTGTACAGATTTTAAAGCTTTTTTCTTTCTTTTTTAAAAAACAGGCTTTACTCTTTAGGGTAGTTTTTAATTCACAGCAAAATTAAGTGGAAAGGACAGAGTTCCCATATACCCCCTGTTCCCCAACCACATGCAGAGCCTCCCCCAAGCTTGCTTTTTTTAGTTACATGAGTGCAATATGAAAATGTTCTCAGTGTCAACACTCAGGCAATTCAGTCATACGTTACGAATAAAAAAGGAAAGGTCCCTTTCGCAACAACACCTCTCAACCCCTCACCCCTTCTCAGATGTAACCCCTGTTAGCCACTGGGTTTCTTTCCAGTACTTTTACTGTAGTATAGACTTTTACATAGACCTTCATATAATTCTGTTTTATTATTTTTCACATAGGTGGGATCATCCCATGTGTTATTGCAACTTGCTTTTACAAAGAATTTGTCTTAGAAATAATTCCATGTGAACACTTATTTTTACTTCATTTTTAAGGGTCTCTGGACAACATGCCTATGAGACAATGCCTTTCAGACATTAAAAGTATGGAGTAAGTCGGTCTGTAGGTTCCACTGAGGAGAGCTGGCTGAGAGAGTGAATTAAGTGGGAGGAAGAGAAGCCTACAGAGTAGTGTGTTTTGGTTCTATTTTTGTTTCAAGAAACATTTTCTCTGTACGCATAGAAGAAAACCAATTTGTACCCAACTCTTAACAGCATATTATCCTTAGGAGATGGTGTTGCAGGAGAATTTCAGTTTCTGCATTATGTATTTTTATCATATTTGACTTAAAAACCACGAGAATGTAATGTCTTTGAGAGAGGTAAAACTAAAAGATCGGCAAAACCAAGGGCATCCCTGCCATCGTTTCGCGCCCTCTTTGGAGAACTTCCTGCTCCAGCCCTGCTTCCCCAGGGAAGAGCCAGCCACCCTGCCGTCCCCCCAGGTGCAGAGCGAGATCCCCGGCTCCCCAGTCTTTCTCATGAAGCTGGCCCAGCACGCCCATCACCTGGAGGTCCAGCTCCTCGCTGACCAGTATGGGAACGCCGTGTCCCTGTTTGGGCGCGACTGTTCCATCCAGCGGAGGCATCAGAAGATCATAGAGGAGGCGCCGGCCACCATTGCCGCGCCAGCCGTGTTCGAGATCATGGAGCAGGTGGGCTCTGGGGAGTTCGGGGGGAGGTATCTCAGCTCAGAACCATCAAGAGCTCTCAACAGTCCAAGTTGCCAAAGTGGGGTGGGTGTCCAAGAAGAGACCAAGTGGCGGTGGGGGACCCATCGTGGAGATGATTTCAGCCTCACACGGGGTTACTGGAGTACAGTCTCGGAGGTCCCAAGGTAGCTTACACACAGCAGGTCCTCAGCCTGCCTTTGGTGAGGGAGCTAGTACGTTTTCCCCGAGACAACCACTGGAAGCCCCTCGCCCACCTCCGTCTCTCTGCAGTGTGCCGTGCGCCTGGCCAAGACCGTGGGCTACGTGAGCGCGGGGACCGTTGAATACCTCTACAGCCAGGATGGCAGCTTCCACTTCTTGGAGCTGAATCCCCGCCTGCAGGTGGAACATCCCTGCACGGAAATGATCGCCGATGTCAACCTGCCGGCCGCCCAGCTACAGGCAAGGAAACGGGCTCCGAGCCCTGGGGCTTCTTCTGCCCAGAGTGGGGGTCCCCTGTCCTGCTCAGATTAGACCTCCCTGCTCGTCTCTTGGCTGGTGTCCTGGGGAGTGACTGTTTTAATGTGTGGGTAGCACGGAGAGCCATGCAGTGGTTTGTCACCTTCATCTGGCCATATAGCCCCTGGAGAAACTGGCAAAAGCCATGGACCTTCACCCTGGAAAAATCTATTTTATACAATTTGGGGGCATTTGTAGACCTCCCCAGTACCCGTTCATAGACCTTTTTTTCATTACAGCCTCCTCATGCAGCCCTTTTAGACATTTCCACCCCTAATTTCTCCCCTATGAAATGTTAATATCACAGGTATACTGTATATCAGTTTGGATACTGTAGATATAGCTGTACGTTATACAGGCATACCTTGTTTTATTGCACTTCGCTTTATTGCATTTTTTTGTTTGTTTTTTTTGTTTTTTACAAATTGAAGGTTTGTGACAACCTGTGTTGAGCAAGTTATAATGGTGCCATTTTTCCAACAGCATTTGCTTGTTTCGTGTCTGTGTCACATTTTGCTAATTCTTGCAATATTTCAAACCCTCCACTATCAAAAAGATTAAGACTTTCTGAAGGCTCAGGTGATGATTAGCATTTTTTAGCAATAAAGTATTTTTTATTTAAGGTACGCACATTGTTCTTTCAGACATACTGCTATTGCACGCTTAATAGACTACAGTATAGTGTAAATGGAACTTTTATATGTGCTGGGAATCCAAAAAATTTGTGTGACTTGCTTTATTGCAATATTTGCTTTATTGTGGTGGTCGGAATTGAACCCCCAATATCGCCAAGGTCTGCCTGTACATAGAAAGAGTAAGATTATTTTCACCCCCAAGAACAAATGTTTGCCCTCTTGGGCTCACCCCTGCTAAGAACATGTCACCCAGAGTTAGGAACTCTTGCATTAATAGAAACTCTTTAAATTTTTTATTAATATCTCCTTCCTTCCTCCCTTTCTTTCTTTCTTGAAAATTTCTTTTAAATTTTTAAAAAATTTTGATTAAATTTAATTAACTGAAAATTTAATTTAATTAGTTTTTACTTTGATTTAATTAGAACTTAACTTTAATGTCTTAAAAATCCTCCCAGAGTTTTTATTCCGTTTTTTATTTTGCTTATTTTTTTCAGTTTGAAAAATTTCAGAAAAGTTGCAAAAATAATACAATTAACACCCATACCCTGCACCTCGGTCCACCACTTGTTAGCATCTGACCACATTTGCTTCCTCTCTCTCTATTTGTGTTTTTGTATAATTTTTTGTTTTTTCTTGGCTCAACCTTTTGAGAGATGTTTTGGCTTGAACTTATGCCACTTTGCCTCTAAATCTTTCGGATAAGAACCTCCCGGGAATAATACCGCGGTAGAATCGCCCCACTCCAGAAACAGAGCTTTGACACCCTCCAGTTACCTATCTGTTACTTACTGTCCACAGGAAAGTTTTCCCTGTTGTCCCAATAATTTGTTGCTGTCCTTTGTTTTTCAAGTCCAGGATCCAGTCCAGGCCCCATACATCCCTTTCCATTTTCATGTCTCCTAATCTCTTTAATCTGGAACCATTCCCCCGTCTTATTTTTTTGTCCTGGATGTTGACATTTGTGAAGTGTTCAGGCAGAATGTCCCTCCATTTGGATTTGCCTGGTCATTTCTTCCTGCTGGAAGTCACTTAAACACTTTGGCAGGATATTACACAGGTACCACTGGGTCCCTGTTAGTGTGTCACATCCAAAGACCCAGCAGATTCAGTTTGATCTTTTGGTTCACCTGGTGTCCGTCACTGTCTGTTTTTCACTCGGTCCTCCAGCCCAGCTTTCCCTGTGTCCTTCACAAAACCTTCTTTGACTCTGCAGCTGGACACCATTCCCCCACCCCTTCCACAGCACTAAGGATCTGTAGCTTTTATTTGATGCTCGCGATGTTGTTCTGTGACTGTCGCTTCTTTTCCCAGAGACACAGTTCACTCCTTGGGGGCAGGATCAAGCCATCTGTCTTTCTCTCTCTGTGCCTCTCCTGCCACCGTGTCGCCCGGTCTGGTGGGCACAGGAGGAGCTCAGTATATCCGAAATCATTCACCACCCCCCCCCAACCTCCATCGCCTCTAGCACTGGCCTCCGCATTTGGGCACTGACCCTCTTTTGAGATGGATTTCTTGATTTCAGATCGCCATGGGTGTGCCTCTGCACCGGCTGAAGGATATCCGGCTTCTGTATGGAGAGTCCCCATGGGGGGTGACGCCCATTTCTTTTGAGACCCCTTCCAACCCTCCCATCGCCCGAGGCCACGTCATTGCGGCCAGAATCACCAGTGAAAACCCAGACGAGGCAAGTCTGAGGGCCCTGAGTTTCCACCATCTCCGACCTCCCAGCGTGTGGCAGACCCCGAACCTTAGCCTGTTGAGACACCCAGGTTCACAGTTTACAGGCGAGGACGCTGGGATGCGGGAAGGGACATGTCACGGTTTATCCACATGTTATGTGTCCCAGGTACCGGGCAGATGCCTTCATGTGTCAGTTACGTGACAGCCCTGCCACTGGGCATTGTGACCCCACATTACAGCTCGAGAGGTTGGGGTGACCACCTTCACGCCCGGGACTTGCTGAGGCCATGGCCAAGCCCCACTGGTGGACTTTACAGACCACGTCCATCTTTGGGACAGCCAGGTTTTAGAGCACAGGTCCTTGGATTTCTGGCCCCATGAACTTTTTGCTGCAACATACAATCTGGTTCATTCTAAGGAGTCCCTATGTGACTTGTTCTTACTTGTGCCTTAAGATACCAACCAGCTGGCATCTGTCAAGTTTACATGCTTACTGACAGTTGATTGTCACATAATCTCCATAATCTACCACAATTTTGTTGTTTAATAACTACATTTAAGAAATTTGGGAGAAGAGAGGTTTAGGTTTTTTTTTACCTCTCACCTTTTCTTTTTGTAAATAAATTTATTTATTTATTTATTTATTTTTGGCTGCATTGGGTCTTCGTTGCTGTGCCCGGGCTTCCTCTAGTTGTGGAGAGCAGGGGCTACTCTTCATTGCGGTGCGCGGGCTTCTCACTGCGGTGGCTTCTCTTGTTGCAGAGCACGGGCTCTAGGTTCGCGGGCTTCAGTAGTTGTGGCATGTGGGCTCTAGAGCGCAGGCTCAGTAGTTGTGGTGCACGGGCTTAGTTGCTGTGCGGCATGTGGGATCTTCCAGACCAGGGCTCAAACCCACGTCCCCTGCATTGGCAGGCGAATTCTTAACCACTGTGCCACCAGGGAAGTCCTCCCACCCCACCCCCACCTTTTTAATGGAAGAATTTTAAACTATGGTGACTGTATTAGTTTGGGATCTTTGGCTACAGGCGAACAGTCAGTTCTGATGGTGGACAAGCAAAACGGGAAATTTTCAGAGGGTTGATGCCTTGTTCACAGGTGCCTGGGAGGATGGAGGATCACGTGTAGAAATAGCCCAGGCACCTGGAACTTTCCATCTCTTGCCTCCAGGCATGTCTGCCAAAACGAATGCCTCCATCACAAGCTTCAAGAGTTCTAATCCCAGCAAGAGGATCCAACCCACCCCCCTTTACCACAATTATACTCAGAAGGGGTTGTGCCATCCCCGCAAAGGGAATTATGTGTGTGTTAGCATCAGCAAGGGCTAACACTGGATTTCCTTACCTGCTGAAATTTTCATAATCTGGAATTGGAAATCCAGCTCCTCTTTTTTTTTTTTTTTTGGCTGCGCTGCACAGCATGTGGGATCTTAGCTCCCTGACCAGGGATTGAACCCGTGGCCCCTGCAGTGGAAGCGCGGAGTCTTAACCACTGGACCACCAGGGAAATCCCGCCAACTCCTCTTTTATTTACAGTTTTTATTGTCAACAATGGCAAACATTTAAAATCAGTATGTACCTTCACTCAGCTCCATCAGTGATCACCGGTCCCAACTTGGTGGTGGTTTTTTGACTTTTTTTTTTTTTTAAGTAAAAATGACACACATTGACGTGCTCACCTGGAAACACCTGCACCCCTAGTGAGAAGTATCAGTGTTTTATTCATCACGCTAAGCTCTTGGGTGTGTGGGGGTGGGGGCTCTTGGGTTTTCCTAGGATTTAATTCTGATGAAAATATATCTGGAGTAACGATTTCTTCCATTTTGCTTTTTCTGTCTGGGCTCCAGGGGTTTAAGCCGAGCTCTGGAACGGTCCAGGAGTTGAATTTCCGCAGCAGCAAGAACGTGTGGGGTTATTTCAGCGTGGCTGCCACTGGAGGCTTACATGAATTTGCCGATTCCCAGTTTGGGCACTGCTTCTCCTGGGGAGAGAACCGGGAAGAGGCCATTTCGTCAGTATCTCCCTCCCTCCCTTCCTTCCCTCCCTCTCTTTGAGAAACTAAAAATTAGCCTGCTGCTTCAGATGCAGCAGCACTTTAGGAGACGAAGAGCAGACCCTATTTTAAATACCCTATGCTGAAGTCCGAGAACCCAGTCTGTCCTCTTCCCGTGCTTGAGATCCATGACATACGTGAAATCAGTTCACCAAGGTCATTGGTCTTGAGCTTATTACAGGTCGATCTTGAAGGAGATCCAAAGAATGTTCAAGGTGATTCTAAAAGTTTAAAAGGTGCTGAGTACTATAGCCTTTTTTAAAAAGGTGGTGCTGGTTGGGATGGGGCTGGGGATTCTTTTAAATTTAAACCTCATAAGTGGTTCCTGGAGGAACCTACATTGACAAAGAAGCTTACAAATTCCAAAACCTCCACATCTTTTTTTTAATTGTTGAAGTATAGTTGATTTATAATGTCGTGTTAATTACTGCGGTATAGCAAAGTGATTCAGTTATACCTATACATACATTCTTTTTTTTAACATTCTTTTCCATTATGGTTTATCATAGGACATTGAATATAGTTCTCTGTGCTATACACTAGGACCTCGGTGTGTATCCATTCTATATTTAAAAGCTTACATCTGCTAATCCCAACCTCCCACTCCATCCTCCCCCAACTCCCTCCCCCTTGGGAACCACCAGTTTGTTCTCTATGTCTGTGATCCTGTTTCTGTTTCATAGATAGGTTCATTTGTGTCATATTTTAGATTCCACATATAACTGATACCATATGGTATTTGTCTTTCTCTTTCTGATTTACTTCACTTAGTATGATAATCTCTAGTTGCATGCATGTTGCTGCAGATGGCATTGTTTCATTCTTTTTTATGGCTGAGTACTGTTCCATTGTGTATATTTACCTCATCTTCTTTATCCATTCATCCGTCAATGGACATTTAGGTTGTTTTCATGTCTTGGCTACTGTGATAGTGCTGCTATGAACATAGTGGTGCATGTATCTTTTTAAATTAGAGTATTGTCCAGATATATGCCCGGGAGTGGGATTGCTAGATCATATGGTAATTTTTTTTTTTTTTTTTTTTTTTTTTTAAATTTATTGGCTATTATCTGTGCTCTACGCACTCTCCTCAGGGGTCTACAGTGTCTTATCTCTTTTTTATTTATTTATTTATTTATTTATTTATTTATTGCTGTGTTGGGTCTTCGCTTCTGTGCGAGGGCTTTCTCTAGTTGTGGCAAGTGGGGGCCACTCTTCATCGCGGTGCGCGGGCCTCTCATTATCGCGGCCTCTCTTGTTGCGGAGCACAGGCTCCAGACGCGCAGGCTCAGTAATTGTGGCTCACGGGCCTAGTTGCTCCGTGGCATGTGGGATCTTCCCAGACCGGGGCTCGAACCCGTGTCCCCTGCATTGGCAGGCAGATTCTCAACCACTGCGCCACCAGGGAAGCCCTCATATGGTAATTTTATTTTTAGTTTTCTGAGGAACCTCCATACTGTTTTCCACAGTGGCTGTACCAACTTACATTCCCACCAACAGTGTAGGAGGGTTTCCCTTTTCTCCACACCCTCTCTAGCATTTGTTATTTGTAGACTTTTTAATGATGGCCATTCTGACCAGTGTGAGGTGGTACCTCACTGTAGTTTTGATTTTCATTTCCCTAAAAATTAGCAGTCAAAACCCCCGCATCTTAATATTTCTCCTGCCTTGACCTGGGAACAAAAAGGTAAACACCAGTTCAGTTTGTAAAATTAAACATTCTTGTGGAGGTGTCTTTTAGAGTGAAAAATCCCTAAGACATTTCATTTGAAAAGCATTTAAATCTGTCTGGCCTGGGGCGCTTAGCCATGAATTAAATGGAGTTTGGTGCTTTTGAGGGAGAGAGTTTCTTTGCCAGCTTTGAGTAATTCATCTTAATCAGTGAAAAGTTGAGACGCTTGGAGCAAATAAGGATTAATAAAAGGTGGGATGGTGGTCAGCCAGCCCAGCTGTCTCTCAGTGAAGTGACCTGTGGCTTGTCCCACACTGTGAGTGGCCAGTAATCACTTCAGCAGAATAGGAAGGAAAAATTCCAGCTCTTATTGCTGTCAGTGTGCAAGAGGGGGATCAACTGTCCCTGTCTTCCCAGGACTGAGTGTTTCCTGGGATGTGGGATTTCTCAGTGCTAAAACTGGGAAAGTCCTGAGCCACACGGGACAAGTTGGTCACCTTTGAATCCAGTGGCTCAGCCTGTAGATGCAGGTTCGGGTCCCACACCCAACTTGCAGTAGCCTATTTGACACCCTCATTTAACCTCACTGCGTCTTCATTTTCTTACCCTCCCGCTGGGGTCTCGTGGCCCCTTTGTCACACCTGCTGACAGAACGCAGGAGCATCGTAACTGGTGTGAAAGCTCTCCTCTCCCACGAAGTGTTCTTATGCCCCCTCTTCCTCTGGTGCCTTTCCCCAAAACACTCTCCCTATGATTTCATGGAGAGTGGAGGTTTCTGCCCTTTGGACTGGACACCCTGTTTGGGGGGAGGCAGCCCCTCTGGGAAACGGGAGGTGGTTACAGCCAAGCACGTGTGGGCTGGTGACCGCCATGCCCAGAGTGGGGCACTGGTGTTGGCCACCTACTCGTGCACCCCAGGCACACCGGACAGCTGTGTGGACAGGTAAAGAGCGGCTCGTTCTTGGGACACTGGGGGATTTTGATAGGTCCAGCGGGGGAGGGAGTCAGAGCAACTGGCATGGTTAATAACAATTATAATCACTGTAATAAATCATAGCAGCTAAGGTTTATTGATCAGTGACCATGTGCTTTATACAGACTGTCTCATTTTAATCCCCAAGCATCTGTGTGAAGGCAAGGTTATTCCCCCATCTTCCAGATGAGGAAACTGAGGCCCAGGCAGTTAAGTCACTGGCCCAAGATTTGCTGTACCAGTCAATGCTGGAGCTGACATTGCCCCAAGCCGTCTGACTCAGGGCCCTCCCTAAACTTCTGTGCGGTTCTGACTCACTGGAAACCACTCCAGAACTCTGATGACGCATACGTTAATTGGGAAAACAATCCGTGTGCCTTCCCCTCAAGGAACATGGTGGTGGCTTTGAAGGAACTGTCCATCCGGGGCGACTTCAGGACCACCGTGGAATATCTCACCAACCTCCTGGAGACCGAGAGCTTCCAGAACAACGACATTGACACCAGCTGGTTGGATAATCTCATCGCCGAGAAAGTGCAGGTGGGGAGCTGCACGTGTCTCCCCTGGGGGTCCTGGAGCCCTCCTGGCTCCCCGTGGCTTTGGTCGCTGTGGATACTGACATGCAGAGTCTCTCCCAGGCCGAGAAGCCGGATATCATGCTCGGGGTGGTGTGCGGAGCCTTGAACGTGGCTGACTCGATGTTCAGGACCTGCATGACGGATTTCTTACACTCGCTGGAAAGGTGGGGCCCATGGGTACTTCCTTTCCCCTCTTGGGATACGTGTTGGTGGCAAGTAAGGCAGAAACATGCTTTATTTGGGTGTAAATCCATCACCAAGCAATTAGTGAACCTCTCCTACATGCCTGCCTCTGTAGAATTCCTTGGATAAACCTGGACTGCCCTAGAAGAGGCTGGGGTAGGGGGCGGGAGGGGAGGGATACTCAAGGCCAAGGCGGCCATCATCCTATAGACAGCAGTGCGCTTATTCGTGCTGACCTGTGCAAGGTACGTCGTAACACTCAGGAGTTCAGTAGAGGAGGAGGTGGATTTGAGAAGCAAAGCAGGTTATAGGTCACCTCTACAAATGGTTCTTTCCCATACCCTCACCTGAATCAGGTGACCAGTGAAATGGACCCTGTGGAAGTGGCCAGGAGCTCCCTCTTAGGATGGACCAGGGTTTCCCACCCTCAGCACCGCTGACATTTTGGGCTGGGTCATCTTTTGTGGTGAGGGCTGTCCTGTGGGACAGGGTAGGAAGTTAGCAGCGTCCCTGGTCCCATCCATTGCATCCCCTCTCCCCCTGGAAGTCAGGACCATCAAGTATGTCTCCAGATATTGCCAGATGTCCTCGGGGTAGAGGCAAACCCTACCCTCCCACCCCACATTGAAAACCACTGTGGTAGGCAAAGGAAACTACTGAAAGGGAACTAGAAGGGCGAAAGTTCTTAGTGCTTGGATAATACGCTTTTGAATGGTAATAGAATCACAATCCGTGCATTCGTTTCCTTCATAAGCAGGCGGCAGAATTCCCACGTAAGGAATTTTTTCAAGAAGAAGCAATATGGTTATTGCTTCTTAGAGAGCCTTTTTGAAATGTCACATCCCGTAGCAAGAGCAGTTTCCTTAAGTTCTAAGGGAGGTCAGGTTCCTTGGGACTCTCCATTCCTTGCCTTTTATCAGTCAGGTGTGTTGATAGTTAGAAGAGGCAAAGAGTGGATGGGTTTTCATATCCAGGGGATGGATGGCTGCAGAGTTCTTGGTCACTCCCAAACTGACCACAGGTCTGTCTTCTCTCTCAGGGGCCAGGTCCTCCCCGCAGACTCTCTGCTGAACATTGTGGATGTAGAATTAATCTACGGAGGCGTTAAGTACATCCTCAAGGTAAAGGTCTCTGTTAGATGTCTCCCACACTCTGGTGGCTCAAGGGAGTTTTATTTCTGCGATGGGCCATCCCTGCAGTGGATTTTCTCATGCTTGGTCCCAGGACTCCCCGTGCAGTCCTGTGACCTTGAAATCTAAGGTCTTTGGATTCCAGAACCCATAGGCTTGAGCCACGCACACAAGGCACGATAGAGCGTGTATTGGTTTCCCGTGTCTGCCGTAATGAAGTCCCATAAACTGGTGTCACTTCAAACAACAGAAATTTATAGTCTCTCAGTTCTGGAGGCCAGAAGTCCAAAATCAAGGTGTTGGCTGGGCCATGGTCTCTTTGAAGGCTCCCAGGGAGCATGCATTCCTAGCTTCTGGTAGTTGTGGGCAGTCCGTGGTGGTCCTTAGCTTGTAGGTTGTCACTCCAGTCTCTACCAGTCTCTGGCTTTGTACGGCCACCTTCTCTGAGTGTGTCTGTGTCTGTCTGTCTGTCTTCACATCCTTATCCTTCTGTGCCTGTCTCTCTGGGTCTCTTCTCTTACAAGAACACCAGTCAGACTGGATTTAGGGTTCAGCCTAATCCAGCACAACCCCTCCTTAACTAACTACATCTGCAAAGACCCTATTTCCATTAAGGTCACAAGCTGAGGTTCCAGGGAGGACATGAATTTGGGGGGGACATAATTCAACCCCTTACAAAGTGTGAGCCGGACCATTGCTCAAGAGCAGAGCGTGTGGGTGCATTTCCCAGGGCTGTGAGACTGGCTTTGTCCAGCGTCTCTGCACCGAGAATGAATGTGTGGATTTCCGACTGCTTCCGGGTCTATCACCGGCATCCCTAGAGCTTGTCAGGGTTGCTCTCCTCTGTTGGAAGTATCTAGTTACCCGTCCTGAGCCATCCCTGGCCAATTCAGCAGAGTATCAAAGAATATTTGAGATGTGCGAGCACAGGATGAGCCCCCCGGGTCCAAGTCGGGGTGACCTTCGGGAGCGATGTGTCTCCGGGAAGCCAGGGCCTCCCCAGCACTTCCCAGCCTCACATTCCATGGAAAAGGCAACAGAATTTTTATTTTCTCTTACCTGATTTTTAACATTGCTGAGCACACATTGAACTTTCAACTCTGGAGATTTTTCAGGCTTCGTTCAGCCAAACGAGCGTGTTATCCACGTAACGTGTGTAAAATCGCTTCCCTTTTGGCCCTGATGCTTCCTGGCTACCTTTGGGGGCCTGGGTCCCCTCACCTTGATTTTAAATATGACACATGCTCGTTGTAGAAAATGTCAAAACAGCAAACAAGCGTGAAGCGTCAGAAAAACAGTCCACCATGGGGGAGTTCCCTGGTGGTCTAGTGGTTAGGATTCTGCGCTTTCACTGCTGTGGCCCGGGTTCAGACGTTTTAGAAGACCTCTTTTCAGTTATTTTTTTCCTTATGCATTGATTTTATAAAGTTAAGATCATAGTGCAAATGTTTTTACTGCTTTGATATTATCATGGCCTATAGTTTCCCCCTGTCATTAGCAAGTTTTCCTTAACATCAGTTTAGAGTCTGCAGCACGGTCCAACAGAACTTTCCGCAGGTATGGAAATGTTCTAAATCTGCTCTGTCCAGTATGGGCCACCTGGGGCTATGGAGCACTTGAAATGTGGCGAGTGTAACTGAGGAGCTGAATTTTACCTTTCATTTAATTTTAATTAACTTACATTTGAACATCTGGCTAGGGGCTACCATATTTGACAGTGCAGGTCTAGAACATTCCATGGCAGCACCCACTGTTGGAGAGCTCGTTTGATTCTAGGTTTTCCCGTTACCATAAATAATGTGGCAATAAATATACCTCTATTTCTTGCCATCTTTTGTCACTATATATATATTTTAGAGGTTGAGGGCTCTTTAGGGTGTTAGTTTTCTGAGAGCACATACTTTGAACTGAGGGCCAGGTGGGGCTGGTATTTCAGATTGAAATGCAGAGCCGAGGCCAGGACCTGGCTGTATATGTCTCCTTCCAGCGTCCCAGATCCACTGTGTGTCCCTGGGCAGGGCCAGGTCTAGTGGGCAAAGCCCTAGTCCATGTCTAGGCCACTGATGGAGGCCCCAGGTCTGCCTCACCCAGAGCAAGGCCCCCATCTCCCTGGCTCCCAGGGCAGCCCTGCTTGGAGACAGGACCGGAAGAAAGCCCCCAGCCCTCCAGGGCACACAGTGGACAGTGATGCCCGGCCTGGGTCTACACCTGCGGCCGGCAGCCTCTAGCCCACCCACGGGGCAGGTGTGGCTCGCTGACCCCGGGCTCCCTCCCCGTCGCCGCTCCCTTGGGGTGAGTGAGGGCTGGCCCTCGAGAGGTGAGGTGTCCACCCCAGCACTCCCGCCGTGGACACTAGCCTTTGCTTGTGGTCAGGGGGGCCAGGCGGTGCTCTGGGGGCACAGGGCCAAGCAGGCATCCTCATTTCCGGTGGGGACATTGAACTGTCCCCACAGGTGGCCCGGCAGTCTCCAACCACGTTCGTCCTCATCATGAACAGCAGTCACATCGAGATCGACGCCCACCGGCTGAACGACGGGGGGCTGCTGCTGTCCTACAGTGGCAGCAGCTACACCACGTACCTGAAGGAGGAGGTCGACAGGTGTGTGGTCGTGGAGGGCACACAGAGCCAGCTCTCCCCTGCGGGTCTGAGGGTCTTCGCTAAGGCACCTTCTCTGGAACATTCTGGGGCTCCTGGAGAGGTTAATCTCTCGGCTGGAATTCCATGCAGCTGGCAGGCATATATGGGAGGCTCCCAGGAGGCCCTTTTCTAGTGTTGGGAGGATTCAGAGCCGAATGGGACGTGACTCCCAGCTCCACGGCCTGCGAGGTGTGTGCTGAGTGCCAGCGGCTCCGGGTCTGAGCTGCAGTGTCCGTACCCATCAGATCAAGGCTTGGAGAAGATGAGGCCGTCCGATTAGGGAAGGGGCTATTTATTGAGCATCTGCTTACACCAGATGCCGGGCTACGTGTTAGGATGCAGCCGTGGTCATGACTCATGGAGTCTGTCGGGGAAGAGACACGTGGAACAAGCAGGTGGCGGCGGGAAAGCTTGCTCTGTGTCTGGCTGGGTGGAGGATGGGATGATCCGGAAGCACTTTGCACAGGAGCATCGCGTGTCCTCCTGCTCCAGCGCGTCTGACCACCCTGAGCTCACACGATGAATCACAGACTCGCCCATCCCCATGGACAGGCAGCAAAGACCCTCCCGACCAAGAGAATAAGATGGGGAGGAGTAGGGTTCCAGAGGCCCCATGCCTGAAAAAGCTCCAGTTAGGTTCCCTTCCGAGTCCTCGATGGAAGAAGGTGGACTAGATTCATCCCAGATCGGTGGTTTTTAACCTCTTTTTAACCCGTGTTCCATCTGCCAAGAATATTCAAGATGATTATAAGCTCCATCCATGGGGCATGCTCTTCCCAGTGCTAAGGCGAAGGCTTTCAGTGGGTCAGTATTTACTGAATAATAGTGATTGACTGCTTTCTCTACGCCAGGGCCTGTTGGAATTATGTCAGGAAAAGGAACTAGTTTTCAGCCAGTAAAGGGTCCCACCCAGCTCACTCCCAAAGTCTCTGCGGTAACTGTCAAATGCTACCATTTGGGAAAAATGGAGTGAGTCCCTCAAACCACACGCAGGGTGATGCTCACGGCTGCCTTTAGGAAGGGAGGATGCCGTCGAAACCCTGGCGCGGGCACCTGGGTCGATGGTCCGCCCCAGTCTCCCCACCACCTCCCCGCTCCTTCTCTCTCCAGTTACCGAATCACCATCGGCAACAAGACGTGTGTGTTTGAGAAGGAGAATGATCCCACGGTCCTGAGAGCCCCTTCGGCGGGGAAGCTGATACAGTACATGGTGGAGGACGGGGGCCACATCGAGGCTGGGGGCAGCTATGCTGAGATAGAGGTGACCGCAGACCTGGCCCCCTGGGAGGGGGGTAGGGCGGCAGCCAGGTCTCCCTTACACCCCCTCCCCCAGGGAGGGCCATCTGCCAACGCTGCTTCACCTAAGCCAACAGACCTCCCCTCTCACCTGGGCTGTCATCTGCAGATTCCTAAGAGAGCCATGTGTGTGGGGTTCAGCCCCAATTCCCTGCAATATCCAAAGGGAAAAAAAATCTCAAAAATGTATACCCCCCCCAAGGAGTGAGTAAGGACGGATGAATCATGATGCGGACAATTAAAAAGTGGTAAGCCAACAGAAGCAAAGCACTTCCCACGTGGCAAGCACTGTTCTAAGCATTTCATCTGTCTTTAATTACCTTCTTTAATCTTCCCAGCAATCATATAAGTTGGACACAAATGGGACCCCCATTTTGTACATGAAGACGCGGGGCCCAGGCAGGCTAAGGAACTCACTCAAGGTCACACTAAGCCAGGATTCAAACCCTGCCTCCATTCTCTGCTGCCCAGGGAAATAGTGATTTTTGTAATGAAAATATAACAACGGTAGTAGCTGATGCTTGTCGGCCTCCTACTATGTGCCATCCTGTTTCATCCTTATCAGCGCCCTGTGAGGCAAGACTGTCATTTCTTCCCATTTTACTGTTGGGGAAACTGAGGCTCAGAGAGGGGAAGGCATGTGCTGGAGATCACAGAGTGATGGGTGGAAGCAGGGGTTCCAACCCAGGCCTGGCTGACTTGGGTGCCCAAGCTGTGAACTTCTGAGCAAAGGGTGGGACAGTCCTGTCAGTCTGCAGCCCACACGTGATAACAAAACTCATCACATCCACACGGCCAGACTCTCAGACCAGTTCAAGGGGCTGACGACTGTACTGCAGTCATGTTCTTCATTCCCCAGAGGGTTTTCTCACTGCCTTTAAAAAACGGAGCTGGTGACAAAATGCACCGCATTTTAGGAATGTGTGTGTCAGTCACCCTACATCATATGATTCATCTGTATTTCTAAGAGAGAGGCCTTCCTTTGGAAATAAAGATCAGTTTCCATGTCTGTAAAATGGGCACAATGAACACCTGCCTCCCTGGCTGGCTTTGCAGATGGAAAAAATTTATGCCCGGCGCTGTGCCTGGTACACAACAGATTGTGTAAATGCTGGTTCCCTCTCTACCCTCCGCTTGAACTCTGCCCACAGAGTCATTCAATGTAAATGACACGGTCCCTGCTCCAGAGTTACTAGTTTGGGGTGACACAGGCCAGTCCTAGTGGGCTCCATCTAATTTCTTCTTTCTGCAAAACAGGTGATGAAGATGATCATGACCCTGAATGTGCAGGAAAGTGGCCGGGTGAAGTATGTCAAGCGCCCAGGGGCTGTGTTGGAAGCAGGCTGTGTGGTGGCCAGGCTGGAGCTCGATGACCCTTCTAAAGTGCACCCGGTATGTGGCACCCGGCACAGCTACCCCGTGAGCCAGACAGGCTTGTGGCCCCGGCTCTCCTGCCACCACCCGCCCCCAGCAGCCAGCATGACGGGCGTAGGAGTGTGCCTGCCTGTGCCCACATCCTTCTCAGCAGCTTCCCATCCCACTTAGAATAAAAGCCATGTGTTTCCGATGATCTCCAAGACCCCCCATGAGCTGTGCCCCGCTTTCTTCCCTGGCTTCATCTTTTCTCCCACTACCCCTCCCTTAATCGAATGCTCCAGACCCATCCCCCTGGGGCCAGCTCCCTCTGCCTGGAAGAACCTTCTCCCAGACGCCCACAGGGGAAGGGTTCCTTCTGTGAACTTTGACGCAGACGTCATCCCCCCAGTGCGTTATATAGAGCTGTCGTGTCTCCGTGACATGACATGACTTACCCTCCTAGAGTAAGCCAGGCCTGCGGGGAGGTGGCTCACCATTTATGCATGTAATTTTGTTTTCTCTACAATAATTAGTGTATATGCCCAGGAAAAAAGAAAAGCTAGAAAAGCATTTTTAAAAAAAATCAAATCGACTCTTTTCTTCATACTATTCTATTAGTTTCATTTGTTTTCTTCTTCTTTTCATTATTCTTTTTAGAGGGTTCCCAAAGCTAGAAATAGACTGAGCTTTGTTAGATCACCAGGAAGGTCTGTGCCTGTGTTGTGATTCCTTTTAGCAAATGTTTCCCGGGCTAGATTCTTTTTTTTTTTTTTTTTTTTTTTTTTTTAAATTTTATAGCTACTTTATTTATTTATTTATTATTTATTTTTGGCTGTGTTGGGTCTTCGGTTCGTGCGAGGGCTTTCTCTAGTTGCGGCAAGCGGGGGCCACTCTTCATCGCGGTGCGGGGACCGCTCTTCATCGCGGTGCGCGGGCCTTTCACTATCGCGGCCCCTCCCGTTGCGGGGCACAGGCTCCAGACGCGCAGGCTCAGTAGTTGTGGCTCACGGGCCCAGCTGCTCCGTGGCATGTGGGATCTTCCCAGACCAGAGCTCGAACCCGTGTCCCCTGCATTAGCAGGCAGATTCTCAACCACTGCGCCACCAGGGAAGCCCCCGGGCTAGATTCTTGAGACAGCGCCCAGCCACAGGTCAGGAGGCTCACAGATGCCAGTGAGAAAGACGGGCAGATAAGCCTTTGTAATTCAGCTCGGTGAGTGCAGTCAGAGGGACTGCCCTTGGCCGCTGGCTGTGAGGGCCCAGGTGGAGAAGCCAGCAGCAGATTGTGGAGAAAGGAAACCCTCTGGTTAATCTTCAAGGGTGATCTTCAAGGAGGCTGCAGGGTTGGGAGTGGAGTCGAGGGCCGGGAAGCTGAGGGTTCTGGGCCAGCAGAATAGCATGCCCCAGCTCCTGGGTCCCAGTGCCTCACACAGTTGGTGTTGAGTGGATATTTGTAGAATAAATTAACAGACGAATGGATACATTAAGTCAGTGTTGCCCCTTTGGGGACTTTTTATCTGGGGATCGTTTAAGGCTAAATGTTTATGATTTACAAAAAGCACGTACACTTGCATGAGAGTTTCCTAAATTTTCACCCTGCTAGGCATTCATCTTTAGGGTTCAAGTGAGACTGAAATAAATAGAAAAAAACAGGAAGATGATCTTGGTTAGAAAGCAAAGCAAAACAAAAACATCTGTCGACAAAAATAATAAACAGTCTTTAATAGGAATAGAGAAGAGTTTTATTTGAACCAAACTGAGGACCATAGCCCGAAAGACAACCTTTCAGATAACTCTGAGGAACTGCTCCCAAGGAGCATTTTTTTCAGCACAGTTTTATGTCTTGTCAGAACAAAGAACATAAAACAAGTCAGGGATACATTCCTTCAAGGTTTCAAAACATACACACACACACACACACACACACACACACACACACACACACAAACACAAACACAAACAGAACAGATCAGCACGTACACGGCGAGTCCATATGGCCTTGACAGCTGGGAAGGGAATCTTATCATCAAAGGAGAACCAGCATTGGCATCCGAGGAAGGGAGGCATTTCATCTTTATTTTTAACATGGACATTCTTTACTTCTGGTCAGTGCGCCCTTTTCTTTAATAATTAAAGCAGATGTACAATGTATGTTTGATTGGCTACAAACTGGCTGCTCTAGTTAGCATGAAATTCAAATTAACTCATGTAGAAGCCAGAATGACTTCCCCAGATCTCAACATGTGAACTTTTTTTTTTATCACATCTAACGCCCTCCAAAATTATTTGGGGTACATAACTGACTCTGACATTTGTAAAGGGGAAGATTTGGAAACCTCACACAGGGGTGTGAATGTAGCAATTTTAACTTTCCAATACAATGTTTTCTTCTGTTCCCCCCTCCCCAACAGGCTTCATGATAACTACATTATGTGTATTGTGTATATTGTGTGTTGGTAGCTCTGCCTCGGCCCTTGGCTTGTATGTCTCATTCAGAGGCCACAGTGGCCTTGACCTCTGACTCCTGTTGTGTCTCATCAGGCTGAGCCATTCACGGGAGAGCTCCCCTCCCAACCAACGCTGCCCATCCTCGGAGAGAAACTGCACCAGGTTTTTCACAGTGTCCTGGAAAATCTGACAAACATCATGAAGGGCTACTGTCTGCCAGAGCCTATTTTTAGCATCAAGGTGGGTCACGTGTGCAGGGTAGGTGTGTATCACACACACGTGCATAGGTCTGTATGAAGAGCCAGAAGATCCCAGAGATCTTTATTGAGGTAAGAAATGAGAAAATGATTCATCTTCTGTTGTTTCTATCAAGGACCCATTCTCAGGAAATTCCTCAGTTTCACTGTAAACATCAGTGTATGCTTCTGCCTGATTATAAACTGTTGTAAAGGTGACATTGCTTTTTGGGGTTGGGTTCAGCTCAACACTGAGAATGTTCACATAGTAAGTTAAGAAAGGAGTCGATGTGGGTCACCCTCTTAAAGAGACAGCAAGGAAAAAAAAAAAAAAAGAGACAGCAAGGAAGGGACTTTGTCCAGAAATACAACTCTGTTCATCATCCCAGGGTCCCATTGTCTGTAGAGAAACAAGTCCTCAAATTTGCAGACCTCCATGAAAGACCCATGCTGCTAAACCCAACGTCAGTAACTATAAAACTGTGCTACATCACATTCCATCCCAGAAAAGCCAATCACGGTGACGGTGGTCATGGTGATAACTCAGTGCTTGTCCTGTACATGCTATGTGCCGTCTACTACTCTAAGTACTTAAACCTTATTAAGTCATTTCACCGTCCCAACAACCTAGGAGGTAAGAACTGTTATTATTTCCATTTTACAGGTGAGGAAACTGAGGCACAGAGAGGCTACAAAATTTGCCTGGTTTCACCCATGAAGAGGCAAAGAGGGGACTTGAACCCTGGCCCTCTAGCTTCAGAGTCCATGCACTTAGCCCCTAGGTTATGCTGCCTAATTGCTAGAATTACATTTTTTTTAGTCTTTTCACTTGCCTGTGTGTGCATGGTTTCATTTTTAAACCTTACAACCACGTTATGGGGTTGGCGCCATTATCCTCCCCATTCAGAGACCATCGACAGTTCTGCTTCCGGGTGAGCCGGAAGCAGTGCAATGCAGCTGTTAAGAGTCTCTGAGTCTGCCTGAGTTTACATCCTGGCTTTGCTTCCTATTAGCTGGGTGACTTTGGGTAACTTAATTAACCTCTCTGTGTTTCAGTTTCCTCAACTGGAAAATGCGAATAATGATTATTCCTACTTCGTAGGGTTGTCTCTGAGGATCAAATGAGAACATGCAAATCCAGGTCCTAGAACAGTGTCTGGCACAAAGCCAGTGTCCCACAAATGTTCGCTTTTCCCAGGGCCTGGTGTTCTGTCCCCACACCAGGCTGGCTGTTTGGATGCATGGAGAGGGGAGTGGGGCCTTCCTGGGTCGGGAAACTGGGTGTTCATTCTCCCTGTGGTCAGGGGGCCATTCTACTCTGGACTGTTCCACAGGCCAGTGGGTCTAGATCTTTGGCCACTCAAGTGCACGGGGCCTGGATGGGCTGAGTGTGTCAGCCGCCCCGTGGTGGGTGCCCGTGCTCATGCCCCCAGCACAGCCTTGGGCCGACTCTGTGCTCCCCGCTGCAGCTGAAGGAATGGGTGCAGAAGCTCCTGATGACCCTCCGGCACCCAACGCTGCCACTGCTGGATCTGCAGGAGATCATGACCAGCGTGTCGGGCCGCATCCCCGCCCCCGTGGAGAAGGCTGTCCGCAGGGTGATGGCCCAGTACGCCAGCAACATCACCTCGGTGCTGTGCCAGTTCCCCAGCCAGCAGGTGGGTGCCCCCCCACCCCCACTCCAGCCCCGCTGGGAACTCGTCTCCCCATCAGTGCGGACGTCCGGTCTCTGATCAAATCGGGCCTCACGAGACCCACTTACAGCCGAGATGCTGGGGACTGAGAGTTTTCTTTCACGCCTTCTCTGCAGAATCGCAGCATTTCCCCCAAAGCAACAGTTGTTTAGAGGAACATAAACAGTTATTAGGCCTCACTCTGTATAACTTGGCTTCGGAACAGGAGTAAGTAGTTGGTGCAAACAGAGTGAGCGTTTTCCAAATATACGCTGGCTGACACAGTAGAGGATATTGTGAGTTCTTCTTGCCAGTGTGTAGCACTGATTCTCCCCCTCTGCTTTGTGTAAGGTGATAATCTTGGGGCTATACGTGTATGTAATATTTTTTAAGAATGGAAACCATTCCCGGGTAGTATCAGAAATCTCTAATAATTCTACAATGGCCTCGTTTTGTTCTTTTTTGGGGGTGCTTTTATCAGGCATTTTAAAGGAAATCTGCATTTGGAAGAGGCACCTCTTTTTTACCTTCGTTCTCTCTGCCTGGTTATAAGGGCTGCCTCCCACCATCACCCCACCCACATGTCAGCAATTTGGGGCGCTCGAGGTCAGTGTAAGTCAGTTTATTCCCAGAGGTCAACCTCTAGGTTGGAGTATCATTCGGCCATAAAAAGGAATGAAATACTGATTCATGCTACCCCAGGGATGAACCTTGAAAACATGATTCTCAGTGAAAGAAGCCAATCATTAAAGACCGCATGTTGCCTGATTCCATTTATATGAAACATCCAGAACTGGCAAATCCATGGAGAAGAGGAAGTAGATTAGTGGTTGCCAGGGGCTGGGGGCAGGGGGGTTGGCGAGTAGCTGCTAAGGGTTATAGGATTTCTTTTGGGGGAGAAGAAAATGCTCTGAAATTAGATAGCGGTGATGGTTGCACAACTCTGAATATACTACAAAGCACTGAATTAATTGTACACTTTAAAAGAGGGGGGGGGGCGGAATATGATGGTATATGAATTCTATCTCAACTAAAAAATAATGAAAACAAAGCTCTCAAGGACCCCAGTTGAGAAAAATACACGTTGGAACCTTCTAGGAATTTGTTATTGATGCAGGTTTTTCATTACATGTTTTTTTTGTCGCCACAAACAATATGCCGATCGCATTAAATCTAACTGTAAAAATAGGACCCCCATACCCAACACCCTCATGCTCCCTGGGGTTGGAAATTCCTTTCTCCTCTTTCCCCAGAGCATTTGTATTTGTGGAGAGGGATGATACAGTGGTGCGTGTCCTTATGTGATTGTTGTCATTCTGAGCTCTTGAGTCCTCAAGCCACATGTTGAGTGGGGTGTGCAGAGCTGTTTCTGGGTGGCCAGAGGGCTTTGGGGCTGGAATTTTAAATTGTTGAATGGGATCTCAATGGGAGCCTGTGGTGGGTCCTTCTGGTGACTTCTGCGTGGCAACCAGATTGTGTGGTTTGAGTGGCCAGACCTGTCCTCTTTTCCCATGCAGATAGCCACCATCCTGGACTGCCACGCGGCCACCCTGCAGCGGAAGGCCGATCGGGAGGTCTTCTTCATGAACACCCAGAGCATTGTGCAGCTGGTCCAGAAGTGAGTCCTGGGCCCTCCTTGGGGTGTGGTTATCACGCTCAGTTATCCATGTATTGCCCCAGGGTGGTGCTATCTTAAGGGCAGGCTCAAACTGAGAGACAGTGCCTGGGGTCTGATACCCCAGTTACAGCCCCAGCACAGCCCTTCCTAACAGCAGAACAAAGCAACACCCTTTACTTCCGTGAATCTCAGTTTGCCAGTCTGTAAAATGGGAATAAAAACACTTCACACACCATAAGTCATTTTGAGCTTTGAGCAGATTGATTTTTATAAAGTGCTGACACATAGTGAGTCCTTGTGGTAGCTTTGATTATGAGACAGTGGGATGAGATGGCTTTATAGGCTGTAAAGGATTATACAGATTATCCTTGCGGTTTTGGGGGATCCTTGCAAAGGAGGAGTTGGCGAAGAATTTGTATTTTATCTTAAGTAGTTCTTGAGCAGGGAGAACTATTCTGATGATAAAAAGAACTGCCCTTTTGCATGAAAACTCTACCCAGCAAGAAAGCTTTGCCTATAAGGACAGAATCCAAACATTCTCAGACTTCAGCGAATTAATTCAGCACATATTCGCCACGTGCCAGAAACTATCAGAGGTACAGAGGATATAGGACTATAGGAAAATGCCCTCCTTTTCAGGGCGCTCCCTGGCTCATGGGGACTCATACTAACAATATAGGATTGCAGCTGAGGAAGGAGATTTGAGTTCGGATTCCCCACAAAGTGAGAGTCACAGCTGAGGGCTAGGAGGGGAATCCCTTCCCCGGAACACTTTGACCGCTAACGCTAACCCATCCTTCAGCAATGGAAATGCCTAGAAGAAATGAACAAATGATAAACGAATCAAATTCCGTAGCAGGTTTTTTTATGTGTTAAATATAAATCTCAAAGCTCTGTCTTACGTTGTGTTCGTGTGTGTTTTTAAAATCACATCTGAATAAAAGAGTACTTTAGGTTCTTACGCTCTTTTGTTGCCATTTGGTGATGCTGGGGTGAAGCTGCTTTCAGCTTCCCTAAAACTCAGCATCACATTCTCTTAAAAACTCAATTCCCTGTGTTCTGAAACAGTTTAGAAGAGGAAATGGTTTAAGGAACATCCAGGTTACCATTTGGTTTTAAAAGGGAAGTGAAATTTTACACAGGGATCTTTTGGTAAATGTCCTTCAGGTTTCGTTTTGTTTTGTTTTCCAGTCGTTTTGTTCTCCAATCTGTCTTTCTACATTGAGTGGTTAATTGAAAATTTTTGCTTTTCAACCATGCATGCAAGACTGACCCCTTTCAGCATCCCAACTCTGTGTTTTTCCTTCTCTCTGGGGACGGGCAGGCATCATCCAAAGGCTCAGGCTTGGCCTCTCGTTGGATGTGTGACCTTGGGCAAGTCATTGCTCTCTCTGGCCTGCGGAGTTATTAGCACAAATGAACTAACTCACACATCCCTCCCAGGCCTAAAGATTAGAGGGAGCAGCCTCCAGTTTCTTTATTAGTGTTTTCTCCTTTTTCAAATCATAAAAGTCCTGGCTGTGGATAACTCCGGCACCCCAGGAAGTAGAGTTGGATCACTAAGGCAGCCTTCCCTTCCTCCCCAGATACCGCAGTGGGACCCGGGGCTACATGAAGGCGGTGGTGTTGGATCTCCTGCGAAGATATTTACTGGTTGAGCACCATTTCCAGCAAGGCAAGAGTCGCCACCGCAGGCATTGGTGACAAGCCCACGGGGGCAGGAGGGGCCCCGAGCCTTACCCCACGTGGCCTTTTGTCTCCCTGCAGCCCACTACGACAAGTGTGTGATAAACCTCAGGGAGCAGCTGAAACCAGACATGTCCCAGGTGTTGGACTGCATCTTCTCCCATGCGCAGGTGGCCAAGAAGAACCAGCTGGTGATCATGTTGATCGTAAGCAAGAAAAGTCACCCTTTACCCAGAGTGGGGGTAGCTCAGGGCTCCACCGACTTTTTCTGGAAAGGGCCAGAGAGTAAATATATTAGATTTAGCCCAGCATATGGTCTCTGTCCTGACCTCTCAATGCTGCTGTGGCACAATGTAAGCAAATGGGCATGGCTGTGTCCCAATAAAACTTTGCTTATAAAACTAGGCAGTAGGTAGGATTTGTTGACCCCTGGGGAAGATCATGACTAACCCACAAAGCACCTACTGTGTGTCAGGCACTCCTGACATGCTTTACAAATATTAACTTGTTTAATTCCCACAGCAGCCCTAGGAGGTCGGTACCGTTCTCATCCTCCTTTGACAGAGCACAGAGAGGTGAAATCACTTTCCCAAGGGTACCCAGCTTATAAGTGCAGAGCTGGGATTTGAACCCACAGCGTGGCACCAGAGTCATGAGCTATGATTAGTCAAGGGATATTGGATTCCGAGTCTTCTGGTAGGGCTTTCATTTTGCCTTCTTGGTGAAGCATGGAATGTTTTTGTTCTTATTTCTCCTCCTACCGGGTAATAATTAGCAATCCTTTATAGCTAAAGATTTTCTTCCCTGACGTGACTTGGAAAATGCAGGATCAGCAGATAGTAGCAGAGACTTGGGCTTGGCTTATAGCAAGAAGGGGTCGGCAGATTTTTTTTCTGTAAGGGGCCAGAGAGTAAATATTTCAGGCTTTGGCCATGCAGCCTATGTTGAAACTACTCAGCCCTGCCACTGTAGCATGAAAGTGGCCATAGACAATATGTGAATAAATGAGTGTGGCTGTGTGCCAATAAAACTTTATTTACAAAACTGGGCAGTGGGCCAGATTTGGGCCTGGGCTTATAGGGCAGTTAACACCCTAACAAGATGGATTCATAAATATTGATATTTTTGTAAAGAATCATTTAAAAATCTCCTAGTGAAGCATGAGATTCTCTTAATCCTGGCTGTACTTGAGAACCACCTGGGGTGGGGGTGGGGGAGCTTTTAAAAAATACAGATGCCCAGGCCCCACCCTTGGTCCATTAACTCAGGGTTTCTGTGGGTGAGGCCCAGGCATTAGTACTTTCTGAAAGCTTCTCCAATGGGAAGTTTAAACGGGGACTGTATATTAGATAATAATATTGGTTTAGTGTTCAATTTTTGGGGTGTTTTAACACTTCTACAGTTAGCTGGGGAAAGATCTTTTTTCTCAAGGAGGTACATTCTGAAGTAGTAGGAAGGATCATGGTGTCTGCAACTGAAAGAGAGAGAGAGAAAAGAGTGAGAGAGTGTGTTTGTGGGTACAGGCATGCATGTATGCTTGCTAGAAAAGCAGATGTGAAAGTTTAGCAATTGCTGAATCTGGATAAGTTGCGATGTACTGATCTCCTGTAGTTTTGAAGTTCTTCAAAATTAAATTTGGGGGCTTCCCTGGTGGCGCAGGGTTTAAGAATCCTCCTGCCAATGCAGGGGACACAGGTTCATTCCCTGGTCCAGGAAGATCCCAACATGCCACGGAGCAACTAAGCCCATGCGCCACAACTACTGAAGCCTGCGAGCCACGACTACTGAGCCCGCATGCCATAACTACTGAAGCCTGCGCGCCTAGAGCCCGTGCTCCACGACAAGAGAAGCCACCGCAGTGAGAAGCCCATGCACCGCAACAAAGAGTAGCCCCCACTCGCTGCAACTAGAGAAAGCCTGCGCGCAGCAACGAAGACCCAATGCAGCCAAAAATAAATAAAATTAAAAAAAAAAATTAAATTTGGGAGGAAGGCTCCCCAAGTGATTGCAACATGCAGCCAGGCTTGGGAACTTATGACCGAGGACATATGTAGTCTTGGGGGGGAATTTCATTGCTGAAATAATATAACCCTTTTCTCAAAGTACCTCCTTTGGATGGAGTCTTTTTAAGTGTGAGCGTCTGTAAAACAAAGGATGCCTATAATTTATTACAGTCCACTCACCATTTGTTCATAGGCCAGGGCTTGGGTCTGTGGGTTATTCTGCTGTTTGTTCTTCTTTGTGTACATAATAACTCTCTTTTGGGAGCGAAGTTCTTAAAAATAATTTCACCAGAGGATGGCCTGGGGAAGAGGATGGCCTGGTGGAATGGCCCCCAGATCAGAGAACTAGGGCACTGCCAGGGGCTTCTTGGTGAAGGAGGCTAAAAATGTTGTAGCAGGTGTGGTTTGGGGGTTATATGTGAGATTCATTGTTCTTCTGGCTCTCTTGTTTCCATTTGCTAGAAAATGGTGAGTTCTTTGCATTTGACGGTATTTGATGCTTTGGAGATTTTGAGCAAAGACTTGTTAATTGAGTGATTACTTGGAAATGAAATTTTTTTGAGTCTTTACAGGGAACCTCATTTCTGAATGTCAATTCAGTGGTCATAGGACTTTGCTAGTGACAAAACAAAAAAAACAAAACATGATGCTGTGAACTAAAATATACGCCATGGGACCACTTCACAAAAGTTAACAAGAAAGAGAGAGAGTATTTTAGACTTTTGTGTGTAGAGTGTGGTGGCCAGATTTAAAAATTTTTCATATAGAACTTGTCTTGAGTCTTTCCTCTCTTATTTATTTTTTATTTCTATCTTTGGCCATGCCACACGGCTTGCAGGATTTTTCCCAACCAGGGATTGAACCCAGGCCACGGCAGTGAAAGCCCAGAATCCTAACCACTAGGCCACAGGGAACTCCTGAGTCTTTCCTCTCTTAGAAAACCACTAGCCTGGTTGTTGGACAGCGCCTGTGTTCTGTGCTGTCCTTGGAGCCACAGGCTGGTGGAATGATGGAGACTAATGCCACTGCCACTTGATAAAGCAAATCAGAATTTGGGAGGGAGGGAAAGTTTAGAATAATTTCCCACGAGATTTCTTCACCACTGACATGCTATGTGTTTGTGTACAAGTGTGAAATATTAATATGTTAAAAAAATTTTTTTTCTGATTGTGAAAACAGTGTGGGCTCATTCTAATTAGGAAAATGCAGAAGCAGATGTGGAAAAGAATGACCCCTGGCCCCACCATCTGGTGGCCACTTGGAGAACAGCCTGGTGCAAGGAAGGGGGGTGTGATGCCCAGGCATTCAGATTCCCAGCATTCATTGTTCTGCCTTTGTGGGTATTGAGGGAGTATAAGCTCTGAGCCGTTACCAAGCCCTTCTTGCATTTAGGGCATAAGAGGAGTTGCAGAGACCAGTCGCATGCGGCCCTGGTCTCCAGCAGAAAGGTCCCTTGTTCAGAAGCAGAGAGGAGGGATGCACATAGGAACCCTCATCCCTCCCTCTTCTGCAAGTTCCACCTCTAGATCTTCTCTCTTGCAGGAAGCCTCCCTTGACCTCTCCAGGCCCTAGATGCTCCCCTCACACCAGGGCTCCTGGAGGGTAGCTTACACACCCTCACCAAAGCCTCCCATGTGGCCCTTACTCTTTGTTCATACCTGCCTCTATTTCCCCTCATCCCTCTTCTCTGAAACTGAGCTCCATAAGTCAGGCAACAATGTTTAGAGGAAAGAGGGAGAGGCCATAGGGACAGGAGAGCCCTGGGTTCAAATCTGGCTCTGCCTTGCATGTGCTTGGTAGCTTTGGGGCAAGGCACGTTGCCTCTCCGAGCCTCAGTTTCCTCATCTGTAAAATGGGAATCATATAGTAACTTGTCAGTGGGTTGGGGGCATTTGAGGAAATGAGTGGAAAGGGTCTAGCTGCTTGCCTGGCCATAGTAAGTACCTGATAAGTGCTGGCCATTAATAGTGATGCAGGCAGAGACTTTGTTGTCTTTTTCTTCATGCCAGGAATTTAGGGCATGTTTTGGGGTGGATGAATGGGAGAGTGAATGAATAGGGAGGTCCTTGGTGGAGAGTGGCTAAGGGTATGTGTATCACGCTGTGCAGGTTTGTGGGGGCAGCCACACCCCCACCCCCCTGGCCAAGGGTGAGTGCTGGCCTGTTTCCTTCTGGTAGAACAGAGAGCCATTTGGATTTTGTTTCTCTCCCCCAAAGGATGAGCTCTGTGGCCCAGACCCTTCCCTGTCAGATGAGCTGACCTCCATCCTCAGCGAGCTCACTCAGCTGAGCAAAAGCAAGCACTGCAAGGTGGCCCTCAGAGCCAGGCAGGTAGGGTCGCCAGCCGTGGTCCCCACTGTGCATGAGATCATAGGGTGCCGTCCTTCCCCACTCGCGGCCCCCACCGTGCATGTCCCCTCTGCTGCAGGACCCGCCCCTTGGCTCCTCCCCATGAGGATGGCTCACCCCAGCCCCTCTGTCCCCTCCCCCTGCAGGTCCTGATTGCCTCCCACCTCCCCTCCTATGAGCTGAGGCACAACCAGGTGGAGTCCATTTTCCTGTCTGCCATTGACATGTATGGCCACCAGTTCTGCCCGGAAAACCTCAAGGTGAGGCCATCTCCATCCATCCACTTGGCACAGAGCACACGCCGTGACCCAGGTGGGGCCTGGGGGTGGGGAAGTGGGCTCTCCCTTCCCTCGATGGGCTGGCACTCGGGTGCAGGGCACAGTTGCCAACTCTAGTGGTTTAGTCCAGTGTGGCCAGGGCTGCCCAGGGGAGGCTCTGGGAGAGGTTGAGTCCTGCAGGATGGACAGAGCCTCAGGCAGCAAGGCTCTCCCAGGAGGTGTGATGTTAAAAATTCATGTGTGATGGAACTTATAGGAAGCTGGGAGCACTCACATGGTTGGGTCATGGCTTCATCTTCCCAGGGCTCCCCCACCCCCTAAACCTGCCTCATTCACAGGCTTCCAGGCACCCCCTCCACATCTGGAGCTGGGAGCCCTGGGAGCAGTCACCCCAGAGCTGCCTCCACGTTCGGATCTCGTGGGCCTGGGAAATGGGCAACGTTCCGTGGTAACAACACGACCAGCCTCCTTCCCTGCCCCCATCCCTCCTTCTTACCTGACTGCTGGTTAGAACTTGTTAACATTCCCTTTTCCTTCTTTTTCCCCTTTCCATTTCCTGTAGAAATTAATACTCTCAGAAACGACCATATTTGATGTCCTGCCCACTTTCTTCTATCATGCTAACAAAGTCGTCTGCATGGCATCCTTGGAGGTAAGTAGGAGAGAGGCCCCCCTAACAGCACCAGTACTGACCATGCCGGTCCTAACATCCACTGCCCGCCTGCCACACGCCTGACCCTGGGCCACGTGCCTGGCAAACGTGATCTTATCATTCTCTCTACAAGGTAGGTCCTGTTACTTACACCTGTCTCACGGAGAAGGGAACGGAGGCTCAGAGAGGTGAAGCAACTTGCTCAACGTCACACAGCTAGGAAGTAGCAAAACCAGGATTCACATTAGGTCTGTCTTAGTCCAGAGTCCTTGCTGGTAACCCCTGCTATCTTGTGTGCCATTCCAGCCTCCTCCGGACCAGGCACAGTTAAACATGAACCCCCAAGGGCCAAGTCTGAGGCACTTCATCCAAACTTTCCGACTCACCTGCCTTAGATGCCTTTGAAAGACTTTTCCACTTGGAACTATGAGAGCCGGAAGGAGCCTAGGTGACAGCTTAAGGTGACCTCCCTGTGTGTCAGGCAGGGACGAACATGAGCAGTGGCGAAACCTGCATTAGAGCCAGATTGTCTGTTCCCGCTCTGGTCGTCCTGAATTCAGGGGCTGAGAGGTGTTCGGTTAATTTCAGGACATCACGACATTTCATCTGCTCTTTCAGAATCCTTTCAAGGAGTTATGAGATGATGGGTATTTTCAACTTGACTGTCTTCCCCTGGTGATTTCTCCTCATTTCTTTATCCTCTGAACTTGGAGTCTCAGTCCCCTGTGGTCCCCACTCTTCTGCCATCTTTTAGACCCCATGGGTCACCCATCCTGATGCCAGAAGGTTGACTGGGTCTCCATGGAGACCATTTTGGGCTTGTAAGCATGTTACAGCCACTGTCTCTGGGCCTGCAGTTTTTACCCCTCCCCTGGTTTCAACTCCAAGAACCCCTCCAGGCCCCACTCTTTGTTCGCAGCAGTGAGACCTAATACAACTCCTAAGTAGCTACCAAGTGTTTTCCCCCTGTCTTCAATTTTCACCAGTAATTATTGAGACCTACTGTATTCCAGTTGCTGGGGATACATTGGAGAATAACCATAGTCTCTGCCTTAGTGGAGCTTCTCTGGCTGGGGAGAGACACACACTCAGTATTTCTTTAATTATACATCTGATAGGGCCACAAAGGGAAAAGGCAGGCCGTGATGAGAATTGCACAGCAGTACTTAACCTTACCAGGAGGTTCGACTCAGACTTTGATGAGAAAGTGACATGAAAGCGTCTGAAGAGCAAGTAGGACTTGGCGGGAGGGAGAAGCAGAGAGATTCCAGTCAGCGGCGTATGCAGAGGTCCAAGCTGTGTGACCTCTGGCAAGTTGCTTTCCTTCTCTGGACTCTTAGATTCTTGCACTTTAGATAGGGATAGTAATGCTGACCTCACAGGATGAGTAAGCATCAGATGTGAGTATTGATCACCATTGTCACCCATCATCCAAACACCTGTCCTATTTAGGGGGTCCTAAGTCTAGGGATCCTAAGTCAGATGGAAAGCAGCAGCCCACCTTCCCCACTTAATAAAGTGCTGAATCCCATTTATTTCTGTTAGTGATTTTTCTAGGATGCTTTCTTTACACGTTCCATCACTTTGTTGGGCAGTTTTATTGAATAGAATCCAACCTTTTCTTCATGACTCGAGATGAGCATTGTAAACATAAGGTTTTCACTTGGCCTCTTGAGTTGTGTAGAGTTTTGTCCCTGCTTAAAATGTGTCTGGTGCTCCCAGACCACGCCCAGGGTCACTGATTCTCTAGGAAGACTCCCAGGACTCAGCATATAGATGTGCTCACAGTTGTGATTTATTACAGCAAAAGGATACAAAGCACAGTCAGCAGAGGGAAAGGGCTCATGGGGTGAAGGCCAGAGGACACCACACACAAGCTTCCAGTGGTCCTCCAGGCACTTTTAATTCCTTGACAAACAAATTATGGCAACACATGTAAAAGTTGTCTAACACAGAAGCTCATTAGAGACTTCGCACCCACAGTTTTATTGGGGGCTGGTCACATAGGCACTCTCTGCCTGACACATACCAAAATTCTAAACTCCCAGGAAGAAAACACATGTTCAACATAAATCATACTGTTTGCGTAGTTTAGGCAACATCAACCTTTCTTATCTGGGAATGGTGGGAATCCTCCCTAAATCTGAGTTCTTAGGTGCTAGCAAAAGGCCAGCCTTGCAAGCAGGCCTTTCAAAGGATAGCAATTAGGCCTGCTGTGTTAACTTTTGCTGCACAGTCCCTGGCTTCCCTATTCAATTAAAAAAATTCCCAATGCTTAGACTCTAGAACTGTGTGGTCCAATATGGCAGCCACTGGCCACGCATGGCTTTTGAGCACTTGCAGTGTGGCCAGTCTGATTGAGCTGTGCTTGAAGTGTAAGATACACACTGGCTTCCAGAGACTCAGTATGGAGAAAGAATTTAAAATATCTTAATTTTTTTTAATTGATTACATGTTGAAATGATAATGTTTTAGGTATTGGGGATGACATGAAATATATTATTAAAATTATATTTAACCTGTTGCCTTTTTTTAAGTATCAACTGGAAAATCTGAAATTGATTTAAAATTGCCTACGTGGCCTGTGTTATATTTCTGTTGGACAGTGTTACTCTAGAGCAGGAGTCAGCAAACTATAGTCCGTGGGCCACATCTGGCCCACTGCCTGGTTTTGTAAATAAAGTTTTATTGGAACACAGCCACGCCCACTCATTTACGTATTGTCAGTGGCACGAACGTGTGCCCCCTGTAGTGGAAGCATGGAGTCTTGACCACTGGACCACCAGGGAAGTCCCTACAACAGCAGAATTGAGTAGTTGTGATAAAAATATATTCCACAAAAGCTTGAAATATTTACTATCTGGTCCTTTGCAGAGAAAGTAGCATCCTGAAGAGTGAGCAAATTTGCTGTTAGCTACCACTTTAGGGATCATATTTCAAGATCGTTTCTGGGACCCTTCAGCCTGAGTTTTCTCAGGTGTTGAGGGCACTCCGTCAGCTGTGCTTCTGTTTCGTTAGGTTTATGTGCGGAGGGGCTACATCGCCTATGAGTTAACCAGCCTGCAGCACCGGCAGCTCCCGGACAGCACCTGCGTGGTGGAATTCCAGTTCATGCTGCCCTCCTCCCACCCAAACCGGTACAGAGTGGTACCCACCTGGGGGGCCAGCTTGTGCTTCTTTTCTCCCTGACCACTGTAGCCGTGTTTCTGGAGGGACCCAGCAAGGATGTCTGGGAACTGCTGGGAAGACGTCAGGCTCACCACTTCCCCACCCTGGCATCTCCCCCCATCTTTGTTCTCTCGTCTGTAAAATGGAGATAGCCCAGTGCTAACCTCCGGTAGCCACTGCCCACCTGTGAGATATCGAAGTTAAAATGCATTAAAATTAAATTAAAAATTCAGTTCCTCAGTCATACCAGCTGCATTTAAAGTGTGCACTAGCCACAAGCTCACATGTGGCTTGTGGCTGCCATGTTGGACGTTGTGATGTTCTAGAACATTCCGTCACTGCAGAATGTTCTAGAACATTCCGGTACTGCAGAAAGTTCTATGGGACAGAGTTGTCCAAGACCATGATGAAAAGTAAATGAAATAAGGCAAAGACAGCATTTAGGACTGTGCCTGGCATGCAGAAAGTTGATGAATATTAAGGGTCCCTTTGAAGATCATGACCGATACTGTTATTACTGTCCGATGGCATGACGTGGGTCAGGCCCTATGCTGAGTGCTTCCACACTCTATTTCATTCAGACTTATTTCCCCCCCCACCAAAAAAAAAAAACTGTGACATTTGCCCAATTGAGAGAAAAGGAGACTGACTCTTCGGGGGCCTGGAATCATTTTGGGGGTCTGTGGGAGGGGTGGTGTAAGAACTTTTGAACTTGTACGCACCTGAGGAGGAATTCTTTCCCTTTGGATTTCATTGTCACAGCAGTTCAACCCCGTTAGGAAAGGGGGGCCGCCCATCTGAAGGCCGGGGGTCACTCACGCCTTGTTTCTTGGAAGAACCTACACGGGTGTCCAGGTTATTGGTTGTGACCCTCAGTATAGACACAGGGTGTTATTATCAGCCAGGGAGACGTTGAGGACCCTAGAGGGCTTCCCTGACTGTCTCAGGCCCTTGCCATTGCTGTCGGCTGGGAGGGCCAGGAGCTTACTTGGGACCTGTGGCCTCAACTGCCAACACAGCTCTGCTCTTGCAGGCCTCTGGGAAGGTCATGAGGGGTGAGGTCTCACCGCCCAGCAGGGCCTGGCTGGACCCTCCACACCTGTGTCTGTAGAGCGAGGCACGTTGTGAATTGGGTCGTGAGGCCAGAGGGGAGGTCAGGCGAGAGGCCAGCAGGACTTAGGTCCAGGCCCAAGGGGCGCTGAGCATGGCCAGAGCCGGGGAACTCAAGAACACAGCCGTGCCTGAGGGGCTGTTGTCCTAGTTCCAGAAAAGTAACTGGTGTCCAGAAGGAAAGCTCAGCATAAACCACACTGTACAAACAACGTGGGCACAGTGAGCTTCCCGCATCATTTAGGGAATGGGGGCAACCCCGAGTTCCTGGACGCCAGCCAAGGGCCAGCCTTGCAAGTAGGTCTCTTTTTCAGGAGAGCAACCTCAGGCCTGCTCTGTTGACTCTTTTCTGCCCCCATCTGATGAGCAGCCCCTCCTTTGCTTGATTCCAGGGCCCCATCCTAACTACCCGGGGACCCGTTTGGATTTGCTCCTGGTGTGCAGACAGTCCTGGGGGCAGTGGCCACCTAAACTCCAGTGGGCTGCTGGCTTGGGGGTAACTTTTGGTTTCTGGCCCTGTCCGTAGGGCGTGTTTGATGGAGGGGAGGGGTTAGGGGAGCAGAGGCCTGGAATGTCTTTCAGAACCAAGGCTGGCCCTTCACCAGCCGCCGGGGGCTGGGGCTCTCCAGGAGAAATCGGCGCTGACTGCATTCTTACTCTGTGGCTGAGTCACTACTATGGATTTATCAGGCGACCATGTTGGAACTGGACTTGCATGCATGCACGTACCATTCAGTCATTTATTCATTCACGTGTGGAGCTCTTGCTCTATACCAGGTCCTGAGGAATCAGATGAGACTCCCCAACCCCTGTCGCTCTACCCCGTCCCTTCCACCCTGATTCTAAGCCCCCCTCTTTCAGAAGGCTCTAATGTGGCGCTGGCTCACTGAAGCTTCCAGGGCAGGAACAGCTCTTGGGGCTAGATCCACGGATGGCTGCCTCACCCCGTACTTCCCACCCCTCTGCAGGATGGCCGTGCCCATCAGCATCACCAACCCGGAGCTGCTGAGGCACAGCAAGGAGCTCTTCATGGACAGCGGCTTCTCCCCCAAGTCCCAGCGGATGGGGGCCATGGTTGCCTTCCAGAGATTCGAGGATTTCACCAGGTACCCAGTGTGGCTCAGTCTCCCCAGAACACCCCATGCACAGGGGTTGAGTGAGCTTCCCCTGACCCCCACCCATTCATTGCACACACAGGTGGGGGTGGCCCAGACACATGGCACAGGGAGCTAATAATAACAGAATAATAATATCATCAAAAGTGTGGGCTTTTGTGTCAGCACCTTCTGCTTTTGAATTCTGGCTCTGCACTGCTTTCTGACTATAAGACTCTGAACAAATTGATTTCTCTCTGTACCTTCGTTTTCTCATCTGTATAATGGGCATAAGAGAAGGGCTTACTTCGTAGGGTCACAAGGAAAATTAAATGAGATAATACATATAAAATATTGTATTTAAACTATAGTTAATATGTAAATAACATGCTCAAAAATGTCAGCATTGTTGCCCTTTTTTCAACTTGGTCCTGTATATTATGCATCATGCTTGGATTATCTTATATGTTCACAACAGCCTTGGGGGGTGTAGTGGTTACTTTTGTTATCCTCAGTTGACTCGGAGGGGTGAGATGAGGTTGCAGGGGTCTACCAGCCAGTAAAAGGGGGACCCCAGCCGTGGCCCCAAAAGTGTTGGGAATCATTTCTTTTATTCACCATCTCAAATCACATAGGTTCATTCTTCCCTTTTGGGAAGGACCCCATCGATGGTGCCTTGGACCTATCAGGAGCCACAGGAATTCTGCACAGATTCGGATGTGCTGGCAGAGTGGTGGTTGGGAAAGAGTGAGGGTCGGGCCTGACCTATCACCTTGTGGGGCAGCGGCCCCTCAGCCCTCCCTCTCTGCCCCGTGCCCCCAGGAACTTTGATGAGGTCATTTCCTGCTTTGCCAACGTGCCCAAGGACATCCCTCTCTTCAGCAAGGCCCGTACTTCCCTGTACTCCGAGGATGACAGCAAGGTGAGTGTCTGAGCAGGGAGCAAGCCGAGGAGGGGGCGGGCTGGGGCCCTGGGCCCTTCTACTGCCTACCCTTGGTTTTCTCTCCCAGAGCCTCCGAGAAGAGCCGATCCACATCCTGAACGTGGCCATCCAGGGTGCAGACTACCCGGAGGATGAGCAGCTGGTGCCCGTTTTCCGGACATTCGTTCAGTCCAAGGTGCGCCGGGCAGCCTCTGCTTCTGGGCCCCTGGAGAAGGAGGAGGGGCTGTCTTGGTGAGGCGTCCATGTGCCCAAGTCACTTACGTAAACAACCATGTATGCATATAACTGTGGGTTGGTTTTATAAACAGGTGGTGGCCATTGCCGGCATGGATTCTTACCCAGCAGTAGGGACAGCTGTTACATATGCTTAATGACCCCAGCTGCAAACAGATGTGGAGCAGCTTGGCAAGTGTAGGTAGTAGAACTATGGGGCAGGTGCTGTGTGACCTCCAGCAGGTTACTTTATCTCTCTGATCCTTCAGTTTTCCCATCTGTAAGATGGGATACTTAAGCTCATAAATTAATCAAATCTGCCAGGCACACTATAGCTGTTAGCTCTTTACCCTCCTGACTTGGTCTCAACTTTAAGAACACTTGGAAATTTTTGGCTGTTGCTTTTTAGTGTATTTATCTGTATATGTGTTGTATCCCCCATGTTATTCTGGTGGGAGGGACACCTCTTACCTCCTCTGACTGGGCGTCCCTCAGAGGACCTGGCCTGGTGCTTCCTAGGCAGGAGGTGTTGGGTGAATAATGCACGGATGATGCCATGAAAGCTTAGGGACATTATTGTTAGTGATGTACTTAGCCTTATGTGATTGATTAATCAACAGTGTAATGATGTACATTGTAGAAAATTTTTAAGGGGCAGACAGATCTGAAAAGCTTGCCCCACCATCCAGGGCAGTGACTGTGAGAATCCTGGTATATTTCCCTCTAGCCTGTTTCTTAACATAGTTGATGTCCTTACTGGACTTTGAGCTTGGCATCCATGGCTTAGATAAGGCAACGTTTGAGCTGTTGGCAGTTTGCCTGCCCCCTAACCAAATCAGACGATGCTCAAGATACTTGGTGGTTCTTCCCCCGAGGGGGCAGTGAAGGGGTGTCAGAATCACCTGGGAACAGCCGTGCTATGGGGGGCAACGTGGCTGTGTGTGGGAAGGAGACAGTTCTCTACATATCGACCCAGGAGGATATGCATGAGCTAGAAAAGATTAAATGTATGTGTCTCTGTACAAATAAGTGTTTATATACAGCATACCAAAGAGAGGAAAGTTAGCAGAATATACACCTACCAGGGGAGTGGGAGACATTTTAATGTTACGTATTTCTATATTATTTAAAAATTTTTGCACTAAGCAGATAGATACGTGCACATTCGCAGACACATACACACACCTGTACGTTCAAGCACACCTTTAATTGAGAACAGTAATCAGGCTCCCAGTAGAATCCTCTTCATTTTCCAATTTATCCTGTTTTCTTTGCAACCTGCATTCTGTTAAGTGTTTTTTTGATTATGTCTCCTTGCCTCTTTCTGAAATGGGCTAAGACTATTCATTTCTCCTAATAATTTCCCTTTTCACATGGAGAAATTAAAAAATATCCTTATTTTCTGGTCTTCTGGGTTTTTTTCCTTTCCCCAGAGAACTATACATAATAGTATTTATTTCATTTAGGGAACAACTAAAAACAGTTTAGTACTTTTCTTGGGTAATTTTTGACTGAAGTCGAATGTACACAGAAGTGCCCAAATCATTAATGTACAGCCTGATGAATTTTCACAGGGAATTCCCAAGTGTGACCAACATTCAGATCAAGAAATGAATGTTCTGGCCCCTTCTTGAGCCTCTTCCCATCACTACATCTCCCCCGCCAGACATAACCAACCAGTATCCTGACTTCTAACAGTAGAGATTAGTTTTGTCTATTTTAGAGTTTTGTATAAACTAAAGCATATGGTTTGTACTTTTTGTGTCAGGCTTTTTTATTCAGCTTGTCGTCTTTTTTTTAAAAAAAATACAGCAGTGCCCCATCCCACCAATTTCATTAAAGAGTTCATGAAATGTTAAGATATATATATATATGTAATATATATGTGTATATATATATATATATATATATATAAATAGCTTTACTGAATATAATTCACTTAGCACACCATTCCCCCATTTAAAGTGTACAATTCAGTGCTTATTAGTACAGTAGTCCCCTTTTCTGCAGTTTTGTTTTCTGCAATCTCAGTTTCCCACAGTCCACTGCAGTCTGAAAATATTAAATGGAAAATTCCAGAAATTTTTAAGTTTAAGCAATTTGTAAGTTTTAAGTTGTGTGCCATTCTGCGTAGTGTGATGAAATTTCATGCCGTCCTGCTCCGTCTTGCCCGGATGTGAATCATCCCTCTGTCCAAGCGTAGCCGCCCGTTAGTCACTTAGTAGTCAGCTCGGTTATCCCATCAACTGTCATGGTATTGCAGTACTCATGTTAAGTCACCCTTATTTTCCTTAATTATGCCCCCAAAGCACAAGTGATGCTGGCAACTCGGACAGGCCGAAGAGAAGCTGTCAAGTGCTCCCTTTAAGTGAAAAGGTGAAAATTCTTGACTTAATAAGGAAGGAAAAAAAAATGTATGCTGAGTTGCTAAGATCTATGGTGAAACCAAGTCTTCTATCCATGAAACTGTGAAGGAGGAAAAAAGAAATGCGTGCTAGTTTTGCTGTCACACCCTAAATTGCAGACATTACGGCCACAATGAGTGATAAGTGCCTAGTTAAGACGGAAAAGGCATTAAATTTGTACAGGAAAATATCTTGAGAGCCCACATTCACATAACTTTTATTACAGTATATGGCTATAATTGTTCTGTTTTGTTATAATTATTGTTAATCTCTTACTGTGCCTTATCTATAAATTAAACTTTATCATAAGTATGTATATATAGGAAAAAACATAGTATGTATAGGGTTTGGTACTATCCGTGGTTCCAGGCATCCACTGGGGATTTCGGAACGTATCGCTCATGGATAAGGAGGGACTACTATGTATTCATAGAGTTGTGTAGCCATCATTATGATCATTATGTTTTAGAACATTTTCACCACTCCCACCAAAATACCCATTAGCAGTCACCCCATTTTCCCTCAACCCAAAACCCTTTCCCCTGCCCTAGGCAACCACTAATCTACTTTCTGTCTCTATGGATTGGCCTATTCTGGGTATTTCCTATAAATGGGATAAATGGAATTTCATACACTATGAGGTCTTTGGGGACTGGCCTCTTTGACTTGGCATGCTTTCAAGGTTGATCCGGGTGGTAACATACATCATTCCTTTTTGTGGCCAAATATGATCCCACTGTGTTTTTGGTTTTTAATACAGAAAAACATCCTTGTGGAGTATGGACTCCGAAGAATTACATTCCTGATTGCCCAAGAGGTCAGTCCGATTCTCAACACATCTGAGGTTTTTGCATTCTTCAAGACTTGGTGCCATTTATTTGATGCTTACTCTGTAGATTGGGGTGGAAAAAAATCAGTCCCTAGAGAAGAGATGGCTTTCCAAATGATTCATTCTAGAAGTGGACTGGGTTAGGGTTAAAAATCACAAAACAGGTCTATAAATATTTAAATGAGTCTTGCTTGATTTGTCTTTCATATGGATTTCTTTTTGCAGAAAGAATTTCCCAAGTTTTTCACATTCAGAGCAAGAGACGAGGTATGGTGAAGAGCAATGACTGGTTCTCGCTTCCCTGGGATATTTGATATTCAGCAAGAATATAGTCCTTAGTCCTTGTGGTATCCCCATATTCTAGAACATGCAGCTTTTGTGCAGATTCCAGCCTTCCTCTGGGCTGGTATTTCCAGTGAGAGCCCCGTGTTGCTGTGTGGAGCTCAGACCTCACGTTTCCCGCCCTTTCAGCCTTCACTACAGGTTTCTGTCTCACCTGGGTACTTTTTGTACTTACTGGTGTAGCTCTGTAAGACGGTTCTCCCAACCTCTTTTTCTTTTTTTTTTTAAATATCTTTATTGGAGTATAATTGTTTACAATGTTGTGTTAGTTTCTGCTGTACAACAAAGTGAATCAGTTATATGTATACATATATCCCCATATGCCCTCCCTCTTGAGGCTCCCTCCCACCGTCCCTATCCCACCCCTTTAGGTGGTCACAGAGCATCGAGCTGATCTCCCTGTGCTATGCGGCTGCTTCCCACTAGCTATCTATTTTACATTTGGTGGTGTATATATGTCAGTGCTACTCTCTCACTTCGTCCCAGCTTCCCCTTCCCCCTCCCCATGTCCTCAAGTCCATTCTCTATGTCTGCATCTTTATTCCTGCCTTGCCACTATGTTCATCAGTACCGTTTTTTTAGATTCCATATATATGTGTTAGCATATGGTATTTGTTTTTCTCTTTCTGACTTACTTCACTCTGTATGACAGACTCTAGGTCCATCCACCTCACTACAGATAACTCAATTTCGTTCCTTTTTATGGCTGAGTAATATTCCATTGTATATATGTGCCACACCTTCTTTATTCATTCATCTGTTGATGGACATTTGGCCAACCTCTTTTTCTTATGTTCTTCCAGAACAGTGGTCGGCAAACTATGGCTTGCAGACCAGCCCCCTGTTTTTATAACCAAAGTTTGATTGGGACAGAGGCCACACCCATTAATCACTTACTGTCTCCTGTGGCTTTCTTGCTCCAGTGGCTGAACCGAGTACAGTTGGCCCTCCGTGTTCACGGATTCCACATTCGTGGATTCACCCAACCATGGATGGAATCTCCACAGTTGGTTGTGTCCGCGGATGCGGGACCCGCGATTTCGGAAGGTGGACTGTGGTTGGGACCGACTGTATACTCCGTCAGTCCCCTGGCCTTTTAAGAAAGAGTTTGCTCATCCT
Source organism: Balaenoptera ricei (assembly GCF_028023285.1). Classification (NCBI taxonomy): domain Eukaryota; kingdom Metazoa; phylum Chordata; class Mammalia; order Artiodactyla; family Balaenopteridae; genus Balaenoptera; species Balaenoptera ricei. The sequence continues at coordinate 19,014,284 of NC_082652.1, read as the reverse complement.
TATTCTAGAACAGGTGGGCTTGTTCCCAGCACAGATCCAGTCTCCACTAAACAGTATTTTAATTTATCCAAAGCCTTACTTTCCTAGTTAAGACGCATCCTTTCTTTAGCTTCTTCATTTTCTCTTCAGTCTCCAGCACCGTCAGTCGCTTCCTTCTGGGGACCAATTTCCACAAGGAAACTAGGGCTTAGTGACTTCTTGAGAAATACTCTGTGTGGTGGCAGATAGAGAACAACCTGGTGGTGCCAGCAGGTGCTGGGGACTAGCTAGGCTCCCTTGGGGCCAAGAGGCTTATGCCAGCACAAGATTCCATGCTCGTGGCTCTCCTCTGGACCATCGCAAAATCCCAAATCTCTTGAGCTCACAATTAGAGGACATCATGAATGCTTCATTCCTGAGTGCTAAACCCGCAAACACCAGGGATCTGCGGGACAGGGCGTGGATCAAGCAGGCACGCAGCCCCAGTGTCCAACTCCACCTGTGTCTGTGTGTCCATCTGTTTTCTCTCTCTGGTCGGCCCACAGTTTGCAGAAGATCGCATTTACCGTCACTTGGAGCCGGCCCTGGCCTTCCAGCTGGAGCTCAGCCGGTTGCGTAACTTTGACATAACTGCCATGCCCTGTGCCAACCACAAGATGCATCTGTACCTGGGCGCTGCCAAAGTGAAAGAGGGCACAGAGGTCACGGACCACAGGTTCTTCATCCGCGCCATCATCAGGCATTCGGACCTGATCACCAAGGTAGGATGTCACGGGGTGTTTCTTTCTCCCCCTGAACTTGTCACTCATGTGCTGGCCTTGCCTTCTTTGAATTCCTGCTCTGGGTCAGGCCCTGGGCTGCCCTCTGGGGATGTCAGGGTGCACAGGGCACACACAGCCCTGCCCTTGTGACTGACACTCCAGTCTGGGGACAGAGTGGGAGGTGGATAATGAAGTGGTCTGTTTTCATGGGCTGGCATGTGGATTCTTTCTTCTGTCGCGGAGATCTCTCTGCATGAGGAGAGAAGTGGGAGGATAGAAAAGAAAGATCCTGGTTTGTTAAGGGAATTTTTTTTGTACTTGCTCACTGCGTGAGTGGTCATGTCCCATTGTTTCTTGCCTTCAGAAAAGTAATTCATGATTATATTGTGAAGATTGCAAAAAATACTGAAAATATTTTTAAAAATCAAGGAAAAGGACCAGAATCCTGCCACTCAGGGGTCAGCCCTGTTGGTGACCCTTTCTAGGCCTAATTCCATATATGTATTGGGATTGGGTTGTAGGTGTAATGTTACAGATAGGAGCTCAGGCTGGACAAATCATTTAAAGACTTTTTTTTTTTTTTTTTTTTTACTGTAGACCTCTTTCCATGTTAATGAAGATGATTTCCTTCATGCAATTCCCTTGCATGGATGTACATCTTGTGTGTGTAATGTTTTTTAACAAATCCCCTAGTGATGGATGTTAAGCTAATCTCAGTATTTTGCTGCCTCTGTCACCTAGATATTTTAATAACTTTCATGATTATCCAGGTATGGTAAGGCCAACAGATCAGGAGACAGTTGTGATCGAAAAGATGGTTTATTTGTTATCACAGATTCCAAGAGGAGGGGACATGCTGAGCTAGGGGGGCCACATGGGGAAGCACCAGGGCTGCTCAGGAGGCAGAGGGAGGGGGGATACATGGACAGGGGCCTTTATTGTGGATTCCGCAGGAAGGAATGGGTGAGGCAGGGTGAGCAGGCTTGGGATTGGCTGGCTTGAGTAATTTCAGCAGGCTGTGAGCATAGGGACTGTCTCTACTTGTCTGATACCTGGCCCTGGGGTGATTAGGGCCAGTGGATAGTGGCCTGGAGGGTGAGAGCCTGACAAGGAGGTAGTTGGGGTGTGGGGTCTGGATTGGTTGGTTTGCCTGAAAAGCATGCTCATGGGTGAGTTGTTTACAGGCTCTAGGAATCGGCTAACCCTGGGAGGGGCAGTCCCTCCAGGGTCAGCAAGGCCCAGCTGTCAAAGCATCAGAATACAGAAAATAAAAGAGGTGCTGAGTACACGAGACAGCCTTGGACATCCCTTTACCTCTGGAGGCAGGGCTCTGCTGTCTGACCTGGCATGCCTTTTGGAGGAGGGGGATGTTCTCCTTTCCCTTCGACTCTCTGGGCCCTGCACCCCTGGCCTAGCGGCTGCCCCTCCCCCCCTTCGACAGGAAGCCTCCTTCGAGTACCTGCAGAACGAAGGCGAGCGGCTGCTCCTGGAGGCCATGGACGAGCTGGAGGTGGCGTTCAACAACACCAGCGTGCGCACCGACTGCAACCACATCTTCCTCAACTTCGTGCCCACCGTCATCATGGACCCCTTTAAGGTCTCACCTCTGGGGGTGGGGCTCTCACCAGGCTCTAGGTTCACCTTCACTGGGACCTTCCTGCTCCAGGGTGTTGTCTCCTGGTGCTCGAGACCTGAGTTCCAGGGTGCATATGTGCATGTCTGAGCCTCACTTGCTGCAGGTGGAGAACAAACCTTCCATCGATTAATTCTAGAGCCGTTTCTCAGCCACCACCCCTAGGACCGTCCCTAAGGATGTTCCCCCTCCGTGGGCACGCTTCACGTTTCGGAAGACACAGATGCCCAAAATGTCTTTTGCAAAACAAAATTTTGTCCTCTCCCTAGTTCCAGGCTCTGTTGGGGGCTGCATGTGGGTGGGGGAAGGGAGGTGAGAACCTGAGGTCTGTGGCTCAGCCGTTCTCCATTGGCTGGTTCTTCACGAGCAGGCAGAGTTTGTGGTGGTGATTCTGGATGAAAGACGTTCTAGTCCATCAGCTTGGCATGTGTGGGGTGCAGAGGCCCATGCTGATTGCCCAACTCCACCAGTTCACATGGTTCCTAGAAGAGAAAATGCATAGGCTTGGGATGCATGATGGAGAGAAAGACAGGGTAACATAGGGGCGCTAGCTCTTACCAGCCTCAGTTTCCTCATCTGTCAGTGGGGGACAAAAATGCCAGCCTCTCTGAATAATTATGGGGACAGAGTGAGATAATGAGTTTAAATGCTTAGCAGGGTACCTTTGATTATTATCAGCTTATAGTTAATGGATACATGCCACATATTGCTCTGCTATATACGTGCAGTGCATTTTGCATTCAGTATATCTCATCTTTCTGTTATAATCAGAGCTAGAACTATTATGAGTGTGCGCGGAATGGGTCCTGAAATTGAATTGCTGTGGTTTGCGGCAGATTGAGGAGTCAGTGCGGTCCATGGTGATGCGCTACGGCAGCCGGTTGTGGAAACTCCGTGTGCTCCAGGCTGAGGTCAAGATCAACATCCGCCAGACCACCACCGACCACGCTGTTCCCATCCGCCTGTTCATCACCAACGAGTCAGGCTATTACCTGGACATCAGCCTGTACAAAGAAGTGACCGACCCCAGATCTGGAAACGTAAGGCCGGGCTGGGTCACAGAAGTCAAGTCAAAGTGGAGGCAGGCTGCCCGGAGAGCAAGATGTAGATTAAAATGGCACTTGGAAGCTTTGCTGTGTCAGATTGGGGCTGCTTCTCTGAGTTTTATGATAAACATGTTAGCTTCTGAATCCCAGTTGTTCATTCCTCTGGGAAGGAGAATGAATCCAAAGTTTAATCCAGTCTAGAACCATGTTTGGGATAAGATGTGGAGTATTATGGATGATTATAACACAGTTCCCAGGTTAGTTCAGTTAGGGAAATGGTATTTTCCCCAACTGTGTTTTGGAATAGACTTTTGTAAAATGAATCAAGTTTCCTATTGACTACTATATATACAGGTAGTAGATTACATGTATATATATAATCGTTTTATTCTGAAACACTTAAAGACTCTCAAAAAGGTGCAAAAATAGCACAGAGGAGAAAATTTAGTACAGAGAATACTCATGTACCCTTCACCCAACTTTCCCCAATGATAGCATCTTTTTTAACCAGAGACCTTGTCAAGACAGGAAGTTGACACTGGTCCAGTCTATTAACTCAAATGCAGACCTTATTTGGCTTTCACCAATTTTTACATACACTCTGCTTTGTTTGCAGTGTGTGTGTGTGTGTGTGTGTGTGTGTGTGTGTTAGTAGTATGATAATTACGGTTTTGGAGCTGTGTCTCCACATCTGTTTCCCACCGTGGCAGAGAAGAGAAGATTATTCTCCCGGGCACTCACTTTGTTATGTGATACATGCTATGCTTCCCCTCATTGCATTTTTTATTGAAATATAGTTGATTTACAATGTTGTGTTAATTTCTGCTATACAGCAGAGTGATTCAGTTATACATATATATATACACATTATTTTTTTAATATTCTATTTCATTATGGTTTATCACAGAATACTGAATATAGTTCCCTGTGCTAGACAGTAGGACGTTGTAGTTTATCCATCCTATATTTAATAGTTTGCATCTACTAACCCCAAACTCCCAGTCCATCCCTCTCCCACACACCCTCCCCCTTCACAACCACCAGTCTATTCTCTATGTCTGTGGGTCTGTTTCTGTTTCATAAAAGTTCCTTTGTGTCATATGTTAGATTCCACATATAAGTGATATCATATGGTATTTGTCTTTCTCTTTCTGACTTCCTTCGCTTAGCATGATAATCTCTGGGTCCATCCATATTGCTGCAAATGGCATTATTTCATTCTTTTTTCTGGCTGAGTAGTATTCCCTCATTGCATTTTCACTGAGGACTGGGAAGAAATAAATTGGGCAGGAGTGTGGTTCTCTGAGACTTGCCCTCCTCACTCTCTGTTTTTCTTTCTTTCTGGTCCAGATCATGTTTCACTCCTTCGGCAACAAACAAGGGCCCCAGCACGGGATGCTGATCAATACTCCCTACGTCACCAAGGATCTGCTTCAGGCTAAGCGATTCCAGGCCCAGTCCCTGGGTACCACCTATGTGTATGACTTCCCGGAAATGTTCAGGCAGGCAAGTCCTGAGGCTGAGACTCAGCACTGCCCAGGGTCCCCTTAGAGACTCCACTGGCATCCACACCCCCCCATCCTTAGTTACTCTTTTTTTTTTTTTTTTTGACCACACCGTGCGGCTTGTGGGATCTTAGTTCCCTGACCAGGGATTGAACCTGGGCCTACGGCAGTGAAAGCACCAAGTCTGAACCACTGGGCCACCAGGGAATTCCCCTTAGTTACTCTTCTGAAGACCCCACTCTAAAGAACACAGTATTCGTGAAGGAAAAGAAACTAATATTGAGAATGACTTCATAGTATATTTTTCTAAAACAAACCTAATTTCATCCCAGTGATAAAAAGGAATATAATATAGAAACTTTAGAAAGTAAAGGAGAGTGGAAAGAAGGAAAAAGTGACTCCTTGTTCCACGTACTAAAGACAAATTGCTTACCATTTCCTTCTGGTCTTTTTAGTGCTTATATTAAGTGCTGGCTACATGCCAGGAACCATTCTAAGGGTAGACAGACCATGAGGAAGAGGATGGGGCCACTGCCTTTGAGGACTTTTTGGTCTACTTAAAAAAAATAATGATTTATGTTTTTATGATTTTTAAATATACACTGGATACAGAAAAATAGGAATAAGCAAATAAAATTTCACTCATAGGTAATCACTTGTCTACCACTGAGGACTGCAATAACATTTTAGTGTATTTCCTTCAAGTATGCTTTCTATGCCTTTATTTTTTTTACGTAGAAGGGCCTTTCAAGGAGACTGAGCACACTGGCATTGGTGATGTGGGTGCCTGTGTACATCTTTTCCATTGCCTTGTGAATGACATTCATGAAACTGAGGTCGTGGACTTCTACTGTCCGCAGGAAAGCATCAGTGTACTTTAGGCATAGGAGATGCAGGATAGTAGGAAAAGCTGCCATTTAGGGTCAGTAAGGCCTGGGCCTGAGTTCCAAATCTGTCCTTTGCTTCCTGTGTGTCCCTGGGCAAGTTCCTTCACCTCTCTGGGCCTCACTTTCCTCCTCTGTAAAATGAGGCTAATAATATTACCTACTTCCCCAGGTTGTGGTAAGAAATATATATAAAGTATTCAGTAGATGCTTAATAAATGGAAACTTTTATAATTAAGAATGTTATTGTCTGTATCCTTTTGCCTCAGAAGTCACAGGCCATAAGAATAAGAAACAGACAAATCAGCAATAAATCCATCCACTTTCTTATAGATAAAGAAACAGAGTATGGTGGACAACCCATAAATTTGAAAACAGATGAAAATTTCTAAGAAAAATATATCTTATCAAAACTGACTCAAGAAGAAGTAGAAAATATAGATTATAAGCATTAATGAAATTGAATTAATAGTTCAAAAACATCCGTCTACTAAAATTGGGCCCAGACAGGGACTTCCCTGGCGGCACAGTGGTTAAGAATCCGTCTGCCAATGCAGGGGGCATGGGTTCGAGTCCTGGTCCGGGAAGATCCCACATGCCGTGGAGCAACTAAACCCGTGCGCCACAACTACTGAGCCTGCGCTCCAGAGCCCGCAAGCCACAACTACTGAAGCCCGCGTGCCTAGAGCCCATGCTCCGCAATGAGAGAAGCCACAACAATGAGAAGCCTGTGCACAGCAACAAAGAGTAGCCCCCGCTCGCTGCAACTAGAGAAAGCCCACGCGCAATGAAGACCCAAAGCAGCCATAAATAAATAAATAAATAATTTGAAAAAAAAGCATTAATGAAATTGAATTCATAGGTCAAAAACACCCATCTACTAAAATTGGTCCTAGACAATTTTACAACAATTGTTGTCAAACCTTCAAGGGACAGATAATTCCCTTTGTATACAAACTGTTTAGAGAATAGAAAAAACAAAGGGAATGCTTCTTAACTCATTTTAACAGGTTATTATTACTTTAATATTAATCCAATATAAGAACATTAGGAGAAAGGAAATTTATTATCTCATTTATGAACATGGACACAAAAATCATAATTAAAATATTAGCAAATGAAATCCAGTAATGATTTTTTTTTTTAAATTTAGACTTAATAGTATTTATCTTGTGACAGCTTGTATGGTATTAGGAAGTCTATAGTTTACCATGTTAATAGATTAAGAAAGAACTTAAGTTTCTCAATAGGTGCAAAAAATGTGTTTGAAAAGATAGTATCTATTTATAATAAAAGCTCTTAATAAACTAGGACTAGAAGGGAATTTTTTTTTAAATTTATTTCTGGCTGCATTGGGTCTTCGTTGCTGCGAGCGGGCTTTCTCTAGTTGCGGTGAGCAGGGGCTACTCTTTGTTGTGGTGCACAGGCTTCTCCTTGCGGTGGCTTCTCTTGTTGCGGAGCATGGGCTGTAGGCACACGGGCTTCAGTAGTTGTGGCACGTGGGCTCAGTAGTTGTGGCTCATGGGCTCTAGAGCACACCCTCAGTAGTTATGATGCACAGGCTTAGTTGCTCCGCGGCATGTGGGATCTTCCCGGACCAGGGCTCGAACCCGTGTTCCTTGCATTGGCAGGGGGATTCTTAACCACTGTGCCACCAGGGAAGCCCCAAATTTGTTTATTTTGATAAAAGACATCCACCTAAAATTAATAGAACCTAATGGTGAAATGTTAGAAGTATTCGCTTCAAAGATAGGTACAGATAGAAATATCCATTAACACCCCTTCTGTTCAACTTTTTTTACTAGAGTTCTTGGCCAATGCAGAAAGATGAGAAAAAGAAATAAAAGGCATAAAGACTAGAAAGAAGGAAGCAAAGTTATGTTTTTCATAAATGATATAAATGCCTATACAAGAAATCCAAGAGAATTTATGGAACCAATTAGCTAATACAGCAAGATTGCTAGATACAAGAGCAATATACAAAAATTAATTGTACTCTCATAGACCAGCAATTATTGTAAAATCTAATTGGAAAAAATGCCATTTACAATATTAAGATCAGCTCCAAGTTTAGGGATAAATCAAACAAAAAACATACAAGACCTTTATGGAGGAAATTTGGAAACTTTACAGAAATACTTTAAGCCTAAATAGAGAGATACATCATGCTTATGTATGATGGGAAGCTTCAGTATTATAAAGATAATAGTTCCCCCCAAATTAATACATTCAGTATAATTCTGGAGTTTTGGTGCAACTGAAGAATTCATAGGGATAGCAAAAGTTCGTGAATAGCAAAAACACTTTTGAAAAAGAACAAAATCAGGAGGACTTGTCTTAGCCATCCTTTAAAATAAGTCATTATTTACTTTCAAGCAGCAGTACATACTACAATGTGTAATATTATTCTAACAGAGCTAAACAAATAGGCCAATGAAACAGAATAGAGTCTAGAGTCAGACCCACTTACAACAGAACCTTGATTGAATGCAGAGGTGGGACTCTGAATCAAGGGAATAAATTTCACTAAAGGGTACAAAGAAATTTCTTATCTAATTGGGAAAAACAATTTTCGATTTCTACCTCATCTGGTGTACAAAAATAAATTTCAAGAGGATTAAAACCACTTGGAGTGAGTTGAAAGCATAAGCATAGGAAAACTCCATAAATTTGACTATGTTAAAATTTAAAAGTTATTTACGTAAAAGAGAAAAGACAAACCCCAGATTGGGAGAATATGTTTAAATATCTGTTTCCAGCAAGGGATTAGAGCAATATTATCTACAGAGCATTTATAAATCAATTGGAAAAAAAAGAACAAGCAAAACTATAAAAAATATGGGCAAGAGTTATACTTAGGACATTGACAAAAAAAAGGAGAAACTTACAAGATCAATCAATATATCCTAAGGTGCTCACCTCACTGATAATCAGTGAAGTACCGATCAATATCACAGTACAAAAAAAAAATCACAGTACAGTTTCACACCCAGCAGATGGGTAAACATTAAAATATTTGACAAAACCAAGTGTGGCCAAGTATATGGAGCAAAGGAGCTCTCACACCTTCTTACTAGGACTGTAAAACAATCTGATAATATCCAGTAAATCTGAATTTTCACATACCCTATGACCCAGCAATTTCATTCCTAGGTATACACCCATTGAAACACTCATCCGTGTTTATTTTAAAAAAAAAAGACCATAAAAATGTTGATTACAGCATTGTTGGTGTAGAATTGGAAAACTAAATGTTCCTCAAAAGGGTTATGAATAAATAAATTGTGATATATTCATATCATGGAAAACTGAACAGCAGGGAAAATGAATAAACCAGAGCTAAATTTATCAATATGGATAAATCTCTCAAATATATTGGAGAGTTGGAAAAATAAGTTGTGGAAGGACGTGTCCAGTGCAATACCATTATTTAAAGTATAAGTCATGCAAAATAATGCTATGTTTTAAATGTCTGCACGTATGATGAAATAAAAATGTAAAAGCATACAGAGGACTGATGGACAGTAATTCAGGATAATAGTTACCTGAGGGGAGCAGGGAGGAGGAGGGATGAGAATGGGATGGGGAGGGGTACACCAGGGACTTTAACTGCATTTTTCTTATTTCTTTAAAAAAAATCTTAAGCTACTATGGAAAAATTATGATTTGACAAAGCCATGAGATAGGTGCTTGGGTATTTATTTTTCTGCATGTATGCTTTAAATAGTTCATGATTGAAAAAGAGAGAAAGCAGTAGAAAATGTACTTCCTTACTGATGACTTCAGGTTTTTCTCTTTCCTGTCCTCTCTGTAGGCTCTTTTTAAAATGTGGGGCTCCCCGGACAAGTACCCCAAAGACATCCTGACATACACCGAACTAGTGCTGGACCCGCAGGGCCAGCTGGTGGAGATGAACCGACTTCCTGGAGGAAATGAGGTAAAGAACTGAGTCGCTTTGCTGTACAGAAGAAATGAACACAACATTGTAAATCAACTATACTTCAATAAAATTAAAAAAAAAAAACTCACAGAGCCCAGCCCCTGGCCGGAATCACCCTTTAAAAAAATTTCCTCCTGGGGGACTTCCCTGGCGGTCCAGTGGTTAAGACCCTGCACTTCCACTGCAGGGGGCGTGGGTTCCATCCCTGGTCGGGGAACTAAGATCCTGCATGCTGTGTGGTGCAGCCAAAAATAAATAAATAAAATCCTCCTGAAGAAACAAGCCCGTTTTCTTGTGCATTCATGTCCTCGCCAGGTGGGCATGGTGGCCTTCAAAATGAGGTTTAAGACCCTTGAGTACCCAGACGGGCGTGACGTTATCCTCATCAGCAATGACATCACCTTCCGGATAGGATCCTTTGGCCTTGGAGAAGACCTACTGTACCTGCGGGCATCCGAGATGGCCCGGGCAGAGGGCATCCCCAAAATCTACCTCGCTGCCAACAGTGGGGCCCGTATCGGCCTTGCGGAGGAGATCAAACACATGTTCCAGGTGGCTTGGGTGGACCAGGAAGACCCCCACAAGGTACGTGATAAAGCCGGGGTGGCAGTGTGACTGCACTAAGCTCCTGTTGTATTTTCTGTGGGGGTGACAGCACCTCCAAGGGGGCGGGAAAAAATCTTCTTGCTCTTTGTGTAGACAGCATAGATATCCATAAAGTACATAAACAGGCATTAAAATTTCATGGGAGGGGGTGACGATTAGGAAAAAAGGTGTAAATAGGATCCTTAGGGGGACAATAATGAAAAAAAAGTTATTTTTTATGTAAACACAGAGTTAATACGTACTGAGCATCTCTTGAACGCAGTGCACACCAAGGATGCAAATGTGAATGATAACATAATCCCTGGCCTCAGGAAGTTCTTAAAAATCATCCAGGAGACCTAGAGACACCAGCTACCATAAAAGGCAAAATGAATAGAGAAAAGCATACATCTTGTAATGTGAAAATGCAGGGGACAGAGTCATTCTTTGCAACCAGAGCATGAGTTCTCAAGGGGGTGGTATTGCCCCCCCCAAGGGGGCAAAAATTATTCTTTTCATGTAAAAAGCATACACGTACATATATATGTATACATACATACACACATTACATAAACAATATATCTATAATAAAATTTTATTGGGGGGGGTTGGCATTAAGGAAGAAAAAGCTCCGTAGGGGAAAGAGAATGAAAAGATGATTAAAAAACATTAAATCAGAGAGCCCAGGAAGAAAGTGAGGTTGTGTTGTAAGGACGAGTGGAAAGCACAGAGCAGACCTTCAGTTTATTGCTGTTATTAACACAGTATTAACATCAGACAGGTGACTGTGTTATTAACATGGTGTTATTAACACCCCCGCACGCCCCCCCCATCACAGTGTTGACATTAAAACAAAACAAAACAGTGGCTGTTGAGTGCACGAAGCTGGACTCATAGCCTTACTGAAGTATGTATTTTTAAGGGAATTAAGTACCTGTACCTGACTCCCCAAGACTACACCACAGTCAGCTCCCTGAACTCCGTCCATTGTAAACACATCGAGGAAGAAGGAGAATCCAGGTAAATAACTTACCAGGCAGCTCCTTCATTTTGCCTGTGGTTAATTTCAGCTACTCCCAGGGAATCTGCCTCTTCGCCTCTGGGCTTCTGACAGTATATCAAGCAGGTGGTAGTGTTTGTACAATGGGACCCCCGAGCTCCACTGGGGGCACTGATAGCTCAGACACCTGGGGCATCCTTTAGGGTGAGCCCATCCTTGTCATCCCAAAATGAGGCACGCCCTTCACAAAAATAACACATCGTGCAAGGAGAATTAGGTTGGATTCCCACAGTGTCCCCAGAGCTGCAGGTTCACATTTTGTGACCAAATTAGCCAAACTGACTCAGCGGTGATTTGGTGAGCTGGGAAGATGCGGGGAGGGCCTGCTCCATGAGAACGTCAAGGGCAATACCGACTGTCTTTTCCAGGGAAGGTTGTGGGTTTTTTATATCAGATTCTGATTTAAATCAGAATTTCCCAGGCTGAGTTTCCTGGAATGTTAGTTGGTGATTTGGGAGGATGGGAGGGAGTGAAAATTTTCCATAGTCAAGTAAGTTTGGGAAACACTGGGTTAAATGAGATCCAACAAGCATCTTTATTGCAGGCTTTCTCAGAACATTTAATGCACTGAAATGCCTTGTGAATCCCTAATGGGTTAGGCTATAGAGTGTACTTATGTGGCCATGGAATCTTGATTGACTGATTGATTGATGATGAACCAAGTGGCTTCTCCTTGTATACCCCCATGTCTCTGTAGACCAAAGGCTATTCTAGATTGCTTCTGGAGGAGTGCAGGGTGGGGTGACATTTCATTAGGACAGCCTCTGAATAGGCAAACTTTATCTTTGGTTGGAGGGATGATGATTATTGATGCTGTACTTGCCCTTCTAGAAACCTTAGGGCCAATCATCAGGGGCCTAGACCCCTGCCTTCATCTCACCTCTGGCTGCTTTATCACTTTCCAATCCCTCACCTTGCTTAGCCTTCCTTCCTCGGGTCCTTGGGAAACGCATCAGCCTTGGATTTTTCTGGGCTAGAGCTCAGTGTTTAACTCGCATTTGGTTCTTGAAGGTATGTCATCACGGATATCATTGGGAAGGAGGATGGCCTGGGCGTAGAGAATCTGAGGGGCTCAGGCATGATTGCTGGGGAGACCTCCCTGGATTATGATGAGATTGTCACCATCAGCTTGGTGAGTCCCCTCCTATTTTCTTTTCCGTCTCAAGTTTGTATTATAGAAACTTTAAAATAGTCAAGAAAGTAAAGAGAATTGCTAATGAGCCCTATGTACTCATCACCAGCTCCAACAATAATCAGTGTGTAACCATTCCTATGTCCCCAGTCCCTCTGCCCCCCTGTTCTGGAATATTTTAAAGCAAACTCCACTTATATCTTTCCATCTGTAAGTACCCCAATGTGGATCTTTACTAGATTAATGCTCCCCCCCTGATTTTTTTAAAACATAACCACAGTACTGTTACACCCAACAGTATCAATGGCAGTTCTTTAATATCATCAGAACACAGTTTGGGTTCAGTTTGAATAGTTATCTCAAAAATATCTTGTTACAGTTGGTTGGTTTGAATCAGGGGCCAATCACCTCTTATTTAAAAGGTACTGAGTATTTAGAAGAACTTCTGTCCAATTTTAACTAGTACCAAATGACTCTCTTCCCACTCCCCAGTTTGGCCTTTTCAAAAATATTTTCTGTTTCTGGTAGAGTCGTAGTAATAGTACTTTTCAATGGTAAACTGTCACTCAGGATATGATTTTTACCTTCAGTGTTGTATCTTCAGTTTCCAAGGTGAAAGATGTTGGCCATGAGTGTCTTCCTTAGGCTTGTTTTCTAGATGTCATTTAAATATGTTTCATATATATTTCAAAATAAAAAGATTTATGCATATATTTACATATTCCAAAATATTTTTATTTTGAAGGATATAAAAAGATATGTATATTTTTATATATTCCAAAAATATATAAATATATATGTATCTTTTATTTATATATATACAGACAGGCACACCTCAGAGATGTTGCAGGTTTGGTTCCAGACCTCTACCATAAAGCAAATGTTGCAATAAAGTGGATATTGCAATAAACGTCACACGGATTTTTTGGTTTCTCAGTCCATGTAAAAATTATGTTTACACTATACTGTAGTCTATTAAGTGTGCAATAGCATTAATGTCTTTTTAAAATGTACACACCTTAATTAAAAAATCCTTTATTGCTAGAAAATGCTAACCATCATCTGACACGCAGGGTTGCCAGAAACCTTAAGTTTGTTATAAAAAAAAAAAAAGCAATATCCATGAAGTGCAATAAAACGAGATCTGCCTGTATGTCTTTTTATTTTGAAATAGTTTAGGACACACCAGATACGAGATAGCATAGGCAGGTCCTATGTACCCATCACCCAGCTTCCCCCAAGACAGTATAACCATCGGACATGATCAGAACTGGGACATTGACGTTGACACAATACTGTTAACTCGGTACAGACCTCGCTCGGATTTTTCCAGTTTCACACGCCCTCCTAGGCCTCCTTTGGTTGTGTGAACGGCTGCAATGACTCAGGAGTGACCAAGCTCAGAAGAGCCACAGACATGCCTCTTGAAGCAAGAACCAGAACATTCCACTTCTGCTGTCTTTACAACACTCTTCTTTGCTAACCCCATTCTTTCTGGTTAGGAGGCCGAGGTCAGGCACCCTGAAGGAAGGCTTGTGTCACGCTGTTTGGCCTCCAATCAGGTTGCCAGTGGCCAAGCTTAGCTTCCGTTGGTGCCCAGCGGGTCCCTGGGCTGTCCTCACTGTGGTAGGTGGGGCACGTGGCCCTGGGGAATGCAGGAGGGATCCTGTCTCCACAGGTGACCTGCCGAGCCCTTGGGATCGGGGCCTATCTGGTGAGGCTGGGCCAGCGAGTGATCCAGGTGGAGAATTCCCACATCATCCTGACAGGGGCAATGGCTCTCAACAAGGTGACCTTGAAGGGGCCACTGGGGAGTGGATATGTAGGGGCGGGGCGGGGGAGGGGTCATTTTAACTTTCCCAGTGTCCCCGATGGGGGATTTTTCTCAACATGAAACCAGTTTCATCCCTACTGATGTCAGAGCTGTTTTTCCATTTTGCAGTTATATGGGCCTCTTATGAGCCCCCAAAAATATGTATATATATTAGGCTCTTCTGGTGGAACTAACTCTGTATTACTGTAATTTAAATTTTTAAATATTATTGAAATTTTAAAAATTATTAAAATGGCGTTACACATTGCAGAAAATTGGAAAAAGAGCCCCCAAAAAGTAATTTTGCTCCTACTATAATTTTGGTGTATTTTCCTCTAGTCTTGTATCTTAACATGGTGAGACTCCTAGTGAGTGCAGTTTCATTCGACTTTTTTCACTGTATTAAAACGCTTTCCACATTGCTGTAAAGCCTGCATAACATAGTATCTGCTAAAATCCCACTGAGGGTCTCAAAGTCCGGCCCCTGAACCGGCAGCATCACCTGGGGTCACATAAAAATGCAAATTCTCAGGCCACACTGCAGACCTGCTGCATCAGAAATGTTAGGTAGGGTTTTGCTTTGGAGTTGACTAGAGTAATCAGCTGGATCACTGGTTCTCAAATTGGGCTACATATTGGAATTTTCTGGAAGTTAAAAAAAATACCAAAGATTCTGATGTAATCAGTCTGGGTAGAGCCAGGGCATCGGGACTTTTGAAAGCTCCCAGATGGTTCTAACATGCAGCCAGGGTTGAGGACCACTGAGGGAGATGACTTCCGAACAGGTGGAAGGGCCCCGGGCCGGGCAGAACCTTGCTAACCCTGCCATGTCAAAGCAGGTCCTGGGCAGAGAGGTTTACACGTCCAACAACCAGCTGGGCGGCGTGCAGATCATGCATTACAATGGCGTCTCCCATGTCACCGTGCCGGATGACTTCGAGGGTGTTTGTACCATCCTGGAGTGGCTGTCCTATATGCCAAAGGTGCAGTATTCCCCCCGCTGCAGCTTAGAGCCTGGAAGACTCTGTTGTCAAGTTCATTTGCCAGGTGGTGTGGGGAACAGGGAGCACTGAAGATGTGGCTGGGTTTAATTTTTCTTCACTCCTCCCTCCTTCCCTCTCTGATACCAAGCCCTGTACTTGCTGTTCTTTGCATTCTTTTTTTTTTTTTTAATACCATTGTAATGATGCTCTCTGTCAATCCTTTAGAAAGAGGTGGCAGTTTCAACGTGGATGGACATGTGTTAAATGTGGAATGATGTATTTAATGAAATGTTTAAAAACAAAATAGAGTTCTTACAACTCCTACACCAAGGCCAAGATTTAAGAGTCATCACTAATATTTACTGAGCACTTACTAAAGTCATTATGTGAAGCCCTTTATCTTCATAATGTTGTTAAATCCTCACAACAGCCCTATCGGAGAGCTGCTATTATTCTTACCACTTTACAGATAAGGAAATTGAGATTTAAAGAAATGCAGTACCTTGTCCAAGGTAATATGGCCAGTAAGTGAGTGGAAACAAGCCTCTAAAATGCACATGCCATCCTGTATGACAATTACTAGCAAACTAATTACCCTGAGATAATACAGCTAGAATTTTACACACAAGGTGCTTTGAATTTTAATGTCAAACATCAGCAACTTTAATATTTATTTTTAAATCTTTGTTTATTAATCCCACAGCTCAGAAAGTTAATTGCTAAATATCCTCTTTATACCCAGGGAAATAGTTTATACTTAATTTACCAAAAAAATCACCTCTGTACTATTTCTGTGTCATTGTAAATTCTCTAAGGGAATAGTGGATGGTTGGTGCCTGAACAAACAGAATAAAAGGCTGTTCTCTAACAACAACAACAAAAAGGTGGCATTTCCTCTCATCAGAAGAGGTAACATTGGACAACAGAGAATCCTCAAGCTTTGCAGTCAGGCTCGATTTGATTCTTGGCTTCCTCCTCAGTAGTAATGAGACCTCAGGACCATCTCTTAATCTTTCTGAGCCTCGGTTTCCTCATCTGTGAAATGGGAATAACAATAGCACCCACCCCAGGGTGTTATCATGATGGTTAAGTGACATGATGTGTAAGGCCTGGCGCTTACTAGGCCCTCACCAAATGCTACTCATAAATGTGACGATGAGCTATTTGGGGTTGGGCTTCTGTCACGTGACCAGGCATCACCACCAGAGGAGGAGAGGAGGGCAAAGAGCAGACTGCAGACGTTATTGACAAGCACAGAGGACTGAGCTGGAGACCTGGCTTTCTTTTCTAGGATAATTGCAGTCCAGTCCCAATCATCACACCCACTGACCCCATTGACAGAGAGATTGAATTCCAACCATCCCGCTCACCCTATGACCCCCGGTGGTTGCTTGCAGGAAGACCTCACCCAAGTAAGTCCTAAAAGGCTTTGCCTGAGACCTGGGTCTTGGGGTTTCTTTTCTGCGCCTGGGATAAAGGAACGTGTCGGTAGAAGCACTGTTACTTGGTCAGATGTCCCAGAGGGATACACCTGAGATCGAATGCAAAGGGGGTGGAGGAATGGAGATTTTTCTCTAAGCTTTTCCTGAGCTATTGACCAAGAAGGGGTGGAAACAGCCTCCGGTTTCTGGAGCTGATGGATGGAGGTGAAGGGTAGCAGAGGTCATGGCCTCCCTCCCCAAATTTCCCCAAATGCAGTTACATAGGTGGAAACTCTGGTGCTGTAACATCAGGATTTCAAAGAGAAGAATGCTTCTCTCTCTCCCTCTCTCTTTCTTTTTCTATTTGGCTAAACCTAATAAGGTAAGTCTCCAGGAGTTTACTCAGGACGAGCAACTTAGCCTCTTCTATACCCACGTTTGCAGATTCACATGGATAGATGTGCACACACATGTTCAAACACACCCGTGTGCACCCACATGCTTTCACACACACAATTCTCTCTCTCTCTCTCTCTCTGAAAGGGACAGGTAGGCCTCTTGGAAGTATTTGATTACATTCGGAGCAACCAGAACAGGAAAGCTGAGCCTCCCCGTTACCACAATCCCGAGTCTAGAATTTCACACGCTGTCCCCTTTAGAACTTGGCCTCCCCATCCAGCTGTGTGGGGCAGGGGACGTGCTGCCAGGAGCGTGCCAGGCCCTGCCAGCAAAAGAAGCCCCATGCCCTACTTCTCCCTCTGCCATTTCTCTTGGGCTTTCTCGCCTGCGAGCACTGGCTTTATCTTGATTTAAAAAACGCTTGAGGGGCTTCCCTGGTGGCGCAGTGGTTGAGAATCTGCCTGCCAATGCAGGGGACATGGGTTCAAGCCCTGGTGTGGGAAGATCCCACATGCTGCGGAGCAGCTGGGCCCGTGAGCCACAATTGCTGAGCCTGTGTGTCTGGAGCCTGTGCTCCGCAACAAGAGAGGCCGCGATAGTGAGAGGCCCGCACACCGCGATGAAGAGTGGCCCCCGCTTGCGGCAACTAGAGAAAGCCCTCGCACAGAAACGAAGACCCAACACAGCCATGAATAGATTAAAAAAAAAAAAAATGCCTGATATATTACTGACAGTTTTCTCCAGCTAGTCGGGCCAGCCCCCAGGCAGATACTGAGGTTGGGCTGCTTTGTTCCCAGAAGCCCAACCTCCCACTCCTGCAACTTGAGATCTCTCATCCTACCTGGCACCTCGTGTCCAAACTGCTGTCATTTACACCGTGGTGTAGATTCCTGGCACCACGTCCTCTCCAGGGATGGCTGCAATTGACATCATCATATTCATTGTCTCTCTCTCTCTCTCTCTCTGTCTCTAAAATTGAACACTTTCTTCCCAGTTAAATGGTTTTGAAGCTGCAGCCACCAAGTTAAGGATGAGTTTTTTGGGGCAGGTGGTCCCTTCTTGAAATCCTACCTTCGGAAGGCATCCATCAGCTCTCTGCCTCTTGGGAAGAAAAGGCAGAGATTGTGATTAGGGTCTCCTTGTGTTTGGCCTTGACAGGAGTTGATGTATATAGTTGGATGTTCTATATGGACTGAATTCCTGACTTGCTGTATTTTTTGCAGCCCTGGTTTTGTGTGTTGGGGTGTGGGGGAAGGGTCGGTATCTGTGTAGTTTTCCAGGAAAAAAGGTATTTGGGCTGTCAAGGTCAGGCTGTCCTTAGGGAGACGGGAGAGAAGTCTGCCCCTCCAGGCGGATGCTGGGGGGCCCTTATCAACCCAGCCCCTGGCCTGGGCTTCTGCCCTTCTGCCCACAGCCCTGAAGGGATCCTGGCAGAGTGGATTCTTCGACCAGGGCAGTTTCAAGGAAATCATGGTGCCCTGGGCCCAGACCGTGGTGACGGGACGAGCAAGGTAACCCTGAGGATGGGGCAGGCAGCACGCACCTGGCCTCCCCAGGTATTGGGACTCCCAGGTACAAAGCCAGGGATTCTTTCCTCCTAGGTGGCCCCTAGGGACACTTTCTTCCTGGCCCCAGGATTTTCTGAAAGGAAAAGCAGTGGGGGGCAGGGGGGATGGTTTTCTGGATGATAAACTTCTTCATAAAGCCTGGATTTGTCTGTGGCTTTAGAAGGCATCTCAGCCAACCTCTTGCTGGGGCCCAGCACCCTTGCCCCTCGTGTCTGTCCCTGGGGCAGGGCTCCCTAGCCAGGGGGGCCATGGACCCCTTTGGGAATCAGAAGGTGGCCCTGGTACTCTCCCCGGAAACTGCACAGACGGTCAGAACTGTGAATTCCCATTTCAGGAGGGCCACAGGCAGGAACCCCTGTTGTAGACCATAGCTGGCAGAAGGCTTAAATGCTTGAATGCTTTGAACGCTGAACCTCTCATTCCTCAGTGGTGTAGCCCTTATCTTTTTGGATCACTCCAGCTGCCCAAAATTTCCCCTTCATATGGAGCCCAAAGCAGCATCCTCATAATTTACCACTCAGATTCCTGACACGATGTAGTTGCTTCAAGTCCAGGTTCTGGAGTTGGACCTGAGCTCTGTCATTCACCCTCTCTGGGCCTTTACATCCTCATCTGTAAAATGGGGGTAATAATTCGACACCTCCCCCACCACAAAGTTGTGATGATTAGAAGAGACAACATATGTTAGGCACTTAAAATATAAACAGGGAGTTCCCTGGCGGTCGAGTGGTTAAGACTCCACGCTTCCACTGCAGGAGGCGCAGGTTTGCTCCCTGGTCAGGGAACTAAGATCCCGCATGCCACACAACGCGGCCAAAAAATTAAAAAATAAATAAAAAGCTTTAAAAAAAACCATAACCACTCCACAGGTGGTAGCAGCTACCACCACTGTCATTATTGTTGTTATTATTTACCTCCCTGCAATAACTACGAAAATACTAAGCCTAGTATTGGAACTTAGCTGCTTCTCCGTAAGTGTTTTATTTTTTTTTTTAATATGTTTTTTAAACATGAGAGGAAATCTACCCCTCCCTCCATAAGGAAGCTCTCTATTTGAAGACTGCTCTCCCCAAACCTGCCTCCTACAACTGTTGGGAGTGTAAATGAGAGTAATTAAGTGCCGCATGTGGCTGGGGGCAGCCAGTGGTCAGCGGTGATAGATACCGATGCCACGGACTCCCCATGACTGAAGCTCCTTCAGGCTCAGCATCCCTCAGCCCTTTTCCAGATGTGACGTGGTGTCCGGACCCACGCTGTCCACCGTGGTAGCTGCTGGCCACACGTGACAGTTCAAATTCAGATGAGTTACAGTGAAAGAGCATGACACATATTCAGTTCCTCTGCTGTCCCTGCCGCATTCCAAATGCTCAGTGGTCACGTGCAGCTCGCGGCTGCCACACTGGTCAGGCAGATAGAGAACGTGGCCATCATCACGGAAAGTTCTAGTGGACGGTGCTGCTCCTGTCCTTGCACTGGCCTGACCCTCCCCCCAACCATGGCCGCTGTTGCCCCAACAAAGGCACCCAAAGGACCTTGCCAGCCTGCTAGTTTGTGAGGCTTTTCATTGCTTTGGGGCTGCTGCTTGGCTTCCGGTAGAATAGCCTGCCAGACTGAAAACAGCACAATGCTCTGTATGCCCTCATCCCGGCCACCCAGGACCCAGCCCATATGCCTGTAGAATATCAGCGCGGGCTGGCTGGACTCGCCGGTCCCCGAATCTGCCTGGGACGCTGCCCAGCGCCCCAGTTCCCTTGTGCTCCACCTTGCAGGCTGGGAGGGATCCCCGTCGGAGTGATCGCTGCAGAGACACGGACAGTGGAGTTGGCTGTGCCCGCAGACCCTGCCAACCTGGATTCCGAGGCCAAGGTTAGGGGCCAGGGAGCTGGGGCTGCTATTTTCGTGTTTTGTTTTTTTTTTTTTAATTGAAGTGTAGTTTACTTACATTATCATATTCATTTCAGGTGTACAGCACAGTGATTCAGCATTTTTACAGATTATGCTCTATTAAAAGTTATCACAAGATAATGGCTATAGTTCCCTGTGCTATACAGTAGATCCTTGTTGCTTATCTAGTTTATACATTGCAGTTTGTATCTCTTAATCCCATCTCCCTAATATGCCCCTCCTGCCTTCCCTTTCACCTTTGGTAACCACTAGTTTGTTTTCTATCGGTTTCTGTTTTGCGTATATGTTCATCTGTATTATATTTTAGATTCTACATATAAGTGATATCATCCTGTGTTTGTCTTTCTCTTTCTGACTTATTTCACTAAATATAATATTCTCTAGGTCCATCCACATTGCTGCAAATGTCAAAATTTCATTCTTTTTAATGGTTGAGTAGTATTCCATTGTATATATATACCACATCTTCTTTATCCATTCATCTGTTGATGGGCATTTGGGTTCCTTCCATGTCTTGGCTATTGTAAATAGTGCTGCAATGAACATTGGGGTGCGTGTATCTTTTCAAATTAGTGTTTTTGTTTTCTTTGGATATATACCCAGGAGTAGAAGTGCCAGATTGTATGGTAGTTCTATTTTTAGCTTTTTGAGAAACCTCCTTACTGTTTTCCAGAGTAGCTGCACTAATTAACATTCCCACCAGCATTGTACGAGGGTTCCCTTTCGTCCACATCCTCACCAACATTTGTCATTGTAGACTTCTTGATGATAGCCATTCTGACAGGTGTGAGGTGCCATCTCATGGTAGTTTTGCTGGGGCTGCTGTTTTGGCTGGCTCAGCTGACAAGAGTGGGTCCTAGGTGGTCACAGGTCTGTCTTTCCAGCTCAGAGACTCAGAGGAGTCCTTGGCCCTGGGGGGGCTTCAGCACTCTCTGTGGGATGCCTAGTGCTCTGCACTGTCTTCCTCAGAGGATGACGGGTCCCTAGGAATCCCTCCCACCTCCAGCCCCCATCGCTGTTGCTATTTCTAGGGTGGGCCACACCGCATACTGGGAGGAGTTCAGAAGTCGGAGGGCGGGTCCTCGGACCCCATTCAGAGTGGCCTCTACTAGCTTGGCGCCTGTCGGTGGGCAACGGGAACCTCCCTGGGCTGCAGCGTGAGGGTCACGTATCTGAGGGTTACAGACGAGCTTTGGGCCTTCCCCATGAGCCCTGGCTCCGGCCTTGGTGCCAACTCGGATCAGACTGCCTGTCTTCCGGGGTGAAGTGTGGGCGGCCGTCCCGTGTTCCGGGGCTGCCCTTGCACAGAGGAATCGGACCCAGGCCACTCTGTGTTCCAGATAATCCAGCAGGCAGGCCAGGTGTGGTTCCCAGACTCGGCCTACAAGACAGCCCAGGCCATCCAGGATTTCAACCGGGAGAAGTTGCCCCTCATGATCTTTGCCAACTGGAGGGGGTTCTCCGGTGGCATGAAAGGTAAAGTGGCCTTCTTGTGGGTGCCCTGAAGCCTTGGGGTCAGCACTCAGGACAGCCCCCTCGGGGTCCCATCATCATTTTAGCTCAGCTCCCCCCAACCCTGAGCCATTCAGGTAACGCCGCCCGTTTTACAGTTGAGGAACTGAGGGTGCCTGGTGCGACTTGCTGGAGGTCACAATCACACCAGGAGTGGCAGGGGAGGCAGGGGCGGCCCCGGGAAGCTGCCCAGTGACCTGGGCTGTCACCTCCCCACTTGGTAAGATGGGGAGAAGACGCCTGCCCTCCTCAGGGGGCTGCTGTGAGCATCAGTGACCTGACAGTCACGCAAGTGCTTTTTAAGCCACCAAGCGCATTTCAAGATACAGTGACTGTCAGTGGGCTGTTGAGGAAAGAGCCGGACGGGGGCCGGCGGACCTGGTCTGAATCCTTGCTGGGTGGGTGACTGCTCCGAGCCGAGGTTTCCCTCCTCTACAAGGGGAGTAAGAGTAGGACCAACTCAAGGGCCAAGGTGAGGACTCGCTGAGCCCATCACTGGCACGCGGTGTTTACTCTCAGTGTGATTATGGTGGATTTTGTTATGGTGCTGTTGTTACCATGTAGGGTGCCTGGTACTGGATGGACGCCTCTTGGTAGAAAATAAGGACCATCTGCCTGTGGACAGGAGGGGAGGGCCTGTGTTACTGTTGGGGAGGGTTCTGTTCTGGGAATAGTGGGACAGGCTGGGTGCATCTCAGAGTCAGAGCTGGAAGGAATCTTAGAAATCGTTCTGTGCCTCCTTTTCCAGGTGCGGACACTGAGGCCCAGGAAGGGAGGGGGACCTGTCCAAGGTCCCATGGGCACTTAGGGAGCAATCTGTGCCTGGGCCGGTTCCTGCCTCTCGGCCCAGTGAGAGTCTTTCCGTAGCGCTGTACAGCCTCCCAGCTGACCACGCTCTCCCAGACCCCCCAGGACAGCGAAGACTGGGACCTGCAGTCACCTCACCGGGTGGCTGCCTTGCTTTTCAGACATGTACGACCAGGTGCTGAAGTTTGGAGCCTACATCGTGGATGGCCTCCGGAAGTACAAACAACCTGTCCTGATCTACGTCCCACCATGCGCAGAGCTCCGGGGAGGCTCCTGGGCGGTCATGGACACCTCCATCAACCCACTGTGCATAGAAATATACGCGGACAAAGAGAGCAGGTGGATGCGCCACCCCTAACCCACCTTAGCCTTTTCTTGTTCTCACTCCCAGTCCTCAGGCCCCATCACCTTTGAGCCACTGGCTTGAGGATCGCAGGGGTGTTCTGAGTTTCTGAAGGGACAGAGAGCCTCCAGTTTTACCAATCTGAAACTAGCATCCAGTGTGCGACTGGATTTTCTCAGTAGAATTAGTGGCTGGAGCCCAGAAGTGGTGGAGGAATTGTTGTCTCTTCTTTCATCACTTATACTCACCTGCTTCCCAAGGAGGTTTGCAATCAAATTAAGAAAGACCCAAAGCATCTGAGCTTCCTGGCAGCCAGGATGAAAAGGGAAATATGACCAGTCATCTAGTTCTTACTAGACTCTGAGTCTCTCCCAAAGCTCTCCTGTAGAGTTTTTTTCAGTTTTATAACCCAGGGCCCAGTACAGTGCCTGACTCCTAGTGGGTGCTTGGGAAATACTGGCCAAACAAATGACTGAATGAATACTTGCATGAGAGGATACCAGTTCTTCAGGGGAGAGAAACCTTCTTGGCACTTTTTTTTTTTTTTTTTTTTAGATCAGGAATTCATCCCAGGAACTCTTACAGAAAGGATAATGACAATAATATTTGCAACTCAGTGTTTGAGTGCCTTCAAAATGAAGACTATGCCAAATGCTGTGTAGACTCTAAAGGCTTCAAGAGTAGTTCTGCCCAAAATATAGATAGGCACCTTCTTCCTGTGTCTATTCCCTTATTCATTCCTTAATCCAATGAATATTTATTGGGTACCTCCTATGTCTCAGGCGGTGGGTTAGGCATTGTGATATGGTGCAAATGAGCCAAACCTGCCCTTCCTTCAGTGGCCCTAGACCTTCATGGAAGGCTGCTGAGGTCACCCTCCAGGAAGACTCAGGACGAGAACAGCCTTGAATGGGGTCATCATTAACTTTTCACTCTGGCCACCAGGAAGCTCAGAGCTACATATAGTATTGCTCAGGGTTTCCAAGCTATCAAAAGAAAAGGGGGCAGGGGGAGACTGAGGGGTGAGTGAGAGAGTTGGGAATGAGAGGGTCACTCATACCTTGGATCCCTCAGTTTGCCTTTGTGGGCTTTAAGGAGATCAGAAACAGTACCCTGGCCCTAGGATAGCAGAGATTAGGAAGGCCAGAAAGGACTGTGGCTGAAGAGCTTGAGGCTTATGTTGTTCTGGAGAAAGTCATACACTCTTGGAGCTGAAAGGGCCTTCCAGAGTTCAGAATAGTCCATTCCATTCCATCCCATTTTTTACTTTTTGGCCTCACCATGAGGCATGTGAGATCTTAGTTCCCCGACCAGGAATCAAACCCGTGCCCCCTGCAGTGGAAGCACGGAGTGTGAACCGCTGGACCGCCAGGGAAGTCCCAGAACACTTTATTTTAAAAGCTGGTTTAGTTCTTCATTCTATGGATATAGAAGCAGATGACCAGAGAGGGGAAGTGACTTGCCCAAGGTCACACAGTGAGTCACTGAAAGAGCAGAGGACTGACACCAGATTTCCTGGCTGTCTTGCCTCCCCCTGCCGTGTCCTCCGGCTGTCGCTTGCTGGGGGACACCTCATACACCACCCCCCTGCTGCTGTTTTTTTCAGAGCGAGTGTTCTGGAGCCAGAGGGAACAGTGGAGATTAAGTACCGGAAGAAAGATCTGGTAAAGACCATGAGAAGAATCGACCCAATTTACAAGAAGCTCGTGGAACAGCTAGGTGAGTGGGTCTGAAATGAATCACTTCTCAGAGGTCAAGAGAGGCTCAGCCCGCTCATTGCTGGAGGTTCCTGGTATGTTAAAAATAGTGAAGGCATACCAAAACACAGCAACAAAAATTATGAGATATTTTAAATGTTCACATACGGTGTATCAACTCCTTTAACATTAAAAAATATACACTATGCCTTAGTGAATGTATTTCTCGGCACACACAAGATATAATAATTGAAGTATTTCGAGCCAATAAGAAACATTAGAATTTTGGTAGCAAAATTACCCTTTAGAATTTTTCCATCAGACATATTTTTGTTTGAGTGATAGCCTTGTTTCACTTGTAACTTTAGGTGTATTTCTCTTTAAAAGTCCACGTTAGGTGTCAAATGTCTTTATAACTGATCTGTGTCATCATAAATTCACAAGATTTATGATGATGGTGATGATGGGTGTATAATTTCTTTGATTTGGTATCAGGGTAATGCTGATATCACAGGGCGAGTTGAGAAGTGTTTCCTCCTATTTTCTGAATTTGAATTGGCACTATGTCTTTAAATCTTTGATAGCAGGTTTCTAACTACAAATTGAACTTCTTTATTATATATAGGAATGTTCAGTTTAATCTGTTTCCTCTTAGGTGAGCTTTCATAGTTTGTATATTTCAAGGAATTTGTCTATTTCATCTAAATTACCGAATTGGCATAGACTTGTTTATAATATTCCCTTATTAGATTTTATCATATATATTAAAAATGGTGCCTGATAGTGTCCTGTAAGCACAGTGGGCCTGATAAAAGGGGATAAATTTGAAGTTGCGTGTTGAATGCTGTCTTGCAACTCTGGGTGCATTTTTGAGACTGCACAAGCGACTTGACTTCTGGGCATTATCAGAGTTAAAGCTGAGGCCCGTCTTGCACACCCTGGTTCTTGCCCTTACCTGCAGGAATGCCTGAGCTCTCCAACAAGGACCGCAAGGAGCTGGAGGGCCAGCTGAAGGCCCGGGAGGACCTGCTGCTGCCCATCTACCACCAGGTGGCGGTGCAGTTCGCCGACCTCCACGACAAGCCCAGCAGGATGTTGGAGAAGGGTGCCATCTCTGTAAGAGCCTGCAGCTCTAGGGACGGCGTGCATGGCCCATCCTAAGGTCACCTGGTTTCCAACACACAGAGGATATTTGGGCTCAGGGCTTTGGGATGAGTCAAATGCCACACGTCAGAATCCCCTAGGGAGCTTAAAAAAAAAAAAATCCTAGTGCCTAGGTGGCTCTCCAGACCAATTAAATCAGAATATGGGTGGTGGGAGTGGGGAGATGCCAGGCATCAGTATTTTTTTTTTCAGATCCCCAAGAGATTCCAATAGGTAGCCAAGTTTGGGAACCACCAGTCTAACCTCTGTGTGTTTAGAACTGCTGGTCCAGGTTTGGGAACCATTGTTCCCAGCCTGCATTCACCCACCACTGACCGTCACAACCCCGCCCTATTGCCCTGTCCCCACGAGGACATCCCCAGTCCTGCTACCCCTGCGTCCCGTGCTCCTTCCTACCTCGCCTAAGCCCTCTGTACCTCTGGTGAGCCCGTGTTCTGTGTCTGGAGGTGGAGGTGGGCGCCAGGTTTGTTCCCCAGGAGAGGCAGCCTAGAGGCCTGGCAGCGTCCTGCCTCTGCCGCCTCCCCAAGCCTCAGTTTCCCGGCCTGTAAAATGGGAATGGTCCCAGAGCCTTCCCCAGCACAGGGCCGGGCCCCGGCAGCCTCCCGAGTCCCCCGCCCCACCGTTTCTGGGGGCTCAGGCCTGGGGCTTGTCCGCAGGACATCCTGGATTGGAAGACCGCCCGCAGCTTCCTGTACTGGCGCCTGCGCCGCCTGCTGCTGGAGGACCAAGTCAAGCAGGAGGTGCTGCGGGCCTGCAGCGAGCTCAGCCACGTGCACGTCCAGTCCATGCTGCGCCGCTGGTTCGTGGAGACGGAGGGGGCCGTCAAGGTGGGCCTGAGGCGGAGATAGGTGGGCTGGCGGTGGGGGCGGGGCGACCCACCCGGCAGGGTGTCCCGCCCTGACGCAGCCTCTGCCGCCTCCCCAGGCCTACCTATGGGACGACAACCGGACGGCGGTGCGGTGGCTGGAGCAGCACTGGCAGGCGGGGGAGGGGCCGCGCCCCACCGTCCGCGAGAACATCGCGTACTTGAAGCGAGACTCTGTCCTCAAGACCATCCGAGGGTGAGTGGCCGCCCCGCCTGCCCACCCACCTCTTGCACTTGTCAGTGAGCGCCAGAGCCGGGACTCGTGTGCAGCCGCCTGCCCACAGGGGGGCCGCTCGCATCCACCGCATCTCACGGTCCCCGGTCTCAGCCTTGGTGTCGGGGTCCACGGCCCAGCCCCCCCGGCAAAGAGGCCGCCGCTCCCCCAAGCCAGCTCTCCCAGCACAGAGTCCTAGGGATGCGATCAGGAGGTTGTGCGATGATCTCAGTTCATGGTCCTTGCTGGAACATACAGGGGGCCTGGCCCAAGGTCACAGCCAGAGCGTGTTTGGTTAGAGAACCCACATCCCGAACTCCTAGGCCTCAGGCTGCTGGCTCCCACTCTGTAGCAGCCTTTCTGGAGGGTTGGCTCCCTGCGTCCCCATGGGGTAGGTGGCAGAGCACATGGGACCCCATTTGGGGGATGAAGCCGAGGTTCAGGGGGAGTGTTGTGTCTTGGGTCGCACAGCTTATGACCAGGAGATTCCACTGTTGTTCCTTGAGGTGGTTCTGCTTCCCTCTTGCCCCAAAGGACCGTCACCCTGACAGTGACCACAGCAGGAGGAGTGTTGGGAGCTCCGGGTGGTTGGTTGCCCACCCCCGCCAGGAATGGGAAGGGGCCCTGCACAGGCATCTGGGGCTGCCGTAGGGCCCATTGAACTCAGTGGCAGGAATGACCTCGCCCTTCTCTCTCCTCCCATGCAGCCTGGTTCAAGAAAACCCCGAGGTGGCCGTGGACTCCCTGGTGTACATATGCCAGCACATCAGCCCGGCCGAGCGGGCCCAGATCATTCACCTCCTGTCCACCATGGACAGCCCGGCCTCCACCTGACCCCGGTCCTCCCGGTCACTTGCAGGTCCACGGGCAGGAAAAACCACACTGATCTGCTGACTGCAGGCCCTCGCCTGCACCTTGGGACTGCTTTTTAAAACTGCTGCAAGGCTGCTGACCCCCAAGTCACTCCTGTTTCAATAAAAGGCTCAGAAGAGCCCCCTTCCAAGCAGAAATCACCTCCTCTCCATTGTTGGGAAGTCTGTTTTATGTCTCTTAAGACATTTTGCTGCGTCACTGAATTGAATTGAACCCAAACACCCCAGTTTCCAGCCACTTTGCCTGCTTTGTGGGATCCAGGTGTTCTTTTTAGGCTCTATCAGAGCATGGAATCTTATTATTATTATTTTTACTCTGAGACCAGTTCATGATGTAAGCATCTCATAGCAGCATAATAAAGAAAGGAAAATAGAGACAAGACAAGAGAAAACCTATTTTTGTAATGACGCTTATTCGGATCCGGTTGAGTCACCCAGGAAAGGGTATGAATGATTTTTTATTAAGAGTGTGAAATGGTATTTTGTTCCCCACGTGGCCCCTAGTAGTGAATCACTAACAACGTCCCATTACCAGGCTTAGTTCTCTCATTAGCAGAGAATTGCATAGCCGTAGGTTCAAGGGCATTGGGAGACTTCTTTTATGTGGTTCACAGCCCTCTGCCTGCCCCTTCCCTCTGAGGAGGAGAGGACGAGCCCTCCCATGTCCTGCAGGGTGCACGAAGAGGCACGCATCCTCAGCCCAGGTTGGGAGGACAAAGAAGAGAAGGAAAGCCTTCTCCAAACTCGAAGCCCAGCTTGCCCCCAGGTGTCACCGCTGTGATTGCCATCACCTGCCTTGGAGGGCCCTTCGGGTCACCTTCACTCTTTCGCCTCTTGCCTCAATGTCCGTTGGTGGGATCTGGCCCTGACGGACAGAGCTGTTGATTCCCGAGGACTGGACCACAAGGACCACACTGATTCACTCAGGGAGGGCTTCTCAATGCATCCGCCAGTACCCAGCTCTGAAGGCCGCACAGCGTCAGGACCTGCGATCCTTCTGGCCCCGTCCATCTGTCCCTGGGTGCCAGTGATGGGAGGGAGTTGGCCACCCTCCACTGCTGTGATGGGCAGTTTGAGGACACCAAACGTTACACCTGTCCAACTTGGAGGACAGCGAGGTTGCCCGGGGAAGCCCCTACAAGCTGCAATGCTGGAGGATGTCTGAGGACATCGGCCAGTGACAGCTCTGGCCGATGAAGGTGGTGTGGGTGCAGTGAGGGGTGGGAGAAAGATAAATTGGCCATTGTCGCATCCTGAGACTGGAGGGGGCAGGGAAGAGTCCATACTGCTTTGGGAACCGAATGCTTTCTGTGGGGGGGAGGCCCTGCTGGTTTGGGAGGGATGGTAAGTCGATGACTAGCTGCTACCCAGGAACAGTGGGTGGAGGAACCTGCCAGGAAATATGTGGAATGAATAATTTTTTGAAGGAAGCACTTTGGCCTTGGCTTATTTGGACCAGAGAAAGCAGGCCGCCTCACTGGGGAATCGCTCTCCATCCTCCGACAACCACTGAGATCTTGTGCAAGCCCCCATCTCAGGAGGACAAAGCTCTGATTTGACTTCCCCTCCCGAAGGCCACTGGGGAGCGGGGGACCACTTCATCCTTGCAGCTCAGTTTCCAACATGGACACAAGCTGTTGTCTGCCGGCAGCTGAACAGACTTTCCCTGATGGGGTCGACTTTCTTCCCTCGAGAGACTTAGCACAGGCGCCTCCATGGAAGGGAGAAAGGATCAGACCACTGAGTGTGGACAGAGGCCTGGGTGGGCAGCCCGGGTCTAAACTGAATGCTCAGGGTGACGGCCACTGGCACCTGGCCTCGTCCCATGCAATCCCATGAGCTTTTGAGGTGGATGCCACAATTCTGTCTACTTTCTGTCTCTCTGAACTTAGCTATTCTAGGTACCTCATATAAGTAGAATCATACAGTATTTGTCTTTTTGTGACCAGCTTATTTCATTTAGTATAGTGTACTCAAGGTTCATTTATGCTGTCGCAGGTGTCAGCATTTCCTTCCTTTTTGAGGTTGAATAATAACCCCATCATATATATAGGTCACATTTTGTTTATCCATCATCCATCGATGGACACTTGAGCTGCTGTGAATAGTGCTGCTATGAACATGGATGGCAAATATCTGTTCGAGTCTCTACTTGCACTTCTTTTCTTTTGGGTATATTCCCAGAGGGGAATTGCTGGGTCATATGGCAAATCTGTATTGAAGTGTTTGAGGAACAGTCACCGTTTTCCTTGGGGCTACACCCTTTTACATTCCCACCATCACCGCGCGAGGGTTCTGATGTGTTCACATCCTCGTTAACACGTGTTGTTTTCTGTTTGTTGTTTTTTTATGGTAGCCATCCTATTGGGTGGAGCCTAGAAGTCATTTTAACTCAGAAGACATTGAACCTTTTTCCTTGCATCCCTCAAACATCATGGGCGGGATGTACAGACCCCACCAGCGAGCCTTTAAATTCCCAATTCCTCTGCCTCCCTTCCTTCCGCCAAGGAAGTTTCCCATGTTTCAGCTGCCAGTTTGGTCTTTGTCCTGCTACCCCTGGACTCAGGGGGCTGTGACTCTGGAGATGGAAGGTTCAGCATCTGTACCCAGAGGAAGAACGGCGTCGGTACAACCAGCATTGTCCAGAGGCACCACCTCATCTCCTACTTCTGACCTTTTATCCTTCCCCTAACCTCCACCAGCTGCCCTTCAGGAGCAAACACTACACCAGGCAGTATGGTGCCGTGGAAGGGGCCAGGAGATCTGCAGACCCAGGGTTAAATCCCAGCAGTGTAACCTCAGAGTTTTGGCTCCTTTTTAAACCAGCAAGTAGACAGTGTCCACTGAGCCCTCTGAGACTGACGACTGATTGTGGGGAAGCAGAGTGTCATCGGAATCCCATCTCTACCCCTTGCTAATCACAGGTAAGCTATTCGGCCTCTCTGAGCCTCCGTTTCCTCTTCTGTAAAATGGGGGTGTGTTTGTTTTCTACGGCTGCTGTAACAATTAGCACAAACTCAGTGGCTTAAAAACAGCACAAATTTATTCTCTTACAGTTCTGGAGGTCAGGAGTCCTAAGTAGGTCTTGCTGGGTTAAAATCAGGGTGCTGGCAAGGCTGCAGTCCTTCTAGAAGCTCTAAGGGAGAATCTGTTTTCTTGCCTTTTGAAGCTTCTAGAGGCCTCGTTCCATCTTCAGAGCTTGACATTGACTTCCCTCTTCTACTTTGAGCCTGTGATTACATTGGGCCCACCTGGATAATCCAGGATGCTCTCCCAGCTTAAGGGTAGCTGATGAGCAACATTAATTCCATCTGCTACCTTAATTCCCTTTGCCACGTAGCATAAAGTCACAGGTGCTGGGGGTTAGGATGTGGCTGCCTTTGGGGGCCATTATTCTGCCCACCACAGGGGATGACAGCTTTACACCATGGGGAGTAGGAGGGAAAAATAAGATACACTGTGTCATAGTGCACATTGTAGCATGGAGTAAGCCCCCTCTGCTCGTAAGCCGGTGTTATTTGTCTTTTTGTTGTTAGACTGTGGGTGATTTCTTGTGGAGGAGGAAGAAAAGCTGCATGATCATGATCTGAGACTCAGTTTTCTCATCTGGGAAATGGGACCATCCCACTGGCTGGGTGTCTGGTTGTGCTGTTTCAGGGAGATGCTGCCGGAGCAGCATTTAACTCCACGATGCACACGGCAGGCCCTCAAAGGGTGGCAATGAGTATGTTTCTCCCATTAGTTGGCCAAATGCAGAGAAACCCTCAACTAAGCCTCATTCCTCCGTCTCTCCTCTATGCTTTCTTCTGGCGTCAGCGTGGTCCCTGCACAGGTGGGGTTCTGGCTGTGACTGGGGCTCTTGCCCAGAGCCCGTGACCCTGTGGCCTTGGCATTTTTGCCCTGACTCTGTACATACCTGGCCCCACTTGCCTGTGGTAAGGAATGGATGTGACTCAAGAAAGGGCTCCCCAGCCCTCTCCACATGGTGATCCAGCCACTCAGGCTCCATCCTCCCAGCTCAGCACCCCAGGAGGAGGGCACCCCTGTGTCTCAGAGCTTCCACAAAGCCCCCAGGTGATGCTTATTGGCTGTGACCAATGTGGCCTGAGTCACTTGCCCCCCAGTCAGTCACCGGGGATGCCCGGGGGTTGTGATGCTCTTACTGGTCAGGCCTGAGTCACAGGGCCACCCTGGAGCCAAGCTGAGGAAGAGGGGTGCTGGGGAGAGAAAGGCACCCCCTCCCTGCCGCCTGCCTGTTCTCCACTGAGGTGGGGTCCCATTCAGCACTTCCCGATACCACCCACAGCCCCATCATCCCCTACCTTCCCTACTTGCTAATCGTTGCATGTGTGTGAATCTGGTCTCCCCAGTGAGGCTGCAAGCCCCTTCCTGGGTGGGCTTAAGAGTTCAACCAACTCCTAATTAATATGCCCTTTTGCTGTTATCTTGGGTGGCAAGTCACCTCCGTTAGTCCTCTGAGCCTCAGTTTCTCCGTCTGCAAAATGGGTGTAATAACTAGTAAGACACACCTCTTAGGGTCATAGCGAGGATGGAATGAGCTAATTTACAGCAGTGACTGGCGCAGGGCCTGGTGCTGAAAAGGGTGCCCCCTCCTCCCACCTTGCTGCCTTCTCTGACCCCAGGCGGGCACCAAGGGCCAGCTCTGGGGAGTGCTGCTGAGCTCGGGCTCTGGACCTGGCACACACGGACTCAGTCCTGCCTCTTCCCTGGACCCCGAGTCCTACCCAACCTCTCTGAGCCTCGCCTTCTGAACAGTAAGCGGGGTTCACATCACTGCCTGAGCGAATGCCATCCGGCGGCCAGGCTAATTTTACCGATAATGACAAAGTCCTCCCAGTGTCTGGCACAATGGGAACCTGGCATCAGAAGACCTGGGTTCAGTATTCCCTCTCTGGGCCTCGGTTTTCCCATCTGTAAGGGGGATGTCTCCGCTGTGAGGGGCGAGGGGCGCTGTTGTGCTTTACCCCTCCCTCCCCCGTCAACCCCACCCACCCACCTACCCACCCAAGCCACAGAGCTGCATTCAGCCTTTATTGACAGAAGACGGTTCTCCACCACTGTGGTACACAGTCCTGGCATCACCCGAACACGCGTCTTCCTTAATGACTCAGACATCTTATCGGCGGGGGGCGGGTCACGTCACACAAAGCAGCTGAGCAGTGCCAGTCAGACGGGCAGCACTGAGCTGTGTGTAATGATGGTGATGCTTGGTGGAAAGTTCCAGAATTAGGAAGAAGTTAGAGATGGTCCTTTGAGACAGGCCTGAACACCAAGCCTTCCAGGTGGCTGTGGATTAATCAGAAAATTCTGGCTCTAGGGTTCAGGAACTCCCAGATGTAGGAACCCAACATCCAGTTGGTCAGAAGAGGACAGTGGTATAAGCTGCTGCCGTAGGCCGATCCCTGGTTACCTCCTCTTGTCCCAGCCCACTCACCTGGGTCCCCTCTAACCCGACTGTCTGCAGAACCTGCCACTTGGAAAGTCAGTAACTGGCAACAAGAGGGGGGAAAAAAACATAAAAAAGGTCACGGGGCAGTGAGACAGGCCAAAAAGTGCCCATAAATACTCTGCATTGTGGCTTCGACAGCCCCACTCGCTACAGCCCCACTCGCTATTACCTGGTTCACAGTTTACTTTCTTTCCATCAGGGGTGTCTTCAATTCCAGTACAAAAAGCCCCCTGCCATTCGTCCCATTCCCATCCTGACTTGAAGCCCCCAGAGCTCAAAACTAGGGTGTCTCTCTTTTTAGGTACACATGGCAAGAGATTCGAATCATGACTGAACAGTTAGAAAAATATCTGGTCTCTAATTTTAAAAAATAGGATGTTTCACAGTATCAAAAGTGCTTGCTTGTTCTAAAAAGCAACCCAAGGCTGCAAAGAGCTTAAGAGCCGGTTGGAGACGTGATGCGCGGATAATTTAGGCGTTAGGATCGCTGGGCTGCAGGGAGGGACCACAGAGTCTCGTTCCAGGGGCCACGGGCTGGGTTTGAAGAAGTGGCGTGGACGTGCTCCAATAAATATAAATAAATGTACGTAGGGTCACAGTGCCCGGCATGGCCCAGGGATTCGCTCTGTGAAACCCTAACGGACTAAGGGAGAAGGGGGCCCGGAGGCCAGCGGGGTAGGCGCCTGGTTCAGAGTTCAAGTTGCTCCGGTCCAAGGGAAGTTGTTCGGTCTGCCAGCCCCGCTCCCAGCCTCAGGGCCTGTCCGCCGGAGGCTAAGGCAGGTGTTTCATCCTAGGAGAATAATAAATTAAAGGCCTTCCCCCTGGGGTGTTTCCATGGCACACCAATGCGTCCCAAAATGGGCTGCAGGTTGTTTGGGAGCCAGACTGGGGAAGCAGTCTAGAGAGTCCTTGTTCTCAGCTCGGCTAGGCCGCGCACCTCAAGCCTCGGAGGAGCATCTAGAGTGGGGGAGGCGGGGATGCTTGTCCGCTCTCCTCTGTCCCCCTGGCTTGGGGAGGCCCCAGAAACTTCCCGTGGAGTTCAGGGAGGAGAGCAACTACTGCCCTGTCGGCCAGCAGCCCCAGCGACGGTTCAGAGGCCTGTGGGAGGGTGAGGGGCCTTTCTCGCAGGAACGCCCGGCTCGGTGAGCATCCTTCCTGGGCCCAGGTTCTGGGGCAGGCGAGGCCGTGGGCTCAGAGCAGGGCTATAGGCTTGTTCCCCGGGGCACCCAGGTACTGAGAGGAGGAGCTGGCGGCTGACGTGGCCGCACTGTCCGGGGTCGAGTAGGTGGTGTAGAGGCCGGTCACCTGCAGGTCCGGGAAGGACTGGTCACTGCCGCCGGAGACGGGGGTCAGGCCCGAGGCCCCCAGCTCACAGCCCAGTGGGGAGTCTCCGAAGGCGCCCAGTGTGTCCAGGCTGAAGCCTTCATCCTTGATCTCCTCCCAGAGGTTCCCTTTCAAAGACAAGAGCGTTCATGTCAAACGGACCCGAGTTCGAAGGCCGTCTTAGGGCTGAGGCAAAGACCACGTGTGGTGTTTAAAGTCACGCGTCGCAGGACAGCATGGAGGAGTCAGCGATCCCGGCCCTTCCCTCTCCACTGGGAGTCCTTGGGAACGTTACTACCATCTCGGAGCCTTGGGCTCCTCGGGAGGAAATGAGATGATCAGAGAACCCACCGCCTAGGATTGAGAGGCTGAAACTAGGGGGTGAGTGGGAAATGCTCGGCCCTCGTTAAGTGGTACCATCATGGTCAAAGCCAGGGGACAAAACCATGATTTTCCCAGCACGTTTTAACTGCACGATAATCCAGGCGGAGAAGCAGGGCAGTTCACACATACCCATTTCACAGCTATAACTGACTAACTTGCTAACTAACCTGATACCTTGTCCGTTTCCCTCACTAGACACGCAACTCCTTGAGGGCAGGGGATTTCTTGGCCATTGGCTGGCACACAGTAGGCGCACCAGTGTTAGTGAATGGATGACTTATGAGCCTCCACTGAAGTCTGAACTCCCCTTGCTCATTCATTCATTCGTTCCCTGTGTATTGAGGATGACCATGTGGGTCAGAGTGTGACCTGGCACGAGGTTGGCACATGCAGGTTGAAGCAGTTACTGGTTGAAAGTTTGGGGTCAGAGAGGCCCGGGTTGAAATCCCAGCTCTGCCACTTACTAGCCGGGCGACCTCAGGCCAGTGACTTCACTTCTCTTGGCCTCAGTTTCCTCATCGGCAGAATGGGAATATGAAATGGCAGTGGCCTCCCAGGACTGTCGCAGGATGACGCCTCTGAAGTGCTTGGCACGAGGCCTGGTATACCGTAAGTGCTAACTAAATGCTTGCTGTAATTTGCTAGGATTAGGTGGCTGGGAAGTGTTTTTTGAAGGGACGAGCTGCGGGGTAAATGCAGACCGCCCTCCTCTCCCTTGCCCTCCCTGACCTTTCGGGCTGCTCCTCCCCCAGCCTGCCCCTCCCCACTCTGTTCCCCTCACCCCCTTCCTCCAGCCTCACCCTGCAGAGCGAAGTCCATGATGCTGGGGTCCAGGGCGTCCACCTCGGTGTTCATGTCAGCGCTGATGTTGATGAAGTCCACAGGTGCCCTTCCCATGGTGGGCTGGGGGAGGGGGCTGGGGCTCAGGTCCGGCAAGGCATGCAGGGGTGGGGTCTGGGCCGGGGCAGGAGAGTCTGGGGTGAGATGTGCCTGGGGCTGGACCTGGTGGTGCAGGGGAACCGACTGCAGGGACAGGGTCATCAGCGGCTGGGGTGGGAGCTGGGAGACGGCCAGGCAGCTGTGGGCCACGGCCACCGTGGTGGCATGGGTCAGCACAGGGGCCTCGGGCTCCCCTGGCTTGCGGGGGCGTCGGCAGCTTTCTGGCCTGTCCGAGATCAGCTTGTCCAGCTCCTCTGCAGGCAAGTGGGAGAGGTCACTCATCAGAAGCCACCCTACAGTTTCTGGGCCCCAGCCCAGGCCTGGATTCAAATCCCAGTGATTTTAGCAAGCCTCTTGGACTCTGACCTCAGTCTCTTCATCTATGAGATGGCATCACACACTGTGCACAGGGTTGTGGAAGTGGAATGAAATCAGATTACATAGGGACTTTGAGGAATGAGGGGCGTCTCAGATAGCAGAGCTCCTCTCATGGGGACAGTGTTTTATGGGACAATCCTGTAACTCTAGGACTTCACTTAAACCTCGTAACAGCCCTACGAGAGGGAGGTAAGGCAGAGATTACAAATCCCACGAGATTGGGACAACATGTATTAACATACAAGGGGCCCTAGCCACTCCCTGCTGATAAAGAGACACGAAGCGTTGCTGTGGATTGAAAATTGGATCCTCCTTAATGCTCTTGGATAGAAACAAGATGCAAATTACTCTTGAATTATTTTTGGTGGTTGGCTTGTATCTCATTGGCTACAACACAGTTCTGAGACTGATCACTAGGGTCCCAGGATCTATTTGGGTTGCACCCATTTTAGAAACGAGGACACTTTGAATTTAGAAGGTGAAATGGCCTGCCCTAGCTCACACCAAATATGTGTCCGGACGGGTCCTGGATCTCGAACCAGACCCCGGAGCTCTCAGCTGAGGGCCTACTGGACCCTGCTCTGGTCTTTCTCCCCATCTTATCGAATTGTTCATCTCTGAGCTAGACGCCCATCCCCCTTGATACTCAAACCTCAAACACCATGACACTCACGGGGCCAGGCCAGATATTCCCAAGGCTGGGTGGCATTAGCCTCCCATGTCACTCTTTCCACTCATATGTCACTTGTATGTCCCCAGCTTCCATCTCTTAAGTAAAAAAAAAAAGCGGGTACAATATTTTTTTCTAATCTAAAAGTAATTCATGAACAGGGTAGAAGATTTGGAAAATAGAGAAACATGTGAAGAATATAAAAATTATCAGTGGTCTCTCCATTCACAATAAAGATTTTGGTATATTTCTTCCAGTCCGTGTGTGTGCATGTGTGTGTGTATACGTGTATGTCTATAGATATATACATATGTGTGAGTGTATGTGTGTGTATGTATATATATATGTATACACACACACACACACACATATATACACAAATGGGTGTGGATATATACGCATTTTAGAATGTGACCATGCTGTGTATATTGATTCATAACCTGCCTCTTTTCACTTATTGTATTGGGAGCATTTCTTTATATTCCCAAAATATTTTTATCTCTAATACTTGCACGGTATAACATTATATCTATTTAAATAATCCGCTATTGCAGGTTGTCTAGATTGCTTTCAGTTTTTTACTATCAGAAATCACTTCATGATGGGTAACTTTGTTCATAAATCTTTTGGTCAAATCTTCGATTTCTTCAGCATAAACTGCCAGAGTAGAATAAGTGGACCAAATTGGAGGACCAAGTTTGCAGGTTTTCGCTACATTACTTTGCCCTGGAAAAGTTTCACAGCTTACGTTCCCACCAATTGTACATGATGCTGCTGATTTCTCCACATCCTAGCCCACACTGGGTGTTATTGTTTTATTACTTTGGGAATCTGTACTGATGTGGTAAGAAAGGTAAGGAAGCCATGCTTTCCCATGGTTGTTTCGTTCGACATGTCTGTGGGAGAAACTGGGGTTGTTAGCGAGATTCTACAGCTTTTCATGTTTCTGACCAGACCCTTCAATGGACCAGCCACCACGTAGGGATGGAGAGGAGAGGTGTATTCAGGGGAGGGGAGGGGGGACAGTCACCAGGCGCCCATGTCCCCGCCATGGTGAGTGGGCTCGTTGTGGGATGGGCAGGATGCCGGCATGTGTGTGTGTGTGTGTGTGTGTGTGTGTGTGTGTGTGAGTGAGGTGGGGTGTGTGTGTGTGTGTGTGTGTGTATGTGTGGCGGGGCACCCGGGCCTCACCGGGGTTGGCCATGCTCCGGTGTGTGTGTGTGTGTGTGTGTGTGTGTGTGTGTGAGAGTGAGGCGGGGTGTGTGTGTGTGCGTGTGTGTGAGGCGGGGCACCCAGGCCTCATCGGGGTTGGCCATGCAGGATGCCGGGCGGGTGTGTGTGCGTGTGCGTGTGTGTGTGTGAGGCGGGGCACCCGGGCCTCACCGGGGTTGGCCATGCTCCGGTGGATGGCGGCCAGGTCCTTCCTCTTCCACTTGTGCATCTCCTCCTCCATCTTGTCGATGCGGGCCAGGTTCAGGGCCCACAGGCAGCCCTTCCGCGAGGAGCCGCTCATCTTATTCTCTACCTTCTCAAAGCACTTGTTCAGGGACAGGTTGTGTCGCACTGAGTTCTTCCACCCGTCGGGAGCCGTCTGTGGGGAGAAATGGGCCCGTGGGAGACCCCTGCAGGGACGCCCCTCTGAACCCTCTCTCTCCCTGGGGATCTCAGACTCAGGGCTAGAGGGGCAGGGGGACGATGTCAGTGTCCAATGCTCAACCTCGAGTCGGGAAGACAAGAGAGAGCAGCGGGGCAAACTGTGGCAAACGGGAGGGTCCATGCCCTGATTAAAGGGGCAGCTGCACTTTAGCTCTGGGCAGTGGTTAAGACATGAGGACAAGGCCCAGGGCTGCCAGATCTCCCGCTCTTTCTCTCCCACTCAGGAAGCAAGCAAGATGATGCTAATATGTGGATAACTGGTCGAGTGCATTAAATGCCGATCATTTTTATAAATGCTCATACTTTATTGTTAGGTAACCAGATATTGCAATGCACCTCATACCCTATTCATTTTATTCTCTCTCTGTCTCTGTCTCTGTGTCTCTCTCTTACTAATGGTCAACCAGGTGTCAGGAGCTGCCAGTGCCTTTACATGCAGATCCTTACTAACCTTGCCAGCTGGGTATCATTCTCCCCATCTTACAGAGGGTGAAACTGAGGCACAGAGGGTGAAACTGAGGCTCAGAGAGGCAAAAGTTCTCACCAAGTCTGTGTTTAGCATCATTATGTTTTACTGAGTCTGTGCTGAATAACTAGGTTGGACCTCTACCCTTTGCCCTTTGGGATGCCTGGTGAAGTCCTCTTCATCCGTCAGAGCCCAGCTCAAATGCCCCCTTCTCTCTCGGGATTTCTTGGCCCATGTCTGTGTGAGTGCACATTATAGGGGTCTATGGACATAACTAGGGGACTAAAAGGGTGGTCCCGTTTGGCCCGGGGCCAATCCTGGGTTCTGGCAGTGCCAGGGAGAGGCCAGAGCTACTCCAACATCCCTACCCTGGCTGGGCCCCTCACCTTGAAGTAGGGGAAGTGCTCCTTCATGAAGCTGTAGATCTCGCTCACGGGCAGGCTGCCTGTCTTGCTGTTCTTCAGGGCCATGGCGATCAGACAGCTGGAGGCAAAATGTGGGGCAGGCCAGGCATGAAGTCATCTCAGGCTGACAGCCCAAGCCTCCTCTGCCAGGAAGCTGTCCCTGCTTAACCCTACTGGTACCAGCCCCTACACATAGTGTTAGCTCTTGATACCTTTTCCTGGCCCTGTCTTTCCCACCCCCTGACCTTGACCCTGAGCTCAGCCATTGGTACCGATTTGAGAAACCTTGTCCTTTCCTCCTTTCTATCCGTTTCCCATAACTAATGGGCCTTTAGACTTTCACTAGGCTGCTTACCCCCCTCCCCAAAATCTTGTGAGGTACATAATACTATTATTTGATGACTTTTTACATCAGAGGGAACTGAAGCTCAGAGAGGCCAAGCCACTTCCCCAAGACCACACAGCTTGTGAGTGACAGAGTGGAGTGCTGGGCTCTGTGTCTGGGGTGGGTTCTCAACCCTGGGGGTTGGCTGACCACATGACAGTCCTTCCTAAGAACAGGTCCCACCTGGGGGTTCCCCACTCCCCGAAGCCTCCCCCTTGGAAGCCTGGGCCACCACACCCAGCTGTCTGAGGTGCCCTCAAGGCAGCCCTCACCCCTCTCCTCCCTGAGGTCCCCACAGTCCCAGCCCCCCTGGACCTCACCTGTATGAATAGATGGGCTTGGGGTAGTGTTTGGGGTGCAGTTCCTGAGATGAATGCACAGCCATGCGGGGCTGGGGGTAGGGAGGCCGTGCCCCAAACGGGGAACCATACAGGCCCACAGGAGCGCACTTCCCACGGGTGGGGACGGGGAAGAGTGGCAGAGAGAGAGACGGTGAGAGAGAGCATCAGTCACTCACGATGACCCCACCCCACCCCGTCTCAAAGAGCCAGATGCAGGGTTTACAACCGCAGCAGACCATCTTGTCTCCGCCCACCGCAGGGTTTTCGGGGGAGCCGAATGAACAACCCCATGACATGGTGAAGGATGTTATTCCCATGTTCCAGGTAGGTGAACTGAGGCTCAGACAGTCCCTAGCCAGTCCAAGTCAGGAGTGTCTGCCTCTGAGTCCAGGGCCCCTCCAAGCCCCCGGTACCTGCTGGACACCCGGGGGTAGCGGGAACTGTGGTTGGGAGGTGGGAGAGTACAGCTGTGGTGGGTCCTGCAGGCTGGATGCGGGCTGGCCCCCCACAGGGAACTGGTTCATTTGCTGGGGCCAGGAGAGAAGGAGACAGAGGATCAAGGGGGGACTCCAGCCCTGTCGGACACCCCCCTCCCTCCCTGACCCCTGTGGTGGCACTTACGCTGGCTCCATGGTTGGTCAGGTGACCCAGACCCAGCATGCCTTGGGGGGCCATGCCAGCTGGGCCGTGGAGCAGGGGACCTGGGGCGGCTCCCACGTGCAGGTCAGCTGCCCTGGCCAAGGCACCTGGATAAAGGAAGCACAGAGATGCCCAGGCTGGGGGAATGGTGGCTGCGGGCAGGGACAGCCCAGTCCCTGGGCACCTCCAGAGAATGGAGCTATGCCCCACCCTTGGGGCCCGGCATATAATAGGTACTTGACAAATTACTTCTCTGGGTATAGTGGTGGAGAGTGGGTTCCTATCAGCTGTGGGCCCCTATCTGCTCTTCTGCCAAACACTAGCTCAGGGATAGCAGATGTACCCCCTTTCTCCTGTGCTGGGCCTGTGACAGACATTGCTAATCTATCACAGATTCTCACTGCACCAGCCTGATTTTAGGTAGCCACCTCCAATCAAGCAAAGCTGATGTACAAGATGATCCTGCTTTGGGGCCTTCAGCTCTCCTCTGAGTTCTGGCTGCCACCTGGGCTCATCCTTTGTGCTTTGGTCTGTCTGCCTTGTCCTTCTGTCTGACCAGATCCTTAGCTCCCAGAGAGCCAGGACCATATTTTATGTGACTCAGGGCTCCAAACCCCTGGCATAGTGACAGGCACG
Organism: Balaenoptera ricei; assembly: GCF_028023285.1. Taxonomy (NCBI): domain Eukaryota; kingdom Metazoa; phylum Chordata; class Mammalia; order Artiodactyla; family Balaenopteridae; genus Balaenoptera; species Balaenoptera ricei. The sequence continues at coordinate 18,972,505 of NC_082652.1, read as the reverse complement.
CAGGAGGTGTGCAGTGATGGAAGGGGCTTTCTTATTTCACAGTTTACATCTATGGAACACCTACTGTGTGCAAGGTACTTTCTGCATCGAGTCCTCACAACACCCCATGAGGGCAGTTTTATTATCTTTTCGTTGCAGATGAGGAAGGAGGTTCAGAGGGGAAGGCACCCGCCCAAGGTCACACAGCTGTCCCCTTGGGGTTCTAGATCAGGGATTGACAAACTATTGGCCACTAGGCCAAATTGGCCCACAGCATTTTTTTAAAAATAATTAATTTATTTCTGGCTGTGTTGGGTCTTCGTTGCTGCGCATGGGTTTTCTCTAGCTGTGGCGAGCGGGGGCTACTCTTCGTTGTGGTGCACGGGCTTCTCATTGTGGTGGCTTCTCTTGTTGCGGAGCATGGGCTCTAGGCACACGGACTTCAGTAGTTGTGGCACGCAGGCTCAGTAGTTGTGGCGCATGGGCTTAGTTGCTCCGTGGCATGTGGGATCTTCCTGGACCAGGGCTCGAACCAGTGTCCCTTGCATTGGCAGGCGGCTTCTTAACCACTGCACCACCAGGGAAGCCCTACAGCATGTTTTTTTAAATAAAGTTTTATTGGCACACTACACCCATTCACTTACATATTGTGTATGGCTGGTTTTGCACATCAGTGACAAAGTTGGAAAGTTTCAACAGAGACCATCTGGGTTACAGGGTCTAAAATATTTACTGGCCCTTTACAGAAAGTTTGCTGACCCCTGCTACTTGGCCAAGAACAATTTGTCCAATGAAAGACATACTACTGGGGACTTCCCTGGCAGTCTAGCGGTTAGGACTGTGCCTCCACTGCAGGGGGAGTGGGTTCGATCCCTGGTCGGGAACTAAGATTCCCACATGCCATGAGCAGCACAGAGAAAGGAAGGAAGGAAGGAAAGGAAGAAAGGAAGAAAGAAAGAAAGAAAGACTCCTAGGCATTAATTTTTCAACTACGGGTACTTTTAATGTACTGTGGTGATTTTTTTTTTCTAGCTTAAAATTACCACAGCATATTTATTTTTAAATACCAAAAGCCTCTCTCTGGTCCATTTTTTGAGTTTCTTTTGATCACTGACAGGCATTCAATTCAGATTTAACAAGTTGGTCTGCTGGAGAGAAAATTACACTTATCTAAAAATCTGATTCCATTAATTTTAGCACAGAAATACAGAAGTCTGTGAGAACAGTATATTCCTGCTTGTAGCATCTATATTTTATTTTAAGAATATAGCTTTATAAAATATAGGAACTTGAGAAACACTCATAAGAGGACAGAAGCAAACCCGGTGTTTGTGTACAGTTAATCCTCCGTCCTGGGGAAGGAAGGCCGCCTAGTTCATGTACTGCAGTGATTGTTTTTGTTGACTGTTTTTCTTTGACACTTTCTGTGTCCCTAAACATTTAATCCTCTTGCTTTGGCTGCAACTAGCTGCCATTTACTGAGCACCTACTGTGTGCCAGGTCCTGAGCTCAGCACTTTCTTTGAAGAAGTCAAAGTACTTTAAAAAAAATTTTTTTTATAATCATTTTTTAAAATTGCAGCGTAGGGACTACCCTGGTGGCACAGTGGATAAGACTCTGCGCTCCCAATGCAGGGGGCCCATGTTCAATCCCTGGTCAGGGAACTAGATCCCACATGCATGCCGCAACTAAGAGCTCACATGCCACAACTAAGGAGCCCGCCTGCCACCACTAGGACCCAGTGCCACCAAAAAAGAAAAAAAAAAAAAATTGCAGCGTAGTTAATTTACAATGTTGTGTCAGTTTCAGGTGTACAGCAAAGCGATTCATATATATATGTCCTTTTTCATATTCTTTTCCCTTATAGGTTATACAAAATATTGAGTATAGTTCCCTGTGCTATACAGTAGGTCCTTGTTGTTTATTTTATATATATCAATAGTAGTGTGTATACGTTAATCCCAAACTCCTAATTTATCTCTCCTCCCCTCCTCCCCCTCAAAGTACTTCTTTACTTTTTAGAGGTAAATGAAATCAACTTCTGTAAAGGGTCAGACAGCAAATATTTTAGGTTTTGCCAGCCATGTGATCTGTCTTCTTTGTTTTTTAATAACCCTTGAAAAATGTAAAAGCATTCTTAACACAAAGGCCACAGGCCACAGGCTGCATTTGGTTCCAGAGACCGTCGTTTGCTGACTGCTCTAGGTGTTCAAGATGTACAGGGGTAAGGGAAGGTCTGTCTTTATTTGCTGCTGAAAACTTAGCTCACACAGAGCCTGGCACACAGTGATGCGCATATGAACAAACCACATCCCCCTGGGGAAGGTAGAGTTAGTCCCATTTTACAGAGGCAGAAACAGAGGCCCAGAGAGAGAGAAGGTGACCTGGCCATGTCACACAGTGGTGGATGGCAGTGCTGGGCGTCGCCCCTCCCCCGCACCACCCTCACGCCACCCCACTTCGCCCCCGCGCCTACCTGGGTGCGCGTGTGGCGCACTGGGGCCACCCAGGTCCACGTGGCCACTCGCCCTCTGCTGCAGCCTCGGCACGTCCACGGCCGTGAGCCACGACAGTGATTGCAGGTCCCCGGGAAGGTCCTCATCGCCGGTGGTGGCCAGGAGCCTGCGGGGAGGGGCAGGAGCTCGGGCAGGGGTGGGGAGCTCAGGCCAGCTCTTGGGGGGCTCGCCTACCTCTGGAATCACCCCCTTTAGCCTCTCACCTCCCCCAAGCCACCCTAATCCTCCAATCTGCCCACCCCCAGAGATCCCCCTTTGGCAGCCAGATCGCACACCCTCAAATCTTCCCTTCCTTTATTCACTTAACACGTCTTACTTAGCCCCTACCCCCAAATAATAAACATTAATGTCTGTTGAGCACTTACTATGTGCCAGGTACTGAATCAAGTCCTTCACAGGTATTAACCCACGGAACACCCGTCACCTGACGAGGCAGGTGTTATTATTCTCATTTCACAGATGGGGAGACTGAGGCTCAGGGCACTGGGTCACCTGCCCGAGGCAACACGGAACAGGAAGGGGTGGGGCTGGGAGCCCAGCCTGAACTCTTCACCGTGGCCCCAGGCAGCCCCTGGAGGTTCCAGTTAGGACCCACACCCACCAACCCTCAACTGATTCACAAGCAAAAGCATAGCTTTCTGTGGAAAGAAAAAGTCTGCCCATCGAGGACAGCAGGCAGGTACCCCAGTTTGGGGTAACCATGGCTCCCCGGTGCCCTTGAAGTCACGCTCGCCCCACAGCTCCAGGGCCCCGGGCCTCACAGCATCCTGCCCGTGTTATAATGTGACTGCAAACCAGCCACGAGCCCACGCCTCACCCAGCACACCTGCGGCCCCGCAGGCCAGGCGCTTTGTGGCCTGTTGCCCAGAGGCCCACCGTCCAAATTCTAAACTCCAGGTTTCAAAACTAGGTGTCCTGGGGCCTCAGAGAGAGAGAGAGAGAGAGAGAGAGAGAGCGCTGCAGCCTGTGGTTTTCTCACGCACGTGACCGTGGACCCAGCTGGGGCATCAGCCTCCTCCCCCTCCTGCCATCCACATGGCTGCCTCAAGCCTGTGTTCTCTCTCCTTCCCTCACTCTGTCTCTCTTCCCCCCTCCTTCCCATCTCTCCTGCTCTCTCTTTCCTTGTGTTTTAGGGCCACAATTAGCGTTGCCATGGCACCCGCTGCTCGGTTGTAGCCGGGCCTGGGCCCTCAGCCCACCAAGCTGGCATCAGGTGACCACCCGGCTGCCCCGGTGATTGGCTGCCTCGTAGGAAAACAGGGCCTGGAAATGATTTGAAAACTCGGCTGGTCCGTGTCCGTAGCAGCAGTTGGCCCGGCTGCTGTCCCCTGGCGGCCCATTGTGTGACAAACGACTGTTGCCCCCATGGCACGTGGCTGCCATTGTACTGGGGTCTCCCTGCAATTGTTTTTACAGCCCCCCCGGCTGCCGCCCATTTGACCCACTCATAACTCATCTGGACAAGTGACAGCCACAGGCCAGGCCTGGGCGATGCCATCTGTCCCGTCGGGCCCGTGGAGACCGTGGGGTGAGGCTGAGGGGCAGGGCTTGATGTGCCGCCGGCTGTCGGGGGAGCCTGGCCAGGCCCCACCCAGGCCCCTCCTCACCCCACGGCCAGCCGACCTCCCAGCGTCTGGGGGTATGAGCTCCACTCCTGCTCAGTAACCTGCTGTGGCTCCCCAGTGCCCTTGCTGCTCTACCTGGCGCTGGGGCCTCAGGGAGGAGCGGAAATGAGGCCCTGGTGGCAGGTTTCTCAAGAGGGGGGCCCATCAGAGCCCCCTGAATCGTGGTGGGGGACTTGTAAACACACCAGGTTCCTGGGCATCAGCATGGAGCAGGATCTCTGGTGGCAGGGTGAATCTGTTAGATTATGTGTTGGTTAAGAGCTTGGACTCTAGGTTCTAATCCTGATCTTCACTTACCAGTGGCCCTTGGGGCCACTGACTTAACGTCTCTGAGCCTCAGTTTTTGATCTGTAAAGTGGGGCTAAATAATAGTTCCTATCACATAGGGTATGCTGAGGATTAAACGTATTGTTCCATGAAAAGACTTGGAACCATGCCTGACTTTGCCTTCATTAATGTCAATATTAATGTTAATGATAATATCAGCCAAGTCCTCAGGGGACTGGAAATACATCAGAGCTTTAGGCTCTGGGGTCACACAGACCTGCCCGTGCTGCAGCTACCACTAGCGGCTTCCATTTACTGAGCACTTCTTGTATGCCAGATGCTGGGCTCCATGACATGCCCATTTTACAGATGGAGAAACTGAGGCCCCGAGCTCTCAAATGCTCTGAGCTTATTTCCCCCAGAGTGAGAATCACATAATGTAACTGCTTAGCACACAGCTGCACATGTGGTAGGGGCTGAGTTAATGGTGCTCTTCTGATCGTTCTTTTCTTTTTTTCCTGCTGTTTGTAAGCCCTGTTGGGCCTCCCCTTCCCTCATAGCAGCAGCCCCAGCGTCTGTCCTGCCCCTGGCACACCATGGCCCCACCTCCATGCTAGGAAAGCCCTTTTGGTTCTTCCTCCCCCACCCAAACTGTGCTCATCCCTGGAGGCTCACTTCAAACTCTGTCTTCTGGCCTCTTAATGCCAAAGTCTCCTCAGACATCACCTGACCCCACCCCTCATTTTACCAATGTGGAAACTGAGGCCGAGAGAAAGAAGGCAGTTTGCTTCCAATGTCATACTCCAGGAAAGGAACAGGGCAGGGGCTCCTGGCTCCCCATGTGGCCCCTCCCAGCCCAGGAGTACCTTCTCCTCCAGCAAGTCTTTGCCACCCAGACCCCAAGCTCAGGGACCCCCTCTGCATCCTGACTGCTCCCTGGGCCGGTGAGTCCTGCCTCGCCATCCCTCTGCCCACATCCTGGCTCTCGGCTCGCTGAGGGCTGGCTTTGAGCCCCCCATCACCCTGTGGCCCAGCACACAGTGGTACTACTTAAATGCCTGCTTGGCCGGTTGAAACAGGCTGACCCCAGGCCACCAACCCAGAGAACTGCTTGACAGTGACTGTCACATCCAGCACTTTTAGCCGTCCTCTGCCCCCTTGAGTCCTTGAGACAGCCTCAGGACAGGGACAGGGAAGAGATAGCCTCAGGACAAGGACAGGGAACAGACATCCCCACTTTACAGATGGGGAAACTGAGGCCAGACTGGTGAAAGCAAAATTGCAACCAGGACTCGAATTTGGGTCTGTCTGCTGCCATCTTGGGCTGTACCTGCGGCACCACAGGCAGAGAACCGGATGTCCTCTCAGGCAGATGCCCCACCCTGAGTCCTGGGCTCTCAGCTAGGGCTGTGTGAACGACCATCACCCAGGGGCTGGTTCAAATGCAGAGTCTAAGGTCCAGCCCAGACCCTGGAATCGCACCCTGGGGCTGTGGGGCCTGGGAAGCTGTGTTTTAGTGCCCCCCTAAGCTCTGGGGGGAGGGCAGCCCTGGGGGGTGTGGCAGGGGCTTTGGCTGGATGGATCTGGGTTCAAGTCCTTGTGACCCCCCGTCTGTGAGACCTCGAACAAGTTACTTCCGGTCCCTGAGCCTCCATTTTCTCATCTGGAAAATGGGAGAGGAACAGACCACATCTCCCTGGGTTGTTGCAGGGATCAGATGAGCCAGTGTGTTCAACTTTTGGCACAGGCCTGGCCCCCGTTCTTCCTTCTTGGGGGTTTGCTTGCTCATTCTGGGGGTGGGCAGCCAGGTCCTGTTCCCCTGCTGCCTCAGGGATCCCAGGGTGGTCTGGTCCCCCCTCCAGTTCAGGCCAGAATGCCTGCTTCCACATGACTGGCACATGGCCCGGCTGGCCCCGCTGGTCTCCTGAGATGGCTGTGGATGTCCCGGAGCTCTGTGATGGAGCCTGCGGGCCCCGAAGCCTGGCTTATGTCCCGCTGCCCCCTAGGCTCACCTGGCATCCAGGCACCTCTCCACTGTGTGTCACAGGAACCAGGAGGTGATGCTCTAGGGCCTAAATGGGAGTGTCCCATCCCCACTGCCTGGCCCGGGGCCTTGACCATCTCTGTCCCCTTCTCTCCCACCCTCCCCTGCCCCTGCAAAGAGGCATACAGCCCCCTCTCCACGGTGGCATGTAAAGGTCCCCCAAACCTCTCCCTTACCAGTGCCTAGAATTCCCTCATTCAAGGTGTCCCCATGTGCCCCATTCCTGCTCTCTCCTAGCACTTCATTTTAAGTGGCATAAACCATGGGATCCTTGGCAGTTGTGACAAGAGAAAGACTTCTTGGTTCAGGAGCCACCATGGCTTCTGAGCTATAGCCCTTGGAAAGGCACTTAATCCCTAGCCTCAGTTTTCCCACCTATAAAATGGGCACAAATGATAATAAGAGCTGTAATATCTTATACCCTGCCTGGGACTGGCTTGCTGGTGTGGAGGCGAAGTGCCTTGTGAACCATCCTGCCATCTGCGAGGGTTTGGGATTATTCCCTGGAGTGTGTGTGTGTGTGTGTGTGTGTGTGTGTGTGTGTATGTGAGAGAGAGAGAGAGACACCCTGTGTCAGTCTCCTGAGTGGGTTCCTTGTCTGCTGGAAAATGATGGGATATTTGCAATGCAAAGGAAGAGGCAAACCCAGCCCCATCGCCCTGGGATCTCCCAAGACCTGTCCTACTCACTCTCTGCATCTCTGGGTGAGGAGGAGAGCCAGCCCCAGGTCACCATGTCGCTGATGCCTCCCCACCCAGGGTCACCTCCAGAGGAAGCTACAAGGAGAATGAAACTATGAAACTTCAGAGACACAGCTCCTTCCTTCCATCTGCTCCCTCCACTCTCCCCACCGCGCCCCACCTCCTATCTCACCCCTGTCCCTCTGTTCTGACTCTCTCCCACTCTTTCCTTACTGGTATCTCTGTGTTTGTCTCTGTGTATGTCTCTCTGTCTCTCTGTCTCTGTCATTGTGTCAGTGGCGCCCTGTGATGAAGTCCTGGCCCCACTTGTCCTGCCTGGTGACATCAGATGTGCTTCCAAACCTTCCTGAGCCTCAGTTTCCTCCCCTGCAGAGTGGGATAACAATGACAGAGGCAAAGCGCTCACAAGAGGCTCTTAGTAAATGTCCATCCTCTTCTCCTGTCCCATCTCTCCCTGATGTGGCATCCAGGGCCCCCAGATCTCTCGCAGACCTGTCTCCGTCCCACACATTCACTCACCCATCATTCCTGTGTCCCCAGTGCCAGCACTATTTAAAGACACTGAGCCAGGCTTTCAGGGGATGAAAGCAGTTAACCCATGCGCCCGCGCCCAGGTAATTCCCACACGCCCAGTGCTGGGGCGCCATGGCCCCCGCCACACCCTTCTGCCGGCTCAGGTGACCCCGTGGCTCTGACACGGATGTAGTGTGTGACGGGCCCTGGGCCCCAGGGTACCAAATGTTCCCACCTCCTCCAGCACCTTCCATTGCGCCTGTGTATCTTCTCTTCTTTCACAAAGTATGCCTTCCCTTCTCCGTCTCTGGACCTGTCATCATCCTCCCTCTTGAGCTCCTGTTTCTCTGAGCTCCAGGGAGCCCCTTAGTGGGCCACAAGCCTCCACCTTCTGAACCTGGCTGATGTCCCCAGGTCTGGCAGGGAGGAGGCCAGGACAGGGGCTGAGTTCGCTGCTGGGTGCTGATGCTAAAGCAGAACCCTTGCACCCTGGGAGGAGCCATATACCCAGAGCCCATCACAGGGCCGGGCATACAGTGGGTGCTTAATAATTACTCAGAGATTGGACAAGTGAGGAAACAGATCCAGCCGTCTAGATGCCCCACCCCCACTGCCCCGGGGCCCAGGCAGGGGTGAAAGGCTCAGTGTAATTTTATTTAATTTTATAGTTAAATAAAATGGAATCTTATTACAGCCTGTGGACACAGGTTGGGGTGAGTGAGCCCCTGGGGTGCACCTTGTCCCTAATGGAAGTGGGTTACACAGCTGATCTCGTGTCATCCTCACGAGAGCCTAATCAGGGAGGTATGTTAACATTACTACCTTCCCATTTGCCAGGTAGGGACACTGAGGCCCAGGAGAAACAGGCCTGTTTAGGGTCCCCCAGCCAGAGCCTGGGTTGACTACAGCCCCACTGTCCTCTCTCCCTGCCCTACAAGGAACAGTTGAAGAAATGTGCTCTGTGAGTTCTAGAAAATCCAGGCACTGTGCTGCCCGATAGGAAGCCACAGGTGGCTATTTAAATTTAAACTCACTAAAATTAAATAAAATGATAGATTCAGTTTCTTCGTCACGCCAGTCACATTTTGAGTGCTTGGTGCCCACACGTGGCCAATGGCTGCCATAGTGGACCGTGCAGATGTGGAACATTCCCATTATCGCAAAGCATCCTACTAGGCGGCAGCCTTCTGGAACATTCTTCAATCTTGATGGAACAATCTGTGGTGTTTCTACCTTGCCTTAAGACAACTGGGCATTTGATTTGGATTTGGACATTTAAGGAGCTGATTTCATGGAAGTTTGAGTTTTATTAGATTTGGGTGTAAAAGAGTTCTCCACCCCACCCTCCCACCAGTGAGGAAGTTATGGGGAAGGGCTCTGTAAAAATTGGAGCTGCACATAAGGCAACTCATGAAGTAGTGAGCTCTCCATCCTGGGAGCATGCAAGTAGGAGCCAAGGGATGACCTGTCAGGCCCCTGTTGGATGAAAGATGAGGCTTAAGCAACCTCCAAGGTTCCTTTTGATACAAAGACCCTGTAACTCAGGGGAGCAGTCTGCAGGTAAATCCCTGGTTGCATTTCCAAAGTTCTAACATCTTGGGCAAGCCCCTTTCCCTCTCCAGGCCTCAGTTTCCCCATCTATAAAGCATTACTGGCAGAGTAGAAGTTCCCTCAGGGTCCCACTGGCACTAGGGCTCTAGGAAGGCAGAGTAGCACCCCAAGGTTAGGAGCAGGTGTGAACCCCAAGACAGGCGGGCCCGGGCCTGACCTCTTCCTGGCTGTATGACCATCACCTGCCCTGGGCCTCAGTTTCCCTGCATATAAAATGGGAATAATAATAATAATAGCACCTACCCTAAGGGGGCTGTTGAGAACACATTAACAGTTCATTTAAGCATCATGTCAGATGAAGCATCTGATTTCAGTTTAACCTGAAAAAGCAGGTTAAACTATTACCTCAAGGGTTCCAAAGGAGACCCCTGGCAATACATCCTTCTCAAACCAAGTGGGGGATTTGTCACCAGCAGGGGATCCTCATTAGTGAATAGAAAGCTCTGGGGGCAAAAAGAAAAGAAAAAGACCTAGGTAGCACTCCAGAGTCCCTTTCTGAATAAAAGGGTTCACTCGCGGCTCCCCGCCCATACAGGAGGCACTTCTTTTCAAAGCTCAGCCACATCCATCTTCTTCTTATTAAAATGCGCGTGCGCGCGTGCACGCGTGTGCACACACACACACACACACACCCTTAAGGGGCATCATCATCCCCTTTCACAGATAGGAAAGGTGAGGCCAAGCCAGGTGAACTCACCTCAGCAGCCTCTTGGCAGTGGCCCCAGGTACTGGCTCCAGCACCTCCAGCCTGACCCTCCCCAGGCCTCAGTTTCCCCATCTGGAACACAAGGGGGCTGAGCCCCTTCCATCTCCATGGGGCGGCCCCTGGGACACACCACCTGGGGTGGAGGACTGTAGAGGTGGGCAGCCCACCTCTGCCGGGGAGAGGGATGCTGAAGGGTACAGTCCCATTCTGAGGGGGTTGCAGCATGGAGTGTCTGAGAGGTGGCAGACCCTGGTTAGGAGCCAGGTGGTACCCTGGGAAAATCGACATCAGAGTAATAACCCTTTCTTGTCAGTGCAATAATGGGGCTGCCATTTCTCAAGTGCTTCCTCCATGCTTATCACTTTACCTGTGTTTCCTGTAATGAGTTTTGCTCTGAAGGTTCTGGGTTTATCAGAAGGCCCAGGCCCGCCCTCCGTAATGCTACATTCTGAGCCCATCTCAGCTAGAAAACCTGGGTCCTGGCTCCCGTGTTTCTGTTTTTGCAGCATTTCAGTGTACTTGGTTACAAGTGTAGGCTCTGGGGTCCACCAGGCCTGGCTTTGAATCCCACTCAGTCACTTAGTAGTTGTTAGATTTGTGTGCAGTCATCTGCCTCTCTGAGCCTCAGTTTGCTCATCTGTAAAATGGGAGTGCTAACGCCTGTACACATCTCATAGGGGGCTGTAAGGACTGAATGAGATAGTTCAGGTAGGGCGCCCAGCACATCAATGTGTATTGCATGCCAGTGGTTCAGATTAGTGTCAACATCCTCCAAAGAGTATGGATTCAGCGTGAAGTGGGCTCCATGGGGAGGGCAACCTGCAGAGTACCCGACACTCAGGAAGCACCAGCTTCATTCCACAAATTTTTCCTGAACTCCTACCTGCCAGGCCCTGTTCTGGCAGGCAGACAAAGTTCCCTCTGTCCAAGGAGAGAACTTTCTAATTGACCTAGGGATTCAAAGAAGAGGAAGTCTGCCCCATGGCATGCCCACCTTCCTGCCAGCCCTCTTAGGTCTGCATCTCCCTCGTCTCCTGACGACCTGTGGGATGGCTATTTATCATACCCATTTCACAGATTGGATGGCTGAGGCCCAGAGAGAGGAAGGGATACCCCTCAGCCACACAGCATGTCAGCAAAGGAGCTGGGATTTAAACCACCCACCCTGGAGCCTCTTCACTTGGATGATCTGCCAGTATGGCTGAAATAAATCAAGTTGTAAGCAGGAAGGGCAAACGATTATCACGTCATTTTTAGAAGGATCAGGCTGCAAGGTGCCTCCATGGTGATGGGGCCACTGGTCAGGGGACTCTGTGGTAGCCCTGGGCAAAGTGAGATACAACTGGAGTCCATGGCTGCCATTCTGCACTGGCCAGGGGACCAAGCTGATAACATTAATTAACAATATCCTTAATTGATCAGCCGTGTTAATTAATCCCATGGAGGGATGGAAGATGAGCCAGGAGAGTAGGGCACTGGATGGGGTGAGCCCAGGGGGACCTGGATTCCAGTCCTGGCTCCACTCCTAATGGGGGTCCTTGTGCAAGTGACTCAATGCCTTTGAACCTCAGTTTTCTCACGTGTAGAATAGAGGTGAGAAAAGGGCCTGGCCTGCTTCCTGGTTCAGGGTAGGTAAATCACTGCAGGGCGTGGTACAGTATGTGGCTCGAGTGCTAGGCAAGTGTTTGTGGAATGGATGGATTTCATACCCAGAATTCAGAGCAACCTTTCAAAAGGGACATCAGAACTTGTCACTGTCCTTAAAATCCATCAGGGTAGTAAGAGTAGAGCTCCTTGCCATGATCTGGCCCTTGGCCATTTCCTTCCTTCTCCCCTTTGCTCTAGCAAACCTGTCCATCTTTCAGTTCCCCAAACATTCTATGTTCTCTTTGCACATGCTGTTCCCTCTGCCTGGAATGCTGTTACATGCACTCATTCACAGCTGGCTCTTTCTCATGTTTCTGGCCACAGCCTAAAATTTCCCTCCTCTGAGAGGTCCTCCCGGGTCACCCCCACCCCTGGTGGTCCTTCCTGTGTTGTGTCTGCAGAACATTTAGCATTTTGCCATGAGGTAGATTCATTTATACATGTTTCCAGTCTTTCCACTCTAGGAGGGCAAGGATGGAGAGGCCCTCTATTTTGTTCAGCACCCACCAAAGGGCCAGGCACCCTGTGGGCATTTATTCCATACGTGCTGGAATAGGAAAGGGAAGAGGGATCCCCCCAGTCCAGCCCAGTTCAGCTCCAACACATCTTGCGTTCCCCAATCTCTATCCATTTCCCGCCCAGCTTAGACACCACCTCCCCCAGGAAGCCCTCCCAGACCAGTCCAACATCTCCCAGTCTTTCCATCCCCGGGAATGACTACTGCCATTAGTATCTACCCATGGCATAGATTCCTGAGATCACTCATTAATTTTAACTCTCTTGTCTACTCCTGCCTTCTCAGTGCAGAGCCCACATTTAACCCTTTATTTCCTATCTTGGGAGTTCTCAGGGTTGAGACAGCAATTGTGCAGTAGAAGGAACATCTGTTTGGGGTTCGAATCCTATCTCAACGCCTTTGTAGCTGTGTGACCTTGGGCAAGTCACTTCACATCTCTGTGCCTCAGTTTTCCCATCTGTAAAATGGAATAAGAATTCCCACCACAGAGGGAAATTGTGAGGATAAGATCAGATAACCTGTAAGAAAGGGCACCAGGCAGGTACTCAAACCACATTTCTTTCTTTTCTCCTCTGGCCTTTCATGGCTACTAGGAGGGGTTTGCCAAGAAAATATTGTCTTTGCGGGGAGTGGGGTGTCAGATCAGCATCCCTGCAGTACAGAGAGACACGTCCGCTATGATTATAACCAGGAGGTTTTACCTGCCTTCTGGAGATATGGTTAGTAAGAAATTGTTACATCGTTACCAACTGTTCTTGTTTATGATCCAACCTTTACACAAAAGGGATTAAACATTTCATGGAGCTGTTTATTTAGCGAACATATCATTTGTAATATCTTTCCTAACCGTTTACAGGAAAAAGAAAATCTAATGTCATTTTAGCAAGCTTAGAAATTCCCAACTGGGCCAAGAGTGAGCATAATGTGAAATGATTTGATTAGGAATTTGGAAAAGAGACTCTCCCTTTTAGAACTTGGCTCAGGACTTGGTGTGTGTGGGCATGCTGTGTGCATGTTTCTAGGGGTGGAAACACAAGACCCCAAAGGAGGACTGCACCCCAGGAAGGCTACCTCTCTTTCTTTGTCCGAGGGTAGGCTGAGGAGCTATTCTGGCCACCTGAACACCCTGAAGGCTGCAGGGTTGTAAAGATGCTCACTTGATCACTGCCCCTGCCATATGGAGCCCTTCACCCAAGGAGATTACAACCGATGGGTGGAGCCACTCTGGAATGGGGGTAAACCATCCACCACACTCAATGCAGTGGGAGGCTTAAGAGGAAAGGCAGGTGGTGTCCGCCTGCCCTGCTCCACAGGACAGGATTTTGTCATCACTTGAGAGTGAAACTTCCCTGAGTTTCCATGAATGTGCTATTTCTCATGTGATATTTATCCATCCATCTCTCCATCCGATGCATATTTATTAAGTATCTACTGTGTGCCTGGCACTGTGGTTCACTGATGAGAAAACCACTGTCCAGAGAGGGAAAGGGTTTTGCCCAAAGTCACCTCCTTTATTAGAGGAGGGACTGAGGGTTTGGGGAATAAACACCTGGCACAAGGCTCTGTAATGATAACCACTGAGCCGCATGGCCCTGGGAGAAGCTGAAGTTCCAAGGAGCTAGCAGCCTGCCTCCTTTTGCAGCTCTGGGCCTCAGTTTTCCAATCTGTAAAAGGAGGTTGTTGGATCTGACCTCTAAAATAAGGAGTTAGCCCACAGTAAGTGCTTAATAGCTCTCATTATTTCCTAGTACCCCTAAGAGTGGATTCCCTCCTAGTTTTGAGCCAAGGGGAAAGCAGCTAACCCACGCTGAGCACGAGCTGTTGTTAGCTGTTGCTCAGGAGATCCTCAGCCCCAGGCAGGCCGGGATGCTCCTGCCCGTTTGCTGTCTAGGGCTGGCCACTGACTCTCGACAGCTCCCTGGGGACAGGGCAGCCGCCTCCAGCTGCTACGCCCACCCCCCCCCCAGCCCCCCGCCCCCAGCCTCCCTGCACACAGCCATTGAGACTTAACGGCCAAACTCAGCCCCTGGGGATGGAGGGGCAGGCAGCTGCATGGAGGGCTGCAAGGGGGCTGGAACCAGGCTGCACTAGCAGCCTGAGTGGTCCTCAGAGTCATTCTCTGGAGATGTGGGAGCGGCAATGAGAAGCCCATAAACCTCTCCTGGGCTATTATTCAGGGAGAAAAATGGGAGTGGTTGGAAGGGGTGGGGGAGTCTCTGTATAATCATAAAATCTCCCCTCCATGAGAAAGCACTCTACCCCAGTCCTGGCTGAACACCATTTCTAGAGGGAAGCACAGGATCCTCCCAATGACCCGCAAATTGGGCTCTTTCATTGCTCCATTTCCCAGATGAAGAAACTGAGGCACAGAGAGGGGCAGTGACTTGTCCAGGGTCACACAGCTGTAAGGTGGTGGAGAAACTTGCTCTGTTCCAACCCCATGTGCTCTTCACCAGTGGGGCATGGGGGTGGTGGCCATGGTACCCTCTGGGTGGGACAGCCTAGAGTTCGAGTCCCCACTGTTCCCATAACTACCTGCATCATCTTGTAAGGTCACTTAATCTGGCTGAGCCTTGGTTTCCTCAGCTGCCAAATGGGCACAAGAGTGCTACTCTCATAGGGTGGTTGTGGCACAGGGCAGGCAGGTACTAAAGGGTTAAGAAACCACCAGCTATTATTATTGTTGTTGTTGTTATTTTGTTATTCTGCCTTCTGTTTATGCTGTTTAACATAAGAAAACAGCCCTGAATCCATGTGAAAAGGAACGGCTGGACCCCCAGGATTTTTCCAAGATCATATAGTTGGCAAGTGATAGAGTTAAAATTGTTATTTAATCTTTCTAACAACTCTATGCAGTGGGTACTATTTCTGTCCCCATTTCATGGATGAGGAAACCGAGGCTCAGAGGTCCACACAACCAGAGAAGCTGGGATTCTAACTGACTCCAGAGCCAAGCTCCTAACCCTTAGGCTGTCCCCAGCCCACTTCCCATAATTTAAACCCTTTCTGCGCAGAAAGGAAGCCCATAGGTCTTTGGTTGTGCGATCTTGGGAAAACCATTTCACTTTTCTGAGCCTCGGTTTCCTCACCTGTACAATGGGGGCTCATCTGAGCAGCCTCCCAAGCTGGGCATACAGTAGGTGCCCACACACTGCTGTGTGCCTGGCCCACATCTGGGGTCCCAGCCCCACCCACAGCAGTCTCTCAGCAAATATTTGTTTGAATGTGTGGCCTCATTCGGGTCTCAGAAGGCAGACTTCAGGCCCACAGCCCTTGGGAAGCAGCCGCCCTCTAATTGGGGGCTTCGGTTTTCCCCAAAGGCACCGCTGGTGAGTTGCAGCGGCCCCGGGAGGTCAGACAGCTCCTGGGTAAACAGGGCTGATCTGACGTGACAGCCTGCTCTTCCCAGGCCAGCCCCTGTCCTGTCTCCACTCCACAATCTGGGCTGTGCCCCCTCTACCCATGGACACGGTACTTGCCTTGTGGGTGGGGCACTGGGAACCAGGGCAGCCCTTCAGTGGCTCAAGGGAGAGAGGCTGGGATACTTCCTTTTTCTCCTCCTCGCTCCCTTTGCTGGTGACCTTGGACAAGCCCTTTCTCCTTTCTTGGGGGGCATTTCCTGGATCACTGTTAACACCACTGGAGAAGCAATAACTGCTATTGTCATCTTAACATCTACCCAGTTGCCCAGTCTCTCACCCAGGAGGGGACAAAAAACTGCAGGCTTTCAGTGGTCCCATTGCCCCACGCCACAAGTCACACACCCTCAGAGAGACCACCTTCGAAACCAAAATCTTCTTGCTCTCCTGCAAAATCACAGAATTTAATGTAACCATAGTTCTTGGTCAATTTCAGAAAACATAACCAGCACATAAACACTTTAAACAATTCAAAAAGATATCATTTGTTATTGTTGAAGCCCTCACCTGTATTCCTGTGGAGAGGGGTGGTGATTTTGCCCTGAGTTTCGAATAATTCCTGACATCATGGATGAGATGTCACTTTCTATCATCTCCTTGGGGAAAAGACAAGCAGAAAACAAAGCTCCCATCAGCAACGATGTGGACAGGGCAGAAAACTCATAGTTTTCCCACAATTCAGAAGGATGGAGCTCAAACAACTAACAGAACACTTTAAAAAAAAATTGTAGAGCAATTGTACTCCAATAAAGATAAACAAAAAAAAAGTACTAGAGGATTCCTGGGTGTCACAGGTCACTTTCCCAGGGCAATTCTACGGGGTTTTAGAAGCAAATGAAGAGAATGGAATGAAATTCCAGGTTCTTTCAAATTAATGGGGGAAGGGCAGAGGAAGACTCTAGAATCCAAATGTCAAGTCTTGGATAATGTGGACTTGCAAAATAGGAATCAGAAAAACCTGATTCCCTTCCAAGCCTAGTATTTTCAATCACAACTCGATTTGACCACTTTGGAAAAAATAAACAAAAAAGGACAACTTGACGTGTCATGTATGTTTCTCTGGGGGAGCCAAATTCCCACTTGCAAAGGGAATAATCTCCGCAGGGCTCCCGCCCTGGAAATGCCTTCAAAAATGCCACATGCCCCTGCTGGAAACCCAATCCAACTCCCCACTCCACCTCCTAACCCCCCGCTGCACACAAACTTAACCTTTAAAAGAAATATTCCCTAAGTTTCTCAAACTCTGAGGCTGAAACGAACACAGAAACCCACTAGACTCTCAGATCCGCCCCCAAAGTCATCAAGGACCCCTGGAAAGGAGAAAAGGGGAGCAAAGAGAGGCAACCTCCCGCAGCCCCTGCCCCGGGTCTCCCCCCCAGGAAACGCAATGCAGGGCACTGCCCGGGAGGAGGGAGCAAAGCCGACCCTGCAAGGCGGTACCTGGAGCCGATTCTCGCTGGGCCGCCGCCGCAGGCGCTCCTGGGGCGGGATGGGGTTTCTGAGGGGGACTCCCTCGCGCTCGCCCCTCGCGTTCTGCAATTTGGCCGCCGTCGCAGCTCGAACCGTTTTTAAATTTCCCTCTCTGGAGCTGTCCAGCTCAGAGCATGCGCAGTAGCTGTGCGGGGGGCTTTTCCCCAAGGGTCAGTTACAGGGCAGGGTCAAGGGGATTGCAACGGGCGTTTCCCAGCAGCAGCGAGCCTTGCACGCCCCGTGGCTCCGGGTGGGGTGTGGCGCAGGGGTAGGGACACCCCTCTTCAAACTTTGCCAGCAGTGGCCCCAGCTGCACGCCTGCGAGCATGCGTTGAGGAGCAGTGGGAGGGTGATTTAGGCCAAAAGAATTAAGTTGCAAAAGGATGCTGGGTGCATGAAAATTTGCAATCCGTCACTGCCCAGGGGAAAAGGAGGTGGGTGGTGTGGAGATCTGTTGCAGCCCCCTCTCTTCCCCAAAGGGGGGACGGGCCAGGAGGTCGAGTCGGGGCCCCAGGTAGACGCGGATTCCGGCCACCTGTCTCTTTAAGAAAGTTGCGCCCGCGCGGATGGGCGCGGCGCGTGGCCGGAGGGAGCCCGCGGAGCCGGGAGCGCTCGCGCCGGGTGCCTCCACCTGCCGGGACCGCTGGGGGTTGGTGGGGGCCGGGCCGGGCGCGGGGCGTCCCGGGTCTGCGCGCCGCGCCCCCCTGTCCCGCGTGGAGAGTGAGTCGGCCCGGAGCGAGCGCGGCTGGGCCAGCGGTGGTGGTGGAGGCTGCGATGCTCGGGGTCTCGCGCGGCCAGCGGAGCGCAGCCGAGCCGTTGGGAGCCGCGGCCCGCCGGTGCGCCCGCGCTCCCGCCTTCCCCGCCGCCCGGCCCGCGCCGCCGGCTGCCCCGCCCCGCGCCCGCCGCGGGAAAGGTGGCGCGGACCGCGGGCGGCGGCGGGGTCGAGCGCGGACAAAGGTCTCCCCAGACGCCTTAGAAGTGGGGCTTGAGTTAGTTTGATCCTCCGAGAAAGTTTGCATTTTCGACTCCCTCCCTCTTGAGCCTATATTGGAATAGTTTGAAATGATAACAACAGCAATAATAGTCACAGTCATCCTTTATTTGCTTAGTTCTGCCGCCTCGTTTATCCTTCACACCAGCCCCTTAGGGGAGAGGATGCTCCGCTTTTGGCACAGAGGGAAACTGAAGCTCTGGGCGGTAATGCGTGGACAAGGGCGCACGGGCAGAGTGGGGATTCAGACTAGGCCACGGCGACTCCACAGCCTCTGCCCCTGCACGTGGATATTCGGCTCAAATCTGCGCCTCTGGCCGAGTCAGGCCGGGCATCCAGTGCTTCTTGGGTTTCTCCAGGCTGTCCTCACGTTGTTTATTTATCCCGTAGCGGGCAGGGGAACCGCGTCTCCGCACCTGTGGTTGGGAAGCCTTTCCGACCCACTGTTTACTTTCAAGAAGGAGCCGGGACTGCCTAGGCTGGGTGTACAGTACCTGGATTTCATTTTTCATTCAGGTGGGCTGTGACCTTGGCGCTGCTCCTTGTCCCGAATGGTTTTCTTGTAGCACTTGGGCGCCCTTGCTCCTTTCTTCTCTTCCAGAAGTAAATAGATCAGCTTGCATTCTCTAGCGGGGAGAATGTTATTTACAGATGTTAGTTAAGGTCATGGTCATGAACTGTCTCAGTTTTCATCTCTCTGCGACCTGCATATATTGAAAATGTGTATTTTGATCAGTTCTAGTTTACATTGTAGTAATGTAGTTTACTACGTTACTAATGTAGCAATGTAGTTTACATTGCTTTGAATGTCCCCGAATGACCTCCAGTTAATTCAGAGGTTAAGTTGTAAGCATTGAAAGCATTTGGGTTTATTTCTGTTAATCCTTAATGGAGTTGTCAGTAAATAGTGTGGGAGGGGTGGGGGGTTGATGTGACAACCTCCTTTTGAAGTAACAGTCCTTTTCCTCCAGGTATAATTTTATATCTTTAGAGTGGTTTGGAAAGTCTCCCTTCTGAAACCTGGTGGAGTCAGTAAAGCTTTTAAAATAAAAGGTAGACAATCTGAGTTCTGTAGACTCATGCACTATGGAGAAAAAAGAGCAAAAGACCTTTCACTAAAATAAAACATTTTTTAAAAATAGAGGTTCAGTTTGTTCTGGGCAGTCCTCAAAATCCCCCTTTTTTCCTTAGGAACTTGGCCTCTCTGCAGGGATTTTTGGTTAGCAACTGTATCATTTCCCTAAAGAGTTGAGCTTTTGAGTTCTTTGCTTCAGGCTTGGTTGGTGACAATATTGCCACTCAAACGCCTACTGTTAGAGTTATTCAGAAAACCCAGGTAACTTAGCAGAAATCCTTCTTTTGTTAGGTTAATGTATTTTCCCTTTTATAAATGTATGGTATTTCTCAAGCCTGCTGAATTATAAGAGTCACCTGGGGTGAAATTAGAACCATAAAAGGGAAGAGCTGGGGAATTCTTGTTTTGTAACAAGAGTCTCGGGTGATTCTCTGATTGAATAAATATGGGTACCTGTACCAGGTGATCTTACTGAATTACATATAGATGGCCAATACTACCCTTTTTTCTTTTTTAAATGAAAGAATGTGAAATTCACCTGTTTCCATGGCTATATAGCACCTTATCATTTGCTTCTGGCTACGGAGAGCCTCAGATCGATTCTGATTTTGCAAATGGATCTGCTTCCCTGCTAGCAAGCTTTCCAAAAGGCTCAACAGTTCATCAGTCCTCTGATTATAAAGGAAAGGCAGAAGGGAGCAAAAACAATAGGTATATGGCTTTTCTGCTTACTCTCTGGTTTGACGTAACAGAGAATGTTCCAACTTGGGCTGGTATTTCTGAAGTTTTGGGAGTTAAGCAGTAGATTATTTGCCCGGTCTGTTCAGAGCTAGGGTGCCCAAGGCTACGTAAGAAATGTTTGTCTGAGATGTTGTTGATGAGCTTAAAACCAACTCAGTCATAACTGGGAAGACCAGTTCCTCATAGGCAGCGTGTAGGAACAGTGCTGCTATTGAAGGATTAAAAACTACTCACTCACTTAGCAAGTTTAAAGCAGGCTTTGTTTGACCAAAAAGCAGCTTGATATTATTACAGGCTATGACTATTTCTTCTTTTTCCTAAGTTCTTGACTTTTGCTTTGCTTATTGTTCTGATTTTCCGGTAGTGAGGGGGCAAAGGGCGTATGGTCAGGAATATATGATTTGTAGCAATAAATAATCACTTCTCTTTCTCCCACCCTGATTCACTGGCTGGTGTAGTGAACCACAGGGCATATCTTTGAAGCAGAAATGTCAAGGTGCTTTTTCACGAATGATTATACTAGAACAACCCGTCTAGGCCACAGCACCCTGGACTGTGGCTGGCAAGCAGGAGACTTACAGGCTTAAAAAAAATTTTTTTTCTTGCTTTGTCAATTGCAAAATCTAGTCAGGTGGCATTTTCTCATAAGAAAGTTCTCAACAGAAAGCTTACCCTGTATTCACTCCCCAAGGTTGATGCTGCCTCTAAAAGTAACTTCTGATTCTGATTTCCTAAGATGTCGGTTCCACGGCGCTGTGAAGCCCCTGTTTGATGTCTAAACACAGCTTCTGCAGATGGGAGGACAGAATGGGTTTTTTCTGTGGGAGATCATGAAAGTACGCTGGCCGTTGATCTCTTTTGCTCTTGTTAGCATGACTGATATGTGTATTATGGTTCTTTGGGAGTGCGCTTGTAGAGGATAATACCACTTATAATTGTTGGCATACGTCTTATTTAATAAAAGGATGCTAAACCCTTGGAGGTTTCCAGGAAGGGAGTACTCTAAGGTTTTTATATCTTGATGGTACCCTATTGCTTCCGCCAGTTCAATCACTGCCCTGTCCTACTCCTCAGAAAGGTGCTTGGTAGCTAATAAATTCAGCCTTTTATTGAGTGGGACCCTTGAATGTGCTCCAAGCAGGTTGTTGGAGCTTTCCTCCTCCCCTTTATAACAACCTAATTTAGTTGTTGTTTTGGCAATGTCTAGGCATTCCTTTTATGAATTTTTTTTCTTTTGAGAATTTGAGTGTTGAAAGAATAAAACCCAGAGGCTTTTTTGGTCTGCGACTTCCCCAAAGCCAAGTTGAGATCACTGGGTTGTAGGTTCCAGGGCTTATTTTAACCGGGATAAGGAAAAACTTGCTAACACTAAGAGCAGTCCCAGGCTGGCCTGTCTCCTCTGATGGTAGAAAATGCCCTTGACCCAGCTGCTGATGCAGAGGTTAAGAAGAGGTGAAGGGGGATTCACAAACCAGAGGCAAGTCAGATTAGAGCTCTGAGGCTCACCCAGTGCCGAAATTCCATGGAGTTCTACACCTCATCCTAGGATGTCAGTGCCAAGTCCATGTACACAAGTAGCAATTTTTCTGTTGAACATGAACAAGCAAGTTTCTGTTGTTTTAACAAACTTAATTACAGCTAATCGTGATAATTCAGAGTACGAAAATAAAATAAATGCTTTGAAAAAAAACAACTTAAAATCCGGTATCAATTTCAATGTATGTATCTTGGCAGTGACCACATTGAAACTATTGGCCAGTTGTCTTTCTATTTGGCTTCAGTTTAAAAACACAAAGACTTTAGAGACTAAAACGGGCTCCTAGAATACAAATATTTTAAAAAGCTGGGTTATCTCTTGGCTGGTATGGCTATCTACATTATCATAATGCTCATTGATGTAATGCTCATTTATCCGGCCCTGAAAAACTCTGAGATACTTTCTGAATAAAAAAAGACATATCTAATTGTTTGGCATAATCTTGACCTTAAGCATATTTTATTTTTGGAAAGTAAATAATCACAGGCATTTTAACATAGCAATTCCATATGAATTAGAATATTTAGAATCACCCATTCCCTGCAGACTCTAAATGTGATGACAGCACTCTAGGAGGGGGTCTTTGTAATGGCTCAGCTGTGAGGCCAGCCAGGGTTCAAGTCTCAGTGCTGCCCCTCCCTTTTGAGTAGTTTTGGGGTGAGTTATTCCCGTAATTTTGTTTCCCTATTTCGAAAAAACAAACAACACCCATCTGTCAGGGCTGTGTGAGGCTTGGAAATAGCACTTAATGTATAGAAGATGCTCAACCAACGACGGGCTGTATTTCCAGGTGAGTTTGTGTTCCTAAAGGTTCTTAATTGTTCTGTAGCTAGATTCTGCTGAAGCAAATAAGGAATCAACTGAGTTACTCTGGGAAGCTCTCTCAACCATCAGTAGTCTGGATTTACTACAGTTCTCTCGTAATCTGAAAGGTTGGACAGCCTTTTTCTGGCATCCAGGGAGAATTTAGTTTAGGCTCCCTCAAGATAATGCTGTTTTAGGTACGAAAAAAATATCCAAGATCGTTATCTTCCGCCCCAATCCATACTTTTACCCAATCTAAGCCCTTTGTTTCATTTATCCACCAGGAAATCCCATTCAGCAATCACCATGTGGGGAAAGCTCTGGCCCCTGAATTCTATAATTGATTTAATCTGGCCACTTTGCATACTTTGTCGTGTGTGTATATGTATATTCTCATTGTACAGGGTATATTGCTGCAGCCTCTAGATCTATATTATGGGTGCAATTAATGTACCATTCCACATCTGAGTCTGCATTATTAGACAGAACTGTGACGATCACTCTATTCTATATTCTGTTTTCTTTGTATGTCTTTTTCTATTGGTTTCTAGCAGGCATCCTTAACCAGGGGTCTGCAGGCCACACGCAGCCACAGACAGGCTTTGTTTGGCTCATGGGCTTTCTTTTTTAAAACTTGAATTAGAAGCCAGCATTTCAAAATCCTTCAAGCTGTGATTTCCAGCTTTTCTTGAAAAATCTGAAAAGTTGGCCGTGCTAGGCCCACAATCCCAGGAGGGAGCCCTCAGCTCGGACTGAATGTCGCTGCCCACCCCCCACCCCCGTTAGAGGGAGGATCATGTGCTTTCCAGTTTGCCACAGGCTCCACCATTCCTTATCGCCCAACCCCAAGGCCAAGGTCTTTGCCATTGGTCTCTGACCATGTTTTTCTTGGCTCTTTGTTTTCTTATAATAATGAAGACAAAAGTAAAATGGTTTTTGTGCCCGTGATGCTGTCAGAACCTCAGAAAGATTGTCAGTAGCTAATAAAAAATAATAAGGTATCCTTTTTGGAAAACTTATTCTGCTGGATGATGTGCTAAGTGCTTTGTACATCTTTCTTGGTCCTTACAATGGTGCGGCGGGGGGGGGGTGGGGGTGGGCTGTGATTGCACCCATATGAGACAGGAGGAAATAACGCTGATTTGGCTCACTTTAGCTATTGTACCTGACGGTGTCAGGGGATGGGGAAGAAGTGGTAGCAGGACCCCACCCTCCTACACTTCTGCACTGAGTGGTTTCTAATAGGCAGGCCCTTTTAGGCATCTTTTTAAATGATGCATGGCTTGGGACAAGGCACATCCCACTGAGAAGGATGTAGCTACATCCCAGGGAATTGCTGGTCGCCGCACAGGTCCCATAGGTGTCATACATTTAGTTTATGGGGTAGATTATAATAAAAATGAAGTTGAGCAAACTTTGTAACTGGAACTGGTTCCAACATCTCCACCATCTGATCCATAAAAGGGAACATTTGAACCCACCCTAAAAAGTTCGGGAAAATAAAATTGCTGTATGTGTTTCAGTCTAGTGGAAAGGCTTCATTCTTAGTAAAGTAGGCAAAAATGTCTCAATATTTGGTATCCTGGCTGTGGTTAGACTTTATCTCATAATATGCTCTTTTGGACAATATATTTTGAAATTCGTAGCGTTAACTTTTGATTGGAGTAACACCTTTTTTGTAACAAACCAAGACGTGAAAAAGAATATTCTCTGCACACTTCAAGCCAGCTCTTTTTAATATCACAGACTGATTTTGGAGGCTCCTCATTTGTCTACAAAAAGCTTTTAACAGTTCTTTGCTCAATAGAGGATCCAAACTTGGATTTTTTACTGTAAGTTTCTTTTTGCTGCAAACACCAGACAACCCTGAGTGATTTTTAAAGACTGCTCAGAGAACTCTCTTACTTTTATCACTACTGCACGTTCAGATCCTGTTCACCAGGAATAAAAAAGCAGTGTGTTCCCTTACTTAAAACCCCTTCCCAAGGTTCTGGGCTGGGTTTTTTTTGTTTGTTTTTTTTCCCATACCTCTATTTGTGTCTAAAGAGAAGTGAATGTAAAACAGTAGCACACAAACTTTTTGCTTTTTATTGCAAGGTAACAATCCTGGCTGTTTGTTTTAGAAATGGTAATGTTGTATCATTGTAACAAATTATACTTAAAAATCATTTAGTGTGAAATTTGAGATTAATCCCATAGGGACAGGATATTAACAATCACCCAGCCCTTTGGAACATACAGATGGTGAATCTGGGATTTACAATAGGAACAATCACTGATTACATGCATGGGTGTAACGGACAAAAAGACCTCCACAACTTCAGCCTGGAGAAATGCGGTGGAGGTCCTAGCGCCTGACTTGTTTGAGATGCTCAGTCCCTAAGGATGCCTGCGTCTCATCACCTAGCCTGTGCCATGATCTGCAGTGCCTTCTGTGTGCTCTGAAACCTACCAAGTGCCTATGCAGAAGCATCCTCTCAGTGTGCTTAGCTTTAACTCTTGTAAATTCCACTAGAATTCCTGTAAAGAGCAACTTCATAGTGGGACATGCAGTGGGAATTTGGCAGATGTGCCCAGCCCAGAGAGCTGGTTATCAAAACCAATACCTGCTATTCACTAATTGCCGGGAAGAAAGTCATCCTGTGCTGCATGGACTGGGGGGTAGGGAGGGTTCTCTGCTTCAGAAATTAATCTGCACCAGAAATGAAAAGGACTCCTAACGATCGATACAATGCCCCTGATTTTGAAACTGTCAGTCCGCAGAGCCACAGACTGAAAACCCCTTGACATACTTAATGTTGAGAGTGAAAACGGCACCCTCGTACACACAGTCTTGAATCCAGACCACGTTACAGTAAGTGACCAGCCAGTGTGTCCTTGGGACTCTGAACTAGGTAAGTAAGCCTGTTTTCTTTTTAAACTATTTGTATTCTTAAAATAACTGTTCACAAAATTTTAAAATCAGAGCATAGCCATTTCAGTGGTAATTAAGATTCATAGGCAATGTCTATATACAACCACATAAGTTCTCCCTCCAAATCTCTGGTTTGATTTCAGAGGTAAAGGTGAGAAATAACTTTCCAATCAGGAGAATACGTTGTCTCAGAAGAAAACCCAAAAGCCTGAATGCCTACAAGAGTTTAAGGCAATTCTCTTGGCTGTTTAGGATTTGTTCCTCAAAAACAAAGCAAAACCTTATATCCAAATGAACTGTTTATCCTAAGTATTGTTTCCAAACGCCGTTTTGTTACAGAGCTCAAAACAAAAGTACGAGTGAACACTGTATGTCTGACTCCAGAAACTGTCTTGCTTTTAGGCACGTGCACCCCACACGGGTTTTATTGCTTTTCCTGAACCCAGGGATTTGTGACAGAGATGGGCCGGCTGAGTGATAACGACCATGTCCTCTATTGGACCAATTAATTACCCTCCCAGAAGGCTTTGGCAACCCCATCTTGAGGGGACGCTTGTAAGCGTCTCAGGATTATTCTAGAGGTGCTTTGGCAACTGGCTCTTAGTTCAGCTCTGTTTCTCAGGCGCTGGGGTGGATAGGAGCTTGTTCAGAATGATCAATGTGGCCTTTATTGTCATAAATATCAATGATATTAGTAACATTGAGGTAAGACTCATTCCTTGGAAAAAGCCTATCAGGTTTGAAACATGTTAAAGTATCAAGTGCAAGATACATAGTTGTTGATATACTGTTTAGAAAAGCAAGGGATGGCCAAAACAAACAAAAAAATTGGAGTCTAACCTAAAGTGTAAAATAAATATCCATGAGTATGTACCGACATAAATGATTGAAAAAAAAAAAAAGATAAATGGGGGAGAAACGAGAAATATTCTTAACGGAAGATCCCAAATGTATTTACATACTCTCTCCTCCAGGAGGCGGATATTAGTTCTCTCCCCTTTTCTCCCCCTTCCCCACTGGGCTGGTCTTAACGACTCACCTCCGAATAACAGTGTATAGAGAGGGAAAAATAGTAACGTTACAGGGAAGCAGCCTGGCCCATACAACCTTAACCAAGTGATGAAGGTTAATGTCAGTGATGTCATGTGGATCCCATGTGTCCCTGATGGAATGGGATAGGATGCGATGAGATGCACTTCACCTCTATGGTATTCCTTCTAAATCTCTAACTTTGCTCTACTGATGAGAAGAACAGACAAACCCAAATTGAGGCACATTCTACAAAATACCTGACCCGTGCCCTTTAAAACCATCGTGGTCATGAAAAACAAAGAACGAGAAACTGTCCCAGCCCAGAGGGAACTGGGTGGGGATGACGACTAAAGGCAGTGTGGTGTCCTGGGTTGGATCCTGGAAGAAGAAGAGGGCATTAGTGGAAAAAAACTGGTAAAATCTGAATTAAGTCTGGAGTGCAGTTAATAGAAATGTCCCACCTTTGGTTTCTTAGTTGTGACAACGTACCATGGTAATATGAAATAATAATGGAGGAAACTAGATGAGGGACAGATGAGAGCTCTCTGTATAATCTTTGCAACTTTTCTGTAAGTTTAAAATCATTCCCAGTTTATTTTAAATCAAGTAAATGACACATCCATGTTCACAGCGTTATGGAAAAGAGTCAAGAGGTAGAAGCAACCCACGTGTCCACCAGTGGATGAACGGATAAACAGAACTTAATAGTATTCAGCCTTAAAAAGGAAGGAAATTCTGACACATGCTACAACATGGATGAACCTTGAAGACATTATACTAAGTGAAATAAACCATCACAAAAAGACAAACAGTGCATCTTTCCACTTATATGAGGTGCCTAGAAACAGTCAAATTCACAGAGACAGAGAGTAGAATGGTAGTTGCCATTTTATGTGTTTTACCCCCACACATTTTATGTGTTTTACCATAATTTAATACATTTTTTGAAAAATCAAGAAAATGAATATAGCAGTTGTACAAATTATGAAAAGCTTTGCTTACCATAAACAAGGCTAGAGAAGGATTCTCAGCCTTGATGTTGTTAACATTTGGGCTTGTTGATTCTCTGTTTGGGGGTGTGGAGCTGTCCTGTGCTTTGTAGGATGTTTAGCAGCACCCCTGGTATCTACCCACTGGATGCCAGTGACACCCCACCCCCCATGATGAAACCAAAAATACCTCCAATGGTAAATGACTCCTGGGTTTCAGGGGCAAAGTTGCCCCTGGCTGAGAACCATTGGACTATTGTAAGACTGGGGAGGAAAGGAACAGATTTAAAAAACGAAACCTTCACTGTCTCATATAGTAGTCAATAGCCACATGGGGCTATTTAAATTTAAAATGAATTAAAATTTAAATTTGTTGCTTGTTCATTAGCCACATCTCAAGTGCTTGATGGCTACCATATTGCACAATGCAGATCCAGATCATTACCATCGTTATAGGAAGTTCTACTGGCAGCACTGATCTAGATGTTGAGCTTATTCACTGTGTTGATTTTCATCTATTTGGTGTGTGTAACTTTTAAGGCCTTTACAGGCTCTCCATGTGTACGATGTTGATGGTGAACGAGAGAGCAGATTCACCATTAGCCACGCTGATGGCTGTTAACCAAGATGCCCCTCATGACCTGCTCACAACTGTCCTAGTCAGGAGAAAGCTAAGGGGGACAGAAAGCAAAATAACTTGAGTTGAGCTTACCCACCTGTCAATGATCATAGGACACATCATGGTCTAAGAGCTCCTCATTGCCTCTCAAATTAGAACAGAGCCCCCCATCAGCTGAAAACAATCCTAGTTAGCAGTCTCTCCCAATTCTGGCCATCTTGGTATCTTTCCCACCCAGCTGGGTCTAAGGAGCAGACAAGCAGATGGAAGCCAAGGTCTGTTGGTCCCAAGGGCAGAGGGTAGAAGGAATGTGCATGTAGTTGGATGTTGCTGATTACATCCTGTAAGCACATAGAAAGCATTCCTGGATTATCTACTGTATGTCTACTCTCCTCTCTTAGACAAATAAAAACTAGCTGTTACTATTCAAACACACCTTTAGGTCTCAGAATGGGGAAATGCAGACTTCCTCCTTCTTTTTTCCAAGACCTACAGACAGGGTCTTCTGGTGAAAGGGTAGCTCCCTAGGATCTGGCACTTGGCAAGATCCTGGGTACAAGAGCAGTCCAGTTAGTTGCCTGTTTTTCTTTCCAAATAATCTGCCTTCCGGTTGTCCAGGGTGGTGTGAAGCCATTCTTTTATGCTTTTATCTCATTCCTTGTTGGTGTTTTAAAATTCAGTTGTTAAATCACCAAAACCTTGTTTATCCACCTGATTTCCTCTGGTCTGGAAAATAACGAGAAAGAATTGGGCTCCTTGTGGGAGAGGGGCCTGGAAAGGTGTAGGATGCGGTAAGGTGTCTGTAGAACACTGTGCCAGTAAAATACACTTAACAACACTGTGTTACACAGTTAAAAATTTAAGAGGGTAAAACTCATGCTAAATGTTCTTACCTCAATCAGTCAATCAACACATGTTATATGCCACTAAAAAGAATGAAATGAATCCAAAACTTTTTTTAGTTTTATTGAGGTATAATTGACAATTGGAAGATTTAAAGTATACAATGTGATGATTTGATAAACATAGACGTTGTGAAAGGATTCCCCCCCCATCAAGTTAATTAACAAATCACCTCACATACTTACCTTTTTTGTGTGTGAAAACATTTAAGATCTACTTTCAGCAAATTTTAATTATATAAGACAGTGTTATCAACTATAGTCACCATGTTTTTCATTAGATCTTCAGACTATTCATTTTGTAGCTGAAAATGTGTACCCTTTACCAACCTCGCCCTATTAACCCCAGTCCCCAACCCCGGCAACCACTTTTCACTCTGTTTCTTTGAGTTTGTCTTTTTATGTTTTTTTAAGATTTCACATGTAAGTGATACTATGCAGTATTTGTCTTTCTCTGTCTGGCATACTTCACTTCACATAATGTCCTCTAGCTTTATCCATGATGTCGAAAATGGCAGGATTTCCTTCTGAGGCTGAATAATATTCCATTGTGTGTATATAGCACACTGAGTTTATCCATTCATCTGTCAACAGACATTTGGGTTGTTTCTATACCTTGGCTATGGTGAATAATGCTTCAATAAACAAGGGGGTGCAGATATCTCAACAAGAGAGTGATTTCGTTTCCTTCAGATATATAACCAGAAGTGGGATTGCTGGGTCATACAGTTCTATTTTTAATTTCTTGAGGAATTTCCATACTGTTTTCCCTAGTGACTGTATCAGTTTACATTCCCACAAACAGTGCACAAGGGTTCCCTTTTCCACACATTCTTGCTAGCATTTGTTATCTTTTGTCTTTTTGATGAGAGCTATTCTAACAAGTGTGAGATGATACCTCATCGTGGTTTTGATTTGCATTTCCCTGATGATTAATGATGTTGAGCATCTTTTCATGTACCTGTTGGCCATCTGTACGTCTTTCTTGGAAAAATGTCTATTCAGGTCTTTTGCCCACTTTTTAATTGGGTTTTTTGTTTTTTGCTATGAGTTGTATGAGTTCCTTGTATATTTTAGATATTAAACTCTTATCAGATAGGAGGTTTGCAAATATTTTCTCCCATTCTGTAAGTTGCCTTTTCATTTTCTTGCTAGTTTTCTTTGCTGTGCAGATTTTTAGTTTGTTTTACTCCCACTTTATTTATTTTTGCTTTTGCTGCTTTGCTTTTGGTATCAAATCTAAAACATCATTGCCAAGACCAGTGTCAAGGAGTTTATCCCCTATGTTTTCTTTGAAGAGTTTTACAGTTTTAGGTCTTATGTTTAAGTTAATCCATACTGAGTTGATTTTTTTTTTTTTTTTTTGGTACAGTGTAAGATAGGAGTCCAGTTTCATTCTTTTGCACATGGCTGTCCAGTTTTCCCAACACCATTTATTGAAGAGATTGTCATTTCCCCACTGTATATTCCTGGTGCCTTTGTTATAAATTAATTGACCATATATGTATGGGTTTATTTGTGGGCTCTCTATTTGTTCCATTGATCTATGTGTCTGTTTTAATGCTGATACCACACGTTTTGACTACTGTGGCTTTGTAATATAGTTTGAAATCAGGAAGCATAATGCCTCCAGTTTTGCTTGTCTTTCTCAATATTATTTTGGCTATGAGGGTCTTTTGTGGTTCTGTACAAATTTCAGGATTTTTTTTTTCTATCTCTAAAAAGAAAAAAAAAAGCCGTTGTAATTTTGATAGGAATTTTGCATTGCATCTGTAGTTTGCTTTGAGTAGTACAGACATTTTAACAATATTAATTCTTCCAATCCATGAACATGAAATATCTTTCCATTTATTTGTGTGTGTAATTTATTTCAATGTGTTGTAGTTTTCAATGTACAGATCTTTCACCTACTTGGTTACATTTATTCCTAAGCACTTTATTATTTTTGATGCTATTGTAAATGGGATCATTTTCCTAATTTCTCTATCTGATAGTTCATTGTTGCAAAACACTTTAATGGAGAATAGTTTTAAAACTTTGAAAGATCTAGAAACAAGATGAGAATAAATGGAGAGAGAGACAATTTTTCATGCATGAGATAATTTATTTATGGTGGTAAAATAAATAAAATTTACCTTCTTAACCATTTATAAGTGTACAGTTCTGTAGCATTAAGTACATTCACATTGTTGTATAACTATCACCACCATTCATCTCCAGAATTCTTTTCCTCTTCCCCAGCTGAAACTCTGTACCCATCAGACACTAACTGCCTCCAGTCTCTGGCAACAAGCATTCTACTCTCTCTCTCTATGAATCTGACTATTCTGTACCTCATTTGTGCTTTTGAATCTGGCTTATTTCACTTAGTGTAAAGTCTTTAAGTTTTAGCCATGTTGCAGCATGTGTCAGCATTTTCTTCCTTTTTAAGGCTGAGTAATCATCCTGTGTGTGTGTGTGTGTGTGTGTGTGTGTGTGTGTGTGTGTGTAGACACACCACATTTTTGTTTATCCATTCATTCATCAATGAACATTTAGATAGCTTCCACCTTTTGGCTGTTTTGAGTAATGCTGGTAGGATCATGGGTGTGCAAATATCTGTTTGAGTCCTTGCTTTGAATTCTTTGGGATATATACCCAGAATTGGAACTGCTGGATTGTATGCTAATTCTATTTTTAATATTTTGTGGAACTTCCATACCGTTTGCCATAGCAGTTGTACCATTTTACAGTCCTACCAGCAGTGTACAAGGGTTCCAATTTCTCCACATCTTCACCAACACTTGTTATTTTGTGTGGTTTTTTTTTTTTAAATAATAACCATCCTAATGGGTGTGAAGTGATATCTCATTGTATTTTGATTTGCATTTCCCTAATGACTTGGAGGTGATAATTTAGCATTGTAAATATGTCAGTTCTCCTTAATTAAACCATTTGATAAAATTCCAATCAATTATTAATCCACACTCTTAAGGCATAATGAAAGCACACATGAACAGTGAAGAAGAATAGAGACCCAGAAATGCACTCACGCATGTGAGAAAATTTCTCTGACTGGCTAATAAAGGTGAAACCGACTAGCTAATAAACATTTGTGGTTAATCATTCTCTCTAACTTCACAAATAATCAGTAATACAAAGTAAACTGCAATAGAATACCGCTTTATACCCATGAGACTGGCAAAGATTGTAAAGCCTGAAAGTACCAAGGAAAGGCAATGATACAGAGAAACAAGAGCCGTAATGCATTATTGAAGGAAGGACAAACTGACTTCTAAGATCATTCTAGAAAAGGGTTTTGCAGAATGCAATGAAATTATGTTCTTAGGTGCCTTATGACCCAGTAGTCTCACTCCTGGGCATACACTCCTGAGAGGACTTGAGTGTATGTTCAAAAGAGAACACATCTGAGATGTTAATCATGCTGGTGTTTGGGGAGTGGTGAGCTGGAAATGACCTAAGTATCTATCATTAGGGAAATGGATGGGTTGAACAAGGTGGATCTATACCTGGAATACTGTACAGCAATTAAAAGCAGAGAACCGGATATGTTTTAAAAATGTTTAGTGATGCGTTGAAAGACCTATACATAAATTGGATCTTCCTTCTTTAAAAGATTTCCTGAAAGCCTCTCCCAGGCACTCCCACTTGTAGCTCTTTGGCTAAATATGGGCCGTGTTGCCTCCCCTAGCTGCAAGGGAGCCTGGAAAACCCAGCATTTTACATTTCCATCCTGTCAGATAGGAGGCAACGGCGGAAGGAGCTCTGATTGGTCTCTGGTGCACAGTGTCTGCCATGCATTCTGAAATACTCAAACAGAATCCTGAGTATTTTATTTTAACCGGGGGATCTTATCAAAAAGCAGGTTCTGATTCAGTAAGTCTGGGATGGGGCCTGAGATGGTACAGGTCTAAGCCCTCCCAGATGGTGCTGAGGCTGCTGGTTCCTGGACCTTATGTAACAAGGTTCTAGAAGGTCTTCTGCTGCTTCTGAGAGTTCAGCAGGCCTGGGTGTCATCAAGGTGTCAACAGGGGATGGAAAGCAATGGCTAGTCTTGGGATTTGGTCCATGGAGGTCAGTCAAGAGAGTATATGCCTCATTGTTTTGGTTACTACTGGGGAATAAAAAAACCACCCCAAATTTTGTGGCACAAACAACCATGCTTTTATGATGCTCACTAATTCCGTGGGTGATGCATTCCAGTAGGGAACAGTGGGATGGGCTTGTCTTTGCTCCTTGATATCCGGGTCCTCATCTGGGAAGACTGGGAAGGCTGGGATGGGAGTGATTTGATAGCTGGGCTCAAGCTATCTGAAAGCTTGCTCACTCATGTCTGGCACCTGGCTGGGGAGACTGGAGGACGAGAGGTGCCAACCAGAAGGGCCGCAGGCGGCCTCTCCACATAACTGGGCTTCCACACAGCATGGCAGCCTCGGGGCAGCTGGGCCGCTCTGATGGCGGCTGTGTCTTTGAAGCCACACAGTGCCCTTTCTGCCACATTCTGTTGGTTACAAGTGAGTCACAAGCCCACCTAGATTCAAGGGAGGAATGAAACTCTACCTTTTGATGGAGGAATGGAAAGATCTAGAAGAGCAGGTGGAATGGGAGATACTCTTGTGACCATCTTTGGAAAAATTCCCTCTGCCAAACTTTTTTTTCCTCTTTATGATTAAGATATTTTTGCAAAACACAACACCTTTTCAATATGTCTCTTACATAGGTGTTAATGTTGTCATTTTGTTAGAGTTTAAAATCTTGCTCAGGGAACCAGGGGTGAAGACGATGGATTCACACTGAATCTTTCCAAATGCACCATCCTGAGAGTGCCTTAGTTCTCTCTCCTTTAAGGCTTACACAAGACATTTGCATCCTTGATGGCTATTTTTCATTACAGGGTAAACACTCTGCTAGAAAACATTTCTGTGCTGAGGTCCTGTCAGCTCGCAGCAACCTTTGCCAGAAGAGGGTAATCAGATACCTTGGGCACAACCTGCTTGCCTGTCTGTACCTGTGCAGGTGATCTCTTTCACCTGGTGAGTGGTCCCATTATTGTCCCGGTTGCCCAGGGCCCCAGCAGTTTGTATGTTTCTGCATTACATCCTGCTGCATCCCTGTCCCCTACTTCAATCCCATCACACCATCTTGGTCTCTCTTCTCCCAGTCCCAGACTAATAAGTGTAGTTGACAGAAATGGTAATTTCATTTCTTAGTTGTGATCAACGTGCCAGGTTATATAAGATGTTAACATTAAGGGAGACTAGGCGAAGGTTATATAAGAACTCCCTGTACTGTCTCTGCAACTTTTCTACAAGTCTACAATTATTCCAAATAAAAAGTGCAAATGTGTGTGCACATATACACGCATGCATAAACATACACACATACGTGAAGTCAGCCACACTTCCGTTCCACTATTTTTTTAAACAATCATTTAAATGTTACGGTCATTATTTTAAAGTTTTTAATATCAATAGTCACCCTGTTTGGCTAACAATGTAGATCTGAATGTGGTGGGGTGTAAGTGGCTGATGAATGAACGATTTGTGGTGTTATTCCTACTTCCTTATCTAATAACTGGATTCGTAAGGGCTTCTTAAGCCTGAGTGACCCATGTTTTGTTGCCAGGCCTATCCCAATGACCCCGACCAAGACCCCTGTCCCAATTCGTCTATCAGAGAAAAATGAATCTATTTCAGGAACTATATCACTCCTTATTATCTCTAATTGGGTCTGGCGGCTGGAGACAAGCCTCATTATTTTTAATTGGGACCCATCGTTCTAGAACAAAACGCCACCCAGTTGCATGCAGATCATGCCTGGATATTTGCTTGCAAGTTCAAAGTGAAATTGCATCGTGGGATTTCCAGGAAATCACACTATTTTTATCCCTTTGTTTCACCTAGCTTTATAGTTGTAGTCTTGGGTTGTTAAACCAAAAATAATCATTGGATTGGGACTGTCTCTGTTTATGTCAGGGCGTTGGTTTTTTGTTTGTTGGTTTTGTTGTTGTTGTTTTTGAATGTGGGTAGCAGTAGAAGTTTTTCTTTCAAAATTAATGAATATTATAATACTGGACATAATTTGACAGACTGCTCACTTAAGTATCATTTAAATGCTGCTTTGGGGCATGGCATTATGCCATGGATAAATTTTCCTGGTTGGAAGGGATTCATTTTTTGTTAATTATTCTAATTTACTGTAAAATAATCCTTCACGTATCATACACTTTAGTGTTTCTTCATTATTATCCTGTTACTAAACTGTCCGTCAGTGTCTGAAGTAGGAAATCCATTTTAGAAAGTTTGCAGGACTATGTCTCCAGTTGATTTTTAGAGCTTTTGGTTGTCCCACCTTTCATATTTTAACAATCCAAGATGGCAAATAATTCCTTCTTGAGCTCAATTGACTTCAGAAGGCCTTTTGAGGAATGGTTTCCACAGGAGGTAGAAGTTCTGAGATCCAGCCTGGGTCATCTCTCTTGAGAGAGCTCATGCCCACACAGGGTGGGGGGGTCTCTGAAGTCCCCAGATGCCTGGCCAAACATTCAGACACAAAGTCTGGGCCCTCCTCAGAGCCAAGAGCTTCTTGGGAAGAAGGCAGACCACCCTGGAAGGAAAATTGTTAGGAGCAGCTTTTATGTGCTTTGCCTCCTCAGGAGAACTTTTTAGACCTTTCAGAAAAGAGAAAAGGGTCGGGACAGGTCTTCCATGTGATGGGAAATGATGGATATGGCAGGGGTCAATTCCTTCAGTCCCCCTGCAATGATTTGTCCCTCCCGCTCTCAGTTGTATAGTGTAACTCCTTTTTCAAAGCTGGAGATTTGTTGCTTTTGTTTAATAGTGTAGTTCTGTAGCAGACACACAACCTAACCTGATAAGGATTTTCTGCCACCCTCTCGTGTTTGAGATTCCTTCTGAAATCTCTTTTTGTCTCCAGTAGACACGTCAGAATTGGTGCTGTGTCTTTTGATGGCAGATTCACCATATAAGGTAGAGGGATTTGTCACAGATCTTCCTGTTTTTGTTCTGTGGACACTCAGTGAATATTTACTGATGAAGAAGAAAATGAAGAAACAGCAGATTGGCAGTCGTTAACTTCTACAAGCATAGGCACTGTTTTCCCCCAATGCACGTAGAACACGTTTATGGATCTGAAAATTAGCACCACATGCCTCTTGACTGGGGAAATTTGCCCCCTTGCAGAAAGGCAAAATATAACCCTGTGGTCTCTAATTTATGGGAAAACACTTTGCTCAAATTGTGATAAAACTGTTCATTGAGAACATTGTCTAGACCTTACATCTGCTGGGTTTGTTCCCAACACCTCTCAATTCACTCTTTAGAAGATTGGGTGTGAGGTGTTTGGCCATATTTCTCCCTGAGACGGGGACCCGTTCACCAATTCCCCAAAAAGCTTGGTGGGAGGGATGCCAGGCTCGCCACCCCCATATGAGAGCCCCAGGGTCTAATTCCCTGACAAGGCTCACTCCCCAGGCTAGTGTGTGTTTTACATCTTTTCAACTTCATTTTCATAGCACATTTGAAAAACCAGTTACAATAATTGCGTGGCTCTTAAAAGATCATTTCAAGCTATTACTAACCCAAGTTGCTATGACATTTTGGTTTTATCACACTTCATAAAGCAAACATTTTGAAGGTACAATAGAGAAAATATGGAATATAGAAGAACCAGGTACTATAGCTGACTTTCTGGCTTTGTGACTTTGGGTAAGTTATTTATCTCCTCTGTGCTTTGTTTCCTCAACTTGAGAACAGGAACAATAACAGGATCTATCTTGTAGGTTATTGTAGGGAGTAAATGATTAAAAATGTATAAAACACTTAGAACAATACTGGCCACAGAATAAGTACTGTGTTAGGATTTGCTACTATTACCAAAGAGCTGCAAGATTTTCATGGACCTTAGTCCTTTTTAAGCCAACTCCCAAGTTTAGGTGGTACCTAAATGCCTTAGCTACTCTACGTTTATCCTGCCATCTCTAATGACCCACTTGCCCATTTGCTTATCCATCACCTTCTCTTTCTTATTTATTCATTTCCTAGTTTTCTCTCCCTCTCTGTAGGCAGCAGTCCCCTCTGATGTTCTTTCTCTTATAACCTTTGCCTATTCAGCCTAGTCACTGCTGACTTATTCTTTTTCTCGAGATGAACTGAGACAGCAACCAGAAGCACAGAGATATACATGATTGTGGCTGACATGAGCTGCAATCCTACTGTGGGTGAAGGCCACCCTCATACCAACCCTGGGAAATAGATACCATTATCCACATTTTCACAGATGAGAAAATAAGGCTCAGGAAAATTAAGCAGTTAGGAAAGCTAAGATTAGATCTGCTGAAAATGCCAGCTGAAGCTACTACATTTTTTACCACCTCAAGCTGCCTCCTGCTTTTTAGCAGGATATTTTCTTGGCCATGTATCTAGAAGCCTCTGTTTCATTTTATAGACATTTCCCCCCTCTTCTTATATTTAGCATTCTTATTCT
The DNA here is from genome assembly GCF_028023285.1 of Balaenoptera ricei. Taxonomy (NCBI): domain Eukaryota; kingdom Metazoa; phylum Chordata; class Mammalia; order Artiodactyla; family Balaenopteridae; genus Balaenoptera; species Balaenoptera ricei. Next base: position 18,935,381 of record NC_082652.1, on the reverse strand, counting down.
GTGGTTAATTTTTCTTCCCTGTTTGTGGTTGTTGTTTTAATAACATCTTTATTATCATTTGAAAACCATAAAATTTACCTGTTTAAAGCATACGGTTCAGTGAGCTTTAGTATATTCACAAAGTTGTGCAATCATCACCACGATTTCAGAACATTTTTGTCACCTCACAAAGAAACTCCATACCCATTAGTAGTTGCTCCTCTTTTCCTTCTCCCCTTAGTGCCTAGCAAACACGAATCTACTTTCTGTCTATGGATTTGCCTATTCTGGACACTTCATATAAATAGAATCATACAATATATGGCCTTTTGTGTCTGACGTATTTCATTTAACAATGTGTCAAAAATTTATCCATCTTACAGTATCAGAACTTCATTCTTTTTATTTTTTTTGGCCATGCAGCATGGCTTGTGGAATCTTAGTTCCTGGACCAGGGATTGAACCCAGGCCATGGCAGTGAAAGTGCCAAGTCATAGAGTCCTAACCACTGGACTGCCAGGGAACTCCCTCATTCTTCTTTAAAGCTGAATAATATGACATTGTATGGATATACCACATTTGTTTATCCATTTATCAGTCAATGGACATTTTGTTATTTTTTTTCATGCTATATAACTTAGTCCACAATTTCTTTTGAAGAAAGAAAAGAAGTGGTCTTTTTGAGGTTGACTGGATTAGGAGACTTTGTGGCAAATGAAAGTATTTCTTATAGAATGATGTATACATTTCATCCCCTTTTCAACAGTATTGTACAGAATTGCTCTTTTCATAGTGTAAAAGGAGTCAAAGAGAAATAAACCTAACAGATACATAATCTCACCAGTATTCTGCAATATTTTTTTCTGTTCACGTCTGATCTTTTTTTTTTTTTTTTAATCAATGAACTTTGAATCTCAGCAGGTCTGAAACTAGGATGAGGCAAGGGTGTAAAATTTAAATGGTTGCCAAAAAAACTCAATAGTCAAGATAAACAATGTTTTTAAAAAATCAAAATAAATGTAAAAAAATCCATGATGAATAAAATATCAAAAATGTAAATAAAGACAGGATCAGTATCTCTGACATACCATACTTCTCACACAGTATGGCTAAGTTCTTTTTGGTAATATCCTACTTCCAGATATTAATCATACCTTAGATTTAGAGAATTTTGAGTCTATAAAGTACTATCTTGAGACTACTTCTGTGCCTGGTACTGCACTGGTTACTGTGAAGGCCAGGATGCAAGCAAGAACATTTGGATAAGAAGTAAGTTTCAGATATAATTTTGCATGTTGGGATTGGGTGGGAAGGAGGAGGAGTGTTTTGGGTTTTTTGTTTTGTTTTTTGTTTTGCCAACAAAGAAAAGTACAAAGAAAGTTAAATAGTTTAAATAATTTGGACGTGATGTTGTGATTTATAAGAAATATATATTTGGTCTTTGTCCACAGTTGCTGGCTCACAGCTCCCCAAACCCTTGGAACTTTCTAAGTGTTACAAGTGATAAAAAGTGTCTTTTGTTATGTTAATGAGGTGGCTTTTGGGATGCACCGGAGGATGGGGGCTGGTTGCCAGGAGACCAGGGCTCACCCCCCACCCCAAAACCTCTTCCTTCTCTGGGGAGGGAAGAGGGGCTGGAAGTTGAATCAGTCTCCAATGGCCAATGATTTAATCAATTGTTGACTTGGTGGGGGGGGAAAGGCACAACGTAAAAGCTGTGGGTTGAGTTTATTCAGTATCTTACTGAGGACTATAGCCTGGGTGAGAGCCTCTCAGCTCTTAGAAACTGTTCCAAAGAGGTAAGGGGGGAGGACAGTATATGTGTGATTTTGGTGAAAGGTACTGAAACCAAGCACACATCTCAGTAGAACTTTTCTGCTGGTCACAAGGAATTGATATCTTGGTTAATGGTTTTAGTGCTTTTCTAAGTATGGGAAGGTATAAGAATCCAGGATCATAAAAGTTTCTCCTGAAAATAACTATCTGAAGGTCTATTTTGCCAGTTTTCCCAGTGTGCAGAGTGCCTCATTCCTGATCTCTGACCTGAATTCCTTTCAGGGTGTGTTGAAGGTCATCGACTACATGGGCTCATGACTTAATTCTTGTAGAACTGGGAGGCGAGCAACCTTCCTTAGCTGGCACAACCATGCCAGTGTAATGAAGCCTCCATAGAAACCCCAAAAGGACAGGAGTCAGAGATCTTCCGGGTTGGTGAGCACGTGGAGATTCTGGGAGAGTGGTGAGCATAGGACATGGGAATTCCATGCCCCTTCCCACATACCTTGCCCCATGCATCACTTCCGTCTGGCTGTCCCTGAGTTACATTCTTTTATAATAAATGAGTGATCTAGTAAGTAATAGGTTTCTCTGAGTTCTGTGAGCCACTCTAGCAAGTTAACTGAACCTCAGGAGGGGTATATGGGAACCTCTGGTTTATAGCCAGTTGGCCAGAAGTCCAGGTAACAACCTGGACTTGGGGTTGGCATCAGAAGTGGGGGGGGGGGGAATGAACCCTTAACCTGTGGGATTTGGGTATAGTGTCAGCATCAACGAATTGTAGGACACACAGGGGGTGTCCTGAGAATTGCTTGTCGTACAATATGTGTGGGGGTGTGGGGAACCCCACCCCCCAAAATTGGAATTCAGTAACCAGAATACTAAAAGGGTCTTGAGGAATTTCTTTAGGAATATGACCAATATAATCAGCCTTGTAATTATCAGAAACATACTGAAACTGGGACTTCCCTGGTGGCCCAGTGGTTAAGACTCTGAGCTTCCACTCCAGGGGGCATGAGTTCAATCCCTGGACAGGAAGATCCCACATGCTGCCCGTGAGCCATGCAGCCAAAAAAAAAAAAAAAGAAAAGAAAAGAAATATATTGAAACCAAACCTGGAGTCAAAAGGAAGAATGGTTTTATATATTTTTTCTTAATGTTTAAGTTTACATACAAGAATGAGGATAGTGCAAAGAAGACCCATGTACCCTTTACCCAGATTCCCCTATTGTGAGCAGTTTATCCCATTTGCTTTATCATTCATGCTCCCTTTGCCCTGAAATCATCTTCTTTCTAGCATCTTTTCTCCTCCAGTGCAGGATTTCATCAAGGTTCAGGTTTTGTGTTTAGTTGTCACAACTCTTTAGCCTCTTTAACCTGGAACTTTTTCACAGCCTTCCCTGGTCTTTTTGTTTGTTTGTTTGTTTGTTTATACTGCAGGTTCTTATTAGTCATCAATTTTATACACATCAGTGTATACATGTCAATCCCAATCGCCCAATTCAGCACACCACCATCCCCACCCCACCACGGTTTTCCCCCCTTGGTGTCCATACGTTTGTTCTCTACGTCTGTGTCTCAACTTCTGCCCTGCAAACCAGTTCATCTGTACCGTTTTTCTAGGTTCCACATACATGCGTTAATATACGATATTAGTTTTTTTCTTTCTGACTTACTTCACTCTGTATGACAGTCTCTAGATCCATCCACGTCTCAACAAATGACTCAATTTCGTTCTTTTTTATGGCTGAGTAATATTCCATTGTATATTTGTACCACAGCTTCTTTATCCATTCGTCTGTCGATGGGCATTTGGGTTGCTTCCATGACCTGGCTATTGTAAATAGTGCTGCAATGAACATTCGGGTGCATGTGTCTTTTTGAATTATGGTTTTCTCTGGGTATGTGCCCAGTAGTGGGATTGCTGGATGATATGGTAATTCTATTTTTAGTTTTTTAAGGAACCTCCATACTGCTCTCCATAGTGGCTGTATCAATTTACATTCCCACCAACAGTGCAAGAGGGTTCCCTTTTCTCCACACCCTCTCCAGCATTTGTTGTTTGTAGATTTTCTGGTGATGCCCATTCGAACTGGTGTGAGGTGATACCTCATTGTAGTTTTGATTTGCATTTCTCTAACAATTAGTGATGTTGAGCAGCTTTTCATGTGCCTCTTGTCCATCTGTATGTCTTCTTTGGAGAAATGTCTATTTAGGTCTTCTGCCCATTTTTTGGATTGGGTTGTTTGTTTCTTTAATATTGAGCTGCATGAGCTGTTTATATATTTTGGAGATTAATCCTTTGTTGATTCGTCTGCGAATATTTTCTCCCATTCTGAGGGTTGTCTTTTCGTCTTGTTTATGGTTTCCTTTGCTGTGCAAAATCTTTGAAGTTTCATCACGTCCCATTTGTTTATTTTTGTTTTTATTTCCATTACTCTAGGAGGTGGATCAAAAAAGATCTTGCTGTGATTGATGTCAAAGAGTGTTCTTCCTATGTTTTCCTCTAAGAGTTTTATAGTGTCCGGTCTTATATTTAGGTCTTGAATCCATTTTGAGTTTATTTTTGTGTATAGTGTTAGGGAGTGTTCTAATTTCATTCTTTTACATGTAGCTGTCCAGTTTCCCAGCACCACTTATTGAAGAGACTGTCTTTTCTCCATTGTATATCTTTGCCTACTTTGTCATAGATTAGTTGACCATAGGTGCGTGGGTTTATCTCTGGGCTTTCTATCTTGTTCCATTGATCTATGTTTCTGTTTTTGTGCCAGTATCATATTGTCTTGATTACTGTAGCTTTGTAATATAGTCTGAAGTCAGGGAGTCTGATTCCTCCAGCTCCATTTTTTTCCCTCAAGACTGCTTTGGCTATTCGGGGTCTTTTGTGTCTCCATATAAATTTTAAGATGATTTGTTCTAGTTCCATAAAAAATGCCATTGGTAATTTGATAGGGATTGCATTGAATCTGTAGATTGCTTTGGGTACTATAGTCATTTTCACAATATTGATTCTTCCAATCCAAGAACATGGTATGTCTCTCCATCTGTTGGTATCATCTTTAATTTCTTTCATCAGTGTCTTATAGTTTTCTGCATACATGTCTTTTGTTTCCCTAGGTAGGTTTATTCCTAGGTATTTTATTTTTTTTGTTGCAATGGTAAATGGGAGTGTTTCCATAATTTCTCTTTCAGATTTTTCATCATTAGTGTATAGGAATGCAAGAAATTTCTGTGCATTAATTTTGTATCCTGCAGCTTTACCAAATTCACTGATTAGCTCTAGTAGTTTTCTGGTGGTATTTTTAGGATTCTCTATGTATAGTATCATGTCATCTGCAAACAGTGACAGTTTTACTTCTTCTTTTCCAATTTGTATTCCTTTTATTTCTTTTTCTTCTCTGATTGCCATGGCTATGACTTCCAAAACTATGTTGAATAACAGTGGTGAGAGTGGACATCCTTGTCTCGTTCCTGATCTTAGAGGAAATGCTTTCAGTTTTTCACCATTGAGAATGATGTTTGCTGTGGGTTTGTTGTACATGGTCTTTATTGTATTGAGGTAGGTTCCCTCTATGCCCACTTTCTGGAGAGTTTTTATCAGAAATGGGTGTTGAATTTTGTCAAAAGGTTTTTCTGCATATATTGAGATGATCATATGATTTTTATTCTTCAATTTGTTAATATGGTGTATCACATTGATTGATTTGCGTATATTGAAGAATCCTTGCATCCCTGGGATAAATCCCACTTGATCGTGGTGTATGATCCTTTTAATGTGCTGTTGGATTCTGTTTGCTAGTATTTTGTTGAGGATTTTTGCATCTATATTCATCAGTGATATTGCTCTGTAATTTTCTTTTTTAGTAGTATCTTTGTCTGGTTTTGGTATCAGGGTGATGGTGGCCTCATAGAATGAGTTTGGGAGTGTTCCTTCCTCTGCAGTTTTTTGGAAGAGTTTGAGAAGGATGGGTGTTAGCTCTTCTCTAAATGTTTGATAGAATTCACCTGTGAAGCCATCTGGTCCTGGACTTTTGTTTGTTGGAAGATTCTTATTCACAGTTTCAATTTCATTACTTGTGATTGGTCTGTTCACATTTTCTGTTTCTTCCTGGTTCAGTCTTGGAAGGTTATACCTTTCTAAGAATTTGTCCATTTCTTCCAGGTTGTCCATTTTAATGGCATAGAGTTGCTTGTAGTAGTCTCTTAGGATGCTTTGTATTTCTGCAGTGTCTGTTGTAACTTCTCCTTTTTCAGTTCTAATTTTATTGATTTGAGTCCTCTCCCTCTTTTTCTTGATGAGTCTGGCTAATGGTTTATCAATTTTGTTTGTCTTCTCAAAGAACCAGCTTTTAGTTTTATTGATCTTTGCTATTGTTTTCTTTGTTTCTATTTCATTTATTTCTGCTCTGATCTTTATGATTTCTTTCCTTCTGCTAACTTTGGGTTTTGTTTGTTCTTCTTTCTCTAGTTCCTTTAAGTGTAAGTTTAGATTGTTTACTTGAGATTTTTCTTGTTTCTTGAGGTAGGCTTGTATAGCTATAAACTTCCCTCTTAGAACTGCTTTTGCTGCATCCCATAGGTTTTGGATCATCTTGTTTTCATTGTCATTTGTCTCTAGGTATTTTTTGATTTCCTCTTTGATTTCTTCAGTGATCTCTTGGTTATTTAGTAACATATTGTTTAGCCTCCATGTGTTTGTGTTTTTTTACAGTTTTTTCTCTGTAATTCATTTCTAATCTCATAGTGTTGTGGTCAGAAAAGATGCTTGATATGATTTCAATTTTCTTAAATTTACTGAGGCTTGATTTGTGACCCAAGATGTGATCTATCCTGGAGAATGTTCCGTGCGCACTTGAGAAGAACGTGTAATCTGCTGTTTCTGGATGGAATGTCCTATAAATATCGATTAAATCTATCTGGTCTATTGTGTCATTTAAAGCTTCTGTTTCCTTACTTATTTTCATTTTGGATGATCTGTCCATTGGTGGAAGTGAGGTGTTAAAGTCCCCCACTATTATTATGTTACTGTCAATTTCCTCTTTTATAGCTGTTAGCAGTTGCCTTATGTATTGAGGTGCTCCTATGTTGGGTGCATATATATTTATAATTGTTATATCTTCTTCTTGGATTGATCCCTTGATCATTATGTAGTGTCCTTCCTTGTCTCTTGTAACATTCTTTATTTTAAAGTCTATTTTATCTGACATGAGTATAGCTATTCCAGCTTTCTTTTGATTTCCATTTGCATGGAATATCTTTTTCCATCCCCTAACTTTCAGTCTGTATGTGTCCCTAGGTCTGAAATGGGTCTCTTGTAGACAGCATATAGATGGGTCTTGCTTTTGTATCCATTCAGCAAGCCTGTGTCTTTTGGTTGGAGCATTTAATCCATTCACGTTTAAGGTAATTATCGATATGTATGTTCCTATGACCATTTTCTTAATTGTTTTGGGTTTGTTTTTGTAGATCCTTTTCTTCTCTTGTGTTTCCCACTTAGAGAAGTTCTTTTAGCATTTGTTGTAGAGCTGGTTTGGTGGTGCTGAATTCTCTTAGCTTTTGCTTGTCTGTAAAGCTTTTGATTTCTCCATCGAATTTGCATGAGATCCTTGCTGAGTAGAGTAATCTTGGTTATAGGTTCTTCCCTTTCATCACTTTAAGTATATCATGCCACTTCCTTCTGTCTTGTAGAGTTTCTGCTGAGAAATCAGCTGTTAACCTTATGGGAGTTCCCTTGTATGTTATTTGTCGTTTTTCCCTTGCTGCTTTCAATAATTTTTCTTTGTCTTTATTTTTTGCCAATTTGATTACTATGTGTCTTGGCGTGTTTCTCCTTGGGTTTATCCTGTATGGGACTTGCTGCACTTCCTGGACTTGGGTGGCTATTTCCTTTCCCATGTTAGGGAAGTCTTCGACTATAATCTCTTCAAATATTTTCTCTGGTCCTTTCTCTCTCTCTTCTCCTTCTGGGACTCCTATTATGTGAATGTTGTTACGTTTAATGTTGTCCCAGAGGTCTCTTAGGCTGTCTTCATTTCTTTTCATTCTTTTTTCTTTATTCTGTTCTGCAGCAGTGAATTCCACCATTCTGTGTTCCAGGTCACTTATCCGTTCTTCTGCCTCAGTTATTCTGCTATTGATTCCTTCTAGTGTAGTTTTCATTTCAGTTACTATATTGTTCATCTCTGTTTGTTTGTTCTTTAATTCTTCTAGGTCTTTGTTAAACATTTCTTGCATCTTCTTGATCTTTGCCTCCATTGTTTTTCCAAGGTCCTGGATCATCTTCACTATCATTATTCTGAATTCTTTTTCTGGAAGGTTGCCTATCTCCACTTCATTTAGTTGTTTTTCTGGGGTTTTTTCTTGTTCCTTCATCTGGTACATAGCCCTCTGCCTTTTCGTCTTGTCTATCTTTCTGTGAATGTGGTTTTTGTTCCACAGGCTGCAGGATTGTAGTTCTTCTTGCTCCTGCTCTTTGCCCTCTGGTGGATGAGGCTATCTAAGAGGCTTGATGGGAGGGACTGGTGGTGGGTAGAGCTGACTGTTTCTCTGGTGGGCAGAACTCAGTAAAACTTTAATCCACTTGACTGCTGTTGGGTGGGGTTGGGTTCCCTCCCTGTTGGTTGTTTGGCTTGAGGCAACCCAACACTGGAGCCTACCTGGGCTCTTTGGTGGGGCTAATGACAGACTCTGGGAGGGCTCACGCCAAGGAGTACTTCCCAGAACTTCTGCTGCCAATGTCCTTGTCCCAACGGTGAAACAGAGCCACCCCCCGCCTCTGCAGGAGACTCTCCAACACTAGCAGGTAGGTCTGGTTCAGTCTCCCCTGGGTTCACTGCTCCTTCCCCTCGGTCCCGATGTGCACACTACTTTGTGTGTGCCCTCCAAGAGTGGAGTCTCTGTTTGTGCCAGTCCTGTCGAAGTCCTGCAATCAATTCCCACTAGGCTTCAGAGTCTGATTCTCTAGGAATTCCTCCTCCTGTTGCTGGGCCCCCAGGTTGGGAAGCCTGACGTGGGGCTCAGAACCTTCACTCCAGTGGGTGGACTTCTGTGGTATAAGTGTTCTCCAGTCTGTGAGTCACCCAACCAGCAGTTATGGGATTTGATTTTACTGTGATTGTGCCCCTCCTACCATCTCATTGTGGCTTCTCCTTTGTCTTTGGATGTGGGGTATCTTTTTTGGTGAGTTCCAGTATCTTCCTGTCGATGACTGTCCAGCAGCTAGTTGTGATTCTGGTGTTCTCACAAGAGGGAGTGAGAGCACATCCTTCTACTCCACCATCTTGGTTCCTCTCCCTGGTCTTTATAACATTGACATTTGGGAAGAATACTGTCATTCTCACCCAATTTGATTAATAGAACTTGTCCATCTTGTGTTTGTCTGATGTTTCCTGGCAATTCGATTCCAGTTATGCATTCTTGTCACAATACTGCAGAGGTGATGTTGCTTCCTTCTCAAGGAATCAAATCTGGACTCTCACCATGTCTGTTTGCCCCTCGTTGGTGATGCTGACTTTCGCCACCCAGTGGAGGTGTTGGTCTGATTTCTCCAGTGTAGAATTACTATTTTCCTCCTTTCTGTTAATGTGTAGTCTGCTGGAAGATATTCTGTACCTTATCAAAATGTCCCCCTGGGTTCAGTATCCATTGAGAATTCTAGCCTGATTCAGTGTTTACTAAGATGGTTGTAAAATGCTGGTTTAACCTCTTAAATGTAGCCCAAAGACAACAAAATAGAAAAGAAAAAAATATGAGAGGTTTTTGTTCTCATTATACCAGAACCTGATAAATGAGAACTGGGTACATTTTCGCAGCATCTGGCACAGTGGTTAAGAATACTGGCTTGCATGTCTACCTGATATCACCAGTTACTAGCTGTGTGACCTTGACCTTGGGCAAGTTACTTGGTTTCTCAAATCTATATCTTGCTCCTCTGCAAAATGAGGTTATTCATATTTGACTCAGAAGATTTTTTTGTTAACATCTTTATTGGAGTACAATTGCTTTACAATGGTGTGTTAGTTTCTGCTTTATATCAAAGTGAATCAGCTATACCTATACATATATCCCCATATCTCCTCCTTCTTGCGTCTCCCTCCCACCCTCCCTATCCCACCCCTCTAGGTGGTCACAAAGCACCGAGCTGATCTCCCTGTGCTATGTGGCTGCTTCCCAGTAGCTATCTATTTTACGTTTGGTAGTGTATATATGTCCATGCCACTCTCTCACTTTGACTCAGAAGATTCTTATAAGGCATGATGGTTAATTTTATGTGTCAACTTGACAGGGCTAAGGGATGCCCAGGTAGCTGGTAAATGTCATTTCTGGGTATGTCTGTAAGGATGTTTCCAGAAGAGATTAGTATTTGAATTGGTAGACTGAGTAAAGATCACCCTCATTAATGTGGGTGGGCGTCATTCAATTGTTTGAGGATCTGAATAGAATAAAAATGTGGAGGATGGGGATACATGTATACATATAGCTGATTCACTTTGTTATACAGCAGAGACTAACACACCATTGCAAAGCAATTATACTCCAATAAAGATGTTTAAAAAAAAAACAAAAAACAAAGGTGGAGGAAGGATGAGTTTGAATTTCTGTTGTTTAAGCCACAAGGTCTCTGGTATTTTGTTATAACAGCCCAGGCTAAGATAATGACTGAGTTTTTGTTTTTGTTTTTGTTTTTTTAATGAATTTATTTGGATTCCCAGCATCTTTTTTTTTTAAATATTTATTTATTTATTTTTGGCTGTGTTGGGTCTTCGATGCTGTGTGCAGACTTTCTCTAGTTGCGGCAAGCGGGGGCTACTCTTTGTTGCGGTGCGCGGGCTTCTCATTGCGGTGGCTTCTCTTGTTGCAGAGCACAGGCTCTAGGCACGCGGGCTTCAGTAGTTGTGGCACGTGGGCTCGGTAGTTGTGGCTCACGGGCTCTAGAGCACAGGCTCAGTAGTTATGGCACACGGGCTTAGTTGCTCCGCGGCACGTGGGATCTTCCTGGACCAGAGATTGAACCTGTATCCCCTGCATTGGCAGGCAGATTCTTATCCACTGCTCCACCAGGGAAGCCCAATTACTGAGTTTTTTGACACCCTCTTAAGTTTTGCACCCGTGAGACACTTACCTTACCCTAGTCCTGGCCCTGCTGCACTGTGAGCATCCTGAGGTCATATCTCATCTGTCTTGTTCACTGCTGAATTCCTAGTATGTGGCACCCAGTAGGCCCTCCACAAGTATTTGTTGAAGGGTACATGAATGATTGCATTTGGGCATCCCACCTGGGCTCTCTGGCCTTGCTGACCTCATGGTGATTATTTACACCATTCACACAAGAAAGGACATGCAGCCTGCCTTGCCCTGGAGTAGGATTCATTGTCAGCCATCAGCCTCTTGTTAGTTGCAGTCAGCATCCAATTCACATACCACACAACTCACCACTTTAAATCGCACAATTCAATGATTTTTAAAATATATTCAGAATTATACAACCATATGTGTTCAGAGTCATAGAGCCACGTACATACACATATTATAGAACTATTATAGCTCTACAGTGTTTTACTATCTCAGCAGGACAAACACCCCTAAATTGCCATCCTTTTTCTTAGCTATTATCATCTGTTTATTCTTTTTCAAAACACTGACAATATTTTGTCAGTTTTCAAACATGGATTGATCTGTAGATTGGAATTACATTCAATCTATATAAATATTAATGGAGGATAACTGACATCTTTAAGTGTTGTCTTTCTAGCAGGAATATTCAAGCCATCTTTATCTCTTAGTAAGCTTAAAACTTTTCCTTTAGGAGGCTCCTGTGCATGTCTTTTTAATGTTAGCGCTAGAGATCTTATGCCCCTGTAGATGAGGTTTTCTTCCCATTGTATTTTCTGTTAGAAAATCAATAGGCAGGGAATTCCCTGGCGGTCCAGTGGTTGGGACTCTGTGCTTTCACTTCTGAGGGCGCAGGTTCAATCCCTGGTCCAGGAACTAAGATCCCACAAGCCATGTGGCGTGGCCAAAAGAAAGAAAGAAAAGAAAATCAATAGGCAAGTGTTGTGTCTTGTATTTATCCTGTATTCAGCCACTTTACTGAGTGCCCTTTTTAACTCTAGGGGTTTTTACATTATTTCTCCTAAGTTTTCTAGGTATGTCATCATTTCATTTGCATTCCTCTTAATTTTTGAAATCTCTACATGAAACAGCACTCTAGTTAATGTTTCCCTGACTCCGCTTATGCAAATCCATTTGGTTCTTCCTTGATGCTGTCTGTTAGGTCTCCTACTTCTACTTCTCTTTTTCCTTCCTAAGCCCCAAAGGACCCTCATCCAGTGACCTAGACCCTTCCTAATTTAGCCCATTCCTTTGCCCTCAGTTCCCAATCCATCTTGCCAACTTCCCTCCCTCCCAACTCCTCTTACTACATCCTTCAGAACTACATCTGTATTCATTAAGACTGTCAGTTTCAAGTGGCAAAAATCCAACTCAGACTGGGTTGAGTATTGGATCACACTTCTGAAAAACTTGACTGGATCCAAGGGTTTTATGCTGATATCAAGACTTGCTCTCCAGCTCTATTTTCTTCCAAGATGAGTTAATCCTCAGACAGATTTTCTTCTTGAGATCGCTTCTAGGTACTACAGGCTAACTTCCTACAGTTTATCAATGTCAGTGGAATAAGAGGGCTTTTCTCTCCCAAGGATTCTTTTAAGTTCCAGAATGAACTATTGTCAGACTGGCTTGGGTAAAACGTACAGCATCTGTGCTAATAATAACCTGCTCCCTTTTCTTAGTGTTCCTGCCATAGTACTTATGTTTATAGGAGGCTTTCAAAATCTTGTATATTTTTCTGTAAAAGAGTGGTTTGTTCATATATAAACTTTTAGGGGGAAAGAAGTGCTTCCCATTAATAAGTTAACATTTCCACCTGGAGCCATTGCTGTCCCTTTAAAGACTAGAGGGCTTAGAGCGGCAAAGGCCTTGATGAGCAAAATCCCAACCTAGAAACCATTAAGGAAATGACTTCCAATCAAATTTAACTATATGCCAATTGAAAACAAAGTTTGAAAACTCCTAAAAAATGTCAAAAGGCAAGAAAGAAACTGAGATGATTATTTGCAACATGAGACAAAGGGCCAATTTCCTTAAGTTATAAAGAGCTCTTACAAATCAGTAAGAAAAAGATCCACAATCCAGAAAAGGGGAGGGAGGAGAGAGACAAGGATTAAAGATGAAGAAATTCAAGTGGCTTTTAAGCATAAGAAAAAAAAAGTCTCAACCTTCTTTACAACTAAAAGAAAATTGCAGCAATCAAGACTTTTGATAATACGCAGTGGTAACTGGCAGGCCATATTGTGATGGAATTAATAAGCATCTTTGGGCGCTGCTGGGAATGTAAATTTGTGCATCTTTGATGAAGGACGGCATGGCAATGTTGAGCAAATTATAAAATGCACATAAACCTTGACTTAGCAATTCCACTTAGGAATTTAGTATCCCACAGTTCTTCATATATGTGTGCCTCAAAGTCAAGTGTACGGCATTATTTATAGTAGCAAAAAACTTGAAACAACCTAAACACTAATCTCTGGGGTCTGGTTCAATATTTTATGGTGAATTCACACAACGGGAACCTACACGGCCATGAAAAAGACCATTAGCCAATACAGTTGTGTACCTGGAGCATCTGCCACCTGCCGAGGTCATTTTGAACACCTCTCTTCTATACAGTAAAACTATTTTCAGTAATAATCATGAAATTAGACAACAACAATAGTCAGAAAAAAAAGTGGAGAGAGTGAAATTTGTCTTATTTCACTTTTTATTGGGTTGGCCAAAAAGTTCGTTCGGTCTTAAGTAAAAGTAAAAGACGTTTTTCGTTTTCACCAAGAATTTTATTGAACAACATATTCACTAAACGAATGAACTTTTTGGCCAACCCAATATATGTAAAATCATGCCAGTGGAAAAAAAATTCAAAATTAAAATATTTCAGTACAAAATAGGAAAAGAAGTAATGGATCAGTACTTTTTAATTACATTAATGTGTTTTGTGACAAAAGGGGAAAAAAGTTATGCCTACATATTTTCTGTCACAGTGATGAACAGTAACATTACATTTTGAGTTTTCAAACCTTAACTTCTGCAAATTTTGCCAACGTCTTCATAGATACCGATCTTTTTTGCATATGCATGTTCAATAGATGTGAAGAAACAGGCCATGCAAACAGTTAGAAAAAGTCTTAAACATAAGGATAAACTTGGTAGATACTCATAAAAATTCGTTTTCACAATACATTCCAGAAAAATGCAATATCGTCCATGTCTATTTCTTCAGCTCAATTCTTGCAACTTTCCAGTGTCTCCAGAGATGAAAGTTTCCAGCACAACAATTTTATTAGAGAATTCACTATATTCATTGAAAATTTCTGACTTGTTTCTTCTGCAAAAATCAGTGAAAATGGCTGAATGACAGCAACTGTGGAAATAAATGAAGACCAACTGAATGAGAACAAACAAAGGCTATTTATTCAGAGCTTGGGACAACAAGGGAGTCAGCCACCATCATTTGTGTTTGGGCAGGGAATCAAAGGCCGGGAGAGGAGTGAGAAAACCTGCATAGTGGAGAAAAAGGGAAGGCATCAGGGATGCCTCAACTGGATGTTGTTGGCACAGGGAACTGGATGTGGGCTAACTAGAAGCGGGGCATCCTCTGTGATTATCTAAGGGTACATATTTGGCTTTCTCTAATTGGTCCTAAGTTGGAAGTGGGGACAAAAACTAGGGAAGCTGGCAGTTTTTAATCAAGTCCTGGCCATTTTGAGCCAACAGTTACGGAGTTATTGTTTGGCTTTCCTGGATTATTACTGGAGATGGATGGCAGGTTGGCTTCCTGGGCTGTGTGTTATAGGTATGGTGTTGGTTTCCTGAGCAGGTAGCTACAGGTTATGGGTCAGAGTTCTGATTTTATATGTGGTCTGGCCGTTGTCCATTTATATATTCTGTCTCTTGTGTACACTGATGTCATTTCATTCTTTGCTTTAGAACAAGCTTCCAATCATGGGTGGAAATAAAATGTCAGGGTTTAAATGCCTTGATTAATTTTTTTTTTTTTCCCAGTAAAACCATTCTCTTTTGTCTTTTCTCCTGTCACTCTTCTTTGAAATTTGGAGTTTGTCTGATGTTTTCTCATGATTATTTCAGGGTTATGGGTTATTGGGAAGAAGACCACAGAGGTAGAGTGTCATTTTCATCACATCACATTGAGGGTATGTCCTATAAACATAATTTATGACCGGGACTTCCCTGGTGGTCTAGTGGTTAAGAATCCACCTTCCAATGCAGGGGATGCAGGTTCGATCCCTGGTCGGGGAACTAAGATCACACATGCAGTGGGGCAAGTAAGCCCGCACACCGCAACTACTGAGCCAGCACACCACAACTAGAGAGAAGCCCACATGCACAAAAAAGAGCCTGTGCGCCGCAGCGTGCCACAACTAAGACCCAACGCAGCCCAAAATAGGATAAATATTAAAAAATAAACCAAAAAAACCACATAATTTATGACTGTTGATGTTGACCTTGACCTGATCTCTTTTTAAATTAAAAAAATATATATTATGACACCAAAAGAACTGTTTACACCTGAGGAGTTCAACAAATTTTCAAGATACAAGATCAATATACAAAAAAATCAATTGTATTTCTGTATATTAGCAATGAAGAGTCCAAAAATGAAATTAAGAAAATAATTCCATTTTCAAAAAGTATCAAAAAGAATAAAATAATTAGGAATTTTGTTAAATAGTAATTATTATTAAATAATTATTAAATAATTAGGAATTTTGTTAAAATTTTGTTAAATTTAACAAAAGTGTAAGACTTGTACACTGAAAACTATAAAATACCATTGAAAGAAACTGAAGAAGACCCAAATAAATGGAAAGACATGTTCATGGAAAGAACGATTTAATATTGTTAAGATGGCAATACCCCTAAACTGGTCTACAGATTCAATGCAATCCCTATCAAAATCCCATCTGGCTTTTTGCAGAAATTGACAGGTTGATCCTAACTCAGAATAGCCAAAATAATCTTGAAAAAGAAGAATGAAGTTGTATTACTTAAATTTCCCGATTTCAAAACTTACTACAAAGCTACTGTAATTAAGGCTGTGTAGGGACTTCCCTGGTGGCGCAGTGGTTAAGAATCTGCCTGTCAGTGCAGGGGACACGGGTTCGAGCCCTGGTCCAGGAAGATCCCACATACCGTGAAGTAACTAAGGCTGTGCGCCACAACTACTGAGCCTGCGCTGTGGAGCCCGCGAGCCACAACTACTGAAGCCCACGCACCTAGAGCCCGTGCTCCACAAGAGAAGCCACCACAATGAGAAGCCTGCACACCTCAACGAAGAGTAGCCCCCGCTCGCCGCAACTAGAGAAAGCCAGCGCTCAGCAACAAAGACCCAACACAGCCAATAAATAAATAAATATTAAAAAACAGACAAACAACAACAACAAAAAGACTGTGTAGAACTGGTATAAGGATAGGCATGTAGATTAGAGGAATAGAATTGAAAGTCCAGAAATAAACCCATACATGTATGGTCAACTGTTTTTACAAGGTTGCCAAGACAATTCAATGGGGGAAAGAAGAGCTTTTCAACAAATGGTGCTGGGACAACTGGATATCACATGCAAAATAATGAAGTTAGACCCTCATACTGTATTTAAAAATTAACTCAAAATAGGCCAACTATAAAATTCTTAGAAGAAACATAGGTGTAAATCTTTGTGACCTTGGGTTAGGCACTGGTTTCTTAGATAGGGCACCTAAAACACATGTAACCAAAGAACAAACAGATGAATTTGGCTTCACTGAAATTAAAAACTTCTGTGCTTCAAAGGACACTATCAAGAAAATAAGACAGGGACTTCCCTGATGGTCCAGTGGCTAAGACTCTGCACTCCCAGTGCAGGGGGCCCAGGTTTGATCCCTGGTCAGGGAACTAGAGCCCGTGCACTGCAGCTGAAGATCCTGCATGCCACAACTGAAGATCCTGCGTGCTGCAATGAATATCCTGCATGCTGCAATTAAGACTCAGCACAGCCGAATAAATAAATATTAAAAATAAAATGAGAAGACAACCTACAGAAAAGGAAGAAAATATTTGCAAATTATTTATCTATTAAGAGTCTAGTATCCAGAATATGCAAAGAACTTTTACAACACAACAATAAAAAGATGGATAGCCCAATTTAAAAATGAGCAAAGGATTTGAATAGACATTTCTCCAAAGAACATATACAAATGGCCAAAAACACATGAAAAGATGTTCAACGTCATTAGGCATTAGGGAAATGCAAACCCAGACCACAGTGGGATACTGCTTCACACACACTAGGATGGCTATAATCAAAAAGAAGAACAATAACAAGTGTTGGCCAGGGTATGGAGAAATTGGAAGTCTTGTACATTTCTGATGGGAATATAAAATGGTGCAGACACTTTGGAAAATTTGGCAGTTTCTCAAAAAGTTAAACATAGAGTTACACATAACTTACCAGCAATTCCACTCCTAAATATATGCCCAGGAGAAATGAAAACATATGTACACAAAAACTTTTACATGAATGTTCATAAAGTCATTGTTCACAATAGCCAGAAAGTGGAAACAACCCAAATGTCCATCAGTAGTGACTTAAGATTTTTTTTTTAATTAATTTATTTTATTTTATTTATTTTTGGCTGTGTTGGGCTTTCGTTGCTGTGCGAGGGTTTTCTCTAGTTGTGGTGAGTGGGGGCTACTCTTCATTGCGGTGCGCAGGCTTCTCTTTGTGGTGTCTTCTCTTGTTGCAGAGCATGGGCTCTAGGCATGCAGGCTCAGTAGTTGTGGCATGCAGGCTCAGTAGTTGTGGCTCGCGGGCTCTAGAGCGCAGGCTCAGTGGTTGTGGTGCACGGACTTAGTTGCTCCACGGCCTCTGGGATCTTCCCGGACCAGGGCTCTAACCCGTGTCCCTTGCATTGGCATGCGGATTCTTAACCACTGCACCACCTGGGAAGCCGCAAGTTAAGATTTTAAGCATGATCTAGTGAAAGCCTGCTGGGCACTGAAATGCCAAGAACTCCAAGCTGAATCACTGAGTAAAAATATCAAATTGCAGAACTTTATATACCATATGATACACTCGCATAAATGTGCACATGTGATCATACCCCTACACACACATCAACACCGTACTTGTTATGCGTACATATATAGGCACGTACATGCATAGAAAAAAGTCTGGAAAGAAACACAGCAAGAAAATAATGGTGGACCTCTGTGGGGAGGGGCCTGCAGAGGAGGTGGGCTTAAGGATGCCAATCTTAGCTATAATATTAGTACTAGCACTTAATGATGCCACTGGTGCCAGGCACCTTTCCAAATGCTTTACAGGTATTACAATCCTCGTAACAGCCTGGGGAGGTGGTACCATAATCCTGCCAAGTTTTATACAGCAGGAAACTGAGGCCCAAGAGGGGAGCCACTTACCCATGGTCCTCCTACATCCTATAGGGATCATGGTGGGGGTAACAACCCAGATACCTGCTCCACAGAAGTCTCTTAAATAGAATACAACTTGACAAACATAAAATTAGTTCCAGCGCTTCCCTGGTGGCTCAGTGGTTAAGAATCCTCCTGTCAATGCAGGGGACATGGGTTCAAGCCCTGGTCTGGGAAGATCCCACATGCCGCGGAGCAACTAAGCCCGTGCACCACAACTACTGAGCCTGCGCGCCTAGAGCCCGTGCTCCACAACAAGAGAAGCCACCACAATGAGAAGCCCGCACACCGCAAGGAAGAGTAGCCCCCGCTCGCTGCAACTAGAGAAAGCCCGTGCGCAACGAAGACCCAATGCAGCCAAAAATAAAAATAAATAAAATAAATAAAGTTATTTTAAAAAAAATTCGTTCCAAGCCTGGAAGGGACCAGCTCTGAGTTTCACAACAAAGCCACCTGCAGTTCCACTGCCTCCAAAAACCTGAACGTTGTAATTCTTTTTAATTTCGCAAAATTTTCTTTAAAAAAAAATTTTATTGAAGCATAGTTGATTTATAATGTATTAATTTCTGCTGTACAGCAAAGTGATTCAGTTATACACCTATATATCCTTTTTCATATTCTTTTCCATGGTGGTTTATCACAGGATGTTGAATCTAGTTCCCTGTGCTGTACAGGAGGTCCTTGTTGTTTCTCCATCCCTATATCATATTTAAAAATTAACTCAAAATAGGCCAACTATAAAATTGCATCTGCTAACCCTGCATCTGCATCTGCTAACCCCACCCTCCCAATCCTTCCCTCCCCCACACACCCTCCCCCTTGGCAAACACCAGTCTGTCCTCTCTGTCTCTGAGTCTGTTTCTGTTTTGTAGATATCTGAACATTGTAATTTTTTAATGAGGCACACATGCATGATATTTGCTTCTGAAAATGAATAAAATGAAAATAAGAGAAATCTCTGGGGAGAGCCAGAGTCTCCATATTCTGGATCTTGAAGTTGCCCTGTCAACTTGCTTCCTTGAAGTTGGAGGATGTAAAGTTTTCCAAACAGAATCAAGAGAGGGTTCCAAGAGGATTTCTGCTAAGCTGGATCTAGGCTGGGAGGTCGGGAGAATTTTTACTCTTTTAGCATAGCTCACTGAAGGACCTGATGGCGACCTGTCAGGAACGTAAGTGACTAATCAAAGATCAGCAGTAGCTGTAACATAATCTCGAGGGAGGTCCAGTTTCCAGTTCTTATCACTCTCCAGCAGCCCCGTGTGCACACAGGGGGGTGGCCATAGGACGCAGTCACTGCCTCCCGTGATAAATTATGAATACTGCTCCGCCCAGCAAGGTAGAGTCACCTCATACTTTGCTACTGAGCGTCAGGCGTCGCAGGAGCATAAGCCAGTGGGAAGCAAGCTTTGAATGGCTTAAGCGGAATCATTGCTAACAACCTGGTCTCTTCTGTGCAGGATGGCATCCAAGGTAATGGGACTCAAAGGTGGCCTCGCTGTGACACTCTCTCTTCTACTTGGAGACACCTAGACACAGTAATACCTGGGCTTCCAGTAGGCATGGGGAGAGAACAGGACTCATGGATAAGATTCTGAAATTGGTGAAAATTTTATTTAAGGCAGTCTTTGGATGCCTCCCTTTTGTTGCTTGAGGGAGGTGTGATCACTGAGAACTGAAATGTGGTGTGTTACAGATTCATTTCAAATTGGTCTAGAGGAAAGCCTTCAATCAAACATTCTGTGGTGATGGAAGTGGTCTGTATTCTTGATGTCCACTGTAGTAGCCCCGGGCCATGTGTGACCTTTGAGTGCTTGTGATCTGGCTGCTGTGACTGGAGAACTAAATTAAAAATTTTTCTTTATCCTAATAGCCACATGTGGCCAGTTGCTACTGTGTTGAGCAGCCCAGCTAGAACCTTAAATAATAGATGGTGACCTAATAGTGAAGAAAATCGTAGGTAATTTTTGCCCTTAGATGTAAGACTACCTGTAAATTTTCTTTTTTATCCCAGATATATTGTGTTTATTCTTAGACGTGGTAACTGCAAATTATCCCAGGTAAAAATCACCTTAAAAAGCGAAAACATATTTTCACTAGCCTGTAGACAATGAGAAAATTCTCTTGAGGTGACGGAAGACAGAATTTGAGTGTCAGACCTATTGCCTTTTTCCAGGAATTAACTAAAAGGCATAAGATCTAGAAGGACAATTTTTTCTGGTTTCCCCCCCCCCTTTTTTTGGCATAACCGTCTCATACATTGTCTATTCAGAAAAAATTATTTGTTGAAGGATTATTTCTCCTTCTCTAGACAGTCAAAAAGGTTACAGAAGCATTTATATATATAGTTAGAATAATTTAGTAGCTGGCCACAGAACCCTCCTGCACAATGAAGAAACTCTAGATACAGTCTGTCATCGAGCCGTTCAGTCAATGATTCATTTCTATAGCACCTAATACTGTCAGCTTGGCAACCGGTAACTCCAAAAGGCACTGTCCTTGACCGAAAATGTATTTGAATGCCCAGAGGTCCTGGTTTTACTTGCCATTCCTGCATTATATCTTTTTTTTTTGTCTGCGTTGGGTCTTCTTTGCTGCGTGCAGACTTTCTCTAGTTGCGGTGAGCGGGGGCTACTCTTCGTTGGGGTGCGCGGGCTTCTCATTGCGGTGGCTTGTTGTGGAGCACGGGCTCTAGGCGCATGGGCTTCAGTAGTTGTGGCTCGCAGGCTCAGTAGTTGTGGCGCAGGGGCTTAGTTGCTCCACGGCATGTGGGATCTTCCTGGACCAGGGCTCGAACCCGTGTCCCCTGCATTGGCAGGCGGATTCTTAACTGTTGCGCCACCAGGGAAGCCCCCTGCATCATATCTTAAAATAGGAACTCTGGGAAGCCTGATTCACTGGGAGAAATAATTTGGTTGCTTGGTGGAGAGGAGTATTCACTGTGGATGGGGTCTTCAGAGGAAATGGCACAGGTAGACCTGTCCTCAAGCAAGGTCATGTGTGGTATTTTCTATTGTCATGGCTATATGAAATTCATGTAGAAATTCATGCAGATGTATCTATATGTAGTTATACTTTTTTTTTAAATGAAGGAAGTTATCCTTCCTTAATTGGTGAATTAATTCCCAGACTCACTTGGTAAACCATTATTGGAATGGAATACTACTCCATAATAAAAAAGAACAAACTATTGATCCATCCAAGTTGTTGGGTGGATCTCAAAGTCATTATGCTGAGCGAAGAAACCTGTCAAAGGTTTGTATACTGGATGTCTTCATGTAATTTTTGAAATGATATTGATTATAGAGATGGAAAACAGATTCCTGGTTGCCAGGAGTTAGAGAGAGGATGGTTGGTATGACTGTACAGGGTATCATATCTTTAGGGATAATGGAGCAATTCTGTATCTTGATTGTCATGGTGGTTACATGAATCCTTACATGTGATGAAATTACGTAGAACTACACACACACACACACACACACACACACACACACACACACGAGTGCATGTAAAAACTAGTGAAATCCGAATAAAACCTGAAAATTGTCCCAATGTCAATTTCCTAGTACTAAAGTTATATTACCTTTGGGGGACTTGGGTAAAGGTTACATGGGATATCTCTGTATTATTTTTGCAACTTCTTATGGGTCTATAATTATTTCAAAATAAAAAGTTAAAACTTATTTGGAAATATTAGAGATGAAGCCATTTAGAAATGCCCTCAGAGGGAGCTGGGTTTGATGAGAGGAGCAAAATGAAGAACTTAAAGCCACATGAATAATGATGCTGATAATAACTGAGTACTTCGTTCCTGCCACTTGATTGGCCATCATCCATGTTTGGCTATTTCCATATGCTCCTCACGTTATGCAAATCATGTGGTCAATTGCCTCTTTCCTTCAATTAACTGGATTGTAGGGACTTGGTCAGAAATCGGAAAACTCTCCTATCAGGTAATAAGGAAGAGACTCATGGTTTACACCCATGTTCAATATCTATAGAGGATGGCTTTCATCATGTTTCAAATAAGTACTTTGCCATGGTTCAAATATATTTTGTGACTTTATATATTTTGTGCCTTTATGACACATCAAAGAGTCAAAATGCAATAAGCAATTTTTAAACTTTTTATTTTTAAAATATAGACTTATAAAAAGTTTCAGAAATTGTACAGAGAAGATCCCATGTACACTTAACCCAGTGTGCCTCTATGGCTACATCTTACGGAGGTATAGTCAGTATTTAAACCAGGACAGATGACATTGGTACGAAGTTCATGTGTGGTTCCATGCCATTTTTTATCACATCTGTAGATCCATGGAACAATCACCACAATGTATTTATTTTTATGCTGGTGTCTTAAGTGCTAATTAATTAAGCTCATTAAGCCTCTAATAAACTTATTCTCCTGTTCGGTTAAGAGGTGGTTTCACTAGAATGTAGGTGAAGTGGTGTCCAAGTAATATTATGGGTTCAGAGAATAACTGGGCTGGATGAGCTGCCCCTTGGGTTTCATTTCCAATAACTTCATTTTTAGTTTTGCCACTAATTTTGGTATGGCTTATTTTTAAAGCAAAGCTGCATTTAAACCAGGCTGCATGTTTTTGTTATTACTACTATGAAAACTCTTATGAACGCTTTCCTCCAGTCAACTTCCACTATCTTACCTTATTTTTTGACTAACAAAATAAATATTTTATACTAAAGTCTTGAAGAAAAGCAAAATCACACAGAATTTTACAGCAGGAACTTATGACACTATTTTAAGTAACTTTGTAGTTAACCACTTTTTACTAGAATCAGATAAAAGCCATTTAAAAGGTTAGTCACTGAGTCCAGGCTTGCCGTCTTGTTCACTGTTCCTATAATTGTATTTTATTTCTAAAGAGATTGTAAATTCCTGATAAAGACCAGGTACCTACCACAATGCCTTGCACACAGTAGATGCTCAGAAAATATTTGCTGACTGGTTGATCAGGTGCTGTGTTCATTTGAAAAATAAGAAGAAAGCCCCCATAATTATGATGATTTTGATTGTGTTCATTGTCGTGGTCCGAATGCGGGTTGGAAAAGAATTTCCAGATACAAGGCAGAATGTAAAGAAGATAGAATTTATTAGAGGCAAGACTCACTGCCAGAACAGCGGGCCGACTTCCTAGTAGTCTGGGAGAGTTGAGCCGAACATGTGCTATTGATCAGTTTTTATAGCCAGAAAACAAGGAATGGTCCGAGGTGAAAATTTCATTTACTGATTGGTCGAGGCACATATACCTTCCTTCTACAGGGTGGAAGTGGGACAGGGCATATGCCTTTCCTTATTTGGGAAAGGTCCCATTACCCAGGTGGGCGTTGCCCAGGTGGGCTCAGGAATTTCTTAACCATTGGTAGGGAGGGCGATTAAGAGTCTGGTAGGTGGTGTGTCGCTGAAACTTTTTCAGGCAGGGTCGTCCTTTGTCCTTGAAGCACCATTGTCCTTGGGGCACCACATCATGTCCCTATTTAATTGGATCACTCAAATTTCCAAAGTGATCGTTGGCTTCTTAAGTGGACAGTACAGATTCTAGGGTCAACATTTCCAGTAGTAGTTTTAGCAGGTTCTGTAAAATTTTCTCTGCTTGAATCTAATGTAAATGATTCCATGGTAGTCGGAGAAGCTGGTTCCAATTATGCTTTTTTACCCCCATCACTTTCATTTAAAGAAAATGAAACTCTATTTACTCTCCCCTTTGATTTTCTAGATGTTCAGGATTCTGTCAGATGAGCTTTACTCTCTTTCTTTGCTTCAGAATTTGTTTTACTAGTGGAACAAGAGGATGCCCTCAATATGGTTCAGAAGATGAAGGGTTTTTGCCTCTTTTCAAGGCTAGATCCTTTGTTGTCACAGAAGCCTGGCTCTGCTCATAATTTCACTTTTAATGAAGTCTTTAAAAGATGACATGTAATGATGAAAATAATTCTAGTTCTTAATACTTTAATATCAGGGGTACTTGGCCATAAGACTTAAACAATACCACTGTGGCCCAGAGAACTTATTGGGAAATTAACTGTTGCCTGAATTTTGATATCTAACCTTGTAATTCTGCAGGTTTCAATTCCAGATGATCTTATACCATGTGATATTTTATAGTGTCATTCTTTTTTTTTTTTTTTTAAAGTACATTGGTCTTTTTTTTTAAATTTATTTTATTTATTTTTAGCTGTGTTGCGTCTTTGTTGCTGCGTGCGGGCTTTCTCTAGGTACAGCGAGCGAAGGCTACTCTTCATTGTGGTGCACGGGCTTCTCATTGTGGTGGCTTCTCTTGTTTCAGGGCATGGGCTCTAGGCGCGCGGGCTTCAGTAGTTGTGGCACGCGGGCTCAGTAGTTGTGGCTCGCAAGCTCTAGAGCGCAGGCTCAGTAGTTGTGGCACACGGGCTTAGTTGCTCCATGGCATGTGGGATCTTCCCGGACAAGAGCTCGAACCCATGTCCTCTGCGTTGATAGGCGGATTCTTAACCACTGCGCCACCAGGGAAGCCCTATAGTGTCATTCTTAATTTATGAGAATTAATCATGTCATTTTAGAAAAATGACATAAAATCACATATAAAACAGTATCCCAGTATTTTTACATACACACATACACATGGGTGGGGAAGACTAAAAGGAATATTCCAAAAGGAAAACAGTGGTGATTTCTGAGTGGTGGGATTATGGATACTTTTTATTCTCCTCATCACGTTTTCCCAAAATGTCTGAAATGAACGTATAATTCTTTTATAATCAGACAGGAAAAGAAAAGATAGCATTTTAAAAGAGCTATATTTATGGGGGGCTTTTAATAGTTGCCTCTTTAATAAGTATACTTTTCATCCTCATCTCCCCACTTTCTCTCATCAGAAACCATTCAGTGTTTTTTTTTTTTTTTTAATTTATTTATTTATTTATTTATGGCTGTGTTGGGTCTTCGTTTCTGTGCGAGGGCTTTCTCTAGTTGCGGCGAGCGGGGGCCACTCTTCATCGCGGTGCACGGGCCTCTCACTGTCGCGGCCTCTCTTGTTGCGGAGCACAGGCTCCAGATGCGCAGGCTCAGTAGTTGTGGCTCACGGGCCTAGTTGCTCCGCGGCATGTGGGATCTTCCCAGACCAGGGCTCGAACCCGTGTCCCCTGCATTGGCAGGCAGATTCTCAACCACTGCGCCACCAGGGAAGCCCCATTCAGTGTTCTTTGTTTTTGTTTTTTTTGCTTTTGGCTGAGCCGCGTGGCTTGCGGGATCTTAGTTCTCAGATCAGGGGTTGAACGGGGCCCCTGCAGTGAAAGTGCAGAGGCCTAACCACTGGGCCAGGAACGTCCCAGAAACCATTCAGTGTTAATAGCAAAATCCAGAAAAGTAAATTTAAAAAAAATGGTACACATTGATCTTTATGTGTTGCATATTTGTCCCCAAGGGATACGTGTGTGGTCTCCCTCTCTCCCCCTCCCCTTCAGTGAGCCCTTTTCTCAACACTAATTCTTTCTCCATTTTCTCATTCATTCTGCCTCAGGGGAATTAGTTTCCTTTTACTTTCAATCTTCCTTAACTTTAAAATTTTCCCTAGATCACTGGGTCTTAACATAGGTTTTATTCAAACAGTAAGGTGCATACCAATCACAGAGGGCTATTGTTAAAATGCAGATTCTGACTCACTAGTTCTGGGGCAGAGCCTGAGACTCTGTAATTCTAACAAGCACCTAGGTGATGCTGATACCTTGCACCACAGTTTGAGGAGCAGAGTTATAATTATGGTCCTGGGCTACCCTCATTGGAATGGGCTGGGGTACCCGTTAAACATGCAGATTCCTGGGCCCACCCTCTGCACTGTCCCAGGCTTCACCCGGAGATTCTCCTGCGTGTTGAAGTTTGAGAACCACTGCCTTAGGTTTAAGTGATTGCTAACTGTGCTGGACGTCACAGCCATTTTTCCCTGAGTGTTAGGAAAGCACCCCTTTGGGGATGGGGAATAGTTTAAAAAGCTATGTTGAAAGTTGTCTATTCTGTGATGTCTATTAATTTCCTCATTGTTCCACAGGGATGTGGACTGGGTAGGGGGGTACCCTGGGAAAATTCCAGGCCACACATTAGCATTTGTTGTTCCAGATAGGTTTTAGTATAATCCGTGGCCAATGTCCAGTTTCTGTTGAGTGTTCGCAAGGCTCCCAGACCATGAACCATCTTTCTTTCCAGGGAAAGATAGCTGAGGATACCAGGAAGATTCTCCTTAAGGCAAGAAAATGCTTCTTTTATAAATTCATCTATAAACTCAGGGAAATGGGACTTCAAGAACTTCCATGGACTTGAGCAAAAGCTAAAAGTAATTAGGATAGATATCCTCCATTCAAAACCGCTAGGTTGGGCTTCCCTGGTGGCGCAGTGGTTAAGAATCTGCCTGCCAATGCAGCGGACACGGGTTCAAGCCCTGGTCTGGGAAGATCCCACATGCCACGGAGGAACTAAGCCCGTGAGCCACAACTACTGAGCTTGCGCGTCTGGAGCCTGTGCTCCGCAACGGGAGAGGCTGCGACAGTGAGTGGCCCGCGCACCGCGATGAAGAGTGGCCCCCACTTGCCGCAACTGGATAAAGCCCTCTCACAGAAACGAACACCTAACACAGCCAAAAATAAATAAATAAATAAATAAATAAATTAATTAAAAAAAAAAACCCGCTAGGTTGTACCACCATATTCATTGCAGCATCATTTATAATAGCTAAGACATGGAAGCAACCTAAGTATCCATAGATAGATGAATGGATAAAGAAAATATGGTGTAAATAGACAATGGACTATTACTCAGCCATAAACAAAGAAGGAAATCTTGCCACTTGTGACAACATGGATGGACCTTGAGGGCATTATGCTAAGTGAAATAAGTCAGGCAGAGAAAGACAAATACTGTATGGTATTACTTATATGTTGAATCTTTCTTTTATTAAACTATTGTTGATTTACAATATTGTGTTACTTTCAGGTGTACAGCAAAGTGATTCAATTATATATATATAATTACATATTATATATACTTTTTCTGATTCTTTTCCATTATAGGTTATTACAAAATATTGAATATAGTTCCCTATGCTATAGAGTAAATCCTTATTGTTTATCTATTTTATATATAGTGGTCTATACCTGTTAATCCCATGCTCCTAATTTATCCCTCCCCTCCCCCTTCCATGTTGAATCTCAAAAACAAAATAAAACAAAAACACAAGCTCATAGATACAGAGAACAGATTGGTGGTTGCCAGAGTTGGGGGTTGGGCAAAATGGATGAAGGTGGTCAAAAGATAAAAACTTCCAGTTATAAAATAAATAAGTCATGGGGTTGTAGCGTACAGTATGGTGACTACAGTTAATAATATTGTAGTTATATTTGAAAGTTGCTAAAAGAGACCTTGAAAGTCTCATCAAAGGAAAAAAGTTGTGTAACTATGTAAGCTAATGGCTGTTAACTAGACTTTGTGGTGATCCTTTCCTAATGTATACAAAAATCAAATCATGTACACCTGAAACTAATATAATGTTATATGTCAGTTACACCTCAATTTTTAAAAAAGAATGTATATGGAGGAAAAAAATGCTGTAAACATCCAAAGATCTTTTTTCTAATATTTACTGATCTAATTTATTTACTTATTGTTGGGAAGTAGTGAGAGAAGTCTAGCCCTTGCATTTGATATTGTTTAGTCCTTGACTTTATGCTGAAAAGTATGTGCAGTTAATGGCCATTTCTTTCTCCACCTGCAACTCCCATGGGGCAATTAAGTCTCCATGAACTGTTCTAATTCTTACTAGGAGACCATCTAATCCCTAAAGTAATTTAGAAGCATTATTGTGTTTACTGATATTCATAATTATATGCATTCAGTAGTGATTAAGAGGCCACAGTTGGATAATCAAAAGCTGACGGTTTTCTTGTCGTTACATGAAAAGATAGTCCCTCATTTCAGCCGTTAAGCCATCAGTGTTGAGCAAATTGGATACATAAAAACTTGCAATATTATAATGCTCTTATCACTCAAGTATGAGCCTTGTCATTTCCACAGCTGAGACCCCTTCAATCAAAATACCAGGCCATGCTTTCTTTCTGGAGGTCTGTTTGGTTTAAATTTTAGCTGCCACAGAGTACTGTCATTCAGACTTGGGGACGGTGCCTTCAGAAGGGTTTTCTTGAGAGCTAGAAGTGTTGTCTGTTTATGGAGCAAACACTAAGTTCTACTCGAGAAACTGCTACCTGCTGTTTGCACAGTTAATTTTTGGTTTCTGTTTGGTGAGCAAAGAAGCAGCCGTGGGTCTGGAAAAGTAACATCTCACCTCGAGTTCTCAACGACCTTATTTTTCAACGTCTAACAATGCTAACTGTAAAAATCTTAACTAAGAAGAATCCTAGCCACAGTTGGAGGGATGTAGCATAAACCATCAAACGTTTGTTTGGAAAGGGTTATATTTGAAATTCCACTTTGCTTCTCTTGGTGCGTGCAGCTTTTAAATACCATGGATTCGGAAGTCTGGTTCCTAAGGAATAGAGAAATTTTTTTATAAAGGGCCAAATAGTAAATATTTTAGGTTTTGTGGACCATCAGCCTCTGTTGCAACTACTCAAATCTGTCATAGCAGGAAAGCAGCCACAGACAGACATACACAATATCGTGACTGTGAATTTCATATGACTTTCTCGTGTCTTTTAAAAAAATTATTATTATTATTATTTGTTTTTGGCAAAAACATGCAGTTGTCTGGATTTGGCCCGTGGGCCATGGTTTGTTATTCTCTGACACGGAGCATCAAAACTGTTTTGTTTTTAGAATTTCATTGACCACTGACCGAGCTTCTATAACTAGCTTCATTATGAATTTTGCTTTCTCCTTAAGTACCCACTGATTTTCTCCAGCATCTTTTCGCTGTTTGACTCTGTGACCAGAGGCAGTTTCCTATGACACATCAAGATGATAATAAGAAGCAAGTGTAACATGCAAACCTCAGGATTGCTATAAAAATAACCATACAGTGACCATGAGTCATTTTTGAGAATCTATGACAGCCAAGCCCGTTGGTACTCAATGGTTTCTAATCAGCATCACTAGGTGGTATGTAATCTTCATACAGTTGCAAAGTAGAAACAGCACCAGAGGTGTTTTAGATTTGTACATATTCCCGTATGATTAGCTACATCTTAATCTGGACAGACTTTGAAGATGGGATTTTTCCCACCATTTTAGGGAAGGATCCTCTGGTGTTAAAACTATTTTATTCCTTTGAGTACCTTTTAAAAATTGGCTCTAAGATAAATGTTTCCCAACTTTTCCTATGAATCGGCTTCTAGGTCTTTGGGTCTGAGTTTTCAGTTAAATTTTTTAATGGAGGCATGAAAGGAATATAGATACAGCCCATCGGGAGTTGGCATGTAGTCTTTCGCTGATGGAGCAAATGTTTCAAACTGTTGTTATTCAAGATGGTTTTCGGTGTCTGCGCCCCCGGGAGATGGCCCTTAGCTACGGGAGGGTGGGAGGTGACCAGGAGCCGCCTCACTAACTAACAGAACTGCGGGCCGGATTTCTGGCCTGAACCCAGACGTTTCAGCGCCTCGTAGCTCCTAGGGAACCTGACAGGCAATTGTATTATGAAAGCTGACATGCTGAATGGGCCGCTTTTAACGATATTCTTTACCTGTCTCTTTGTGTTAAAGTGGGAACGAGCAAAGTAGCAGAGGAGAGAGTCAAGGAGGGTGGGAGGGAGCTGGCAGGTGGACTAAAATATCGGGCGGGTTTCATGTGCGGAGCCCACTGTAGACTGCGTAACAAGAAAGGGTTGCACAGAACAAATCTCTTTTGTTCCCTGTCATCTTTAAATGAGTGTCAAAGTAGGCAGGGGGGCTTTGACCGTTAACCGCACAATTTAGCCGGCCTGTTGTGTCCTGTGGGCCCCACCTCCTTGGAGTTTCTCAGATTAGAAAAGAAGACCCCAGCCCCTTATAAATGGGCCATCTCTTGTTCTTTGTGTCCAGACTGCCCAGTGTGAAATCCACAGTGACGTTAAATGTTTTCTAATGAATAATTACTGAAAGGAAATGGAGGACTATATGTGTAATGGATTGTAGCGCATTAAAATGTTTTATTTTGCGCACAAAAATGTTGTCCTTCACAAGCACCGTGATTGTTGCAAAAAGGCCTTTGTGCCGGACCTGTTTCAATGGATTATCTGCAAGCGTTTCCATCCCAAATGGGAATCAAAGGCCGCTTTTGGCAAACTAATGTTTTTCAAGATGGCAGCCATGAAACACATTTAGTATTTAAAGTTGCGGGGTTTAAAGGAATGTTTGAACTCGGGAGATTTTCTCACTTACTTTCCCCCCTTTTGATTTGGGAAAGGGTAGCAGCTCCCCCCCCCTCGCCCCCGACCTCTGTCCTGTTCCGGCAGCCGGACGGACGGTCCTCCTTTAGCGACTCTTGGAGACTATTTCTTAGAGACAAGCAAAGATGTCCCAGGCGTGGGTGGTTGGCACTTTCTCTTGGCTAAATTTCATTTTATTTTTTTCCTGGATGCATGTGGATGAATATGTGACTGCAGAGTATTTCAAATGTCACCTTGTGGTGAACTTATTAAGAATTTCCCAGTGGGTTTTACGGGGCAAACTATTGGGATTTGAGTGGCTATTCAGCGTCTAAGCATTGAGATCCTTGGGTTTGTGTGCCAGCTCTAATCGGTTTATGACAAAACTAATGGGAGTTTCTGTGCTGCTTGAATTGGTGCAGGGATATCTACTTCAGAGTTTCAGCACTGTTTTGTTGCCAGTGAGACAACTGCCATAGCAAGGGTCTTCTCTCTCTTTCCCTGGAATTTTACTAATACTAACGTGAGGGTGCTGAGGACAAGAATAGCTGTGTCCGATGCTTGGCAAAATTTTTCTGGAAGGTAATGTTCCAAACTCTTTGGTCATCTGCCTTCATGGGGTTGAGGGTAAATGTGTTCGTTCCCTGGAAGAAGTCTCTTTGGTCCTTATGGATGTAGCCAAAGACATCCACAGTCTTGCTTTTTTCCGTGGGATTAATCATATTGAAATATTGTACTAAGAAAAAAAGACCAGATACGCATTTCTCATCTGCGAATTAAAGATGTCGACAGAAGTGGGTCTTTTTTTTTTTTTTTAATAGTTACTTTATTTATTTATTTTATTTTATTATTTATTTATTTATTTTTTGACTGTGTTGGGTCTTTGGTTCGTGCGAGGGCTTTCTCTAGTTGCGGCAAGTGGGGGCCACCCTTCATCGCGGTGCGGGGACCGCTCTTCATCGCGGTGCGCGGGCCTTTCACCGCCGCGGCCCCTCCCGCTGCGGGGCACAGGCTCCAGACGCGCAGGCTCAGCAGTTGTGGCTCACGGGCCCAGTTGCTCCGCGGCATGTGGGATCTTCCCAGACCAGGGCTCGAACCCGTGTCCCCCGCATTGGCAGGCAGATTCTCAACCACTGCGCCACCAGGGAAGCCCCAGAAGTGGGTCTTGCTTGCAAGATGCTGCCTGAAATCCTCGTTGGTTCTTAAGCTTTAGATAAGAGACACAGCCACAGGATTCTGTGTTAGAAATAGATACAAAAATCAACAGTTTTAACAGGTACAACAGAGTATTGATCTCCTTTCCGATAATGTGAACATAATTTCCATCCCCCGAGTCTTTCTCTGTTGGTTTATCCTGGTTACCTGCTGTCTTCACAAGTCTAACTAATTTTCCAGGTGAAACAAGGCTTCTCAGTGACTTAGCTTTCCCAGCTAAGGTTTTATAGAGAATAAATGAAAAATAAAAGTGTGCACTTCCTCACAGTCACTGCTGTCCTACATTCTTTATCTTGAGAGGAATCATGACGATTAAGATGTGATTTTTTTTTGGTCTTGTTTTTAAATTTATTTATTTTTGGCCGCATTGGGTCTTCATTGCTGTACACAGGCGTTCTCTAGTGGCAGTGAGCGGGGGCTACTCTTCGTTGTGGTGTGTGGGCTTCTCATTGCGGTGGCTTCTCTTGTTGCGGAGCACGGGCTCTAGATGCGCTAGCTTCAGTAGTTGTGGCACACATGCTCAGTAGTTGCGGCTCACGGGCTCTAGAGCGCAGGCTCAGTAGTTGTGGTGCACGGGCTTAGTTGCTCTGCAACATGTTGGATCTTCCTGGACCAGGGCTCGAACCCGTGTCCCCTGCATTGGCAGGCAGATTCTTAACCACTGTGCCACCAGGGAAGCCCCAAGATGTGATGTTTTTTAAAAGGCTTTTTATTGTGGGGTATAACCCACACACTGAAAAGAGTATAAATAAATGTGCAGTTTGATTAATTATTATAAAGCTCACACCCATATAACCACCATCCTGGTTACCCCAGAAACCCCTCATGTGCCTCTTTCATTCAACTCCTTTCATAGCCACTAAAGATAATCACTATTTGGATTTTCATGACTTTTTTTTTTTAATCATTTGTTGAGCATTTGCAAACAAAAATTACAGTTTTTAAAAAAATCAGACTAGTTTCACAAAGTGGAAGCATCTAGATGATTTTAACTGGTGCAGAGATGGCATAGTTGTGTGTTCATGTGTATTGGGGGAAAGAACTAGCAAACCGAATGCATCACTGTGCAGATACTATTACTTAGAACAAAATGAAAGTAGGCCTTGTTACTGATCTTGCATCAGTACAAAGAAAAACAACTGAGTCAATAATAGAAAAAGGTCAGACTTGGACCCAGCAAAAGTCACAACTGAAACGTGCAGTGACTGGATTCATTAATGATTGTCTTTTGGATGGAGCAGATTGCTTCCAGTTTAAGTTTGGAGAGAAAGCAGACATCCAATAGCCGTTATTGTTCAGCCACCAAAGGCTTTGTAACACTGTCAGCAAAAGTGAGAGCTTTTACTCACATGCTACAAGTCACCAAATAACTGTTGAGGAACATCAAGGTGTGTCCTTGTTATTCCGTTGATGGAGGGCAGGGCGCCACTGATCGAGAGATTTATTGAAAGGGCATATCCCTGTATTGAACCTCATGGTTTAAAATTTGAGCTCTAGCTTGAGCCCAAAGATCATCCTTTTTCTACTGAATTTATTAAAAAAATTCTATCCATTATGTTATCGTTACCAAACGCAAATTCATGTGCCTGATGCATAGTGAGGCCAAACAAACCAAAACCTTGGAGTTTGGAGCAGAGAAGGGTTTATTGCAGGGCCATGCAAGGAGACGGGGGCTTGTGCCCAAAAAACCCCAAAGTCCTTGAAGGGTTTCAGCAAAGCACTTTTAAAGGCAAGGTGAGGGAGGGCCATGGTTACTTGTTGCAAACTTCTTGGTGTGGGAATCCTTTGTTTTTGCAGCTGTCCACATAGGTCAGGTCACCATGTTCCTGTAAACCTCCAACAAGACAAATTCTCTGTTCTGCAACTTTTTATCTCTGTGTGAATGGACTCTTAAAGGTCAGAGCCCTGAGAATAGGCTACCCTGTATATTTCAGGCTATAGGCAAAATTCTTTTACAAAAGATGCAGAGCCAGCATGACTAAGCACAGGAAAAGGAACAGATCTAATATGGAGTCAGATTTGTTCTTCCCTATTACATTATGTCTTATTTCACTGGTTACAAGCATAGAAATAACCCTAATTAGGCCAAAAAGGAATTACTTTTTTCTTTTCTTTTGACCTTAGATGCAGGTGACAAAGATGGAGAGTCCCCAGTTCATATCACACATTGTGGTCTTTGTGAAGTCTCCCTCCTGATTTGTTTTCCTCCTTCTTCTCCCCTCCATTCACCTTCCCAATTAGAGATTCCCTCCCCCTCAGGGCATGTGGAACACATCCTTAAATATGGCTATGTCCACGTGCAACATGTAGCTTTGTTTTGCATGTTGCTTAAAGGGTAAAGTTGTTTCTTTGTCCGTCATAATGCATGTAATATCTTTCCACGATACTGTGACTTCCCAGGTGGTCCAGTGGTTAAGACTCCTCGCTTCCACTGCTGGGGGAATGGGTTCTGTCCCTGGTCAGGGAAGCTCCACATGCCTGCAGTGCGGCCGGGGGAGGAAAAAAAAAAAAAAAAGATTCCCTGGGGTGCATCTCCCATGCTATTCAGTCCCTAGTGGTAGACACTGAGGTGACCTCCAAACTGAGCTGTCAGTAATGACCATTTCCCTTCTTTATATTCCTGCAATCAAGGTCTAAGTCCCTGGAGAGAGAAATCTGGAAGTCTGAGCTGTGTCTTCCACCCTCTTCTTGGCTAAAGGAGGTGGGACCATCTTACTGGACTGGACCATGTGACACCTTCCAGTGGGAGAGAGGACACACCTGTGGTAGGAGTGTAGTCAGAGGAGGAGGTACAGGGGCTGTGAGACCAAAAACAGACATTTAGTACCACAATAGGAAAACGAAATAACAATACTCTTGGACTCAGTGTCTGACCAGGCAGTGGGAAAAGTAGACAGACACAAGAAGTGGGAACAGTGTGGACAACCGAGTACCTGTACCTGTCACCTCATGTAACCCTGTCTGGCCCACATCCCAGTCCAGTCTGGGACTATTAGCATATATTTGCATATATATTTTGCAGTCACAGTACACATATACATTTGTACTCTGCTGCTCTCCCTTAAAAGGGAGAAAACATCAGCTGCATAATCTCATAAATATTACTTTAATCTCTATACATACTCTCTCCAGTTGGTGTAATATACTTGACTCTTTACTGTTGAAAATTTAATGTAGATTTTAGAGAACACCACAGAAACATAGAAACATCAGTTGTTCAAAATATTTCCTTAGCAGAAATTCTCAGGCACAGCATTACTGGACCAAAGGTATAATAATTATTCTAATGATTTTTTTTTTTTTTACATATGACATTACCTTTCTAGAGAGAATCAAAACTTACTATGCTACTTGCAGTGTATTTGGTTTTAATCTCACCTCAACCTTGCAAGTATTGTGTATTATTCTGTCCCTTACTTGATATTTTCTGGTAAAAGCATGATGCTGTTATTTTCATTTGTATGAATTTAAATATTACTGATGTTGAGCACCAATAGGTAATCTTTGGCCCAGATGTCAGATACTGCACAGGCAACAGTAGTAATGGCAGTAACGTAGCTCAATCCGGGGCATGTTCCTTATTACAATTTTGTTGCAAAACTGAAAATGCTTCCCAGGCAAGTGGCAGTATGTAGGCAAAACCAAAGGAGATCAAGCTTCTATTTAAAGAATGGCTTTGGGATTTTTCTTCCCATCCTTTTCTTCCATCTCATACTTTTCCCCTCTGGCACTTGGAGCCCCGTGGGGGCGGGTGGTAAGCTTGGAGTTGGGTGCAAGAGCTCTGGAGTCAAGCCTCCCTCACTTACCATCCGTGGGCCTTAGATAGTTCTTTCCTCTTTTGAAAAATCAAGATAGGTGCTATTATCTTTGTAATGGGGCTTTGTAAGGAATAAATGAGATGATGAGATGGTTGACATAAGGCTAAGGACCCAGCACCAGCACCCAGGGTGCATTTGTGGCCCATTCTCCATCACAGAAGGAGGGTGAGATGCCTCTCTGAGACCCACTACCACCCAGACCACGGAGATGTGCCTTCCCCGGAACTTCGTGTGCTTTTTCTTTTCAGTTCACTTCTTTTTGCCAAAACTTCTCAAACCTGTGTCCCATCAACTTTAGGCACTACAATCGAACCCAAAGCAAAGGGGTCCAGTGGTGAGTTTTTAGCCAAAGCTACAATCTATCCAAGATAGGGGGGCTTGGAGAAGTTTGGGGGTCCCCATCTGTACCCCTCAAGTCTAACCACATAAGGATCCTTGAAACAGCCCTAGAACTGGCTTTGAGGCCATTGTATCTGGTGGTTTTATTTTGTGGTTTAAGTAGGATGAGCAAATCTATTCAAGGTTCCAGAACAATCTCCTTGCCACAGAACCAGAAGCTCTAAATGCAGGACACATCTGTGGTTCTCACTCAGATGCAGATAAACCTGTTATATGAAAGGGATGAAGTACTATGTTGGAGCATTGAAACAGACATAGAAAAACACTTGCATTTGCTACATAAAAGGCCAAATTGAGTAGAGAAAGAAGAATGAGTTGGGAGTGACAGTTGTGTGTTGAATCCCAGCTCAGCCCTTTACTGGCTGTAGAAACTTAGTCAATTCTCACTATTATTACTACATCCATTGTTATTTTATTATTTACTACTTCTGGGGGAGGGAATACTTTTTATTTGGTGCTACCTCATATCATTACAACAAATCTATTAAAGAAATATTGCGACCTCACGTTATATGGTAGCAACCTATTTGCGAGATTCTGTACCTTTATAGAGTTCCAGTCTATCTCATGTACCATAATTTAATTTACCTATTTCCCTATTGATGAATATTTGGATTTTATCTTTGTGAGATCATATATAATAGGATAAATATAAATAAAATTACTGCATCAAAGAATGTGTACTTAATTTTTAAAATATAATAACAAATTACATTTCATTGCCATACTCTCACAAAGTATGTTCTCAAACTTTACCTATCAAATTGCTAAAAATGAGAAATGGTATTTCAATAGTATTTCGATATATCTTAAATAGCATTTCTCTTTGGAGAGAAGTTAAGTATTTTTTCCTTGTGTTTAAAAGACAAATTTTCATGTTCTTTTCTGTGAATTATTGTTTATTTCCTTTGTCCACTTTTGGGGTGTATGCATGTGGAAGGGTGTTCGACTTTTTCTTATTGATTTATGGAAGCTCTTATATGAAGGAAATGAGTCATTTGTCTGAGCTGTGAGTTGCAAATATTCTTTTCCAAAATTGTTTTTATCTTTTGACTCTGCTTATGATGTTTTTTCCTAGGCTGAAATTTTTCTATGTAGTTGATCAGTCTTTTCTTCTGTGGCTTCTGAATTTTGTTTCATACTTAGAAAGGCATTCCTCCCCTCACCTGTATTTTCTTCTAATATTTTATTTTATAATTTTCTTTTTTAATGTTTCAATCTGTGATCCTGTGGAATTTGTTTTGGTTTCTACATTTATCAAAAACAATAATTATCAAGAATGAAATGAAACTTTATCAAATGCCTTTTCGGAATCTATGAGATGCATAGTTTTTCCACTCTTGATCAATTGATATGGGAAATCTATTATTAATAGATTTTCTAATATTGAATTCCTGGAATAAATCCCACTTGATCACGTTTTACTATTCCTTTATTGTTATATTGAATTCTGTTTACTAATCACTCATTGAGGAATTTAGTATTGATATACCTAAATGAGGTTAGCTTAGTTTTTAAAAATATTTTTATTGCAAAATACCATACACAGAAAAGAATATGTATGTGTGTGACTTAAAGAATAATAACTATATGCTTCCACCCAGTGTAAGATACTAAGTACAATCCTTGATTTTCCTGGTAGTTGGATAACCTGTGAATGTATCCTTAAGCAACATATTGCTTAATTTTGCTTGTTTGGGACCTTGGTTAAAACAGAATGAAACTACACATGTATGTGTATATTCTTATGTGACTTGCTTTCTTTGAACGATGCTGCTTTTTTTTTTTTTTAAATCGAACCATGTTGATGAGCCTAATTGTGATTCATTCACTTTCACAGCTGTGCATAACATAATAGTTGAATTAAACCTCTTTGTTGAATCTCCTTATCCAGGATCTGGCATGTATTTCCATTTCTTGAAGTCTTGTTTTGTGTGCTTCTGGAGTGTGTTAAAAAGAGCATGGACTCTGGAATCAGACTGTTGAGGTTTGAATCTCTGTCAACTATACTATCTGTGTGGCAAGTTATTTAACCTCTCTGAGCCTCAGTTTTCACACCTGAAAAATGGGAGTAAATTACCTATTACCTCATAGGGTTGTTGAAAGGTTTCAAATGAATTCATATAGGAAAAGTACTTGAGGTAGTGCATGGTGCTCTGTATAACTGTTTGGTATGACTATAGCATTATGTGATAATGATAGCCATGTATTTTATTACTTTTAGAACTTGAGGTTGTTCCCTGTTTTAGCTTGTTACAAATAATGCTGCTGAGTGCTTCTTGTATTTGTCCCTCACTGCACATAAACAAGAGGAATGAAGTTGCTTGGTCATAGGGTGTGTGTCCTCAACTTTTACTAGGCTGTGCTAAATTGTTTTCCAAAGTAGTTGTACCAATTTACACTCCTATCCACAGAGTTTGAGAATTTCTGTTGCTGGACATTTTTGCTATCCTGTCCTATCAGGTTTTTAAATTTTTACCAATTTGTTAAGTATGCAATTGTATTCCACTGGGGTAAAAATTTGCCTATTTTGTATTTTTATTGGCCATTTTATTCTTCAACAAAATGCATTTGTCATTGAGCCGGTTGGTTTTTCTTATTCATCCCTAAATTCTCTTTATGTGTTAGAAATAGTTTTTCTTTCACCCTGTACCTTTTCTTTTCACTTTTTAACTATCTTTCAATAAACAAAAGCTCTTGATTTTCATACAGTCAAGATTGCATGTCATTCCCTTTATGGTTGATATATTTTTGTATGAATTATGAAGAAATCCTACCCCATGGTCATGAAGATAACTTTTGCATTCTCTTCTAAAGATTTACAGTTTTGCCTTTCACATTTAGATCTTGATTTTTGTCACATCTTTGAGATATAATTCACATACCATTCAGGCAATTCACC
Organism: Balaenoptera ricei; assembly: GCF_028023285.1. Classification (NCBI taxonomy): domain Eukaryota; kingdom Metazoa; phylum Chordata; class Mammalia; order Artiodactyla; family Balaenopteridae; genus Balaenoptera; species Balaenoptera ricei. Next base: position 18,896,405 of record NC_082652.1, on the reverse strand, counting down.
CTCTAAAATATACAACTCAAGTTTGTTATTATCAGTATATTCAGTTGTACAACCATCACCAAAATCAATTTTAGAACATTTTCACCACCTTAAAAAGAAAACTTTTATACTATAGCAGTCACTTCTCATTTCCTCCCAAACCCACTAACACTTGGCAACCACTAATTAACTTTCCATCTCTATATATTTGCCTGTTCTGGACATTTCATATAAATGGAATCATGTGACCTTTTGTGACTAGATTCTTTCACTTAGCATAGTGTTTTCAAAGTTTATCCATGTTATGTATCAGTATTTCATTCCTTTTTATTGCCAACTAACATTCCATTGTATGGATACACTACATTTTGTTTTTGCATTCATCAGTTGATGGACATTTGGGTTGTTCCCACTTTGGGGCCATTATGAATAATGCTGCTGTGAGCATGTCTATATGAGTTTTTGTGTGGACACATGTTTCCATTTCTCTTGGGTATACACCTGAGAGGAGAACTGCTGGGTCATATGGGAAGTCTATATTTAACATTTTGAGGAACTACTAGGCTGTTTTCCAAAGTGGCTGCACCATTTTATATTCCATCAACAGTGTGTGAGGGTTCCAATTTTTCCACTTCCTTGCCAACACTTGCTGTTGTCTGACATTTTGACTGTAGCCATACTAGTGGGTATGAAGTAAGTGATGGCTTATTGTGATTTTGATTTGCATTTTCCTATTTCAACTCTTCTAATATATAGACTATCTTTCAGTGTTCTTCCACAAATGATGAAGAAACTTAGATAGTTTGTTCCATAGAGTTTCCCAGTCTGGATTTAGGTGATTGTGGTGGAAGTGTTTTTTTTAAAGTGTTTCTCATTCTTTGTTTTCCTTTGAATTGGAAATTAGATTCCAGACCTGTGCAGCCTAAACACTAGTCACTAGCCACCTTTGGCTACTTAAATCTAAATTAATTAAAATTAAATTAACATTTCAGTTCCTCGGCCTCATCATATTGCAAATGATCAGAGGCCACGTATGGCTCGTGCCTGCTGCATTGGACAGTGAAGCTGCAGAATATTTTCGTCATCTCAGAAAGTTCTATTCTTTTGAAGTGTTGGCCTGATCAGGTTCAGTGAGGCTTAATCAAGATTAAGCTGTGCATGATTTGAATCCATTGAAATCTGAGATTTGCTTTATGACCCACGTGGTGGTCAGTTTTTGTCAGTGCTCTATGTGCTAAATGTATACTGTGCGATTGTTGGGTGTAGTGTTATACTTGTGTCAGCTAATTGTGCTGTTTAGATTTTCTCTGTCCTACCGATTTTTTGGCCATTGTTTTCTGTCAGTTGCTGACAGAGGTTAGTTAAGGTCTTCCACTATTAGACTGTCTGAATAAACTATAGTGCAGTTGACCCCTGAACAACATGGGGGTTAGGGGCGCCGACCCTCTGTGTAGTCGAAAATCCACTTATAGTTGATCCTCCGCAGATTCAACCAACCACAGGTCCTGTAGTACTGCTGAAAAGCAGTTTACTCTTGAAAAAAATCTGCATTTAAGTGGACCCACAAAATTCAAACCCATGTTTGTTCAAGGGTCAACTGTATAGTATGAACATACAGTGGAGTACTTTGCATCTAAAAAGGAATGAGGAATGTCATTATAAACAACTCTGAAGGGATCTCCGGGATAGATTTCCCAATGAAAAGACAGGTGGAAACATAGCATGTAGAGTTTCCAAGCATATACCTAAGAAAGGGGGGAAACAAATCTACGTGTGTATTTGCTTCCATTTAAGAAAAGAAACAATTTTAGCATTTTAAAGCTTTTGAAATGGTTATTTACTGTGGGAAGAAGGGAAAAGGGTGGAAGGGACAGGCGTGGGAGCTAGCTCTTTGAATATGCCTTATTTTGTTTTTGGCACCATTAAATATATTTTACATAATGATAAAACAAAATTTTAAAATTAGTCTCCCCAAATAAGGAATAAAACAACAGGAATGAACCTAAATATGTATCTGGTTGCTGGTGTAGATGGCCACATGGAAATCAACTATTTCAAGGGAGCTTAAAAACACAGTAATGTGCCTATACAAACCCAGTGAAGTACATTCTGAAGACGAATAATTTTAAAAATTTCAAACTCTCTTCAGTAATCATGTTGATGATGGTGTTCGTACTGCTATTTTGAGACTGTTGTGTGTATTGTGGAATAAAGCCAATGAGTAATTGACTGTGTCACTTAACTGGAATTTTAGATAGGAGAAAGAAGAAGAGATATAGGTAAAATAAGGTTGAAGAGATATAGGTAAAATAAGGTTAAGCACAAGCCCCTTAGTTGTGTATATGAATTGGTAGAATCAGAATAAACTCATGATGTATTTTATTTTAAGAATACTTCCTTGCTCTTTAGTGAAAAGCCTTAGAAACAATGATCAACCCAGTGGCAATGAGCGCCACTAGTGTCTCATTATGGTATCTACCACCTCCCCACTGAAAGAAACCAGAGCTCCTTGGGTAGATTCAAGGTCTGGGTTGAAAATATATAAAATAAACCTAAAAACAGCTTGGCATTTTGATAAGCATGGGAAGCTATCAAAGGCTATTAAGACCATGTCAAAAGGACTCAAGAGCCCACTTAAAAGCTTCCCACTGGCCAAAAATCAGATAATTTTAGCATCAGTAAGGAAAAATAATTGCCACAGAATGAAATATATCAAATACATTTAAACCTACTAGCTCATAATATTAAAAACTCATTGTCCCCTTTGAAGGATGCTACAGAACCAACTCATTATTCTGAAAATGGGAAATCAAGCATTTATCCTGCCTTTTTTTTTTTCAAACTGTACCTCAGGGTAACCAAGTAATTGATAAGGTTTCTCTTTATAGAAAGATCCCAGCTAATAAATGAAGAAGTGGTAGAACTGGAACATTACCATTTTTTTTGCAGTCTTCTAAGAAAATGTGGATTTAGGCAATGTGTATAAGAGCACTGACATCTCAAATGACAGTGAGACCTTATGTGCCTTCCGCTGGAAGTACACTTCACTGCCTATAAAGTCTTTTTGCCAGAATAACTCAAGCCTGTATTTGATAAGTCCTCTAGGTCAAACTACCAGTTTTTAGGAAATGCAGGGCAAAGAAAAACATGTTAAATGACCCCATAAGTATGCAATCAACAAAAATCCGAAGGTGGGAAATTCTACAGGACAAATTGTCCAATTTCTTCAACAAATACACTGCAAGAAAAAAGGAGAGGGAGCCCATAGAACAAGAGAGACTTGAAAGACCCATTGACTAAATTCAATGTGTAGACCTTGTTTGGATCCTAATTTGAGCAAACCAACTATACCAAAATCATATAAGATAGAGAAATTTGAACACTGATTGTGTATGATAATTAACATTAAGGAATTATTGTGAAGGTCTTTATATATGATAATGGTGTTGTGTACATATAATTTAAGAGCTTTTTACCTTTTAGAGATACCTACTGAAATATTTATAGATAGTGACATGGTATCTGTGACTTACCTTGAACGAATCCCTCCAGTGTCGGGAGGAGTGGCGAGGCATAGCTGAAGTAAGAGGGGCCGTCAGTTGGTATTTGTTGAGGCTGAGTAATGGGTACATTGGGTTTGGGATGCGTTTGATACTTTTGTGTGAACATTTTTTCATAATAAAACTTTAACTGTATATATTTACAGGAAAAAAGCTCTTTAAGGAAACATTTGAGGTAAAAAATAGTACTGGTGGTATACTGATATGACTGTAAATGTAAAGGAAGTCATCAAATAATGAAGCTTGGGGAACATGATACAGGGGACATGCAGGGGTTTGCAAACTCTCCTTTGCCCTCAGGGTTCCTCAGACTCTCTCCCAAGGAGATTTTCCCTTCCACCTTAATCAGAAAGGCTCCGCTTTTTAATTTTTGTATATTGAGGTTTCTTATGACTTACCTTGAACAAAGTGTTCTGAAGTATAAAATAAAATTCAAAAGCTACAACTCTAGGGCTTATTTTCTCCCTTAAAAAAATGCCTCCTTCTCATTTTCCAAGCTTAAGGATAGTAGCCAAACCTGTTGGCTGAGTTTAACATGCAAGAGCTGTGGTTCACATTCAGACTGCTATTCTACCAATGGAGAAGCCTTTTGGCATCTGTATTAGTCAGGTTAAGCAGCCTTAGGCTACAGTAACAAACAGGCCCCCAACTCTCAGAAGTTTACCATAACAGAAGTTTATTTCTTGTGTTCACAAAGTCTACTAGGGTCTGGATGATTCTTTAGAACTTCTCCATGTGATGACTCAGGAATCTAGGCTGTTTTGGTTTTGTGGCTCATCCATTCAATGAGAGAAATTCTCAATCATTGCAGCACTGAAGGAGTCCTAATAACCCACTAAAGGGTCTGGCACAAATGTCACTTCTATTCACAACCTGTTGTCTAGAAGTAGTTATGTGACACCACCTAACTGCAAGGGGAAATGTGGGGACAGCCCATGGAATATCTGGCAGGCATTTCTGTCGCTGCCAAAGCATCTCACCATCTTTATTCACATTGTGCCCACCTCCCCCACTGCCCTCCAACCCCCGGACACACTGGGTCAAGCACTAGATTGTGTAGAAGGTGATATGATCAGATCACCATTGACAACATGATGCTTCCAAAACAATGGTCCCGTTGGGAGCATCTCATTGAATCCCTTGCCTTCAGATGAGTGAAATACCTAAACGATCCAAGACAAAGGGTGGCCTGCTTTATTTTGCAGTGTCTGCTGCAGAGCTTGCAAACTAGTGTCCCACGAGGCTAAATACATGCTATAGGACTTTACATAAAATTCTACGTTTTAAACTTTTCTTGAGGAATTGGAAGGTTTGGCAGCACAAGCCGTATATCCGTCAACCAGCCAAAACCGAGCAGTGGCTGCACACAGATGGCCATTCACTCCCTAGTCTGAAGTGAGTCCCGGCCACCTGCAGCTTGATTGAATCCCAGTACCTGCTCTTTAGGTAGCAGAGTTTGTGATCCCTGCTGTGTGTGTTTGCGTGGTGGTATCTACTACAGTTTTATCACCCCAAAGATGGAGTTCTTTCATAGGTATAGTAAAGACCTCTCACTCTTTAATTTCCCTCTTATCTGGTCATTTATGGTGTTAATGTTCTCTTTCTTGATAAAGTCTCTTAATCGTCTTCTTTTTGGTCAAAGCTGAAACCCTTCAATTTCTTTATTACTGTTCCCTCTTCTGCTCCAATATTCATCCCTCTGACCGTTCTTGTCAATATCATTAGGATCCTCTAGCTTGTTCACACCCTTCTAAAGGTATTTTGAAATGAACTAGATAAAAGAAATCCAGATATTAGAATTGAAATACTGCAACAAACAAAACTCCAGGCTGACATGGATAGACTGTGCTTTGGCCCTTGCAAGTTAAAATTATTGTCACATTCCTTAATCTAAGAGGTTTTGTCAAATCTCTTTGGGCTGCAAGTCGCATAAGGCGCTGGGGCTGACTGCAGGACTCACTCCTGTAAGCATGCTGCGGCTCCCATCTCTAGGACTGGAATAAGAAAGAAGCTTTGTTACAATCTCTGCACCCTCCACCCGCAGAGATCCAACTGCAGTAATATTTGTGGGTACAGCTCCAGAGATTACTTCAGACTCCAGCCCACTACTAATTTAATATGGGGCTTGTTGACTACTTACCAGCGGATTTCTTTTTTGCTTTATTATGGTCTTGTTTCTAATAATCTAATTATTAGTATTAATGAGGACAGAAGCCAGTACTCACAGAGCTGATATTGTATCTGGCACTGTTCCAAGAGCTTTCCATGGTTCTGTTCAAACCAATAACCCTATGAAGTAGGTACAATTATATTCCATTTTACAGACATGAAACAGACTGGGGCTTGGAGAGATTAAGAGACTTTCCCAAGGATTTGAAACTGGACAGACTCATGTTCCAAAGTCCTGTGCTTCATCACTATACTATACTGCCTCCCTTATAAAAAATATTTAAAACGGGAATATTTGTAATCACTAATATAGTTTGATCTAAATGCATCGTTTTCATTCTTAGAGAGCAGGTGATTGCGCCTTCTAGCTCCATTTAGCTAGTGAAGGGAGACACCTGGTGGTGATCTTGTTTTTTAAAACTTTTCATTATGGAAAATTTCAAGCAAATACAAAGTAAACAGAAGAGTATAATCCCTCCTGTACCCATCACCTGGCTTCGACAATTATGAACATTCTGCCACCCTGTTATCATTTTTACCTCCACCTACTCTCCATCCTCTCCCCACTTGATTATTTTTTATGGTTCTTTTTAAAACAAAATTTACACGTATCATAATGTACATCATTGTAACCATTTATCTTAACAAATAGATACACCCATGTAACTCAGAGTCCTCTCAAGTTAGAGTATATTTCCATCACTCCAAAAATGTCCTTGGCCAGGCAGTCCCCCTATAACCAGGCAACAATTGTTGTGATTTTCACTGTCGATTAGTTTTGCTTGTCCTAGAATGTCATATAAATGGAATCATACAGCATGCAGTCTTTTGTGTCTGAGTTCTTTCACTCAGCATAATGTCTGTGTCATTGTGCATACCCGTCATTTCTCTTTTATTTCTGTACCCATTCTATTGTATAGATGTTCCACAACCATTCTCCAGTTGATAGGAATTTGGATTGTTTCCAGTTTGGGGCCATCATGAATAAACTTAATGTAAACCTTCATGTTCCAGTCTTTTTGTGGACATATGTCTACATTGCTCTTGTGTAAATACTTAGGAATGGAATTGCTGGACGAAAGGGCAGAGGTTTGGTTAACTTCATTAGAAACTGCCAGACTTTTCCCCAGTGATTCTGTCGCGTTACCTTCCTGCCAGCAACATATGAGAGTTCTGTCTGCTCCACATCCTCGCGAATGTTCGATGTCGTCAGTCTTTTTCATTTGAACTCTTCTGGTGGCATCTCATTGCGGTTCTGATGTGCATTTCTCTGATTACTAATGATGTTGAGCACTTATCTATGTGCTTATTGACCATCTATCTTCCTTTGTGAAGCATCCATTCAAGTCTTTTGCCCAATTTCTTTGTTTTTTTTTTTAACTGAGCTGTTGGAGTCTTTTATTCTAGATACAAATTCTTTGCAGGTATATGGTTCATGAACATTTTTTGGCCAGTCTGTGGCTTGCTGATTCATTTCTTAACAGTATCTTCTAATGAGAAGGTTTATATTTGATGAAGTTCTAATTTCTTTTTTTTGTCTCTTACAGTTATTTGTGTCCTAAGAAAATTTTGCCTTTCTCTGGATGCAAAGATATTCCCCTCTATTTTCTCCTAGTAGCTTTACAGATCTTGCATTTATATCTAGATCTAAAATCCATCTCAAATTAATATATATTAACTCTATATACTTATATATACATATATAAATGTATATAATATATTGTACAATATATTTTATTGTATAATATACATATGTATGTAGTCTGATGTAGGGGTTGAAATGCAATCTTTCCTTATAGATATCCGGTTGTTTGTACACCATTGGTTGAAAAGATGTTCCTTTTCCGCACCAAGTTGTTTTGGTACCTTTGACAAAAATCAGTTGACACACAGTCTTGATTATTTAAAGTAATGTGAGTCCTCTAGCTTTGTTTTTCTTTTTCAAGATGGTTGCAGCTATTCTAGGACCTTTGCACAGCCATATGTGCCAGATGTCCATGTATTGTCTCTCAGATCCAAATTCACCATTCCGTACCTGCTCTGGGATAATGAAGTGGACTCCTTAAGCATTTCTCCTTGAAGAGGGCATAATGTCAATCTTTGTCACTAGAAGGTGCTGGGAGGACATTGCAATAGCAGAAGGGTTCTCCTCACGGCTCCTTTTGCGATGTTTTGCTTTTCCTTGCCTTTCAGCTGCTGTCAGCTGCACAGTGGGATGTGGCGGGGCGGACATACACGGACTGTGTACCTAGAGCACGGAGTCCCTTGTGACTTTGCAGCCCTGGCCTGGTGACCACCTTGCTACAGTCCTCCCAGTACAGACATCACACACTTCCAGCCCTCCTACCCACAGCAGCTCCCCACTCCCTCTGCACACCCCCAGCCTCAGCTTACCTGAGCCCTGGAGAGCTGTTTCCCGCGGCCCTCCCAACCCAAACAGGGCAGCACCAGGTCTCCCGCCCAGCGGTGATCTGGCTCCCTTTGCTCGTCTGTTCCTGGGAGGGTTGTTCTGCTGCCTGGTCTGGCCTTAGTAACCTAGCAAGATTCTCCACCATCCAGCGGGCTGCCACCAACTTTCTCCGGGGAGGTCTGAAGCCCAGCCTTTGGGAGGAGACCCTCCAAATTTGTCCTTTGTTGATGCTGAAATACTCCTCTGCAACAAGATAGTCTCCTTCTGACCAGCGTTCTCATCACTCATCTGGGAATTACATAGCAAGTTTAGGCAACTAACATTCAGTGAGTACATCATGGTCAGGGAAGCAGGCTATAGGGCCAGGCTATCTAGGTGCATATCCTGGCTCTGCCTTTTGGCAGGTCTTGGACATGTTTTATAACCTCTCTGTCCTCAGTTTTCTCGCCTGTAGAATGGGCATGATAAGAGCATAGGGTCAGAATGAGGATCAATAGAGATAATGCATGTCAAGCATTTAGTGTAGTGACTAACATAGTAAATGCTCAGTTCCTGGCAGCAGCTGCTGTTACTACAGTTATTGCTTTTCCTATCATTACTTGTATCCCTAACTGGATCATAAATGCTTAATGAAGAGAGCATAATTTAATCTCTGCTCTCAACTATCCCCAGGGTTTGGGATCTTGCTATTTCCATTTTAGACGTGCAATAAAAATGACAGAATAAGTGAGTTGCTGAGGAATGTTCTGTTTCCTGTAGAAAGAAGAAGTGGGGCGGAAGCACATTCGTCTGCACATGGAAGGCACGCTGACTGCCCGGGACAAGGTCGGGGTGCAGGATTTTGTGTTGTTGGATGCCTACACCAGTGAATCTGCTTTTCTGGACAATCTTCGCAAGCGTTTCAGCGAGAACCTCATCTATGTAATGTAACCCATTTCTCAGCTGTTTTTCCTAGAGTGGTGGCTCCCTTCTGGTCTTGTCTCGATGATCGTGAACAGTATCACTCTAATTAGGTTAGCCGTTAAAGGGGGGTGTCGAGGGACCACTGTCAGGTGCACTTTGATTCTTTGAATTAAGACTTTTATGTCTGCTGGTGGCAGAGACCCAACTTAAATCAGCCTAAGCTGCAAGAGGGAATCTATCAACCTATGTAACTTCAGGGTCCAGAAATAGATCTAGGGTCTAGGGTGATGTCTTGAGGACCCTTTCCCATCCCTCTGCTTTCTTTTGCATCAGTTTCCTTCTGGAGCAGCCTCTCTGCATGGTGGCGAGGTGGCTGCCGGCAGAACCAGGCTGATATGTTATCCTCTTAAAGCTGCTACTGAGAAGGGAGCAAGTCTTCTGGGAGACGGACGATGGTTGGCTCTGATTGGCCCATGTTGGGTCATGTGTCTATCTCTGAACCAATCCCCATAGGTAGAAATGAGGAATATTCTGACTGGCCAGGCTATTCCCAGACCCACTTCTAGAGGTGAGGGATGAGGCCAGTGGCCCCCTGACCTCATGATATGGACCGAGAGCTGGAGAAGTTCTCTCAGAGGAATCTGTTGGAAGAAGGGGGACTTGATGCCAGGCAGGCAAAAGTAAGAGATGTCCACCATATCCCAGGAATCTTCAAGGGTCAAGACTGCAGTACTTTACCAGAACTCTGTTCAAGTTGGTCTCCTTGCTTCTAGTGGTCAATTTTTATTAAGATCTCCATTTATCACTCCACCTTGGTTTGATTGGTCGATTTTCAGGAAAATTCCTTTAAGGGTGCACTCAACAGTGTTTCTGTGTGTGTGTGTGTCTGTGTAGATGGGTGTGTTATTGTTTACTTTTATTAGCTTTTGCTAAGAGTAAATGAGATGATCAGAAGCAGTTTAAAAATATTTTTTAAAAAAATTGTTTTCTTATAGTTATTTTGTTTGTAATAGTGCCCGTGGCTTAGTCTACATGTGGAAACCAAGGTTACCAAAAGAAACAAGCAAAGTGTTTCTCAGAGTATACATTTTTAATCGCGGAAATAGATTTCATCTATAAGTTTATGTATAAGCAGAAGAGAAATAGTATGGTTTGGGGAAGTATAAGTGGGATGATAGGATCATCATGGATAAACGAAATGTTTCCAATCTGAACAGGTAAATTTCAGAAACTGTGTTCTATCCTGGAAGATTTCTACTGATGGAAGCGGTGCAGAGTTTTAGTCAAAATACTCATCTGTGATCCGGTTCTCTGTTTGACTTCGTCCTAGAGATTGGAAACAATAGTTGGAATGATTTTAGCATAATTGAATGTAGGCTTGAGTACCTCCAGTCTTTGAGACTCTGAAATGAAAAGCAACAACAAACTCAGAATCTGAAAACACCAGATATATTTTTTATACCATTTTTAAAGGTTACTTTCCATTTACAGTTCTTACAAAATATTGGCTCTATTCCCCGTGTTGCACAATACATCCTTGAACCTATCTTACACCCAGTAGTTTGTACCTCCCACCCCCAAACCTATATCTTGCTCCCCGTCACCTCTCCCCACTGGTAACCACTAGTTTGTTCTCTATATCTGAGTACCAGATGTATTTTTTTTAAATACCGGGATTTTAAAAAATAAATTTATTTATTTTACTTATTTATTTTTGGCTGCATTGGGTCTTCGTTGCTGCACGCAGGCTTTGTCTGGTTGCAGCGAGCGGGGGCTACTCTTCATTGCGGTGCGGGGCTTCACCACAACTACTGAAGCCCACGCATCTAGAGCCCGTGCTCCAGATGTATTTTTAAAGGAGCCTAAATATTTATTTTTATATATAAGAGCTTAGAACTTTTATTCATAATCATATTCCAAGAAGCTTTCTTTAGTGGCTATATTACAAATATAAGTACTTCAAACACTTGAATATTAGTTGAATCCAACAGTGAGATCTAGAGAAATAAATGCCAGTAGTGGGAGTGTTTGCCCAGTTTTAGATGGCAGGTATATATGCTTGCCCTGCTTTCACTCAATCACCAGAAAGACCTTTGTGAAACATGAATCAATCAGATCATGGTGTACACCCTCAAAGTCATCTCTTTGACATAATAGTTCAGGGCAGTGTTTCATTTCAGTAGCGGGGAGTGGGCTCTCTGACATCCATTGCATGTGGAATGAACCCCCAGTTCCTGACACCTGTATGGTCTCAACTCACACCCTCCCCAACATCCTCTCTACCATTTTCTAGTCTCCCCTCCCTCGCTGGCCTCCAGTGCAGAGCCACACGTGTCCCCTCAGCCTGAGATGTCCTTCCTGCCTCCATTTTTCATGACGGGCTCATCATCCTTCAAGTCTCAGCTCAGATGTCATCTCCTTGGAGAAGGCTCCCAAAGCCCACTAGCTAAGGTGGCCTTCCTTAGTCATTCACTCACTCATTACTCTATTTAAGCCTTTCTTAGCACACTAATTGAAGCAGTCTTGGTCCCTTGGCTGTTTGTCTGCCCGCCTATGCCATGTAGGTTCCATGACAGCAGAGACCCCCCTCCCCACCTGTCGTATTTATCGTGTTATAGTCCCACCACTGAAGGAACACAAGGGGATTATAGCACGTGATGGTCTTTTGCTGTAGCCATTTGCACCCCGAAATTCCTCACTAGTGCTTTGGTCTATTCCTCTAGACATATATTGGGACCCTCCTTGTGTCTGTGAACCCATACCAGGAGCTTGGAATCTACACTGTGAGCCAGATGGAACTTTATCAAGGGGTCAATTTCTTTGAACTGCCACCGCATGTGTAAGTAGCACCCATGAGGTCAGCAATAGGAGTATTTTTCTCTCTTTCTACCTCTCTTTTTTCCCCCTCTCTCCCTTCACCCCACCCATCCACCTACCACCAACCCACCCACCCACCCATCCATTCATCTACCCACCCATCCATCTACCCATCCGTCCACCTACCCATCCATTATCCATCCACCCAACCATCTACATCCTTGATGCATGCTCATTAGGTTGTGTATCTCACTTAAACTGCTGCCTTCTTCTGAAACAAGTCTTTCAACAGAGTGGAAAACATCAGCAGATCATTATCAAATCTAAGCTTAAATATGATGAGAAGTAGAATCTTTGTATGGCTCCTGAGAAATCTAAATGTGGCTAGAGAGGTGTCTTCTCTTGGAAATGAATTGCTATAGTGCCTTCTACTGGTACCTGAATGTCATGGCAGCTGAGAAGAATGCCCATTGGTAGGAACTTACCAGGGCTGCAGATGGATAAGAAAAGCAATTTCCTGCCTGGTCTATATGTGACTTGGGCTTTGCTGAATTTCCCAGTTCTCCTCCTTGGTCGACTTCTGGGCTAATATTTAGGTTCTCCCTTCATTTTTCTTGGTGATTCACCTATTCTACTCCCAAGGCATTTATGAACCTTTCTGCCTCACCACCACCAGTGATTTCTGAAATACCCAGCTTTCAAATTCGGCCACATACTAAGATTATACCCTTGGGAGACCTTCATGCTTTGGTTTCTGATCTTGTAGATAAAGCCCTTATACTAGTTTTACCTCTTGTCCTAAAGCTATCACAGAACTTTTCAAATCTTTTTGGTTTCCTGCCTCTATACTCTTAGTACTTTAGGTTTTGAAGGGAAGAAAACACGAGATCTTATATCTATTGAGTTACTCAATATTTAGACAAGATGTTATTTCCACCTACAGTTAATAGAGCGTCTCTTGCGGGATGTAACTTAGTATGTAACTTATTCTTATAAGAAATGTTGATAGATTTTTTTAAAATTGGTAAATTTTGAAAAATCTTTTTATTCCTGCCCCAATTCTTCACTGTAACTCTTCTATTGTTAGAGTTTTGATATCTAGTACACTCTGTGAGTGATCAGTCAGTGGGTCATGGTGAAGGTTTGCTATCTGTCTGAACTAAGTGCCTTGTACCACAATCTGGACGTGGCTTCTGGGAGGAAGGGTACTTTGTCCTCCTGTTCTGGTGGGCATCAGAGTCAAGGGAAGGAGGGTTATAGTCACTTCCATTCCTTGCGTTTCTGTCTCACTACTTCCCCAGCTACGCCATAGCTGACAACGCTTACCGCATGATGTGCTCTGAGCTAAATAACCACTTCATCCTCATTTCTGGAGAGAGCGGGGCAGGGAAAACGGAGGCCTCCAAGAAGATTCTCCAGTATTTTGCAGTGACCTGCCCAATGACTGAGTCACTACAAATAGCCCGTGACAGACTGCTACTCTCCAATCCAGTGCTGGAGGTGAGCGATCTTTGAGGACCTAGAGAGGGCAGTTCCAGGGAAGTCACTAAGTAAGAAGAATCTTCTGTTCGGGTAGGTCGGTCAAAATGGGCAGGTCTGGAAGTTAAGAAGAGGGCAGTGGATCACATGGGTAGTAGTATTGTGGTTGAAGGGCGTGACCTTGAAGTCCAGCAGGCATGGAGACTAACCCTGGGGCAGTCATGCACCAGCAAGCTTCTGCAATCACTCCCCATCTGGAGAATGGGTCTACTTATAGTACCTACGTCTTAAGAGGTTTTGAGGATTAAACAAGATGAATGCATAAAAAGCACACAGCAGAATTAGTAAGCACTAAAATAATACTCTTATTATTCATTAATATTTTTATTGTTTAATTAAAATCATTTTGATGATTATTATTTCTACTGTTGCAATTCACTGACTTGCTGGATGATTTTGAACATGTTATTTTCTCCTGTGTTTTGGTTGCTCTTTGTGTAAAAGGTGTTTATGGTTGAAGGGATTTTCCCAGTAGAACTTTGGGCTGAACAATTTACATCTTTGATATAGGAAGGTGTCTGGTGATCGGGGCCATTAACTGTGCCCTTCTAGAACAGCAAGGGCCTAGGGTCCTATCTACCTCTCCTTAGGCCATTTCTAATCTATTCCTAGATTGGATTCTAGGGAGAAGATATTTTTCCCTTCTTTTCTCTGGGTCCAACCCCAATATTTGGCATCAAATCCTCTGTAAATAGTGATTCCTTCTTAGAATATAAAGTATGGCTTTCATTCCTGGTTCCCCCTCCCCTCCTCCAATGAGCATGTCATTTAGGGTCAGGAATTCGATGAGCATGGCGAATGACTTAAATGGCACTGAATGACACTTAATGTCATTGAGTGACACATTAAATGACACTGAATGACACTTAATGACTTAAATGGCAGTGAATGACAATTTGGTTCAGTCTCCCCTCCCTTTGTATTCCAAGGCTTTTGGAAATGCCAAAACACTCCGGAATGACAACTCCAGCAGATTTGGAAAATACATGGACATACAGTTTGACTTTAAGGTACACTGAAGTTCCTATTACTGCTTCACGGGGACCCCTTAACTTGCCAGCAATGGAAACCCATCTCAAAGCACCTTAAGGGAGGAAGGGCATTTATTGGCTCAAAAAGTTGAAAAATCCAGGATTAGTGCTAGTTCTAGGAAATGCAAATAAAGACCATGATGACATATTTTACTGTGTGGGCAAAAATTAAGAAGTCTGATAATACCAGGTGTTGGTAAAGATGTGGATCATTAGGAACTCTTACACATTGCTGGCGGGGAGTACATTGGTACAGCCCATTTGGAAAACAGTGTATCATCTTGTGATGTCTAAATCACATAATCTAAGGTGGAGCCATTCCACGCCTGGAGATATTCCTACAGATGTGCAAATATGCCCACAACAGCACTGCTCGCGATGGTAAAGGGACTGGAAAAGAACCAACACATCTCGAGAGAGCTGAATGCCCATCGACAGGAGAACAGCCAAATTGCAGGATGCTCACACAATGAGATGTTTTATGGCAGTGAGAGCATGTGACCGCCAGCTACACACAATGTAGACGGGTCATGAGAACGTACTGGGTGTCAGTGTGATGCCATTTCTTATAAAACTTGAAAACATTCCAAAGTAAACAATATATTGCTTATGTGTACATAATTATATGACATGGGTTGGCAAACTTATTTGGAGAGGGCCAGATAGTAAATATTTTAGGCTTTATGGACCATACAGCCTCTGTCTCAACTACTCAACTCTGCTCTTGTAGCATGAAAGTAGCCAGAGACAACACATAATGAATGAGTGTGGTTGTGTTGTACACAGAGTTTAAATGAGGCTAATGCAAGTAGGAGGGGTAGACAAAGTTCTCAAGGACACATAATTCCAAGTGACAAAGTGACACTTAGGCTAGAGAACAGTAACTGGCTGGGCGTTCAGTGTAGTGATGAGGACAGACTGACTCAGGGTTTCCCAGAGGCTGGAACATGGGTTTCTGGTGGTGTGTGCATAGACTTTGAAAAAAATTTAATAACGATATATATTTTTTCACTTTTTATTGAAATTCTACACATAGTAAAAAGGACACAAATCATGCATACAGCTTGATAAATTTTTACATATGAATCTACCTGTGTAACCACCACTCAGATCAAGATATAAAAATTTCTAGCACCTAGAAGGTTATCCTACCTGTCTCTAACAATACCCCCCCTTCCCAAAGGTGATTGCAGTTCTGACCTCTATAATCACAGATTCATTTTGCTGCTTCTTGAACTTCAGAAAAATGCAATTATACAATTGTTCTATTTTGTGTTTGGCCTCTTTCAATCAACATGTCTGTGAGATTCAACCATGTTGCTGCATGGAATTGTTCATTTTTTGATTGCTCGACTTTTATCACCATTTATCTGTTCTCCTGTGTTGGACATTTGGGTTGTATCCAATTTGGGGCTATTGCAAATAGTGCTGTGAACATTCTTGTACCTCTTTTAGTAGATATAAGCACACTCCTTTATGTTGGGTATATACCCCGAGGTGGCATTGCTGGGTTCTTACCAGCAATGTTATAATTGAGAGTTTCAGTTTTTCCACACTCTTGCCAACATTTGGTATTGTCAGTCCTTTTAGTTTTAGGCATTCTGGTGGGATATAGTGGTTTCTCACTGTAGTTTAAATTTGTATCTCCCTGATTTTTAATGAAGTTTTGCCCGTTGGTCATTTAAAGACCCTCTTGTATGTTAAAGTCTTTTGCTCATTTTTAATTGGGCTGTCTGGTTTTTTTTTCCTTATTGATTTGCAAGTGTTCTATATATGTCCTGGAACACAAACCCTTTACCGGATATCTTATTTAAAGCAATAATTAAGACAAGTGTGATGTTGGCACAAGAATATATAAAGAGGCTAATAGACCAGAAGAGAGTCGAGAAAGACCCCTCCCCCCGCCCCACTCACATATATGGTCACCAGACTTATGACCAAAGCACCACTGTGATTCAGTATGCATAGAATTGTCTTTCCAATAAATGGTGCTGGTCAACTGGAAATCCATATGGAGGATAAAGAGATCTTTGGCCTCAACTTCACCCCATATACAAAAATTGAATAATGATGGGTCATAGTCCTAAACGTGGATGGTAAAACAGTTGCTTCTAGACGAAAACACAGAAAATATCTTCATGACTGTGGGCGTAGGCAAAACTCTTTTTGAAACGGGACCCAGAAAACACTAATCCTAGAAGATCGTTAGATCAGACTTGATTCAAATTCAGAATTTCAGTTCATCAGAAGACACCAGTAAGAGAGTGGTTTGATTATTGGTTTTTTTTTTTTCCCCGAATTTTTTGCTCTCTGTTGAAGGGCATTCCTGTAGGCGGGCATATCATCAGTTACTTGATAGAAAAGTCTCGAGTCGTCTATCAAAATCAGGGTGAGCGGAATTTCCACATCTTCTACCAGCTGCTAGAGGGTGGAGAAGAGGAGCTCCTTGCTTACCTGGGACTTGAGCGAGACCCCCAGCTGTATAAATACCTCTCACAGGTTGGAAAGACCAGCACCTGGTTCTGGTGGCCTTTTGGAGGGGGGGGATCAGGGGTGTTTGGGGGACTTCTGTGGGATGTTCAATAACTTTCTCATTATCATTGTGGAGGTATTCTACTGATTGGTTTCTTGACCCCTCCTTTTACGCCTGGCAGGTATATCATCTTGGTACAGTAACCAATATCTTGGTGAGTGGTTCTCAGCCCTGGCTGAAGTTAGAATTACCCAAGGAGCTTTTGAAACACACAAATGCCTGGGCTCTACTTTCCAGAGATTCATATTTAATTGGTCTAGAGCAAGACCTGGACATCAGGGTGGTTTTATTTATTTTTTTTATAATCTTTTTTATTATAAACATTTTCAGTTTTCAGAAAAGTTGAATCAATATCATTACATGCCTCACTCACATTAAAAAATTATTACCACTTTGCTATATCTGCTCTATCATCTAACTTCTGCTGAACCATTTTAAAGCAATTTGCGATTTTATGGCACTTCTGTCACAAATAATAATTCAGCATGTAGCTTCTAAAAATAAGAGTATTTTCTTATACTGTGCTACCATATTGAACCTTAAAAATTAACAATAATTTCCTTATATCATCTACTAACTAGTCCGTAGTCAAATTTTCCATTGTCCTCAAAATACTATCTATAGCAGTTTCTTCCAACTAAGATAAAATCATGCATCGGTTATTATGTTTCTTTCAATCTAGACTCTTATTTCTTTTCATAAAATTAACAGTGTGAAGATGCTAGAGCAGTAGATTGAGATTAAATATTTTTGGTAAGGACACTGCATAGATGCCCTGAGTAGACATCCTGCATCATCTCAGCAGACACATGTTGTCCATTGCTTCACTGTTAGTGATGCGAATTTGATCACTAGGTTAAGGTGGTGGCAGATCTTTCCACTGTAGAAATATTTTCCATCAGGGTTGTTTTAAACATTCCTTGATGATTAAATGCAATTCAGTGAATCCCCTGGATATTCTAATGCACAGCTGAGGTGAGAACTTCTGGTCTAGTGTGATAGAAACACACTGTCTATCTCTGTCCACAACCTATGGTACTTCATTCTGCTTTCAGAACTAGTTTGGAAAAGACTTTTTGCACCTTCCTGCCTTCCATCCCGAGAACTGTTTTCTGCGAAATGAATGAGCGTCCTCCCTTACAGAAATAGTTCAGACCATTTCTATGAGCAATCCTAGGATGTAGTGTTGTACAAAGTGGCTTCCAGAATTTAACTTCCCAGCACTAATTTTTCTGCAACCAGCACTAGGGTGTGGGATGGTCAGGATCTATAGCACCTCTCAGTGTTTGATGTCACCAGCACCTTTTTGCCCCAAGATTTTTGGATTTTTCTCTTCTCTCTGGACCTGGCTTGAACGGAGGTCACTTGGCAGAGTACAAAGCAGGGACATCATTTAAGAAAGAGAGCCAGGTCTTATAAAGTGAATATTGTAAAATGAAGACCAGCGTATCATAGTAAATCATGGAGGAAAAGATGACTTGATGGAAATTTATTTTGAAAAATGCAGCTAAATCAGGAAGATAAAAGAATCTCATAATCTCATTTTATACTTAACAAACTTTGTACTAATTCTCAGAACAAAGAATAAATCAAATTTGATTTTTTTTTCTTTTTGAGGACCTCATTTTTCCAACAGAGCTGTATGGGAGCATCACCTTTGGCTTTTCATAGCATGATCAGAGGATCAATTTGTTACAGTCTTTGAGGACTTCATCCATTAAGGATGGATTTCATCCATTTAAGAGGACTTCATTTATGTAGGGCTTCTCCTAACCATTCGATTATCAAATCACTCTCTTTGGGAATGTATCATGCCTTTATCCTTGCAGATTTTTTCTGGCTTGATTAATTTGGCCAGATCCTCATGCCACAGTGGCTTTGGAAATGGCTCAAGCAATTCACAAGTATTATTTTGATCGATTTCATATTCTCCTGTAACTTTGGCAAACTTTGTGACTGCTTTGCAGTATATTTGCACTGCTTCCAAACCTCTAGGTGTCCTCTGAGGACTGACTTAGACTAGCTCTGCCCTTGGAGAGGCAAGTGCAGATGTTGCTAGTTGTGTGGGCAGGGATATTTGGGAGGTTGCAGATTTAACACTGGCCAGTTCACTGGTGAATATTTTCATGGTATGACACCTTTGTTTTCCCCACGCAACAAGGAACTCTTTTAAGATAACAAATCTTCAGGTAATCAGGAAACTAGGAATACTCTGTACTACAAAAGCAAAAAAAACCAAACCCTCATCTAGAAGGTTTCCTCTTTAATTTGTGATATTGGTAGTCTGTTACTTATTTAAAAGACATCCTCTAGAGTTAATGGGGAAAGTCTTATTACGCTTCCTGTAGAATCTGTGTTTCTCTAGATGCCAAACTTTTATTTCCTTGAGTGAAGGAAATCCTGCAGTGAAGTTTCTGATGTTGGTTGCTAAGTGTGTCAAGATTGTTTACTGAATTTAAATACTGTCATTTTCCTGCATGTTTCAGCAGATATCTATTGAGACAAGTGTTTCCAATTTATTCAGCAAAAATGGCAAGAAAACCTATTTTTAAAAACACACTAAAGATATACCACTAATATGTAACTTTGAAAGTTTTCCCAGACAGATTTTTAAACAAAATTACAAATAAATTTGAAAAAAGCAGCAGTTGGCAAATCGTCAGGTGGTAAACAGAATAGAACCCATTTTTTTCACAGCTCAGAACATTCTAGAACTAGCTTTTTCATGCTTGTAGAGAAAATCATTTTGATTAGGAGTAGGTGTTTATAAACCTAACTGTCCTTATAAAAATGCTGTTAAGCAACCCAATTCTGTGTCAACAGGGCCACTGTGCCAAAGAGTCGTCTATTAATGACAAGAACGACTGGAAAACGGTTTCCAATGCCTTTTCTGTCATCGATTTTACTGAAGATGACCTTGAGGTATGAGCCCCCCGAGGGCAGAGATGCCAAGGTCAGGTCTGGGATTGAGGAAACCATCCTGGTTTCTTGGTGATTACACGGTAGGATTGCCAGATTCAGCAAATAAAAACATAGGACACTTAGGTACATTTGAATTTCAGATAAACACTGACTCGTTTTTTAGTAGAAGTATATCCCAACATTGCATGGGACAAACTTCATACTAAAAATTAGTCATTGCTCATAAATACACTACCATGTGTAAAATAGATAGCTCGTGGGAACCTGCCGTATAGCACAGGGAGCTCAGCTCAGTACTCTAATGACCTACATGGGTGGGATGGTGGGGGGAGGGAGGTTCAAGAGGGAGGGGATATAGGTATACATATAGCTGATTCACTTCATTGTACAGCAGAATCTAACACAACATTGTAAAGCAATTTTACTCCAATAAAGAAAAGAAAAAATAAATAAAAATTAGTCATTGCTTACTTGAAATTCAAATGTTAACTGGGCATTCTGCATTTTATCCAGCAGCCCTGAATTTTCCCAGTGTTGGGTGCCAGCAGGTGGTCATGTTTCCTCTTCCCCTTAAACCCAATCTCAAATATTTAATCCCCTAGAATGCTAGGAATATCATTTATTTATGCTTCTGTATTGGAACAAACTGGACCAAACTGTAGGATTTATAAAGAGTTTGTTTTTACATCTTTTTGTCCTTATTTTCTGGGTGGGGGGGGGGGCGATTGTTAAACTATTGATCTTTCCAAGGACCAGGATATAATTTTAAAAAATATATATATGTATGTATATATACACATATGTGTATATGTATATACACACACACGTATATATACACACATGTATCTGGGATCATGACATTGGAACATTAGATTGGTGGGGAGGCACAGGGTGATATCATAATAGCAGTGTCTTGTGCTGGAGTTGAGTGAGGCATCATCCTACCCTCCGCCGAGGCTCTTTCCCGGCTTCCCTTAATATCTGGGCAAGGAGGAAACTCCATTCGTTCTGTGAGCTCCAGGCTGGAATTCAGGGGCGGGGAGTTCTCCCTCGGGTATCTCCTCTCTGATGACATTTATCAATTAGGCGGCCACCGTCTTCTCTCCCTGCCCTCCTCACCACTTCCCACATTCCTAGAATCTCTTTGGAATTATTGCCAGTGTCCTACACCTGGGGAACATCTGTTTTGAAGAGAACCAGCAAGGCTGGGCCTCCATACCAGACACCCACGAGATCAAACGGATTGCCAAGGTGATGGTCCAACTTGCGAGAGCCCCGGTGCGGGGGGAGCAGACACTTTCAGAGATGGAGAGGCGGGGGAGGGGAGTGAGGCAGCCAGACGCCCATGTCCCAAATGGCTCACATCGTGTTCTCCCAGCTGACACTGGTTAGGAGGTTTAAAGATCATGGGGGTAGATGAGGGAGTGGGTAAAAGCCAGTTGGTTGAAAGACCAAATATGATCTGTTTTGCGTTAAAGCACAATTAGTAGGGCAGGTACACCTGGACCTGGAAACTCTTTATTAGTGAGTAAAGTTGGGTTACTGAATGGCATTTTGATTTCCATTTATTCAGCTCCTAGGGGTCCACCCATGGGTCCTTCTGGAAGCTCTCACCCATAGAAAGATTGAAGCCAAAACGGAGGAGGTAAAAATGGCTCTAGGTGGAAATGTACCTGCCCTTCCCACCACTGCTGCCAGCAGGATGGTGGCCCTAGGGGAGGCCAGACTCCTGAATCCTGCCCACCAGGTTCTGTGTGGTCCAGCTTCTGTCAGCATCTCCTGCCTTAACTTCCCCATCCCCCAACATCCCACCATCACAAGCTCTCTGTGCCTCACGCTCGCCCTGCCTTCCCTCCACAGAGTCTTTGCTATGCTGTTCCCTCTGCTGGAACACTTTTCCCTATGCTTCTTGTAGTTAACCCAGCCTCATCCTTCAGTTCCCAGGGATCATTTCTTCAAAGTCCTTTCCCTGCTCATCCCACCCCTACCCTAAAGCACCATATATATCTCTTTATAGCACTTGTCACGCTCAGCTTGAGAGCAACATGGTGCTTCTTTGTGTGACTTGTTGAATGTCCCTCTGCAAAATGTGAGCCCACAAAGGCTGGAACTGTTTGCCTTAGTCATGGCTGTATATCAGCACAGTGCCTGGCACTCAAGAAATAGCATAAACAGAACAGGCGGGAGGGGCATCTTTCCCCATCAAGTATCCTTCTCTAGTCATCTTTAAAGCCTAGGTTGAACACTCAGGAGGCCTTTTAATATTTTTAACCTCTGTAAAGATGTACCTGTCGTTCTTCTCAGGTGATATGCCCATTGACGCTAGAACTCTCTGCCTACGCTAGAGATGCAATGGCAAAGGCCGTTTACGGACGAACATTTACTTGGCTGGTCAACAAAATCAATTCCTCCTTAGTGAACAAGGTTGGTCCACACACATTGGGTAATGTGCTCACTAACATGGTAATGTTTTATAACCAATATCTTTACTCTAAAGAATTTGTGAGAATTGACTGTATGCTCCTGGTGGGCAGGGATGGTGTCTTTTCACGTCTACATTTCCAGTGTCTAGCACACAGTAGGCTCACAAAAATGCATGCTGAATGATCTTGGCTGTGTGTCCCCAAGTGTGGGACACACAGCATTTCAAGTATGCCAGGTGGCTTTAAGTATACACAGAAACTTTTCCTTTTAACAGTATATTTTAATGTGTATAAGAAAAAACAGGCTGAGTCCTTCGAATTTACCCTATGGGCATGTTTCCTTTTTAAGTGTAGTTATTTAAATTAAAAAGGAAGTTTACTCAAAGCTGGAAATGAAGGAAATGATATGAGGGCAATGGGGTACATAGATGTGGTGAGACTCAGGGAGGAAGCATGCAAAGGACAGATTTGGATACATTGACTCAGTACATCATATACAATGTTAAATTGTGTCCCTTAATAAAAAGGGCATGCTCTCTTTAAATAGCCATCCCTGTGGGACAACACTTGGTCCTCTGTTGAAAATGATATGCAAAGTATCTGCCTTCTCTCCTGGATAAACATCTCCTTCCTGCTGTTTATAGCTTCCTTCTTTCCTTCCCTCCCTCCCTCCTTTCCTTCCTTGTTTTCTCTTTTTTTTTTTTTTGTCTCTCTCTTCCTCTTCTTTTCTCTCCCTCTTTCTCTATCTTCTTTTTTTTTTTTTTTTTTTTGGATTGAATGTGGGATTGGGAGGCTGAAGAGGGCTGAAGCAAGGAAGTGAATCGGAAGATGAAGGTTTCACTGCTCCGGTGACGGATAAGGAAGCTGGGATGGGATCTGGGGAGGCTGCAGGCAGGAGGAGGCAGGCTGCAAAAATTATTTCTACCCTAAGGTTCTTCTGTGAGCCATTGCTGGAGAGAGAAGGCATGAGATTGATAGCCAAGTCCCAGATTCGGGGACAGCTACCAGGTTTTGAGTGTCACAAAGTAAACAACCTTAATGATTAACGGTGTGTGTTACTTTGACTAGGATTTCACTGGGAAAACTGTTATTGGATTGCTGGATATCTATGGGTTTGAAGTCTTTGACAAGAATGGGTGAGTTCGTTGTTACCCACTGGTTCTTTGTTTTTCTTTAAGGTCTGAGTCTGGTTTATGGTATCTCTGATGTCATTGGAATTCATTTTCCTATTTCTAGAAATTCTCCAGATTTGCATAGCCCCTACCTAATAGACTTTTCTAGAACCGGAATAACTATAAAAAATGCAACTGTCTTTTAGCTTGACTCTTCTGATCTATTTAGTAAATTATTTGTTTAATAAGGGCTTTGTTTTTTCTGTATGGAAAAGCATCCTTAAAAATAAGTAAAAGCAATTTTTTTAAAACTTGGTCTACTCACGTAGCTTTAGTTACTTAAATCTTTTGCACCTCTAGTTTTGAACAGTTCTGTATAAATTACTGCAATGAGAAACTCCAGCAACTATTAATTGAGAGAACCCTAAAAGCGGAACAGGCAGAATATGAAATGGAAGGTATAGAGGTAAATGTTTCGATGTTTTCTCCTCATTTGATTTCTTAACCTAGCAAAAGACATTTACTTGAGAAATATTGTTTCATTGGAGATTTTTCAGGATTAGTACTAAGGATTATTTTTCACTCCTTCTCTGCTTATTTCATGGGAAGTTATTTTGATATCCAGCAAGTATTCTTTTTGAAATGTTAGAGATAAAAATCAGATTTGGGAAAAACAGTTGGAAAATCAATTTAAAAGAATTATATTTGATGCTCATCTTAATCCTTCTTGGAGAATTTTTTTCATCTTTGTCATTTTAGTGGGAGCCAATTCAGTATTTCAACAACAAGATCATCTGTGACTTGGTAGAAGAGAGACACAAAGGAATCATTTCCATTCTGGTGAGAAAATTAACATTGACTTGGGGCCCATTCAATGGTATTTACAATACCCAGGCTTACAAAGGGTTAAGAGTGAAATCCACGGGATTACTGAGGGATGCAAGTTGAACTTTTTTGCTGAATTTTTGCTCCAGGCTTTAGGCTGAGCTTTCTCCTCTTGTTCAGATTCACAGACCTAAATTATAGCCCATCAGGAGATCACAAGGAAAGACCTTTTATAATGAAAGCATGCGTGCCTCTCTTCCGTAGACATTGGAGGATGAGCCAGGGAACTGGGGACCTGGTTTAGGCACTTGGGGGAGGGGCTGCTTTCATGCTTGGCACTGAGCAGGGAGCCAGAAGACTTAAAGGAAGGCTTTATAAAGAATATCCACGGGGCTTCCCTGGTGGTGCAGTCGTTGAGAATCTGCCTGCCAATGCAGGGGACACGGGTTCGAGCTCTGATCTGGGAGGATCCCACATGCCGCGGAGCAACTAGGCCCGTGAGCCACAACTACTGAGCCTGCGCGTCTGGAGCCTGTGCTCTGCAACAAGAGAGGCCGCGATAGTGAGAGGCCCGTGCACCGCGATGAAGAGTGGCCCCCGCTTGCCGCAACTAGAGAAAGTCCTCGCACAGAAACTAAGACCCAACACAGCCATAAATAAATAAATAAATAAATAAATAAATTAAAAAAAAAAAAAAAAAAGAATATCCACGGATCCTGAGTTGAGGCTTCGTGAAGTGGGCCTGTGACCTTCTTTTGAACTATTGTGACTTCTGAGAATATCAGGGTCCTCGAATCCACAATTCCACTTCAAACATCAATGTCTCTAATAAATTCTGAAGGCCAGTGAGAAGTGACTTCCCTGCCTTGCCTTCCATTCGGGATCATCTGTACTACAGTTTGCCTCCCTGTTAATGAGAATTAGTGGTCCCCTTCCTCCTCCTGCCTCCCCGACAACTAACTGCTGTGTGAACCCACGATTCTAAAGCACAGCCAGGGACATTGATGGGTGGCGACTGTAGTCTCCAGGAACATGGGCACCATCTCGATTCAAATCCCAGCCCTACTGCTTATTAGCTGTGTAAGCTTAAGTAGGTGTCTTAACCTCTCTGAGCTCCAATTTCATCATCTTTCAATGGGTCCAATGCTAACAGCACTTACCTCAGAGAGGAGCTGTAAGGACAAATTAAGTGAAATAATACATGCAGAGGGCTTAGAACTATACCTGGTACATGGCAAGCATTCAGAATCTATCTGTTCAGCAAATACCTATTGAATGCTTACTTTGTGCCAGGATTCTGCCTTGTGCTTTGGGACATGGCAGTGGACAAAACAGGTCAAAACAGCTGCACTCAGAGGCTTTAAATTCTAGCATGGAGAGACTAACAATAAACAGGTGAATGGGCAAAATGCACAGATTGTGCAATGGAGAAAAAAGCAGGAAAGATTAGATGTGCTGGTGAGGGGGGTTCAATTTTAGGTAAGATCGTCTAGAAAGGACTCTCTGAGAAGGTGACATTTGAGCAAAGACCTGAAGGGGGGACAAGCTGCGTGGACGTCCAGGAAGCACAGACTGATGTAAGCTAGTACATGTACGTTCAATGCGCCTGCAGATTGCTGGACTAGTATTTTAAAATACCTTAGTAGTAAGTACTTGTTTCTATTTGGTTTGCCATAGATGGAATCAGAAAGCATAGAAATGTTGCTTTGTAAGAATTGTTTCACCAACGTGAACCCAGCTTTTTTGTTGTTTTAATAAAAGCTACAGGGTTGATTCATTTTTTTAAGATGGTCAATTAAATGTTATCACTGTTGAGGACCCAAAACAGGAAATAGACATAGCTTGTGAAACAGGAAAGGTTATACTCAACTAGCTTTACGGCTTGCTTTCCCTGAGGGCTTTGCTCCTAGTAAAAGAGGGTATGTTCTTGGCCAGCTGGTTATTAGTGGTTAAGAGACAATGAAGTTGAGTGTTTCAGCTGGTTATGAAAGCTGCGAAGTGTCCCTGGGAAGACTTTGGACATAGGCGTCAGACAGTGGGAGAGTTGACTTTTCATGGAAATTTCCAGTCTCTCTGGTTCCAAGCTTCCCTGATCAGATTTGAGAAGCTGAGCACATGTGATGGATTACCCTTCCTCCTCCAGAAATGTTCACCCGAACTTGTGTG
This sequence comes from Balaenoptera ricei, assembly GCF_028023285.1. Classification (NCBI taxonomy): domain Eukaryota; kingdom Metazoa; phylum Chordata; class Mammalia; order Artiodactyla; family Balaenopteridae; genus Balaenoptera; species Balaenoptera ricei. Next base: position 18,870,016 of record NC_082652.1, on the reverse strand, counting down.
AGATGATATATTTCAATCCACTACATTTTGCCCCAGCTGGTGGGAGCATTTAAACTTGGAATTGATGGAGGGTGGTGCCATGAACAGAGACTTCTCTTTCTGTTTTGTAGGATGAAGAATGTATTCGTCCTGGTCCTGCTACGGACTTGAGTTTCCTGGAGAGATTGGAAGAGAAAGTGGGCAAGCACGCACACTTCCAAACGTAGGTGTCTCATTGCGAGGCTGTTGCATGGGGGAAGGTCACGTAGAGTTGACCTTTGAACAACACGAGTTTTAACTGCGTGGGTCCACTTATACATGGGCTTTTTTTTTCAATAGTAAATAGTTACAGTACTACGTGATCCCATCCCCTGTTGGTTGAATCCATGGATACGGAAGGCCAGCTATGAGTTATACACAAATTTTTGACTGCGTGGAGGTCGGTGCCCCTAAACCCCATGTTGTTCAAGGGTCAACTATATCTCCATTATCTTGGATATATGGACAGTGCTCTCCAAGAGTACAGATACTTCTTCATTCCTAGAAATATCATGATGATACGCCAACTGCACAACTTTTGTTGGTAGGGGTCAAGGTCATGTGAATTCCAAGTAGAATTTTTTTTTTAAGATTTTGTATCTTTATTCATCATTTCATTTTGGACATGTCCACATGCATGAAATGTCTCTTTTTAATTCAGGCATAAAATACATGCAGTGGTGTCTGTAGATCTGAATTGTACAACCAGATGTATTAGTATATTTGTGCGTACCCACATCACCATCCCACAGATGAAGACATAGAGCATTTACAGCACCCCAGAAAATCAACTAGAAATTTAACATAGTCTTTGAGACAAGGAGGAGAGAATTTAAGGGCATGTGCTCTGGAGTCGTAGGGAGCTGGTTATGAATCCCAGTTCAGCCACTTATTAGACACGTGACTTTGGGCAAGCAATACTCCTGAGTTTGAGTTTCCCCTTCTACAAGATGGGATAATTAATATACCTACCATATAGCATTGTAAATGACTACATAAATCACCTAGTGTAATTTCTGGCCATAGCAAAGATTCAATAAATTGTAGTGGCTTCATCAAACCCCTTATAGACTATTGAAAGGATACATAAGTGGAACTGGATAAGTATATGAATCAAGAATGGGAAAATAAGTTGTAACATCTTCACAAATGGGATAATATATGGCCATGAGAATGAACAATCTATAATACATGCAATGATGTAGGTAAATCACAAAAGCATGTAATCAAGAGAAATCAGACACAAAAGAGTACATACTATATGGTTCCATTTCTATGAAATATCAAACCAGGTAAAAACAACGTCTTCTGTTAGATGTCAGGTTGTACCTGGAGAGGGCTCAAGGTTGGGGGTTCTCAGGGACTAGTAATGTTCTGTCTCTTGATCTGATACAAGTCACACAGAAGAATTCAGTTTGCAAAAATTCATTGAGCTGTGCACTTGCGATATATGTGTACATAATATATATGTATATACATTTCAAAAAATTTATAAAAAATTATGAATCACCAGGATCTGAAAAACAATGTTTCATCAGTATTTTAGTCTCTCAGCATCCTAAAAGTGTAAAGTAGTAAAACTGACATTTAGACATCACCTAGAAAAATGGAAGTTATTTCATTGTACAAATAAATGTGTTTCTGTGACTCATGTATTTTTTTTCCATTCCTCGGTGCTTATGAGAAGGAAGGATCTAATTTTAGAGAAACCTTGGTCTGTAGCCAGAAGAAATAGGAGGCAAGGTTTCCTGGGAGCTGCCCTTTGTGGTTAGCTTTCAGTGCTGGCCTTCAGCTGATTGTCACAATCCTAAACAACTCCTTTGCTTTATATGTTGGTGCATTTGGTTGCAGTGAAGTAGAAAGTTTCAGTCCATGTCTATTTCTGTCTTGCTGCAGCCGAAAGCTGGCAGGTCCAAAGGGCAGAAAGAGGATTGGCTGGATGGAGTTCCGGCTCTTCCACTATGCGGGAGAGGTCACATACTGCACCGAGGGTGAGTGTCTGTGGGGCACAGGTCACAGGTCACAGCCATGCAGGTGCCCCCGAGTCCACTGAAAAAATGCTGCACATCAGTCTCAAATGTTCCCTAGCCCCGCGTGCAAACATGCCATTTTAAAAGCATTTTTAAAGTTTTTACTTTTATATATAACCACTTTACTGTGATAATTCACATAGCATCTATTTCACCCGTTTAAAGTGTACAGTTCAACAGTTTTTAGTATATTCACTCTGCAGTTGTGCAATTATCGCCACATTCTGTTTTAGAACATTTCCCCATCACCCCAAGAAGAGCCCCTTTACTCATTAGCAGTCACTCCCCATTTTCCCCCAGCCCCTCTCCCCCAGCCCTAGGCAACAAACCAGTCTACTTTCTGTTTCTGTAGATTTGCCTATTCTGGACATTTCATAGAAATGGAATCACACAACGTGTGGACTTTTGTGTCTGGCTTCTTTGACTTATATAATGTATAATGTTTTCAAGGTTCATCCACGTTGTCATTCCTGTTTAATTGTCAAATAATATTCCATTGCATGTTTACACCACATTTTGTTTATCTCTTCATCAGTTGATGGGCATTTGGGTTGTTTCCTCTTTTTCGCTATTATAAATAATGCTGCTGTGAACATTTTTTCCAAAGCATTTTTCAAACACTTTCTTTTGTCACTTCTGCTTTAGGTTTTAGATAATTTCTGCTTCTAAATAAGTTTATTTTGCTAAAAAATCTTTAAAAAGTAAAATACTGTGTATTAGGTTTTTTCCCTTAAGTACAGAGTGGTATAAGAAAGAAAAACTTTTTAAATAGGACAAATCTCTCTACGTATATAATTTATTGATTTTTGTTTAAAGAATAAAGTAATACACATGTAAGGCTAGAAATTTCTGACAGTACAGAAAAGTACAAAAGGAAAACTAAAAACCCCTTTTATTCTTAGTCTCTCCCTGAGGTAACCACAAGAACCAACTGGAAAATAAGAATGTCTTATGCATATACTTACACACGTGGGGACATGCACGTGTGCACACACACACACATCTAAATAACACAGATTGTTATTTTGGGTTATCTCTTTTGCATTTTTCATTTAATGGATATTGGCAATCGTTTGGACTCCAACTAATATTCATTGAGCGCTCACTATGGGCCAGGCACTGTCCCAAATGCTTTACCTCTGTAGCTCGCTTAGACCTTACAGAACCACCCTGTGAGGTGGGTAGCCTTATTAGCCCCCTTTTAATCTGTGAGGCACTGAACTCAGAGAAGTTAAATAACTTGACCAAGGTCACACACCCAGGCCTCTTGCCTCCAGACCTGCATTCGCTCTCCATAGCAACAAACAGGCTCCTCTGCATTTCTTCTGAAAAGCTACAGGTACTCCCTGTGGCGCTGTGTCCTGTCATCTGTTTGATGGCCTCTGGTTGTTTCCAGCTTTGTCTCTTGTAAACACTGCTGTGTTTGACATTTTTGTCTATTCCACTTAGCCCATTTGTGCACATTATATACCTAGGATAAATTCCCAGAAGTGGCATTGCTAAGTTAAAGATTCTATCAAAAGTTCCTTTTGACCACTTCTGGGCATATATCCAAAAGAACTGAATGCAGGAACGCGAACAGATATTTGTACACCCATATACATAGGAGCACTATTCACAATAGCCTAAAGGTTGAAGCAACTCAAGTGTCCATCGATGGATGAACAGATAAACAAAATGTATTCTATCCTTTCAATGGAACATTATTCAGGCTTAAAAAGGCAAGAAATTCTGGCACCTGCTACAACATGAATGAACCTTGAAAACATTGTGCTAAGTGAAATAAGCCAAACACAAAAGGACAAATCCGATAGGATTCCACTTACGTGAGGTACGTAGTCAAATTCATAAAGACAGAAAGTAGAGTAGGGGTTATCAGGGGCTTCAGGGAGGAGGAATGGGGAATTAGTGTTTAACCGGTACAAATTTTCAGTTGGGGAAAAGGAAAAGTGTTCTGGAGATGGATGGATGGTTGCACAACAATATGAATTCACTTAATGCCACTGAACTATACACTTAAAGATAATTTAAATGGTAAATTTTATGTTATGTATGTTTTACCTCAATAGAAATGTTTTGATAAGTCCAAATTGTCATCTAAAAAGGTTGTATCTTAGACATTGCTGATGCATCTTTTTTCTTTTTTTTCCTGATGCATGTCATCTTTAGCTGGTTTTGGCTTTATAATGCCATCTAGTTACTAATTTAATTACTAACTGGCTAGGTTTTAAGTGAGCATTGATAAGCCAAGTTTTAAAATTGGAAATAATGTGTCTTCCTTTGATGCCATTGGGTACCACTAGTCCAAATGCTTGAGCTTGATTTTTGTCAGTGGTGGGGGTGATTTTCTCATCCATCTACATAATCTCACCTGGCCACCCTTGGAATTCAGCTCCATTCCATTGTTTCAATGTCATTCATTGTATGTGTAGTTCTTTACTAGGGCACATGTACAATACTCAGTGTGAAGACTCTACATTCATGTGATAGCTCATCGGGGTTTCGCGTGTAGCATGTGAGCTATAGGTCAATTCTGAGGACTTAGCTCTTGACCAAGGATGGCGTTATCCCCCAGGGACATCTAGCAGTGTCTAGAGACCTGGCATCTAGCGGGTAGAGGCCAGGGATGCTACTAAACATCCACAATACACAGGACAGCCCCCAAAACAAAGAATGATCCAGCCCCAAATGCCAGTATTGCCAAGGCTGAGAAACTCTAATCCTAAAAGATTATTTTTAGGATTTCCCTTTGCAATCAGTTGGGACGGAATTGTATTTTTAGTCAAAAACATTGATTCAGGGATTTCTCATTCAATGTTTTACAGGATTCTTGGAAAAAAACAATGATCTCCTCTACAGACATCTGAAAGAAGTAAGTCTGAAACTTAAGTATATGTATTTCTGATGGTTATGAGATATCACCTGTGATACTAATTTTGGGGTAGATTTGGCCTTCTGGACTTTTCTCTTCCATGCATTATATTAGAACTCCAGCATGTCATGGCCGGAACAGACATTTAAGATCATCTGTATGAACACTTGACTCAACAAACCCATTCATATGTGTGTGGTGTCCCTCCTGTGTGCCAGGCATGGTGCTAGCTCTGGGGTCCCAGTGGTGAACAAGACAGTCCTTGTTCTCATGGGGCTTATCATCGGGGGGTGGGGGCAGGGTGGGGAGGGAAGGAGGAGTGGCTGAGAATAAATACATACACAATTAAGTTATCCATCAGTGAGAAGTGCTATGAAGAAAAGGAGCTATGATTGAGAGGGACATTTTAAATTTAGTCTAAGTGGTCAGAGAAAACACCCTCGTCGAGGTGACTTTGAACTGAAACCTGAACGAGAAGGATCTTGGACTTGGGAAGATCAGGGGCTACTCCAGGTAGAGGGACCTGCAAAGGCCCCGAGGCCCAGGTGAGCTCAGCATGTGTTCAGTGACAGGCAGTGTTAGAGGGGGCTGAGAGCTCAGCAGGATGAGGTCTCCAGGGAGGAATAGAGATCTTGTCTTGGAGCAGTGGGAATATACTGGGGTGACACAAACCAAGGATGAAGAACTGAGACCCAGAGAGATCATGACTTGTTCAAGGTCATATCTCAAGGTGGGGCTGGAACCAGGATATGCCCCTGGGGCTACCAATGAAATCCCATCTCTTTTCATATGCCTCACTGATCAGAGAAACCTTGGGTTTTTTTAAGCCTTTATTTTGTATTAAAATAGTTAACTGTTTTTTAAAAATTGGATCGTATTTAATGAGCTTGGTTTATAAAAAGCTTAAACCTAGAGAGACATTTTCAGAGAGAACACGCAAACGGTTCATCTCAGGAGTGTTTTCTGCCCTTCCCTATTTTTCTCTACCACTTTAGGACCACTTGTCCCAACCTCTGGGATTCAGGATGGATAAGCGATTCCTAACTTTGGATGTTTGCTCCAGGCGGGTGCTCTCTGGGTCTTGAGTCTCAGCCTGACCCTGTCCCAGCAGGGGGGTCTCATGGCAGATTTCCCCATCGGTGAAGTGGGTCTGTTGATGCCTTCCTCTTGGAGTGGAAGGTCCTGTTGGACAAATGGGAGACAGTATTCCCCTCGTGGCTTTCCCCTCTGTGGGCATTGCCCATCCCCTTCACAAACCCATCCATGGGAGGGTGCTTCCCACAGGAAGAATCTCTAAATCTCCCAATTTTTCCACCAGGGCTGAAGTTCCTTGTACTTTCTGAGATGGGTGCTTTCTAATTTTTAAAATTTCCTATCTGCAAATTACTCTCTTATGCCACTGTGAGTTTAAAATTGGGGTGAGTTTAAAAAAATTCTAAATTTTAACTGTGGCAAAATACACATACATAATATGAAATTTACTCTGTCAATCATTTTTAAGTGCACAGTTCAATTGTGTTAAGTACATTCCCATTGTTGTGCAATCCACCTCCAGAACTCTTTTCATCTTGCAAAACTGGAACTCTGTACCCATTAACCACTAACTCCCTTATTCCCCCTCCCCTCCAGCCCTTGGCAACCACTATTCTACCTTCTGTATGAATTTGGCTACTCTAGGTACTTATATAAGTGAAATTACACAGTATTTGTCTTTTGTATCTGGCTTGTGTCACTTAGCATCATGTTGTCAAGCTTCATCCATGTTGTTGCATGTGTCAGAATTTCCTTCCTTTTTAAGGCTGAATCATCCTCCATCGTATGGCTATAAGGAAAAAAATTTTGTAAGTGTGTCAAATTAAAATTTTTGAAAAGATATGCACAGAAGGAAAAATCAGACATACCAAAGCTGATGTCCTTGGACCCATGTCACCAAGTCCCTCTCCTGAGAGCCAGCTGCTCTAACCAGTTTATTGTGTATCCTCCCAGCGATGGTACAGACCAGGACATGTGTGTGTGTGTGTGTGTGTCTCCCCCTTTTTCTTTTCTCTTCATACACACTATGCGTGTGGTCCTGCATCTTGCTATTTTTCACTTAACACCATATCTTGGAGATCATTCTTAAAGAGCTGGTTTGTTCTGTAGCAGCCTAGCTGGACTGGAAATAATTACTGCTTCATCATGTCCAAGGAAAAATAATCAGATGGCCTCACCAAGTAGACAGAGCACTGGATATAGTACAGGTCTTCCTCAACTTACATGGGTTACATCCTGATAAACCCATCGTATATTGAAAATATCATAAGTTGAAAATGCATTGACTACACCTAGCTACTGAACATCATAGCTTAGCCTATCCCATCTTAAAGGTGCTCAGAATGGTTACATTAGCCTACAGTTGGGCCAAATCACCTAATACAAAGCCTATTCTATAATAAATTATTGAATATCTCATGTTATTGATTGAATACTGTACTGAAAGTGAAAAACAGAATGGTTTTGAGTGTATTGGTGGTTCACCCTTGTGATCGCGTGGCTGACGGAGCCGTGGCTTGCTGGGCTGCCCAGTGTCATGAGAGTGTTGTAACCCCGGGGAAAGATCAAAAACCAAAATTCAAAGTATGGTTTCTATTGAATGTTCATCACTTTCACACCACTGTAAAGTCAAACCATCGTTAAGTCGGGAACTGTCTGTATTTGAACATTTTCTTCTACATGTGATTGTGGGTTTTTTTTAATTAATTAATTTTTTTTGGCTGTGTTGGGTCTTCGTTGCGGTGCACGGGCTTCTCATTGCAGTGGCTTCTCTTGTTGCGGAGCACGGGCTCTAAGCGCGCAGGCTTCAGTAGTTGTGGCACACGGGCTCAGTAGTTGTGGCTCACAGGCTCTAGAGCGCAGGCTCAGTAGTTGTGGCACACGGACTTAGTTGCTCCGAGACATGTGGGATCTTCCCGGACCAGGGCTCAAACCCGTGTCCCCTGCATTGGCAGGCGGATTCTTAATCACTGTACCACCAGGGAAGTCCCTATGATTGTGTTTTTTTCCCCTCTTCTTCTTCAAGTGCTCCCAAGGCAGATGGCTCTGGTCCATTGTGCACACTTAACGTGAACTTTCCTGAAGACCCCTTAATGATTTCTGAAGCAGCAAATGTGGTACTCATTTCTCTTTACCTACAGGTGCTGTGCAGGTCCAAAAACAGAATCCTGAAGGAATGCTTCCGGGTGGCCGAGTTAGAAAACCGGAGAAGGCCACCAACAGTGAGTGGCAGGGGGAAATGCCTGTGCAAAATTGGAAAGGTAGCAAAAATCACCCAGAGGGTGCAAGTACTTTTGTTACCTATGCTTTTTAAGCTGTCCTCTCCTTTTTTTGGAAGTATCACTCTCTAAATGTTCTACTAAATATATATTTTCCAAGGTTAGAACCAGTGTGTTCATTTGCAGACATTCATTGAGCACCTACTGTGTGTCAGGCACTGTGCTGGGCACAGGGGTATCTACCAATAACAGAACAGACAGTGTTCCTGCCCTCGTGGGGTTTACAATCTAGTGGGAGGCGGTATAGGAAGATACAGTAAGTCCCCTACACACAAACCTTCAAGTTGCGAACTTTCAAAGATGCAGACGTGCGTGCCATCAACGTCAGGCATGAGTGAAATTGCAGCTCGCCCTCCATCTCCCATTGCTGACGATCCTTCAGCTCTACCATCTCCCACCTCCTCTCCCTCCTCCAGTCAGTAACTCTTCTTGCCTGTTCACTCAGTGCCAGCCCCTGTATGCCAGCTGTTGTACTGCACTACTGTACTTTTCAAGGTGCTATACTGTAAGATTAAAAATGTTTTCTTATTTTTTGTGTTTGTTTTTAATTCACTATTTGTGTGAAAAGTATTATAAACCTATTACAGTACAGTACTACATAGCCGATTGTGTTAGTTCAGCACCTAGGCTAACTTTGTTGGACTTATGAACAAATTGGACTTAATGTGCTCTCAGAACGGAATTTGTTCATATGTAGGGGACTTACTGTATCATCAAATAAAGAAAGAAATTACAGTAGTGCGAGTGTCATAAAGGAAGCTTGGTAACAAGGAAACAGGAAGGTGGTGGAGGGTTATTGGCTCAGCAGCAATGCCGGCTCCCACGAGGTGCTCACTTTGTATTCGCCAAGTGAGGGAAGCATCCTGGAAAGGTGCTTGTCCAGCCTCCACTTGACAAGACTGAGCTTGGGCCTCTCAGACCAGGACATTCAAAGCCTTCTCTTAATGGACAAAACAGTTCATGACAGGTAACGAGTAGAATGGTCTGTCGAGTGTTTGGGTCTAAAGGGCCAGTCTTGTGATTTAACCAGTCTTCTCTGTATAAATGGGGAGCAACGGCGTCTGTTTAGCTCATTCTCTCTCTCCCTGCAGGTGGGAACTCAGTTTAAAAACAGTCTGAGCAGCCTTCTGGAAATTCTCACCTCTAAGGAACCTTCATACATCCGTTGCATCAAGCCCAACGAGAGTAAAGAACCCAGTGAGTTGTGAATTGTTCAGAACACTGAGGTTAGGGAAATGAGGCTGGGAGGAAAACCAAGACGACGGTGGGGAAAGTCCTGAAAACCACCACAGGCTTGCTGCTTGTTCTCTGTATTAAATAATAGAAGACAAATGAATAAGGAGGAGGGTTCCTTTCATGGTCCTGTGTGAGCTTTGCTCAGAGCGTGGCCAGTTTCAGGACTAACACAGCTGAGCCAAGCAGACCTCAGAGGTGAGGGGAAGCAATACTGCTTCTCTCCAGCCAGTGAAGAATCTTCCAAAATGGTCTATGACTTGGGTGTTTTCTAAGCTTGTGCCATGGTCTCATGACAAAGCTGTACAGTCAAAGGCTTATAGAATCCAGGCAGGAAGAGCGAATGAGTGAAGCAGACCAGCTGTAATGCAATAGGGAACGGAGGGGACTGTGGCCAACTGGAGAGGGCACACCCTGTCTAAACGGGCAGTCCTCCTTCCTTAGGGCCATTTGTTGCCATGGGGGGCTCTAGGCCCAGAATGGCCAGATCTCATGGATTTTCAAGAGAAACCAGAAATTCAGATTTTCCTGTAAAATTCCCCCATGAAGAGAAACACAATTAGGACCTAACAAAACATGCCTGGTGGCCAGACCCAGCCCACAGATCGTCAGCTTGCAGCCTCTGGTCTGCCTTGGTTGAAACAGAGCCACAGGGTCCTTCACCGTCACTCTTCCTTCTGTGTTTCCAAAGGCAAGTTCGATGACTTCCTCATAAGGCATCAGGTCAAGTACCTGGGGCTGATGGAGCACCTGCGGGTGAGACGGGCCGGCTTTGCGTACCGACGGAAATACGAGCATTTCTTGCAAAGGTAAAGTTTGTTTTGTTGATGTGAAGCCAGTGAAGTGTGTGGCGATGAATAAAAGGCTGTCCCCCAGGGAACTCCGTTTGCTTCTTAACTGCTGTAGCGGTGACAGTGATGAACACTGACATTTCAGAGAATAGGAAGCTGACTTGGTTTACCACCTTCTCTTCATTTCGCTAAGCCCCTAACTTCTTGGAATCTAGGAAGTACAAGACGCGATGCACAGACTTGCCTCCAGGGGGCAGACATGGGACATGCACGCTTGGGGTCGTACTTGGCTGGGGAAGACCCTTCCCATGGCGACCATGGGTGCTGGTTTCAGCGCGGTCAGTCTGGGAGCAATCCCCTTGGCCTCATGGGCTGTCCAGAGACACAGGTGTAGTGGTGATAACATGGGCATTGGAGCCACAGATTCTTGGGTGGGAATCCCCATTCTTTCTCTTCCAACTGAGACCTAATTCCTCATGTGTAACACGGGGATTAAATTGCTCTCGAGGAGTTTGTAAGGATTTAATCATATAACCACCACCACTACTACTATGGCCCAAATTGCTTGTGCATGCAGTTGGGCTGCATGTTGTTCGTGCTACCAAGAAAACAACACATTGTTACACTCGCAAGAGAAGCATAATAAAATGGTTCTTTTTGTGGGTCAACATGGTTGAATATCAGTAATTTCGTATTTTAACTTAATATTAGACTTCTTTTTTATTTTTTAAATTTTTTTAAATTGAAGTATAGTTGATTGACAATGTTGTGCCTCTCTCTGCTGTATAGAAAAGTGACTCAGCTATACACATATATACATTCTTTTTTTAATATTCTTTTTCACTATGGTTTATCCCAGGAGATTGGATATAGTTTCCTGTGCTATACAGTAGAACCTTGTTGTTTATCCATTCTAAATGTCATAGTTTGCATCTATTAACCCTAAACTCTCAGGCCATCCCTTTCCCTCCTCTTCTCCCCCTTGGCAACCACAAGTCTGATCTCTATGTCTGTGAGTCTATTTCTGTTTTGTAGATAGGTTCATTTGTGAATATTAGGCTTCTTTTGAAGTACAATTTCATAATTATAAAAAGCAGGTGCATGACGTTACATTTTCAATCCAATTCCTTGCATTTTGCAATTTACATCAAGATCCTGCGCTCTGAAACTTCATCGTTTTTTGGTGCTCTTATTTTCAGCCCCTCATTTAATCTCAGATTTTTCTCTACCCACGGATCTTGCTTATTTTTCTCCCATGAGCCTCGTGTCTTGATAATTAATATCTGTTTATATGCATTTATTAAGTAACCATCTCTTTCCTCACTGTTGTTTTTTAATGATTTACCTGCTGATCTAAACCTCTGATGAGTATCGTCAGCATTAACCTTTTGAGTTGATACAATTTCAGCTAAATACACTGAGGATTTTATTGACCTGTGTGGTTCTATCTTGAGAAACAGTATAAGTGTCTTTGGGTTTTAGAAACAGTGAAAAGAGTTACAGACAACCCCACCCCAAATACTACCTTGGAAGGCTCAGCGGGGCCCGGGACACCAGCCTTGGAAATCTCTGCCCGGCTTTGCTCTACGCTATAGGTACATTTGGATAAGCATCTCCATCCCAATCCTCACAGATGAAACACCATCACAGGTGTCCCACTGGAGGCCCGTCTGAAGGGCAGGTAGGAAGGAAACGTGGGACCCTCAAGCAGCCTAGAGTCAGAGGCTGGTTGTCACCCCCCTCTCCTTTTTGTCCTCTCTCCTTTTTTCTTTCATCTGTCACCATTTGGGGACCACCCTGCCAGTGGATAGCCATGGTTTTCTTTTCCTAAACAGCTTCATTGAGATATAATTCACCGACTGTACAATTCACCCACTTAAAGCATCAGTGGTTTCTGGTATTCACAGATCTATGCAAGCACAGTCCATTTGAGAACACTTTGATACCTTCAAAAAGAAACCTCATACCCTTTAGCTATAAATGCCCTAACTCCTTACCAACCTGCCCCAGCCCTAAGCCACCACCACTCTACTTTCTGTCTTTATAGATTTCCCTATTCTGGACATTTCATACAAGTGTGGTCGTATCATATATGGACTTTAGTGTCTGGCTTCTTTCTCTTAGCATGATGCTTTTTTTTTTTTTTTTTTTAATTTATTTATTTATGGCTGTGTTGGGTCTTCGTTTCTGTGTGAGGGCTTTCTCCAGTTGCGGCAAGTGGGGGCCACTCTTCATCGCGGTGCGCAGGCCTCTCACTATCGCGGCCTCTCTTGTTGCGGAGCACAGGCTCCAGACGCGCAGGCTCAGTAATGGTGGCTCACGGGCCTAGTTGCTCCGCGGCATGTGGGATCTTCCCAGACCAGGGCTCGAACCCGTGTCCCCTGCATTGGCAGGCAGATTCTCAACCACTGCGCCACCAGGGAAGCCCAGCATGATGCTTTTAATGTTCATCTATGTTATAGCATGTGTCAGCACTTCATTCCTTTTTATGGCTGAATGATACTCAATTGTGTGGACAGACAACATTTTATTTATCCATTCCTCTGTTGATGGGCATTTGGGTTGTTTCCATTATTTGGCTATTCTGAATAATGCTGCTGGGAACACTCAAGTACAAGTTTTAGTGTGATCATATGCTCTCATTTCTTTGGGCACATACCTAGGAGTAGATTACTGGGTCAGATGATAACTCAGTGTTTGTTTGAGGATCTGCCAGTCTTTTTGCCAGGGTTTTTTTTTTTTTTTTTTTTTGTGGTGGGTTAGGGTTAGGTGGGGAGAACCTCCTTGACATACCAGTTTTGCTCATCAGCGACTTGTCATTCACCCTTATCTCATCCATTTTTCTGAATCTGAAGTCTAGTGAAGATGGAAGCAGCAGCTACTGCCCACCCCGGCCCCAAAACACGCAGGCATTTGCCGTTCCAGTCTTCCTGCGTTTTTTCCTACTTTGCTGCTATCGGGCTTGTTTATTCTTTCTATAAATATTAGTGAGCCCCTGCTTTGTACCAGGACTGTCCAAGGTGCTGGGTAACAGCAGTGAACAAGACAGACCCCACCCCTGCCCATATGGAGTGTACTTTCTACTGGCGATAACAAGGAGATATAGGAGGTCAGGCGGGGCGAACATTCTTTGAAGGAAAATGAATCCAGGTTGGGGAAAGAGTGGTCCAGGAGGGCCTCTCCAAGTAAGGAAGGGAGCCATGAGGATATTTGGAGGCAGCTGTCTGGGCAGCAGAGCCTGGAGGTGGGAACTGGGCAGCTTGCGGACCAGCTAGGAGGCTGGCATTGCTGCAGGACAGTGGCCCAGGGGAAGGCAGGAGAGGCCCACGGGAATGGGCTGGAGATGTCCGAATGTGTGCACCCTCCCTGGCACTGCTTCCCTTGATCAGGGAGCGACTGCATGTCAGAGTTAAAAAGGACAGAAGTTATGAGTCCCTCTACCCTGCAGGCATTTAAAGCATCTCCCCATCTCCTCTGTGTCTGTCTAGCCCATGTTTAGACAGCTTTGATGGTGTGTGCTAGTGAGGGGCCTGCACCAGACAGGAGGGAGCAGGGCTTGGCGTTGCTCTGCGTTCCCTGGGGTTGGCATGTGTCTGTACCTTTGTGTGTGGCAGTAACAGAGGGAAGTCATCAGGGAAGAACATGTGACACTTAATGCCTGTCTTAGTTCAGGCTGCTATGACAAAGTACCATAAACTGGGTGCCTTATAAACAACAGAAGTTTATTTCTCACAGTTCTGGAGGCTAGAAATCCAAGATCAGGGAGCCAGCACGGTCAGGTTCTGGTGAGAGCCCTCATCTGGATTGCACCCTGCTCTCTTCTCATCACATCCTCACATGGTGGAAAGAGGGCAAGGGAGCTCTCTGGGGTCTCTTTTATAAGGGAACAAGTCCCAAGGATGAGGGATCCACCCTCCTGACCTAATCACCTCCCAAAGGCCCCATCTCCTAATACCATCACATTGGGGGAGTTAGGATTCTTCAACATATGAATTTGGGGGCGGGAGGACACAAACATTCAGTTCATTGCGATGTCCTTAATGGATTTTCTCATAAAGTATAATTCCAGGAAAATAAACATGTTCTTAATGGTTTGACATTTGATTTTAAAATAATACAAACCATATAATGATATTAAGGGAAGGAAGTGTAATAGGAGTACTGTAGCTAACAGCTTTTGAAGTCTGACTGTGCCAGATACTTTCCATGGGGTATCTCATTTCAACCTCGTGACGACCCCACAAGGAAGGTCCTGTCATTCATTGTTTATGCCGCAAAGCGAGGAGGTGAAGCGACTTGTCCGGCTCCTGAGCTGGGCTCCAACCCAAGCAGTGCGGCTCCAGTCCGGTGGCTCCAGTTGTGTCGCTCTAGCCTTAGTCCACAGGCACTTCTGAATTCTGCATTCACTTTTTTCATTACATTACAGACATCATGGTTATCTTTATCGCGACCACATATTAGAAGGGAGTTGCATTTTATACTGAAATCAGGTTCTTAAGTCAACCTTGGGTCCAAAATTTACCCTTGAAAAATCCCTCATCACTTATCAAGCATGATACCTTTTCTTCCCGTGCTGGACTGTACTTGTTTATACATTCCTTTGTCTTTTGATGGACATTTGGGTTGTTTCCACCTTTTGTCAATTATAAATAATGATGCTTCAAATATTCACGTGTAAGCTTTTGTGCAGACATATGTTTTCATGTCTCTTGCGTATACACCTAGGAGCAGAATTGAGTTTCTTGGGTAGAGTGTCTGATGTGAGGTCATTGTTCTATGAAGACAGGCCGAACCTCCCACCCTGTTGAAACAGTTCCTCTTGTTTCTTTTTTTTTTTTTTTTTTAAATGAACTCCCCCTTTTTTTTTTTTAAATTTTATTTATTTATTTATTTATTATTTATGGCTGTGTTGGGTCTTCGTTTCTGTGCGAAGGCTTTCTCTAGTTGTGGCAAGTGGGGGCCACTCTTCATCGCGGTGCGCGGGCCTCTCACTATCGCGGCCTCTCCCGTTGCGGAGCACAGGCTCCAGACGCGCAGGCTCAGTAATTGTGGCTCACGGGCCTAGTTGCTCCGCGGCATGTGGGATCTTCCCAGACCAGGGCTCGAACCCGTGTCCCCTGCATTGGCAGGCAGATTCTCAACCACTGCGCCACCAGGGAAGCCCCCGTCTTGTTTCTTTATTGCTGAGTATATATTGTTGAATTCTAGGAAGTGGGTGTGATGCGTCTACTCTATTACTCTGAGTGGTTGGCGTGGCCAGCGGAGTGAAGCTGACCTCGAGGGGAGCTAGTTAGTGTAAGGTCTGCGGCTTCCTAAACATGCCTCTCCCCTCCCTAGGTACAAGTCCTTGTGCCCAGACACCTGGCCGCACTGGCACGGGCCTCCAGCAGAGGGCGTAGAGCGGCTGATCAAGTACATTGGCTACGAACCCGAGGAGTACAAGTTAGGGAGGTGAGTGTCCCGGAAATCGCTGTCAAAATGTTTTCCTAATCGATCTGTATCCATCTTGAGCCTGGAGATTCATTTTTCAGGAGTTTACGTAGATTTATAAGCAGATACTTGCATTCACTCAATTTAAATGCATCTCTGTAAAGTAAAAACTCTCCTGTGTGTCTCTACTCTCAATGCTTCCCTCACACTCAAAACACTCCATCACACTTCTAACACCAGCTGGGTGTCCTACAATCAAACTCACTTCTGACAGTCTACCTGGAGATGGTGTCAGATCCCGCGGGTTAAGGGCTCAGTCTCCCAAGACTGTCCATCCTCCCTTCAGGGGCCAATCACAAGTCCAGTTTGTCACCTGTGTTTCTGACCAATCAGCTATAAATTGGAGGTCCCCATGACCCCCTCCTTGGGTTTGATTAACTTTTCTAGAGTAGCTCAAAGAATCAGGAAAATACTTTACTTACTGGATTACCAGTTTATTACAAAAGGATATAACTTGGGAACAGCCAGATAGAAGAGATACACAGGGCAAGGTATGTGGGAGAGGGTGCGGAGGTCCCATGCTCTCTCCAGGTGCACCCAGAAGATCTCCAAATCATGCCTTTTGGGGGTTTTATAGAGGCATAGGCATGATTGATAAATTCACTGGACAGTGGTCATTCATTCAACCTCGCGCCCCTCTCCCCTCCCCAGGAGTGGGGCTGAAAGTTCCAACCCTCTAATCTCAAGGTTGGTTTCCCTGGCAACCAGTTCCCATCCTTAGGTTATCTAGGGGCTTTCCAAACATCAGCTGTTAGCATAAACTCAGGTGTGGTGTGGTTGAAAGGGGTTTGTTATAAATAATAAAAGACACCCGGAGAAAGGGGGTGGGGAGGGATAAATTGGGAATTTGGGATTAGCAGATACAAACTACTATAAATATAAAATAGATAAACAACATGGTCCTACCGTATAGCACAGGGAACTATAGTCCATATCCTATAATAAACCATAATGGAAAAGAATTTTTAAAAAGACACCCATGTCCCCTTTATCACTTTGAAGCTATTTCAGGAACAAAACCCAAAAGATTATAACAAAAGATGCCCCATTGCTCTAATCACTTAGGAAATTACAAGGGTTTTGGGAGCTGTGACACTGGAACGGGGCAAAGACCAAATACATATTTCTTATTACAAAGCACCGTATCACAAGCGCTAAATGGTTAGAAAGGCTACATAGCTGCCTATTGGAGGAGGTTAAGTATAAAGGAGCCCTGGGTTCTAAACCTGCATTGGAGACTGGGATGAGCTTCTTTGTGCACAAAATGAGGAGGGTATCAGCGCGAATTCCCTAATCTCTCTCTGCCTAGATTCTTTCATTGTTCAAAATGTATGCATGACTTCTCAGAGGGGATATTAGGACTTCTGCGATGAGAAAGCTCCTCTAGCATCTCCCAGAAAGTGGAGTTCTAGAACTCTAGGTATCATTACTGTAGAGTTGTTGTCCGTGAGCAGGACTTTTCGTACACATTGAAAGCGTCAAGGCACAACTCAGTGGGGTGAACCAGGATAATTTTCATCTGTTCTCTTAGACATTTTGGTCAGTGTTCATTTGCTTGCAAAGAACAGGGCCCACACATGAAGAGGATCTACTGCCAGGCCGCAGAGATTCCAACGTCAGGGATCTCTGCCTTTGAATCCGTCAGTGGGCTTTCCCTGCCAACTTGTACATGGCCCTCTATGACCACCCTGGCCCCATTCCATCCTTTATTCTTCTATTCTGGGCCCTGCTCCAAGGAGCAGTTACTTTTCCAAGCCAGATTTCTGAGGAATAGGGCTTAGCACATCCAATGGGAGGTGGGTCAGGGAGGTCAGAGGTGTTATCTGTCCCCGGTATAAAACCTGATGGGTTCATGTGGCACGATGCACTGCTGCCCCCCAGTGGCTGGCCTGGGAAGTTTCCCTCAAAGGGTGGGTTGCCTGAGAGGGCAGACAATATGAGCTCAGTATTTATAATTTATCTTTGCTGGCTGATGGGATCTTCTAAACTTAGACCCATATTCTCTGTCATCACTTTTTAAAGCCCAGGGAAGTCACTTTGGGTTAGGAAGGTGAATTAACTTCCTAGGGCTGCATAATGAATTAACTACAGACTGGTTGGCTTAAAACATAAGAAATTTATTTTCTCACATTTCTGGAGGCCAGAAGGCCAAAATCCAGGTGTTGGCAGGGCCGTGCTCCCTCTGAAGTCTCTCTGGGAGGATCCTTCCTTGCTGCTTCCAGCTTCCAGTGGCTCCTGACGTTCCTTGGCTTGTGGCAGCATCACTCCAATCTCTGCCCCTGTCTTCACATGGCCTTCTCCCCTGCGTCTCTCTGTGTGTCTTTCCCTAAGAACGCTCTCATTGGATTTAGTGTGATTTTATCTCAATCTTTACCTTGATGACATCTGCAAAGACCCTATTTCCAAATAAGAATCACATTCTGAGGATCTAAGTGGATGTGACTTTGGGGGAGGGGGGAGGACACTATTGAATCCACTACAGATGGTGATGACCAGTTAATAATTAAAACATTTTTTTCATTTCTAGAACCAAAATATTCATTCGCTTCCCCAGAACTCTGTTTGCTACTGAAGATGCCTTTGAATTTAGTAAACATCAATTAGGTATGGTTTTTTTTCCTGCCCTGATTTTAACAGAATGTGATATGCACAAGCTTTGCTTGGGAAACATCTTAAACATGAGTGTTTGATATGTTAGAAGCACTGGCTTTGGAAACCCAGAACAATGTAATAGGATTATAAGATACAGGTGAATTTATGCCTTAACCCAGAACAAGGCAACAAGATTATAAGATACAGGTGAATTTATCCCTTATGTTTGGAGGGCTGTCATGGATGCACCTGGAAACTTAAAACGCTGTCGTTCTGCCTCATTTTTAGTTTGGATCCAACTTTGTTGTGCCACACCAGAACCTAAACCCACGGAGTCCATCCCCCTTAAGTGAAGGTTTTTTTAAAACTTCATTTGTATAAGTGTCTGATGTCAGAAGGTGTAGCTGCAAAGCCCACAGCCAGGGTGTTCGTTGTGAATGGTAAATAAGAAAACTTAGACGGGAGGAAAATGCAAAAAATCACAAATCAAAACTACCAGAGAGTAGGGGCTTCCCCTCTGAGATCTCACCTGGCCTGTTGAGACCAGCTCTGCTTGAGTAATCTCAGTGCTTGCTGTATTCATGATCTCATTGTATTCTCGGAACAAACCTGTGGACGAGTGGTATTATCATCTCCACTTTACATGGGGCGAAGCTGAGGCCCAACAGCAGCAGAGCTGGGGTTTGAGTGTGTGTCTGTCTGGCTTCAGGGCCTGGGCTCGTAACCACTGTGCTTGGTGGTCTGTTTTTGACCCCTCCGGCAGCGGGCACGGATCACCCAGATCGGGTTCGTGGGCAGGTGCTGAATGCGGGGGCCTGGGTTAACATTTCTACCCAGCTCCCAGGGGATGCGATGCTGCTGGTGTGTGGGGCCCTCGGGGAGCTTGGTCTGCGGGGGGACCCGTCACTGGGTGCAGGGGGCGCACTGTGAATGGAGGAGCTAAGGGCACGTGTGTGGTTCCACAGCCCTGGGTTCACACTCCTGCTTCACAGCCGCGTGGTTGCCTCGCGCCTGGCAAGGGTCTTCACCGCCTGGCTCTGTGATCCCCTTTGTGAAATGTGCTGATGCCCGCCTGCCTTGCAGGGTTGGGTGGGAGGATGAAATATAATGCCTAGAACCAGGGGCCAGCAAGCCCTCCAGGTGGTGGTTCTGTTCCTTAGCTGGGGGGAGGCAAGAGGAAGAAAGGGAGCCCCAGTTACTGGCCAGCTCTGGCACTCAAGCTGAATGTAACCCGCCCTCTCTCATTTCTGTCCTGTCATATCCCGTGGCTTCCTCTGTCACCTCTACGCTGCACGCCCCTAGGGCCACTGCCGACACCTCCTCTGAAGGTCACAACTACCAAGCTGCACAACTGAAAGCCATTTCACCAAAAGTTTTGTTTTCTTTTAAGTTGCGAGAATCCAAGCCACGTACAAAGGCTGCCTGGAAAGGAGAGCATACGTGAGAAAAAGACAAGCAGGTAAGAACTGAACAGGACCGCTCAGGTTTGCCACGGACCACAGTTTCCCTCTCATCCACGTGGCACCTAGACGCACAGGCTCCTTTGAGCATTCTCTTCGCCTGCCTGGCCTTGAAGCCTTGGTGTCGGGCATTCTCAGGGTCCGGTTCTGGGGCCTCATTTTTACTCTACATAACAATGCAGCCTATACTTGTTCCACAGACATGTTTTATTTGATCCACAACGTATGCATGTTTTTTTTTAATTAATTTATTTTTGGCTGAGTTGGGTCTTTGTTGCAATGCACGGACTTCTCTCTCATTGCGGTGGCTTCTCTTGTTGCAGAGCACAGGCTCTAGGCATGCGGGCTTCAGTAGTTGTGGCTCGCAGGCTCTAGAGCACAGGATCAGGAGTTGTGGCGCACGGGCTTAGTTGCTCTGCGGCACGTGGGATCTTCCTGGACCAGGGCTCGAACCCATGTCCCTTGCACTGGCAGATTCTTAACCACTGCACCACCAGGGAAGTCCATGCATGTTTAAAGAGTAATTGTTTTTAAAGGTTACTAACACCACGAATGCACTTGCAGCCCCTGCACTTTGTCCCTCCCTGGTCACTTCTCAGCATCCCCCCACACACACAACTATTCTGAACTTTGCATTATTTGTTTTTCTTTATAATTTTATCATCTATGGATGCATCACTAAATAATATACTTGTAGGCTGGAATGTTTTGAACTCCATAAAATTATGCTGTTTGTATTTTTCTTCTGCGACATTTCTGTTGCAATAAAACTTTACTTAGACACAGGTGGCCAGCCCGAGGGCCGCGGTTTGCTGACCCCTGTGCGCTATACGAGCGTACCGCAATTTAGCTGTTGTGTTGATGGACATTTGGGTTGTTTCCAGTTGTTTGTTTTTGTAACAATGTGGCCATGAGGAATAAAAGAAAAGCATTTTGAATATCTGAATTAACTGGAAAAAAAATCTGAAAAGCATTTAAAAATTGGGACACAAGCCAGAAATCTAATTTTTGTGTGTCCCAATTTATGTATCCCCATTTTTTTAATGTAGACAACTAAAACTAAACACGGGGTGAGACAAAGCAAATGCAGGGGCGAGACTAATCTGTGCCATCAAGTGCCACTCTGGTCCCTCAAAAAGACCTCAGAAAACTGACCCCCTTGCGTAATTCTGGAGCTTCCCAGCACCCTCTGCGCCTCTGTCACTCGGGTTCAGCTGTCCGTCCGGGCACGTCCGGGCAGAGACTGACGACTCTCATCCCACTTTCCATCTCGAGGGCTAGCGGAGTGCTGACCTGGGCATCCAGGTGTTTGTGGAGTGGGTGAATAATTCTGGAAAAGGCTTTTGTATTTAAGTGATCGTGCTCACCTTCTAATGCCAGCAGTGAACTCTTTCAGCCATTAAACTTGAAGCCCACTGGCGTGGAGCCCTGGCTCGGAAGGAGGCCAAAAGGAGAAAGTGGGCTGTGCAGATTATAAGAAAGTAAGTTCTCAGTTGGGTCCAGTAGGGAGGAAGGTCTCTAAGTGCTATTGTGCTGCAGAGGGTGGTCATGGACTTGGAGGTTTTGGCTTTGGGCAGAAAAGTAATCTTCCCTGCAGGATGTCAACCCTTAGGAATTCTGTTCCATCTCCTTCCTCTGAGCTCCCTAATTTGACAGTGATCACAACTCAGAACGTTTGTTGTTTCTCTTAGCCTAGTTCAAAAGTCACAAAGCCGAATGCCTTCTGAGGCCAGGCAGGGCCAGCGAGTCTCATGAGCTGGGATAAGGCAATAAGGTAGGGTAGGGACTGCGGCAAACTGGAAAGCTCAGTCCACCTAAGAGGGGCAGTCACTACTCCACGTTAGCAGACTGCAGCCAGGCCAGTGTTGGCAGATCTTTTGATTTTTTTTCAAGGAAAGCTGGATACCTGGCTTTCATGTACTACCTCCCAGTTTTTTGTTGTTGTTGGCAATGAATTCAAGTCACTCAAAACAAAACAAAAAATGGTGTGGGTGAAATAGAACATATCTTTGGGCCAGATTTGGCCTGTGGCCCTACTTGGCGAACAAAATAATCTCCACCGTTTTGGCCACCGTTGAATCAAACCAGTGGGGGAGAGAACACAAGTTTCAGTGAAGAAATGGCAAGTGAAGAAATAGAAAACTAACAAAACTCTCTCCCGCTTAGGTTCATAAAGGGATTCATCCATCGCAACAAGCCCCTCTGTCCTGACAATGAGGAGTTCATCGTGTTCGTGCGGAAGAATTACATCTTGAATCTTCGGTATCATGTCCCAAAGAACGTCTTGGACAAGAGCTGGCTGAGGCCTCCTGGCATCTTGGAAAATGTAAGGACTGTTCCAGAACTCACGTTGCAAATGACGTGGGCACAGATGGAGCTTAACTTGTATATTATTTGGTGCTGCCTCCCTTGCCTTGAAAGGGCTGCCTCAGCAGACAAAGCACTTCCCTGCAAGAGTGATGCCCAAGGAATTTAACTCCTCAGAATTCGTATATCCTCTCTAGAATTATAAAGCCCGTGGAGGTCTGTTTCAACAGAGCACTCCTAAATGGTTTCTGTCCGTGATGTAACATTTCAGATGGGTTTAGGGACTGTTGCCTAGAACAGTGTTTCTCAGAAGATGCTCTGGGGACCCTCTGTGTCTGGAGCGCAGAGTGGGGGTGACTAAGATTCCTGGGCCCCAACCCGGGCCCATTGAATCAGCGTCTCTAGGAACCTCCTGGCCAGCAACTCGGGTGACTCAAAACTCATTCAAGATTAGGAACCACTAGTTTAGCAGTAGCGAACAGTGAGCCCAAGACTGGAACATGAGCTGCTTTCTTTGACTAGAAAATATTAATGCTGTCCTTTACCTCAAACTGAATTCAGCTGTGCTTTCAAAGCTTCTGTTTTGGCGGCTGAAGCCTAAAGCGGGGGCGGGTGAGGGAGGCAGGTGGAAAAGAAGAGTGTTCTCCACGCAGGCATCGAATCTGCTCAGGAAAATGTGCATGAGGAACCTGGTCCGGAAGTACTGCCGAGGGATCACAGCCGAGAGGAAAGCCCTGGTAGGGACGTGGCGTTGCGGGCAGGTGGCAGGATGCTGGAGGGGGTGGGTGCTGGCCCCTTGAGAGTCAGCAATCCTCACCCACCATCTCACCTGTAAGCCAAGGGTCACACAAGGCTCATGCCTCATACATGCTTTGAGGATGAAACGCATGTAGACCACTTAGCACAGAGCCCTCGTTAACTGGCAGCTGTTAAAAGTAGCATCGCTCTTGTTACCATGGGAACACCATCTAGCCGGCCTCTGAACTGCAAAGCATGCAGGGCCCCTTCTCTGCTGGTGGCGTGGTTCTGTTTATGTTCATTTGCTGGTCGGCAGACTTTTTCTGTAAAGAGCTAGAGGGTAATATTCTAGGCTTTGCCGGCCACACCATCTCTGTTGAAATTATTCTGCCCTGGTACACACAAGCTGCCAGAGACAACCTGTAAATGAATGGCATGGCTGCACTCCAAAAAAACTTGACTGGATTTGGCCCACGGGCTGCAGTTTGGGATCTCTGACCTAGAAGAAACTCTCAGCTCTGAAAATTCCACTTCCAGGAAGTCAGTGCAAGTAGAGACAAGCATAAGTGTCAACTTCAGACTCTAATCAGTAGAATTTTTGGAGCATTTTGGCCAAAGCCAAATGTGTTTGACTTCTATGTGTTCTGACTCCTATGCAGAAGTAAGACAAGGCTCCTTGAGGAGCCTTACTTATTCAGGAAAGCAAGCACTAGTGTGGACCTCTTTAGGTCCCCAAAAGCCTCATGGCTACCATTTTGTACTTTTAATCGTGTATTACCAGATGCAGCAAAAGGTGGTTACAAGTGAAATATTCAGGGGAAAGAAAGAAGGCTATGCAGAAAGCTTAAATCAACCCTTTGCCAACAGCCGAATAGGTAAGTCCCTTTTTCCATCTATGTGCTCACTTTCCCTATTTAAAAAAAAAAAAAAAGTCAAAGGAAGATGCTTGATCCGCATTTCCTGACAGCTATCTATCTCCCAGGCTGAGGTCTTGGTCACAGAGGGACAGAAAACCAGCAGATGCCAGTGGCTTGTGCACAGGGGTGGTATTTAGTGATGATTCGCTGTGTTCTGGTTGCTTCCTTAGATGAAGGAGACATTAATCCCAAAGTGCTTCAACTCATCAGCAGTGAGAAAATCCAGGTAAGGAAATGTGTGTCCTTGCCTGAGACAGGATTCCCCTGTGGGGTCTGAGAACAGGGTCTGTCTGCTATGTGAAGGGGGTCTGGAAGCACTATTTAAAGGCAGGGGTGCGCGTGCGTGGGCCGGGCTCTCAGCTGTGATGCTCTGGGTGTTAAGATGATAGGGATCACGATTACGTGACGATTAGGCACCTGTGGCTGTTCCATGGTCCTCAGCTGTCACCCAGGAACTGCGTTTGGCTTTCTATGAAGTTGAGCGAAATGCAGGCATACACTTAATCATTAAACATCCCCTATTAGAAGCAGTGTGCCTGGGCGCCGACGTGGGTTTCATAACTTAGCTGTGTGATCCTGGGCAGATGACTAACACCCTCGGTGCCTCCATCCTTCTGTGAATGGGGAGGACGGAGGGGTTGATGGTGTGAAGGGCACAGGCTGCGGCCTGGCATGCAGCAGCTGGTGACTGTGGCTGCTCGGTCACTTTGGTCCCTGGGGACTAGAAACCTGTGACTAGGTTGGATTACCCTCTGGCTGTCAGGGCTCTTAACGCCTGCAGAGTGTCTTCATCTCTGCTGACCTTTCAGAGCAGCCCCGTGAGGCAAGTGTCTGTGGCCTTGAATTCCTCTGAAGGTCAACGCCATAGGCAGAGCCAGTAATCACAGCCTTTCACGCAGAGAGCCAGGGTTCAGGGAAAACCCATTTATGCAAAATCTGTTTGAGCCCCTCTCCGTTGGGGTGCTCGAAGCAACGTTTCCAGAGGCCGAGTAACAAGGCACTCGGTACTCTGCCGCCCTCCCCCGGGAAGCAAGCGTCCCCTCGCAGTGACGGTCACCTCCTTGCAGTACGGTATCCCGGTCATTAAATACGACAGGAAAGGCTTCAAGACACGGCAGAGGCAACTCATTCTCACTCAGAAAGCAGCTTACGTGGTGGAACTTGCCAAAATCAAGCAGAAAATAGAGTACCCTGCGCTCAAAGGTAAGAAGCAGGCAATCTTCAGAAAATTCACTGGGTTGACTCAGCTCCCGGGCACACCAGCAGTGAAGCAGCCTTTCACTGACAGACCTAAGTGAAGAGTGCCCACAAAACCCAGGGCGGCCCAGGCTGTGCCTCTTATTCTGGCATAAATGCCAACGGCATCTCACTCCGGCATCCAGGTCGGACACTAGTCATCTTTAACAGGGACCAGCTTTTTATTCCGAGCACAGGTGCTGATTGCTGGGCCACCCCACTTGGCCCAGCTAGGAGGGAAAAAGCCTGGGGTTGGGGACCCCCAAGGAATGCCTCTTTTTTCTGTATTAATGTCAAGTTGTCCAGTTCCTGGCCCCTAACTTTGGCTCTGTCCTAAGGTGTCTCTACCAGCAGCTTCAGCGACGGAATCTTAGTCATTCACGTTTCCCCAGAAGACAACAAGCAAAAGGTAATTGACAGCCACAGGGCTGCTAACAGAGGGAAACACTGCCAAAATCTTTAGCTTCCCCCAGTGAAACCTCAGTGATGTTCTTCTTTGAAGCCGCTACCACTGAACCGGCCGTGTTCTCTCCTCTCTGCTGCAGGGGGATGCCGTCTTACAGTGCAAACACATATTTGAGGCAGTTACTAAACTCGTCATGCTGGTTAAGAAGGAGAACATTGTAAATGTTGTTCAGGGAAGGTAGGTGGTTTCGTCTGTACTCAGGAAGTCATTCAATGTTAAGTGTCTATTAACAGATCAAGGAAGACGCAAATGTTAATCGTTTCACCCAGGCCTGCCCCTCCCCGCAAAGTAAGAACTGCCTACCCACAAGGGGTGGGGTACCCTTGCCCCCTCCGATCACCAGCTTTCTTCCCTCCTCACCCCCTAGGACTTGGGCTCCACAGAAATGAAGTCAGTGATCACTTATTCACCAAAGGGAATGAAAAGTGTGGTCTCACCATCTAGTTTTCAAAGGAGGTGCTTATGGTCCTAACAGAATTGTCACCCAGTGAAAGGGGGACCCCCTGGGCGAGAGCAGGTGCCAGCCACACCTCTACCGTTGATGCCTGTGGAAGAACTGTGCTAAACTGATTTGAAAATAACTAACTACAGGAAGGCGTGGCCATTTTCCCAGTTGCAGAAACGGTTTTCTTTCGATTACTCAAATATACAATAAAACTCTGTAATGAAACAGGAATTTGATCTTGAAACTAGTAAGTGTCACAGGTGAATTTCTTTTGCAGACCCAAAGCTGAGGGAAAAAATATGTCAGTAATTTATCACTTTGTGTATTTTAAGTTTACAGTTTTATATTAGTCCTGGAAAAGAAGGCACAATAGTTTTTGACACCGGACCAGAAGAACAAATCTATAAAGATAAAAACGGACAGTTAACAGTGGTGAGTGGCCGTGTCTGGGGAAGGGGAGGTGTAAGCAGTTTTAAATAAGACTACAGGTTAAAATTCTCCCAATTTCAGTCCTCCTGTAGATTGACCAGAATCATTATCTAGTTTATTTCTCCCTCTGTCCCTGATTCTACGTTGAAAAATAGGAAGGAATGGGTACTAGAGGTGTAGATTCAAACACTGAATGAAAAGGAAAACAGTTTACTCACATTTGTCAGTGAACCAGAAGTTGACATTAAACTTTTCTCAATATTAAACGTCAAAGCCCAACTCTTCACGGGATGTCAAAGGCCTCATGCCCTATCACGTGGTTCTCAAGTGAGTCTCCACGGGGGAAACCCCTGGCGAGCTTCGAAAAATACCAGTGTTTGTGTCTCCCCCCACCCACTCCCCGACACCGTGACGTAACTGGCTGGGGGTGAGGGCTGGGCTCTGGAACACAAGGATCCCAGGACTGAGGAGGAGAGGTTTGGGAACCAGGCGCATCTTAAGAAGTCAAGCCTGAGTGCTCGGTGCTCTGCCCTCCCTAGCAAGTTTGATCCAATTCTGCTGGGAAACGACAAACTGAAAGCTGAGGGGGCTGAATCTTTAAAACGTAGTTTGTAGCAAATTATGAATACTTGGTATATATATACAAACTAAAAAACGGCCTAACAACATGGACTGTCTCGTACACATTTAACGATGAAATTGTTTTGTGGACAAAGAGTACACGTAATTGCCCCCGAACACAGTTACCTCCTTTGGGGACAAGTTAAAATACTGAAGCATGATTTTTAATGTAAAGTATAAGGTGACTTTTCAGTTTACATGCTGTCTTAAAACTTACCCCCGTTCCTCCCTGGCTGGCTCAGGCTGAAGCTAAGAGGCCTCAGTGAGCCCATTTCTAGACGTGGCTTGTCTCACGGGAGGTGGGGCAGGAGACGGTGTGGGTGACGGGGCTTGGCTGCTCGCAGCTTGTCCACGTCCGCCTCAACCATGCGGGCGGCTGCGCTGCTAACTGCTTCCTCCTGACAGGAGAGACCTCTAAGCTTCAGCGTGTATCTTCCCCAGGTGTCGGTCCGCATGAAGTCCTGATGGAGGATGACGTCTGATCTCTCCCATCGCCGTTTCTGCTGCAACTGAGGAAAGCACCCAGGAAGCTCGAATTTGGTCCAGTTAGCGACACCTTCAAGCAAAGGTTCCAGCAGCTCTAGGAAAAGGATCGTCCCTGAAGAAGCGGAGTGGCATCTTATGCCAAAGGCCAAACCCTCAGGTGTTCTGTCGCACTACGTGTTCTCTTTAGGGAGCCAACCTCAAGTCACCCAAGGGGGTGATTTTAAACATCCCCAATAGGACCTACACTTGACGGGCACTTGAACATGTCAGTACGGGGGGTGACAGATTCTCTGTCATGCTGCCTCTGAGGCACAATGAAGTATTATACGTGGTCTGAGAGCATAAAGCTGCAAAATTTGAATTTTGCTTTAAATAAATGAAACTCAGAAACATACCCAATTCCTTCACGGCTTTAGGTTCCACGTGGTGAGGTGTAGCTCTCCCCACCCCGAACCTGCAGTCGGAGGCAACAGCAGCTGACTGCTGTTTCACAAGCCCAGCAGCATTTCCACCCAAGACTTCCTTCCAGTGTTTGAGTTCAAACACTACGGAAAAATGACTCATCTTTTCCACCCTGAGCAGCAACCTTTAGGTGGTGAAGTAGAAGGTGGGCTCTCTGCTCTGCTCTCTTTCCTGTGAATTGCACTTCAGTTCAGTGGCTGGACTGTGCTGGGCGTTTCTGAAAAGACCCAGAAAAACAGATTTAAGTGGAAGCGTTATATAACTTTTATTTTACATATGTCCACAGATGCTTGTACAACATACAGTGACTACTTCTGAAGCTCATAGCGTTTTTTTCCATGGCACAAAGAGACAGAAAGGTTAGTGACACACGTGTTACAGTGACTCTGGGTGGAGCCCTAGAGAACACACATTCTAGAGGGAGGGCGGGGGTACCTGCACAGCGACCGCCCTGCTAAGCCACTGCAGGAGGACGATGGAGAGGCGAGGCCCCCAGTCACAATCAGATGACTTACTTGAAAAAAAGCCTCATGACGAGGGACCCAAAGCTGTTCTGCTTTTTCCATTGTAAGTAAGTTATTACAGTGTAATAAAACTTTGCTCTTCACCAAATCTTAGGCCAGTGTTTGTTTTACTGGGATGGTTCTTAAATACAAATATTGACTTTTGTTGCCCTTAGTGCTCACATAAGAAATCAGTTCTTTGTAGAATATGTCTGATAACAGAGCTTGGACCAGCCAACACTTTGTCATGGTCAGCTCACGGCTGTATGCAACTAACAAACAGTATCACTCACCATGGAATGTTTCATGAACTTGTTCATATCCCAGGGAAGCAAAGACTCCAAACGACAAGTGCAAAGTTGAAGGAAATGTGAAAGTAGAGAGACGGCCAGAAACATTTGGTCAGAAGGTGTAGAAGCCCCAACTAATCAGACTGTTCCACAAAGTTAGTTACTCGTCACATAAACACTTGAAAAACAGAACTTACATGATGGCTTTTCCATTCCTACAGAAAACATCAGAACTGACATTCACTTTAACTTTCTAAAAAAGTTCAACCCAAACAGCAGGGTTGGTGTTTAAAACTTAAACAGTATAAAATATTTACAAAACATTATTTAAGCCCCCTCCCCTCCCATCCTTAACACTTAATAAAATCCAAATGGCCTAATATGAAAGTTTCCCACACAACAGTTTAAAAAGCATCTACCCGATACATGATTTTTAGGTTGGGTCATGATTGTTTTAAAGTTTTATTGTAGGCTTTGCTGCTGGATACAAAATAAAGGCATACAACTGTCACAAGTAGGGCAGGATGTACAAAGTCTAAGCTGTAAAAACCATTTCAAAATATAAACTCGTTTTGTTCGAATACACTGTATCAAAGGCTGCCTGTATTCATACCTTTGGTATAAAATGGTAACGTTTCCCTTGAATAGCAGACAAAACCCATCCATACCTTACACACATCCGAATCTCCTTGGAACTACTCTATCAGCCTAGTCTCAACCACCCACATTCGTCACCACTCCCTCTGTGCGTCACGGGCGCGGAGGAGACGGGGAGGTAGGTAACCGAGAACGTCCGTCCCACACGAGCGCCGTGCAGACAGCAGGGCTCCAGCGCGGGCCACCCAGGCCCCACGGACACACATCCTCATCCACAGTCGCACACGTGCCTTAAACAAACATGAACACGCACACTGACCGGACCCAAAAGGATCTGCACGTCCTCTCCGTCTGCTCACCGACGGCCACGCCACACTGTGTAAGAATCAGAGGCAGAGACAGGAAGGGATCTCCAGGTGACGGCTGCGCTGACAGCAGGTGAGCCGTCCTGAGGCTGCTGGTGTGAGCAGTGGTCCCGTCTGGACGCCAGAACAGAGTCTGGGGCCATGTTTAATTTCTCCTAAGCAAAGGGCAGGGCATCCGCTGGGGGCAATAAGTCCCGCTTAACGGGGCAGAAGGCCGAGGAGGAAGGAATGGAGCCCACCGGGCAGTGGTCTGTGCGCTACGCCCGTAAGCAGGCCAGGCAGCCTTCCCAGAATGGAGTGGGTCAACAAGGAGGGCAGAGGAAGGGGCAGCTCTGCTCTCGGCCAGACCCTGCGGGGTCCCAACGAGCACCAGACCACAGATCAGCAGAGGGGGCAACAGGCCTGCCCCTTCAACGGAGCCGGGCATCCAGAGCCACACTAGGAACAGCGGCTGAGAGGCAGGAACCCCCCAGGTGGGATCTCCACTGCTACGAGCTGTGGTCCTTCAACAAGCTCTAGGATCGATGCCCGGGGCGGGATGGGCTGTTCGCAAAGCCGTGGGGCCTGTGCCGGGCACGGGGATGGGGCCAGGGTGCTGGGGTGGAGTCAGGAAACACTGAGCTTGCAGACACCGCTGGTGACCGCCGACTACAGGACCCGTCTCAGAGCTGACAAACTGAACCCTGGAGGGAAGGCGACCCGAGAAGCTCCAAGAGGCAGTCAACACCCACAGAAATAAATACTGCAGACAAGTTATCACATACACACCACACCCATTCATTCTCTTCCTCCAGAACCAGGAAAGCCTGGCTCCAGTGCTTCTCGGATTCTCAGGAAGGCAGAGACCTTGGACCCAGCTTGTTCAATAGCAGGGGTGTGTTCACCTGGGTAAAGACAATCCGTTCACCTGGTCGAGAAATACCAAAATCGTCATCTGGCTTTTTATGCAGTCTCTCCGGACTCGGGGGGAAGTGGGAGGCCCGGGAGCTCTCAGGGGATCTGCGTGCACAGCAGGGAGGAGCAGGGCGGGCGGGCGCACTCGGGGGCCCCCTGCCCGCTCACTGGTGGAGGTGGGCCCGGTCGTCCGGGCGCTTGATGTGGATCCGCCGCACGCGCTCGATCCGCTCCCGCTCCCGCTCCTCGTCCTCGTCCAGGTGGTGGGAGCGTCCGGCCGCCCCACCCGTGGCCTCCAGGAGTGCGTTGTCAGGTCCCCGGCCATCCTGGGCCTCATACAGCAAAATATTCAGGGTCTCCTCATAGATCCGGGCTTCAGGGAACTCCACCTGTAGCCCCACAAAACACAAGGCAGGTATGTTAGCATCTCAAACCCCCCACCCCACCACCTCTGCCGCCACCCAGGACTTCTGAGCAGGGCCATCTGTCTACACCAGGCCCCTAAGACTCTGTAAGACCATCGTTATTATGTTTAAAGCAGTTTTTATTTTCAATACGCAACACTTACACATGGCACTAAATTCACAAGAGACAAAAGGGATACAGTGAAACAGATCTCCCTGCCCTCTCTGCCCCCCAGTTTGCCTTCCTTTGGACATTTACATCATTCCCAATGTGTTGCTTCTAACAATCAGGGCTGCACCCCTGTACACGAGGCATTCCACACCTTAAAAGGAGCATCCTTTCTGAACAGGGACCAGCTGGGGACCCTCATAAAATGGACACAATCCCTCCCACTCAGTAAAGCGCTGTGTGTGCTTACTGCCCTTCGGGGTCAGGCGCCGTGAACTAGAGGTGGGTCCCAGGCAATCAGTAAGAAATGGTAAAGCACTTGAAATGTTCTGCCAGGGAAGATACCGATTATGCAAAAACCCAAGTGGAACATCTGTGCAGTTACGTGAGACAACGAACCATGAGTGTCAGCTCCAAAGCACAACTCCCGGAAGTATGGGATGGAAGAAGAGGAAACTGTCCCTGAAGGGGCAGCCATCCCAACACCAACTCCCTGGAGAAAGGAAGGAGCCCTTAGGGACAAGAGGCAGAGCGAAGGGAGCCAGGAGAGGGGCTCTGGCCTCCATCCCGGCTCCACCACTAACCAGCCGCACGAACATGAGCACAGGCTCACTCCGGAACCCGTCCACGAATCTATACACAGCTGGGATCCGACCACAAGGTCTCTCAGTGCCTTTGCTCGCTGTTAAGCTCTAAATACGTAAAGTCACTATTTTAAAGTTTAATCAATATGATGGTTAGCTTTTGAATATCCAAGGGCAGAGGCAATCCATGTATATAAAAAAACCAAACTATGACAAAATGGAGAGTCTAGTTACAGGTGGAATTCACAGCCCTAAAGAAAAGAGGCACGTCTTGTTAACACAGGGGGAAAAGTGAACAATTCTGGTCCCCCCACTATCTTTGAAAGGAAAAAAAAGAAACTCAGTGTTTTTCCCTTCCTGGCTACCTTACAACAATACATATCTTTTAGGATACATTCTAAATACTAATGAATCAAATGTTTTAAGAAGTTAAAAAAAAAAGGGCTTCCCTGGTGGCGCAGTGGTTGAGAATCCACCTGCCAATGCAGGGGACACGGGTTCAATCCCTGGTCCAGGAAGATCCCACATGCCACAGAGCAACTAAGCCCATGAGCCACAACTACTGAGCCCGCATGCCACAACTACTGAAGCCCGTGTGCCTAGAGCCCATGCTCCACAACAAGAGAAGCCACCACAATGAGAAGCCCGCGCACTGCAACGAAGAGTAGCCCCTGCTCGCTGCAACTAAAGAATGCCTGAACGCAGCAACAAAGACTCAATGCAGCCAAAAATAAACAAACAAAAAAAACACGTACCCTTTAAAAAAAAAAAAGTAGTTAAAAAAAGATTTTTAACTCTGGTTTCTACTTTGTGGTCTGATTTTCTCTCATTTGCATTTTGCTTCTGAGGCTAGCATCACACAGAGCTGTGGGCTCCTGGGACTGCAGTGAGGATAATAACCTGAGCAGGTGACCTACAGATCTGTACAAAGGTGACTAGAGGCATGACCTGCTGCATGTGTCCCTGGTCATCAGATTTCCCCAGATAGGTTGAAAAGGAAATGACACAGTGTATGGGGTGATTTAAAAAAAAAAAAAAAAGCACAATCAAGATGGTAGAATAGTAGGACATGAACCTTACCCTTCTCCCACAAATATAGCAAAAAGACATCTACATGTGGAATGATTCTCACAGAATATCTACTGAACGCTGGCAGAAGACCTTAGACTGCTGAAAGGGCAAGAAAATCTCCACGTAACCGGGTAGGAAGAAAGAAAAAAGAAGAAGGAAAAGAAAAGAAAAGAAAAAGAAAGTGAGAAAGGAATCGGGACGGGACCTGTGTCACTGGGAAGGAGCTGTGAAAAAGAGGAAAGGTTCCTGCACCCTGGGAAGCCCCCTCACCGGCAGGGAGATGGGCTGGGACAGAAGGAGAGCTTCAGAGCCTCAGAGGATAAAACAGCAGCCGGTTTGCAGCAGCCAAAGCAGAGGGAGGACTGCACAGTCAGTCAGTGCTGCCGCCCTGCACTCCCCAGCCTGACACACGAGTCTGCCAGTGCTGGCAGGGGCTGGGTGCTGGAACTCGGGCTTCAGAGATCAGAACCGGGGAGAGGACCGGGGTTGGCACACTGTGCAGACGGACTGGGGGGGCTGGAATCCAGTGTGACCACGGCTGGGGGTGTATGCAGGGGAAGCCTGGGCCACCTTAGACGCCAGTCGCCATTGTTTGGGGGGTGCACGAGGGGAGGGGTGGGATCTAGATTGTAGCCTTTTTCTCTGTGCGTGTGCTTGCAGAGGGCAGGACACCACCTGCGTGGGCTCCAGGAGCAGTCGTAGCGCCCCCCCCCCACCGCCCCCAGACACCAGGAGTGGTTTCAGGCTACCATCACCTCCCTCCTGGACCCCAGGAGGGGTTGCAGGGCCCCCACTGCTGCCCGCCCAAACTCCAGGAGTGGCTGTGAGATGCCATCACGCCCACCATGCGCTCTGGGAGTGTGCCCGAGCTGCCCGCCGCCACCAAGAAGCCAGGACTGGGCATCAGCCACTGCATCTGCACACCCCCATCAAGGGGATAATGACCAGCACACACTGAAGAGAAAGGCCACGGGCATCCATACTAAAAACTGCCCTCGCACCAAATATATTAAACTCACAAAAGCTACACAGGGATGACCCCACGTATAAACAGCCCTCCAAGACCACAGTAGACAACTGTTTCTCCGAAACTCACAAACAGAAATATGTAAAATGAAGAAGCAGAAGAACTACTCCCAGTTAAAAGACCCCTGAAGGAACAAAGAGTGAAACAGACCCCTTCAGTCTAATAGGCACTGATTTCAAAAAGAAGATAATGAAAATACCGAAGGAATTAAGAAAGGCTATTGAAAGAAATGCAGAGTACTGTAAAAAGGAACTAGAAACTATAAAGAGGAACCAAAAAAAATTAGAAAACTCATTTGCAGAGACGAAAGCTGAGTTAAAGGCAATGAATAGCAGAATGAATAATGCAGAAGAATGAATAAGTGATCTGGAAGATAAAATAATGGAAATCACCCAATCAGGACAGCAGATAGAAAGCTAAATGAAAAAAACCGAAATTAATCTAAGAGACCTGTGGGATAATATAAGGTGTGCCAACCTACGCAGAATAGGGACTCCAGAAGGGAAAGAAAGAGTAAAGGGGATCAAAAATGTATTTGAAGAAATTATGGCTGAAAACTTCCCAAACCTAAAGAAAGAAACATACCCAGGTACCGGAAGCTCAGAGGGTCCCAAACAAGATAAACCCAAAAAGACCTACACCAAGACGTATTATAATAAAAATGGCAAAAGTTAAAGATAAAGAGAGAATTCTAAAGGCAGCAAGAAGAAAACAGAGTTAATTACAAGGGAACCACCCCATAAGACTATCAGCTGATTTCTCTACAGAAACGTTGCAGGCCAGAAGGGGGTGGCAAGATATATTCAAAGTCCTAAAAGGGAAAAAATCTGCAACCTAAGATACTCTACCCAGTAAGACTATCACTTAGAATAGAAGGAGAGATAAAGAATTTCTCAGAAAAGAAAAAATAAAAGAACATAGCAATACTAAACCTATCCTAGAGGAAATATTGAAAGGTCTTCTCTAAATAGAAAAGAAGTAAAATTCTATAGGAAAGAGAAAATCACAATTAGAAAATAAATCACTTAAAAAAGCCAGTACAGGGCTTCCCCGGTGGCACAGTGGTTGAGAATCCGCCTGCCAACGCAGGGGACACAGGTTCGAGCCCTGGCCCAGGAAGATCCCACATGCCGCGGAGAACTAAGCCCATGCGCCACAAATACTGAGCCTGCGCTCTAGAGCTTGCAAGCCACAACTACTGAGCCCGTGAGCCACAACTACTGAAGCCCACATGCCTAGAGCCCATGCTCCACAACAAGAGAAGCCACCGCAATGAGAAGCCTGCACACCACAACGAAGAGTAACCCCCAATCGCCGCAACTAGAGAAAGCCCGTGAGCAGCAACAAAGACCCAACACAGCCAAAAAAAAAAACAAAAACACAAAAAAAATTTTCTGTGAAAGTGATGATAATGACAACGAACAGCAAAAGGATGAACATGAAGATGTAAAAGAGGACATCAAGATCATAAAATGTGGGGAGGAGAGTTAGAAAATGTAGATTTTTTTTCCCCCTAGAATGTGTTTGAGCCTATATGACCACCAGTCTAAGGCAAATATATATAGGAAGGGCTTCACATACTTGAAAAACAGGGTAACCACAAATCAAAAACATACAATAGATTCACAAAAACCGGAAAGAACATAAATATAATGCAAAAGCATATCATCAAGCCACAAAAGGAAAAACGAAAAGAAAAAGGGACAAAGAAAATAAAACAACAGGAAAACAAGGTTTAAAATGGCAATAAATACATATCTATCAATAATTACCCTAAATGTCAATGGACTAAATGCTCCAGTCAAAAGACACAGAGTGGCAGATTGGATTAAAAAAACGAGAGCCTACAATACGCTGCCTACTAGAGACCCACTTCAGGGCAAAGGACACACACAGACTGAAAGTGAAGAGATGGAAAAAGATATTTCATGCAAACGGAAGTGACAAGAAAGTGGGGGTCACAATACTAATATCAGACAAAACAGACTTTAAACCAAAGCCCATAAAGAAAGATAAAGAAGGACATTATATAATGATAAAAGGATCAATATAAGAAAAGGATTTTATACTCATCAACGTATATGCACCTAATATAAGAGCACCCAAATACATAAAACAAATACTAACAGACGTAAAGGGAGAAAATTGACAGGAATACAATATTGGGTTGGCCAAAAAGTTCGTTCCAGTTTTTCTGTAACATCTTATGGGAAAACCGGAACGAACTTTTTGGCCAACCCAACAGTGGGAGACTTTAACACCCCACTCACATCAATGGACAGATCTTCCAGACAGAGACTCAATAAGGCAACAGAAATACTAAATGATACAATAGCACAGTTAGACTTAATTGATATTTTCATGACATTACATCCAAAAAAACCAGAATACACATTCTTTTCAAGTGCACATGGAACATTCTCTAGGATTGACCACATACTAGGGCACAAAACAAGCCTCAACAAATTTAGGAGTGCAGAAATTATCTAAAGCATCTTTTCTGACACAACAGCATGAAACTAGAAATTAGCCACAGAAAAAGAAATGAGAAAAAAAAAATTACATGGAGACTAAACAACATGCTACTAAAAAACCAATGGGTCAACGATGAAATCAAAGAGGAAATTAAAAAATACCTTGAGACAAGTGACAATGAAAACACAACCATACAAAATCTATGGGATGCAGCAAAAGCAGTTCTTACAGGGAACTTCATAGAGATACAGGCCTTCCTCAAAAAAATGAGAAAAATCTCAAATGAACAACCTAACCTACCACTTAGAAGAATTAGAAAAAGAAGAAAAAACAAAACCTAGTCACCAGAAGGAAGGAAATAATAAGATCAGAGAGGAAATAGATATTTTTAAGAACAACATAGAAAAATCAATAAAACCAAGAGCTGGTTCTTTGAAAGGATAAACAAGATTGATAAACCTCTGGCCAAGCTCACGAAGAAGAAAAGAGAGAGAACTCAAATAAACAAATTAGAAATGAAAAAGGAGACATAACAATGGATACCACAGGAATACAAAAAACCATAAGGGAATACTAAGAACAACTATATGCCAACAAATTCAACAACCTAGAAGAAATGGACAAGTTTCTAGAAACATACAGCCCACCAAAACTGAATCAAGAAGAAACAGATAATTTGAACAGACCAATCAATAGAACTGAAATAGAATCTATAATTTAAAAACTCCCTACAAACAACAGTCCAGAACCAGACAGTTTCACAGGCAAATTCTACCAAACATACAAACAAGAACTTATACCTATCCTTCTCAAACTCTTCCAAAAAACTGAAGAGGAGGGAACATTCCCAAGGACATTCTATGAAGCCACCATCACTCTGATACCAAAACCAGAAAAAGACACCACCAAAGAAGAAAATTACAGGCCAGTATCTTTGATGGTATAGGTGCAAAAATTCTCAACAAAATATTAGCAAACCAAATCCAACAACACATAAAAAAGATCATACATCACAACCAAGTGGGATTCATCCCAAATTCATAAGGATGGTTCAACATATGCAAATCAACATGATACACCACATAAACAAAAGACAAAAACCACATGATCATCTCAATAGATGCAGAAAAGGCATTTAACAAAAATGCAACATCCATTCATGATAAAAACTCTTACCAAAATGGGTATAGAGGGGACATATCTCTAAATAGTAAAAGCTATTTATGACAAACCCACAGCCAATATAATACTCAATGGTGAAAAGCTGAAAGCCTTCCCGCTAAAATCTGGAACAAGACAAGGATGCCCACTGTCGCCACTTCTATTCAACATAGTATTGGAAGTCCTAGCCACAGTAATCAGATAAGAAAAAGAAATAAAAGGTATCCAAATTGGAACGGAAGAGGTAAAATTGTCATTGTATTTAGATGATATAATACTATATAGAGAAAAACCCTAAGGACTCCACACAAAAACTACTAGAACTGGTAAATGAATTCAGCAAGGTAGCAGGACACAAGATTAACATACAGAAATTGGTTGCATTTCTTCACACCAAAAATGAAGTATGAGAAAGGGAATGTAAAAAAAATCAATACCTTTTAAAATCGCAACCCCCCAAATAAAATACTTAGGAATAAACCTCACCAAGGAGGTGAAAGACTTATATGCTGAGAACTATAAAACGTTAATAAAGGAAACTGAAGATGATTCAAAGAAATGGAAAGATATCCCATGCTCCTGGGTTGGAAGAATTAATACTGTTAAAATGGCCATATTACCTAAAGCAATCTACAGATTTAACATGATCCCTATCAAATCACCCATGACATTTTTCACACAACTACAGCAAATAGTCCTAAAATTCACATGGAACCATAAAAGACCCAGAATTGCCAAAGCAATTCTGAAGAAAAAGAACAAAGCAGGGGGCATAACCATTTCAGACTTCAGATAATACTACGAAGCTACAGTAATCAAAACAGTGTGGTACTGGCACAGAAACAGATATATGGATGGATTGAACAGTATAGAGAGCCCAGAAATAAACCCATACACCTACAGTCAATTGATCTTCAACAAAGGAGGCAAGAATATACAATGGGAAAAAGTCTCTTCAGCAAGCGGTGTTGGGAAAATTGGACAGCCACATGTAAATCAATGAAGTTAGAACACACCCTCTCACCACACACAAAAATAAACTCAAAATGGCTTAAAGACTTAAATGTAAGACATGACACCATAAAGCTCCTAGAAAAGATCATAGGCAAAACATTCTCTGACATAAATCATACCAATGTTTTCTTAGGTCAGTCTCTCAAGGCAATAGAAATAAAAACAAAAATAAACAAATGGGACCTAATCAAACTTACAAGCTTTTGCACAGTAAAGGAAACCATAA
The DNA here is from genome assembly GCF_028023285.1 of Balaenoptera ricei. NCBI lineage: Eukaryota > Metazoa > Chordata > Mammalia > Artiodactyla > Balaenopteridae > Balaenoptera > Balaenoptera ricei. Next base: position 18,831,332 of record NC_082652.1, on the reverse strand, counting down.
ACAAAACGAAAAGACAACCTACAGGATGGGAGAAAATATTTGCAAATAATGCGACCAACAAGGGCTTAATTTCCAAAATATACAAACAGTCATACAACTCAACAACAAAAAAACAAACATACCAATCACAAAATGGGCAGAAAACCTAAAGAGACATTTCTCCAGAGAAGAAATACCGATGGCCAATAGGCATATGAAAAGATACTCAACATCACTAAATATTAGAGAAATGCAAATCAAATCTACAATGAACTACATTCTCACACCAGTCAGAATGGCCATCATTAAAAAGTCTACACAACATCGTTAATCAACTACAATATAAAATAAAAATTTAAAAATTTTTTGGTAATTGCAATCATTGTTGCTTTTGTTGTGGTCATCCATTTACAATACTTGGTGTCAGTTTATTTATCTCTTGTAAAAATAAAATACAGTGTGTGTGTGTGAAAAAAAAAGTTTAATAGGCTGAATTATATCAATTAATTTTCCAATGTTAAGCCAGTCTTACATACATGGAATGAATTCTATTTGGTCATGCTGTATTGCACTTTTTATATACTGTTGGATCCAGTTTGATAAAATTTTGTTTAGAATGTTTGCATGTAAAAAAAAAAAAAAAAGTAAATGAGCTATCAAGCTAAAAAATACAAATTAATTAATTAATTAATTAAAAGAAATGATCATTGTTGAATCCCAATGTTAGTATTTTGGTATATTTTCTTCTATTTTTTTCCTGTTTATGGTTACATAGTTGTAATTATGATGTGTATATGATTTTTATCCTGATTTTTTTTCATTTAATATTGTTGAACATCCTTGAAATTTATCAGAGGTTCATATTGAAAATTTTGATAGGGCTTCCCTGGTGGCGCAGTGGTTGAGAATCTGCCTGCCAATGCAGGGGACACGGGTTCGAGCCCTGGTCTGGGAAGATCCCACATGCTGTGGAGCAACTAGGCCCCTGAGCCACAATTACTGAGCCTGCGCATCTGGAGCCTGTGCTCCGCAACAAGAGAGGCCGCGATAGTGAGAGGCCCGCGCGCCGCGATGAAGAGTGGCCTCCACTTGCCACAACTAGAGAAAGCCCTCGCACAGAAACAAAGACCCAACACAGCCATAAAATAAATAAATAAATAATTTTTTTAAAAAAAGAAAGTTTTGATAATGTTTACATTCATTAATACCATTTGAGCATATATTTTTACCTTTCTTTTTTACAAGTTTATTAACGTAGAATTTTGTACAATAAATTTCTCATACATAAAGTAGGCAATTTGATGAGCTATGACAGCTATATGCACACATGAAACTACCATCACAATCAAGATATGGAACATTTCCATCACCCCCAAAGGTTTTATCATGCCCCATTACAATTATCCCTCCCCAGGCAAGCACTCTTATTTTCTACCATTGTGTGCATTTTCTAGAATTTTATATGAAAGGAACCCTACAGGATATACTGGGTTTTTTTTGTTTTTTTTTTTTTGGTCTAGCTTCTGTCATTCAGCCTAATGCATTTGAGACTCATCCATGTTGTTACATGTATCCGTAGTTTTTACCTTTTTATCACTGACGGGTATGCTGTTGTACAGCATGTAATTTTCTTCCTAAAATGTCCAGAGAACAACAAAACCACACTGAGATTCAGATGCCAGGCACCTCCTATATACATTTGACTCATGGTGCCTGTGAATTAAATTCAGCCCTCAACATAATTATATATTTTCATAAGTCATAGAATTTGAGGTCATTTACAAATAATGAAAATCCCTACCGTTAAATTCATTCACTTATTCATTCATTCATTCAAGATATGTAACTTTGCTAGGTACTTCTAGGTACTTGAGCTACATCAGCAAACCAAACAACTTTTCCTTGTTGAGATCATATTGTAATAGGAAAAGGTAGAAGATTATATTTCTAATAAGTAGTAAATATAAACATGTAAATCATCTAGTTTTGTAGATGTTCGTAAGTTTTACATAAAAAAGAAAAAATTGAGCTGGGTAAGGCAGATTGGGAGTACCAGGAGTGTGTCTGGGGGCAGAAGTTGGTTTTAAGTTTAAATAGAGTGATCAGAATAAGCCTTAGTGAGGTCTGAGTTTTAAAATCTGACAAAGTCAGGGATCTATCTATCATAGCATTTTCTACTGACTTCTTTGTAAACATTATATGGCTATATAATGTTCAGTTGAGTGGTTACATCATAATTCGCTTAGTTAGAGCTATAGATGAACATTCAGATTAGCTCTAATTTTCATTGCTATATATAATGTCTCTATGAACACTGTTGTGAATAAAGCTTTTGAATTGTCTATTGTGTACTTAGGATAGATTTTGAAGAAGTACAGTTATTGTAAAAAAGGACATAAACTTTTTTCTTTTACTTTTTAAGATTTTTAAAATGTTGAATCATTATTGTATTCCTAAGATTAAATCCTCCTTAGATATTATATATTATTATTTTCTAACATTGTTAGATTCACTTTAACTTTAAATTATGATTTTACATCTATTTAAAAAATAAAACTGACCTATAAGAAAAAAATTTTTTAATTTAAAAATTAAACACAAAAAAATTAAATAAAATACGTTCAAAAAAAAGAAAAAGGTCTACAAATAACAAATGTTGGAGAGGGTGTGGAAAAAAGGGAACCCTCCTACACTGTTGGTAGGAATGTAAGTTGGTGCAGCCACTGTGGAAAACAGTGTAGAGGTTTTCCTCAGAAAACTAAAAACAGAATTACCATATGATCCTGCAATCCCCGGGCATATACCCAGACAAAACTATAATTCAAAAAAAGATACATGCACCCCTATGTTCATAGCAGCACTATTCACAATAGCCACGGCATGGAAACAACCTAAATGTCCATCAACAGATGAACGGATAAAGAAGATGTGGTACATATATACAATGGACTACTATTCAGCCATAAAAAAGAAAGAAATAATGCCATTTGCAGCAACATGTATGCAACTAGAGATTATCTTACTAAGTGAAGTAGGTCAGAAAGAGAAAGACAAATACCATATGATATCACTTATATGTGGAATCTAAATTATGACACAAATGAACCTATCTATGAAACAGAAACAGAATCTTGGACACGGAGAATAGACTGGTGGTTGCCAAGGGGGAGGGGGAGGGGAGAGGGATGGATTGGGAGTTTGGGATTAGCAGATGCAAACTGGTATATATAGGATGGATAAACAACAAGGTCCTACTGTACAGCACAGGGAACTATATTTAATATCCTGTGATAAACCATAATGGAAAAGAATGTGAAAAAGAATGTATATGTATATATATATATATATATATATATATATATATATATATATATATATATATATATATATATATATAACTGAGTCACTCTGCTGTACAGCAGCAATTAACACAACATTATAAATCAACTAGACTTCAATAAAAAGAAAAAAAAAGAAGGGAGGAAAACAAAAAACAACCCAGTCACATAGCCTAAGGAGGAGGGTAGGCAAGCAGAAACCTAAAGGGAGTGAATATCAACTAACAGTGGACCAGATCTCTAACCACACTCTGCAGCACAATCTAGCTTTGCAAAACAGCACAGGGACAGAAGCCAAGGGAGAGGTCAGGTCCACTGGCTTGCAGAGGATGACATAAAAATGGGTCCAGAGTCCAGATCAGTGAGGGAGTCATGTGCTGGGAAGAAGCCACCCAGATTCACGAGGAGTGCTGAGGGGACCCAGTGAGGGTGGAGGGCTGACCAAGTCAGTGGGTAAGAGGAGGACAGATGACAAGGAAATACTAGCTCATGACCAGAAGGCCAAGGTCAAGACCTTGAAGGTAGCACTGCTCCTGATGAGTGAGATGGATGGGGACAGTGTGGTGGGAAGCAGCGTCGAGCGGAAGACAGAAAGGAGCTGGCACAGGTCAGATCAGATCGCTGATGGGATCAGATCGCTGATGACAGAGGAGAAAATGCAGGCAGCGGAGTACACACGGGTACAAGGACCCGTCTGAATCAACCTTTACGGAAAAGGAACCCAGGAGCAGTATGACTGTCTATACTTACTGGGTGTCAGAAAGGAAACGCCATTCTGTTTTTCCAAGCCTACATCTGGATCTTTCCAGGGCCCAAAAGAGAATGAATATTTGAACAATGAGCAGTCATGAGTCAAGGAAAGCATTTTTAGAGCCCTTCCCTCTTAAAGTGTATTTTGCTCAAGGAGAAAGGGAAGTTTTTCAAATACAGATTTCAGACCGGCCACTCAGAACCATCCTCTGGAGGCCCTTACCTTGGTCTGTTTCTTCTCGGTGGCGTAGACGATAGAGGTACAGCAGACTTCAGCGATCTTGCGGCCCTGGCCGTAGAAGGACCAGCAGCAGATTTCGTCCCCAATGACATCCTTTATGAACAGGACCCTTCCATTAAAGCGCAGGGACAGCTTATCAAACAGTTCGATGTTCTTCAACATATTGTCGTCAGAATTGCTGCAAGAGAGCATTTGATAAGGTGATTGATTACAAGCTGGTGTTAACAGCCACCACTAGTGGGGGAGTGTTTCCACACACCGGGCCCATTATCTCCACCATTCCTTTTCAACCTCACGGTAAGCCCGTGAAGAAGGCACTACAGTCCCCAAAGCTCAAAGGAAAGCAAGGGTCAGAGAAATTAGGGGACTGCCAGAGGCCAAAAACTAATAAATGGCAGAGCTGAGGCTCAAAAACACAGCTCTAGCCTCCAAGTCTGCGCTCCTCACCAGCGTGCTAGAGCGGACGCCCTGCTGTGCAACAGCCGGGGATGAAATGGTGAAACCACGGGGTCTGCAGGCACAGGCACCAGGTGGGGGACATGGAGGAGAGCCCCACGGAGCCACATGAGAGGATTAGTGACCCACTCGAGGGAGACTTTTTATCCTGGGTCCATTTATGGGTCTTGAGTAACTTCATCTAATACCCCTACAACCCATAAGTTCCTGATTTAGAGCCACATGTTCCCAAGAGCCAAAAGGCATTCTGGAAACCCGTATATATTGCTAGTGGGAACATAAAATGGCGTAGTCACTTTGGAAAACAGCTCGGCAGGTCCTCAAGTGATTAAACCTAGAGTTACCATAGGACCCAGCAATTGCACTCCTAGGTATCCACCCAAGAGAAATGAAAACATGTACGTGTACATGAATGTCCACAGCAGCATTATTCCTAACGGCCAGAAGGTGGCAACAACCCTAACTGTCCATCAGCTGATGAAAAAGGACAAACAAAACGTAGTCTGTCTGAACAATGGCATATTTTTCAGCCATAAAATGAATGAAGTACTGATGCGTGCCACAACATGGATGAACTTTGAAAACGTTATGCTAAGTGAAAGAAGCCAGACACAAAAAGCAACATATTGTAAGATTCTATATATGTGAAATGTCCGGTGTAGGCAAATCCATAGAAACAGAAAGCAAAATAGTGGTTGCCTAGGGCTGGGGGAGATAAGAGGGTGGGGGGACATGGGGAGTGACTGCTAACAGGTACAGGTTTCCTTCTGAGGTGATGAAAATGGTCTAGAATTAGGTAAGTGGTGATGGTTGCACAACTCTGAATATACTAAAAAACACTGAATTGTGTATTTTTAAACGGTGGATCTTCTGGTATGTGTGAATTAGATTTCATATCTATCGATCCATCTGGGCATTCTGGAGGTGCAAAAAGGCCACCCTCATCTGAAGGGAACGAGGGGAGCTGGGCCTGGCTGGTGTGAGTGCAGATGTCTTTTCTGGCCAACACCTTACCTGGTATACGAGTATTTGTTGTTACTTCTGTTGTAGAGCAACTTCACGGCTGGCTGTGGGTTGTTTTAAGAAAAAGGAAGAAGAGAGTCACTTGGAGTGCAGGTGCGAAGGACCACCGGCTTCCCACAGCGCTGGAGCCCTGCCATCCGCCTGAAGAGGCAGGTAAGCGTAGCCTGCTGGCTGGGGTGGGGCTGGAGAGGGAGACTGCGTGAGCCAGCACCAGGAGAAACACAGAATGAGCTGTACGCTCCCATTCCTGACCCCCTCTCAGGCCTTGCCCAGGCAATTTCGCACATTTTTATTCCAAAACTTACTCAGAAGAACCTCCACCGCTTTTGGTAGCAAAAGAAATGCCACAAGGTTGCCTCCACCATACCTTATTTGAAGTCGCTATAAGTTTCTGTTCTTCCTTGGATGAGGTGATGACAGGAACTTTGCAGAAAGGCTCATAAGTATCTTTGTTCTGCTGGAACAAAACATGCTTTCAGCCTGGGACGCCTGCCCAGCATTGAACTGTTTAAGCTGGCCTTCCGGGCAAAGACGGACTCTGGCGAGGGGAGATGGGGCAGCCATGGCTGGGACGAGAGGCGGATTCCAGCACCAGTGAAGTAGGATGGGGGATGACCAGGAGTGGAGTTCTCCAGTGAACCCACTCTTCGGCCAGGACTGTTATATGCCAGGGTGCTTGGCATATAAATACTAACAACGACGACACATTTCACAGCCCAGGAAGCCACTCAAAAGCCACAGCCCAGGAAGCCACCCTAAACATGGCAGATGAAATATGATTGCATCAAAGCTCCTAAAACCCCACTGCAATGACTGCAGAGGAATTATAAGCCCATAAGGAGAGAAAGAATGGGAAAAGTGAGGCCAGCAGACAAAAGACGCCAAAAATTCAAGTCTGGAAAGCAGGTTTCAAATGAGTGATAACCAAGGAGAAGGAGAACGCTGAAACCTAAGTTGGCAGATGGGAAAGAATCCACAGCTGTGAAGGCTGGTGGGCTCAGGGCAAGAGCAGAGCGCTGCTTGCTAGTCGGCAGAAGCACTGCTGAGACCTCCAGGTGGATCCCCTACCCCAGCCGGGCAGGAGAAAAGTCCACTTTCCTGGAGCAGTTTGTACAGGAGAGGACAGGGCTGAGTTGCTATTCTGAAAAGGGGGGATTAAGTGAACGATCTACACACTAAATGGTGAGCCCTACCCCCACCCCAGCCCCTTCTCCTACTCAGATCTCAGAAGGCAGCCAGTCAGGCTTATACACGCCAGGCAAGGGAGTGGAGGACTCCTCTACAGGGAACCACCTTTCCAAAAAAAAAAGGCTTACAGATTCTGACATTGAGAGTTCCCACTGAAAAAGCCAGCCTTATCATCTGCCACTGAAGCCCACTGGACAACAATATATACAGTGTTTCAGAGCCCTTACTCTTGAATTTCAACAGACCAAGGACCATCAGATTATACTCGGAAAGCCTCTCAAATATGAGACTGAAACCAAAAGAGAGAGAAAAAGTAAGAGAAGGAGTCACACAATGAAGGCAGCAGAAAGAAAACTTCAAATAGTATCATCAGACAGATGAGAGCAGATACCGCATCCCATGAAACAAGATCAGCGTGCTATATAAAAAAGAGCACTCGGAGAACAAGAAAAGGCTCTAGGGAGTTAGAAATACGATAGCAGAAATGAAAAATTCAATAGAAGCGTTGAAAAGATAAAACTGAAAAAATCCTCTGAGAAAATAGAAGGATAAGGGCGACAGAAACTAGGAGGTCAGTCCCGGAGGTTTAATCTCAGACTAACAGAAACCACAAAAAGGAACCCAGAGGGCATGTCTCTAAGACAAAGATGAAACAGAGATTCCCTGATGTGTCTGAACATACCAAAAGGAGACTGAAGTTTCTGAGAATTTAGGGCTGAATTAGGGATGTGTGCTTAGAAAACCAAGCAAACAAAAGACAATGAAGCAATCACTAATTCTGGCAAACTGAAAAGTTACACGAGAAAGGAAACAATCACTGTATACTCTGTGGCTCAACTGTTAACAATATTTACATGACTCAACGTAAACTCTGAGTATGGATTTAATCAAAACTGTGATAAACTATACTGGGAGAAGGAATATGTGCATTCAAGTTTGATAGTGGCTGGGGGTGGTGCATGAGCTAAATTTTAATTTTCTACAGAAATGCCAGTAGATAATGTGGTAAACTGAAAAATCAATAAATAGTATAAGAAATAGGTGAGTAAACAACTGCTGCAAGAATTAAAAGAGGCTGCTGCAGGGGTGGGAGTGGGTGGAAGGCGTATGGTAGTGTTTTTGACATCAACCTAGCCTTACAATACTAACTTGACTTGGTAAATGCTTTACATGCATTACTTTAATAAACATACAAATGAAATAAAAAATAACAAAGTAAAAGCTACAACATTCAGTTAGATTTACAGGGAATTCACAGACTCGCAGTAGCGGCAGGGGTGGTGTGTGCAAATAACAGTTCCTCAGGCGGACTGGCATTGTGGGTACTGCCCCAGTGGAGAGCCACCCAAGAGCCTCACGTTTACAGATCCAATTCCTAGGACAACGCAAAGGGGCTCTTCTGATTCTCTGCCATGTCTTAACTTGCCTTGAAATAAATGGCTGCTGGCTACATCTAGAAGCGTTCTGATTTTGTAGGGATTTTACTGTCCCTAGACTTGACCCCAGTGGTCCTGCCCCAGCTCCAGCTGAGGAGTGAGGGGTGTCTGTCTGTAGAGATTACGCTGGACTCTCAACAATGACTTGTGGGATGAGAATAAGTCTCCCAATGAGTCCAGAAAAAGGATCAGGTTTTACACCCCATGGCTCGGTACTGAAGGGTTACAATGCACACAGGGAGAGGACCCAACACCATGGGGGCTGAAATAAGCCAGAGAGCAGTCAGGTGGCCTCAGCATCACGGGGAAGCCTCTCGGGGGTCGCACAGGCCAGAGGGGAGCAGCTCCGGGGTCAACTCATTAACTCTCCCAACAGCTCCGTGAGGGAGGGGGACAACGAGAAAGGCAGATGAGTCTGGGGCTCGCCCCGCCCACACGGGGAGGAAGGGTGACACCTACTTGCAGGGCTGCCTGGCACTCTTCCACCAGGCCCTGGACCAGGTAGTACTTGGCTTCTGCCAGCAGCTCCTCGATCTCCCGGCGGCTCTCGGGCAAGGGGACCGCCCCGTCACGAAGGTAGTTGAGTATCGTACCAAAGTGCTTCCCACAGCGGTCAATGAGGATCCAGCCTGCGGTGGGAGGAGGGGGGAGGAGAGCTGGGGTGTCTCTTGGCTCCCACCACCTCCGGGGAGAGGACCACAGAGAGGGTCGCGGCCCCACCTGCCCAGCTACCAGCCAAGGGCTGACCAGGCCCCGCTGGCTGCAGACAAGCACACCCCGGACTCACTGGTTTGGGCTCCTTTATACTATTTATTTATTTTTAACTCTTTGGCCACACCGAAGGAAGGATTGAACCGGTACCCCCTGCAAAGGAAGCACGGGGTCTTAACCACTGGACTGCCAGGGAAGTCCACGGCCCCTGGATCCTGAAAGCATGTTCCTGAAGTACCTCAAAAATCCCTTTGTCAAGAATATCCCAAGAGGGCCTACCCCACACCTGGATAAAATGGGTCCAAATGAGCACATCCCATTGACAGGGGAAAGGCTTCTGATGTGAAAATATCTACTCCCTTTTTCAACAACGCTTTTTTTCAGACTCCCAAATAACAGAGCCATTTCTAAGGAAGCAGACGGCTCACTGCCGCAGGCTGTGACATCTGACTCCCAAGGGTGAGCCCCAGGCACTCACCAGCACCATCAAAGAAAATTCCACCCAACCCCCCACACAAGTGTTTAGTGGCTGGCTAACAAAAGCGATCTGAGATAAATGGTGACCAGCCAGACCCTGCCCTCAAGGAGTTCAGTCTAACTTGGGGAGATGGCGCTGGCATTCATGAGATACGGAAACACTTCCCAGCTGCTGACCAGAACCAGGCACAGTGCGAAATCGTGCCTTGGGGGTGGGGGCAAGGCAAGTCCTGCCGCTTCTCAGTGTCTTCTCCAGTCTCCAGTCCTGGCCCTGGCCTGCAGGGCCCGCTCGGCGGCTTCTCGAAATTCCTCCGCTGAAATGCAAGTGCTACTGGGAAGAGGAAAGAGGACTGGAGCCTGGGAAGGGGAGGAGGAGGTACCAGAAGGGGAAGTAGGGATGAAGTGAAGACCAAGTACATCTCAAGAGAAAACGTGAAGCCAGACAGACAGAGAAGTCCCGGCCTTCCTGACAAGCAGGGTCACCCCGGGAAGGGGGCCCCAAGTCTCCTACTGCGCACTGCAGGTGAGGAAACGCCAGTGCCCAGGGAAGTTAGGAGGTTCACACAGGAATCAGTCATCATTCTCTGCCCCTGCTTTCCCTCAATTTGGGAAATGAGCCAGGTTTCCACTCTAAGACCACTATGTCTTCCCAAATCCTCCTCAGACCCCGGGCCCCGGATCAGCGGCAGAGGCCAATGGAGGCCACGAGCAGCCAAGGCACCTTCTCACGTCCGGTCACAAGTCGGCCCGCCTCCCCCGAGTCCAGCCCCGCCAAGTGTGCTCAGGTGTTCTAGTGCACTAGTTAGTGTTCTCTGCCGCCATCACCAGGAGAGTTGACAACGAGGCCATTTCCACGTTCCGCTTTGCAACTACTCCTCAGTCCGCGGTTCCTGGGCCTTTGGTTAAAGGTCCCGTCTCGTCCCTCCAGAGCCTTCTGCGTGGCACTTGCACGCTGCTATGGCTTCCTGAGTACAGCGAGAAGTTAATCCCCAATCTCGGCAAACACAAAGCAAATGTGTGGCCTGGAGTCAGACCCTGGATCCGAGGAAGGACAACGAGGCCTTCCCAGGTGTGGTAAATCCTCTCGCCTCGACAGTGCCCGCTGGACATTATGCAACCACTCCTTTCTCCAGCCGAGACAACAAAGTGCGGACTCAGCATCTGTTCCGCAGCTTAGATGCCTACAGGGGCCTTGAGCACACAGGATGACCAAGTGCGGGTGGGCAGGGAGGACCACAGCACAGGCCCTGCCTCCCCCCGCCCCCAAGGGGGCGCTTCTCGCTCCAGCCAAAACTGGCCAGGCAGGAATGAGGCCCAGGGCTGAGAGAGCCCCTGAGGTTCCAGGAGAAGCCAAAAATGCAGATTTCCCTGTGAAATCTCCTGACTTCTAAAGAACAGCAAACTGATTTTTTTTTTTTAAACCTGTCATTAACCCACCACAGGGCAGCCAAAACAGGGCCTGCTGGCCACCAGCTTGTGACCCCTGTGTTACTGTGGATCAAGTGCTCTCCTTCCAGCGAGCTGACAAGGTATGGAAAGACCGTATTATCTTCCCAACAGTTCTTGTTGACGGAGGCTCATTCCCCTGCATTTTCCACAGATGAAAACAGAGGCTCAGAGAGGTTCAGGGACACTCCCAAGTTGGGGAGGCAGAACTAAACCACAAAGAACAAGCAAGGAACTCGTAGGAAAACTCTTCTCATCATACGAAATTGAGAAGACACGTAGAACCTCAGTCTTTGGGAGAAAGGGCAACAAATTCCACCCTGCTGCTCTGGGAAGAAAATGTCTTCGTCTGCCTTTGATGCGTGGACAACGCAGCCGCTCAGAAAGAACGAGGGCCCCTGAAATCAATTACCCAAGTGACAGTCCAGAGTTTCCATAAACGAACAGGCGGACCGTGACACTGGGCTCTGGCTCAAGAATGCTGTCAGGAAATGCTTGTGGTGAAGGAATCATACTTTGGACAAATAAGGGCAAAAAAAAAGAGCAGAGCCAGGCACACTCTCCATGAGGTTTCAATTAGCATTTTGACTTCAAAATATTTTAGTTGCTTTCAAAGCAGGAATCGATCCCTTTGAAACAGTCAGCTCCAGTGCCCAGCATATAGACAAGCTAAGGGAAGCCAAGCCAGGTCGGGGCGACCTGGGATCCCCGGCCCCTTCGGCAGGGCTGGGAAGAAGAGTGAGGGGTGTAGACCCGGAGGCTCTGGGACGGGTTGAGTGAGACAGCACAGGCCTGTACTGGAAACCCAGCTCTGCACCTACTTGCTGGATGACGTCGGTGTCTCACTTAACCTCTCTGTCCGACAGTTTCCTGTTCTAAAAATGGTTCCTCCCTGGGCTGGCATAAAGGTGAGATGAGAGAATGTACCGGAAGCACAGAGCACAATGCCGGGTCTGCCAGCAGCCATCAAATTAGGTCTCTGATGGTGAGCCCTTTACATACGTCATCATCACTGGAGAACAGAGAGGAGTGGCAGCGGCATCCAGAGGCGGAATGTTCCAGCCCCCAGGAAGGGGGTCTGCGTGGTTTTTGGGGTGCCTGGGAGGAGGCTTGGCTCAGAGTCGGGGGACTGGACCGCCGGGCTTCCCCTTCCCAGCCCCGCCAGCAGACCAGGTACTTCCTCTCTCCTTCCCTCCCCCACCTCCTCCAGGGAGCTTTCACTGACCTCTCTTTCTCCATACTAAGGTATTTAGACTTTTATGGTCCCCAAACTTGCCTGTTCATAAGTTGCCTAAGGTACTTGGGTCCTTGTTACAAATTCAGACTCTTGGAAGTAGCCTCATTCCTGAATCAGAATCTCTAGGGCAGGGTTTCTCTGCCTCAGCACTACTGACACTTTAGACCGGGTAATTCTTTGTTATGGAGAGACTCTCCAGGTCAAAAATCATCTCTGGTTGAGCACCACTGACTGAAATAGATCAAAGACCTAAATGTAAAAAATAATGTAAAAACTTCGAGGTATCAAAGTCAACAAATCAGATCGGGAGAAGATATTTACAACATAAGACCACAAAGAAATATGATCCAGAATATATACTTCTACAAAGAAAGAAAAAAAGGAAAACGGGAAAATGTGTAAAGATACTGTCTGGCAGCTAAATGATGAAACACAAATGGCCAATAAACATAAGTCACTCAATGCACTGGAAATTAGGAAATGCTAAATAAAACAACAAAGTACCATATCATAACCATCAGATTGGCAGTAAGTAAACAATGACAGGTGCCCAGCGTTGGCAAAAATTCAGACCCCTGTGGGGAGGATAACTGACACAGCCACTGATATCTAATCAAGCCGAGGACATGATCCCTAATTCCCCTCTTGGGAATCAACTCCAGGACAGAGCTCCCGGTGGTGGGTAGGATCTTAATGCTGTGGGCCCTGGGGTGGCTGGCTGGGGCCTGGGGACTCCAGAGCTTCTTCATTCACCCAAGTAAAAATATTATTTTCTGGGTGTGCCATGATGTGGCAAAGGTTGGGAAGCAGAGCCCACACATGCACTGGGAGAGTGCTGGAGAATGATAATATTCCTAACAGTGAACGCTGGAAACGGCCTAAATAACCATCACAGAACATGGATCCATAAACTGCATGGAACGCTCTACTTCAGGGAAATGTGTGAACTAGAGCTGTTTTTTCATGGATCAATCTCACAGGCATAATGCTCACTAAAGCAAAAGCTAAAAGGCTACGTACAAGCTATAACACATAACACCATTTATATGATGTTTAAAAATGCACCAACTATACGGTGGTTACGGACATAAACAGTTGTAGTAACAGTAATCCGTGCAAAGCCCCACACCAGTGGTTCTCAGCCCTGGCCACGCATTAGAATCCCACGGCGAGCTCTTCAAGTCCTAATGCCCACCACACCCTGTCCAGTTACATCTGGCTGAGGAGTGGGGGCGGGGCGGGGGGGGGACGGACGACAGGCATCAAGGTTTAGCTCTGAGGGTGACTCACTGTGCAGCAAAGACCGAAATCCACCCCAGTGACCCCACAGTCAAGCTACTTAGAGGTTATCGCTGGAAGGGAGAGAGGCAGAGAGAGTAAAGAGAAGCCCCATGGGTCCAGGTAATGTTTTAGTCCTTGTCTGAGTCGGGGCACAAGGGAGTTTGTTACATTATGCAGTTTAAACGCTTTCAACGTATTACAGAATTTTGCATAAGGCAGGAGGCCTGGAGAGCTCAGGGAAACGGGTACTGCAGTTTTCCCGCTTATTACACTGCCCCACTGGTTTTCTAGGGAACGTGTACTGATAATTAGATAAATGACTCTCTTCTCTGATCTAGTTTATAGACTTCCTCACTCCAAAAACATTAGCCAGAGACCAGACACCATTTAAGGCGGGAAAGTACTACAAGCAACAGGGATGAAGCAGGCAACTACAGGTGAGGGCCGGACAGAAGTCGTGTTACAAAAGGTGCCACATAAATCCACCCGCCAATGACGGCAATGACAAGGGCTCCAGGAGAAATTCTAGCACTGCAGGAACTGAACCTTTTTGGGGAGGAGTCTGGGAAAGGCCTGATCACTGCCACCGTGTCCTCTCAGAAGAGCGACCCCTGTAGGGGGAACGTGAGACCGCCACACCCTCATCCCGCACGGCCAAGGCAGGCCACTTCTCCCCAGCGTGCTGAGACCACTTCCCCATACCCCGCCCCCTCTACACCCCAGCCCAGGCAGGACTAAAGCAATAACAGACAGCCCACATTTACTGAGTCTCCCAAAGTGCCGGGCATTCTGTCAAGGGCTTTCTAACGTCCTCATGTAATCCCCATGACAAGCCCGAAAAGCATTACCATTTGCAACTTTGAAATGAGGAAAGAGGCTCAGAGAAAAAGTCACTCGCCCAGTGTCACGTCACCAGTGAACAGCAAATGAGCCTGTATGAGCACAATGCCCAATACGTGGAAACTGCTCCACAGAGGTTAGCTGGGACAGCTACCATGTGACAGTACAGGACTCAAATCCAGCTCCACCTCCAACACCCACGCTCCTCTCTGTTGAGGAATTACGTGCACACGGTATACAACTCAGGCAGGCAGAAGGGCGTGGAGTGCAAGAGAGTCTGCCTCCCACCCAGGACCCCAGGTCCCCTCCCCAGAAGCAACCAGCTTCTCAGGTATCCTGTACAGATTTCTAGCAACACAATGCATATGCTGTTCAATATCTTCAGAGCCCTCGTTCTTTAACCAGCATGCCGTCCTGCTGGCTTCACTCGCCTGGGTGAGCCGCACTTGGCATTTGGGCCTGTTTGTGGCAAACTCCACTGCTGCCGACAAGCTTCCTGCCTGAAGGCCAGGGTGAAGCTGTGAGATGCAGAAAGTCTACCGCGTTTTGTAGATCCAAGGGCACGCTTAGGCCACAGGTCAGGCTGGGCAGGGTACTCCCTAGGGGCCAACAGGATTGCTCTGCCAGCACAGCGCTGGCTGGAAGACCAGACACCCAGCCTGACATCCCAGGCCCAAAAGGGCTTCATCTCTAAGCCGGTGGTTGGACCATAAGGCTGCCACACTCAGACGACCAGGCCTAGGGCTGGGCCCACATCAGACCACGCACGACAGACAGTAAGAGCCAGCAAGTCCTGGGTTCAGTAGCTTCATCGTTTCCAGCCCTGTAGCTTTTGAAAAAGCATTTCACCTCTCTGAGATGTGCATTTCTCACTTAGCTATCATAACCACAGCAGCCACCCCTTAAAGGGTTAAGGTGAGGCTTAAATGAGACAAAACCCATAAAAGGCCATACTGTGAGCTTTTTGTGATGACCTGAAGGGGGCTGGAGTTCTGTGAAGTGAAAACAGCTGAGGTTTGGAGTGTCAAAGGCAGCACTGCTTCCCTAGAGATGCTGGGTTTTCCACGAAGCACCGAGAAAGGACATCCTCTGGCAGCTGTTTAGAAGCCTGCGCAGGCCCACTGGTTCCACTCTCGTGCGTCTCCCAGTTGGGGGATGGGAAAGCTTGTGGACTCTGTCTCCTTTGTGACACAGCATCAAGCCACCAAGGTGAGGGCTCTCAAGGAGACACGGCTTCCACTTTGCCTTTGAAGCGAGCCAGCCGCTTTTCCTGAGCCCCGCCAGAGACTGGGCAGGGCGGAAGAAAGGCCACAACAATCCTGGGGTCTCAGATAAGGTCCACTTCCTTCAGCAGCTGGGGTGCTATTGTCTTGATTTCCACAAATACTCCCGGGCAATTCTGGGTGCGGCCCAGCAGAGGGGATCCTCCTACTCATAAAAACCCTGGCGTTTTCTGGGTGGGGCACGGAGGCAGCTCTGGGGCTCTGACCTCATTCACCTGCTGCTGGGCCAGAAACCTGAGTTTGTGGGGAACTCAGGGAAGTGGGACTGCAGGTCCCGCAGCAGCCTGGCTTCTCCAGGACACAGAGGGAGACGCCCCCACTAGCAGACAGTCCAGGGTGCGGTCCTCTTAGGATAGGAGAACACGCTGTGCACACCAGGCCCAGGGCCCCCAATCCCACCCCGCGTCAAAACTCGCCACTCTCCCAGGAACTACCATCTCGAGAAAGGCAGGGGCGTCAGCACAGAGGCCAGCCTCGGAAACAGGTAAGGTAGGGTCAAGCCAAGCCGTGGTCTGGCCTGGTCTCAAGCAAGCTCAGGCCAAGGAATGAAGGATGGGGCCATCTTTAAACCTCATGTGACCTGCCCCATAAACCCAGCCAGGGAAAGATGCTCCCTCTTGCAGGGGTCTGAGTGTTCAAGGTGGGTGGGAAGTAGTTACGGGAAGCAGGACCATCTTAAACAATCCTTTGCCCTTCATTAACATGACTTTCCACAAAAAGAAAAAAAACCACGCACTGGGGACTTCCCTGGTGGTCCAGTGGGTAAGACTCCACGCTCCCAATGCAGGGGGCCTGGGTTCGATCCCTGGTCAGGGAACTAGATCCCGCATGCATGCCGCAACTAAGAAGCTCGCATGCCGCAACTAAGAAGTCCGCATGCCACAACTAAGTTCCCATGCCGCAACTAAAAACAAACAAACAAAAACAAAAAACCCACGCATTGAATATACATATATTGAATGCTTATTATGGGCCAGCAGCCCCCCCGGGGTGGGTTTCATTGTGCCCATTTACCAGATGGAGAAATGAGACAACAACAGGCTAAACAACTTGATTAGGGTCACCAGACAAGAAAATGGGGAGCTGAGACTCCAAAATCCAGGTTTGTGAGTCTTTTATCAGGACCCCATCCTAGGAGGACAACGGTCCAGAGAAAACACTCCCACCTCTGTCACACTTCAGTTTCACTCTGACATCACAGAATCATGACCGAGAGAATGGGAAGAGAGCCAACCAGGGCAGCCAGTCCAGCATCCACTGTACAGAGCTGATGCCTGGGGTGGGGAAGTGACTTTCTCAAAGTCACACTGCAAATCAACAGTTAAGTCGAGATTATGACCCCCCATCCCGCTGACTCCTACTCATCTTCAGCTCTCAGCTTAGGTGTCACCTCCTCAGGGAAGCCCTCCTTGACCACCTCCCCTTCCCCCCCGCCCCCCCGATTAGATCCAGTCTCCCTGTTACTCACTCTCAAGGCTCCCTGCACGCCCAGTAACACTGAGCACAACAGGAAACCTGGGCCTGTGGACACTGCCTGTTTCACGTTGGTTTTCTGAACTGGAAGGAAGCCCTCGACCACAAGCACGTCCCAGGCCCCGGAGGCTGGGCTTACCTTCACTGTCCGTGAGCACCTCCATGCGCCCGCTGAACATGGCCTTCAGCATGGTGTCCTGCTTGGTCAGCGTCTGCATGGTGGTGTAGTACAGGGCTCCACCCACGTTCAGCTTCACGTACTTGGAGCTGGGGCTTGTGCCCTTGAACGAAGTGGTGCGGGTCGCAGCCGCTGGCACCGCTGAGCTCACCACACTTTCTCCTGACATCTCTTCCTGCCAGGGGACAGACACGGGGTCACTAGGGTCACAGCACTAGGCCTGATTTACTTTTTTCAGCCAGGGTGCTGCAGCTGGCCTCCAGATGTGTTCTGCTTAGTCCAAGCGTATACTGCATTGAAAACAAAGTTTGCTCCCAGCGTTGACAAGTTGGGAGAATTCACAGGAAAATCTGGATTTCTGGCTTCTCTTAACATCAGAGGCCAACTAGGCCAGCAGGGGAACCAGTGGTGGGAGCTGGGGCGTCGGCTGCCCCATGGGGAGAAGCATGCACTCCCCAACCTGCCCCAAACTCCACGCAGACAGCCTCACACACTGGCTTCACTGCTGACCCTGCAAGTACCAGTTTGCCACTAAGTCCTGCATTACAAGGACTTCCTTTGTGCCCACTACCCGTATAAATGAACACCCTGGCTGTATCCTAAAGCGGCCCAAAGCACTGCCAAGGTCTCGTTTCCTTACTGTCACGCACCACGGAACAGCTAAAAGTGCCACTTTGCAGTTGAATTACCCAGGAAACAAACTTTCAGGAAATTGAGTGGGGTCTCAACTACCATTCCCTTACAGGGAAAAAGTGTTTCTAAGGACTCAACAAAAGACATAAAAACTCTTGGAAGCAAGTTATTGCAAAATGGAGACTTCCTGTACTAGTGCTACCCCAACCAGCAAGATCCGCTGAGCCTCCCTGAAGAGCACTGCCAGCGACCATGTACATCCCCGTCAGAGAAATGGATGCAGCGTCTGATCTAAGCAGACGCAGGAAAGGAGACTGGTACCTGGCATGTGTGTATTCAAAGAAAACTTTTTTTTCCAAAATTTTTTTTTTTAATTGAAGTGTAGTTGATTTACAATGTTGTGCCCATCTCTGCTGTACAGCAAAGCGGCTCAGTTATACACACATATTTTTAATATTCTTTTCCATTATGGTTTATCATAGGATACTGAATATAGCTGCCCGTGCTATACAGTGGGACTTTGTTGTTTATCCATCCTATGTATAATAGTTTACATCTGCTAATCCCAAACTCCCAGTAGAAAACTTTTCTTGAATAGGGAACATTCTATAGCTGGAGATTCCGAGAGTGGCTGAGTCTTTACTGGATCTGGAGCACAGCACTGAGAAGGCAGCCCCTGCTGGCCAGGAGCTGGCCCGGCACTCACGCCGAGGCCTCGGGGTTCCCACAGAATGTGAATGACTTCACAGCACATCACCAGCAGACAAGGCAACTCGGTGGCTGACGCATCAAGATACAAGCGAGGCCGCTCTGTAATTATGTCTGAACACAGACAAAAACAAGGACATTGTCCCCCAAAAAATGACCAATAAGAGTCATGGCTGCTTCTTTAACAATTAGAGCCCCATTCCATCTTTCCCGCCTTCAAGTGAGGAATTACTAAGACCCAATCCCAGAATTAGCCCTGTTTCCCGGCAGCATTCAACACAGAGCAAAGCCCCACTTCCCTGAGTCCTTCCCACAATCACCCACCAGAAGCCCGAGTCCTCTGAGACTCTCCACAGTTCTCCCTCAATGCACCAAGGAAACAAACCCAACTATGACTACAGACACGCTCTTGGTGGTTTCAGCTGGAGGGCACTGACAACACAAAACCTTTAAAACTATACCCTGGACTGAAAAAGGACTGTTTTTTGTTTTTTTTTTTATTCTTTATGCTTTTCTTTTTCAGACCTCCCACAATAAACACGTATTACATTTATAGCTGGTAAAACACAAATGTTATTTTTTTTAGAATTTATTTTTAATTTATTTATTTATTTATTTATTTTTTGGCTGTGTTGGGTCTTCGTTGCTGCGCACAGGCTTTCTCTAGTTGAGGTGAGTGGGGGCTTCTCTTCCTTGCGGTGCGCAGGCTTCTCATTGCAGTGGCTTCTCTTGTTGAGAACACAGGCTCTAGGCACGCAGGCTTCATTAGTCGTGGCACGCGGGCTCTAGAGCGCAGGCTCAGTAGTTGTGGCGCATGGCCTTAGTTGCTCCGTGGCATGTGAGATCTTCCTGAACCAGGGCTCGAACCCAAGTCCCCTGCACTGGCAGACGGATTCTTAACCACTGCGCCAACAGGAAAGTCCCCACAAGTGTTATTTTTTAAATGGGCTAAGGGACTAACGGGTGGCAACCTGCCATCCACCAGTGACAGGAGAGGCAATGGCCAACTTGCTTGACCTCCATCCCCTCAAAAGAGTGGCCTGGAAATCACCCACTGGGGAACCCACTGTTGTCAGGGCACTGCAGAATGACATGGACGAAGAATGGCCTTCTGGGGGCTTCCCTGGTGGCGCAGTGGTTAAGAATCTGCCTGCCAATGCAAGGGACACGGGTTCGAGCCCTGGTCTGGGAAGATCCCACATGCCGCGGAGCAACTGGACCCGTGAGCCACAACTACTGAGCCTGCGCGTCTGGAGCCTGTGCTCCGCAACAAGAGAGGCCGCGATAGTGAGAGGCCCGCGCACCGCGATGAAGAGTGGCCCCCGCTCGCCGCAACTAGAGAAAGCCCTCGCACAGAAACGAAGACCCAACACAGCCGTAAATAAATAAATAAATAAGAGATCTTCTTTTAAAAATAAATAAATAAATAAATAAATAAATATGTTTTGGGGAAATGGTATAGCATTTTGTAAGGCACTTACCGTGAAACAGACAAAGTCATAAAGAATAATTTTATGTGCTGTACTGTTTTTGCTCTCCAATACCTTTTTAAAGACAATTTGCATACGCTAAAGTGTATTTTAAGCGTAGAGTTTGATGAGTTTGGGTCAACTTATGCATCTATGTAGCCCCTACTCAAATCAAGATAGGGAACATTTCCATCACTCCAGAAAGCCCCTCCCTGCCCTTTCCCACTCCTCCCTTCCAGGAGATACCACTGTTTTAATTTCTATCACCATATACTACCATTTAAATCCAAACAATGCTGGAAGACAGTTATCAGTATTTCCATTTTGTGCATCTGGATACCTCAGCCCACAATCAGTCACTTCCCCAACTGCACTGGTGACGGAGGTGTCTTGATGAGGAAGCGAGTGAAGGATGTGGGCAAGTCCTGCCTGGTCCCAAGCCCATGGTTTTATCAATGGTCATGCCTGGTATATACAGAGCTATGACACAGAAATTGAGAAAGGGGGCCCCACCCCCCATTCTTCAGAAAGTACAAAAAAGCTCTGAAAGAAAGACAGGAGGTCATGTGTGGCTGAGGGCTTGGGTTTGGAAGTCACACCTGAGTTTAGGCCCCAAGCCCTGCCACTTACCAGCTGTTTGAGTCTAGTCCCGTCTAGCGAGTGGGGACAGCGGCCACACCTCCCAGGGCTGCGGTGAGCGATGCCCCAGAGAGCACTCAGCCCAGCCCCTGCCTCAGAGCAACGCAAAGCACTCAAACTACGATGATCTGGGAATGTGTTCCAAGTCTCAAATTATCTTCTCTTTGAAGTCCATTTCCAGGTCTACTGACATTCGACCGAATCACTAAGAGATAAAGGCAGAAACCATGTTGATCTATCTAGCTTGAGACTTCCAAATAGACAGAGAAAGCCCTGAACTTTTCCAGAGCCCACCCTTCCAAAGGTCAGTCACTTCAATACTAGGAGAGGCCCTTGGAAAAAAGATTCTGGCTGTGTTCATCCCTAAGCCTGAGTCACAGGGAGCGGAGGCCACAAAGCAGTAGACAATGAGCCTCTCACAGCAAACCTCTCTTCCGAGGCCTCCCCAGCCATCCCTGCTGGGATCCTGCCTTTGTTTCATCCTTAATGAGGTTGGGGAGGTGAGGCAGGAGAGCTCGACTGGTTACAAGAAACAGAGGTAATTAACACTTGCAGTATTGGTTACTGATTCTACTCAATCAGAAGTTTATTCTAGTTAGATCAATAAGTCCAGGCTTCTCTTTCCCACCTCCCCTGAGCATACTATTGCTGATTCTAAACAGTGGCTCTCCATTTAAAAAAAATCCTGATGCCTGGGCCCTACTCAGGGAAATTCTGATGCAATTGGTCTGGGGGTGTGGCTAGGCAATAGCACTTTAGAATTCCAACTCCCTAAGTGATTCCAATGTGCAGCCAAGATTTCAACGCGCTGTTCTAAAAGTTCTGTGTCACCCCACTTCAATCAACCTATATTTAACTTCCTGGTCTTGGAGAAGCTCCCCAACCTCTGGCTCTATGAGCCCTATGAATTCCTGACCACACAGAAAAACAAACCGCATCAGAAACAAAAGCAGGCCCCTGCTTCACAGCTTCAGGCCACACACAGACAAGAAGCAACTGTATGCATGCTTAAAAAATAAAAATCAGCCTAAGGGGTAAAACCTTTGACTCGAAAGGAGACCCAGGCAAGTACAACAGGAAAAAAGGCACCAAATCCCTCACCCTTTGAAGTTTCCTCTACCTCTCTCAGTAGAACTGTCGTGTGTGTGTGTGTGTGTGTGTGTGTGTGTGTGTTGGAGATGTGTGTGGAAGGTCTGAACAAGAGTTCAGCAAACCTAAACTGCAGTTCTGTGTGACGTTCAGACAAATGGTTTCACCGAGTCTCAGCTTCCTAACTTGCAAAATGAAGTTAAAGCTATAATCTTCAGAATAACCCTCAAGGAATAAATGTTTAAGCATTTAGCGTAGCTTCCCTTTTGCTCAAGTTGTTCTTGAGGCCAGAGCTTCCCAGCCTTGGCTGCACTGAAATCACCTGGGTGCACTTAAAAAGTGCTGATGCCTTGGCTTCACCCAGAACAATTAATCAAATTGGGGAAGGGCGCGGCAACTCAGAAACTAGTGTTTAAAAAGCTCTTCAGGTGATTTTAATGTGCAGCCACAAAGCTCAGGTGTTCCTTTAACTAGCTAAGAGTCACTGCCTTGAGGCTAATTATAAAACTCCCCCTACCCCCCAAATCAGGGCACTTCTACAACTCAGAGGTCTGCTGTTCCATTTCAACAAAACTAGATTCAACCAGTGGACTTCCCTGGTGGCGCAGTGGTTAAGAATCCGCCTGCCAATGCTAAGGGAAATGGGTTTGAGCCCTGGTCCGAGAAGATCCCACATGCCGTGGAGCAACTAAGCCCGTGCGCCACAACTACTGAGCCTGTGTGCCACAACTACTGAAGCCCACGCGCCTAGAGACCACGCACCACAACGAAGAGTAGCCCCTGCTCGCCGCAACTAGATAAAGCCCGCGCGCAGCAATGAAGACCCAATGCAGCCAAAAATGAATAATAAATTTATGAAAAAAATAAAAAATAAAAATAAATTCAACCAACCACATAACTGCAGCATTATTCTGCATCCAAAACTTACAGGAGAGCCACTGCTATTTCCAAGAGTTTTGTCTAATTACTTTCTCTTCCTGTGTTGAGCACACAAACCATTGGCCTATTTCTTTCAGCAGGCTAGTGAGGAAAACGTTATCATCACTCCATTTTTAAGGGGAGAAAAGTAAGTACCAGAACTATTAGGATCCTCTGACTCCCACTCTCATGCACCTCTCATTACAGAGCCCAAATCAAGAAATCATCACTCTCATCCCCTGCAGGGCTTGCTAAAACAGATTGCGGGTCCCCACCCCCAGACCGACTCAGTAGTCTGGTAGGTCTAGAAAACTTGGCTATTTCTAACAAGTTCCCAGGTGATGCTGCTGGTCTGGAGACCACAGTTTGAGAACCACTGCTTTAATGACTTCTCTCTCTCAAGTGGAACTTACTTTGCACAAAATGGAGCTGTTCAAAGTCAGATACAGGCTGAATCATTTTTTTCTTCAACATTGGCCTTGGGACCGGTGTTCCCTAAAGACTGCACTTGCCAGGTTAAAGACTTGGGGCAAACAAGTAAAAAGAGGGTCTGGGCTGAACTTTGGTCATTCCCACCCAGGGAAAAAGGGCTATTCAAGAACAGACCCTTGAAGGATTCCAAGCACAGAGAAACTTCCCACAGCTAGAAGATAAGAGTGTGAGACGTCCCCAGCTCCTTAGGTGTGGCCACCCCAGGTCTCGACGCAAGTGACTAGATAGGTACCCAGGCGCCAATTAAGGCGCTGGATTCCGTGGCGAAGGTACCCTGACCTCAGGACCCTGGCATCATACCTCCGCGGAGTTCCCAGCACCGAGCGCACGCCCGCCGGCGGGCTCCCTGGGTTTCTTTCCTCCGCTCCACTGGCCCGTGTGTTCAGACGCACTTGGAAGCCTCGTCCCCACTTCACCGAAACCCAGCGACTCTAGCACAACTTCCAAAAACCCCGAACACTCCGCTCCAAGGAATCCCACTTCGCCCTCTCATAAACTACCCATTCTCCTTCACAACCCTGCCCAAATCCTCATTTTCCACTCCAGATGTCCATCTTCAGTGACATCTCTTTGTTCTCTTTACAATCACCAATTCTCATTTCCGACCAGCGCTCAAGTCTCAGAAACTGCCCCCCCTACTCATCCATGCACATATCTACTCCCCAAGCCCAAATGCCCTTTCCCGGATCCCCCAACAGCCAGGCGCAGCACTCCCCTACACACACACGCGCACACACGCACACACACACTTCTCCGTCCAGAGCCCTTCCCCCACCCCTGGCCTCGCCCCCCATCCATTCCCCCAACCGCCTCTCTCCTATCGCGACAGTCCCTCATCAAACCCCCTCCTCTAGGTCCCTGCCCCCTTTATTCTATCTCTGCCCCGCTCTCTCGCCCGCCCAGAGCCCCCAGTCCGCGGGCAACGCCCTCCTTACCATGAAAAGCCGGAGGGCGCCGGAGTCTCCAAACCCAGACTAAGAAAGACAGGAAACACCCAGCTCGCGTGAGCCTGGGGCGGAGGCGGGGCAGGGGCGGGAACTTCCGCACTCGGCCACGCCACTTCCGCCCCGCAGAGGACATCTTCCTAAAGGGTCCGTTGTACTCCTAGATATCGGCCGCTTTCCTTCCAAGTTTCCTGGCTGGAATGGGTTGCATCTCTCCTCGGCTGGGTCAGGCATTTATCCCGCTCCTAATGCTCCGCTTTTTCGGCTTCCATAGAGGAGGACAAGGTGCAGGGAGGTTTTCCTTTCCGGACGAAGAAGCTCTTCGGAACTGTCGTTTCCGGGACTGGATAGTTGTTTCCCAACGGAGCTCTCAGAGTGAACACCCCGGGGCAAGATGGCGGTCGGGCCTCGGCTCCTGCCCCGGGTCAGGCAGAGCTCGGGGGTCTTGGGCTGAGGCGGTGGTAAACTGCGGCCCCGACCCCGACCGCGGGGACCTCGAGCGGATAAAGGTCTACGGCCTGCGGGTAGCGAGTGGCAACAGGGTTGTGGGTTCCCTGGGTAGTGGGGCCGGGGACTTGGAGGGAGGTGCCCCTGGGGCTGGGTCCCTGCTTCGCCTGGTCGGAGGGGCAGGTGCTGGGGGCTGGCTTTCAGGTTTCGGTGGGCGGTGGGGAGGGGGAGGGGTTCTCCGTGACCTTTTTATCTCTGGGGCCAATGAGATAAAAAGGGGCAATAGGCCTTTAAAGCGGACTAGCGCTGGACGAAAAAGATTTGTTATTGTGGTTGTTGATGCCGAGGAAAGACGCCGGGCCGCAGGAGTCACCCAAACCGGAGTTCGAACCCTACTCACTGTAACCTTGGGTGAATTCCTTCTCCTCTGTGAGCCTCAGTTTCCAACTCTGTAAGATGGAGTAATTAGCTCGTGTCACGAAGGGTGTTGTGTAATTCAAGTATTTAGAACCATGTCTGACACTCAGCTCTCAGTGGAAGCAGCTGGTGTTAATCATATCAATAAAGAAAAGCTTGGTAGTAATCTGACTCTTAGCCCCACGGGCAGCCTTGCATTCTCGATTTTTCTTTGCCTTCCATGAATAGTGGCGTCCCTGGATCTTCTCTGTTTCACTTAAAATAAATAATTGCTTTGGGGTTAGAAGTGGGTTCAAATTCAGGAGCCTAGTGACCTCTGACAAGTCATGTCCCTCTCTACATTTCATTTTCTCTGTGTGAAGGTGGGCTTTGATAGCATGCACCTACATAGGCTGTAGCCTTCAAAACCTGTTGCTTATTCTTAAGAAAGTTAGACTGTTGAGACCTGATAGAGTTGAAAAGACAGAGGTGGTTAAATATCTGTACAGTGTCTGAACCATGATCCACCCTTAACAAATGGTGATGGTCATTCAACTTGGCTGCCCAGCTATTCCCACCATAAGCGGAAAATTGTCTTGGGCTCAGATAGCAGTTATTTATGGTGCTTCACCTTTGGACTACACTCCCTAGACTGTCAGGCTCTTTCATAGTGCTCCATGAAGTTGGCCTGATCCAGAAAAGATTGATTTTGAACAGTCTCATGGAACTATAGAAGTAGAGAAGAGTCCTGACTCAGTATTAAAATATTGACTCTGCCCCTTCTGGGATTATGGGAGATATTATGGGAGATATTAAGTGGGATTATGGGAGATATTAAATGATCTTATAGGGTTGCTCTTCTTGTTAGATGAGATCACATAGAAAGGACTTGACAGGCAGTGGGTACTCAAATCAACATGTTTCCTTTTGCTTTTCAGACCATCTTGGTTATCACCAATCTCTTGTTTCCTAATCTTTCCACCTATAACATTTTTGTTTCCCTAACTGGATTGTAAACTTCTTAGGGACAGAACGGTAAAGCTCACTTACCTGCTATCTGCTTTCAGATACTCCTTATTAACATTTTCCCATTTAATCTAATCACACTATCCTGATGAGTAAATCGAGATACAAGAAGGGTAAATTTTCATTTAATCCTTTTAGCAACTCTAGGAGGCAGGTACTATTATTATCCTCAATTTACAGATAAGGAAACTGAGGCCTAGAGAGGATAAGTAACTTGGCCAAATAAGGTAGAACGAGAACTAGAGAGAACGAAGGGCTATTTTGATCCAAGGCTTTCTCTGCTACACACAGCCTTTTCTACACACAGCCTTTTCTTTGATTCTCCAGGACATTTAGCAGAGTAAGTACTTAATAAATACTTCTGATATGTTTTTATTTGATTGATGAACTGTAATAGATGTTATGCAGGTAGAGGAGGTGAAAAAGAATTTGAAGAACTGCAAAGTATAGACCATTATGTGGTGTAAACAGAAACCAACATATAGCGTTGCCGAGGGGATGATGATCTCAAGGAAGGGATCTTATCCTGCAGGGCCCGCTGGGAGAGGTGAAGTTTTGAGATAGTCTTAGAGATACTTAGTTACAGTTGGCATGCAACCTCCTGTTTTTCTATTGGGAAAAAGTGCTCTCTTCTCCTTCTGCTCCCTCCCCTTCCTCCCCCTGCCCCCCAAGAGGGACTGTCTCCACGTTAAGGAAAGAGTATACCATTGTGCTCATGGCTTGGGCCGGCTTGTTTGTAGCTCTCAGGACCTTGAAGCTGTTACCCAATATAAACAGGGCCCAGGGTTCATAGCCCAAGTGACAAGACTGGTGAGTCTTAGTGCACCCAGGGATAGAAAAAACTCTTAACGGGTGACTGTTATTTCCTACCCAGAGAACCATAGTGCCTGTACAGATGAGGGCCTCTGCTGAAGAGTTTTTAAAAAGAAAATCTTTGTGTCTATAAAAATAATACATCAATTAGACTGACTGTGGGCCCCGTCAGCCACCTCTATAGGTGCTTGATGTCATCATCTCATTCAGTGCTCATGATCGACCTCTAAGCTGATTAACAGACAAGACAGAACGACTCCGAGATAATCTCCCCCGAGGTACATGGCAGAGCTAGGGGCTGGCTCCAGCTCTGTGTGACTCACAGTGCCATGTCACCCTACCACATGCATTCTGTGGAGAATTCGGAAAACAGACTAGTTAGGGAAGCAAAATTTCCCACAGTTCCCCTACCTCAAAACAACCATTCTTTTTTTTTAAATATTGAAGTATACTTGATGTACAATATCATATATGTTACAGGTGTACAATATTATATATAAGTTACAGGTGTATAATATGGTGATTCACAATTTTTAAAGGTTTTACTCCATTTGTAGTTATAAAATACTGGCTATATTCCCCATGTTGTACTAAAGATCCTTGTACCATATTTTATACCTTACAGTTTGTACCTCTTAATCCCTTACCCCTATACTGCCCCTTCCTCCTTCCCTCGCCCTACTGGTAACCAGTTGTTCTCTATATCTGTGAGTCTGCTTCTCTTTTGTTATATTCACTAGTTAAAACAACCATTCCTAAAGTGTTTTTTCCCCCCAGTTTTGTATCTACCTGCGCACGTGATTTTTTTCTCTTTCGTTAAGTAATTGGGATCATGTTGTAATAGGGAAGAACCCTTTGTATTCTATTACAAGTTAATCACTAAAGGGATGTTGCCTGTAAGCTTAAATTATACATAATGGCCCACCTCTGGGAACCCTGCCTCCCAGGTAATGAGCATTAAGCTAAAATACATTTGTTTAGCTCACAGGAAACATCCTGACCGGGCCCACCTCTGAATGACTGCAGGGAGGAAGAAATTAACACACCCCCCTCTGGAGGCTGATGGGAACCAGGAAACGTTTGACTTTACTCCCTCCCCTTTTAGTATAAAAGAAGCCTGAATTCTAACTCAGGCAAGATGGTTCTTTGGGGCATGAGTCCACCATCTTCTCAGTTTGCTGGCTTTCCAAATAAAATCGCTGTTCCTTGCCCCATCAACTCGTCTCTCGATTTATTGGCCTGTCGTGTGGCAAGCAGTATGACCTTGGGCTCTGTCACAGTGTTGGTTCGCAGCCAGCCTCCTTTTCATTTCTTAGACGTAAATAATTTTCCAACTTGCTGAAAATGTCAAACATAATTTGCAATGGCTTTTAAACATGTCATCCCCTCTGTTATCCTTGGTTGCCATCACAAAACATTTACAGCTTTAATTCAGCAACTTCTTTGGGCTTATTCTCAACCTATTCCCTTTAAACTATGAGGACTGGGGAGATACGTCTACCATTTAGATCCAACATTAACTAAAGAGGACGCAGATGTTTTTTTAAAACCAGAGGCACTGTCTTTATTACTTTTTCTCAGTGAGGAAGGTATATGATGCCTACCTATAAAACTAATCCTAAATCTGGATTTTTTTCCTTCTGCTTCTGCCAGAAAACACAAGCTCCTCTGAAGTGAGAAGCTGTCCTCAGCTGTGAGCCCTGTGCAAAATCACTAATGACTGATTACCTGACATTTCTGCGTCACCGGCAGGTCCTCAGGTGAGTGCTCCTGACTTCCACTTCTGGGGCAGAGTGAATGGTTTGGAAGACTGGTACCTTTTTATTGCCTGTCTTCTCACGCTCCCTCCCGTCATCAGGTAAAAGCTTCAAGATAGTCTTACAGGTACTTAGTCACAGTTTGTGTGCAACCTCCTGTTTTACTATTGGGAAGAGGCTCTCTCTTCTGCTTCCTCCCCCCCGACACCCCATGAGGGACTGTCTCCATGTTCCTTTGTCTTGAGAATTACTGATGAGAGACCCACGTGTAGGAAAAGCCTTACTGTTTAACAGATGTGAATCAGTGTTGAACAGGGGCCACAGAGGTCCCCCGATGTGTTGACATGGGAGGAGCCTCTCATGACCTTTTTATCCTTGATGTTTTCACGTGGACACTGCTTTGAGTGAGGTAACCTGGTAAAGAGATGGTTTACAAGAAGTCTAGATTTCTGAGTAATTCATTTCAGTGCCTGTGTCAGCTGGTCTGATTATATATTTTGGATAGAATGACAAAGTTTTCAAGCATCTAAAGACATCATCTCAGTGTGGGAGGCTCTGTGGATCAGTGCTATGTGCTCTAGGCTGATAGCCAAAGCCATCCCTTTGGGAAAAGACAGTTACTGATGATTTAGATTAAAATGCAATGGCTAATTTAGAGCCTCTGTCCAAAAATACCAGTCCGTGCATGGGGGCCTTTCTGTCCTAACGTCTTCCTTAGCCCTTGGCAGGATGGGAACGGCAAGGACAACAGAATAAGTTACGCTTAAAACCAAACATGTTCGATTTAATGGATTGTCTGGCATTCTGGAATCATGTACCTTTGGCTTTTTTAGTGTTTAAATGGCCCTTTAAAAAAAAATGAAAGGCTTCTTTTGTGCTGGGCACAAAGTAGGTATCAGTAAATGTTTGTTGAGTGAATGGATGAATAAGATAATGGTGACAGTAATAATTATGTTTAATGTTTTTCCCTCAAGTCTTTACTTGGCAAAATAAAAGTTGACTGCTCAGTGAAATATCCAGGGACCTTTGACTTAGAGGATGCCTGGTTTGAGTTAGAGCTTTGTGGGTGGAATTGATTCATGCTTTGTTTATTCATTAAACCATTGCAGAGCCGGACCCTATGCCAGGCACTCTGTTCTTTCTCTTAAAAAAATGTGATTACTTAATACAGGAAAAAGCATCGCTGGTCTGGGGAGTTGCATGAAAGGAGCTGACAGGAAGTTGGGACTTGTGCGGGGACAGCTATCAGCCCTTTGGGAGGGAGCTGGGGGGTCCTGAGTAGCTTTCTGCTGCTGCCCAAGTTCCTTCCTGCCCTTTGCTCCTGAGCCCCTTTCCGTGAGTGTTTTTCATACAATGACCTACATCAGCCACTTGCCATTTTCCTTGCAGGGTTTGTGCAAGTTTGCAAACATGTTCACTGTTTCTCAGACCTCGAGAGCTTGGTTCATTGATAGAGCCCGTCAGGCTCGAGAGGAAAGGCTGGTGCAGAAGGAGCGGGAGAGGGCAGCTGTGGAGATTCAGGCCCACGTACGGAGTTTTCTCTGTCGGCGTCGACTGCAAAGGGAAATCAGGTGGGTGTCAGTAGCTCCTCAGCACGTTTTCTTTTGTTTCCAATTCATAGCAAAAAAAACCAAAAACAAAACAGATTGCTCTTCTCTTACAGTTCTTGAACAGCCTTCCAGCTGCTATGAGCTCCTAATTTAAAACGTCTTTTTTTACCCTTCCCTCCCTAGGAGAGAGATTGATGAGTTTTTTAAAGAAGATGACTCTGGGTCCAGTAAAAGAAGTGCACTTTGTATTTTTAAGACTGCCAGGAAACTGCTGTTCTTGTTCAGAATTAAAGAGGATGATGAGGTAAAATAATAATAGCAAACTCACATCATGCTTGTTATGTGTCAGATCTTTTTATAAGTATTTGAGAGATGTTAACTCATTTAGTCCTGACAGCAACTCTATGAGGCAGGTTCTGTTACCCCCGCATCCTGCCCCTTTTGTTTTCTTGGAACCTGTTTCGTAGGGATTATGCCCAGTGCTGGGAATCATCATGATTGTTTTCACATTGACTCTTAAAGGCACTTGTCCTCAGATGCGTAGGTTAGCAGATTTATGAGACACACATGGTACAAGTCATGATAAATGGTAACTGACAGGCGGTGGTGAGGACATCGGAGGAAGAGGTGGGCTGTGGCCTGCCATCAAAGGGGTGGCCGCTCCTCTGCTCCAGCCACTGGGGGACTGATACTCTGATTTTTTTAAAGACACTCCAGAGCTCTTTGACACTCAGTTTTCTAATTTGTAAAAATTGGCTGCTAATTTGAAATTTCTCTTAAAATCCTGCAAACCAAACAAAACAGGCTAGTTGTACCTTTGGAGTTAGAAAAATCAGCCTAGAAAGTAAAATTCCAGGGGAGCGGCTAGTCATCTGTAGCAGTACTAAGGAGACCCTTGAGGAGGGCCTCTGTGTTCCTGGGGGTTAGGCATCCATCACTGCTGAGCTTCACATGTGCCAGACCCTCTTCTGGGTACGGCGCCCCAGAAGGAAACAAAGTGGGCAAGGTCTGTAGCCTCGAGGAGCCTGTAGCCCAGCAGGAGAGAGAGGAGGACGCTGGCAGTAAACACAGTCACGCAGATGAGGACAGGCAGGCGCAGGGCGGTGACGCCTGTTGACAGAGGAGGAAACTCAGTCTGGTAGGGCAGCAGCCAGGGCCACACCTCTTTTAAGGGTGGATCCAGGGTTGGTACAGCCGGAGTGTACCACTTTTCTTGCTTTTGCATTTCCAGATGAAAGTGATGATAGGACAGTTTGTGAGGCAAAAGTCCATATCCGTGGTGCTTACAAAATGGCAAATGGCTGAGCACAATTTAGGAGACAGCTGCTAGTCTGCAGGAATCCAGGCCAACTTTGCCAGGTTGATCTTGTTTTTCAAAAGGAGCCCCAGTCTAAAACACGTGTAGGGCTCATCCTGCCTGCAGGTCACCAGTTTGAGAGCCTTTCCTTAGGCTTCCTGATCCTCGGTCTCCACATCTACAAGTCGGAATTAAATAGGATCCCGACGTGAGTCATCTGGCATCAGGCCGGCACATCCGTGCCAGGGGCCCACGGAACATTTGCCGCTTTCTGATTTCTCCATTCGTTGTGAGGATTTATAACCCCCCATTCTGCCTCTCCGCAGAGATTTGAGAAGTTGTGTCGGTGCATCCTGAGCAGCACGGATGCTGAGAATGAACCCAAGGTAAGTGGGGCGGAAGCCAGAAAGTCTCCCACGACCCCTCAGGCTGGCCTGTTTGCCTCTGAAAATTCCTGTTGAATGTTCTGACTGTTGTGTATGACTCTGCGTGTTCACACCCATGTGCAAATAAGTAATGGATCGAAAACATTAACAAAGTACAGGTGAATTCCTTAGTCTTTGCATTATCCAAGAAGCTGTGTTCTGCTCTTGCCTCATACTCAGGATGGTAAATCCGCTTACCAGGCTATTTTTACCTTTGGGTTTAGTGTTAAAATAAGTCCTCCTTGCTGCCTTATCTGGCTCTGGACCTAGCTAATTGGTCCCATTCCAATAGCTGGAATGTGTGTCATTTGATCCCTGTAACTGCCCATTACATTTCTCTTTTTCCTGCTTGTAGGTATGGTACGTGTCCCTGGCTCTTTCCAAGGATCTCACCCTCCTATGGATTAAACAGATCAAAGACATTCTGTGGTATTGCTGTGAGTTTCTTGAGCAGCTCAAGGTAAAAAATAAAAACAAGACTGTAAATCTATCCCTCCCACTTGAGGCCTGTAGAATGTATTTTCAGAGTCCTCGTGGTTCCCTCATAGGTTATACCTTTGTGATGTATCAGTTGGAGTCTAGTAAAGAATTACTGGAGCCCCTGTTCCCAGAGAGAGTGAGTTAGATGCTGTTATCAACTTGAGAGCTTCTTTCATGCATGTTATTTTGAACATTGACCTGCACTTACCACAGTCTTGATGCCAGGGAATCTTGTCTTCCTTTCAGTGCTTTTGATATAGTGGATACTTTGTAGCTGGCATTATTATACTAGTCAGGCCCCTTGTTACAGTGCAGAAACCCAACATGAGTGCAGCTGGTAATACATACTAGAGCCAGGGGCCTTCTGGATTTTCCCTCTCTTTCCTTCTTTCATGTGTGCTCCCTTTTGGAATCACCTTGTCCTCTCCCACTGTAATCATGGCAGCTGGCAGTTCTAGCCTCACATCCTAACTCTGTCTTGACCAAAGAGAAAAGGGAGCCTTCCCCCA
Source organism: Balaenoptera ricei (assembly GCF_028023285.1). NCBI lineage: Eukaryota > Metazoa > Chordata > Mammalia > Artiodactyla > Balaenopteridae > Balaenoptera > Balaenoptera ricei. The sequence goes on along the minus strand of NC_082652.1, from coordinate 18,798,403 downwards.
TTGATTCAGAAATCTGGGAGGACTCATAAAGGTCCAGTGGGATCCTGGTCTCAACACTGAACTGGTCACAGTGGCAAGATGGGTGGGGTACTGCCACCAGCCCCGCCTGGTCCAGTGCCCACCCTTGTGTTATGGGAAGGTGGACAGGGGAGTGAGTGTGCACAAACAGCAGCCATTTCCACTTTGCACGTAGGGAGGGAGAAGTTTCAGGGGCAGAGGCTTGGCAAGGACTCTGGTAGTAACTGAGCAATGGAGCAGATGTCCCCAGAGCACCCAGTGATCCATTCCCAGACATCTCTCTCAAGGCATTTGTGAATGGCTTTCTTGGCCTTTACCCAGCGTCAAGCATGAATTATAGTCATCATTATAGTAATAGCCAGTAGTATCAATACGTAGTGTGCTCTGTGTGCGAGGCACTGTTCTTAGTGCTTTATATTCATTAATCCATTTATTTCTCACAACTAAACGAAGGAAGCAGTGTTACTGTCCCTAGTCAACAGAGGAGGAAGCTGAAGTACAGAGAGGTTAAGAAACTTGCCCAAGATCACACAGCTAGTAAGTGGTAAAGCCAAAAGGCTGAGCCCAGAGTCCTTGTTACGTTCAATTGCATTTATACTCTGTTGCTCCAGTGTACATGCATACATATGTTAAATACTAAATGCATACACGTAGTAGGCCAGCCCTGGTCATTCTAAGAATTCTCAATTCTCCATTCCCAAGAGTATTTCAATTCTATGGTCAAGCACTAGTGTGCTGAAATCCCTGTTGTTTAACTCCTATAGTGGTCATTCCTCAAGAGAAAAAGAATAAAGACTTAGAATCCTGACTCGTTTGTTTGCACTCAGAAAAGTTGTAAAATGGTTGCGCTGCTGTCTTGGACTGGAGGGCGTGTGCCTTAATCTTACTCTCTTTATTGTTTTTAGCCTGAAATTTTACAAGACTCCAAACTCATCACACTGTACCTCACGATGCTTGTCACCTTTACAGACACTTCAACATGGAAAATTCTCCGGGGAAAAGGTCTGTGGGACTTGCTTCAAAATCTTTCCTAAGTAGCATTTCCGTGGAGAGTTTGGGGACCTTTTCAAGAAGTATTTTTGCTGCCACAAGCCTCAGGGAAGGCCCTAGAACCACACACGTGGAGACGTTGCACTGTGGTATCTAGGATAAGTTCAGTATCGTGTGCTCAACTCTCTCCCTTCCTGGAATTTACGTTTGAAGGCACAGTCCCTCTGAGCTCATTTGTTACAACTCCCACAGCACCTCAGCCTCCAGATTGATAATATTTACTTAAGCCTCGTCATTTCAGTTGGAGAATATTCGGCAGCAAATAATTCTATTTTGCGCATAAAATTGCATGGTAAAGCTGCCTTCTTCCTTGAACACTGAACTCGGCCTTACGTGTTTCATACATTCACTTCATTTATCCATTCACCCAGTAGCCTGCTGTGTGCCAGACGCTCTGCAGGCACTGGAGATAGGGGAGAGGTCACTGCCCTCCAGGGGCTTTAGGTGCTGAACTCTGTGTGCCTGCCCTTCCTCACAGCACCTGAGTCTGGCGGGGTGGGGAGGAGACAGGCACTAAAGAGAGGTCGTATATATATGAGTATCTGAGTAGTATACGTGGGTATGTAGGTCATGACAACAGCGTGACAAGGGGCGCTTGGAAGGAAGAGCCCAGGAGAAACGAGAGTGCAGTGGGGAGGGAGGCCTTGCCTTGTGTGGGGCTCGGCCTTTCCCGAAGCAGTGACGTCTGAGCTGAGAGCTGCAGGGGGAGGTGGAGTTTGCAGAGCACAGAGGTGGGGCACGACTCTGAAGCAGAGGAAACTGTGTGCCAAGGCTCCAGGCCAGGAAGGGGGGTTCATTTAAGTCATGATCCTGGACTCTGGGGGGGATTTAAAACTCAGTGCGTTCTGGGCCCTGCCAGGGGGCTTGTATCCCAGTGGGGAGAGGAGGTAGCCACCGGGGGGTAGAAAGTGCCAGGCCCTCGGAGGGAAGTAGAAAATGTGCTGCAGGAGCTTGGAGGCCAGGGATGATACTTCTGGGTAACCATAGGTCCCGTCACCTAAGAGGTTACGCTTCCACCGGGCCTTGCAGGAGAGAGAATTCTGGAGATGTGGCGTCTCTCTGTCCTCTGGTGCCAGACCCAAGGGGAGCAGGAAGGCAAGCCAGAGGAGCTCACGTTTCCTTACAGCCTGGGGCCTGGGGCATGTAAACAGTTCACATTATGGCCAGAGATTTTTTTTCTCAGACTTTTTTCTTCATTTAGGTGAGAGTCTTCGACCAGCCATGAACCGCATTTGTGCAAATATAATGGGCCATCTCAACCAGCATGGATTTTATTCTGTGCTGCAGGTCTGTGACCCCATCCCTAACATGGGACTCACTCTCCATACCTGAACTTGGGGTTTTACCTCTGGTTTTGGCATATCTGCTGCCCTCCTCACAGAAGCGCTTTCTGCAGGAAGCGCCCTCTCCTCCCTCCCCAACCCCGGCTCTGAGACCCTCGCGGTTTGTGTGAAGGGAGGGCAGTGACTGGGACCCCTTCATTGTGCTCCATTGTTGACGGCGAGGATGATCCGGTCATTTGAGACTTAAACGCAGGCAGGAGGCCTCAGGATGTATTCCCTCAGGTTCCTTCTTGGTTGGTGTCTGGAATCGTCTTTCTAGCTCTGTGTCCTCAAACAGCCTTCCGTCCACACTGCATGTGATCGTGCCAGTTCGTACATCCAGGGAATTGTCAGAAATGTAACTAATCACTGTTGAAAAGTATTGATACTTTGGAATTCTTGAGTTTGAGAAGTGACATTGATCTAGGCCGTCCTCCCGCCTGGCACTGAGATGGGCTCTTTCCTGGTTGGGTTTCACTTTCTCCTCACGACAACCCTGCGAGGTGCTGTGGCAGCCAAAGGTGGATTCTCAGCAGTTCATCTCAGTGGGAGCGTCTACTTGACGCCATAACTCTGAATTGCTTCTAAAATAATTGAGATTTTAAATCTGGTGTTCTTTTTATCGGCTGCTAATTTTTTTAACTATTTATTATTTTTAAAAACTCAAGTGTAATATTTAGAGAGAGAGAGTGGTACAGTGAACCTCCATACATACCCATTGCTTTTCTCTCATTTTTTAGAAACATTCCGATACAGTTTTTTATCTGAAGCACTTATTGTGCATTTTTTACGTGCACATGACTATAAAGTTGGCGTTGCCCCCTGACCAATTACAGTGTTCTTTGCAGGTATTGTTAACCCGTGGCCTGGCGAGACCCCGACCTTGTCTGTCCAAAGGCACTTTAACAGCAGCCTTTTCCCTAGCAATGCGGTAAGTAAGAAGCTGCACCTGAGGAGCTGGCGTGCTTCTGAAGGCCTGCTCCTCCTGCTTTTCTTCTTTTGTTACTTGTATTAGGTACGGGCTTGCCCACTTTGTTAGAATTTACAGGAAGTGTTGTTCTTGATGAAAGTGACACATCTGTGACTGCCCTGTTCTTAATCTTCCGACTGTACCCTTGAATGTTTTTGCGTCATGATTTGAGGGAAGCTATTCAAAATGAATTGCTTTATTCTGCCAGGGACCAAGATACGACCATTTTTCCTTTTGAGCTTTTAATTGAGAAAGGAAACCTAAGAGCTGAAAGAGGCCCAGCAAAGGGCAGGGTGAAAGGATTCAGGGAATAGTGTTGCGAACACGGGTTTAAGACACTGGAGTTTGGAGGACCAGAGAGGATGTGATATTTATCTTCACTTAGTCAGTTTGGAGATGTAAAGTACTTAAGCAGCTAAATATTTCCTGATAGAAATCATACCAGCAAGTCTGAGAACTGCCAAGTGTAAAGAGCTGTGCTTGTTAATGGGTCCAGAACATACTTAAACTGTTGAAAGGAGCAGTAACCTGGGGAGTTGTTAATAAGATAGCTTGATAATCTGAGATAATCTTAATCCCCAAGATAATAATAACTTGGGAAAGAAGGAGTGTTATGGTCAAACCAGCTTCGTAAAGCTGCCTGTCTACCCCTTCCTGCTAATTCACTGGGCACCTTCCTGCTGAAAGCTCCGACAGATCCTGTGGTAGCAAACTCTTTGGGCTTGTTTAACCTGATTTGACCCAAACATATCTGAACATGGAGTACTCTCGCCCAAGTTTTAGATGATGGAATATGTCTGTTACCCTCCTTTGGAATCATTTTCCATGGAACGCCAATTTGAAAAATGGTCTAGATTATAGGTTGGCAAACTTTTTCTGCAAAAGGCCAGCTAGTAAATATTTTCGGTTCTGTGGGCTATGCAGCTTCTGTCACAACTACTTTGCCACTGTAGCCGCCAAGCAACCATAGACAGTACATACACAAATGAGAATGGCTGTGTGTTCCAATAAAACTTTATTTACAAAAACAGGCAGTGGGCAGTTTTTGACCTGTGGGCCACAGTTTGCCGACCTGGTCTAGACCGTGTTTTCTACTAACCATTAGCCACATGGGGCTGTTTAAATGGAAATTTATTAAAATTAAATAAAATTAAGAATTCAGTTCCTTGGTTTCATTAGCCACATTTCAAGTCCTCAGGGGCCACGTGACTAGTTGAAAACCATACTGACAGCACAAATGTGAAACATTTTCATCATCACCAAAAGTTCTATTGGACAAGGCTGGTCTACACCGTCCAATAGAAATATGATGAGAACCACATTAAATAAGTCAAAAGAAAGGGGAAATTGAGTTTAACGATATATTTTGTTTAAACTGCTATATCCAAATTTATCATTTTTGCATGGAATCAATACTTTTAAATTATTTATTTTAATTAAAATTAGATAATTTATTAATTTTTCTTTCCGTGCTGAGTCCTCAGAAAGTGGTGGGTATTTTACACTTAAAACATAGGAATTTGGCCTAGCCACATTTTAGGTGCTCAGTAGCCCCTGACGTGTGGCCAGTGGCTAATGCATTGGACAGCACACCTCTAGAGGCTAGACCTTCATAACAGGAACAGAATCCAACCGGTTATGCTATGATTAAAGAAGTAGAACAAATTATCTAGGTAACAGTCATATGTTCGTTACATACTTTGAGAGGAGTTACATAGAGATGTACTTAATGAGTCGTAACACACGTTTTCCTAGAATCAGGTTTACTGCAGCTCCCTCTCCTGAGTCACCTGAGCTGCTCATTCCAGCAGCATCACCCACCCTCTCCTCTGTCCGAGACAGCGGAGGAGTGACACAGACGCCTGAGCCCAGGAGCTCAGCAGCGTCCTCTAGCTCCCCTGTCTTCCACCTCTCAAGAACGCAAGTCGTCTTTCCGTCCCAGCATCCTTCCCCTGTCCCACTGTGGCTGCAGTTCACACTGTGATCCACCAGGAGGGTCATCTAGGCATTCCACCATGTTTCTTCTCCTTTGAGAATATAATAGCGTCCATCATCTTAAGTTTTTTCTTTCCATATGTCAGAATCCATTGACTCACTTGTTAAGGCCGGGCTGTTCTAAAGCCTTTTTCTTGCACAGTGCACTTTTTTTCCTCCTCTGAATATTTGTAAGTAATTGAACAGGACCAGAACCTTGTAAAACAAGATATTCAGTGGTTTTGTCATACAATATATAGATACTACTACTAAAAGTCTATGAAGTCATAACTGATATGTTTAGATGTGATCACCAAGTCCTATAATACAAATAGCTAACATTCATGGGCCGCACGTTGTTTTAAGACTTCTACACACATTACTGACTCCTCACCACATTCTCTTATCTCCATTTTATAAATGAGGCTGCTAAGGCCCAGAGAGGTTAGGTCACTTGCCCTTGGTCACACAGCCGGGAGGGGCAGGGCCTGGAATTAAACCTGGGCCATCTGACTCCAGAGCCCACACTTTTTATTCCGTACTCTTTATACTTCATATATTCAACACATTTTTATATTCTAAGATCAATATATATTTCTTAAATTAATGGCCCATGGGAAACTTCCCAAACTCACCTTGTTCCATTTATTATCTGGATATATATTCAGAATAAATTGCTTAATTGAAGTATGAGTTATTGGTGACTTATCACCCAGTAAACATACCCATGTAAGCACCACCCCACCTGTGAAATAGAACAACAGTAGCAGCACCCCAGAAGCCCCTCTTTTCCTCCTTTCCAATCACTATCCCCATCCTCCTCTCCCATGTATATAGTTTCTCATTCTGCTTTTTTTTTTTTTTAAGTTGATTATAGCATGAGGATTCTCTCATGTCAGTAAAACTTCAGTAAATTGATTTTTCATAGCTGCGACATAGACTAAGGTATCACTTATTCAACCTTCCCCCAGTGAATGGGCCCATTTTCAGCCTTCAGTCTTCCTAGAAGTCCTGTGAAGCATAATTCCAAGGGATTTGGGGGTGTTGGTAGGGTTGTTCTTTTGTTCCATGTTCACATTAAACGTGTCTGAGTAAGGTGATATGTCTGTGTCTAGCCCTGTGATTGCTGCACAATATTCAGACAATCTGATCCGGCCTTTCCTCATCCACATCGTGTCTGTGCCCGCTCTCGTGACTCATCTCAGCACAGTGACCCCCGAGGTGAGTGGACTCTGAATTCCCCCAATTCCATCTTTGCCTTTGTCCTTAAAATAGAAAGTAAAATGTTTTCTCTGTTAACTTCTACCTCGTCTCCTGATGGTTTTCCTAAATCAGTAGCTACCGTAGACACACTCGTGTTAGAAGCCCAGAGAAAAGGGGTCTCGTCTTTGTTCATTTTCTTCTTGGTGATGGATAACATGTTTGGCAGCTAGGGGGTGATCTGCAGGGATAGAGTTCACACTCTGGTGGGAAGCTCCTTTTATCAGCTTCTGCTTTAACAGTCTGTGATTGTTTGCAGCGCCTCACTATTTTAGAATCTCACGACATGCTTCGTAAATTCATCACATTTTTAAGAGACGAAGATCGATGCCGTGATGTATGTGAAAGTTTAGAAGGATGCCATACACTTTGTCTCATGGGTAAGTATCTATGGCTGGAATTTTATTGTGTTCTGGGTGTTGGGAAAAGCCCAGGTGTTTTGCTTTCCACCATTCTGGAGGCCACAAGCTGTTTTTAGTAAAAGTTGGAAGTGCTTACAATAAAAGACAGGTAATGAGGTAAACAGTTTAAGTAGACACATGAAACTGAAAATCACATGGAAACATACATCAAACTAGCTGAGTGACTGTAAATGAATGTTAAATTTCAGCCCTTAGCTTCCTGGCAGCCAAGGGAAAAATGAAAATGTGTTGAGTTACCTGGATAATTCTCATCTCGAGAGAGAAGAGAGCACAGTTGGGTGGGGCTTAGATCAGAGTAGGGTCTACAATGTCTGTTTTACAGTGTTTTCATTTAGATGAGGAAAGGGTTTGGGGATAGAGAAGCATTTGAAACAGCAGAGGTACACAACTCTCATTGCCTAATTAGAGGAAATTTATTTTACATAGAAAAAGGTTCTTGGGGCTACATTTTAAGGGAGTCGATGGTAAGAGTCCTCACAGAAAACATTAAATAAATTCAGTGAACACTGAATAACAGTGATTTTCCAGGACTTTCAGCTCTTCTTCAGAAGGTCATTTCTTGTGTTGACCCTTGGTTTTAGAATCTTGGTGTAAGAAAACGTTATACTAACTTAAAAATCTGTGTGCCTGACATTTTACACGTCACTTCATATAGTCCTCACATCAAGAGTGGGGCTCATCACTCCAGTCTTACAGATGAGCAAATAGACTCAAGAAGTGGGTTGAGGGTCACCTAGCTCGCCTCTGGCAGAACCAGGATTTGAGGCCAGGTCTGCCTGTTTCTAAGCCCTGCACAGCACTGCAGCCCCAACACTGATGGGTTCCTCTCTACGTGGAATTTCTTCCTGCACGTAGACATGGATGCATGAGCCCCAGGCAGAGAGCAGGGCTGGGAGGTGAGGAAGCGTGTTTGTCCGGGCCTGCCGCACTCAGCCTTCTCTCTTTGTAGGCAACCTCCTGCACTTGGGCTCCCTCAGCCACAGGGTGTTAGAGGAGGAGACAGATGGGTTTGTGAGTTTGCTCACCCAAATGCTCTGCTACTGTCAGAAGTATGTGTCCCAGAAGAAATCCAACCTGACCCACTGGCACCCTGTCCTTGGCTGGTTCTCCCAATCCGTGGACTATGGGTGAGTCCTGGAGGCAGATCACTGTCTTCCTTGTCTCCTCCTGCCTCTCTTCCACCACTTCCCCCTTCTTTCATCGAGATTTGTGGGCCAGGCCTGCAAGCCAGCTATGAAGAGGACAGTGCAGTAGGCATCGGGAAGCTTTTGTTGACTGGGTGGTAAACAGGATGGAATTAGGACGAAGAACGGATGAAGGGTGTCTGGGACGTGACTGTGACACGTGGGGCCTGGGGGGAGCAACAACGCTGCTGGCAGCACGGGAAGTCTGTGTGGAGCGAGAGAGCCAAGAGAGAGGTCGGTGCCTTCTGCATCCAGGCCCCAGCGGCAATTTGTGGATCCCACTTCTCTTTTAGCATCTTACTTGCCGTGCTGAGTGGCAGTCCCCAGCTACCCTCCCGTGTGGCCATCCAGCAGGTGGAACTGACATGCCCGCTCTCCTGCTCTCTCCTAGCCTTAACGAGTCCATGCCCTTGGTCACCAGACAGCTGCAGTTCCTGTGGGGGGTGCCTCTGATCCGCATCTTCTTCAGTGACATCCTGAGCAAGAAGCTGCTGGAGAACCAGGAGCCGGTCCACGCGCCGCCAGCGTCCCCACAGAATGTGCTTCCCGTGAAGAGTGAGTGGCTCTCCTTCCCCGAAGTGCAGCGCCTGACTGGCCCTGTGTACCTGCTCCCCTCTGTCACGTGACCTCTGACTTCTCCCCTGAAGATTTTGAGACGGCTTAAATCAAGTTCACGTTTAGCAAAACAGTGACCGGAAGTCCTTAGCGATAGTAAACAAGGACTAGGGAAATGTAACTATGTGAACAAACTCAGGGTTGTGTGTAGAGAACATCCGCAGATGATCCACGAGGGCTGCCTTGCTTATCTCTGAACTTCCATTTGGCTCTGAATTTCCAGTGGCCAAAAATGAAAAGGGATTTTTGGACCCTTTATTACTTCTCATTAGTAGGAAGAAGGAGGAAGATCTATTTCTTAGGGGAAGTAGAGCCTTTCTGAGTTCCTAATCGTAAAATAAACCTCCCCTATGGAGCTCCTTATACAGGTGATAGTGGTCACTGACCAGGCTACCACCTCAGCGCATCCCCGCTGCAGGGTCACTGATGGGTTCCTTGGAAAGGTTTCTTATTGCGCACTCTGATAAAAGTAAGGCAATGCTGTTAGCACATAATTCAGTGGAGTCACTTGCCTGTGGCAGATTGCCAGGTTCAGTGTGGCTTTTCTTCTGCCCCCCAGTGTGTCACAAAGCTCCATCTTGTAGCTGTCAGTGAGCATGGGCTCAGTGTAACTTCAGCAAGATATAGATGCGAAGGTGTAAAACGAGAGTACAACCCCAAACTGATTATGAGTACTTGAGGTTGATGCTCCTACTTCCCTCTGAAAGCACAGAACATTGGGAATTAGCCAGGCCCCCCACCTTTGCGCCTCTTCCCCTAATTCAGTCCTTGGAAGTTTCACCTTTGTGCGTTCTGAAGTTAAGTGGTTACAGTAAAAGAATCCACAGTAAGAATCAAATATGTTTGGCTTGTTCTGACAGATCTTGTGCTGTTCTAAAGAGGTCTTTGTGTTCTGTCTAAAAACCTTTTGTTACTGCTTTTCTGATTTATCCGAAAGAGATGATTTGAATCAAAGCTGCAGCCTCACTGTCTGGCTCTGGCTGGAAATTAGGAGCTTTACTGAAGTGCTCTTCCCTTTATGGGGTGGAGTTTGGCAGATGGCTGAACTTCTGCTCACACGTTCCTCCTTCTCTCCATGCCAGCTCTCCTGAAGCGTGCATTTCAGAAGTCGGCGTCAGTTCGGAATATTCTCAGGCCTGTTGGGGGTAAACGTGTTGATTCTGCGGAGGTACAGAAGGTTTGCAACATCTGCGTCCTCTACCAGACCTCGCTGACGACTCTCACCCAGATCCGGCTGCAGATACTCACAGGTCTGGAGTCCTGAGGCGGTCTCTGCCATCTCTCACGTTTGCCAGACAAGTTTTCTTAGAAGTTGATTCTCTCCTGGCTTCCTTGACTCAGAAAATAGATTCTGAAGAAGAGTATCTTTGAGCTATTCTTAGAACTTGATTCTCTTCAGTTAAATAGCTTAAGCTCATTGCACTTCTAGCACTTCTAGTTTGTTCCTGTGACCTGGCTTTTATTTTCATTATGAAGTACAACTTGCTTTTTTAAAAGTTAATATTTTTTTATGAATAGAAAACTAGAAAAGACAAGGAAGCAGAAAAAAGAAAACTTAAACCATTCTTAATCCTACAGTCCGTAGATAACCACCTGATCCTGAGTGTGTTACATAAATATATATTTAGATTGAAATACATAGTTTTATTTTTCCCTTTCCATTAATCACATTATAAGCATTTTATCATGTCAGAATTCTTTAAAAACCTCATTTTTATTGGCTGCGTAAGATCTCATTGCATGGATGTGCCCGACATTTTTCTTCTTAGCTGAGCAAGGAAGAAAGTCCCCGCTGTGAGCAGAGATTCCCCACTGTGAGCAGCACAGGAGTTGTTAGTATGATGGGTGTTACGAGGACAAAACGTCTATAAACCTTGAAGCTGTTGACTGCATAAAGGGTTAAGAACTTCTCTGTTACGTTTTACATTTCTTAAATCAAATTGCTGCTGCTTCTGTCTTTCACACTTACTTACTCATCTTCAGATATTTATAGAGCACCTGTGTGTGCCAGGCACTGAGGATGCAGAGGGGAATAAGACAGCCAAGGTCTGTGTTCCCAAGAGGATTACACTGTAGTAGTGAGGAGACCAACGATAAGTAAGAGGAAAGTATATTTACTATAATGAAGGGCACTGTGACCATGAAGATAATGAGCGACGTTGTTGACTTGGACTAGGGCAGGGTTCTCAGCCTTAGCACTGTTGACATTTGGGGCCAGATAATTCTGTGTAGTGGAGGGCATCCTACCCATCGTAGGGTGCTTAGCAGCCCCTGACCCCGACCCACAAATTCCAGTAGCACCTCTCTCCCACTTTTGACAACCGTACTTGTCTCCAAACATTGTCAAGTGCCCCCTGGGGTGGGGCGGTGTGCAAAATCATCCCTGGTTGAGAACCACTGGGCTGATGGAGATGGAAGCAGGAGGATTTACAGTCCACTCCAGGAGTGGCGTTTACAGGTCTTACTGGTAGATTGGATTTGGGGGAGTGAGGACTATAAGTTTCAAAGATGTTGCCAGATTTCTGGCCCAAGCAACTGTGTGGGTGGTGGGGCCATTTGCTGAGCTAGGGGATGACCAGCTTGGATGGGGGGGCAGGAGGTGGAGGGGGGATTGTGGGCCATCGAGAGTCCTGTTTGGCTGTGATCAGTGTAAGGTACCTGCTGGACCTGCAGCAGAGATGCCAAGCCAGCATACTGTGTACTGTGTGGAGGCTTGAGCAAAGGGGTGGGGTGAAAGGCCTGGGCCTGAGGGCCCTTTCCCTAAGGAGAGTGCAGAAGGAGAAGGGGCCCAGATGAGCTGGCACCCCAGCACAGTAGGAGGGTCTGGGAAGCATACTAAGTGAGATGATTTTGAGGTTATAGCCTACGTCCACCTTTTTAAGATAACCACATTAAGCATCCCCCGTTGTCCGAATGAGAGAATCGAAAAAGAAGTTTTTTGGCCAATTTGAAAGTATATGATTTTAGGGAATTCCCTGGCGGTACAGTGGTTAGGACTCAGCTCTTTCACTGCCAGGGCCCGGGTTCAATCCCTGGTCGGGGAACTATGATCCCACAAGCTGCGCTGCGTGGCCAAAAAAAATAAAAAGAGGGGAAAAAAAAAAATACATGATTTTAAAAATGAAGATAAGCTAGTCTAAAGTATATGTATAATATTCGTTCTATTAGCTTGGCTATACACAAAACTGTACACAAACCAGATTATAGAAAATAATATACTTGTTTTAAAAATACTGCTGTTTTTCTGCTCTCACAATTTACAAAATGTCTTTGTTCATGCTCCTCACATACGTGTGTTGGTCCTGGAGCCACGTGTTGCTCCTCTGACCCGGCTCTCCAGAGCACGGCATCTTCATTTCTATCTAAGTTGCTTGGGATGCAGCCCTCGTTGAACTGGTATATCATGCTGTAAATGAGTATATTTGTCCTGTAGAAGTATACCTGTGATCTCTGCATTGTAACTTCTTACTCCATTTTTTTTCATTGAGGTATAGTTGACATGTAACATTATCTTAGTTTCAGGTGTACAACATGATTTGATATTTGTACACATTGCAAAATGATCACCACAGTAAGGCTAGTTAACCTCCATTACCATACATTGTTAAATTTTTTTCTTTTTCTTCTTGTGTTAAAGACTTTTAAGATCTACCCTCTTAGCAACTTTCAGAAATGCAGTGTATATTATTAACTATAGTCACCATGCTGTACTTTACATCCCCATGATTTATCTATTTTATAACTTGAAGTTTGTCCTCTTTGATCCCCTTCACCCATTTTGCTTACCTTTCCCCTACCGCCAACCCCCTGCCCCAGCAACCATAGGTACACCAACCTGTTCTCTGTATCTATGAGCTTGGGTTTTTTTCTTTGTTTTTTAGTTTTTACATATAAGTGAGATTATATGGTATTTGTCTTTCTTTGACTATTTCAGTTAGTATAATGACCTCAAGGTCCATCCATGCTGTCACAAATGACAAGATACCATTCTCTTTTGTGGCTGAATAGTATTCCTGTGTGTGTGGGTGTGTGCGCGCATGCACACACACGCACACCACATCTTTTTATCCATTTGTCCATTGGTGGACACTTGGGTTATTTCCTTTATCTTGGCTGTTGTAAATAATGCTGCTGTGAACAAGGGGGTACATACATCTTTTCAAATTAGTGTTTTTGTTTTCCTCAGATGAATACCCAGAAATGCAACTGTGGAATCATATGGTAGTTCTATTTTCAGTTTTTTTTGAGGAATCTCCATACTGTTTTCCATAGTGGCTGCACCAGTTTACATTTCCAGCAACAGTGCACAAGGGTTCACTTTCCTCCACATCCTCACCAACACTAGTTATTTCTTGTCTTTTTGGTAATAGCCATTCTAACAGGTGTGAGGTGATATATCATTGTGGTTTTGATTTGCATTTCCCAGATGGTTAGTGATGTTGAGCACCTTTACATGTGCCTGTTGGTCATTTGTATGTCTTCTCTGGAAAAATGTATTCAGATCCTCTGACCGTTTTTTAATCAGATTACTTCTTTTTTTGTTGAGTTGCGTGAGTTCTTTATATATTTTGGATATTAACCCCTTATCAGGTATATGATTTGCAAATATTTTCTTCCATTCCATAGGTTGCCTTTTCATTTTGTTGATGGTTTCTTTTGCTGTGCAGAAGCTTTTTAGTTTGTTGTAGTCCCACTTGCTTATTTTTATTTTTGTTGACTTTGCTTTTGGAGTCAGATCCAAAAAAATAATTTCCAAGACCCTTGTCAAAGAGCTTTCTGCCTGTGATTTCTTTTAGGAGTTTCATGGTTTCAGATCTTATATTCAATTCTTTAATCCATTTTGAGTTTATTTTTATGTATGGTGTAAGGTAGTAGTCTAGTTTCATTCTTTTGCCTGTGGCTGTCCCATTTTCCCACTACCATTTATTGAAGAGACTGTTCTTTCCCCATTGTAAATTCTTGCCTCCTTTGTTGTAAATTAATTGACCATATATGTGTGGGTTCATTTCTGGGCTCTCTATTCTGTTCCATTGATCTGTGCGTCTGTTTTTATGCCAGTACCATACTGTTTTGATTACTGTATCTTTGTAATATAGTTTGAAATCAGGGTGCATGATGCCTCCAGCTTTGTTCTTCTGTCTCCAGATTGCTTTCCAGTCAGGGTCTTTTTTGGTTCCATACAAATTTTGATTCTATTTCTCTGAAAAATGCCATTGGAATTTTGATAGGGATTGCATTGAATCTATAGATTGGTTTGAGTAGTATGGACATTTTAACAATATTAATTCTTCCAGTCCATGAGCATGAAATATCTTTCCATTTATTTGTGTCTTCTTTGATTTCTTTTATCAGTGTCTTTAATTTAATTTAATTTAATTTTTCATTTATTTATTTTTCATTGCCTTGGGTCTTCGTTGCTGCGCGCGGGCTTTCTCTAGTTGAGGCAAGTGGGAGCTACTCTTTATTGTGGTGTGCGGGTTTCTCATTGTGGTGGCTTCTCTAGGCACACGGGCTTCAGTAATTGTGGCACGTGGGCTCAGTAGTTGTGGCTTGCGGGCCCTAGAGCGCAGGCTCAGGAGTTGTGGCACATGGGCTTAGTTGCTCCGCGGCATGTGGGATCTTTCTGGAGCAGGGCTCGAGCCTGTGTCCCCTGCGTTGGCAGGCGGATTCTTAACCACTGCGCCACCAGGGAAGTCCCTTATCAGTGTCATATAGTTTTCAGTGTACAGATCTTTCAGAACTCCTTGGTTAAATTTATTCTAGATATTTTATTCTTTTTGTTGCAGTTGTAAATGGGATTGCTTTTGTTATTTCTAACAGGTTTTTTTAATGAAATCTTTAGGGTTTTCTATATATAATATCACGTCATCTCAAATAGTGAATATTACTTCTTCCTTTCCAACTGGGATGCCTTTTATTTATTTATTTTTTCTTGCCTAGGTCTGGCTTGGACCTCCAGTACCACATTGAGTAAAAGTGGTGAGGGTGGGCCTCCTTGTTTTGTTCCTGACCTTAAAGAAAAAGCTTTCAGCTTTTCACAATGATGTTAGCTGTGGGCTTTTCATATATGGCCTTTATTATGTTGAAGTACATCCCCTCTGTACCCACTTTGTTGAGAGTTTTTTTATCATAAATGGGTGTTGAATTTTGTCAGGTGTTTTTTCTGCATATATTGAGATGATCATGTGATTTTTATCTTTCATTTTGTTAATATGATGTATCACATTGATTGATTTGCAGATACTGAACCATCCTTGCATCCCTGGAATAAATCCCATTTGATCATGGTGTATTATCTTTTTAGTATCTTGTCGAATTCGGTTTGCTAATATTTTGTTGAGGATTTTTGCATCTATGTTCATCAGGGCCTATAATTTTCTTTTTTTGTTGTGTCTCTCTGGTTTTGTTATCAGGGTAATTCTGGCTTTGTAAAAATGGGTTTGGAGGCATTCCCTCCTCTTCAGTTTTTTGGAAGAACATTCTTCTTTGAATGTTTGGTAGAATTTATCATTGAAGTCATCTGGTCCTGGACTTATATTTGTTGAGAGGTTTTTGATTCAGTTTCCTTACTAGTAATAGGTCTGTTTAGAATTTGTTTCTTCTTGATTCAGTCTTAGAAGATTGTATGTTTCTAGGAATTTATCCATTTCTTCTAGGTTGTCCAGTTTGTTGGCATATAATTGTTCATAGTAGTCTCTTAGGATATTTTGTATTTTTTCAATCAGTTGTCTCTTCTTTCATTTCTGATTTTATTTGAGCCTCTTTTTATTTTTTATTTTTTATTTTTTGGTGAGTCTAGCTGAAGATTTGTCAACTTTATTTCAAAGAACCAGCTCTTAATTTCATTGATCTTTTTGCCTTTTCAGTCTCTATTTCATTTATTTCTCCTCTGATCTTTGTTATTTACTTCTTTCTACTAACTTTGGGCTTCATTTATTCTTTTTCTAGTTTCTTAAGGTAAAAAATTAGATTGTTTGAGATTTTTGTTGTTTCTTGAGGTAGGCATGAATCACTATGAACTTCCCTCTTAGAACCACTTTGCTGCATGCCATAAATGTTGAAATGTTTTATTTCCATTTTCACTTGTCTCGAGGTATTTTTTTAATTTCTCTTTTGATTTCTTACTTGACCTATTGGCTATTTAGTCACCCTGTTGTTGTTTTTTTTTAACACATCTTTATTGGGGTATAATTGCTTTACATTGTTGTGTTAGTTGCTGCTGTATAACAAAGTGAATCAGCTATATGTATACATATATCCCCATATCCCCTCGCTCCTGCGTCTCCCTCCCACCCTCTCTATCCCACCCCTCTAGGTGGTCACAAAGCACTGAGCTGATCTCCCTGTGCTACGCAGCTGCTTCCCACTACCTATCTGTTTTACATTTGGTAGTGTATATATGTCAATGCCACTCTCTCACTTTGTCTCAGCTTACCCTTCCCCCTCTCCGTGTCCTCAGGTCCATTCTCTACATCTGCATCTTTATTCCTGTCCTGCCCCTGGGTTCTTCAGAACCATTTTTTTTTTTCTTTAGATTCCATATATATGTGTTAGCATACGGTATTTGTTTTTCTCTTTCTGACTTAGTTCACTCCGTATGACAGACTCTAGGTCCATCCCCCTCACTACAAATAACTCAATTTCGTTTCTTTTTATGGCTGAGTAATATTGCATTGTATATATGTGCCACATATATAAAGAAGAATGGATATCTTCTTTATCCATTCATCTGTCGATGGACATTTAGGTTGCTTCCATGCCCTGGCTATTGTAAATAGTGCTTCAGTGAATGTTGTGGTACATGACACTTTTGAATTATGGTTTTCTCAGGGTACATGCCCAGTAGTGGGATTGCTGGGTCATATGGTAGTCCTATTTTTAGTTTTTTAAGGAATTTCCATACTGTTCTCCATAGTGGGTGTATCAATTTACATTCCCACCAACAGTGCAAGAGGATTCCCTTTTCTCCACGCCCTCTCCAGCATTTATTGTTTGTAGATTTTTTGATGATGGCCATTCTGACCGGTGTGAGGTGATACCTCATTGTAGTTTTGATTTGCATTTCTCTAATGATTAGTGATGTTGAGCATCCTTTCATGTGTTTGTTGGCAATCTGTATATTTCTTTGGAAAAATGTCTATTTAGGTCTTTTGCCCATTTTTGGATTGGGTTGTTTGTTTTTTTGATATTGAGCTGCGTGAGCTGCTTGTATATTTTGGAGATTAAGCCTTTGTCAGTTGCTTCATTTGCAAATATTTTCTCCCATTCTGAGGGTTGTCTTTTTGTCTTGTTTATGGTTTCCTTTGCTGTTCAAAAGCTTTTAAGTTTCATTAGGTCCCATTTGTTTATTTTTGTTTTTATTTCCATTTCTTTGGAAGGTGGGTCAAAAAGGATCTTGCTGTGATTTATGTCATGGAGTGTTCTGCCTATGTTTTCCTCTAAGAGTTTTATAGTGTCTGGCCTTACATTTAGGTCTTTAATCCATTTTGAGTTTGTTTTTGTGTATGGTGTTAAGGAGTGTTCTGATTTCATTCTTTTACGTGTAGCTGTCCAGTTTTCCCAGCACCACTTTTTTATCCTTCAATTTGTTAATATGGTGTATCACATTGGTTGATTTGAGCATACTGAAGAATCCTTGCATTCCTGGGATAAACCCCACTTGATCATGGTGTATGATCCTTTTAATGTGCTGCTGGATTCTGTTTGCTAGTATATTGTTGAGGATTTTTGCATCTTTGTTCATCAGTGATTGGCCTGTAGTTTTCTTTTTTTGTGACATCTTTGTCCGGTTTTGGTATCAGGGTGATAGTGGCCTCGTAGAATGAGTTTGGGAGTGTTCCTCCCTCTGCTGTATTTTGGAAGAGTTTGAGAAGGATAGGTGTTAGCTGTTCTCTAAATATTTGATAGAATTTGCTTGTGAATCCATCTGGTCCTGGGTTTTTGTTTGTTAGAATATTTTTTTTTTTTTTTTTTTTTTTTAAAGTTATTTATTTATGTATTATTTATCTATTCATGGCTGTGTTGGGTCTTCGTTTCTGTGCGAGGGCTTTCTCCAGCTGCGGCAAGCGGGGGCCACTCTTCACCGCGCTGCGCAGGCCCCTCACCATCGCGGCCTCTCCCGTTGCGGAGCACAGGCTCCAGACGCGCAGGCCCAGCAATTGTGGCCCACGGGCCCAGCCGCTCCGCGGCACGCGGGATCCTCCCAGACCAGGGCTCGAACCCGCGTCCCCTGCATTGGCAGGCAGACTCTCAACCACCGCGCCACCAGGGAAGTCCCTGTTAGAATATTTTTAATCACAGTTTCAATTTCAGTGCTTGTGATTGGTCTGTTTATGTTTTCTGTTTCTTCCTGGTTCAGTCTCGGAAGGTTGTGCTTTTCTAAGGATTTGTCCATTTCTTCCAGGTTGTCCATTTTATGGGCCTATAGTTGCTTGTAGTAATCTCTCATGATCCTTTGTATGTCTGCAGTGTCAGTTGTTATTTCTCCTTTTTCATTTCTAATTCTGTTGATTTGAGTCTTCTCTCTTTTTCTTGATGAGTCTGGCTAATGGTTATTCAATTTTGTTTATCTTCTCAAAGAACCAGCTTTTAGTTTTATTGATCTTTGCTATCATTTCTTTTTCACTTATTTCTGATCTGATCTTTATGATTTCTTTCCTTGTGCTAACTTTGGGGGGGTTTTGTTCTTCTTTCTCTATTGCTTTAGGTGTAAGGTTAGGTTGTTTATTTGAGATTTTTCTTGTTTCTTGAGTTAGGATTGTATTGCTATTAACTTCCCTCTTAGAACTGCTTTTGCTCCATCCCATAGGTTTTGAGCCATCGTGTTTCCTTTGTCATTTGTTTCTGGTATTTTTTTATTTCCTTTTTGATTTCTTCAGTGATCTCTTGGTTACATAGTAGCGTATTGTTTAGCCTCTATGTGTTTGTATTTTTTACAGTTTTTTTCCTGTAATTGATACCTAGTCTCATAGCGTAGTGGTTGGAAAAGATACTTGATACAATTTCAATTTTCTTAAATTTACCAAGGCTTGATTTGTGACCCAAGATACGATCTATCCTGGAGAATGTTCCATGAGCACTTGAGGAGAAAGTGTATTCTGTTCTTTTTGGATGGAATGTCCTATAAATATCAGTTAAGTCCATCTTGTTTAATGTATCGTTTAAAGCTTATGTTTCCTTATTTATTTTCATTTTGGTTGATCTGTCCATTGGTGAAAGTGGGGTGTTAAAGTCCCCTACTATTATTATGTTACTGTCAGTTTCCCCTTTTATGGCTGTTAGCATTTGTCTTATGTATTGACGTGCTCCTATGTTAGGTGCGTAAATATTTACAATTGTTATATCTTCTTCTTGGATTGATCCCTTGATCATTACGTAGTGTCCTTCTTTGTCTCTTGTAATAGTCTTTATTTTAAAGTCTGTTTTGTCTGATATGAGAATTGCTACTCCAGCTTTCTTCTGATTTCCATTTGCATGGAATATCTTTTTCCATCGCCTCACTTTCAGTCTGTATGTGTCCCTAGGTCTGAAGTGGGTCTCTTGTAGACAGCATATCTACGGGTCTTGTTTTTGTATCCATTCAGCTAGTCTGTGTCTTTTGGTTGGAGCATTTAATCCATTTACATTTAAGGTAATTATTGATATGTATGTTCCTATTACCATTTTCTTAATTGTTTTGCGTTTGTTATTGTAGGTCTTTTCCTTCTCTGTTTCCTGCCTAGAGAAGTTCCTTTAGCATTTGTTGTAAAGCTGGTTTGGTGGTGCTGAATTCTCTTAGCTTTTGCTTGTCTGTAAAGGTTTTGATTTCTCTGTCGAATCTGAATGAGATCCTTGCTGGGTAGAGTAATCTTGGTTGTAGGTTTTTCCCTTTCATCACTTTAAATATGTCCTGCCACTCCCTTCTGGCTTGCAGAGTTTCTGCTGAAAGATCAGCTGTTAACCTTATGGAGATTCCCTGTATGTTATTTGTTGCTTTTCCCTTGCTGCTTTTAATATTTTTTTCTTTGTATTTAATTTTTGATAGTTTGATTAATATGTGTCTTGGCATGTTTCTCCTTGGATTTATCCTGTATGGGACTCTGTGTGCTTCCTGGACTAGGGTGGCTATTTCCTTTCCCATGTTAGGGAAGTTTTCAACTCTAATCTCTTCAAATATTTTCTCAGTCCCTTTCTTTTTCTCTTCTTCTTCTGGGACCCCTATAATTCGAATGTTGGTGCATTTAATGTTGTCCCAGAGTCTCTGAGACTGTCCTCAATTCTTTTCATTCTTTTTTCTTTATTCTGCTCTGTGGTAGTTATTTCCACTATTTTATCTTCCAGGTCACTTATCTGTTCTTCTGCCTCAGTTATTCTGCTATTGATTCCTCCTAGAGACCTTTTAGTTTCATTTATTGTGTTGTTCATCATTGTTTGTTTGCTCTTAAGTTCTTCTGGGTCCTTGTTAAACGTTTCTTGTATTTTCTCCATTCTATTTCCAAGATTTTGGATATCTTTACCATCATTACTCTGAATTCTTTTTCAGGTAGACTGCCTATTTCCTCTTCATTTGTTTGGTCTGGTTGGTTTTTACCTTGCTCCTTCATCTGCTGCGTGTTTCTCTGTCTTCTCATTTTGCTTAACTTACTGTGTTTGGAGTCTCCTTTTCACAGACTGCAAGTTCGTAGTTCCCGTTGTTTTTGGTGTCTGCACCCAGTGGGTGAGGTTGGTTCGGTGGGTTGTGTAGGCTTCCTGGTGAAAGGGACTAGTGCCTGTGTTCTGGTGGATGAGGCTGGATCTTGTCTTTCTGGTGGGTGGGACAGCGTCCGGTGGTGTGTTTTGGGGTGTTTGTGAACTTAGTATGATTTTAGGCAGCCTCTCTGCTAATGGGTGGGGTTGTGTTCCCGTCTTGCTAGTTGTTTGGCATAGGGTGTCCAGCCTTGGAGCTTGCTGGTCATTGAGTGGAGCTGGGTCTTACCATTGTGACGGAGTTCTCTGGGAGAGCTCTCGCCGATTGATATCATGTGGGGCCAGGAGGTCTCTGGTGGTCCAATGTCCTGAACTTGGCTCTCCCACCTCAGAGGCTCAGGCCTGACCTCCGGCCAGAGCACCAAGACCCTGTCAGCCACATGGCCATGTACGTGGGGAGTTTCTTGCCTTTTGGGAAGTCTGAGGTCTTCTGCCAGCATTCAGTAGGTGTTCTGTAGGAGTTGTTCCACATGTAGATGTATTTTTGATGTATTTGTGGAGAGGAAGGTGATCTCCACATCTTACACCTCTGCCATCTTGAAGATCCTCTCAGTCACCCTGTTTTTTGTTTTTGTTTTTTTTAACTTATTTTTAAATTGTGAGGTTTCTGCATTTTATAACCACATCCCCTTACCCTTGAAAAAGTGAGGTGAAACCTTTAGGAATAAAAATGAGATGGGTGTTAAATTTCTTTGCCTCCATTACAGTCCCTTCAGTTCATCCTCTAAACATCCATAAGTAGCATTGATTGAGTCTGCCCCCAGGCTAATATATCTTCCCCAAACAGTTCTTTGTTCAAAATTAAGACATTCAAAGTGCTCTGTAAAGTGAGAGGCATTATAAGGACTCAAATATAAGGTGACTCCTCCTTTTCTGAGGAATCGTTTGAGGAACACATCTTACTGTACATTCAGTGACACGTGGAACTTTAGAGCCACACTTTCTAAGTCAATAGCCATATTAAAAGCCTTCATAGATAACAGTGATGCAGCTTGTGTGCCTGAGGCCTAGCCATCAGAAGCCCTCTGCTTCTCCCCGGGTCAAATTTTTGTGTAACACTTCATTCGCTGCTTTCCCATTTTTGACAGAGATAGAATAATAGCAGTAGATGAGAGGAGAGCTTTGCTAAATGTGGATAAGCCTGCAAGATAGTTTAAAGCAGGGGTTGGCAAACTATGGCCCATGGGCCAAGTCCAGCTCACCACTTGCTTTTGTAATTAAAGTTTTGTTGGGAACACAGCCACATCCATTTATTTACCTATTGTCTATGGCTGCTTTCATGCTGTGATAGTAGCACATTGAGTAGCTGTGACGGAGACTGGTCCAGACTAAAAACCTAAAAATACTGACTCTCTGGCCCTTTCCAGAAGAAAATTGCTGATCCCTGATTTAAAACATAAACACTGAGTCAGCAGATCTGGGTTCTGTTCTTGGCTCTGACAGTTACTGGTTGTGTGATTTGGGGCCAGTTACTCAACCTCTCTGTGCATCAGTGTCCTCCCTTAAAATGGTGATAACATCGGGTTGCCCAAGGTGAAGAGGAAATAGTGCCTGTAAAGTATTTAGAATGGTATCTGACACACAGTAAGCACCCACTAAATATTAGCTGCGATTATCATTGTTGTTCTCATGGTGATGTTTTTCTTCGTAATGGCACCTTCTTTCTCTCAACATGTGTTAAATGGTCACTAATAGGTTTAAGTGTTTTGTTTTCCCGAAGGAGAGGAGACGTAAGGGACCAGGTGGAGCCCCACCTGAAGCTTGGGTTTCTCTATCCTTTTCCAGGTCTCACTTACCTTGATGACCTGCTGCCCAAACTTTGGGCATTTATCTGTGAACTGGGGCCCCACGGAGGGTTAAAGCTCTTCTTGGAATGCCTCAACAATGACACTGAAGAGTCTAAGCAGCTCTTGGCCATGCTGATGCTGTTCTGTGACTGTTCCCGGCACCTCATCACGTAGGTTGACTGCTGTGGGGCTGAATTCCTTTCCTAGAATGTGGAGAGACCAAAGTACAGTGTCAGCAAGGAAGCAATTGTTAATGTGATTACTGCAAGCATTTGGACCTGTCATTAGAAGAATTTGACAAGACATTTACAAAGTGGGTGGCACTTAGTAGGGATTCAGCCGTTGTTAGTTCCCATCCTTTCAGGAGAGCTGGGTCATTACCACTTGATGTGGGCTTTGGGATCTTCTAGAGCTGGGTTCAAATCACACCTCAGCTATTTACTCACTGTGCTAGGTAGTTAACTGGAAAATTCCAGAGCCAGTATGCAGAACCTGGCTCAGCCACTCACTGAGACACCCTGGGCCAGAGGGGAAGGGGCTCCACCTCTCTGGGCCTCAGTTTCCTCATCTATAGATAGGAATTCATAGCACCTACCTCTTAGCCGTGTGGGAAGGTACAGAAGAGATGAGTGTTAGGCATAGTCCCAGGCACCGGAAGCAGTCAGTATGTGTTGGCTGTTATTCTTACAGCTGTTACCAAACTGACCCTGGGCAAGTTGCTTAACCTCTCTGAGCCTCAGTTTCCTCAACACTAGAATGGAGACAATATTACCAATCTGATAGGGAGTAAATGAGAAAAGGAGTGTCAAGTACCTAGTACAGTGCCTGGCACAGTGAGAAATTAACAAATGTTAGTCCCATTCAGTTCCTTTTCTTTAAGCTTATGTGTCTACTTGAGTATTTGGTATTCTTTTAATTCCACTTTTTCCCAAAAGGTTGGTGAAGAATTGTAAGCTAGAACGGACCTCAGGAAGTTATATTCGGTACGGGAGAGATCGACAGGAGGGGATTAGGAATATGTAGGTGGCGGATTGGGTATGAGTCATGGAGGGAGGGCTCAGTGAGTAGTTAGAGGGGAGAGCAGGGGTCTGCAGCTGCTGGTGACACACCCTTAATTGCCAGGTCAAGGGTGACCCAAGAGTGAGTCAGGCTCTAAAGTGAATAGAGCAGTTATAGGAGATTTTCAGATAGAGCTGCATCTTATGGTTCATTTATTCATATATTCTTTCAGACATTTATTCATTCACCCTCAAATACTTATCAAGCACCTACTCAGTGCCCCTAGTGTCTGTTGCAGATGCAGAATAAGATTCCACAACTTCCCTCAGTAGACACAGACACTCAGTCAAGATTCCTTGATAATTCAGACATGAATTCATAAGCAGTGTCACAGTCAGATCCTTATGAATAAGAAAAGGGTAGAGCAGAACGTGTTGTTTCTTTCCTTTCTCAATTGTATTTTTTAACTTTTTACTACAGACAATTTCAAATAAATAGAAAGTGGAAAGAATAGTATAATGAACCTTCACGTACCTGTCAACCAATTTCATTAGTTAGTTATCAACTCATGGCCACTTTTGCTTCATCTATACCTCCACCCACCCTTCCATCATATCATTTTACCTGTAAATTTTATCTAAAAGAGCTTATTTCTTAACATTATTTTGTCTAGTATGAGGAATAGATCTTTTTTTTTCCCCTTCTTCTTAGTGGGAAATTGTGAATAATTTTCTGTCTGACTTAGGATCCTTGATGACATTGAAGTTTATGAAGAACAGATTTCATTCAAACTGGAAGAACTGATCACCATCTCCTCTTTTCTGAATTCCTTTGTGTTTAAGATGATCTGGGATGGGATCGTAGGTAAGGTAAAGATATCAGCCGTTGTTTAATTGCTGCTACACACGGGGAGTCTAGAGCCTATAACATCAACTGATTCTTAGCCTTGTCCATCAAAGCTAATTGAAAATGCACATTTATTCACATAGTTAGAAGTTTTATTTCTCCACTGTTTATGACCTCTTAAGATAGTAGTGTGGTTATGGAAGTCTTACTCTCCCAGGCATCCTTCAGGATTTACATGTGTGTGTGAAGGATTATTCATGATTAATTTTGCCCTGAAACTCCTTTTGATTCTTTGAGTTGATTTTCATGAAGATAAAACACGTGCCTGGTCCCAGTTCAAGTTAGAGTCTACCTCCTGAAGTGTTTCCAGTCGTTCAGCACCAAACTCCTTAGATTAAAAGGTCCTTTGGATGACATACAAGTGGGAGGCAGCCCGAGTGATTGTGTCTGAGACATTCCCGGGTCCCACAGGCCCTTAGAATGTACCCAGGGAGCCTTTTAATTCTGTTGATGCCATGTAACGTTCAGCATGAGGGAGACGAAGAACTGCTGGGCCTCGGGGCTGACGAGAGGAGACACAGGCTATCCTCCTGTCCCCTCCAGTTCTGAGCAGCTCCGAGACTGTGGCTCTCCTGATTGTTTGCCCCACAGAGAATGCCAAGGGCGAGACCTTGGAGCTGTTCCAGTCCGTCCACGGGTGGCTGATGGTGCTCTACGAGCGGGACTGCCGGCGGCGCTTCGCCCCCGAGGACCACTGGCTGCGAAAGTGAGCACGCGGTGGGAAGGGGGTTTACGGAGGCTGGTGTCCCTCTATCATGCCGCCAGCACCAGTGTGGCCTGATGCTCAGCACTCATGTTTTAGGGCAGAGAGGACTTGGTCCGTCTTCTTCATCTGTCCTTTCATCTGCATATGTCCCTATAAAGCACCTGTCAGGACAGGTCACCTCGCAGTTGCTTCTGTTAGGACACAATACGCTGAAGATGATTAGAGCTCATTATTGGCAGCAGAGCCAGCTCACATTTAGCAGATGTTTCATACGCAAACTGGAAAGAAAAGTTCTTTCAGCTGAACTAAGCAACAGGTTATGATCATTAAATGGCAGTTTTTATCAGCAGAATTAGCAGGATACAAACCACAGCTAGGTTTGTTGGGGGGTAGGGTAGGGAAATCCTCTTGCAACAGCTAAACATAAGATCATGTCTGCCTTTTTTAAATCAATGACAGATCAACTCTTATGTAACTACTGAAGTTGTGGCACTAGAATAGCGATTAGCAGACTTTTTCTGTAAAGGGCCAGACAGTAGATATTTTAGGCTTTGCACACCAGACAGCGTCTGTTGCACCTACTCAACTCTGCCATTGTAGTGCAAAAGCAGCTAGAGACAGTACCTAATGAATGGGTGTGGCTGTTCCATTAAAACTTTATTTACAAAAATGGGCAGCAGGCTGGATTTGACCCATAGGCTGTAGCTGGCCAACCCTGCCCGAGAGGATGGTTTTCTTGGTCTTTATCCCAAATCCATGTCTTTGTTTTTAAGGGACCTCAAACCTAGCGTGCTTTTCCAGGAACTTGACAAGGACAGAAAACGGGCTCAGCTGATCCTGCAGTACATCCCGCACGTCATTCCTCACAGAAATGTGAGTTGCACTCAGGGCTGGGGTCCTCCCACCAAGTTCCTGACTGTCCATTTTTGTTATACCGATTATTAGAAATGAATAAAAACGATCATTCAGTAAACGCAGATGCTGACTGGCTCTTACTCTATTCCAGCTGTTATGCCAAGTGCTGGGGGTACAGAGATTGAAGACGGTGTGAACTGTCCGTTTGGGTAGTGTGGGGTGGATGCCACGGGGATGGATGCTGTGGGCACCCAGGGCAGGGGCTCAGGAGAAGACTCCACAGGTAGAAGCGGACAGTGCTTACAGGCCCAAGGTGAGAGAGAACGTGGTGCCAGTGGAGAGCCAGGTGGAGTCAAGGCCCAAGGTGAGAGAGAACGTGGTGCCAGTGGAGAGCCAGGTGGAGTCAAGAAATGAAGCTGAGGAGGTTCGTAGGAGCTGGAGCAGGAAGGACCTTGTAAACCAAGGGTAGGAGCGTGGATTTCGTCCAGAGCCGTCGGAGAGCTTTTTAGCTGTGGAGGCACCTGGTCAGAGCTCTGCTTTAGAAAATTCCTTCTGGCCGTAGCGTGGAGGACTGGCGAGAGGCAGGTGTCATGGCAAACTGGCCTGAACTTGGGTGGGCCCACGGGAGTAGAAGGACAATGACATCAAGAGATTTTGAAGGAGGTGGCACCTCCAGGCCTTGAAGAACGATGGCACTCGGGGGGAAGGAGAGGAGGAGCTCAGAGGATGCTCAGGTTTCCGGCTTGGGTGCCTGGCTGCTCGAGAGCGCCATTCCCAGAGGTGGGGGCACAGGCGAGAGCGGGGCTGGGAGGAGCAGGGGGCAGGTGACGTGTCTGCGACTCCTCGAGGCCAGTGGACGCGAGGGTCTGGAGCGCAGGAGGGAGGACTGGGCTGGAGGGGGACTCGACATGCGGACGGCTTGCAGACCTCCTCGGTGCATTCATGGGGGAGGCTGAGGTGGTCAGGGAGCCAGAGGGAGTGAGAAGACAGGGGACGGAGGCCAGAGCCCTGCACGGGGAGAGCAGTGATCAGAGGAAGGAGGAGGACCGGGGGGTGTGGCCTACAGAGCCAAGGGGCGTGAGAGCCTTGGGAAGGGCCAGGGGCTGCGGCGGGGGCGCCTGGGAGATGAGGGGCGTCCCTGGTGTTTCGTGAGTGCTCCAGAAATGTCTGCTTCTTCAGGGGGAGGCTCCTTAGAACCCACAGGTGCCCTTTCCTTTCTCTCCTGACTTACTTAGTCCTCCTCGCTGTCCTCTGGTGTTGTCTTGACCTTGACGTCATACTTGTGGTTGCCCTTCTTTACTTCCCCTCACGCAGTGGTTCACAAACAGATGTGGCCGTTTAAATTCTTACTGCGCCTGACAGCAGAGCGTCTCAGAAGGCTTAGACAGAGCTAAGCCTCTCATGGAGATGACTTCGTCGCGCGCCCTCTATGCAGGAGCCCCTTCAGCGGCATCCCGGCCCCTGCCTCAGATAAGAGGATGCGCAGCTTGGCAAAGCAGGCCATTGTATGGCTTCTCTCTTCCCAGTGGTGGACCATCCTTCCTTGTCTTACACGATCTACTTCTCTGTAACTTCTACCCTTTGGTCCTTGAACAGCCACTGAAAGTGGATGGTGTCATCTTCTGCGGTTTGCTTTCTGGGTGCTCTGTTTTCCAAGGGTGGTGCCCTTCCCTTCTCCAGCCAGTCCTCATTTGAAGTGGGTTCCAGCCCTTCACCTCGTGGGTCTAGTCCAGGTTGATGGAATCTGACTTAAAATGCGGCTCCTCGCCCCGTTCCTGGGTGTCTGTGACTTCAGCCCTGGCCCACAGCGTCCCCACAGCGTCTGGTCTGGAATCTCCACTCCGTGTGTCTGCAGTTCACAAATGGTGCACTGGGCACCCCGGTTGCTACAGGATATTTTAAATTTTTGAGGGAAACACAGTGAAATCTGTTGGGCACCGTGTGAAGTACTTGCTTGAGTTCACAGCGTCAGCGTTAAATTCTGCTCCATTCTTCTCAGTGATGTCCTATTTGCTAAGCTGGGTTTTAAAAGAATGAAATTAAAATATTTTTAATTTCAATTTATGCGTGTTTTTTAAATACAGCTACTAAGTTCTTAGGACATGAACACTTATTAAGTTGTTAGGACTTAACTGTCTACTAAATGGAACTGTTAGGTATTTCTTTTGACCTAAGATTGCAGTAAGAAATATTACTGAGCCATTGGGGGTGCTGAGAACAAGAAAGTCTGGGAAGCTCTGGGTTTAGCTGACCTGACTGAAGAGTCCAGGCTGTATGGTAATCCTCACCAAGGGGCGCGGTGGGGGGCGCTTAAGATCGACAGCATAAAGATTATGAGCCGTTCGTCCTTGGCTCATAAATCTCTCTTTTCCCTCCCTTGGGAAAATAGGGCCCTTCCTCATCTTCTGGCCCCTGTCCTGCTCCTGTGATGGCACCGGCAGGTCTGGGATAGTGTCTGAGGCTTGGCGTGTTTTCTATGTCTCAGGCTTCCCCTCCCTCCTCACAGTGTGTGTGCTGTCCTCTTCCGGTGACGTTCTTACCGGGGCGTACAGGGGGTGAAAGCCTCTCTCCAGGCCTGCGTTGTCTCTCTCATCTGTTACTGTTATGCCATCTGCCTTAGACACCGAACCTCTCCCTCGTTCTTGATCCCACCTGAGTGGGTAGCCGGCTTATAATGCCTTTATTGCTTTCCTTAATATTTTTAAAAGTCTCAGCTCTGCCTGCTTCACACACGTGGCACTTCATCCTCTGCACTCTGTTATGTTGCTTTTACATGTTTACGTGCAGTTCATCTCCTGACTGGTACTTAAGGCCTCTCTCTCTTGCTTTGGCCTAGAAGGCCTAGAACCACGTGTGGTGGGTAGGGCTGGGTAGTATGGTGGTCTCTGCGTGGGCCCTGGTCCCCCGTGCACCAGCTGTGTGACCTTGCATGACAGTTTCCTCATCTGCAAAGTGGGATGATGATCCTTACCTAGATGTCCGCTGTGCTCACTGAGGTCTCCTAGCCCCTTGAGAGCTGGTGAGAGTTACCCCAAACCTTCTTCCCTGCCCCACGGAAACCCAGAGCCCCATCCAGTCTTTCTGCGATTCATGGGAGGCCGGCGTTCTTGTGGTCACCTCTGTAGTTCTGCCTCTGTGTCTGCTGTCTCTGCTCCATATGGTATTAACCTTGACAGGAGGCTTATCTTCTGCCTCAAGTTCTACAAGACAGCACCCCTTGATCAGGTGATCATGCTAAAGACTTGGGGGTCAGGGGAAGCAGTCATGCCACGTGGCCCCCCACGAGTTAAATACCTGTGCTTGTCTCCAGCTCCCCAGCACAGAAGGCAGAGGCGAGAGTACCCGGCATGTGCATCTCCAGCCTCCCTCGCTGTCCTCAGCCCGCGCTCTCCCTTCCGCGTTGCCCAGGAACCCCGAGAGCTTTTGCTCTTTTTCAGGGCACTTCAGTCCTAGCTTCTAGACTTGTAAACCAGCCACTTGGCGCCCCTTCACTGACTAGTCCCTCCACTGAGCACATCCCCCATCTCAGGAGGTTGTCGGCAGTGGCCTTTTTCTCTCTCAACCATATTTACTTCAGGGAGCTAATAGAATGATCAAATGAAAATGCAGTAGCCTCCCCTCGTGTATAGTTAGCTCTTATTACTACTGCGGCTGTTATTATTATTACTGTTATTATTTGTATTTAACAATGCTCTTGACTTTGGGGAGATTTACATTTTTCAGAAAAACAGCTGAGGTTGGAGTTATTTGTTCATTCCGCTGACATGATTTGAGCGCTATTACAGGATGGGGCCAAAGGTCAATGCTCTCCTAAAGGGGCCTATCAGAGTCTTGAGAATGCGAGAGGGTTCTATTTAAATGATACTTGAGAAATATTACTGGTGGGACTGCGATGTGCTTGAGGACACAGAGGAGGCAGGTGTAAAGGTCAGGGACCTTTATACTGTAGGGTCATTTACACATTTCTGACAGTAAAAAATATATATCTTTGAAATGCTTCTGTGTTTTAAATTCATGCTATTGATTTCCTCTAAAGCAGGCACGGCTATATAAAGCACCCTCTGTAACGCGTGCTGCCGCAAGGTTTTTACGGAGGATTATTGACGGAACAAGGAGAATGATTTTTCTCCCAGACTGTTCTTAGCTGGGCTCTGGCTGCAGCCAGACCACTCTTTCTGGAACCTTTCCCCTTGGCATGTATTCAGCTATATTTCTAATTCCCAAGAGCGTTTGGGGGATGTTTACTGTCCTCACAAAACACTTCTAACCTGTAGCACACATCAGAGCGTCCCATTCTGGGAGCCTCTCACGTGCTTCCATTTCATTAATTTTGTACAGTGTGTTTTAGGGGATCCTCAGTTGCTGACCCCTTTATCGGTCTCACCTTTGCTCATTTCAGAGAGTTCTCCTGTTCCGAAACATGGTGACCAAGGAGAAGGAGAAACTGGGGCTTGTGGAAACCAGCTCCGCATCCCCTCATGTCACTCACATCACCATCCGCCGGTCCCGGATGTTGGAGGTGAGAAGCCTGCTGCAGGGTGCTCTCTGTAAACTGTAGGGTTTCTGGTGGGTGACCTGTTGCCTCTGAACTGTGCTTATCACTCCTTGATCTAATGACACTGCAGCCAGGGCTGTGGGTGCAGGAAGGGCCTGTTTGTCCTGCCAGCTGCTCTGAGCACTGCTTGATTAAACACGCCCTCAGTTCTGGAGACCCCAGCGCAGCGTTTCCCTCCCTTTACCCCACAAGATGAGAGCGGCCAACACTCTGTGCCTCTGAAATGAGGACAGACACGCTTATATCTGTGCAGACTCTGTCTGTCCTGGCAAGCGCTTTGCCCAGCCGCCCAGCTGTGAGTGTGGAGGCTGGAGTGCGGGTGTTAAGTTACTGAGCCATTCTGGGAAATACATCGATCACAGAGCTACACGTTCTTTTTGGACATAAACTTAGGAGATGCACGTGAAGTGGCCCACTTACGCCAAACCCAGCGTCCAGGGTTCCTCCCATGCAGCGACTTTGTGTGACTTTGAAATAGGTGCCTGTCCTCAGGACACTGTCCTCCGTATGTCAGGAAGTTGTCATGATACGTTGATTTTGCTGGAACAAGACCCTGAACATTGTCATAATAAATGCACGCACCTGCAGTGTCTGCATCGTGCCTACCACACGCTCCTCCGGCGTTGTGCAGTGTATGTGCACGTGTGGTGATTGAGCCCCATGTCCCCATTCCCAGGAGCGGCTTGGCTTCGTTGATTTGCCCATGCTTGCTCTCTTGCCTTTCATCACACTCCAGCCACAGTTCCTCATCGGCATGTTCTGCAGCGTAGAACAGTCAGGGGATCCCAGGACAGCACGGGGCCGCATCGCCAGCCGCCAGCAAACGGCGTCGGCAGCAGCCCTTCCTCCCCACGCAGTCTCATTTCTGCCTCGGGGCATCTGTGCCGTGTTTGTCGCTCCTGGAGAACTTGTTTAAGTTCTCTGACCACTGGTGATTGACACTGACAGCTGCCGGGGAAAGGCAGCAGGTGGTGAACAGATGATTTTGACATTCTCAAAAGTAGGGATAAGAAATGTAAGTGCCCCCAGGGGCCCTGCCAGTCATGGAGATGAGTAACGCTGGCTGAGAGTGTCTCGGCACAGGGGCATTTTGTTTGCATGCTAAACGAATAGAAATATTCTCCACTTCCACTGCTTGCTCCCGTTTTTCTTGAAACACAGCCCTTGGACTGACCTCACGAGTGAGTTGATAAATGACAACTGACAACCAGCCTCAGTGTTGGGGCGCAGGAGAGGGTAGGCAGGTGGAGAGCACGTGCCTCTAAAAGAGGCCACCTGAGTATTGCCTTGTGGAGATTTGGGCTCTATAATGCTCCGGCTTGTTAAGAAAAGACCAAAATTTAGGGTTTTGTGTGAAATCCACAGATCCTTTGTGTTGTGAACTAGTCAGTTTTTGTAAAGTACCTGGAAGGTCAGATAACACCTGTCTGCCCATCAGATTCAACTTGCTGGCCACCAGTTTGCAACCTCTGCTTTGACTCAAAGAAAAAAAGCCCAGTTGTGTTGTAGGAACTCACTTCTCCAGCACTTTCTTTGTTGGACCCAGATGCACCTTTCCTGTCTCTTAAACTCCTCCATCCCACCGCCCGTCATACCCACTCCCATGTGGCCAGCACAACGGGGAGTCTGGGTGGTGGAAACTGTGGTGTCTCCTGAGAGTGACAGAATCCCCGACACCCTCCTCAAGTGTCACTGGGAGATTTACCAGACACCCGCTTACCCTAGGCCAGCTTTTTTAAACACATCCCTCAGGGACGTCAAAGGAAGGATGTCTGTCTTAGATTTTAGGCAAAGTCCGTTTTCGTCTTTACGTTCCATTGGGATACATCCTGTCATGAAATTGATCACTGGTGTTCATACTGAATTAGGAAGGAGAGAGGGTCATTGATTCAGTTACCCCAGTTCTCACGATTCAGTGGTTTGGTTATCAGAACTTGAGAGCCCAGTGGCCTTTGCTTGATTAGGACACAAGGGGGCATCAAAAAGCCGATATTTGACCCATGATATCCTGGGCTTTTATTCTGTCCCCTTTTTTATGGTTTGTACTGAAGGTGAGGCTTGTGTATTAGGCTTCCAGGTGATGGTCCAAAGTCCTGCAGGAAGGCCTCTCCTCACAGGGGGTGAACGGGGGCCAGAACACCAGCATTGCAGAACTAGAAGGAGCCGTGGACACACCCTTGCTCATCCCTTTCCCCTCACCCCGTCAAAGGCAGGACTGAGGCCAGAGGAATTCAGGGTCACTCAGGTGTCAGTGACAGAGCTGGACCTGGAAGCCGGTTCTCCCGTCCCCCGTCAGTGTTCTGTGCATCCGCTGTTTGAGATGCAGAAGAGAAGAGGAACGCCCAGTCCCCCTCTCACCTTCCCCCGGGGCACAGATACAGAATCCTCCAGAGAGGGCAGTGGGGTGCAACAGGAAGTATGTCAGAGGAGGTGGGCAGCAAATTCCTCTCTACAGGGTTTCAAAGGGAGGGTAAAGTGGGGCTGATCCAGCAAAACTGAGATTTGAGTCCAGCAAACATTCCTGGAGCACCTGCCATGAGCTTGACCACTTGCTAAGAGCTTTCACATAGACCATCTCGTTTAATCTGCATGACACTGACATACCTCCTAACACGTGCTAAGGTTAGGGAAGCATCATTTTAAAGCAGAATGGAGGAAGTCCAGCAGGCAGGGGCATGTTAGAATTCTCTCCCCGTCCCCACTCAGTGCCAAGATAATTACCTTACATTTAGGCAGAATGATTGAAATGCTGCAGCAGCTGCCTGGTGACTCCCTGTTTTTCTCTCCTTTTCGTCTAACTTAATGATTTTCATATTTCATGTGCATAAAATATGTACTTTTCAGGATTGTACACTCAAAACCATGTTCTTATTCCTTCAGGTGACTTAGGGGATTTCAGAGGTAGTTTTTTTTCTCTGCTCACTAACTTCGGAACCTAACTCCTAAATGAGATGGGTAGCCACCATGGCACAGGCCTTTGCATCAGTAGGTGAGCACAAGGAAAACATCGGCAGGAAGGCAGCAAGGGTTCCCCAAAACAGGTCTTGCCATACTGGCCTCATTTGCTTTGTGACAAGGAACCAGACTGGCAGGTGAGTGGGTGCTGTGGAGATGGCCTGTCTGATGTCAACAGAGCATCTCAGAGCACTGTACTTGTGCCTGAGGGGAGGAATGTGGGGTGGCCACAATAGGACGTGGCAGCTGATTTGTAACCTATTCTGTGACAGTATCTAAAGACATCGGTTTGACCCTGGTTATGGGGCCTCTCAGGCTGGGCCAAAGTACTCCTCCCTGGGCCCAATCGTGTTCTAAGCACGGTTTTTTATAATCACTGCTCTGAAATGAAAGCCTAAGCAGCTTGCCCGTCAGCACCCACCTGCCAGGAATACATTTGAGGACAGGCTCTGGAGCCAGGAAGGCCTCGACAGATCAGAATCAAGAGGTAGACTGTGCACGATGATTTAGCAGGAGAGCTCCAGAGTCTTGTCCTAGCTTTCTGGACAGGGAGACATGCCCAGTGGCTGTGTGTCTCAAGGGAGCCGACCACAAGCCGGAGGTGCTGAGGCCTCTCTTTCCACTGCTTCTGCCCTCCTCCAGGCCCAGCAGCACTCCTGACACCCATCTCCCTGCTTCCTGCCATCCCTCTGCTTTCCTTCCAACAGAAAGATCTTCCTAAGACAGAAAGCCAGCCATGTGACTCTCTGCCTAAACTCTTCCGTGGCTCCCCAGCGCCCTCAGGAAATAACCTAAATTCCCAGCATGACTCCCAGCCTTTCATGATCTGGGGAAAGTTACCAGGAGCTGAGTGGTGGGGGGCTACTATGATTTTTCATCTTACAGCTTTCATCTTGTCTCAGTGTCTTCCGTCCTGTCTGATGACCGAGAGCTTGTCGTGACTCATCTTGTCTAATCTCTCCATCTCACTGCTCTGCATCTTCCTGAGAGCAGTCTCCCCTTGCCAAAGAGTGGTAAAGTCACATCCCCAAAATGAATTTTTCTTTTAACAGGCTCTCATCTAGAAGCAGGTGAAAACTGCTGGCTCTCCTCACGCACCTGTGCGTCCTGACACATTTAGTAATTACACTGGGAAGGCTTCCTACAGGGGAGAGGGAGCTTTGAGCAGGGAGCCCTGAATTATGCAAGGGGGCCTTGGGTTCCTAATGGGCTATAATTCTGCCCTTGGCAGGATGGCTACGAGCAACTTCGGCAGCTCTCCCAGCACGCCATGAAGGGCGTCATCCGCGTGAAGTTTGTCAATGACCTCGGGGTGGACGAGGCAGGGATTGATCAAGATGGCGTTTTCAAGGAGTTCTTGGAAGAGATCATCAAGAGGGTGTTTGACCCGGCACTCAACCTGTTCAAGGTATTTAAAGGGCACGAGAGCGTGGTTGACGGCAGCCAGATTCGAGGTGACAGATGAGAAGTGAAGGCCTTGCTCGTTGCAAGGCATTTAACTTCCCTGTCCTTACCCGTCCTTTTGCCTTGCAGACAACCAGTGGGGACGAGAGACTCTACCCTTCGCCCACGTCCTACATTCATGAGAATTACCTGCAGCTCTTTGAGTTTGTGGGCAAGATGCTGGGGAAAGCTGTGTATGAGGTAGGCACGTTAAGAACCAGTGAACAGGAATGGAAAATAAAATGTTCTAAGTACCGCGGGCTTCGTATACATGTAAGTGACCAGGTACACAGTGGCAACTACCTGTCACAAGGATAAAGGCGAGGAGAGGGGGACAGGAGCCAGCGCCAGCCGTGTTGGTGTCAGGGAAGGGCGACAGCAGAGCTACGTTACGGGCTTGCTGTAGGTGGTCAATGAGGTAATAAGGTAAACATCTCCCATGGTGGCAGGCAGCTGGTCACGAGGGACGTCGGAGCTGCCATCCTCACTGTTATTAGGAGGAAGGGTGTCTAAGCTTCTGCTCCCGCTGTCGTGGGGTCGGGGTGGTGGGGCCTTCCGCAGGCTCTGGGCGCGCCCTCCCGGCTCCTGGTCCCTCTCCCCTGAGAGCCCACCAACTGGCAGGACTGCTTCCAGGTGGCACTTTACCCTCTGCCCTTAGGACCCTGCTCCCCAGGAAGGAAGTAAAGCTCCAGCTTGAGCTCATCAGCAGCCTGTCCCTGTGGCCTCACAGCGGACTCCAGAGCCGCAGGGGACCAGTCCCTCCCCACCCTGCCTCACCCCCAGCGGCCGCCACCTGAGTAGTGCTCGTGTCACACCCATCACAAAGCCCAGGGAGGCCAGGATGCCTTCCAGAGGCAAAGAAGCTATAGCGGGCCAGGCTGAGAGAGGAGGTCATGTGGGGTGAACATACTGTGACTCTTGACTAGTCCATCGTTCTCTCTGTGTAAACAGCCCCGGTCCACGGCCTCAGCCCTTGCTGTGATGATGTCAGGTGCCCCATCTGAGTCCAAGTACCCTCCAGGCCTCCTCCTGCCCTGGACTGGTTGGGTGGCCTGGGCTCATTCTCTGTGCTTCTGTTTCCACATCTGCAAAATGGAGACAATTTCTCAGTTGATTCTCCTTTTTTACAAAAAAAACAAAACAAAACAAAAGAACAAAAAAAACCCATGAGGCCCTGCCTGGGCATATGCCGTGTTTTTCCTTTGAACGTGTAGCTGTGATGAGACCCAGGAGAGGCTGGGCCAGCTGAAAAACACCACTTCCTCGCTTTGTAAATGTCCTCCCCCACTTCCTGGGCCTAGTCTCCGTCTCCTCCCTCTCCGGCAATAAGGACCTCGTGGGTCCTGATGAGGAGTGGCCTGTGTTAACTCACCTCACCCTCGTCCTCAGTACAGGCCTGTCGTGGGGTTTGATTGGCTCTCCCTTCTCAGTCTCTGCAGCCCGCACACCTCTCTCCACCCAGTGCAGTCTGTCTGAAGTTCCTGGCGTCGTGCAAGGGCTTCCGGGCTGTGTCCCTGCGTGTCCCTGCCTCCAGGCCGTTCCCCACAGGAATTAGCCGTGCGGAGAGCCCTCCCAGGGCTGCCTGCTGCCCTCCGGATAGAATCCAGACTCCAGGAGGCTTATGAGCTCTTCCTGATCTGCCCTGTTTGCCTCCCTGGCCTTCTCGCTCACCCCCTCCTTCACACCCCGTGCTGGGGCCAGACAGACCTCTGTTCCAGCCCTGGAGGGCACCTGTGAGCCTTGTACTGAAGGCCTGCTCAGCTATCCCTTCCTCCTGGAAACTTTCCCCACCTTGCTCGTTTAACCCTTAAAACTGAGGCTGCTCTGGTCCCCATTTACGGATGATAAAGCCAATGCCCCGTGGCCTAGCAGCAGCGGAGCTGGGATGTGATCCCTGAGCTGTGCAGCTGCAAAGCCTGGGCCCTTAACCACTAGGTGGTAATGTCCCCAGGAGGCGCTCAACTGTGTTTAGGTGGTAGGGAGGTATTGCTCTCCAGATTGAAAATTTAGGAGGTCTAGAGATGTCATTGGCGCCCTCGGAGCCCCGTCTGCAGCCCGAGCCGCCCCGGATGAGATCACCGAGACGGGCTTCTGGGCGGCAGGTGGCAGCTCCTGTCTCCTCTCTGGCAGGGGATTGTGGTGGACGTGCCCTTTGCATCCTTCTTCCTGAGCCAGCTGCTCGGGCACCACCACAGTGTCTTCTACAGCTCTGTGGATGAACTGCCTTCTCTGGACTCCGAGTTCTATAAAAACCTCACTTCCATTAAGGTCAGTGTGGAAGGCGGCACGGCTTAGCTGAGTGCCGGTGTGAACTCAGCCAAGTGACGCCCCGTGGGGTTCAGCTGTACCCCGTCGTCATGGGGTGGAGTGGGGTTTCCTGCTGTGGGGAAGTGGCGCACTCCTTAGCCACTGCAGGGCCTCCTGTCCCCTGCTGGGCACTTCCTCCCGGGACTGATGCCCACAGCCTCCTTCCTCCAGGTGATGAGTGGCCTTTTCCTTTGTTTCAAGTTATGCGGCAGCCATAGTGGTAGCTGCCCAAGCCGATGTCATAGGCAGGGAGTGTTAAAACCTTCAAGGATGTAGCACTCCTTGGCCTCTACATTGTCCCTTTCTCTGCTGCTTTAGCGGTACGATGGGGACATTGCTGACTTGGGCCTGACACTGTCATATGATGAGGATGTCATGGGTCAGGTAGGTGGGCCTCTGGCCGAACCTTCTTCCGCCTCCCTCCTTTGGCTTCCTAAGACCTGCCCTACTCTGGGTGTTTTCCCCAGGAGACCCACAGACTGGGGCTCTGTCTGTCTGTCTGTCCACCCTTCTCCTCTGCCTCCCCAGCCCCTTTGCTACCCTGCCAGGAGGGAGGGCGCTCCCCTCCCCTTCCCAGCTGACCTGGCCTTGGCCTGCTCGCCACCCAGAGAGCTCCCACAGAGACCCTGCTCTGCTTCCAGGGCACTTTGGGGTCATTTCTGATGGAAGCCGTGACTCCTACTTTGTACACTGCTTTTCGTTACCATGGTGAGGATTAGCTGTTCCAGAGGATCATGACTGAGACACGGGGAAGAAACCACCTGACAGGGCGTGCCTCTAACAGAATCCTGTCCTTGCTCCGCCTCGGCATGGAGAGCGGAGCAGGGAAAAAAGACCCTTGAAGTCATGGCAGCAGAGGGGCTTCCCCCAGACTTTCTCTGCCCTGATTTTCCTTGCAGGGCTCCCAGCCCCTCCATTTGCACCCCCGGACCCCTGCATGAGCCCCAGTGTGCACGTGGTGTTAGGGCTGCTCTGGAGCTCGTAGTACAGGGCCGGCTTCCCAGGGCCTCGGCGAGGTCACTCAGTCTCCCTGAGCCACACTTTCCTTATCTCAACAAATGCCACTTGCCGAATGAGTCCTTGCTGGGACGAGTGTCACCAGACGCCCTCTAGACCGCACGCCCTGTCCTCCTCCTGAAGAGCCGCTGAGCACGCTGGCACATGGGGCCCTAAGAAGCCCATGAGAAAGAAGCCTGCTGTGGTTGTGTTACCCCAACCTTCCCCAGCTCACGTGGTCACAGGACTCCTCTTTCAGGGAGGGCACACCACCTCACAGAGAGATTCTCCAGGTAGTGGTGCACAGACCAGGAGTTCCCTGGAACCTATTGTGGGAAACACCAGGCTGGGCATTCCTAAGGGCCATCCAGCTTTAACTCCTGCGGCGTCAGCCCCGAGATGTTGATAGCAGTGGGACTAGAGGGCACCGTTACTCCTTTCCAGGTCTCTAGAGTTACAGTATATTATGTTAGTAGAATTTCTATTAAAATTAGCTTTGAAATGATCCATTCTTTGATTTTTAGGCGACCCACAAGACTTCTTGAAGTTGAGGAAAGCAGTTGATTCTATAGCGTTTTTGAATCTTTAATCAGATTTTGAGACTTCTTCCCGATATTCTTAATTTTCTGTCCTGACTATAAAAATAGTGCAAACTTCTAACCAAAAATTCGGCTACAATAAAAGCATAAAGGTGAAAGTGAAAACCACCTATAGTGCTGGTGCCTGGAGAGCGCCACTGTTAACATGTGGCCTGAGGCTTTTTCTCCCTGGGCACATATATAATTTTTTGCATACCTTGCCTGCTGTTATATAATCTGCTCTTTCCCCCCACCTTTTCAAGAAATGTACTTTTTCATCATAGTTTTTAATAGCGCCACGGTATTCCAAGGTGTGGTTGTACCAGTGTTTATTTATCCGCCCTCCTGCGCTCTTCACTGCTGACACGTTCCCTTCCACGACACCCCGGAGCCTTAATACACACGTTTGAACGAGGATCAGATGAGAAGGAACCTGTCATATTGATCATGCAGGGCCGGCTTGTTGATACTTAAGCCCTGGCTTTTTGTGAAAATGATTGTTGCCAAACATGTCTCATCTTCCTCTTTCGTTATTATGGATGTCGGCATCAGGCCCTTTCATCTTCAGGAAGCTTTATTTTCTCATTAGAATTCTCTTGAGTAATTGTTCCCCTTCCTCTCCCCCAGCTTGTTTGCCATGAACTGATTCCTGGAGGGAAGACCATTCCTGTTACAAATGAAAATAAGTGAGTATGGCAATTAGATTTTTAAGGTCACCACTTGAAAAGACTTCATTCTGGCCGTCTGGGCTTACTTGGAGAATTTAGTAAGATAAATTGAAGTAGAAAGAGGCCGTAAATATCATAATGGAATTTCCTGGTTACAGTTCATAGGCCGAAATCGTATTAAATTCGATTTGCAAAATAAGAATTGACAATTTATATTTTGCAATAGCACTTCTAAGGTCAGAGGCACCCAGGCCGTGGTGTTCCTAGGAATTTAATGACGGCTCTAGATGCAGACAGATGGATTCTGAGCCGGTCGGGCACGAAGTCCTGAACCCAGAGGGCACGGAGGCGGAAAGACTCCTTGGAGGGGCAGATCATTTCGGAATGAGGGTGTGTGGCAGTTGTACAAAAACACTGTTCTTGAGAAGACACAGTGATGAATTCAGATGCAGCAGACAGGTCCTCAGACGTGGGGAGACCCTGAGGCCCAGCAGCCCTTGTCACAGATAACAGGCTTTTAGGAATCTATCATAAATGGTCCCTCAGAGCAAAGCCCCTCCATGCGTGTCTCCACCCAGCCCTGTACTCACCTAATTAAACAGTAGGACCCGGCTCAAGGAGTAGATACTGGCCCTTTTGTCAATCTGTCAGTCTCCTGCCACTAGGCTCAGCTGAACATCTGAACTGTTAATCTGAGCATCACTCTCTTCAGTGACAGGTGAGAGCTTAGTCCTACCCGGTGAGTCATTTGGATCAGATGCTGTCCCCAAGCATCATGTCCCTCTCAGGTCGGATCAGTCAGTCCACGCGCTCGGGGAGCTTTTATTTAGACTGTCAGAATAGTCAGGAGAGCAGACCCAATTCTCATCATGATTGAAATACACCCATTTTGACTCTTGGCCATGGGGCCTTAGAGTGACAGCCGAGAAAGAACAGGGGCCACAGGGTGGGTGGAAGCTGCCTGGGGGTGTCAGAGAGCAGGGTGGGTCCTGAGCCTGCCCACCGTGTGCCTGGAATCATCCCTTCAGAGGGTTTCACATGAGAACGCGTGTAAAGTACCTTCCAGGATGTCTGGCTCAAAGGAGGCCCTTAATAAATGAAAGCAGTGATGTCACCATCATCAGGTATGTTACCCTCAGATGGGCCCTGTTTTGCCAGGCATGGCACGGGGATGATGGTAGGAGCCGTATGTACAGCAGCCAGGGGAGGTGGGTTGATGCAGCCTGGGTTGGAGTGAGGTTCCTGTCCTGCCTGGAAACCTACCTGGAAAGTCATTTCACAAACTCTTACATGTTCTTAGCATAAAACCTCAGTATAAGGGCAAGGACGTTCAGTTCTGCAGACTCTTTTTTTTTTTAACTTTTGGGTTTATTTATTTTATTTATTTATTTATTTATGGCTGTGTTGGGTCTTCGTTTCTGTGCGAGGGCTTTCTCTAGTTGTGGCAAGTGGGGGCCACTCTTCATCGCGGTGCGCGGGCCTCTCATTATCGCGGCCTCTCTTGTTGCGGAGCACAGGCTCCAGACGCGCAGGCTCAGTAACTGTGGCTCACGGGCCTAGTTGCTCTGCGGCATATGGGATCTTCCCAGACCAGGGCTCGAACCCGTGTCCCCTGCATTGGCAGGCAGGTTCTCAACCACTGCGCCACCAGGGAAGCCCCTCTGCAGACTCTTAAAAGGCCTGACATCACCAGGACCTGCTCCTGCAGAGTGATACTTGAGCTTGCACTTCCTGGGTGTTCGATGGGAAAGTCTCCGAGGCTCCCTCCCTCTTTTGGTAAAATGGAACAGTATTAGTCACCTGCTTCAACGAGTACATGAAAGGAATAGCAGTGATAGAAAAAAAAAATCATATTTAAGTATATCAGTGTGCAAGCTTACCACTGGAAGCTTTTTTTAAATAGGCATATTTTCCAGGTCAGTAACTCAGATCTGAGCATCGTGGGGTAAAACAGATTTATTTGGACTGTACTAACACCTGGGCTGGGCTCACATTCTTTCATCTGAGTAAATGGTTTGCTAAGAAATCAGCAATGCTGGCAAGCCTGTGAAAAGGGATTTCACCTGGGCGGAAGCATTGCATTGTGCCGTGCAGCTGCAGATGAACTACTTGTGTTGGTGAAAGCAGACCTGGAAGACCGGCTGCTTGGAACCGTCGTTAGTGCTCCAACTTCCTTGTTAAGCCTAATTGTCAGCCAGCTGCATGTGGTTAAAGCTTTCTGCAGCCTTACCTTCTCATGGCCTAGACTCCTTGTCCAGTCCAGCAAGGTTTTGGTTGAGTTTCAACATGAAACAGTTTTTCTCTGGAGGACTGAACAGTATCTTAATTGGTTTATGTCCAAAAGGATGAAGTTAAATAAAAGTCCCTTTGTCCTAAAGAAGGGCCCTCTCCTTAGCTGGAGAATGTCTCACTTTGATTCTTGACAGTGAGGTTACCCCAACGTCTGACCCACTGGCTTTTGGGAGGAGTGCATGGGGTGACGCCCTTGACACTAACGCTTTCACAGTGGCACACCGTGGGCCGTTCAGGAGGGCTGTCATCCTCATCGCCGTTGTTCTGGTGAAGTGCTCTGGTGCTATTTGTGTTTTTGTAAAATGATTCAGAACTGACTGGACTCAATCTTTCAGCCCATCAGCAACCGCCCACCCTGTCCTGTTAATTTCCGTTGTTTTCCCTTGTTGGCAACAGAATTAGCTACATCCATCTGATGGCCCACTTTCGAATGCACACTCAAATCAAGAACCAGACAGCTGCCCTCATTAGTGGATTCCGTTCCATCATCAAACCTGAGTGGACCCGGATGTTCTCGACCCCTGAGCTACAGCGACTCATCTCCGGGGACAATGCTGAGATCGATCTGGAAGATTTAAAGTAAGGAGTGAGTGCAGGGGCAAGGTTAAAATTCTTAGGCCTCCAAGAAAGCAAGCTGCTCCTTTGCTGGGTTCCTTTTGGAGAGTTTTCAGGGTCCTGTCTCCAGGTGGACTCCTCCTCCCTGATCTCTGGGTGAGTTGCTTTGGAAGAAAAGCTCAAGCCCTTGTCTGCCTGGAGACTGAGAAGCAGAAGCAGAGCTTGAGGCCCGTGGGGCTCTCCAAAGTCCTAGGAAACAGTGGCGCAGGGTCTCCTGTCGGCTTCTGCTGGGAAACAACAGGGCCTACAATGCAACGCTCCACCCACTGAGCTTCCGGGACCTGGGGTTACTAAGGCATGAACCTCTGGCTTAAGAGAAGTTTGTCGTCACCCAGGCTGGCCAGAGTTTGCTGTGCCGCTTGTCTAAATTCCATGCCTGCCTGTGTCTGTAAGCGCCCGTCAGAATGTGTGGTTGAGCCCTTGTCTGCATTGTTTTCAGGAAGCACACAGTGTACTACGGTGGTTTCCATGGAAGTCACAGGGTCATTATCTGGCTCTGGGATATCCTGGCCTCTGACTTCACGCCCGACGAGAGAGCCATGTTTCTGAAGGTATTTCATATGTTACCTATATGTGCAGGGGGACATAATTCCAGAAGTTGATTCTCAAGAGAATCAGTTTTTCCAGCAGGGCCTCTTGTAGGCATAACAGTCTCTGCCAACCTGTAGAGCTGCTTACCCCTCTCTCCTAGAAAGAGGAAAGCCGGTCTCTCCTAACCACGTGGTCAGTGCCCCACACAGCAGGCAT
The DNA here is from genome assembly GCF_028023285.1 of Balaenoptera ricei. NCBI lineage: Eukaryota > Metazoa > Chordata > Mammalia > Artiodactyla > Balaenopteridae > Balaenoptera > Balaenoptera ricei. The sequence goes on along the minus strand of NC_082652.1, from coordinate 18,755,455 downwards.
GTTTATGTCTCTGGGTGGCCTGTCACCACACCTGCAGTTCCTTGTCCTGTGCCTGCCCTTTTCTGTGGCTGCAGACAGCCCCAGAGCCAGGGGGAAGCCACAGAACTGTTGTACAGGAGAGAATGTGACTGTACTTTCTTTAAATATAATGATAGCAGAGCCCCAAGGCTCTCCCTGCCCTCCAATCCTCCTCCTGTCCCAGGAGACTGACCACCCCTCCCTCCCTGGACCAGCTCTGGCTGGCAGCGGGCAGCAGGCCTGATCGGCCTGAACTGGGAGGGGCACAGACTCGCCTGCGTCTGTTTCCTCATCCTTCAAACGGGTCAAGTCACACAGCACCTGTGGTATGATTAGCTGAGCTCGGGTTCACAGAGGACACAGCACAGTGTGGAAATGCTTCTAAATAGGATCTGCTGCTGCTGCGGTCTTTATGGTGGAAAATACAGGATATTAGGATAGTAATATATCTTGTCAATACTTTTTGTAAAAACTGTTTTTGAAGCATGACACGTAAACTTTTTGGATGGTCTCAGGAATCTCACTACCATTTATAACATTGTTTAAATGGTAATATTTATTTTAAGACCCAAACACTCAGCCTGACACGGAGTTTTGAAGCACAGCTCGGTGTCGTAAGTAGCAGGTCCCTAGATCCCCTAGAGAAGGGAGAGCACTGGGCTAATGTTGAACTAAAGAAAGCGAATGGTTTCTTAGGACTTCCCTGTGCAGGTTAAGCACTTGGATTTCCAGGTGGGTAGATGCCTCTCTCTGTCCAGGCAGGACTAGTCATTTTGGGAAATGACGCAGGAGCTGCCGTCTGGAAAATGCAAGGAATTCCAAGAGTGTAGCAAGGAAGCGAGGCTGGCTGCCCACAGGCCCCATTTGGGGCCTCCAGTACCTTGGTCTGCCCTCAGCCCCGCTGGCTCCTGAGGCCTGGTTTTTGTTAGCGTGCTGAGAGGAGATTAGGAAGCAAGCTCACAGGGGCTGCCCGGCAACCCAGCAGGCACGCGTGCTCAGGGCGCCACCCGCACGTCCTCTGTGTGTGGCGAAGAAGCCGAGCGGAAAGGCAGGTGCAGAGCGAGCGCTCACGATTGGTGGTGTGGTGCGTGCCCCTGGCCTCGGCCCTCGGCTCGGGCCTCCCCCAGCACGCTTAGCGGGCCCGCTGGCTCCTCCCTCTCCCCTCTCCCCTCTCCCCTCTCCCCTCTCCCCTCTCCCCTCTCCCCCTCCCCTCTCCCCTCTCCCTCTCCCTCTCTCCCCTCTCCCCTCTCCCCTCTCCCCTCTCCCCTCTCCCTCTCCCCTCTCCCCTCTCCCTCTCCCCTCTCCCTCTCCCCTCTCCCCTCTCCCTCTCCCTCTCTCCCCTCCCCTCTCCCCTCTCCCCTCTCCCCTCTCCCCTCTCACCTCTCCCTCTCCCTCCCCTCCCCTCTCCCCTCTCCCTCTCCCCTCTCCCCTCCCTCCCCTCCCTCCTCCCCTCCCCTCCCCCTCTCCCTCTCCCCCTCCCCTCCTCCCCCTCCCCTCCCCCTCCCCCTCCCCCTCCCCCTCCCCCCTCCCCCTCTCCCCCTCCCCTCTCCCCCTCCCCTCCCCCTCCCCTCCCCCCTCCCCCTCTCCCCTCCCCCTCTCCCTCTCCCTCTCCCTCTCCCCTCTCCCCTCTCCCCTCTCCCTCTCCCCTCTCCCCTCTCCCCTCTCCCTCTCCCCTCTCCCCTCTCCCCTCTCCCCTCTCCCCTCCCCCTCCCCCTCCCCCTCTCTCCCTCTCCCCTCTCCCCTCTCCCCTCTCCCCTCTCCCCTCTCCGGTGCTCTTGTCGAGTGGTCTCTCCCTGAGGACGGCGTCAGCCAGGCCCACTCTGACTCCCAGCCCTGCTTTGTGTTGCAGTTTGTGACCAGCTGCTCCAGGCCCCCTCTCCTGGGATTTGCCTACCTCAAGCCTCCCTTCTCCATACGCTGTGTGGAAGTGTCGGATGATCAGGTACCGCTGCGGGGGAAGAGCCGGCCCCTCTTGGTGGTGCCTGCTGCACCTACCGGGTGGGGCGCTTACCCAGTCATATCCACGGGGTGGGCAGCCGGGCTCCTTGGCCGGGTGAGAAGGTGTCGCGGTTCTCGGGCCAGGAGCACAGGCGGGCCACTTTGGGGCCTCAGCTCTCCTGGAGGTCCCTTTCTCGTTACTCCCTCAGGGAAGAATACCTGCGGGGCGTTTTTCGTAGCTGCTGGTACAGGTCTGAGTGGCAGTGTGGGAGAGGGGTTGGAACGTGGGCTCAGGAATTGGACAAGCGCAGGCTTCAACTCCTCCACCTGCCGGCTGTGCCCACCTGGGTACGCGGCCTCATTCCCTCCTCTGCAGAGGGAGAGTGGACGCCCTAGGGGTTATCGTGTTCTATGTGCCACAAGCCTGACCCATAGTGGGTGCTCAGATGGTAGCCGTTGTTATAAGTTTCTCACCCCCCATAAAAACCCAGTGGCCTCTGAGTGTAGCTGCCTTCCACGATGCCACCGTCCTCAACGCCAATCCCTCCTCTTAGGTGACACTAGACGACCCTCAGCCCCCTTACTTAAGGAAGGCTGCCCCAAGTTACGGTCTGTCGTAGGCCGCAGTGCTGGCAAGGTCAGGAAGGAGTTTGTTACCATAACATTTTTACAGTGTTCCGGCTCTTTGCACATGGGTTTACCGATGGTTAGCAGTTAAACCAGAGGCCCTGTTTCCAAGTGCTGCTTCACGCGGGCTTCCGCCGTGCTTGCTTCTGTGCACCCACCTCTCCAGGCTGGTTGTCCTCCGCAGGGGGCCGGTCCAGCCCTCTCCCCAGGCGCCCCCCAACCTGAGGCTGTGGGGTGTGCTTGCAGGACACCGGGGACACCCTGGGCAGCGTCCTGCGCGGCTTCTTTACCATCCGCAAGCGGGAGCCAGGTGGCCGCCTGCCCACCTCCTCCACCTGTTTCAACCTGCTCAAGCTGCCCAACTACAGCAAGAAGAGCGTCCTGCGGGAGAAGCTGCGCTACGCCATCAGCATGAACACGGGCTTCGAGCTCTCCTAGCTCCCGTCCTCGCAGACTCTGGGCTCCCAGGCACCCTCAGCCCCAAGAGGCAGCATTCCCCTGGGAGCATGACTGATGTGCCAGGGGACGGTGGCCCCCATACCCTGTCTATAGCCATGAGACCCCCCTGTGGCCTCAAGAACTTTGGATGCACGTGACAAAGCTACCCAGCACTCTCCAGGTGACACTAACAGGAAGGGGGTGTTGAAAATAAACCTCCAGATTCCGCCAGCATTGGTCCTTCTTTCCTACTTTACAGTGGCCTGAAGCCGAGGCCTGTGATGGCAGTGGGGCTTCTCTTTTTGTTAATTTGGTCTTTTCGTGAGTTTCTGTTCCTTAACTTTCTGAGCGAGCCATGCATGAACAAGTCCCAGGAACACCAAGGCTCCGGAGTGGTTTTCAGGGCATGGGCCTGAATGCACGAAGCTGACCAAACGTGAGATGCTCCCCTTCCGTTTCTGAAAACTCTTTACTCAGGTAAGGCCTCGCCAAGCCTCTATGCACCCGACAGAGTCTCAGCCTCCGTGCCGTCCGCAGCAGCCTCTCTCCAGATAGCCAGGCCCACCTGCTCCCAGGCGGCAGAGGTGCCTGCCGGTGAGACCACGGAGCCCCGGAAGCTCAGGGCGCTGCTCCCACCTCAGAGCCACGAGTTCCACTCGGTGGCGGTCCTCTGCCCGTTCTCACCTCAGATGCTCCGGGTCCTCAGCAGCCGGGCTGCCAGGGAGCCCCTTCTGGCTTGCTCCCGTCTTGGGCACTCACGTTGGCATCCCGGGTTTGGGAGAAAAAAACCCATCTGTCCTTAAGAGCAGCTCCGTTTCCAGAAGGCTCTAGCTGTTACTCGAAGCCTGCTGATTCCTGGGGAGGGCGGCTGCCTTTCCCCTGCTTGTTGGCCACACTTGTCATCTAGTGAGGAACAAACACCAACTGAAGGTACCTGTCCCATCTGGGCAGTGGCTTTACTCCGTAGATTGTAGGAGTCCCAAGAAACGTGGGTCTGTTTCCCGTCCTCCCTCAGCCCTGGGAACCCGGGAGCTCTTTGCACTGACGGAGGCTCACGAGGCTGAGGAGACTCACGGGCCCTCCGGGATTTTTGGTTTTGGGTTTTTCACTTTGTTTTCTCTTCCAGCCCATTGCACTCTTCTGCCGTCATTCTTCACCTTTATCACGAGAAGTGTACTCTAGATCCAGGGAATTGAGGCAGAAGCCACGTTAGTGTTCTGTGCGGACAGCCGCCCACTCTCGCCCACCTCACCACACTCCCGGTGCATCCCCACCAGCCAGACTGAAGCCAGCCTAGAGGCCAGGAGCCGGCAGAGGGCTCGCAGCTCTCTTCCAAATAGCAAAACACCTTCCAGAAAGAACCTTCATGTTGGCGGCAAAGCGGGCAGGGCCTGTCTCCATGGCCTCCGGCAGAGGGTTTCAGCCGGGTGCCGGTGTCCTGCCCAGGCCCAAGTTTGGCCATGTTAGAGCCCCAGGCTTCTACAAAACAGAGCACGTGTTTTACCTTGATGGGGAGACGGCAAGGAATTCAAAGACAGATAGGAATTTATTACTCTTATTAAGATTTGTCAGTAATCTCCGATTCTGTGGACTTGCCACTATCTTTAAACACTCGATTCCTTGGAAAATTCCTTTTAAACGTGCGTGTTGTGCTCTGGGCAGGTGGGTGCATTTATGCTGGTGCCTAAAGGATTGTCAACCTGCACGAAGAGGTTTGATTCTTATTCCCTAGGGGTCTGCCAGTGTGGGATGCAGAGAGAGTGGGTTCCTACGCACCAGCATCGCCTTTGTTCTTCTGACAAGGAGGGGTAGTTTGTAATTTCATTTAACTTCAACAGCTGGAAGTATTGCACTATCTGAAACCCTGAGTCTGTACTTTTCTAGGTGGTGTTCACAGACACCTCGATGGCTCTTGATGGCTCTAAAAAGTTGTGGGGTGGAGCTTGTTTTCATAGATAACTTTGGATTAAAACAACAAAAGCTTTATTAAATTTGTACTCAGCACACAGTGGCTTTGTTCTGCTTTTTATGTCGGGAAGGAGCACTTTCCAACCGAGTGCCTGGAGAGCTCAAGATGAGGCATCTGGGGCTTAAAGAGCATGCAGGCTCCCACCGTGGGAAGAAGACACAGAGGATGATACAGCAGACAGCCGGGGCTCACTGCCTCACCAGGGTCAACAGTGGTGGACAGTGTGTCACCTTTCAGATAAAGCCAAAGCCCCCGTAGGCACCCTTCGTGCGCCCCATCCTTCTCACGCATTTCCCACAGGCAGCCTCCACCCTGGATTACACGCCTTCCACAGTAACGTAAAATGGTGACAGGTGTTCGTGGAAAAGAATCCAGATAATTCAAAAGTGCTCAAAGTAAGATTTTCCCGCTAATCTGGGTGTATTCGGGTTTCCTCCATTACTGAGGGTCGCATGTGCAGGACACGCCGGCCCTGTCTCTTCCTGTTACACAAGCCCAGGTTTACACTCAGCAGAAAGCCCATCTCAACCCTGCCAGTCTTTCCAGCTCCTCCCGTGAGTTCTTGCTGCCTCCCCTGGCCTGGGGGCACCTGAGGATCTGAGCATCAGGAGAGAGGTCTTGAAAGCCTGACAGTTGGGCCACATGGGCTCCCAAGAGGAATTGGCATATGCCAGGCTCCCTCCCACAGAGCGTTTATATCCTGCAAAGGAAAAACATTCTGCAGAGTCCCCCACATCCATCAGTGGCCTTCAGTGTGGGACACGCCCACCTAAAAAACTAAAGCCTTATCCTGTGATATTTTGGCTTTTCATTACAGGTTAGTACTGCAAAGAGAAAGTTTGTCTTTATAACTAGGAAAAACAAGTGGGGTGTTTTCCATTACTATTAAAATGAGGACAATTCAATACACTGATAGAACTTGCAGGTGCCTAAGAATATTTAGGTGGAACACAGGTCACCACTGTTTCTGACTCCAGCAAAGCCATCAGCCTATGTTTGTGCTGCTGATGTAGCCGATACACGCTGCTAACTGTGAGAGGTACGGACAGGCAGGTTGTCTCTAAGCCTGGCTAACGTGTAGACCGAGGGCCCCCCTTAGGCTGAAGTCTTATTTCCTGGAAATGTCTTAAATTGATAAGAGCTGGTGGAGAACTGTGGAAAGTGTTCATTCGGTGTCTTTTCCAAGAAACAGAGGCACGTGTGCAAACCCGGTCCCTCACTTCCTGCTCTAATTCGCACCGGGCGGCCTGGCTGTGTGCGCTTCCGGGAGCCCTGGTGCCACCGTGGGGGTGCCCAGAGTTCAGTGGCGTGATGTGCACCCAGCATGAGTCAGCACTCAGATGTCAGCCCTCTTCCTGCCCTTCCTCACCTTTCACGTTGCGAAACCCGGGCTGCCCCCGCACCTGGTCGTCGGGCCCTGGCCAGGCTTCCAGAGTAGCTTCTGGTGCTACCGACAGTGACAGCAGGATGACGAGAGATGACACGGAGGAGGGTCCTCTGTGATCTCTGTGGAGCTTCTGCGGAGTGGGGAGAAGCACACGCCCTCCTCCGCACTGCCTGCGGCGCGGGGCTGAGCAGGAAAGGACACAAGAGCATGTCAGCCAGAGGATCCTGGCTCAGGTGTTCCCAGGCTTGTGCACCCCCATCCCCCAGCCAACACACGCGCACACAGCCACACACCCACACAGTGTGACACTTGAGTAACACTGAGAAGGGGCTGCTCTGAGGCCCAGACGGGATCCACGGTTTTCTCCAGCCTTTGGAGCATGGAATCAGAATGAAACAGCCACTTGTTATAATTATCGTGATGGTTAACATTTGTTACAAGCATGTGCTTAACAGGTGGCAGCTGACTCCCGAGTCCGGTGGAGTGCAGCTCTAACTGAGGACGCTAGAGAGAGCAAGGGCTTCGGAGCATCTGGAACTGGGTTCGCGTTCCAGCTCTGCCTCCCACCAGCTGGGAGGCTGTGGGCGAGGCCCCTTGCTTCCCTGGGCTTCCATTAAGTAGGCAAGCAGCACTCACCATGCCACAGAGGACGAGTCGGAGTCCGCGTCCTCTTTGTTTTCCACTGACGGCAGCAGGACCCCGAGGAGCTGGGCTCCACGCTCAGCCCAGCCCCAGGGGTGCAGGTCCTCCTCTGCCCGAGCCCTGGCCGAGCTCTGCGCTTCCCCGCGCACTCAGGCCAGGCATCTCCCCAACTCAGGACTCACAGCTGCATTCCCTTTGTGGTTTTCTCAGCTCTTGGAAATCTGGGGGGACTGGGGTGGGTCTGTCAGTTTACAGACCCTCCACCTAGAAGCCAGACTGCCCGGATCCACCCAGCGACAGCAGAAGACACCCCACTGAAGCTGGGCCACAGAGGAAGCCAAAGCAGAGCGTCGAAAACACTCACGTGCACACGAGTCCCCAGGGAGATCCTGCTTCAGCCGGTGTGGCTGGGGCACTGCACCGCAGACCACACTGAGGAGCAAGGGTTGGAGTGTTGTCCTCCAAGCCCCAGCGATCAGCCTAAGACCCTGGACTTGGCATCAAAAGCTGAGTGACCCTGGGTAAGTTTCCAGCTCCCTGAACCTTCTTTCCTCATCAGTAAAATCACCCCAGCGATGGTAGTATCTGTCCTGAGAACCTCACGAACAGCTGGGATGGAAACATGGACTGTGGGGTCACAGACACGGGTGCCAGGCCCATCCCGGCCACTCATTGGCGGCGGGAGCTTTGACCACCTTCGCCAACCTCTCTCTTCTTATCCAAGAACTGGGCATTGTGAGTCGTGCCTTAAAGAGCATCGTCATGGTAACAGTGTGCGGGGGGGGGGGGTCAAAGAAGAGGGGTCACATCTGTTTAGGCAGGAGGGGGCCGTGAAGGAGGTGTTCTTTCATTTTCACTTAGAAAGAGGTTTCCACTTTGGAGATGGGAAGGGAGGCATTTGGGGCAGAGGAAGCAGCCAGACCGAAGGTGTGGAGGTGGTGGACGGTGGGAATTAGAACACATCTATCACCAAGGACGGGAGCGGGAGCGTCATGCCATAAATGTAGTGGCGGTAGCTGCCATCCCCCGGGCTTTTGCCCAAGCCCAGCGCTGCGCTCAGCCCTCTGCACGAGCGGTCACATTTAATCCACCCGGGGACCCGGGACCCTGGGCCCTGAGAGTGTAGCTGGTCTGTTCTGCAGATGAGGACACAGGTTCAGAGAGGTGGGTTCGCTTGCATGAGACACACAGCTCCAAAGTGCCAGAAGTGAGATTCGGCCCTGCATCTGTGAGACCACGGAGGTCCCCCTTCCACCACTACGAGCACTGCCGCCACAGGGAACGGTCCGTGCGGGACACCCCATGCCGTGAGGGGCGCTGGAGGTGGCAAAGCCTAGGGGGCTAGAAGTCATTGGGTGCAAACAGACCCAGGGGGGCTGCAGGAGAGGGGCCTCCAGGGGGAGGCCGGGGAGCCTGAAGTTAGAGGCAGAAAGAGACAGGTCGGGGAGACACAGTGACACTTTGTCCTCTTGACAGTTTGGGCTGCTCTGGACACCTGTCCTAGACGTCAGGCTCCATGGTCCTTTCGCCTTCCCTCTGGGCCTGGCCCCACTGACTCCCCACCCTGCTTGTGGCCCACCCAGGGACACTGTCCAGGGAAGGGACCATCACCCAAGTGGGGCAGTGCAGGGCCGCATGGAGTCTGTGCAGCCTGGATGGTTTGGTCACCATTACAGATGGTGCCAGATGGGCCTGGCAGCTGGCAGGTGTCCCAGCCAGGAGCTGGCCCAGGAAGCCGTACTGCCAGGGAGTTCAGGCTCATGTCCATTCATCCAACAGATAGATAGCCAGGACCTACTATGCTCTGGGCTGGGCTCGGTGCTGGAGGTACAGAGGGAAGAATGTGGGCACCACCCTGCCCTGCAGAGCTCGATATGGGGTGGGGGAAGAGGCGTAACTAATCCAAGGAGGACATGTGTGAGCACACACGGTCATCACTTATCTCCAGTGTGGTGCTGCTAGGATGCTCACTTCACAGGTGGGAAAACTGAGGTTCAGAGATGGTAAGCCCCTTGTCCGATGTCTCAGCGTCAGTAAACGGCAGAGCCAAGGTTTGAACCCAGGCAGAGCCAAGGTTTGAACCCAGGTCTGCCACGCTCCAGAGCCCTTACCTGGTTTGAGCAGGCAGAAGAGGGGTGGGAGAGCCTTATAGCCAAGGGGCCAAGCTTGAGGGAAGCCCCAGGGGCTGTTCTGTCCCTTGTCCAGAGCCCGCTGTGTCTGCTGCTGTCCCCTGTCCCACCTACCCTCTCGGGGGCTGAAGGAAACAGACAAAATTGCGCCCACTTTGCAAATAAGGCCTTGCAGCATTTTTAAGGACTTGCTGAGGACCCCAGAGCTCAGTCTCCCTGAGTCCTGGCAAAACCAGGAGAAGTGACAGTTTGCACAGCAGCGCAGGTCCCCAGCTAAAGAGCTAAAAGGCAGGGTTGGGTTTGGGAGTGTACCTGATAAAGGGGTGCCCTGCCCTGTCATATTGTCACTCCCCCTGACCCCTCACACAGGTTGGGGGCTGTGCCTGTCTGACCCTCCAGTGTATTCCATTACAGCTTTAGCCTCATGCATTCCTCCCTCCTTATAGAGGTTTATTAAGACACCCTGTCATAGAACTACCCCTGCTTCCTTGAACCTTCCCCAAAGCGCCTGACACGAGCCCAAATCCTCTAGGTCCTTTCTAACACCCTGTTCCTGAAACACCCCGCAGCTCTCTGTGTTGTGTGCTCGCTCTCTCGTTGCAACAGGACAGTCGATCCGACTTTGCTCAATTACGGGTGTGGGTGTTTTCTTAGAGGTCTTTAGCTGGAGGTCACTGTAAATTAGAGACCCAAAAATGTCCCCCTGAACAAAGCGTTTGCCTCAACTAAATGTAGCACTGCAGGGAGGGGAGCAGGACCTGGTCCCTAGCACAGCAGGAAACAGCCTTAGAGGGAACTGAGAGGAAAACAGCCCAAGGAAGCGGCTTCCAGAACTATAGCCCTTGCCCCTAGGAGACCCGCTTGCTGGGAGAGGAGGGATGGATGATGGCGGCAGAGGCTGGAGGTGGGCTGGGGGCAGGAGGTGTCACGCCACTTCTCACTGGCTTTAATCTTAACTTTGCATGTTTTAATGTGAAATGTAATTACAGATTCTAAATCCTGCTGGTGAGCTCATCAGGCCTGACTGATCAATTAGTCAGACTTACAAGTGTTTGGGTCTCAAAGATCTGTGACCCTGTTGTGTTGTCTCAAAGCCCTGAGAAATCCCTGTCCTGCTGGTTTGCTCTCTTGGGGAGCTGTAGGGTTAGGAGAACCCTTAGGCAGCCTGAAGACCGATACCTACCTCTGAGGTCCCCACCCTTTTGAAATCTGTGAGGGATTTGGCCCAGGAATTCAGAAACATCAAATCCACATTATTTATTACATTACCTCCTTAGAAAGCCATGGCAGACATTACTAATGGATTACCAAACTCCTTCCTGCTGAATCGGATCCAGCTTCAGGCTCCTTACCACAGCCCTTTAGGCAGCCACTACCAGTCAGTTGGAATTGGCATTTCTTGCCCATCCCTGGGATAAGCCCTGTCTCAGCAGAATAAAGTTGGGAAAGGAAGCTGGATTCTGATCTAGGAAGCCCGGGTTGAGTGCTGGTTTTTCCACTTGCTGACTACGGCACATAGGATTCATTACCCTACCCGATGGGGCGCCAGTTTGTCCAGGTAATGTTAGGGTGATAATCCAGAACAAAATTATTTTATGACAGAACCTCATAAAATAATTAAATGTGAAAGTCCACTGTCTACTCTCAAATTCTGTACAAGTTAAAGATGCAGCAACCAACGGAGGAGAAAGAAGGATGCCAGCATCCTCAACATCCTGTGAAAAGCTGGTGTGATTACCCGCCGGGGGCACTTCAGTGGGGCTGTGATCATTTTTCTTCCCTCAGCTGTTGTCCTAGAATGGAAGCCAAGCGTCCACATTCAGGCTGCACAGGGGCTGCACTCCAAACAGCCAGCTGTCTCCAATAGAACGAATGCAGGACACACTCTCCAGGCTTCTAGTTCTTGGAGGGGCCCGTGGCTTTGGCTGCTGGTGGGCGCCCTCCCCTTGGGCTGTTCTCTTGGCTCCAAACATCCCAAGGGAGGTAGATGATTTATTATAGGCAGGGAAAGCAGTTGCCAGTTTCTTTACACTTTTTCAATCATGTTTATTATACAAGTACGCCTCTGTCAAATCTAACCCAAATACATTGTAAAAAAAAAATTAGAAAATCCAAACAAAAATGTAAGTAAAAACCACCCAGTAATCCCACGATTTAGAGATAAGCATTATTAACATATGGAATGAATCCTTGCATCTTTTTTCTATGGTATATTTACATTCATGTTTCTTTTACAGGATTTGGATCATTCTATACCTATCATTTTATAATTCGGGGTTTTTTCCCCCACTTAATAGATTGTGAACACTTTTCCATAGTAATAAATATAAAGGCACCATCATTTTCAGTAGCTTTATGATATTTCCTACAGTCCCTTATTGTTAAATATTTCTTCTTTAATAATAAGCTCCCTATTGTTGGACATTTGTTTGCAGTTTTTCTCTGTAATGAGCAGCATGCACTGAAAAGAAAAAAAAAAAACCCTATGACTCCACTGATGAATCTATTTCCTTCCGAGAAATTCTCAGACACGGAATTGCTGGGCCAGAAGGACGCACATTTCCAGGACTTGGATAGGCATTGCCAGATTGCCCTCCTGAGAGGTCGTACCTAACTCCACCCGCCACAGTGGAGTCAGCGTTTCTCTCTCCCCGCTGACACCTGCAGGTGGAGAGCCACAGGCTTAGAACTCGCTCCAGCTGCCGGTCCTGCAGCCGGACCCCTGAGGGCTGCAGGAATCAAGTTCCTCCCCTTCCACGCCCCACCCCAAAGCGCCTGAGAGAGCCCGTCTGCCAGGCAAGGCCAGGGTCCCGATGGCACCCCGTGCAGCCACCCGCAGACCCTGACCTCCTCCCCTTCCACGTAGGCGCCTGATGTCTCTCCTTGAGGCCTGTAGCCCACACCTCGTGACGGGACAGCGAGCTTCTGAGTTATCGGCAGCCTTATTTCCCTCTACAGCTCCTACGGAGTTAACAGATGTACGCACGTCTGAGGCAGTCATGCGGCAAGAGACTTTGGGGCCAATCCTTCCCGTTTTGACAGTGTGTAATCGAGGTGAAGCCATAAATTTTATAAACAAGAATAAACGACCCTCAGCAACATATGGATGCTCGACCCTTCCAAGGTGATCGTAAATAAAGGCACCTGCTCACTGGGGAGGGACGTGGGCACTGCAGATGGCCGGAGACGAGGGCCAAGGGTCTGTGCCTTGGGAGCAGCTGGTGCGGGGAGGACCCCCAGGTCCTGGGTCAGCTGGATGCCTTTCTGCCATTTATTCAATCCCTTCCCCAGGCTGCCTTCGCCCTGGTGCACGCTGAGCTGCCCTGCTGCTCACCCTTCCTCGGAGAGGTAGCTTGTAGCGGGGTCCTCCCGGGTTTAGGTCCCCTCTTCTCCTCCTCTGCCCCAGTTATTTGTCAATCATGTCCTCTGTCCCAAGAGGGCCTCTTGCGGGAATCCGAAGACCAGGCTTTGCTGCTGCCCGCAGGGAGTCCTCGGGCACTGATCCCTTTTGGATCTCGCTGTTCTGTGACCGGGTCACCCTCCCTTTCACTTCGGCCTGTTGCTCCGGGAGCTACATCCCCCTGGGCTGGCCTGGCCCAGGACCCTCTGGAGGCCCCCATCTCCCACCGGCTCAGGAAGTCTAAACAAACCAGAGGCACTGCTCCCGGTCCTGTGCGCTTCACCGGGGCCTGAGCTATCTGAAAGTGCTTTGAAAAAGGATGAAACCTCATTCAAAAATAGCTACATTTTATTTTTTTTGAGCTGCTGCCGTGTGCCAGGCCCATGGACATATTTCCTGAACCCTTGGAAGTTGGTATCATTGTCCCCAAAAATAAAAGTTGAAGATTGAGGCTCAGAGTGGTTACAGATTCCCTCAAGGTGACTCAGCTAGGAAGTGACAGAGCTGGAACTTGATTTCAAATAATAATAATAATCAAAATAATAATAGCTAACATGAGACGGGGGAGCATGCTAAGCCTTTTAAACATTGCCTTATTAAACTCTTCCAGTGGTCCTGTGGGGTGGATATGATTTTCATTTCCATTTTACAGGTGAAGAAGCAAGTCCAAGGAAGACGGAACGACTTGCCCAGAGTCGTGATGCTAGGAAGTAACAGAGCTGGTCTTGGTCCCACGTCTGCCTGAAGCTGACGCCCATGCCGAGCGTCTGACTGTTGCTCACACTCCCGTGATCCTTCTCACACCACAAGCCTGGGGCTCCGCAGAGCCAGCAGGGAGGCCACTGGAGCAGGCAGCCCTGTGCACGGCTTCACTCCTGAAGTGGGTGCTGCACTGGCGAATTGAGAGCAAAGGTTCTTCCCCGGGGCTTCCACGGGTTGTACGCAGACTGCGAACACGTGTCTTTGTGTCTCTCTAGGGAGAGGATGCACAGAGCCTTCATCAGGAGTTTGTGAATCTGTGGAGTGGGGGAGCACCGGGACACCCCCAAGGTTCCTGGGTGTCCCCCAACCTGCCAAATCCTGGTGTCCCCAGCCAGCTCACCTCCTGCCTCTGCTTGCGCCCAAGCACTGTCTTTCCACGATGGACTCCAGAGAAGAAAAGTGACAGGTCAAGGCAAATGAACACTGCACCCTGGCCGGGCTGCAAAGGGGGCCTCAGTCCTCTCCCTAAGCAAGGTCAGACCAGCCTGGGTCCAGTATCGCCAGTGGGCCTGGTCTGAAGGGAGGGGTGAGACACAAATCCTCCCAAGGCGCTGATTTATGTAGCATTCATGTGGAATTTATTACACAAAGGATTTTATTCAATTAAACTTGAAATGCGTCTGGATTCTTAAAGGTTCAGTAGTGATAACTGGGACAGAGGGATCATAAAACTGTATGGGTTGTCGGAGCAAGGTGTGAGGGCGGGGTGGGGGGAGATGAGGGTGACATTGCAGCTGACGGGGGATTTGGTACCGGGGACGTTTGTCATTGGGATGTGTTACAAGTTCGGGTTGTGAAAATTACTCGGTGAAAAATGTACATTAACAATAGCCATGAAGTATCAGTTAAGCGAAAGTAGGTTGAGAAATGAGACAGCAGAATCTATTAGTGCCTGACATTGTTCTCAGCGGCCCAGGGCGTGATTAAAATGACTGTCAAGTGGCAGCGGGGGGAGGGGCACTGGGCCGGGAGTCACAGGGCCGCGTCCCTGGCCCACATCTTGGCACTGACTCCCTGACACAAGCTGGTTTGCAAGTCTGTTTCCCCGCTCCTGCCATAGACAGTGCCTCCCTCGGGGTTGCTGTGAGGTTTCAATGCGATGATGTCTGTGGAGCCCCTGGCCTGGGGCCTGGCACGTCAAGCCCTTCGACAGTGCTGGCTGGTGGGCTTCTCACCGCTGAAATATCCAACCACCTCTGACCGTGGCCCTAAATACGATCCTGAGAGCCAGACCTGGACCAGGGAGAGGCAGGTGGATCACTTTCTTGGGTGTAAAATGTATGGGAACACCCCCAAATCCAGGAAGCAAGAGAAATAACTTTCATGCAATTTTTTTTTTTACAGAATTTATTCCACTGCAGTATTTTTTTTAGGATTTTTTTTTTTGATGTGGACCATTTTTAAAATCTTTATTGAATTTGTTACAATATTGCTTCTGTTTTATGTTTTTGGTTTTTTTGGCCACAAGGTATGTGGGACCTTAGCTCCCTGACCAGGGATCGAACCCACACCCCCTGCATTGGAAGGTGAAGTCTTAACCATTGGACCACCAGGGAAGTCCCTCACCGGGATATTTTTAAAAATCAAATTTATGCAAAAACAAAATCTATGATCGACAAGGTATCACCGTTATACATAAAAACAGCCTGCCATTTCTCTCCCGACCTGCGTTGCTGTGTGATGCGGACAACCATTTACGAGGGTTGACAGTGGTTGCAAACGGGCTTTATGTATAGTCATGTGTTTTGATCACGGAGCTTTCATTAACTTTTCCCACTGGGTTCGAGACCGGGGAGGATGTTTTGATAAGTGTGTGGGGTGAACACATTTTTCCTTTTGCTTCCAGCTCCCACATGGCTATGTAAGGCACAGCAGAGGAGCCAAAGTTTCAAACTGACCCGTCCCCTGGGCGACCCCCCTCCCCAGCAGGCCTCCTCAGTTCTTCCCAGGTCAGTGGCACAGGACACGCCTGCACCTGCACGTTTCTCAGGGGTGTTTGTTTCTCCAGGATGTTTGCTGGTGGAAGGGACGATGCAGGGGGCGCAGGGCCTGGGAACCCAGAGTTACCATCTGGCCTGCGACAGCCCCTCCCAGCAAGGGCTGGTGGGGAGGGGATTTGGCTACAGGAAAAGGCCTTGTTTCAGAGATCATCCCGTGAGGACGCTGTATCTACTCAAAGAACTTCTCTTGTCCTTTGCAGATGTTTCACTACGGTGGGGAGTGTGGGACTGTTGTTTTATTATGTAGGTCCGGCTCCTTCCGGGAAGATGCTAAGCTGTGGGCAGGATCTAGTCACTTGATGGATCTGCTGTGAGCTCTTGGAACATAACCCTCCCCGGTCCAGCCTGAGTGCCTGCCCGACAGTGAACCGCCTTTAGCCTGTTCTGTAATGTTCTCAGTTCTGTTCACACAGGCCGAGCGCCCACCACGCACCAGACCTGGCGCCAACTGCTGGCCGGGGCCACTTCCTGGAGGGTTTTCACTTTCACTCACGGTCACCTGCACCTCGGCCACTTTGCCCAAGTCCAGGAACGAAAGGACCCAGAAGGGACGACATATGATGTTCCTCCAGCAAAATGAGCAGGTAAGGTGGTTAAGAACGAAAGCGAAAGCAAGCACAAAACTCATCATTTTAATGTTTCCTAACTGCTGGCAAGGATGGCTGGAAGGACCAGCCTTCCGCGCTTCAGGCTAACAAATGATGGCTGGATGGAGTTCACTGGGCGTTTCCGCCCTGACAGTTAGTGAGAGCCTGCCCTTCCCAAGTTGTTTCCTGCAATTAGTGGCGTGGAATCTTCAGGTTCTCAGGGCTGCCTCCTCGTCCTTTATAAATATCCCCCTTCGCAAGGACACAGCTGGCACTGGCAAGGTCACTTCATAGCGGGAGGGAGCAGCAGTGACAACTGAAATAAAATACAGCTGTGGCCTGGATCTCAGAGGCATAAACCAGCCAAGTGCAACATCAGAGAAGTCGGTCTGGTCTGCGTCAGCCTCGCTGGAAACGTAAGAGCTTATAGTCTGAAGCTGAACGCAGTTCACCTCTGACCCTGGACGCCACCTGCCTGGGCAGGACGTGCCCTCCTTAAAGTGGTGGTGTTCCTCTCCCCGGGGTGTCCGTCCCTTGATGGAGGAAGGCTCCCCTTTAGAGAAGATTCTCCGGGCTGCTCCCTCGCCACACACGCACTTCAGTCCAAGTGTTTCCGAGGCCTTGCCTGTCAGTCTGCAGCTGTCCTTCCCCCTTGATGAGTGGCTCAGAGGTGACTAAACTCCAAATCCTGTCTGCCTTCCTCTTTATAAATGTGACATTTTAAAGCCCCTTTGGCACAGGTAAATCACAGTTACATTTCCAAGGGCCTCTGGTACCATTCCAAATCCTCGGACAGCCAGAGCTGCCAGTGGAGGGCATCTCTCTCTCACACACACACACACACACACCTCAAGCCTTTCCCACTTTTATTCTTTTTTCTTCATGGCTCCTCAATGAAGCAATCACTTTATCTTTCTTTCCTGCAACACTGCGTTTATTCCCACCTCCTGGAAGGCTGAGGAGAGCCCAGGGGAGGGGGCAGGATTCTCCACCGGCCTCAGCTCCTGAAGGAAGTGGCGGGGCCCTGAGAGGAAGCTGAGTCTGGACAAAAGACCAGCTTCTGGCTCTTCTGGGTGAGATCTTCAGGAATCAGGACATGAGGGCAAAGTCTTCCTTTCCTGTTGTCACTGTGGAGGAGTCTGCAAAGCTCCCTTTTTCCATTATTTCCACGTGCCTCAGACACGGTCCGACAAGTCATTTTTCTTGTATATTTTTTCTGGATTCCCCTCCTTCATGGCTGTGTATCTGGCTAACGTGAAGAGATAGTCACTGAGTCTGGAGGGGCAGAAGGAGGCAAACGGAATGATCTGAAATGAGAGATCAGTGCTAACAGGGTCCTCCCTGTATTAGCCTCCAAGGAGGAAACACCAGTCACGTGCCCCGGGAGCATCGGGTGGGACAGCGGGTGCTCAGCCAACCTGGGCTTGATGGATGGCGCTCCAGGCCAGCTTCTTGAGAGCCCAGCGCCCGACTCTGGCGCCAGGGCTGGGGCGGGTCCTGCAGGATGAGGTCACTACCCTGTCCGACCTCACAGGGCTGGTGACTTTGGGCCACTCCCTGGTTTCTGCACCTTCCAGTGAACAGGACTGGTGCCTCCCAAACTGGGGTGTGCACACAAGTCACCTGGGGATCCTGGTGACATGCAGATCAGATTCTGATTCGGGAGGACTGGCTGGGCCAGGCCCAGGATTGGGCAGGTCTAAACTGTGCCCAGGTGATTCTGGTGCTGCTGGTCTACTCTTTGAGTAGAGGGAGCCTAGAGCAGGCTTCTCAACCTCGGCACTAGTGACATTCGGGACCATTCCTTGTGGCTGGGTGATTCTTCGTGGCAGGAAGAGGGAGCTGTTGTGTGCATCATCGTAGGACATTGGGCAGCACCCCTGGCCCCCACCCACTTGTCTCCAGACATTGCCAGACATCCCGGTTGAGAAGCGCTGGCCTGGAATATTCTAGTGGGCTAGACCCTAGTGCCCCTCTCCCTTCTTTCTTTGACCCACCAGTGATGGGGCCTCTGGGCAGGGGTGGGTGGGGAGGGAAACAGGAGAGGAAACAGCGAGCCTGCCCCTAAGGGGCTGGCAGTTAGTTTGCGAAGCTGCCCTGTGCTCTCCCTTGTTTCCATGCCGCACTGACCCCACCCTCCTCTTCTCTCCCTGCCCCAACCCTACCCGCTGAGGCCAGCTCCATGCCAGGTCCTGCTGGAACCTTCCCTGACCCATGCCCCCTCCTCCTGATGCCTGGCTGTCTCTCTGGGAGTGGGGTGGGGGACTGGGCAGTGGAAGAGACTCTGCTCTGGGTGATTCCCCCCGCCGCCGCAGAGCTGTCATATGCTGGTTCCTCATCTGCGCGGTGATGCCTTCCTTGCTAAGGGAACGAACTGGCTCAGCCCACACAACCTACACGGCTGGAAGGCTCCCCAGGATCACTACTGTGACATGAACAGAAGGGTCCTCACTCCCCTCCCAGGAGGAAAGGAGCTGGTCAGGGCCATCAAAGCCCAGGCCATATCCTGGGGGAGGAGTGACCACATTAAGGGGCCAGACCCTGGCTGTGAGGTCACTTTCTGGACCCCAGGCAGCTCCTGGGGTCCCTCAGCTCTCAGTCCTAGCCTGGCCCATGCTGGAGCCCCACGAGCCAGGGCTGGAGCCACGAAGTGCCTACTTTTTCAGAAAGACTCTCCAGATCCCATCTGAGTACCTGTTTAAGAACTTGGCCACGTTTGCATCCGTCTCACCGGACTGGACAAGAGGCACCATGCTAGAAGGGAAGGAAACACAGCATCACGCTACGTTACGGGCTCAACACGCTTGGGGGCAGGAGCTGCGTCCTGAGCCAGCATTTCACTCCCGCTGCAGCCTCGCCAGTCTGTGTGCAGACACTCTAG
Organism: Balaenoptera ricei; assembly: GCF_028023285.1. Lineage (NCBI taxonomy): Eukaryota > Metazoa > Chordata > Mammalia > Artiodactyla > Balaenopteridae > Balaenoptera > Balaenoptera ricei. Next base: position 18,736,677 of record NC_082652.1, on the reverse strand, counting down.
ATGGTGCTGTCTGCTGAGCACCAGCGAGCTGGCAGCCCTTCCATGCACGTCGCCTCTGCTACATAACCCCTGCTGGGAGGTGCTCGCCCCAAACCGAGGTGCCAGGTTTGTGTCTCCTGCCCCAGGGGCTTTGTCACCTGGGCACGGGTTTGGTGTCCTCAGGACACCTCCTCTGCTCAGCCATTCCTTGATGTTGGGCCTTTGGGTAGTTTCCAATTTTTTGCTACTATGAGCACTGCTGATGTGGACAGCTTTGTACAAATGACTTTCTTCCTTTTGAAGCTGAAGCTCTTTTGTGACTCAGTGTCATTTTAGGAACCACTTGGCCCCAAGCACCTTTCATGATAAGTGAAATCTTTATGACATGGGGCTATGGACAGAGCTCAGGTATGGAGCAGACACACCTGGGCTCAAATCCAGACTCTGCCATGGACCACCCAGGCGGCCCTGGCCACAGTTTCACCTCTGAGCCCCAGCGTCCTGACTCCAGTAGAGTGGGGGCTGCCACCACCTCTCTCCCAACGTTACCACAAGGAATCAGTGAAATAATGGATACAAAGTGCCCAGCACGGTCCTGCCAGTTGTATAAAGCAGGGCTTTATTCCCATTTCTCTGTAAAGCTGGGTGGCAGCCTGGCCTATGAGTGGTGTAAATGGAGATGTTGCAATTACTCTTTTAAAGTTTCCTTGAAAAGGTGGTCAGGAGCTTCTGGGGCGGGGGGGGGGGGGGCGTCCCTCCTCTCCTGACTCTCAGTTGGGGGATTGGGGTAGCAGGTGGCTGGTCTGGGCCCTTCTCCACTCAGCAGCCAGCACGTCATCCCATGGCCTAAAACCCATCAATGGCTCACAGGATAAAGGCTCTCAGGATAAATGCAGAGCTCTCGGGGCACGTGAGGCCCTGCCCGGCCTGGCCTCAGCTCAGCCTCTAGCCTCGTCATGCCTCACGCCCCTCACTCCGGACCAGACACTCAGCGTCCTTTGTGTGTGTTCCATGCAGACTGCCACCTCTGCCCTTGCTGTCCCCTCACCCCGGACACTCTGTCCACTGTGCCCCCAGTACCCCCCATGCCCAGTCCCGGGCTGGGTCACTCTGGTGCCAAGTACCCTCCCTCATAGCTCTTATGGTGTGGAGCTTTTCAATCCTTTCTGCTCAGCTGAGACCACCTCCACCATTTAAATTAACCCCAGGAACAGGGAGTCTTCACCAAATATGCACCTGAATTTCATACCACATGAGTGTTATTATAATTACAAATAATCACCTAGACCCGCTGGGCCTCCCCCGCCCTTTTCCTGGAGCTGCCTGCTTCCGCACAAACTCTGATCCCGATGTGCTGTGCCCCCCTCCCCCGTCAGGATCACTGTCTCTCTGCCCAGGCCCCGCTCCCTCGGCCCCCGCACCCCAGTACCGTCTCTCAGCTCGGCGGCACACGGCCCGACAGAAATGCAGTGCGGAGCTGCTCTTGCCTCCGGACTGAAAGGAGAAAGCAGGTGTTGGCTGGAAGGGCGGGGGGAGGGTGCCCACTGCAGGCAGGGAGCCTGGATGGACGGAGGGACACACAGGCCCCGCCCACAATGGGCAGTGTTCCGTCTCCAGGGGCCCTGCCGGGGCACACTCACTGGGTACCCCTCTCCAAAGCAGGCAGGACTGGGGAGGGAGCCGTGACAGTCTGGAGGGGACTTGGGGGCTGGGGGACAGCTTCTGTTGCTGTTAAAAATTAAAAGGGGGGGGGCTGAATCCCTGCCTGTGTGTTTTGGTCAACACACTGGCCCGCAGCCACCCCCCGGTTGAGGCAGCCCAGTACCTACAGGCAGGATGAAAGCCGTGAGTGGGGGCAGCTGGCTGGAGTATCTGTCGATCCACTGCTCCAGCTCCAAGATGGGCCCTGCCTCGAACGTGGCGTGTTCTGCGGAGCCAAGGAGGACATGGCCGTGAGGCCACTGCCCCAGGATCACAAGGAGCCCACCCCCATCCCTTCTGCCTGGGTGCCCGCAAACCATTCCACTGGCTCCGAGGGACCTTCCTTCAGCCTTCTCAGGCTGCACAGGTCAGGTTGACAGGGGTCCCAGGCGACACCCAGGAGAGAGTCATTCCCCCCACCCACGGGCCCAGGCCCCCCGGGGCCCTCTGAGCACACACAGCGGGTTCAGGGAGAGAATTACTTAAGTGAGCCTCCCTGGCTGAGGAGCGCGGTGTTGCCAGGGCAGAGCCGACGTCCTGCAGGGAGCACTGGATCTGGGGAGGAACGCAAGGCATGGGTGAAGACCCTGTCACGCGGGCCAAGCGGGGGGTCTCGTGCGTCCACTGCAGGGGCGGGCCTGCCGGGAGCTGTCAGACCTCTAAGGAGCTGCCATTTAAAGGCTAATCAGCAAACTCTGTCTGAACCTGCAGCACAGCACATCTGCCTGTTGGGAGGGGCCCTGGCTCCCTTGGAACGCAGACGGGGAGCGTCAAGCACCCAGGGATAGTCAGGAGGACTCTTCTCACCCCGACCCTCCTCTCCCATGTGCCGGGCCCTTCGAGGTCTTTTTCTTTTCTCTAAACTGACGGCCTTGGTTTTCTAACCTATAACACTTGGGCGGAGAGACCCAAATTCACAGTGCTTTTTAAACTATACAGGACAGGTCTGTGCCTCTGATGAGACAGCCACCGTGGCAGTGTGCCGGGAGCAGGACACAGTGGGTGAGAGGAGGCGGTGCCCACCCGGGAGCGGACTGGAACCCTCTTGGGCCACCGAGCAGCAGACTCTGCGTAAGTGACTTGACCTCGTGGTGTCTCTGTGGCTTCCGGTGGAAAGGGGCGTCACAGTACTACCCCGCCGGCCACCTGCGTTTACCCCGGGGGCTGGAGAGAGGTGGCCCCAGTCTGGGAATCCGATCCCAGCCCCACTGATTCCTGGCTGTGCGGCCTTGGGCTGAGCCTCAGTTTTGTCCTCTGTAAAACGTGAAAGCTGGGCTTCCCTGGTGGCACAGTGGTTGAGAATCTGCCTGCTAATGCAGGGGACATGGGTTCGAGCCCTGGTCTGGGAGGATCCCGCGTGCCGCGGAGCGACTGGGCCCGTGAGCCACAGCTACTGAGCCTGCGCGTCTGGAGCCTGTGCCCCGCAACAAGAGAGGCCGCGATAATGAAAGGCCCGCGCACCGCGATGAAGAGTGGCCCCCGCTTGCCGCAACTAGAGAAAGCCCTCGCGCGAAACGAAGACCCAACACAGCCCAAATAAATAAATAAATAAATAAAGTAGCTATTAATTAAAAAAAAAAAATACTTGTTAAAACGTGAAAGCTGGCCTCCACCTCGTGGGCTTCTGCAGGGAGAGCCGGGAACAGGCTGCCTGCCCTGCCACAGGCCCGGAGCAGCCCCCGGGGGCCAGGCGGGGCACCCAGCTGAACAAGTCACAGTCTGCGCCCTTGGGGCGCCCAGGCCACACTCCTGGTGATGCTTGCCTTTAGAGGCAGAAGCACAGGAGCTGCGGAAGCCTGGGAGAGGCACCAGCTGGAGGCAGGGGTGGCCAGGGAAGGCCCCGGAGGAGGTGATGTTGAAACTGTTACCCAAAGGTCGTGGTCTAAAGCAAGGGAGGGGCTCATCACGCCACTGACCCCCTCTTCCCTCTGCAAACCCCGCTCAGAGGTGAGCACGGCAGACAGAAACGACCACTGTAGACGCCAGCAATTCCTCGTTATGAGGCCGAAGACCAGTCTCCCTCATACAGGAGGTGCCTCATTCATAGAATGTTCCAGCAGTTTAGGCCTCCCATCTTTCTGCAGCCCCTCACTACCCTGTGTCTGCTCCCAGGGGCCCCAGTGGGCTCCAGCCTGGCCTGGAGGACTGAAGCAGGCCGAGGGCTGACCCTCCAGGGAGCAGCTGACTCAGGTCAGCACGCAGACTAAAACCCCAGGTACATTCTCCCTGTTCTGGGGCTGGTGGCCCTGCCTCTATTTCTGAAGTCCTCTCTGTGGGCCAGAGCCCCCGCTGCCTCTTAAGGAACAGAACAGTAATTCTAAGAACGCTACCATCCCCCACGCCAAGGGCTAACCACAGCTGGGCCTCTCAAGTCTCTCAACCTCAGGGCCACTGACACTTTGGCCCAGGTCATCCTCTGTCACGGGGACTGTCCTGTGCATTGTAGGATGTTTAGCCGCATCCCTGCCTCTACGCACTAGATCCCAGTAGCACCTCCACCTCCACTGTGATAACTTAAAACATCTCCAGACATTGCCCTGTGTCCCCTGAGGGGCAGAACTGCCCCGGGCTGAGACCACTGCCCTTCACATTTCCCTCTCTGAGGGCAAACCTCACCACTCGTCTGTGAGGGAGGGTTATCTCTGTGTGTCCCCATCTTACAGATGAAGAAACTGAGGCTCACAGAGGGTAAGTGGACTAGTCCCAGGTGACACAGAAAGGAAGTGATGGTCAGTTGGCAAATCCAGTTATGGCCACCAGGCCTCGGGGTTGAAAAATCCCAGCTCGGGGTGAGACAATGTTACTCACTTTCTGAAGCTCTTCCACAAACGGGTGGCCCTGTTCTGCAATTAATTCCATAGCAAACCTGTGAGGAAGAAGGAAAAAGAATTTGCCTCGAATATAACATCCCCAGGCCCTGTCTTGCTGGAAGGCAATACATTCTCAGGGGATTGGCCATTTTGCTAATTGAGCTATCACAGGAAGGCTGTTATTTTCTTGCTGACATTGAGAACATCCTAACCTTCCATGTGGTTGGGGGTATTTGTTTTTCGCCACTCATCCAGCCAACAACTCCTCTTTCAGCGCCTACTCTGGCCAGGTCCAGGTGATTCAGTATGAACAGAGGTGACACAGGTCCCGTTAGGCAGGACAGGGAGATGTGAGTCAGATGTCACACAACTGACGGTGAAGTTGCAAACTGAGGTCAGTGCTCTGAAGGAAAGGGTGAGAGTCCTGGGATATTTGGCCTTGATTAGGGTTCAGGGAGGGCTTCCTGGAGGAAGCGATGCTGGAGGTGGGACTTTGAAGGCTGAGTAGGGGTTCGCTGGTAAGGCCGGGTGGGGCAGGAAAATCAAAGTGCCCCCGATGCAGGTCAGGACTGTGGCCCTAGCCTCCCTCAGAACACTGCACCCACTTCTGTACCAGTCGGGGTCCTGGCCAAGAACAGACAGTGGTGTGTTTGAAGGGTTCCTGGAGGAAAGCTTCACGAAGGGACTACTGACAGAGTGGGAAGGCTTATGGGAACTGCGGATGGATGGCAGAGATGAGCAAAAGCAAGAGCCTGAAGGGGCAAGGGAGGGGCAAAGGCACTACCAGCCCTGGAGAGAGCTGCATTCTAGGCAGAGGCCACCGCCAGGAGCTGGGCAGCTGGGAGAAAGCAGTGGAGAGCCCCATGACTGCCAGAGCCACACAGGGCTGGGGACGGGGTCACACATACCCCCACCCCTCTCACCCTTGTCCGATCTCCTGCTGGTGCTGCCCGCTGGTTGGACCAACTCTAAAGCCAGAGGACAAGGGAATCAGAGTGAGACCATCTCCAGGCCAGCCTCCCAGGCACAGGGGAATGGCTTTGAAAGGGCAAAAGAAGAACTACTGTGCATCTTCTAGCCCATCTTACAATCAGAACTAAATAAGCACACACGTAAGCTGTCCGGCGTTGGTCTTCCCCTCTGGACGGTGAGGAGGGGGCGTATGCCTCAGGCCTGGCACACTGGAGATGCTCAGGAATATCTGCTCACCGAGGATGTTCCCACGACAGAGGCCAGCGGGAGGCCCCTCCCCGTGCTCGCTCCATCCCCGCTCCCACCACCTGTGGCTGCCCCTCTAGCGTCTGTCTGCTCCACCCCGCCCACTGCACCGCACTCCCCAGACCGCAGGCTCCAGGAAGGCAGGGCTGAGGCTCCCCGCTCAGCAAAGCCTGGCACACGCAGTTGCTCCGCCAATATCTGAGGACGGAAGAATCCACAACTGAGCTGTGGCCAGTCCCCTGCACCACATCACCTGAGGGATGATGGCCTGCTGATTTGCTAATTCTAAACAGCCGATGCTAGAACCCGCCTTCCCGCCCCTCTGCCCACTTCATCTTGTGTGCACTTCCCCCATGCCACACCCTTCCCACACACACCAAGGGGTCTGCCCTCTCTCCTCTGCTGGCAGACTAGCTACATTATCTTTCCTGAGAACCTCACTTAGGCCCATCACTGAGAAATGACGACCATGAACAGGTAAGTTTTAATAATTATGATGATAATAATAGCTAGCATTATGATTGGTGCTAGGTACTGTCCTAAGGGGGAAACATGGAGTTCTCTCATTACATGCTCACAAGAACCCAATGAGATTGGATACTATTACTAGGATCATTTGACAGAATAGGAAACTGAGGCTCAGAGAGGCCAGGTGATTTGCCTGAAGTCACACAGCCAGTCAGCAGTGGGAGAGAATTTGAACCCAGGTCTGTCTGATTACCATGATCTTCACCCACAAGGCCGAGTCAGAACTTGTGAACTAGTACTTATAATATCTGCAGCTCACGCTGCCAACAGCTTGCTGAGCATGGTGGCCTGAACTTTGTTCTCAAATATTTGCGGCCCCTCCCACCCCTGCTGCTGTCACATGTGTCCACGTCCCTGGCTCTGGCCAATGAAATGTGAGCAGAGGTGGCGTGTCACTTCGTGGAAGCTTTAAGAGCCAGCATGGGCATCACCATGATCTCTCTTCCCTCTGCCACAATTACTGGTGTTGTTCTAGACAGAGGCTGTCCCACCAGCCCGGGTCCCAGAGTGAAGGCCAGGCAGAGAAGAAACATACCCAACCCACGATGGGCTTGAAGTGAGAGGATGAAATACGACTTTGGTGGTTTAAGCCATGAAATGTGGGGGTTGTTTGTTACACCAGCATGGCCCGGCCGATCCTGACTACTTCCCCGAGTCCACCTTCTAAACTCTGGCTGTGTATATGCTTGTTTAAAAAATAAGCCTCACGAAAGGGATCATGTCTGATGCCCTGTGTACTGTGCTTGACTCACCAGTCACTTAGCACGTGCACCTCAATGGCACACACATACGAGCACAGTGAGGAAGCAGGGATGGGGGGCGAGGCAGCATCACGCGGTGAGGGGCGGAAGCCACGGGCCAAGGAAGGTTCATCGAGGGCTCGCAGCCTCTGGGACTGGCGGGCACTCTGGAGAGCTGCACATCAGTCATGCCCTCTAACGACCAACTCAAGCCCGACCTCAAGGCCAATCCCGTCCCCCTTACCCAATGGCTGAACTTAATTCATCTGTAGTTCCCACGGCTTCAAACACCTGGTCGTCTTTCGGTCTCCTTTCTCCAGTGAAGGTGCTGGAAAACCCTGTGAAAATGTTTTGCTGCCCAAATTAAAGAGTTTTTTTCTTGATAGGCTCTTTTAAAGCATTTTTCCACTTGAAGGATAACATACACAGAGAAGTGCTCAAATCGTAAATGTACAAGTTGATGAATTGTTACTAACTGAAATAGACCTCTGTGATCAGCATCCAGATCAACAAATAAAATATAAGCCTCACCCTAGAAGCCCCCATGTCCCCGCTTTCAGTCACTGCCCCCCTCCCCAGGGGTAACCACTGTCCTCACTTCTTTCCTGATATGCTTTATATATTTATTTATATATTCTTGGCTGCGCTGCTTGGCTTGTGGGATCTTAGTTCCCCGACCAGGGACCGAACCCAGGTCCTTGGCAGTGAGAGCGCGGAGTCCTAACCACTGGGCCGCCAGGGAAGTCCGTCCCAGGAGTCTTTGGCTGGAGGGCATCAACAGTGTCATCCCTTTGCATCTTTTCTTTTCTTATTGTGGTAACATAAACATAATGTAAAATTGGCCATTTTAACCATTTTTAAGTGTACAATGGCATTAAGTACATCTATGAATGTTTTTATCTTCTTACTACATAAATATACCCCCAAAGCAATAAATACTGGTAATCTGCGTGGTTTTTTTTTTTTTGGGGGGGGGCGTGCCACGCAGCATGCGGGATCTTAGTTCCCCAACCAGGGATCAAACCCACGCCCCCTGCAGTGGAAGCGCCAAGTTCTAACCACTGGACCGCCAGGGAAGTCCATGCGTGGTTTAAAACTTTAGAAAATGGTATCATACTGATATGTTCTTCTGCATCTTTTCTTTCTGTACATTGTGTTCTGGCATTTTTAAAATTATCAAAGCAATATATGCTCATTACAAAATAAATAATAGAATAGAATAAAAGTATGTACAGGAAACAATGAAAGCCCATCTGTTCATTCCCCTCTCCCACAATTCAATCTCTCTCCCAGGTAACAGTCCAGGGTATAACCTTTCACAATGTTCTATGCATACCTGAACACACATATAAATACACACACACACTTTTATCCAATGGATTCCAACTATTTGGATTGTTCTGCAACTTGCTTTTATCACTTAATATATCTTGGGCATCTTTCATTTCACATCACATTTGAGTGATGCCTATTGAGATCTGTCACATACTTTTAATGTCTGCAAAGAATTTGGAAGAACTTTTTAAAAATATATTTTAAAGCTATATTTAATTCTCATTCCAGAATTATCCATCAATTTCTAGTGCCACGTGGCATACGGGATCTTAGCTCTCTGACCAAGGATCGAACCCATGCCCCCTGCAGTAGAAACGTGGAGTCTTAACCACTGGACTGCCAGGGAAGTCCTAGAATTTGGAAGAACTTTAAGATGGAATCTGCCATGTCTTTCTTTGCATTTTTCACCTGTCCCCACCCTACCTTTGTCTCCTGTTTTGGTGTAGATCTTGGGGAGCTTGGGTGTCTTCGAGGAAGGCTGTGGCCTAAGGAGAAATAAACATCAAGAGATGACGAGTGAGGATGGCATATACAGTGGGGCACGTCCTTCAGTGGGTCACAGTTTGCTACCCATATCCTTAGAGGCAGCACTTATCCCCTTCTGCTTGGATCTCTTGAAATCTTTCCCCTCCGTTCCTCTTAGTTTTAAGCCCTTTGTGGGCAAGTTCCGTGTCTTGCCACACCCGTATCTGCAGAATAGCTGATGTAGTGCATTGCTCAATGCAGACACTCAATAAATATTGGCTTAAAGAATTTATCGATCACTTTCCATAGTCTCTGCACTGTGCTAAGTGAATTACAGGCATTATCTCCTTGAATTATCCCTAGAATCTTCCCAAGCACTACCTATGATGTTCATTTTGTTTTTGAGGAATCTGTAGCTGACGGGATGAGACTCACCCTCCTAGGTCACCAAGGGAAGAAGCGGTAGGGCTGGGATTCTTGCCCAAGACTATCTTACTCGACATCCCAAAACTGTTACCTCTGCTGTACCAAGCCAGGGACTCTTGGAGGGAAAAAACCCTGGGCTATTTCCATACTATAAAGCTTCAAGTATACTCCGAAATGGAGAATTGCCAAAACAGGGTTCGAAAACTGGCATTTTCAAATAGCAACACCTTTAATAAAGACTTCAACATTAAAATGTGACATTAGAAGGTTATTCAAAGGTTAAATTACTGGATCTGTAAAATAGATTAATCCATTATTAAGTCTGGTTCTGAGGTCCGGAAACGGGGTGCAAGTTTCCAGGTATATGATGACAGCCATCTTTAGACCGCGTTGGTGGATCTCTGTGCCTTAAAGTATAAACTGCTTTGGAGATAGGTTAAGATCCGAATTGAGGCCCCTCCTGATTGTGAGGCCAGGCAAGATGACCCTCTTGGCTCACATGGGATATGCCCTGTCCTGATGGATGCTGGGCTTCGTTTGCACTTGTGCCAAGAAACCTTGGTCTCTGGCTTCCACGGAGCCCACGTTGCCACGGTGACGTCACGACTAAAGAGGACGTCACCTGGCGATTGCTGCGGTGACCTCCCAGCGGTTTGACGTAACCACGGCGACAACGTAACTCAGGGCAGGTGCCTGGGTTACCCTCCCAGCCAGATACTCACCTGTCCCCGTCTTCCACGCCCTGGGGGCCGCGGCTCTGGAAACGGGGACACAATAGCTTGCGGGCGCCGAGGCACCCGCGCAAGCCAAGGCGACCTCCCAGGCCCCACACAGCCATGCTCCAGGGCTCTGGTAGGGGACTGACCCTGTCAGGCTCCCGTCCAGATCCCGGGGTGACTCCACCTACCTCCGGCCGCGCCACCCATCAGCCGCCATCTTCCATTGGTCCGTGGCTCTCTCCCCAGGGCGGGACACTCCCAGAGACTTGTTTCTCATTGGTTCACGGAAGGAGCTGGGCGGGGAAACTCGTGAGGACTTAGTTAGCAACAGCTATTGGCCAACGCTCAAGCCAATTGGTAAAGGGGCTCTCGGTTTGCGCGCTCTGATTGGCTGGGCGAAGGAAGCGGCCTCTTCCCCCCGCCGCCCTCGAGCTTGGGGATGGAGGCCCGGGGCGGCTCAGGCTCGGGAGCAGAGGACCTGTGGCGACAGGTGAGAGGTCGGGTTCCCGGGACAGGGTGGCGCGAAGTCCGAGGCCGAGACCCAGGACGACCCTGGACCGGGCTCCCGGCTTCTCTGGCTTAGTTTCCCCAACTCTGAGAATCCGTCCTGACGAGCCGGCAACCTGGAATCTGACAGACCGGATTTGGAGTTTAGGACAAGCAATAGGTTCCCCCACTCCGAGCCTGAGTTTCCCCGCCAAGAAACGGGGATCACTGAAGTATATACTTAGCGCATAGTGTGGTTGTGGTCTCACGCTATTGAGGTAAAGCCTTAAATGGATGGTAGTTTTGCATTATTTATAAAAATCTAAAACGCGCACACGTACGCCCAGCAAGTCACTTTCTAGGACTCTGTCTTGTAGAGATCCTGACTTAAGTGTGCAAAAAAAAAAAAAAAAAAAAGGTATAACAGCTGTTTTCTGCAGCCTGTTTGTAATTGTGAAACGTTAGAAACAGCCTAAATGTCCAGGAAAAGGTTCCTTCCGGTCCATGATTTCATTTAAATTTCTATCTTTAATAGTAGTAATAATAGGGGACTTTCCTGGTGGCGCAGTGGTTAAGAATCCGCCTGCCAATGCAGGGGACACGGGTTCAAGCCCTGGTCTGGGAAGATCCCACATGCTGCGGAGCAACTAAGCCCGTGTGCCACAACTACTGAGCCTGCGCTCTAGACCCTGCGAGCCACAACTACTGAAGTCCTTGCGCCGAGAGTCCGTGCTCCGCAACAAGAGAAGCCACTGCAATGAGAAGCCCGCGCAACGCAACGGAGAGTATGCCCCGGTCCGGGAACTAGAGAAAAAGCCCGCGCACAGCAATGAAGACCCAACGCAGCCAAAAATAAATAAATAAATAAATTTATTTTAAAAAAATAGTAATAATAATAAAAGCTGGAATCAAGAACAGAGCCATTAATAAGTAACTATGGGCTTCCCTGGTGGTGCAGTGGTTGAGAATCTGCCTGCCAGTGCAGGGGACACGGGTTCGAGCCCTGGCCTGGGAAGATCCCACATGCCGCGGAGCAACTAGGCCCGTGAGCCACAATTACTGAGCCTGCGCGTCTGGAGCCTGTGCTCCACAACAAGAGAGGCCGCGATAGTGAGAGGCCCGCGCACCGCGATGAAGAGTGGCGCCTGCTTGCTGCAACTGGAGAAAGCCCTCACACAGGAACTAAGACCCAACACAGCCATAAATAAATAAATAAATAAAATTAAAAAAAAAAAAAAGTAACTATGAGTAACTGAGTGATTATGGTGTGCCAGACCGTAAGTGTTTCCCTTGCATTATTTAGTTTAACCTTCTCAGAACCCATTGAGGTAAGTACATTTATTGTCCCCGTGTAACTTTTGGGGTTCCTAGCTATTTGAGTGAGTTAGCTAAGATGACATCACTGGGGAGTGGAAGAGCTGGATTTGAACCCAGATCTATTTGATATGTCTAGCTGACTGCTATCCTGCACTGCTTTTTTGGACACATAGCAAATGCTGATGGTAGCTGCCTCTTTTTCTTTTCTTTTTTCTTTTTTTTTTAAGGAATTCCTTTATTTTTATTTTTTATTTATTTATTTATTTATTTATTTATTTGGCTGCGTTGGGTCTTCGTTTCTGTGCGAGACTTTCTCCAGTTGCGGCAAGCGGGGGCCTCTCTTCATCGCGGTGCGCGGGCCTCTCACTATCGCGGCCTGTCTTGTTGCGGAGCACAGGCTCCAGACGCGCAGGCTCAGTAGCTGTGGCTCACGGGCCCAGCCGCTCCGCGGCATGTGGGATCTTCCCAGACCAGGGCTCGAACCCGTGTCCCCTGCATTGGCAGGCAGATTCTCAACCACTGCGCCACCAGGGAAGTGCGGTAGCTGCCTTTTTTGTTATAATGGTGAGCTTGAACTAGGCATTCTCTAAGTTCTGGGGACCTTCCATCCTCTTTCTGGCTTTCCTTTTCAGGACTCCCAGGAGCCATGTTGTCAGAAGTCCTGCTAGTGTCTGCTCCAGGGAAAGTCATCCTTCATGGAGAGCATGCCGTGGTCCATGGCAAGGTACAAGGCCCCCTGAGCCTTTGAGGATTAGGAACTGCTTCTCCCTGATGCTAACCTTAAAAGAAGCTGAAAGGAAGCCTTGAGGCATAGCTTGGGAGTACATCAGAGAGGAGATCAGTTTCTCCCCAGCTGGGCAAAGAAAAGACAGGTCTTAGGCCCTCTGAAGGGCTTCTCTGGCCCACCCAGTAAGAGAGCAAAAAGATGACATGGAAAGCCCCGTGGGTGGAATGAGGCCACTTAGGAAGTGAGCTTCGGTGGAGAAGAGAAGAGGTTTAAGGACTAAACTCTGGGGAAAATGAATAGGATTCTGCAAAGGAGTCTGAGACATGCATTGTCTCATTTACCTCTTACAACTGCCCTCTGACATTAAACTTTTATTGTCCTATTTTGCAGACGTGGAAGCTGGGACTTAGGAGGGGATCGGTAACTTGATCAAGGTCCCGTACACCTCAGTAGAGCTAGGAGTGAACCTAAGTCTGCTTGAACCCAAAGCCATGCTTTTTCCACTCTTTCAAGCTGTCGTTTTTCATATTTTTAACTTATATTTATCTTTGAAAACATGGTGATTATGGGGAAGCCATTCCTTGGTGTTGAGAACGTGTGAAATTTTACGTGGGGAGGGCAAATATAAGTAGGTATTAACTCCTAATTGATTGGTAGTGGCTGTGCCTAGGCATGTGGGAGAGGGTGCCAAGGTTGATTAGCAGTGTCTGCCAAGGGCATAGGTGAGAGTGGCCTGTGTGCTAGTATTTGCCCTCTCTTCTCGGCTCATTGACAAGGGCCCCTTTTTCCTAAGACAGGAGCCATGCTTGTTGCCAACCACCCTCAGGCTAACTGCTTGTGCCCTTTATTCTATAGGTAGCACTGGCTGTGGCCTTGAACTTGAGAACATTCCTCCGGCTTCAGCCCCACAGCAATGGGAAAGTGGGCCTCAACTTACCCAACATTGGCATCAAGCGGGCCTGGGATGTGGCCAAGCTTCAGATGCTGGACACCAGCTTTCTGAGTAAGTACAGGGAGCAGGAACCAGGTGCGGGAAGAGCCTGGGCCCTGAAGAGAAGGGGAAGGAGGACAGCTGGGTTGTCATCCCAGGCTGTCCCCTAGGGACCAAAAGCCAGCCACTCTGGGGGTGTTTTCTCTCCTGTCCCCATAAAAATAGCTTCACTTATTTATTAATTTTTTTTAAATTTAAAAGCATAAAATGATGCACTAGGTCTATGTGAGCCGTTGGGACAGGTCATCAAGGCCTACTGTTGAGTGAAAAAACACAAGATGCAAAACAGCACGTATAGATTAAGTATCAGTGGGTATGTAAATGCAAAGAAGAGGCCTGGGAAGATATATATCCACTGACAATGGTGATTAGTTATGTCTTGGAGGGTCCTACAGTCGGGGAGTGGACAAAGGGAGCCTCCCTTCTACAATGTTGTTTTAACAAAGAGAATGTTTTGGTGTTTTGTGCGATTGAAGATCGTTAAAAATAAAAGTAACTTATGTTACTGGAAAATATGGTCAATGCTGAGACGTTGCCAGGGAAAAAAAATCCCCAATTATCACTGCCTCCCACTCCACCCCCCCAGGACAGCGCTAAGCATTTTGGTGTTCATCCTTCTGGGTTATTTCCTGTAGACCAGTAGTTACACTGATTGATTGAGATAGGGAGAGAGCTTGTTTTTTACCCAAAATTGGATCAAGCCACATAAACTTTTTTTTTTCTTTTTTCTTCTTTTTTTTCCTTCTTTTTCTTTTTGTTTCTTTCTTTTTCTGTTTTCTTTTTCTTTTTTTTTTCCATATAAACTCCTTAGAAGCGTGTGGGATTTTTCCCTTCTTCAATATATTGGGGCTCTTTTCCCATGCCAATAAATAAAGGCCTCTGTGCTCATTTTGCTAGTGTTGGGACTGTTTTGTCCACTCCTGAGCAGACACGGTTCGTTCATCAGCAGAGTGACTGTCTGCAGCAAAGCTGCGGTGTGTTCTTCGCTGTCAGTGTCTCCTGTCTGGGCTGACGCCTCGTCCTTTGGAACAGTGTCTCCCAGCCAGGGTGGGGCAAGTGAGACTCCTCCAGGGGCCTTTTCTTTTTAAAAATTAATTAATTAATTAATTAATTATTTTTTAATTTTTGGCTGCGTTGGGTCCTTGTTACTGCATGTGAGCTTTCTTTAGTTGCGGCGAGCAGGGGCTGCTCCTGATTGCGGTGCGTGGGCTTCTCATTGCGGTGGCTTCTCTTGTTGCGGAGCACGGGTTCTAGGCACTCCGGCTTCAGTAGTTGTGGCATGTGGGCTCAGTAGTTGTGGCTCGTGGGCTCTAGAGCTCAGGCTCAGTAGTTGTGGCGCACGGGCTTAGTTGCTCCGCGGCATGTGGGATCTTCCCGGACCAGGGCTTGAACCCGTGTCCCCTGCGTTGGCAGGTGGATTATTAACCACTGCGCCACCAGGGAAGCCCCAGGGGCCTTTTCCAGACGGTTCCCTGTCCCCCATGAGAATCAGTCCACAGCTAGTCACTCAGCCACTCCCAAACCCTGCAGGGAGATGAAGGAAGAGTTGAAAACCCACAATTGCAAGCAAGCCTCAGTCCTGCCTTGAGATCCCCGGGGAAGGTTTTTGTTGTTGTTGTTTTAACAGTACAGATGGCTTCCTGGCCGTGCCCCTCTCCTATGGAGAATCAGTAGTGGTGGTAGGTGACCTGGCGTGTGTATTTGGGTGATTGCAGGGACAGCCTCAGTTCAGAGCCACTACTTTGGAGCAGCCTGGCCCTTGCTCTCCGTGCTACCCCAGGCCACTCAGCCTGGCCGGAAGCGTTCCATGAGAACTGGCTGCTGCTTTTGCATGTCAGTAGCATGGATGGAGCAGCCAGGTGTGGTGGCACACGCCTCAGACCACCTGTCTGAGACTCCCTGTGTGAGCCTGGGAGGGTCACTTACCGCTCTGAGCCTCTGCGAGCAGAGTCGTGATGCCTGGGAGGGCTGCTCTGAGGATCCCGCAAGGTGGGAGGTGGGTGGAGGCTGTGATCTAGAGTGTAGTCCATTCACAAGGGCTCGTTAGGCTACTTCTCCAAGGAGACAAAGGGGATCTGAACCTTTTGGTGTCAAGTTTTCTACTAGGTTGCCAGGGTCTGCCATATTTTTCTTCCAGTGTTTTTTTGTTCCCTCCTAATAGTTCTAAACATATTGAACATTTGGGCATTTATGTGTCCTGGTTTTATGTGCGTGTCCTGTTCTCACTAATTATGTTTTGGGAGAGGGAAATATTGGGGAAATAATACTGCCTTTGGTTTTGATTTTGTACCGTGGAGTTCAGTCCTAGGCCTTTGAGTGATTGTGTGTGCATGTGCGTGTGTGTGCTTGTGTGTGTTTGAAAACTACAATTAAGCCCTTACTATGTGCCAGGAGCGGTGCTAAGGATACTCTGTACCTTATTTAAACAACCCTGGGAGGATGTACTGCTGTTATCTCTGTTTACCAAGGAGGGAAACCGAGGTGCAAATAGATTAAGTCACCTACTCAAGGTCACAGTAACTGGCACAGTCAGGGCCCAAACCCAAGTCCGCCTGCCTCCCAAGCCTGCAGTCCCCTGACACCCTCGGCTGTGGTGCTCGGACCCTGAGTCCATGTCCATCCAGATGCTGACTCCCGTGACTGCTCAGCCGTTTGTATTCTGGTGTCTATAAACGCCCCGAGGCCCTCTCACCCACCCGCTTGCACTTGTTTGTGCCCATGTGACAGAGCAAGGTGACGTCACAGCACTCACCCCGGAGCAAGTGGAGAAGCTGAAGGAGGTGGCGGGCTTCCCCGAGGACTGTGCCGACCACGAGCACCTGGCTGTGCTGTCCTTCCTTTACTTGTACCTGTCCGTCTGCCAGAGTCAGAGGTGTGTGCGCGGTCGGGGCAGGGAGTCCGGGTGCAGCCTGCCCCGGAAACTGAGCCAGGGTGGCTGTAGTTTTGGCTGCTGGACGACGCACAGGCTCCTTCCCAGGCTCTGAATAACAGCAGCTGTCCTCGCCGCGTGCCAGGAGCCGTGCTAGACCCTGTATGTATGGTCTGCTTTCAGTACTCATGGCAACCCCACGAGAAGGACGCTCTCCTCATTTTGCACAGGGAGAAACTGGGACCCAGAGAGATAGAGACATTCAGGGCCACACAGCTACTTAGTTAAGTGGTGAGAGCTGGGAAATCAACTTACTTCCCTTCAGTGTCAACGCCTGCCTTTTTAACCCCACACTGCCTCCTCTGGCCTCTTCGATTCAACCAAAGCCAGATTCCATTCTCAGATCTGCTGTGTGTCTTCTTCAAGCCATGCCCAGAGAGGCACCCTTGTTCCACATCCCACAGACTCCAGGGGAACTCCGTGATTAGCAGAGTGAAGCCTGTGTTATGATAAGATCTGGGTTGTCTGCTCTCTCGGGAAAGCCGGCTCCTAGAGGGGGACATTCCTGCTGAGGTGGTGTCACATGGTGACAGAGGGCACGGGCTGAGGGTCAGACGGCGTTGGTTCACACCCCAGCGCGACCATTTACTAGCTTGTGTGAGGTTCTTACCCTTCCTGAGCCTCAGCTTCCTCACCTGTAAAATGGGGGTGGTAATAGCACCTACCTCGTAGGGTTCCTGTGAAGTTAAATGAGTTCATTTACTTAAAGTGTTTGATTCAGAGCCTGGCACGTAGCTTGATAAATGTTAGCTATTATTATTATCACCTTCCTCAGAGAAACTATCAGAGGATTAGAAACATTATACATGAAATGGGCCTAGCACTGTAACTGGCACACAGTGCGTGTGCATTGTGATTTGTGGTCCAGGACCCAAAGGGAAAGCCTCGAGGCGCAGCCCTTCACTCGTGCAGCAGACGCTGGCTAAGCGGCCACTGGGCCCGGGCGCTGCGCTGCGGACACATTCAATCGCGTCTTGACACTTGCTGTCCAATGCCGGGGTTTTCACCTTGAGAGGGGCGTGTCCCCTTCCGGGGTGAGGGCGGGGGACACATTCCAGAATCTGATGTGGGTGGGGTGGGCATGTGCAGTTTGAAAAGGCAGATTCAGTCTTATAATGTTATATTTGGAGAACGGGAAGAATGCTTAATGGAAATGATAGAACCTGACGTCTGACGGTTCTCGCTGGGGGGGAAGTAGAGGTAAGATGCAGCGATTGGGAACTCTCCGCTGATCCAGAGCAGGCCTGTGTTACACGCGGCTGGGAAACGCTGTCCTGTGGGAGAGGCATCCCATGAACACAGTGTCAGCGCCCAGGGGGATCATTTGAGGACGGTCTTGCAGGATGGGTAGGAATTCCCCTGGAGGAGAAAGGGGTGCAGAGCTGTCCTGGGCAGAGGGACCAGCCTGTGCTGAGGGCAGGGCCTTGACAGAGCCTTGCTTGTGTGGGGAGAAGGAAGGAGTTTACAGGAATGGTCGGTGGATCGCGAGGCACTTTTAGGAAGGGCTCCGGTTGGACAACAACGTAGTGACTTAAACGATCCTCTACCTATTTTCAAGTTGTCTGATTCACCATGAGTTCCTGCCATCCAACAGGGGTGGCTTTGGGGTTGGGAGATCTCCCTGAGGTCAGAAAACTGGGCCAGACACTTAGAGTCAGGCCCTGCCCGTGTCCAGTCCTGGGTCTAGGCCGCCGGTTCAGCGCTGGCCCCTCACGGCCCTTCAGGAGAGTCAGGCTCTGCTGCCTGCTGTGTTTCAGAGCCCTGCCCAGCCTGGACGTCACCGTGTGGTCGGAGCTGCCCACCGGGGCCGGCCTCGGCTCCAGTGCCGCCTACTCCGTGTGTTTGGCAGCTGCCCTCCTGACTGCGTGCAAGGAGATCCCAAACCCGCTGAAGGATGGCGAGGCCGCCAGCAGGTAATCAGGCCCTTGCCTCGCTCCTTGTCCTGCCTGGGCTCCGCACCCCGCGCCGAGAGGAGAGAGGTGTCCCTTGGCCACCTTACAGCTGAGGACGCTGGGGGGCAGGGCGGCCACACAGCTAGTGATGGCAGAGCAGGATCTGGACCCGGCGGTCTGAATCCAGAGCCTGAGCTCTTTGCCCCCAACCCCCCACCCCTCCTTGCCTCCTTGGGGTTCAGGTGCCCGTGATTTGGTAGAAAGAGCCTGAGCCCGGATGTAGAGGGCAATGCATCAGAGGAGGCATCGGGCCCCCCTGCCATCGACTCGCTGAGGGACCTTGGCCAGCCTGCTGCCCCCCACCCCACCCTGGGAGCCTCACTCAGTGCCCTTTTCTGTAAATGGCGATACGGACACCCGGCGGGTGTTGCCAGCTGGTACCAAATGGTTATGAAAAGCAGTGTAACATGCTGAGAAATAAACATAGGAGGAGTGTCCGTCAGGTCAGGGCGTCTCCCCTCCCGTGGGTCCTCGATCCACCAGTTCGCAGCGTCTCCTCCGCGGCTTATTGTAAGTCACTGAGGCTTGTCCAGACAGGGCTGCCGGCGGACTGTTTCTGTTACTTGGGGAAACTTGAGAAACCGGCCCGAGCGCAGATAACGCAGTTTGCCCTGGGAGTTGGGGATGAGGCCCCAGCATCCAGCCTGGCAGCGTCTTGGTGAGGCCTGCCCTGGGCCCCCATGGCTCCGGGGGGCCCTCCCGCTGGGGGGCCTTATGCACCAGCCACGTGGGCCCAGCTGTGCTGTGTCGGGGGCTCTGCTGGCTAAGCCCGGAGGTCGCTTTGGTCCCCGTGGCCACAGCAGGTGTGGGGCTGTTGATGTGACTCCTGGTCCAAATTCCCCAGGGCTGCTCTGAAGGGCTCGTGCGCTGGAGAGAGGCTGGGGCGGGGTGGGGGCGGGGTGGGGGGAGGGGAGAGGGGCCCGCGGAGGGGAGGTGGCCGTGGGAAGGATCCGCAGGTAATGAGCAGGTAATGATTGCACCTGCGGGGGATGCGAGGCGGCTATTCTCCAGAATGGTTTTCAGGAATCTCAGGTTTGCCAGTTAACTAGCTTCTCTCTGGGGCCCCATTTCCTCATCTGAAAGTGAGGGGCAGCACCTGTGATCCCTTGGGTGGGGGGAGCTTCTAGCTTTGACATGTGCTGATGCCGAGATAAGACAGTGACTCAGGACGGAGGCTTCAAGACAGCCGCTCATTACTGTGTGCTGATCGCTGATTCTAGCCCAAAGCAGTGAAGGCCGTGTTGCCCTGGGTGTCCCGAATAGACACCTGCCCACAGGCCGGCCAACTGGCTCTGCCTTTCAAAGGATATGGGTGGTTGTGTGTGCGTGCGTGCATGTACACGCCTGTGGGTGAGCCAGTGTCCAGTGTGCATGTGGGTGTGGTCTTTCTCGTGCTGCTTCCTTCCACCCAGTTCTCCCACCTCCCCTGAAGACCCATCATTGCTTCTCAGAAGCTGTGAAGAGAGCAGACCCACCCACCCTGCCCCCCAGCATTTCCCAATCGGAAGGAAGACTCGAGTTTGCAGAGCGGGCCAGGTCCTGGACTATGTTCAGCTACCCCTTCCCCACCTCACTGGCTTGCTCGCTCACTTTTCCGTCCTGGAAAGGGCCAGTTCTTGTCCAGTTCCAGGCGTAACACAAGCAGCACGGCCTCGGGCTGGACTGCTCTCCCGCTATGTCTTGCCTCACTGACCCACCTCGTCCCTCAGCCTCTCCATTCAGAACAGGGTGTGCCCCGTCCAGCTGGCATCGCACTTCCCAGAGGCTGTAGTTAAGTTCTGGTGGCTTCCTGACATGTGCTCTGTATTAGACTCCAAGCTGCAAGCAGTTAAGGACCACGTCTGTGTGGGCTTAGTCACAGGCACATAGTAGATGCTCAATAAATATTGGACAAGTGAGTGAGTCTCGTCGGCACCAAAAAGGTCAGTAGTTAACGAGCTCAGGCTTCCATTAGCGGATGCGGTTCTGATGTCGTGGTGAGTGGTACTGTGATCTGAGCCTCGGTGTCCTCTGCTGTAAGAAAGGGGGTGGTAATGGTACCTTCCCTTTTGAGTTGTTGTGATTGTGAGGATTACAGATGGTCCATTAGAGAAAGCCTTTAGCGCAGTGCTTGGCCCTGGGTAATCAGTAGCTTTGAGCAGTGTTAACTCACTATGAATCATAGCCTCACAACCACCGTGTGAGTCTCAGGTCCCTAAAATCCTCATCTGACAGATGAGGAAAGAGACTCAGAGGGGGTGATTGACTTGCCCAAGGCTCCACAGCAAAGGGGTGGGTGGACCAGGCTTGGAGTGATTCCAGGTGCTATGATCCCAGGTGGCCTCTTTTTCCGGAGCACATACTCTCCCCTGGGCATTTTACAAAGCACCTGTGTGTTTTTCCATCCCACAAAATCCTCTGTGAGGTAGACATCTTTACCCCTATTTCCCAGATGAGAACACTGAGGGTCGGAGGTGACGCAGTTGCTCAGGGATGCCCAGTGAGTCAGCGGCGGGATGGGGTTCACACCAGCTCCCTGCTTGATTCCCAGCTCAGCTGCACAAGCCCCGGTGGCTTCTGCCGTTTCACGGGGCAGGGGCTTGACAGAAAGGAAACAAGAGCTGAGAGAGAAGGTGGGGCAGTGGGGCTGAGCACTTGCCCTCGTTCGATACTCACATGTTTTGGGTCTGTTCACTTAAACCGTCACTGAGTCCGCATCCCTTCTGGGGAGGCACCGTGGCCGCGGGCTGGGGAGGGATCCAGAGATGACCCACATTCCACACCCCTGCGCTGAGCCTGTGAGGAGGGAGGAGTTACCATCCTACAGAGGAGGAGAGTGAGGCTCAAGAGAGGGCAGGCAAGGGGCCCAGAGTCAGTCAGCTCGTAAGAGGCAAAAAGCAGGATCCCGTGAACGCAAAGCTTTGGCTCTTTTCGCTGCACCAGGCGAAGAGGCATGCTTTAGGGCGTGCTCTTTAGCCGGAGAGGTTCAGAACTGTTTACTTTTCTCTTCTTTCTGAGTTCGGCGGCCCAAGCCCCTTTGCCTTTTGGTCTCCAGCAAGCCCAGCCTGTGACCCCTGCCCTCTGCTGCCCTCGGTGACCCCCAGCCCCCTATTCACCACCATGGACAGTAAAGACGAACCTCTGTGTCTCCTTCAGGTGGACCGAGGAGAACTTGGAACTAATTAACAAGTGGGCCTTCCAGGGGGAGAGGGTGATTCACGGGAACCCCTCCGGAGTGGACAACGCCGTCAGCACCTGGGGTAGGTGCTGCCTCGGGCCTGTGTTCTTTATTTTTATTCTTCTAGAAATTCTTAGGACAAGCGTAGCTGCCCAGGCTCTGTGGGTTTGGGATGAGCAGCATCAGTGCGTTCTGAGGAAGATGCCATTTTCCTGGTGGGAGGGGAACGGGGGGTGTCTCAGGGCCTCGCACCTCCTGGATCCGAATCTTGGGGGGTGGGCCTGGGCCTGGGAAGCTACGGTTTCAGTGGGACCCCCAGCCCCAGGGGTCCAGATGGTGACGCTGCGGAACCATTGCTGTGGGGTCTGCAGACTGCACCAGCCGGGCTCCCCTCCGGTGAGGACGCCTGCGGTGGTCCCACCTCCACCCCATCGCCGTGCAGCCCGTCGGAGGGAAGCTGGATGCCTGGATGTAAGGGAGGGACCCCAAGTCCTGGGCGCAGAGCACCTTTGCGCCCTCCTGGGCCTTTGCTGCCTGAAGCTGAGGTGCCTAGTTACGGGGTTGAGTCTAGTTGTGGTGACACTGTACCCCTACCCCAAACCCAGCCCCTTTCCCAAGAGGCACGGATACGGAGCTTTTCCTACGACTCTGACCCACTCTTTCTTCTCTTCAGGAGGAGCGCTCCGATACCAGCAAGGGAAGATTTCATCCTTAAAGAGGTAATTCTGGGGGAGCCGCAGCTTCCGCGTCTGGCAGGGAAGGGGGACCCCATTTCTTTGGGAGGGAGGGAGGGGCACGTGCCCCTGGGCGTCCCCTCCCCTGTGTGGTCCCGCAGGGCGTGGGCCGCGAGGAAGCCGGCTCTTTCCTCTCCACTTCAGCTCTTTTTTTTTTGGCTGCGCCACGTGGCTTGTGGGATCTTAGTTCCCTGACCAGGGAGGATTGAACCCGGGCCCTCAGCAGCGAGAGCGCAGAGTCCTAACCACCGGACTGCCAGAGAATTCCCCACTTTAGCTCTTAAATTGCCGAGAGATCAGAGGGGGAGGTCATGCGAGGCTGCGCCATTCCGCTTCCAGGAAGTGGCTGTTTCCCCAGACCTTTGTTCAGTTACCTGTTCATCTGTTCAGTTACCTGTTCGTCCGTCCATTTGTTCAGTAAACAAGAACTGATACCTTCCTCTGTTCCAGATGACACTGCATTAGGGCCTAGGGGTATAAAGATGAATCTCAGACATAGTCCTGGGCAGTTAGGGACAGACATACACACACAAGCCACCAAAAGACAACGTGGGAGTTGCCATAGTGACGGCACCATGGCCAAGCAAGACCGGAGCCCGCGGCAGGCTCGTGGGAGTCTGAGTGGAAGGGACATTTAGCAACTTTCATATTTCCTTCCGCCCTCCCGCTGGAAGCATTGGAATTATAGACATGTGTATTAAATTCCAACATCCTCTGTTCTGTTTGCATTCAGTGTGGAAACGTCAGGGGCAGGTGTGAAGCCCATGGCCAGCAGGAGCAGGTGCCTCCTGGCTCTTCCCTGAGCCCTCCATCAAGTTGGGGGGGGCAGTGGTTGTCCCAGGGTGCTCTGCTGCCTCGGGGGGCCTTTCCACACTCTCAGGGTCCCAGGGCTCCCTGTCACCTTCTGCAGCCAGGGTGGTCTTCTTGGCAGCTGGACAGCAGGTCCTGGCCCTCTGCCTCTGCCAGCTGG
The DNA here is from genome assembly GCF_028023285.1 of Balaenoptera ricei. Lineage (NCBI taxonomy): Eukaryota > Metazoa > Chordata > Mammalia > Artiodactyla > Balaenopteridae > Balaenoptera > Balaenoptera ricei. The sequence continues at coordinate 18,713,493 of NC_082652.1, read as the reverse complement.
GCCACTCCGTTCGGGGCTCAGTGACCTGGCAGGCCATGGTGCGGACTCCTTCTGCCTGCACCTCTGGCATCTTCCCACCCCTGCTCTGTCAGCTTCTGGGAGCCAAGCCTGCCTTTCTGAGGCCCCACAGCAGCGTTTCTTTAGCCTTAGCGCTGCGGACATTTGGGGCTGGAGAATTCCTTGCAGTGGGGCCGGTCCTGTGCAGCGTGGGATGTTTAGTAGCATCCCTGGGCTCTGCCCACCGGATGCCCGTAGCACCTCCCCTGTCTCCCAGTGTGACAACCAAAGATAGCTCCAGACACTGCCACCTGTCCCCTGGAGGGCAAGGCCCCCTGGGTGACAACCACTGCTCCACACAAAGGAGGGAGCGGAGCCATTTGGGGGCTCGGGACAGCTTCCTCCAGCTGCTTGTGGAAGCGATGGCAGGGGGGCCTTGTGCCCAGGTGGCGGCTGGCCCTGCCAGGTGGACCGAGTCCATGTGCAGTGAGAGCAGGAGCGAGGGCGGGATGCAGAGGTTTGTGGGCCCGGGCCTGCCCTCAGCCCACGGGCTTTTGGAGGAGGCAGTCACGACTGTGATCCTCGGCACACAGGTGTCCTCGGGGTTCTGAGGCTGTTGGGGATGACAGTCATCGTCAGGCTGCAGATCTGGGGAGTCCTTCACGGGGCAGGGGCAGGTCATTCACTCTGTTTCCTGCGAGCCTGTTGTATCCTAAGCCCTGAACTGGGCCCTGGGGACAGAAGATCAATGCAGATGTGGCCGGGCACATGCATGGCCTATGGGGGGAATTAAGAGCTGAGCGCCGGAGGGTTTCCCAGGCACGGGGAGGCGGGGGGAGAGGCCCCAAGGTGCGCACAGTGGCCGGTGGTGGTGGCGGGGTGGTGGCAGATTCTCTGGGGTCCACAGGCTCGAGTTTGAGCCCAGCTCTGCCATTTGCCTGCTGGGGGCCCTTAGGTGAGTTACTTCTCCTGAGGCCTCTGTCTTCTCGTTTATGTAACGGGGATCTGGGGCATGAAATCAGAAACGGTATCTATCAAGTGCTTATTCACTCCTTCCTGACCAAATTCATTCATCCAGTCTACAAATATCTCTGAACAACTACTGGGTGCTGGGGCCTTAGCAGGGAACCCAAAGTCCCACCTTCACGGAACTCCCACTTTGTGGGAGGACAGCCCACAGACAGATGTCTCTGTAAGAGCACGGCAGGCCATCCCCACGGCCTTAGGACACATAAAGCAGAGTGAGGGCTGGAACGTGAAGGAGGGAGTGGGACAGGCTGATGGAGGGAAGCCCCTAACCAGACGGCATTTGAGCAGAGCTGCCGAGGCAGGTCCCTGGAGGAGGAGACGCACGTGCAAAGGCCCAGAGGCAGGAGTGTTCCTGGCGTGCTTAGCAGCAGCCAGGAGACCAGGGTGGCTGAGTGGAGTGAGCTCCAAGGGAGGGCAGAGATGAGATGAGGCTGAGGACATAGCCAGGCCCAGATCACTTACAGGGCATAGCCCCAGGTGGTGGTCACTGGATGTCATAGGAGCCTGAGTTTTGTGGGGCCCGCAGGGCTAGCAGCAGGCCCGTTTGCAGAGGACTTTATCTGAGAAAGATGAAGATGTGATACCCGAAGTTCTCCCACCCCGATGGATGGTGACACAGAGCGGCCGACCTTTGCTGCCGGCCACAGGGCACTGCGGCGAGCAGATGGCAGAGTCTCTGCGAAGCCAGGAGGCCAGACTCCACATTAATCCCGCCAATGGCTTAAAGATGAGCCCTTGCACCCCAGACCACGCCTGGTGCTTCTCAATTAAAAAAAAAAAAAAAAAAAAGCATTGTTTGCGGAGAGGATCAAGATGTGACCTCCCAGAATGCTGCCCTTTTGAGGAACGGCTTGTCTTTAAAGGGAAGAGAAAAGCCAGATAGAATGTTCATCGTTTGTAAAGTTAAAAAAAAAAAAGCCGGTCTCCAAGGCTGAGAATCGATATTAATTTCATGGGCTTATGGGCGGTGAGATCAAGCAGGTTTCTGACAGCCTTTTCCAGCCCTGTTGGATTTTACAATCTTGATCTGTGAAAAGAAAAGCGAATAAACGTGTCAGGGGCCTGTCCGTCTCCAGCTGTCTCTGGCTAGAGCTCATCCACATTCTCCACGCTCTGTCCCTGGCCTTGGAGCAATGCTCTGAAAGGCAGGTTGGGATGACAAGAAAGAGTGGCTTAAGTCCCCAAAGACAGCCAACCACAAGGACAATTGGGGTTGTGGCTTTAGGAGGGATTAGAAAGCCCAGAGGGCAGATGAGGACAACGGGGTCGTGCTGGAGAGCCGGCTGACCGTGGCCACCCCAGGCCCTCCGTTCTCCTACCTGGGGGTGACTGACTTCCTCTAACCACACCTGGTATCATACCAGGGCCACCGGTCTGGGCACTGTCGAGGCGGGGCAAGAACTGGCTCAGAGCGCTGGGACCCTGACCCTCCCGTAAGGCTGCCCTCCCGTCGTGTTCCTGTGCCCCCTGGAGCATCCTTCTTCCCCATGCCCCCTCCATGACCCATCCCTGGTCCTGTGGCTTTTTCTTTTCGACTCTCCAGTGCCCTCCTCTCCAGCTCCCTGCGGTGGCCCACAGGACAGACCCTCGGCCCCTTCTTGTACCCTTTGGACTTCCAAGTCCACATGTGCCAGGCCCTCCGTGTGCATGTTCGCTCGAGGTTGAATGAATGAGTGAGTGAGTCACAAGCCAAAGGAAAATGTCCGTCCGCCCAGGGGCCAAAGCAGGGATGCAGCTGTAGGCGGTGGTGGGCACCCCAGGGTGGGGGTCAGGACCTGTCTCCGGCCTGCCGTTGACGTCACCTCCCCGGGCCTCTGCTTCCTGCACTGGGTCAGGGTGGGGCGGAGTACAGGCGGGCCCCCAGCCCTGACCCAGCTGCCCCGTCCTGGGCTCACCGTGGACCCTCTTCACCCCCCAGGCCGCCAGCTCTGAAGATCCTGCTGATCAACACCAAGGTCCCCCGCAGCACCAAGGCCCTGGTGGCCGGCGTCAGGAGCAGGCTGCTGAAGGTGCCGCTGGTCCCACTCCTGGGCGGGTTCCCGGCAGGGCCGCGGCACTCACGTTTGGGTGTCCAAGCCCTCCCTCTGCCTCGTGGGTCAGTGGAGGGGGGTGGGGTGGAGGGGACCTGGGAAGGTGCCGTCCGTGCATACCCCCGCCGGGAGGCAGAACAGGGATTGTTAGACGTGCTGGCTTTGCAGTGAGAACCCCCGCTTGGGTCAAGGGTGGCTGGACAAGGCGGGGACCAGGCCAGAAGGAGAGGGGGTTTCCTTAGAGGGTCGGTGTGGGCCCTGGGGACACCTCCTCCCCCTGCCCTGGTGCTGGAGCAGCTGTGCAGTGTCTGCCAGCCCCCAGGCCTCATGGGCCCTCGATCCCTTTCCCTGCAGTTCCCAGAGATCGTGGCCCCCCTCCTGACCTCCATAGACGCCATTTCCCTGGAGTGCGAGCGGGTGCTGGGGGAGATGGCGGCGGCCCCGGCCCCAGAGCACTACCTCGTGCTGGAGGTAAGAGCCCGCCTGCAGGATTGGGGTCCCTCATCCACGGCGCTGTCCCAGGCAGGGGCTCCCCACCTGCGCTCAGAATCCCTGGGAGCTAAAACACAGAGGCCGGGCCTGGGCACCCATGTGTGCACCCATGAGCAAGCGTGCCTTCTTTTGAAGCCTCTTCCCAGGTGATTCGGAATAATCAAGTGAACACACAGGCAGCACTGAGGGTGGTGCCTGGCGTGTGCTAAGTACGACGGGCCAGGTTTGGGATCATGCATGTAAGGACACAGTCCTCCATAGGTCCAGGAGCAATTTCTCCCCTGGCCGCTTCTTTCCCGTGATGTTTGCTAAGTGCATCTATTCATGCAGTAGCTGTTTCTCACCTGCATGCTGTGGATCAGACATGGTCTAAAATTGTTCTCTCACTGTCAATACTCCAGCCACCACCCTGTGCCTAATTCTAGTGTAGAGGTTGAGACTTCACGCTTTGGATTTCGTCAGGCCCAGGTCTGAATCGTGGCCTCACTGGAGTGTCTTAAGAGTGCAGTGAGGCCCTGTGGGTAACACACAAGCACCATGCCCGATGAGCCACCAGCTCGGCCAGAGGGCCTGGGCTCATTCCCAGACCCGGTCCATCTGGCCCAGTGAATGGACTGCATTAAAAAGCCATCTGGCTTCCCTGCAAGAATCAGAAGATCCGGCAGCCCCAGCTGACATAGCTGTGTGGCAGCGGTCAGCTGGAGGTGCCCAGGGGGCCCCCTTGAGAGTGGCCCTGGGGTCTCCATTTCTCCGTAGTCCCCACCACTCCCTAAGTATTACCCACAGCCGCTATACTCTTTGCCTGGTGCCTCCCTGTCCCACTGTAGGCATTTGAGTCTGCAGCCCCTGTAATGAGTGGGAACTGCTACTCTCCCAAGGCTCTTCACAAATGATTCCTCACTTAGTCCTACAACAACCTACCTGTGAAGTGGATAAGTTGCCACCCTTTTACAGATACAAAAACCAAGACCTAAAGAGAATGACTTTCTCTGAGGTTGTCCAACTAGTGAGTGGCCCTGAGCTGGGAGTCACTGACTTATTTGTTTATTCCTTTAGTCAACATTTTTTTTTTTTTTTTTTTTTTTTTTTGGCCTCGTTGCACGGCTTGCGGGATCTTAGTTCCCTGACCAGGGACTGAACCTGGGCCACGACAGTGAACGTGTCGAGTCCTAACCGCTGGACCGCCAGGGAATTCCCAACAAATTTTTAATGAGTGTCTACTACAGGCCCGGTGCAGGGACTCCATCTAATTCATCTCTGGGCTTTTGCCCTCGTTCCCCCAGCCACCTCCCTCCATTCCCCCAGCCTTTGCCTGCTCATTCTCAATCCCTTTCACGTAGAAAAGAAGGGAACACAGTCTTCCCGAGTAGGAAATTAATAATGATGGAGTGCTGCCTAAAATACACCCTGTTGAGCCCCTGGAGAATGCCTCAGAACAGCACGTCGATTATACATCGTGTATATTTTTGGCTTCGGCAGCCGCTGAAATGTGCAGCTCGCCTCCCGGACAGCTCTGCGCTCAAGCCAGCGAGCTGTTCTTCTGTGTCACAGCCTGTCATCTGATCCTTGACAGATTTTGGATCAGAATGTGACAGGTGTCTGGAACCTGCCTTGGCAACGTGACACCTGGTGCTCAGGCGCAGAGAGAGGCCCCCAGAAGTTTTCCCTCCCATCCAGCCCTCGGGGCCGGTGAAGGGCACCCGAGGCTGCCACCGGGCCATCACGCCTGTCTGCTCGTTTGTCAAAAGTACTGGGGTGTGTGAGGCGGGCTGCGGGGGAGAGGCAGACCCGACCCTGCCCGACGGCTCCAGGCAGGAGAACCAGGTGGGCCTCGGCAGACAGCCCTGTGATTGGCAACCCTTATGGCACACAGGCGCTCCCAGGACCCCGGGGCAGAGCTGCATGCTGTCAAGCCACACACGGCAAGAAGTGGGTGGCGGGAGGGATGCCAAGGGTGCTCTCAGAGGCGGGGTGGATGCACGCTTCGCATCAGGCAGATCCGGCTTCCCGTGCCAGCTCAGTACCTTACTAGCTCAGTGAGCTTAGGCAAATCACTTTCTCCTCTGAGCCTCAGTTTTCCCCTTTGAAAAATGGGGATGATGGTAATGCAACCGTAAAAGTACTAACAGCAGCTGACGTTTGCCAAGCACTCACCCTGTTCCAGGCATCATGTGAAAGATACCTCATTCCATCCTCACAGCAATGAGGCAGATACTCTTACAATCCCTGGTTTACAAGGGGGGAAACTGAGGCTCAGAGTGAAAGACCTCTTCCCAAGACACACGACCAAGAAGTGGCAGAGCTGGGACCCAAACCCAGGCCCCTCTGCCTCCAGATCCCACATTTGTAACTTCCCTGCGGACCGGAGCTCATCCTCAGAGCCTCAGCATCTAGCAGGGTGCCAGCAGCATGTTGAAGGGATTTGCCAGACACCGATGGAGTAAATGAAATGTAAATAGGGAACGCCTGGGCAGTGAGGGTTGTTAGCTTTGTTATTTCATCAACCTGCATCTTGTTTGATCTGCAGGAGGGCAGGAATTTTATTACTCATAATCAAAGAAACCTGAACAAACATTTAGCAATTTCCCCCACTTGTGACATTGTTAGAACTACAAACCTGTTCTTATTCTGAAAATTGGTACCTGAGGGAGCTGTACGATGGCATATTACTTGAGACTTCTTTTCCTGCAAATGACAGAAATCCATCTCAACTAGACTTTAGCAGAAAAGGAATTTATTGGCTTATAACTGAGATGACCAGAGGGGACAGCTTCAGGCATAGCTAGATCCAGGGGCCAAAGATCTAGTCTGAAATCTCTCTCCATCTCTGTAATCTCTGACCATGTTCAGGGAAGATAACTCTGGCGGCCTACCTCTCAAGTCAACCAGTTTTAGCAGCTTCCAAGGGAAGAGGCAGAGTAAACCCTGGGAGGGATCTCATTGGCCCAGCTGGGGTCACAAGCCTGATCAGTCCCCATGGCCAGAGGCTTCTGTGGCCAGGCCTGGGACATGTGCTCACCACCAGCTCCATCCCGGCCCTGTGGGACGTCCTGCAGGAAGGAGAGGTTCTTTTATCAGTGGAGAGGGACAGTGTGCCGGGTAGTCGGAGCCATTTGCGGTCCCAAACCAGCAGCTGTCACGTGGACAGGGCGGGCAAAGGACCTCGACCTCAGGCAGGCCAAGCAGGAACAGAGACCTCTCTCCCTCAGGAGCTCATCGACATGAACCAGCACCATCTGAACGCCCTCGGTGTGGGCCATGCCTCGCTGGACCGGCTGTGCCAGGTGACCATGGCCCACGGACTGCACAGCAAGCTCACTGGTGCGGGCGGCGGGGGCTGTGGCATCACGCTTCTCAGGCCAGGTACCCAGGGGATGGGCAGGGTTCCACCTGGGCAGTTCCCTTGGGAGAAAGAAGAGGCCTCTGAATAGTCTCAGCTCTGCTATATGGCCTTGGTCAAGTGAATTAACCTCTCTGGGCCTTTGTTGCCACATTGGTAAAATAAGGATGCTGACAATCTAGTTTATGTAAGATTGTTGCCTAGATTCAAGGAGGAAAAATGCATTTAGGGAGGCTGGTGCAGGGCTTGTCCTACCACCTCCTTACCTGCCAAGCCTCCCACAGGCTTGAGAAATAACCAGGACATTGTCACCACCAACCCTACCAGCCTTGCATCCCCTGCTGTCACCTCTTGATGGGGCCACGATGCGGAATGGCCTTGCTACAAAAGAAAGGGGTCTCTTTCCTCTTAGTCTCTGGGGAAAGAGCAGGGCTGAGGATGAGGAACGGGCTTATAGCAGCAGCGCCTGTGCTGGGGTGGGAGTCACTGCTCCTTTTGGTTTCCTTTCTCTCCATCTCCCCTTCTTGGCCTCCTCCTCCTTCCTTTTCTTGTCCTGCTTTTCCCCTTTGCTTCGCTGTAAGCCCTCAGTGGCCCACAGAGGCCCCCTCCGCCTCAGTGGGACTCCCAGGCCTCAGGGAGTCACCGTGTCCTAACTTCAGGAGACCTTGACTGTGGGGACCTGAGTTCAGGCAGCTATGACGATGGCGAGAGAACATTTCTTGAGCGTGTGCGGTGTACCAGGCGCTGTGCCAGGCTCTCCACCTGCAGTAGCCCATGCCAGCCTCACTGTGACCCTTGAGGGGTAGGTCTCATTATTAGCCCCTTTCCCAGATGAGGAGACTGAGGCTCAGAGAGGGGAAGTCATTTGTCTGAGGCCCCACGGCTGAGCCAAGGCCAGGTCCGTGTGACTCGGGATTCACAACCCTCCCGGGGAGGGTGCCAGGCTCGGCATACCAACAGGAAGACCGGCCCCTGTGCCTGTGCCGTGAGCGGAGACAAACATTCTCCAAGGGAGTGGACGGTTGTCAGGGGTGACCTGCTGCCCTTCCTCCCCACAGATCTGGAGCGGCCAGAGGTGGAGGCCGTGAAGCAGGCGCTGACCAGCTGTGGGTTTGACTGCTGGGAAACCAGCATCGGTGCCCCTGGTGTCTCCATCCACACGGCCGCCTCCCTGGACGCCCCTGTCCGGCAAGCCCTGGATGGCCTCTGAGATGAAACCACCCCACCACGAAGCCCCTTCCCAGATTATTCTGGGCACTGGGTTGGCCTCTGTGCTGGCCAGTGGGCACCCAGCTCCTGACACTGACCAGGAGCCCCCCAGCCCCTCTGTGACGCCCCTCCCACTGGCCATGCCCCCCAGTCCCCGGAGTGAGTCAGGCAGCCCAGAAGCCATGTCTGTGTTCTACAACATTCTCTTGAGCCGGTGGGCAGTGGGGCCATGTGGAGTCCTCTGAGACTCAAGGGCCTCTTTCCTGTCCTCCCTGAAGTGCCCACAGACCCACAAATTCCCTGGCAGAGCTGCTTGGATCCCAGATGCAGGGGTCTGGTTCCCAGAGCAGCAGGCCTTCTCCCTCCCTCCACCTCTGCTCACCTCCCCCAGGAAGCCTTCCCAGGCTGTTCTCTCCAGCTAGATTGTGGGTGCCCCCAGGGAGTGTCCGGGTGGTGGTCTTTGCCTTCTACCCTGCATCCCGAGGGTTGGCCAAAGGCAGGGTTGATGTTCAGTTTCTTCTGGTCTGAACCCAAGGGGTTTGCAGAAAAGATGGCAAAGGGGGGAATAAAAAGATCTTGAGTAAACAGTGCTTCACTCGTGTCCAGAAAGATGGGGGAGGGTCTGGTAGTCTCCAGCTGCCCACACCTTCCTCTCCTGTCCTGTCCCTTCTCCAGCCACTTTGTCAGTGGAAAGAAAGGCTTTGGGTCACTTGGTTGTGTGTCTCGGGGGATGGGGCGGGGTTTCCCCAGATGGCCCTGGCCAGACAGGGACGGATGCCTGGACATCAGGCTCTCAGCCCTTCAGCAGAGCTCCAGCCCGCTTTTCCAAAAAGGGGAATTTTAAGCTTCCTTGCTTCTCAAATCGTGAGTACCCACTAATTCGCAGACTTTTTAAAGAAATGGAAACAAACCTGCTGTAGGTCAGGGAATATTCCTTTCTTTCTAAAATTGACTGGGGGTGGGAAAGAGACTTGCGCACTGGTAGCCAGTGCCTGGTACCTGCTGGCCCTGTTTGAACTTTATATCGCAAGTCAAGGCTCTTTATGAAATGGCAGGATCCATACAATAGCTCTGGTAGCTAGCACATTGCCACTGGAAGCTCTGGAAGCCCTGGGTCTGCAAGAGGCTGGACAAGAAGTTTGGGGGGCTGAGGCAGGGAGTGCAGGATTTGGTTAAAATGGCTCTGTGCTTCTGCCCTTGACCACTAGGGGGCAGCTGGCTTCTTTCCCAGCATCTTCACGGGGAGGGTGAGTAGGAGCCAGCCTTAGAGCACAGTCTGTCTGCCCCCCACACCACGGTTCTCTCTCCAGGTTCTGCCTGGGGTCACTGCCAGGAATCTGAGGGCGATAAGAAGAACATCTGCCCCAGCTTAACATGTGAAAATGGCCCTAGCATCACTGATAGGGGTTGTCTGCCTCTGCCCTTCAAAACAAATAATGCATAAAATGATAATACTGAGGGCTTACCATGTATGGGGCGCTGTTCTAAACACTGTTCCTCAGTCATCTCTTTTCATCTACCCCAATCTTGGGGAATAATTGCCAGTCTCAGTCCCATTTTACAGATCGGGAAACTGAAGCTCAGAGAGGTTGAGTAACTCGTCCAAGGCCACACAGCTAATCAGCGTCCAAGGCAGGATTCCAACTCAAATGGTCTGACTCCAGCCCCTGCCCTCAGCCCCTATGTGCTTCTGCCTGGACACAGGTTTGTTTTGATTCTTGCTGTTTTCCACGCTTGGGCTCCTGATTTCCTCTGGACTCTGATGTACGTGGTCAGAGTGGGGCTTGGGCCTGGGTGTTTTTTGAAAGTTCCCCATATGGTTTGAATGAGCACTCAGGGTTGCAAGATGCTTTCTCAGGGATGAGGCTGGTTGGCAGCATTTCTACACTGCAGGAGGCGGGCCTGAGAGGAGGGTGTCCAGAGGCTGAGGCCCCAGAACCTACCTGCTCCTTGAGACGCTCCCTCTTCCTCACTCCCTGGGGACCAGGTGTCACTCCTGGAGCAGAAGCCAACCCGTTGCCCCACTGAAGCAGCCACCTGGCGTGCCTTGGCCTGCAGGCTCTCACCCCAGCCACCGTCACCGGCCACCATATGGGCCTAGTGGCCCCCACTCCTGGCCACCTGTCTTTGATATAACATTTGTACACGATTTGCATTTGTAGCCTCGCCCTTCTCATTGCCTAGCGTGGTGGTTCTCTCTCCCAGCTGCGCCTGGAAACCACCCCTGAATGCCTCGCCCCACCCCCAGCTGTTCTGATTTAACAGATCACGGCGGGACTCAATCATGGGTAGTTTGCACAAGCTCCTAGGTGACTCGAATGTGCGGCCAGGGCTGAGGACACTGAACTAGATGACACCTAAGGTCATTTCTGCAGCCTTCACGGCACTGAGAGCTCGCCTCTGCCTGGGCCCCCGTTCGGCTCTGCCAGCCACTAGCCACATGACCTCGGGCAAGCCAGTCCACTCTTGGGGCCGTAAGCTCCTCATCGGGAAGATAGAAGTAATAGTAATGCTCACCTTATAGAGTTTCATGAAGATTGAATGAGAAAATGCACGTTAACGCCTTTGGCACGGTGCCTGGCACAGTGTAAGCGCTCAGTAAACGCTCATTATTTTAACTGTCCTGAGCTGAGAGACAGGGTGTCTCTCAGAGCCCAGAAATGGTGCACAGAGCTGGTTAGACGCACACAGCGCCGTCTGTTCAAAGCCCCTAGGTGGAGAGCCCCGGGGTCGCAGTTCGAGAAACACAGCGAATGCCAACTGGCTTTCCGGCCTCCTGGCTTCCTCCCCAAAGAGGCGGTGATGTAGCCCCAAGCCCTCTCCGGCTGCGGGAGGACGGCAGTTTCTCAAGTCAGCATTTGGAGCGGCTCCCAGCCTCTGCAGCCAGTTGAACACTCACCCCCCACCACCAGCCAGAAGTTCGCAGGACACTGGCCCGCTCTGGCAGAGGTCTCGCGTTGGGAGACAGGCAGCAGACGTTGTGATCCACAGCAGACCGAGGAGCCGGTACAGTCACACCCATGTTCTTTCTGTCGGTGGGGATCTTTTTCTCCCTGAGACCAGCTCCCATGGATGGCTGGCAGCCTGTTGAGCCAGGCGCTGGCTGCAGGTCAGCAGGTTGGTCGGGCCCGCCCTGCCATCCCAGTGTGCTTGGGCCCATCCCTTCGCCTCTCGAAGTCCCCATTTTCATTCTTGTTCTCCTGCGAAAGCTTTTTGTTTAAAAAAAAAAAAAACTAGCAGGCACCCCCTTCCCCCGCCCTTCCTGCCTTCCAGCTCATTTTGGACCAGCTCCTTGGCTGTCTCTTAGCACCTACTGTGTGCCAGGCTCAATCATCAGCTTACGTGAGGAAGGCGAGGCCCAGAGAGGTTAAGCAATGTGCCTACAGTATGCTTTTATCTCCAGTGCCCAGGCCATAGTCACATTTCCTCCCAGTTGTTCCCCAAATGTCCAAAATCCTGTCCAGGACCACACATCTGGCTGTTATAGCCAGATGTGCCTCAGTTTCTTCACATGAAAAGTGCCAGGCAGCGTGCTAAACCCCGCAGGCGTTGTCACATTTAATTCCCACAGCAACTCTGCGGTGCCTGTAGGACAGGACCACAGTGCCTTATCTGAAACCCTGGGACCAGACGTGATTTGGAATTCAGAATTTTGCAGCTTTAGGGATAGATACCCTATGTTCCAGCCTTTGTGGTATCTGGGGCAGCGCCACTCCAGACTGCAGCGACGGGTGTGAAGGGTAAAGGTCACACACAGTGTGTCAGCCCGTGTTGCATCTGCCGACAAGTGAGTTCTGGTGCCAAGCTTCTGGGTTTCAGAGTGTCTTGGGCCGTGGGCCTGAGTGGCCCTCCCATTTTGCAGACGAGCAGATGATCCCTGAGAGAGTTCAGTGACTCACCCAAGGCCACAGATCTAAGCGGGTGAAGCCCAGGCTGGAACCCCATCTGTCAGGCTGGACACGACATCCCTCACTGCAGGGTCTGCCCAGGGCCCGTCTTTGGCCAGCGGGGTGAGAGGGCTGGGGTGTCACTACAGACTGAGGGTGAGGGGCGCTGGGCTCCAGCTGGTAAGTCAAACTGGAGTCGTCTACCATATTTGTTTCTTTCCCACGGTAAAGCTTGTAATGTGACAAACGCGGCCGTAGGAAGTGGCCCAGTCCAGCTGCTGGGCCCTCTTGAGGGGTCTGCTTCTTCCTGAAGACTGGGGGCAGAAGTGAGGGGCCATAGCCTGAGGGGGAGGGAAGGGGCCTCCCTCTCCTGCTGGGCCGCCCCTCCTCCCTCCAAGCAGCGGGAAGGGGTGGGGAGGCCGAACGCATCCATTCTCACCACACTCGTGGGCTAACGGGGAGGCCGCCTAACCACACACGTAGGGGAAGAGACGGGGGCGGGGCGGGGGGGGGAAGAGTTGGGCCTCTTTCGCAGGCTGCTCTGCCAAAACCCCCCCCGCACAGAAGTTGAGCTGGGTCTGTTCTCACACAGTGTTTTACATCTGATAAGGAAAACGTCCATTTTGATGCATTTACATAATGTATTGGCTGAGGCTGAGGTGTCCCCCATGAATGCTGATGGGGGCACACCGAGGCTTTCCTGGGATGCACCTGGCCTCCCCCCGGGCATCCTCCCTGCCCGTAGAGAAAAGGGTTGCCCTCCTCCCCACGACTGCCAAGGGCTGTAGGCAGATCCTGGCCCCTGAGCTCATGGACGATATTCATTCAGCAGATATTAAATGTGCACCTATGCATGCCAGGGACTGGGCTGGGCCCTGGGGAAGCTAGGTGACTGATGGAGCTGCTCCTGCCCTTGTAGGCCTGCTGGCCTGTGGCTCTGGATGCTTTCACGATCATTCTCTCCACCTGTACCCACAACAAGCCTGTGAGGAAAGTGTGGTGAGCCCCATTTTACAGATGAAGAAACTGAGGCCCAGAGGGAGTCCCTGCTCCAAGCCACGAAGTCAACAGGTGCAGGAACTAGGCCCTGAGATGGGTCTCTAGACACCAGTACAGTGTTCTTCCTAAGATGCTCTGGCTGTGAAGAGAAAACCAAAAGGCAGCTTGCTGTGTGACCTTAGGCAAGTCTCTTGCCCTCTCTGGGCCTTGGTTGCCCCATCCATGGAAATCATGGGGCCCGTTCACCGTGCCAGGAGCTTGCCCTTGTGCCCTCGTTTCATCTTCCCAGTGATGCCTATTTTGTGGTCTCTGAGGTCAGACAGGTCTGGCCTTGTTCTGTGGCCTGATCACCTCCAGCTGTGGGGCTTGGGGTGGCCACATCACCTCCCTGAGCGTCAGGTTCCTCGTCTGTAAAGGGGGAATACTAGGTAACAATGCGCATCAAACACTTAGCCTGGAGCCTGGTATGTGGAGTGAGTGTCCAATAAGCAGGAGCTCTTGTTATTATCAGAGGTGGGGAAACTGAGGCTCAGAGAGGTGACGGGACAGCTGGGAGGTGGCCGAGCAGGGATTGGAATGCAGCAGCGTCTGACGGCAAAGCCAGGGGCTTCCTTTGCTTTCCTTGCCGGGCGAGGCTGGGTTTTGCTGATGCGACGTCCTGCCCTAGGAGAGAGAAGATTGGGTGCTAGTACCTCCCCTGACACCCTTAGGGAGCTTCGACCAGAGCCTGCTTCCAGGAGGGGTGATGTGATAGCACACAGATGCAGGAGTCTTCATGGCTTTGATGGGGAGCGGGGAGGGGAGGTATAGTGGGACCAGAGTCACGACCCCCCATCTCCCCACCAGCCTCATGTGGTTGAGGAGAGCACTACCCACGAATTCGGAGATTTCTAAAATGCTGTGTGACTTACACTTGAGGCCTTCCCTCTCTGGGCCTTGGTTGATTGTTTCTGAGGATATTATTTTCAGCTCCATGAAAAGTACCCTGGGGTGTTCCACCTGCCCCTCAGCCCCGCTCTGAGGAACCTTACCCACCAAGGGGTCTCACATTCACAAGCCTCCAGGGGCCAGCCAGGCGACACAGAAATGCCAGGCCTGGGGGAGGGTGCAGCACCTCCACCCCAAGCTCCCGACAGGTGTTGCCTTGCAGGGTGGTAGGTCCTGAATTGCCCAACATTTCTATTTAGTTTCTGAGGAGAATTCAGACATCTGGGTTTTGGGGGTAAAATAACCTGGTTTTTAAATGCTGTCAACCAGTTTTTAAAAACCTCGAATGATCAAATCAAGCTCTTCTGCAGATGGAAAACCGCCCGGCCTTGAGACCTCTTTCAGAGCCCATCTCCCCAGGGCTCTGGAGAGTGAGCCGGGGCACCACCTGTGGGAGGGCACCCCGCCCCCAGCGGAATCTGATTACCCCCGGGCGCCCCCGCCAATGGCAGGCGGTGGGAGGAAGAGGCGGGCCGGGGCGCCAGAGGTTGGGTTGAGAGCGCTTCCCCGTCAGGCACAGATGGTATTTTTTTTTTTTATCAGTGTCAGCATTGGCTTCTTTCTGCTCTGATGAATAGATTCTAAAGAGGCAGTGACATTATTCGAGACAACAGAGGGAACAGAGAAAGGGTCAGCGACGGAGAAAAAATGGCAGAGCCAGCAGATAAAGGGGAGGCCGGAGGGGGCGGAGTGCCGCGGCTGGGGCGCCCCCCGCCCCCCATTACTGCGATGCCCCCCCAAGCCCGGCTTCCTGCAGCGGGGGCTGCGGTGCCCGCCCGGCCCAGGGCAGGGGAGGCCCAGGCAGCTGCGCGCGCGCGCCTGCTCCCTCCCGGCGTCCCGGGCGCCCATTCCGCCTTTTCAATTCGATTCAATTAGGCCTCCCCGCTCGGAAGCTTGTCTCCTCTGATATCCAGTTTAACTGACAGGGGATTAGAGCTGTTTGTATTACACACACACTCTCTCGGGCTGCTAAACCACAGGCAGGGCCCGGGGACCCGGGTTATTTATGGAACCTGCAGCACTGTTTCTCTCGACCTGCTTCCTTCTGGGGGTAGCTAGGGGGCCTGCTGTCTGCTACAACCCCACGCCTCCCTCCAGGCCTGGGCAGTAGAGCAAAAGAGCTCAGGGAGAACTGAATCTGAATCCCAGCTCTGCCACTTGCTGGCTGTATGGCTGCGGGCAAGCCTCAGTTTCTTCATCTGGCAAGTGGAGACAGCCAACTCCATCGCCTCCATTAAGGCGGGTGTAGGGACGACCTGCAGGAACAGGTGTAGGGCATTTAACACGGTGCCTGTGCATTCACTTGGCGTATCACTCAACAAATACGATTGAGGGACAGCCCTGTGCCGGGCGCTGGTCTGCGTCACTGAGGAAGGAAGGCCCCCTGTGCCTGCCTTCAGGAAGCTTACATTCCAGTGCACGAGTTGGAAAATAAACATGGACTCCCTCCCGGTGCTACATGGGCAGGACCAGGCAGGTGAGAGTGAGGATGGCGGTGATGGTGATGGAAGCGAGTACCACTGCAGGGCCTCTGCCTCTGCCGTTCCCTCTGCCTGGAGCACCCCCACCCCACCCCACCCCACCCCACCTCTCTCTTTGTTTTATTTCCAAAGTGCCGTCATTTGCTGTTACGTCACCTGTCTCCCCAGTCAATTGCCAGCTCTCCGAGGGCAGGCGCCAAGGCTGTCTTCTCACTGCTGCCCCCTCCCCAAGTTAGCACAGTGCCTGGCACATGATAAGAGTGAAGAGTGAATGAGTGAATGAATGAACGGATGGATGGATGGATGAGAAGGTAGGGAGACAGAAAGTGGCCACTCTTGCCTGCGACATGGCTACCCTCAGCTCAGGAAACCTGGCCATCCCCAAGCCCACCTCTCCAGACCACCTCTCTAAAGGGGTTTTGCTGGGTTTAGGAATGGGTGGGGGTCGGGGTCTTGGTCAGAAGGCAGGGGGCTCTTCCCTTCTTATCCTATTTTCACTCAGAGGGAAAGAAGGGCCTCCACAGACCCTCCCTCTCCCAGCAACCAGGGGCTGGGGAACAAATAGCATTTTTAAAGTCCTTTGAAGTGCTGGGGGTGGGGAGGCGGAGGAAATGTCCTCATTGTTGGGGGAAGGGTGATGCTGCCAGCACCCATCTGCATCCTTTCCTCACTCCACTTACCAGACCTTGAGGGGGCCCTGGCCCTAGGGGAGTGCAGGTCTGGACACTCATAAAATTCGGTGCAAGAGAATAACAGCCACCAGTAAATGCACACATTCCCTGTGTCAGGCTTGACGTGCAGGACCGAATTATTTCCCACAACAGTTCTCAGTGGTGGGAGTTGTCTCCATTCTCCAGAAGAGGAAACTGAGACTCAGAGTGGTGGGAGGGCAAGCCCAACATCACCTAGCCAGGAAAGGGTGGCACTGGGATGGAACCCAGGACTCTGAGGTTCAATACCTGCTTGTTCATCTAACGTCTGCTGTGTGCCAGGCACCTTCATGTCTCCAGACATCCTGAGAAGTGGGTATTCTGTCCCCCATTTTGCAGAAGGGAAAACTGAAGCTCAGCAGAGAGGTGAAAGGGCTGGCCCTCAGTCTCACAGCCTGTTAGAGGCAGGCAGAGCCAAGTGGAAACACAGGTCTGCCTGACTCCAGATCCACTCTGCAGTCTCTACCCTGCAGTTTGCTCCTCAGCTCAAGTGTCCAGGTTGTTTCAGATTTGTATTAGGCCCTGGGTAGTCAGTGAAGGGTCAGATCAATCAACCAGCAGTTGTTGGGTCCCTCAAAAGCTCCTGAAATATGACACTGTCCCTACAGGTAAGGAAGATGTCATCCAGTTGGGAGGGTGACATATTAATATGTAAAGAGTTATAAGAATTAAATGACAAACAGAAACTCTGGGCAGTCTCACAAGGGCATGTGTATGATCCACAATTCTGAGGAATTGGTCAGGGAATGTGGCCTTGAAAGATTTTTTAGAGACAGAAGTCCACATGATACGCATTACAATTACAATGAATTGATCATCATTATAATGACAAAAACCATTAATAATCACTATAATTAGGCCCCATTGCTGTTCCTATTTCACAGATGAGGATGCTGAAGCTCAGAGAGATAAAGCGACATCCCCAAGGCTGGCCAGCTGGTAAGTGAGACTCAAGGCCAGGTCCTCTGACCCCAAAGCCAGTTTCTCTCCCCCTACCCTGGGCAATCTGAGTGTCACAAGCAGGAAAGTAACTGGCCCAGGTCTAGGTGGCTGAGCTAATATTTGTTCCCAGAGCCAGCTTCTTGGCCAAGGCCTGAGTTTGGCTGGGGCCGAGGGATCAAGTAGACATACTACCTGACCTTGAACAATGTGCTGGGTGCTAGGGTCTCAGGGGTGAATGAGACCTGTCCCTGCCCTCCAGGGCTCACAGGCAGAGCCAGCTAAGCAAAATGACAATGAGAGTAAAGAGAGGCAGGTTCCGAGTTACCATGGAGCCCAGGGAGGCGTGATATGTGTCCCAGCTAGAGTGTGGGAAGGGAATCAGGGAAGGCTACCTGGAGGAGGAGGTGCCTTTGCAGAATTTTGGCTGAGCTGGGAAGTGAGCGAGGGCATTCTAGGCAGCAAAGGCACTGAGGGGAGCAGTGCTGGAGCAGGTGCAGAGAAGCCACACGTGGTTCGGTGTTCAGATGGCACCTATTGTATGAAACAGGGCCTGGGCCAATGCGAAGCAAGGTTTTTCCTAAGGGCCCTGGGGAGCCATGGTGGGTGTTAGATACGGGAGGGCAGGTCACAGTTGTGCTTTGGAGAGTCCTCTGGCTGTGGTGTTACAGAGGCAGGGGGATAAGGGGAGGTGAGAGATGGCAGTGGCTGGAAGGGAGTGGCAGCAACGGGGACAGACGGACTGGAGGTGACAGATGGAAGGATTACCCAGGTGCCCAGAGGGGCCTTTTCAGATAGTCTCCTGCCTGGGGTGGGGCCTCTTCGCTGCTTCTTTAGTTGGCATGCAAGCCCCTCGTATTAGCGTCCAAGGGCTGCTGGAACACAGTACCACACACTGAGAGGCTGAAAACAACAGAAATTTCTTGTCTCACAGTTCTGGGGGCCAGAAGTCTGAAATCAAGATGTCAGCAGGGCCACGCTCCCTCTGAGACTCTAGGTAGAATCCTTCCCCGCCTCTTCCCTAACTTCTGGTGGTGGCCGGCAATCCTTGGCCTTCCTGGGCTCACAGCTGCCTCCTTCCCGTCTCTGCTTCTGTCGTCACGTGGCCATCTCCTCTCTGTGTCTCTGTCTTCACACGACATTTCATCTTCTTATAAGGGCACTAGTCACATTGGATTCGGGCCCACCCTCATGACCCCGTCTTAACTTGATGACACCTGCAAAGACCCCATTTGCAAATAAGGTCACGTTCACAGGTAGCAGGGGTTAGGACCTTACCATCTCTTTTGCCGGGGATGCAACTGAAATCATAACACTCTTCAGAGCAGGGGTTTTCCTGGTTCGTTTCTGCATCTGCGGTCCCTGGCACAGAGCCTGGCGTATGTCAGAGCTCAGAGGGAGCCGTGGGATGAACAAATCAGCGGACTGAGTCCGGGCGTCCAGCCTCTCCTCCGTGGCTGACCCTAGCTCCTCTGGCGACTGCAGCCACCCCAGCCCGAATGGCATCCAGGCCAGGCAGGTCTCCGGGGGCGGCCTCTCCTGCGGGTTGTTCTCCGAAAGAAGTGCTGTCGATGTCAGCAGATGCCTATCACTTTCCTTCCCCAGCAGAGTCTCAGCTGTCAGGGGAAGTGAAATAGTCATTGCCTATCCTTGCGTTTGAGATTTTATTGACAGTTTCATTGTCACCCAAAAAACCTCCTTTTCTCCAGTGGCATTTTCATCAGGAGAGCCTGGGGGCAAGAGGGGAGGCAGGGCTGGTTCCTGAAAACTGGTTTTGGCAGGCGGTGAGCACTGGTTCCGCCCGCCTGGGGTCAGTCGGGGTAGAAGCCCCCTGCCACCACGCCTCGGCTCCAGCCCTGCTCGGCACCCCCCTCCAGGGGACAAGAGGGAATGAGAGGTGGGAGAGGAAGGCACCCTGACGGGCCCTGGAAATAGCCACGGTGGCCAGATGGGGCAGCCCAGACCCCACAGGGAGTCCTCACACCTTTCTCCAGCCCTCCACGGTGGGCATTCAGTGGCCTCAGGGGGCTGGGTGAGAGCATGGGCTGTGCGATCAGGTCCACTGGGGTGCAGTTCTCAGCTCGGCGATGCACCTCAGGGCAAGTCCTTAACCCTGCGGAGCCTCAGTGGCCCCATCTGTCCAGTGGGGTAGTAACTTGTAGCTTCAGTGGCCGAGGCTCCATCTGAGCCAACCACCCATCATCCTATTCAGTTCTCCCCAGAACCCAGAGAGCTGGTGCCGTCAGGATCCTCACTTTAATGATGTGGATCCGAGGCCCAGAAGGTGGGGCAGCCTGGCCAAGACCTCCATGGCTGGGAAGTGACAGAGGCTGTGTCTGAACCCAGGCTGTGATACGCCAAACCTGGCTGTGAACCACCTCATAGTGTCAGTGGGAGGGTGCAGGCATGAAAGTATCACGGCGCCTGCGTGTGGGAAAAGCCATCTGCTATTATTATCGTTGTTGTTTTTGTGGGGTGGAACCGGGCCCCTCGACAGCCACTCTGCCCCGAGGACTCTCTGGATGTCACTGGGAGGTGTTGGCCACACAGCAACGTGAGCTCAGGGGCTGAAGGCCCCATCAGCGGGTCCTATCCTGCTCCATGCTGCAGCCCCCTCTGCGCTCCCCTTCCCCGGCCCCCAGCAGGGCTCCAGGCAGAGCTGTCAGTTACCAAGTGGGCAAAGGCAAGGTCAGCTGACCACAGCATCAGCCTGAGACCTTGCAAAGCCGCTTCACCATGTCCAAGCCACCTCACCATGTCCAAGCCACCAGATGGGAAATGAGGGCTGGACAGCTGCCCCTGCTCAGGGCCGCCGAGCGAGGCAGGTGGATACTGTAGTTGAAACAGATCCTGGAGTCCACAAGTTTGGGTTCTGGTGTGGCCACCTGCTGGCCGGCGAAAGTGCCAAATATCACTGAGTCTAAGTTTCATCTTCTGTATGATAAGATAATAGAAGGTCCCCCTCGTAAGGTCCAGGGGCTAAATAACACTGCACAGAAAACACTTAGCACAGGGTCTGGCACAAAAAGAAGACAGAGTTTTAGCACCTAAACGCTTCTTAAAGGATCTCGGGCTGCCAGCCCCTCCATGGTACACAGGAGGAAACAGAGGCCCAGAGAGGGGAAGAGTTTCCTCTTAGCCAGTCCCCAGAGCGGGTCTCGCACCTTGGCCTCCGGACTCCCGGTCCAGTGCTCCGCCACCTCCCCGCCCAGCTTGTCAGCCGAGTCCCTCCGGCCCTCGCCCATCCTTCTCCCCGTGTCTCTGGCTCCCGTGGCTTCGAGAGCCCGAGCCGCAGGCCCCGCAGCGAGGCCCGCCATTCTCCCTCTCTCCGGCACACTGAAGGTTTTGAAAGTTAAAGTATTACCGTCGGCTTTGTTGTTGCCTAACTACGAGAGACAAATTGAAAACCAGTTGTCAAAATGTCAGTGCACAACAAATCAACATGCAGAACGAGTGGCGGCCCTCTGCGGTGTATAATTAAACAAAAAATCCCTTTTAGAAATTTCAGCGAGCGTTGGTTCCACTTTATATTTGTCTGTGTGATTAATAAAGGCAGCTAATTTTCAGACTTTAAAAACAGCTAGAAAATAGCTCCTAATTACATATTAGGTTCCTAGCGGCCCCCGCTGAGCCGCACCGGCATTGGTGGGCCCAAGAATTTGGCAGAAGCTTAATTGCATTCTGAGCATCATCTAATTTTAGTTAAATGTAATGTAATCAGCAGCAGATGTCTGAAATAAAATATGAATTATGAATATGATGAAATTTCATTCTTGAATAAAAAAGTAATTTGCTATTTAGTTCATTAAAGTCTTAGAGGTTTATTAGGAGCAGGTATATACAGCCCGGCGAGGTGATGTATTAAATGGTATCTGGGAGAACGAGAGAAACCCCAAAGGGATGGGAAACTTTATCCAGAGTGTCCAGTTATGATTAATTACTGTGGGGCCTGGGGAAGCCCCTGGGGACCCTGATGAATCTCTCAGGCTCCTTGAGGTGGAGCCCGAATTTTAGGGAAAGGGGCTTGGAGTGGGAAGCGATGGGTGCCTCTGAGGCCTGTGCCACCCCTGGCATCCCACCCCTATCTCCCTCCCACCCACAGCTGGCATCCCCTGGCTTCTGAGATGAGTATGTGGAGGGCTTGCTCCTGGTGACACTGCTCCATGGCGGGCCCCACTCTGGGCTTGGTGACACCGTGTGGGACGGCCATGGGCATCCCAGGCAGGGATTCAGTCTCTGCCTCTCACTGTGTGACCTCAGTTCAGGACCTCAGTTTCCTCTTCCATAAAATGGGCATAATAATAGCGCCTATCAGACACTCAGAACAGTAGCCGGCATGTGGCAAAGCCCCTGCTTCATGTTTGCTATTGTTGGAGTTGTTATTACTATTCATAGAGGTCACAGTAAATCAGTATTAAAATGCCTTCTTTGGTTTCGTCTCTCGGAGCAGCCCATGATGCAGATTGTAAGCTCTATCTTGTTTTTCAGTTGAAACTCAGAGAAGTCACACAACTTGCCCGTTGCACAGCTAGTAGTTGCCAAAGTCAGGATTTGAACCTGGGACCATCCCTGCTTCCAGTGTTTCCCACAGCATCCCAGGAGAGCTGACCTGGTGGGAGGCCTGGGCTGAGGATTCTGGAAGGGGACTGGGCAGGGTGCAGGAGGGAGCAGGGTTCATCTGCCCCAGATTCAAGGCATAGAGAAGTGGGTAAAGGCGGGAGGCTGGGCAGAGGGTCTAGGCCGGTATCCTGGGCTCTGCCAGGAGCCGCTCTGGGCAGGTGGGGGGGACAGAGGCCACCTCTCCACCCTCATTCACACCAACCAATAATTTCCTGCAATTATCTGGAAAAGATTAATTAGCAAAGTGCACCATATTGACTGGAGGCTACCCTGGCAATCGATAAACTTGGGACAGTCCCCCGGGTGCTTGGAGAAAAGGACCAGAACTTGAAAGCGGGGGAGGAAGGCCAGCTCTGGCAGGTCTGAGCCTTGTTTTCCAGCCCTGGGGAGGGCTGGTCGGCTTCCTGGGTGGGGCTCAGCTCTGCGTGACCTTCTGGTGGCTTTGAGCAAGTCCCTTTGCCTCTCCAAGCCTCAGTTTCCCCACCTGTAAGATGGGGGTCCGGGCTGCCCCCAGTCAGTGATCTTCCTTCTCTTATAAGTTCTGGGAGGTATAGGGGAAAAGAGGGTACAGGGGGCCAGTAGGGCAGCAGCTGTGGAGGGAGCCCCTCTTCTCGTGGCCTCAACTTCCCTTTGCTGACTTGGGGGCCTGCTGGGGACTGAGGAGGCAGAAAGGGTTCACCGAGACTGCCTTTTAAGGACAAAATTGAACATCTGGTCTTTCTGAGGAATCATCAGTGTACAGCCCCAGGAGCCCTCCACTGCCCCAGGTTCTCGTCAGCCTAAGAGCTGAGTGTGCGCAGCCTGGCGGGGAAGGTGACAGAGCTAGAGGGCAGGCGAAGGATGGCTCAGGTCCCGACTCCCCCATCTCCCCACTGGGCGCCCCAGCCAGTCTCCAGGCCTCCTGGGGCCCCAGTGCTCCCCTCTGGAAATCGCACACCCCACTGAGCAGTTGGGAGTTTCCAGTGGGCCAGGGGATGCCAGCGGCCCAGCCTGGTGCCGGCACAGAGCAGCTGCAGGGAAGATGGAAGCTGCTGTCCGTGCAGATCCCCACCCCGCCCCCACCCGCGTCCGGCAGCGTCCAGCCGGCCCCAGCGCCCCACTCGGATGGTACAAGTGAAGAGAGTTCCATGGAGGGATTCTGTACACAGAGGTGCAAGCCAGCCGGGGACACTGAGGCCCCCGCACTCAAAGGGACACGGCCGCTGCCGGGAATGCCACACCGAGGCAAGCATACCCCAAACTCACCCTCTCCCTCGACCCCCAGCCTCCGATTGGGTGATCCTTCCTGGAAGCCAGAGGATGGGAAGCCTGTGGAGGTCAGCTTCCCAGGGCACAGAGCCGGGCCAGGAAAGTTGGAAACAGACACGTGGTAAAAGGGAAGAACCCACCACCGCCCCTCTTCCCAGGACTTTGGATAAGTACTGGGGGGAGGGGAGGCTTTGGGGGGGGGAGTGGGGACGAGAGGGTCCTAAGCAGGCGTGGTCTTCACCCCATGTTGCTGATGCTGAGTCCCATGTGACCTCTGCCCATGGCTCCTCCCCTCCCCCCCTGGGGCCTCATCCCGCCCATCAGAGTCTCACTTGGCACCAGTGCTCCCAAAACAGTGCTCCCTGGGGAGTCAGAGAGGATTCCAGACAGGCTGGGTTCTCCAGTTCCCAACTTGCTTGTGCCCTAGGCTTAGGGGCTCCACCTCCCTGAGATTAACTGAGGCCACATCAGCCAAGCGCCTCGCACAGTGCCTGACACATAGTAGGTGGTCCACAAAGCATCCCCTTCCCCCCCTCGCCACCCTCTTCCTAATCAGTCCCTGGGGTATCAGCCATTCATCTGATAGCAACTGGGCTCCTGCCACGTGGCAAGCCTGCGCCGGCCCCCGACCCAAGCTGCAGGGAAGCTGGAGTCATTTGTCCTGTGGCGAAAACTGACAGAGCTTCTCCTATGAGCTGGACTCTGGAGACACGGCAGTGAGAGGACAGCGCTGGACTCTGCTCCTGTGAGGTCCACGGGGTCTTACGGAGGCAGACTTGGAGTGGGAGTTTCCAAAGTTTGAGGTGCTGTAGCAGGGGGTGACCCAGAGGGCTGTCGGGTGAGGCCCCTGATGTCAGTCGGCAACACGCTTCCAGGAAAGAGCCCCTTCCTGTGTCCTGTCCTTAGATGCAGGGGGTGCTCGTGTGCAGAGCTGCAGTAGGTGGGTCCAAACAGCCCTAAGTCCTGTGCCTGGAGGGGACCAGGAAGGCTGGATGGCTCCTGTGTCCCGCCTCCACTCACCTCCCGGGTCCCCCCTCACCACCTCACCTCCCGCCAGGCCCTGAGGCCACCTGCCTGCCTGCCACCCCCTGGCCACTCCCCAGCCCAGGTCAGCCGCCTGTCCCTGCTCTATTCATCAAGGGCATGACAGCTAAAATTCATTTGAAGATGAAGAAAGTGCCCGCTAATCCGTTCTGGAAGACATTGATAGACTAGCAGCTCAGGGAGAATTGCACAGCAGTAATGAAATTAGGCTAAAACTGCTGGCGGATTGCAGATAATTGCCCTTGTCTGTCACTAGGAATAACATCTCCCAAATCCAACACAAGGATTGTTCAACTTGCAGGAATTTCTTTTCTTTTTTTCTTTTCTTTTCTTTTCTTTTTTTTTTGAGAGGCAGGAGACGGAAAGCCAGTCAGGACTTGGAATCTTTGTCTGGGCAACAGCCTCAGGGGGATTGGGGAGCAGACATCGCTGTGGTGC
The DNA here is from genome assembly GCF_028023285.1 of Balaenoptera ricei. NCBI lineage: Eukaryota > Metazoa > Chordata > Mammalia > Artiodactyla > Balaenopteridae > Balaenoptera > Balaenoptera ricei. The sequence continues at coordinate 18,689,043 of NC_082652.1, read as the reverse complement.
CTGCCTCCCCTGCCCCTAGAGGCCCCCAGGATCCCCAGCTGCAGCCAGAGAGACAAGGGGACAGGAGGAGGGGGCTGAGCCACGGTCCCGGGACCGTTCCTCCACGGCCCTTTGTGGGTCCCACCCTGAGCCTTGTTTCCTCCTTGATGCCCACCAGCATGGTCCAGCTGGCAAGGCCCTGGGTAGAAATCAGGGGGGAGGGAAATCTTAGGGAACTGCACCTACAGCAATGATGGCTCTGGGTTCTGGGGGGACAGAATCTGGTTGGAAGAAGGCCATAAGACCTTGTATGGAAGTTACCTTTGCATTATGTTGAGATAAAATCAATCCTTCATATAAGAGGATGGACTGTGGGAGATGGGGACAGCTAAGGTCTCCTGAAGCCACTCTCTGGTGCCACCGTGGGGGTCTAGATTCCTGGAAAGGAAAGTTCTGAGAAGGGACAGTTTATGGACTCACAGTTTTCCCCTGGCTGTTGGCGTGACCAGCACACAGCTGGCACTCAATTCACACTGATGTCATAGAGCGTTCAATGTCAGCCACAGCCCCTGTGAATGTCAGCATAATGTCTTTTCACGTGTTAGCATTATAGACTGTTTGATGTCGATATCACTGGATGATGTCACAGAACATTTGAATGTCAACGCTACGTTCAAATGTCAGTGTCCCAGAAAGCTTGACTCTCCCTCTCACAGGAGGTCAGAGTGTCAGTCAACGTCAAGGACCATTAGTACATGAGTATCATTGACTCAGAGAATTGGGGAGCTGTAAGGAATCTTAGAGATTGATTTAAACTCTTCATTTGACAGATGCAGAAACCGTGGCCCAGAGAGGTTAAGTGATTCGCCAAAGGTCACACAGCGAGAAGGACTGCCCCCCCAGATGTAAGTTTCATCAAGGTCACAGTTTTCTCTGGGTCAGCCGTCAGAAAACGTGTAACCCCTTCCTCTCCTCCAAGCCCCACCCGTCCCAGTCCCCCCAGGGTGCTGGTCCCTGGTGCTCAACTCTTGGGGATATGCCCATGTTCTGGGATTCATAGCAGGATCTCCCAGGATCCTCTGGTCTGCTAACCACAGTTAGCCAGTGTCACTAATCAGCCCCAGCCATTGGCCGAGTCACATTTCCATCTCCTCATTCCTTTGGATCAACGTGGTTTTGTTGAGGACGTATTATGTCCAATGACGGTGCTGAGAGTGAGGTGAGGCTGGAACAGAGATGCTGAGTGGACAGGAGGTTCAGAGGAGGGAGACATGATCCTCTCTGAGGGCTTGTGTTCAGGAAGAACTTGACTTTGAACAGGATCTCGAAAGAGCCAAAAGGTTTCCATTAGTAGCTTCACTTAGGGCTGGGATCGAGGGAGGAGCTGCACGTGGGGGTGGAGGACACTTGCCCCCGGAATGCAGAGGCAGCCTGATGATAGGGGCAGGGACGGTGGTATCCGATGATGGACAGCAACTCGTTGAGGACCCTTTGCCCATCAGACTTCATCCGCGTCTTCCAACGCCTCTAGCGGCACCAGGGATCATCACCCTAGATCTGTGGTTCTCAAAGTGTGCTCCACAGACCTCCTGGGGCACCTTTCAGGGAGCCTGTGAGATCAAGACCATTTTCATAATAATCCTAAGTCCCTACTTGCCCTTTTTCACTGTGTTGATGGTGTAAAAGTAATGGGTGGATAAAACCTGCTGGCCTCATAGCATGAATCACGGCATTGGCACCAACATGGAATAGAGATGTTTGCATTTTTCATCCTGAACACTCCCTCGGTTAAAATTTCGACAGCTAGTTTCACTTAAGAATGTTCTTGATGAAAAATAAAAATTTTAATTTTTAAAAATCTCAACTTTTGAGTACACGTCTTTTAAATACTCCATGTGACAAAATAGGAAGCACACCCAGAAAGGCCCAGAAAAGTGCCATGTGACTGTTTGAGTTACAAGCTGCACTAGACACTTTTTTCACAGAGCATCATTTTCACTCTAAATAATGACACACAGACAAACTATAGCCTTGCCGGCTCGGCGATTTGGCAGGTATTTTCTCGAAAATGCACAAAGTTGCCTGTCAGCTGATAGTATTTGTTGCCAATGATAAAATTTGACTTTCAAGCAAAAATTTGAATTTTGGAGAACTTGTACCTGCCGCTCTGGGTTTGACAGCTTCCTACGGAAAGGCTTACCAAAGAGCTGGGTGGTAATAGTGAATGTAACTTTTTTTTTTTTTTTTGGATATTGTATCATGAAATATGTCAACATTTGGAAGAGCTACATAACTCAGTAAACCAGTATGTTCCCAATGACCAATGCAGAGTGTTACAAAATGAGTAAAAGATCCATTCAAAGGGCAAAATAGACCAATGGGTTTTAATTTAACAGAATCTGAGAGTTAATGGATGTGGTTTCAGGTGCCATACTGCAGCTAACCTTTCACGAACTGCCACAGAAGGACTCTTGGTTTAATATCAAAGTAGAATATCCATAATCATCTGAGAAGACTATTAGAATATTCTTCCCTTTTCTAGCACACATCTGTGCCAGGTCAGGTATTCTTCCTATGCTTCAACCGAAACAAAACATCGCAACAGTTTGAAATGCAGAGGCAGATGTGGGAATCCAGCTAGCTGTCTTGGTAGGCCGTATGTTAAAGAGATTTGTAAAACTGTGAAACAAGGAATGAACCGCTCCATTTTACAGATGCGGAAACTGAGGCTCAGAAGGCGACAGAGGTAAGCCTTGGACCAAATCCCTTTCGCCATCTGGGCCTCCATCTCATCTGGTTGCCGACCTCCAAGAATCCCCTGGCCAAGCGTCTTCTCACGGCTCCTGCCCAGGCATCCGGGAGGCAGAGCGGCGCAAAGCCAGGCCTCGCCTCCCCGGCCCCTGCCAGTCTGCTTCATACCCTGCTGCCCAGGGTGGGCGGGGTCCAGGCCAGGGCAGCTGGCAGCTGGCCCCACGTCCCTCCGGCTGGTGCGGAGGTGACCAGGGCCATTTGCGGTAATGGATTGCGGGCGGGTGGTGGCTGGGTGAAGGAGTACATTGGCCGCGGCCCTTAATGCCTCACAAGCCAGCTCTGGCATGGGTAATTTACTGCTGCCGACAATAACATATTTCACTTCCCGTCGCCCCGATGAAGATTAGTTGTGTTTGAAAGTGGCTGAGTACACAGTCAATTCCGCTTAAACGTTTACAGTCAACTGAGCACAGATAATGCCCCCTCCAACATGTGTCTGGGCCTCCTGTGGCTAGGGGAGGGGCCCGGAGCGGGGGCAGGGGGTCGCAGCCCAGGGAAGGGGCTGCAGCTGCATGGAGGGAGGGATTCGGGAGCTGAGGGCTGGGCAGAGGTCTACGGCTTCCTTCGGCCCCACTTTTCAGATTGTCTTTTAAAATCATCCGTGCAACAAATGCTTCCCCGGGACTGGCCAAGGACATCTGTGTAGATGGGTGTGGGGAGGATTCAAAGCCATGATTACATTTCATCCCGACAACATCCCTGGGAGGCAGGTCTTATCTCCAGTTTCCAAAAGAATGGAAACTAATGCTCAGAGAGGCTCATTAGCTTTCTGGATGTCACATAGCTGGTACCCGATGGGGTCATGATTTGAACCCAAGCCTGATGGAGTTTCTGAGTCTTAAGTTGTTCCTAGTGACCTGGATTCTACCAGCTTAAGCCCTGGGCTGGGCAGGGTTGTCTGCCCAGGGCTCCCGGGTGAACTGTAGACTTGCATCCTCTATGCACCCATGTTTGGGTCGACTACCAGGCTCCAAGGCTCAGGCTTAGAATCCCTGGGTCATATGGAGGGTCCCGTGGGTGCCATGAGTCTGATGGGATTGGAGGCTGGACAGAGTCCCAGGCACAGAATTTCACTTGTTGGGGGAGGAAGTTTCCCCTGACAAGCAGGCTTCTTGCCGTCTTTGGGAGCAGAGTGGTTTGAGGATTGGGTGCAGCTCCCTCCAGGCCTGCCGGTGACACTCAAGGCTCTGGATCGGGTACAGATGGAGGCCCCAGCACCAGCCCCTGGGCCTTCTCTTCCCATCATGGGCCATGTCCAGAACTGGAGGGGCCTCACTCCCACACAGGGGGACACCAGCCTGCTAGGGTCACACCACCCCCCTCAAACAGCCACCCCTTGACCACCCCTTGGGCTTGGGGGTGCTCACATCTGTGACACGTTTGTCCTGGGAGGATGGACCTCGGAAGAGGACTTCCAGGCCTTGGAAGTGGGCTCAGGGCTCTTAGGGGGATTCCATGATGCCAGCTTCCTGAGTATGGTCAGCAGAGGCACAGGTTCCTGGTGGGCACGTCTCCTGGGTCCGTAGATACTTCACCCTGTGGGAAGGGGCGTGGTCAGCCCTGTAAGACACAGGTGGTGCCCATCCAAGGTGGTGCAGCCGCCCAGCCAGACTTGCTCACGAGGCGGGGGGAGAGGGGGTGAGTGGGTGGCCTGGGCTTCTCCCCTCCTCACCGCTCCCCGCCCTGAGCCAGCCCCGAAATCCCCCCGAGGGGCATCCACGCCCGAGGACGCTGCAGGCACTGCACCCAAGGCCTGCCGGGAAGAACCAGAGGCTTGCCTGTCTGGCCTGAGGCTGGGCTTCCCACAGCCAAAACCACGCTGTAAGCAACAGCCTTTATTGAGCGCCTGCAGTATGCCAGCTCTCCTCCGGGCCCCTCCAGCATTATTCCACTCAAGCTGCACGGTATCCTGACTGCTGGCTGTTCCCTCTCCCTTTCTCAGAGGAGAATGAGACTCAGAGCAGGGAGGAGGACACACAGAAGGAGGGATGGAGCCAGGATTCAACCCTGGGTCTGCGCTCCTGTAGGGGGGCCTGGCCTCTCTGCTCTGGACACGTGGTGTGAGAGAATGTGATTGTGCGTGTGGGTGGCCACTCATGTCCCTGTGTGACAGATGGGGTGTATCCCATGCTGAGTGTGATACCGTGTCTGCTAAGTCATGCCCGTGGATGCCATGGGCACTGCGTCTCCCGGGGTGACACTGTCCCAGTTACGCTATGTTTTTCCATGTCTCTAGGACACGGCCATGTGACCCTAAGTTGTTTGTGTGATATCGGTGTCAGTGTCTGTCCGTGCCTGATGACAACATCTGGGTGACCTGTGTCTGGGTGACCCCCATCTATCCGTGTCTCATGACATTGTTGGGTGACCTTGTCGTGTACGGGTGGTGCTGTCCCCAGTGAGGACCTGTACCTGGGTAATTCGCAGGGTCGAGAGGCCGTGCGGGACACTGGGTGCTGGCAGAGCGTGGGGGCTGCTGGACCCATCTCTGCAGTCCCGGCCACCCTGCCCACCTACCTGGCCATGTGGGGACCCTGAGGCCTGGGCCCCCGAGTGAGGGAAGTGGCCACAGAGGCTGCGGTCCTCGGCCACACTGACCAGAGTGCCTGCCACTGGGCAGGGCTGACCCCATGTCATCTTGTCATCCCTCCACCCCAGGGGGCTCCTCTCACCAGCAACTCTCTGTCCTCAGAAGCAGCAGTGGCAGAGCCCTCCGTCCGGGGCTGGACCCCATCCCAGCCATGTCTAAGTCTGGCCCCTCTGCGGACCCCCCCAGGACCCTCCCCCCCCCCATCCACTTATCAAGCTCCAACGAGCCAAGCCTATTCCAGGCACTGGGGATTCAATCAATTCCCTGCCCTCACCAAGCACAATGAATAGATGTGCTCAGGCCAGGAGCGCCCCCATTAGACCACCCTTGGATGCTGAGCCCCTGCCCCCATGGTGCCCACAGCACAGCTGAAGCCTCCTGAATTGGAGGATAGGGAACTCGGGATGGGATTTGTGAGCCTGCCCGATGTCTCCTTGCTGTGTGACCTTAGATATATTGCTTAACTCCTCTGGTCTGAGACATGAGATGACCTAAGAAAGGGCTTGACGGTTTGGAAGGGCAGCAGAAACAGCAGACTGCCCTGCATGGCACAGAGCTCTGCGGTGTTCAGAGGGCTGCTGCTGCCACCACCGATGATGACAGAAATGGCAACTTCTGTCTCCTAGCACAGGCCCGGGGCCACGCTCTTTGTGTGTTGTAGCTCCTCGGAGGCAGGCCTTCTTTTATTTTCATTCTGCAGATGTGGAAACAGGTGCAGAGAGGGCAAATGACTTGCTCAAGGCCACCAGAGCAAGAAACGAACAGACTTAAACCAAACCTGTATTCAGAACAACTCCCGCGTCCCCTACCATTGTCTCCAGTATGGATGGGGTGTGGCAGGAATGACTATCCCTTTTACAGCTGGGGAAACTGAGGCTTAGAGAGGGGATGTGACGTTTTGGGGTCTCTGAACTCCCAAGCCAGTGCTCTCTCCCACCCCTCCCTAATCTCTCTACCCTCCTGAGTGCAAATCACCATGGTGGGGTGGGGGAGGGCTGGGAGGCAAAGAGAGAAAGGCTGTCAGAGACAAAGAGCTGCTGTGGCCGCACAATGGTGACAATCCAAGCCAGATGACAGGCACTGGGCTTCAGGAGCAGCTTGGAGCCCACCTGCAGCTTCCTCCAGACAAAGAAGCCTATGCTCCTGGGGGGCGGGGCACAATAGGCACCCTGTGTTCCGGGGCCTGCCTCTCCCTGCGCCACTCTGGGGACGAGAGATGGCCCTGGCAGCCACTGCCTGGCTTAGGAACAAGGGGCGAGGGGCTGGTGAGCTCACACACGGTGGTGGTGGGAGGGGCAATGGGCAGCCCACCCACATGGCGGGATTTGGAAGGTCTCTCTTTCCTGACCCGAACACCCCACCATAAGTGGCCTCTTACCTTGCCTGAAAATGTATAAGTAGCTCTCCATTCCCTCTGGGCAAGCAACTTAAACATCTCCGAACTTCCGGTTCTCCATCTGTAAAATGAAGATGATAGATTTCACTTGGCAGAGGTGCTATTAGGATTAGATGAGGGAGACACATTGAATGACACGTAGTAATGGCTTGAGATGTGTTAGCTCCTTTTCATGATGGGTGAAAGGATGGATGGGTGGGTGGGTGGCTGGGTGGATGGGTGGATGGATGTATGGATGGAGGGGAGATTAGATGAGTGGAAGGACTGGTGGATGGAAGGATGGGTGGATGGAAGGACGGGTGGGTGGAAGGATGGGTGGGTGGATGGATGGATGGATGAACGGCTGAAGGAGACAACAGATGAGTGGAAGGGTGGGTGGGTGGATGGGTGAATATCACATTAGGGTCTAGGTAGCAGGTGGATGGAGGAATGGCAGATGGAAGGAGGGATGATGGCTGGGGAAGTCTGAGAAGGCTTCCAGGAGGAAGTAAGCTGCAGATAAACAGAGAGAAGGGTATTGTGTGTTCCTTAAGGGCAGGCAGTGTGCATCTCCCAGATTTGAATCCCCATCTTCTGGCCTGAGCCCCCACGCAGACCAGGTGCTCAGAGATCCCCTCTCCCTGGATCTCAGGTGTGTGCGGATCAAGGCCCCAGTGTGTCCCATCTCTCACCAGGCCCTTCCAGTGGATGGGATGAGGACTCCAGTCCCTCTCTATCCTTGGCGGAGGTGGAAAGGCAGGAGACTTGGAGTCAGGTGGCCCTGGATCCGAGTTCCAGCTCTACCTCCTACTTGCTGTGTGACTTTAGGCCCGTCCCTTCCCCTCTCTGAGACTCAGCTTCCTCTGCTCGTACACTAGGCACCCTCATCCCGACCTCACTGGCATTGTGGGTAGCAAGAGAGATGATGGAGATAGAAGCTCTCGGCACACAGTAGGTGGACAGTCACGAGTGTGGCTGAGACTTAGGGCAGAGGAGCATCGGGTGGCAGTGCGGAGGCCCAGGACTCAGAGCCCCTGCCAGGCCTGACCTGTCCCCTCCTGAGTCCTAATAGTCCCCTGTCTCCTGACCTCTGACCCCTGAAACTAGAAGGAGCCAACGGGACATTTCATAATTTAAAGAGAACAAGCAAGAGACTCTTGAACCACAGCCACCTCTTAATGGAATTACCAAAAAGGGCTTCTTAATTAAAAACAAGAAGCTGGGGACAGGTTCATATCCATGATTCAGGGCCCGGTGCTGCGGCTGCCCATGGTTTCATTTCCCTTTATTTGTGTCTCATTCTCGGCATGATCTATATTGTTAAAATCCTGCGTGAAAAATGGGCCCGGCTTTTCAGGTGGAGCTGTAAATATTTACCCTGCCTAATACGGGTCCCCCTGTCGTGGGAAGCTTAGGGGCTTTTCAATGCTGCTTAAGACATCCCGGCGATGTCTCACTAAAATTTAGTCTTGCCTTTTCCGTCTGCTCTGATTAACGCTCAGGGCATGGGAGAGGCAGCTGTGGCGGCGGCGGGGACATAGAAGTTGAGTGGGGAGCAGGTTAGGGGATCCTAGCTGTATGGAGCTGACACCCTCCCTTTTGGGGTCACAGGCACCCCAGCCTGGAAGAGCGGACAAGGCAGGGGACATGGCCGGGAGCTGGTTCTGCCTCTGGGAAGGGGCTACTCAGGGCCGGCCTGTGGGCTGCTCCAGCTCTACCCTCCCAGCCCCTTCCTCACAGAGCCAGGGGTCCTTCCTCGTCCCTCCCACCCCCTCATCCCTCACTTTCTTCTTCTGAATACACCAAGCTCTCTTGAGCCTCTAGGCCTTCGCATCTCCTCTTCCCCCTGCCTGGCGACTTTTCCACCCCTGAGCTCCTTCCCGTCTCTGCCTACATGTCCGTTCCCTGGGAGATGGTCCGGGTCCCAGGCTGGGTTAGGAGCCCTCCTCTCTGTGCTTGCCGGGATTGTAGCAATGTCACACTGGGCTGTCATTTCTGCCTACTTGTCAGCCCCACTCCATCTGTCTGTCGACTTCCTGGAGGTAGGGAGTCTTGCTCCCCACCAAGTCCCCAGCTCCAGGATTGAGCCTGGAATGGGGAATGAAGGTTGAACGGCCGCGTGGGTTCAGGGACGGGCCCAGGGCGTCTCGTATGGCGATTCCCTGTGTCACCCCCTGGGCTGTGCCACGAGGCCCTGCCCAGGTTTGATGGGGAGTCTGAAGGCCTGGGGGTACCCCAGCTGGGCTCTCCCCTCAGCTCAGGTGCAGGGCCTGAATCGCAGAGACACTGGGCAGGGGTCTACTCGCCGGGGTTTTGGGAACAGCTTCAGTGAGTTATAATTCACACATTCGAAGTGTATCATTCAATGGTTTGCAGTATCTGCACAGAGTACAGATATTGCAACCAGCACCACAGTTCTAGAACATTTCACCATTTCCCCCAGAAGGGAACTCCCTGCTCATTAGCGCGTGCGCATGCACGCGCACACACACGCAGCCCTGGCAACCACTAGTCGTTCTGTCACATGGACTTGCCTATTCTGGGCATTTCATATAAATGGAATCATACAACACGTGGTCTTTTGCGACTGGCTGCTTTCACTTGGCATCCTGTTTTCAGGGTTCATCCACGCTGTAGCATGTATCAGCGTTTCATTCCTTTTTAAGGCTGAATACTATTCCATTGTCTCGATGGGCCACATTTTGTTTATCCCTTCCTCAGCTGCTGGACATCTGAGTCGTTTCTGCCTTTTGTCTGTTATGACTAATGCAGCTATACACATTTGTGCACAAGTTCTTGGTGTGGACGCATGTTTTCATTTCTCGGGGGTGGAAACTGAGGAGGAGAGGGAATTCCCTGGCGGTCCAGTGGTTAGGAGTCGGCACTTTCCCTGCCGTGGCCCCGGGTTCAATCCCTGGTCGGGGAACTGAGATTCTGCAAGCTGCGTGGTGCGGCCAAAAGAAAAAAGGACCTGAGGAGGAGAATATGCTTGGGTTTCGTGGTGGCATTTTGGCAGCTCTGAAGCTTTTTGGCAGCCTTCTAGGTGGCGAGGGAGGGACCGTGCTGAGATGTGGTGGGAGGGGTGGGAGCACCAGGAAGAGGGGAGCACAGCAGTCCCCGTCTACCTGCCGGGAACTCAGAGTCGCTCTGTCTCTGAGCCTTGGGCTCCCCCTCTGCCCAACGGGGACAACCAAGGCGCCTCCCAGAGTTGGTGGGGGCCACGGGAAACGACAAGGCTGCAGGAAGAAGGCTCACAGGAAACATTCTCCTTTGCTGGGTGTGGGAAAGGCCCTGGAGATGCCGTGTCGACTGTCCAGTACTGCCACCGCTGCCAGCAGGGGATGGGGTGAAGGAGCCAGGCTTGATGGCACTGACTATATCGCCCTGAGAGGGAGGTGTCATTACGGCCCCCATTTTGCAGATGAGAACATGGAGGCCTCGGGAAGCAAAGTCACTTGCCGGGTCACAGTTGCAGTCCCCACATCTGCCGGATGAAGTCTTTCCCTCAACCCGCTCCCAGCCTGGCCCTGCCTCCTCCTGGCTGCCGTGAGAAGCAACGAGAAGCCAGGTTCCTTTTGTGGGTGCAAGTCCCCAAAGGGCTGGGATGATCTGTCTTGTCCCCTGATGTGGTCCCAGTGCCCAGAACAGCCCTTGGCACAAAGCGGGCGCTAGGCAATTTTGCCAGAAGAATGCATGATTTGGAGACTCTGTTTCCCCATCTGTGAAATGGGCATAACATCCAGCCCCGGCGCTTGAGAAAGCACAGGGCACAGAGCCGAGCTTTTCAAGTGACGTTCCCGCCTCTCCCTCCTCCCCCACCAGGATGGTGTTGGGGCAGGGCTGGGAGACCAGCCCTCACCTGGGGGCGGGTCCCCTGGGAGGAGAATGGGACGACAGTCCGAGTCCATGGCTGGTCCTGCCCTAGAGCTTGTGGGGGCACCTGGCGCCTCTTCTGCTGCCCTCTCCCTCTTCCCAGGCTGGTCCCCATCAGTCAGCTCCCGCACGCTTCTCTGGGGTCCCGACCTCAAGTTCTGCCCATCCTGGGGGTGCCAAATGAGTATGTCTTCTGCACAGAGATGCCCTCGCTCCTTTTCCAGCTAATGGAGCCAATTAGTGATGTCAGGAGGCCTCTCCCCTGTGATTCCACTACAGCAGCCAGATTTTTAAAGTCCAGGTTATCAGATGCCCAGCCCTGCCCCTTGCCCACCCAGAAGTGGTAGGAGAGGGAGGGGTGTCCCCAAGGTGGAGGTGGTCAGAGGCCTGGCTTCGAGGGGGCCCTAGCTTCCCTCCCCCCATTTGCAGGCACTGCTCTGCCAGGGAATCGGCCCCTGCCCCTTGTGGGCTGTGGGCTGGTGGGAAGGGGAGTGGGACCAAGGCCTCTCCCCTTCCCAATGGCCGGCCTTTCCCTGAACCAGCTCACAAAGGTAGCACCATTGATTGCAGAGCTGAAATTCCCCTGGGGTTGCAAGACCCAGAGCCCGTGCTTTGTCAACCTCAGCGACAGGTCGGTGCTGCTATTGCGTTATTATTATTGTCAACATTCTCCACAGATACACTTTGCAAATTGCTGCCCTGGTGGAAAAAGTTGTGGGGTGGGACTGAGGGGCCTGGGTCCTGGCCCCTATCTGCTATGGCCCAAGTGATCTTGGGAAATCCCACCCCTCTGAGCCAGGAGCCACCTTCTCTACAGAGGCAGTATCTTGCGGTGGCCGAGGCCCAGGCTGGGAGCCAGGTTGCCTGCTCTGCTCTGCGTAAGCAGGTGAGCTGGGAGAGGTGACTTAAACACTCAGGACCTCCGTTTCCTCACCTGTAAAATGGGAGCATAATAGTCCTCACTCAGCTGGGTTGTGGTGAGGATCTGTGTCGGGGTTACGTGTGCAACGCCCGACTCAGCAGATTGCTATGCAGTGGACCGAATCAGGGGGTTATAGGATCAAGACCACAGGGAGACACCTGACCCCCTGCCTGTGGCAACCACACAGGTAGATGTTTGAGGGGGGCGGTCCGCCCGCATCACCCAGGGGCTGCAGTTGGAGGAGAGCCATCGTTTGTGTCATTTTCCAATCTGCCACAGGGAATCAAAGGCTCTGAGGGGCCTGTTAGCACCCATTCTCTGCGGATCACTCAGACAATTTCCTCAGTGCTCCACGACAATGGGCCGTAATTAAGGTGTCAGCATATCATTTAGCCCTTTCAGCGCAAAGCCCAGAGACAGGCCGGGCAGTCTTCAGCCCCTTTAATGAGAGATGCTTAGAAGGAGTGGGAGGGTGGGAGGGTGGGAGGCGCACATGCGCGAGTGGGGGGCGGTGCAGGTCCCCCAGAAGTCTTCGCTGACCCGGGGGACCGACCAGATGGGTGTCTGGGCAGTGGAGTTGGGAGGAAGATGAGATAGGCCTGGAGGTGACGAGGGGCACAGAGGACCAGGGACGGGCTGGCTGGGTGCATCAGCTGTGCCCTCAGCCCCCTGAGTCCCCGTCAAAGCCCTCTTGAGGCTGCGTGGCCAGAGGCCTGTGCAACCTCACTCTCCTTTCTAGACAGTGAGCTCCTTGAAGACAGGCACCACGGGTGCCACCTCTGTCTCTGTGCCTCCAGTTCCTTGACCAAGAGTGGCTTAAAGGGTGTAAGAAAGAATGGAGAAAGGGAGGGGAAGGCAGAAAGACAAGGTAAGAGGAACCAAAGGCAAAGGTTTGATAGTACAAGGGACGGGGTATGAAAATGATAGAAGCCTGAGAGAAAGGTGCAGAGAAGTGTGTGTGTGTGTGTGTGTGCGTGTGTGCACGCGCATGTGTGTGTTGTGGGTTGAATTAAGTCCCCCACCAAAAAAAGATATGTGAAGTCCTCACCCCCAATACCTGTGAATGTGACCTTTTTGGAAATGGAGTCTTTGCAGATATAATCAAGTTAAGGTGAGGCCAGGGAATTCCCTGGTGGTCCAGTGGGTAGGACTCAGCACTTTCACTGCTGGGGGCCCGGGTTCAGTCCCTGGTCAAGGAATTAAGATCCTGCAAGCTGCGCAGCATGGCCAAAAAAAAAAAAAGTTAAGGTGAGGTCATTAGGGTGGGCCCTAATCCAATATGACTGGTGTCCTTTTAAGAAGAGGAGAAAAGACACAGACGCACAAGGGAAATGCCGTGTGACGACAGAGGCAGAGATTGGAGTGATGCAGCTGCAAGTCAAGGATTTAGGGCCACCACCAGAAGGTAGGAAGAGACAAGGGAGGATTCTGCCCAGCGTCTTAGAGGGAGAATGGCTCTGCTGACATCTTGCTTTTGGACATCTGGCTTCTAGAACTGTGGGAGAAGACATCTCTGTCGTTTTAAGGCTTCCAGCTTGTGGTGCTTTGTTATAGCAGCCCTAGAAAATTATAGTGTGTATACATACGTGTGTGTGTGTAAGAAAGCGAGGAAAGACAAGAGAGGAGAGAGAGAGATGAAGATGCAAAAACACCGTGCGTTAGTGCCTGTGAAAACGAAGTCTTCAACATAGCCTGGCCTAGTGCACTTTCCGTGTTGAAAGACTCTCTTCACAACAGCACCACTATCCCCATAACTACGTCCACCCCCATCATCACCACCATCACCATTATGACCACCACCGTCATCACCATCAACCACCATCATGACCACTATCACCATCACCACTACCACCATTATCACAACCACCGTCATCACCATCATGACCGTCATCACCATCATGACCACCACTATCATCACCATCATCACCACCATCATCTCCCGTCATCCCCACTATCACTATCATGACGACCGCTATCACCATCACCATGACCACTACCATCACCATCACCATCATGACCACCACCACCAAGTGTGGGAGGAGAAGCAAAGAGGGAGAAGGCAGAGCCCTGGGGAACACCTGCATTCAGAGGCAGGCAGGAAAGGAGGCAGCTGCACAGGCAGACAGCCAAGCAGTCACATCTGGGGAGGCAGGAGGAGAACGAGAAAGAAGGAATCTCAGACCCGCAGGGAGGAGGGAGTTAGAACAGTGTCTGGTTTCCCAGAGAGGCCTGTGAGGTGGGGCTGGTGCACATGCCAGGGTAGAGGAGAGCATTCTCAGGGGATGGGGGCCCAGAGCAGATGGCAGTGGGTTGAGGAGTGAATGAAAGGTGGGAGTGGATGAAGGCGCCAGGCTGGGAGTTGGAAAGATTCTCCTGGTTGCTGGGTGGAGAATGGATGGAGGGGACAAGCCTGAGATTCCCAAGGAGACTGGGGAGGGGCTGGGCTGGTCCTCCAGGTGGGGGACAGGGGCAGCCCCACCTGGGACAGAGGCCTGTGGGAGGGGCCTCGGGAGCCTGGAAGGAAGCAGCCTTGGCTGGGCTGCCCCACTGGGCAACTCATCCTCATCTCCACTGTCTTAGTGTCCTAGGGCGGCTGTAACCAAGTACCATAAAGTGAGTGGCTTAAAACAGCAGAAATGTATTCTCTCAGAGTTTTGGAGACCAGAAGTCTGAAATCAAGGTGTCAACAGTGTTGGTTGCTTCTTGGGGCTCTGAGGTCAAAACCATTCCACGCCTTTGTCATAATTTCTGGTGGTTGCCAGTAACCCTTGGTGTCCCTTGGAGTCTAGATGCATCACTCCATTCTCTGCCTCTATCATGACATGGTGTTCTCCTCTCTGTGTCTGTGTGTCAACTTAGGACACCAATTATTGGATTTAGGGCCCACCCCAATTCAGTATGAGCGCATCTTAACTTGATGACACTTGCAAAGGCCCTATTTCCAAATATAGTCACATTCACAGGTACTAGGGGTTTTGTATTTTGAGGGTGGGGACACCATTCTACCCACTACAGCCACTGGCACATTGGCAGCTCTTTTTCTTTTTTTTTGGCGTGTAGGATCCTAGTTCCTCGACCAGGGACCGAACCTGCATCCCCTGCGGTGGAGGCGTGGAGTCTTAACCACTGGACCGCCAGGGAAGTCACCCTTTTTTTTTTAGCAGCTCATTACTAGAGGCATTTAATAAGCACCTCATGGGCACTGGAGCCAGCCCAGGCATGGGGCTCCTAGTCTCACAAAGCTTACAGTCTATGACCAAAACATGTGGCAGAAGCTTTGGGGGACAGGGCTGGGGCTCAGCAGGGGGTGTGAGTGCCCAGGGGCCACATGTTGGAATGCTGCCCTCAGAGCTGGACTAGGAAAGGAGGCAGGCTGGGGGGAAGGGGCTGCAGCCTCGGCCCCCAGCCCTTCCCCACCTTCCCTGGTATTTGGATAAAGCCACAGAGGAGCTTGTGACATCTGGAGCCCGTGTAAACGGAGCATAAATTAGCTCTAACAATCACATCTGCAGCCGCCATGCTGCAGTCTGTTTCCTGCCGAACCCTGGGTGGGCTTGGCGTGGGCAGGAGGGCAGAAGCTGGTCCCATATGTGCCTGAAACCCTCACTGATAGCATCGCCGTGTTTAGAAGCTTCTGCTGAAATGTGTTCGTGTTCGGGACACATGGGACCCAGGATTCTCTTCATAGATGGTGGAATTGGGGTGTTAAGAGATGTGGACATGGACAGGAGAAAATGTGAAAGGTGGAGAAGGAGGGATGGGACGCCTCCGGGGGTGAAGGAAGGTAAGGGCAAGACCAAGTGGCTAAGAGGCCATGGGCGGGTGCACAAGCCAGAGCCGATGTGGCCTCACACCCTTCTCCGTGCTCCCTCCCTCCCACCCCGCCCTGGGGGTCCCAGAGCCAGCCAGGGGTGGGGGGGAGCAAGGGGCCACCGTGGACCAGACCTTTACGTAAATTAAGTCATTGTCCTTCATCTAACCTTGACCATGTCCTTGTGAGGGTGGTTTGTATCATGCACATTTTTTCAGATGAACAAACTGAGGGGCTGAGATCGTACCATTAAGAGGCATCTAAACCAGGACCTGAACCAGGTGCTTCGACTCTTCCTCATTGTGTCACCCTGCACCTGATCAAGAAAGGGTGTCACACATGTGTGTGCATGAGTGTGAATACGTGTGTGCAGAGTGTCAGCGTGTGAGTGTGTGTGTGAAAGTGAGGGGAAGCAGCCACAACCCAAGATCAAAGTGTAGGAACCAGAGCCTCCTTTCCCCCTCCTGCCCCAATCAGCAGGGCCACCATGGACAGTCATCCTCCAGCCTTAAGCACCTACTGTATACAGGACCAGTGCTTTGACGCGCACAGCCGCTTACCCACCTACTCATTCATTCCATTTCACAGGCCATTTCATGAGCACCTACTACAATCCAGTCTCTGCACCAGGCACTGGGGACACGAGATGAGTGGGGCAGTCCCTGACCCTAAGGTGCTCGCTCTCCAGTGCAGAGGGGGCAGCCGTGGAACAGCTGAACTTGGTAGCAAACTGTGGTTGGCGTCCTAAGAGATTAAAGAGATAGGTTTCCAGAGGGTGGCGTTTGGAAATTTGCTTCCCGAGCTCAGGGACCATGTCTGTCTGGTTCATGCTGAATCCCAGCTCCCAGCGCAGCGCCAGGCACACCACAATTGCGCCTGTACGTGTTTGTCGAATGACTATTGATTGAAAGATGGGCAGGTTCTCAACACGCGGAGTTGGGGTGGCTGGCCATCCTGGCTGAGGACCCTGCGGCGCAGAGGTGGGGAAGCACTGAGATGTCTGGAGGAACAGCTTTTTGGGGAGGCTCCACTAGGAAAAGCATGTCCCCGAGAATGAAATAGACCTGAGGGAATCCTGGCCCCAGCACTTATGCGCTGGCTGGGTGAGTCTAGGCAGGTTTCTTAACCTCTCTGATCCTCTGCATTCTCATCTCCAAAGCAGAGCCTCCTATATTTGCACGGTTATTATTATTTGGGGGGAAATGTTTTCCTTTTTATTGTGGAAGCTTTTAAACACATAATGAAGGGGAAAGAATAGAATAATGAACTCCCGCGACCCCATCCTCCAACCTCAACACTTACCAACATTTTACCATCCTGGTTTGAAGATACTTAGATGGTGATTAAACCCAGTAGATGAGTGACAACAATAGCAGTAGCTCCGACGGGGTTAGGACACGCGGGCAATGACAGTTCCACCGTCACTGCTGCCTGGCAGCAGGGCGTAGGGGGTTGAAGGGAGTGGGACTGGAGGCCACAGCTACTGCAAGGTGCACCCGGATTTCAGAGACGTTCAAAGGTGACGGAACGCGCGTCCTAGCATTGATGAAAAGCAGCAGTGAGGCCAGGCTGCATTTTACCTGTGAGACATAGAGTTCGTACCTAAGGTGGGGAAGAGGTCAAGATTTTCCTCACTCGATGTTTTGTGAGTTTCCCTGTTTGTTTGTTTCAGAGAAGAGCCCCTTGCGAGGTTATTAGGATCAAAAGTGATCGTGGGGTGTAGGGAGGTGGCTGCTTGCGGTGTGGTTGGGTGTGGAGGATGGGACCAGGGGAGGCGACCCTTGGGCTGAAACCTAATTAACACGGAAGAACATTCCAGGCAGAGGGACAGGCTAGAGCTGACCTTTAGGTTTAGAGATCTGCATGAAGTTAAGTGAGCTGTTGCCTACACAGGGATGGGGCGGAGCAGGAAGCGAGGCTGGGGCAGCAGTAAGATCACTCTCGGCCCTGGAGTCCAACCTGTGACATTTTCTATCTTTATTTGCTCCATGTCTGCCTGTCCCCTCTGGAGTGTCAGCAACTTGGCGGCAGGGACTTTCTCACTGTATTAGGGTTCTCCAGAGAAACAGAACCAATAGGAGACGTGTGTGTGTGTGTGTTTGGTATTGGCTCATGCAGTTGTGGAGGCTGACAAGTCCTAAGACCTACAGTCAGCAAGCTGGAGACCCGGGAGAGCTGATGGGGTAAGTTCCAGTCCGAATCTGAGTTGGAAGGTAGGAGAAGATGGATGTCCCAGCTCAAAGACAGTCGGGCAGAGAGAGAGAGAATTCTTTTTCGCTCAGTTTTTTGTTCCATTCGGGCCCTCAGTGGATTGGCTGGGGTCCACCCACATTGGGGAGGGCAGTTTGCTGTCCTCAGATCACAATTCAAATGTTAAGCTCATCCGGAAACAGATACACCCAGAATAATATTTGACCAAATGTCTGGGTACCCTTGGTCCCAGGCAAGTTGACACATAAAAATAACCCTCATACTCCCAGCATCCAAGACAGCCTGACACAGAGTAGGAGCTCAATCCACATTTATTGAATGAATGAATGAATGAATGAATGATGGGGTTGGAGAGACTTGACTTTGACATGGGATCCTCCCTGTATGGCTGAAGCCACTCTTGCTTCAAATCCACACAAAACCCATCTCCTCGTCTGGGGCATCTTCTCTGCATCTCCCCCTCCTGGGTGTACCCGACCTCTCTCTCCTTGGGCCTCCCGGAGCCCTGGGTCACGTTGTCTCTGTTGGGACCCTCCAGGTTGTCCCCAGGGATGCCATCCCAGGGGAGGACCTCTCTCCCCCTGGTAGACATCCTCGGGGGCAACATCTGGATTCCATTCACCTCCACATCCTGAACGTGCTAATGGCAGATGCCCCCTCCCTGCCCCACTCAACATAAAGGATTCATGGAATAGATGCTTTGAAGGATCTTCTAACCCTCAAAGGGGCTCCCCGTTCCTCATAGGGTGCCTGGAATCCCCTGGAGTATCAGTCTGAACATACGTGTGGTGTCCTCAGAAGACCCCCAGGGAAGATGTAGAGGGTCCACGTTGCCAGCCCCTGGGATTCGTGAGTATGTGGACGGAGCACAGGCAAGGTGTGTCCCCTTGAGCCCTGGGAGGTAGCCACGGTGGGTATCGCCTCTGTGCCCACGTTACAGATTGGGAAACTGAGGCTTATTTGTCGAGGGGAGTCACGGCACTGAGAGCCTGAGTGACCTGCCTAAGATTTCCCTGCTGCTTCTCAGAGGAGCCCAGACTCAAATCCAGGGGTTTCTGACTTTAAACCCCATTCGCTTCATCCCAGACCATTTTGTAGACCACGTCTGGGCCCTGGCCCATCTGTATTACATTCACTGAGGGAACTGGTTTGCAAAGGCAGGATCCCGGGCCTCACTCTGGAGATTCTGTTTCAATGGATCTGAGTTGAGACCCAGGACTCTGCCTTTTTAGCCAGCTCCCAAGCCAATTCTGATGCTTTCTGAAGTGTGAGACCCACGGGCTACACTCTGCTGCTTGTAAGGGGGTAAGACGTGCATCTCAGGACCCAGAATTTTGAAAGCAAGAGTGACCTGGTCTCTGCCTCCCTGAAGGGGGCTGGTCCCCCGGAGCCCTACTTGATGGGGACTGGGGCTTCTGCCTCTGCCCCCCTGCCTCCACAGGGGCTGCTGCCAGCAAGTGCAGCTCTGCTGGTAAAGTCTTTATCGGGAATGTCGCCTACTGCATTCATATCAAACAATAGCGCCTCATACATCATCCCTGCCAGAGGCCACCTCCGCTAGGACAAGCACAGTCCATTACCCTGACGGGCGCAGGCCGTGCGCAAAACAGATAACGGGTCCCAGCTGTGGGGGGCAGCCATGGGAGGGGAGTTGTCACTGCCCCAGCCATCATCAAGGGGACCCTGGGCACCTGCCATTCTGTGCAGTTGGGACAGAGGTCCCAGTCTTACAGCGCAGTTGATAGCGTATTGGTTGAGAACCTGGCTCTGCATCTTCAGGGAAGTAACTCAACTTCTCTGAGCCTTGTTTTCCCATCTGTAAGACGGGCTAAGCATAGTATTTGCTTCACATAGAACTGTGGGTGGGGCTTAAGAAGAGGAGGCCAGTAAAGTGCTGGGAACAATGCCTGGGGAAGAGGAAGCAACCTGTAAACAGTAGGCGTAACTATTGCTTTATCAGCAGGACCCCATTCACGCTGGCCTGCCCCTTTCCAGGGATGGTTGTCAACAGTCCTCATGACCCCCAATCTCCCGTGGACGCAAAGGGACCAGTCACCCTTCCCAACTGCTGGCTCCCCAGACCCTGAGACAGGGATCTGCAAGCCTGCAAGTCATTTATTTTGGAAATGAAGCTCACACCACGAGGAGAGTGGGGAAGTGAGGCAGGGCAGGAGGCCGACAGTAAAATGCGTGTTATAAAGCCCAGCTGTCACTGTGGCGAGTGGGGCGTAAACTTGCGAGGGAGCTCTGGGATGCAGCTGGGAACACGCCAGCTCAAGAAGCTGGGAGCTGGGGTATTTACAGATCAACTCCCATCACCACTGGGGTTGCTCCAGGGGACATGAATCCCCCGGTTTGGCCTACAGGTGACAAAGCAGGCTTCACACACTGGTAGCTAGAGGCTGGATTAAGGTGCACCCAGGTGGTAAGGGTGAGGGGATATGGTGGGGCACTGCTATGGGCTGAATTGTGTCCCCTGCAAAATTCGTATGTTCAAATGCTAACCCCCAGTACCTCAGAATGTGAGTACATTTGGAGATAGACCCTTTACATAGGGAGCTAAGGTAAAATGAGGTCATATGGGTCACAGCCACTCCAATATGACCGGTGTCCTTATAAGAAGCTATCAGGACACAGATACACAGAAGGGGGAAGCCCATGTGAAGACACAGGGAGGAGAAGACGGCTGTCTCCAAACCAAGGAGAGAGGCTCTGAAAAAATCAAACCTGCCCACACCTTGATCTTGGACTTCCAGCCTCCGGAATCGTGAGAGTAAATTTCTGTTGTTTGGCGCTAGTCCTCTGGTTAACATCACACATGACTTTGAACTGTATGCAATTGAATGCTTTGGCCCCTACTTTTAAATATTATGGCAGGGGGTTTACAGCTTAGAAAGCATTTGAACGGTACTGTGTAAGTGTTAGCTATTATTATTAATCCCATTTTAAAGATGACAAACCTGGTGCCAAAGCTGGCAGCTGGCAGAAGGCCAAGGGCAGGAGAGGGCATTTTGGTGCCCCCTGACATGTGAGGACAGAGTGGCTTCAGATACCTCCATCCTCCCCAAGGGGCAAGGGGCAAGGGTCCCAAGGGGCAGCAACTTCATTACATGCCCCAATCTCTCCACATCATCTGAGTCAAGTGAAGGGAATCATAAACCAGGGTTTTATTAGCTGCCCTATTGGTGGGTGGGCTGGGCTGGGCTGGGTCTCCTCCCTGAGCCCCTGAATAATGCAGGAGGGCATACCTAGGGCAGACAGGAATGGAGGTTGGGTTTGGGGTTGCATAGCAGCCCAGAGAGTAGGGGAGTGGGCCAGGGTCTTAACAGCATGTGATTAATGACCCTAGTAATTGTGTCCGACGGGGGACTCATCCCCAGGGCTGGAGAGGAGGGGGATACCAAAGCCCAGATGTAGCCTGGGGTTGGAGGCTGATGGGGGTAGGGGAGAACCCCACTCGGAGCTCCTGAGCAGTGAGTCCTGTGCCATACATCACCCGACACGCCTTTCCGTGGGACCGGCCTGGCTGACAGCAGCCATTTATCTGAATGTCATTGGCAGTAAACTGGCGCGGGGGAGGGCAGTGAGGAAGGAGGCAGCCATGGGGCGGGGTCTCCTTGGGAATTTCCCAGAGGCCAGTTCGCAGCCCCAGCCTCGGAGGGGAGCTGTTATAAGCGGGGAGGTGGTGCTATCCGTGGTGCTGAATCCCACCTGCCCCTTTCTCTTTCTCCCTGGGGACAAAGAGGGCTGAGGTGGGGGAGTCCTGTGAACTCAGCGCTACCCTGTAATCAGATGGGAGCTGGGGGCAGCCCCAGTGGTGAGACACTGACAGGGGAGGAAGGTGACAGTCATATACTTTCATGGTTATGGACGTGAAATTTGGAGCCATACTCCTAGTGTGTTCGTTCATTTAAAGGATATTTATTTATCAAGAACAGGTTCCCCAGGACATAGTCCCTGAAGATGTCAATCAGTCATACAACCTAAAAAATGTCGACACTAACTGTGTGACCTTGGGCAAGTTACTTAACCTCTCTGTGCCTCAATGACCTCATCTGTAAAATGAGGGTAATAATCATAGCCACTTCAGAGGGTTGTGAGAGGATTGTGATTATATAATTAAAGTGCTCAGAACAGAGACTGGCTCATGGAAAGTGCTCAATAAGTCTTAGCTTGAGTTACTGTCATTATTTATACTATGAAGTGTACAGGGAGCTCTCAGAGGCAATAACAGGGGGAGCCAGACTTTGTTCAGAGAATCAGGGAAGACCTGAAGGATGATGAAAGCTTGCATGGGGGAGGGTGGAAGGCATTCCAGGCAAAGGGGACAGCATGGGCAAAGGCAGGAAAGGTGCAGGACACCATCCAAGAGCTAAAAAGAAGCCAGAGGGGCTGGATCACTGAGAGTGATGGAAGAGCCTCAGTTTCTTAATCTGTTAAATGGATATAATAGTAGAACCTACCTCCTGCAAAGCTGTGAGGGTTAAATGAGATGGTGTGTTTAAAGTTCCCAGCACAGAGCCTGAGCACTCATGGTGATTGGGTAGCTTCCTGGTTCCAAGCCCAGGGAAGCCACATTCAGTTTGCCACACCCCACATCAAAGCTGGAAAGGACTTCAGAGGCCATTCATTGTACAGATAGGAGCACAGAGGACTTTAGAGAGATCCACTGGAAAGGGAGGCTGCTGGGGCTGCTTGTTCCAGCCTCCTTAGATGGGAGAGAGTGTGGGGCAGTGAAAACAGTAGAGGCTTGGGGGGCTGAGGGGTGGGGTGAAGTCCTGACCCCAGTGCTAACCTGTTGTGGGACTTGGTGGGATGGATGCCTTGAGGCACTCAATCTCTTCATCTGTAAAATGGGGATAATAACACCCAGAAGGCATTTATGGTTATAAGCGTGGGTCAGACACTCGGATGCCCACAGGGACCAGGTAGACAATGTAAAGGAGACTTCCCAAACTAGTCTTACTTCTCAAGAGAACCCTAAATCCCGATTTTATGTAGGATATCCCTATTTGTAAGTGTTAGACACTAATTTAAGCTTTTTTAAAACACAAGGTGGGTCAAAGCTACCACGTTTGTGGCTTGAATTTGATCTGTGGACTGCCAGGGTGTAGCCTCTGGCGGAAGGTGATGTACTTAGCAGGTGCTCGATAAATGAGGTCCCTTTCTCTTGGGGAGCCTCTCCTTCATCCACCTCTATGCCACCGCCTGCCTGCTGGGAGTTCAGACCTTCCTAAAACCCTCGAGTTCAGGAAGGGGCTGAGTCCTACCCAGATCTAAGCCTCTGGCCATCCTCACCCCTCCTCTGTCCCCATCCCGGGAGATCCTGTCTTACCAGGAAGGCGCTGCCTGCCTGGGGACCCAGGATCACAGAGCACACAGGTGGCTGGTGTGGGAGGTACGTGTCACAGTCATCAGCACGGCGGCCCCCTCCTCCTGTCTGTGGCATCAAGAAACCCTGAGAACCAGGTGACACAACTCCCCAGGGAGTGTACGTGCCTCGGGGAGTGGCGGCTGTGACTCAGAGGTGCAACCGGGCTTGGATGCTGGATGCACCAGTAAAACAGGCAGAAAAGGAGTGATAGCAGGTCAGAGCTACATGGGGCCTTGGAGGGCAGCCCAACAGTGTTCCGTGGAGAAACAGAGGCCTGGAGAGAGGAAGGTCACATGTCTACTGATTCGCAATTGAGTGCTTTTTCCATGACATCTTCCTGCCAGACCAAGATCTAGAGCAGGGATGTTAGAATCTGGAGAGGAATCACATTTCTTGGTCTTCATATCCCCTAAGTCATAGGAAGAAGAGGCCTACAGACTTTGTTTCCATCCTGGTTCTGCCACTTACTGTGTGTCCTTGGGCAACTCACATAGCCTCTCTGGTCCTCAGTTTCATCATCTGTAAAGTGAGAATAAACGCTTTGCCAAGGTTAAAATGAGAGCTAGTGTAAAATGCCTGGTTCATAATGGATGCTTAAAAGTCTTTTTCTAAAGGCACTTATATCTGGCCTCATTTCAAAAAAGGCTTAGAAGTGGCTTATAAATACACACTGCAATGCCAATGCAGGAAAGACCTAGATGAGAGTACAGGATGACAAGATGGTGGGGTAAATTCTTGTATGGTTGCGAGCAGGGGGCCACACATCTGGATCAGAGTTTCCTGGCAGCCACAGCAAAGGGAGAAATATGACCATTATGTGACTCTTGGTATCCATAAGCTGAGAAACTACTGCTTGCTTAGGGAAAAAATTAACTTTTCTTGGTAATGGGATATGAGTGATTTCTCATGTGAGTCTTCAAAAACAGGGCCTGTGGGAAGAGTAGTTCTCTTTCCTTTCCACTCCCTTGCTTCCTTCTCTAGCTATTCCGTGGGATCACCCAAACCCTACAACCATAGCTGATGGCATAATGGTTAAGAGGCCCAGCCCTGAAGACAAAACCAGTCTCCACCTCTGCGCAGTCTTGGGCTCGAGACTGCCCCTCTCTGAGCCTCAGTTTCCTCATCTGTAAAATGGATGGTTATAGAGATAACTACCTCTAGGTTCTCGAAAATTAGAGGTGGTGAAACAGCGTGTAAAACACTGACCAGCTTAAACTGGTCTTGTTTCCTTAAAATGGGTTGTTGATTAATCTAATCTGGAGTTATTTTTACAGACAGTATTGCGCATGTTCAAAATGGGAACGCATGTCTCCAGGATGACCCCGGAACCAGGAATCTTTAGCTGACGGAACTTAAAGAATAGAAATGTTGCCACCGGAGCCCTTTACGAAACGAGAAGTCCTTCAATAAGGAGACTCTGGCTTCCAGCGGTAGCTTATTTGGACTGATTCGAGACTAGCCAATCAGCTTCCAAGTTTGAAGTTCCCTTAACCCTTTAAATTTCACCCGGAACCCTGGATTGAGGAGAGAGGTTTGAGCCCTGTTTCCTGTTTCCTTGCAGGTCGACCTCGCAGTAAAGCTCTTTCCTCAAAAGCTGGTGCCATAGTATCAGCTCCTACATGCATCAGGCAGCCAGCACTTGCTGGGTAACAGAGGCGTCTTCTATAAAGACCTTCAAGTGACGTCTTGCATACAGTAAGTGTTCCATAAATGGCGGCTGCTCTTATAGCAGGAACTCAATAAATGGTCACTGAATGAGTATCAGAGGGCAGCAAAAGCATTTTCTCTTCCAAACCATCTCTTCAGTGCTTCTCAGCAGCAGGCATTCTCCCCAAGCCAAATTGAAACTGCGTGTGTGTTTTAATCAATTCCATGGTTTGTGGAGCCAAAGAGCCCAGGTTAATGGAACACAGCCGAATCCCCTGTGAATTTCTAACCCTCCTTGAAAGGCCTCTGCTTTTTCCTGCTCAGCCACTGGGAAGCTGCTGCCTCCACTCGGGGAGGAGAAATTGAATAATTGATGCAATTTGAATAACACTAGGATTTATAATGATATTGAAATGTAAAGATAAAAGGGGGCGTGAACGGGGGGGGCGGTGCTCATAGCGGAAGAGGCAAGTTGTTAATAGGCACTTAGGGGCTCTGTGGGGTGGGGGGAGCTCCCCTGGAAACATGTGCTGAAAAGTCATTTGAGAGAGGAGGTGCTGGGAGGGGGGTGGGCTGGGAAATCTCCACCCGGAGAGGGAGAAAAGCCATATTCATAAATAAGACTCGGAAATTTCTCCCGACTCAGCACCACTAACAGGGAGTGGATAATTATTTAAATGCCAAATCATTCCGCTCATTAGAATCCCAAATCATATCTGAAGAAACTGATTGCCCAGGGCAGGAATGAGAGGGGGCGGAGGAGGAAATGGGGTGGCTAGGAAAGCAGGAAATGGGAGGGTCTCCCCAACTTCTGGTCCAGGCCAAGGGGACGATGGGGTGGAAAGGATGGCAGGATGGTAGGGAGGGTAGGAACATAGGGTGGAAGGAAGTCAGATAGTCGTGGGTTCAAGGCCAGGATCTGATACTTCCTTATTGTGGGTCTCCTTTGTTACCTTACCTCTCTGAGCCTCAGTTTGCCCAGCTGAAAATGGGGTTGATGCTAAGATCTACTTTGCAAGCAGCGAATGTTAGCTGCTATGATTAGGGAGGCAGGACGGAGGGGGCTCAGGACGGGGCACGGGCTAGGGCTGGGGGAGAAGCCTCGCATAAGCCCCAAGCCAGGCTCCTTTCCTTCCCAAACCTACCCTGCCTCTGACCCCAGTCACAGACAGGAGCTGACTTGAGAGGTGGAGACTGAGTCCCAGAGAAGGTAAGGGATAAGGGACTTGGCCAAGACGACACAGAGCCAGGTACCCCAAGTACACGCACATACTATCATCCCCACAAGCCCTCAACTCCCAGCCTGATCTGGCTGCCCTCCCAGGTGCCGGGAGGTCTCCAAGGTGGGAGTCGCCTCAGCCCCCGGGAGCGTTATCATGTCTGTGGACCGGAGTCACAAGGGCAAGTCGGTAACAATTCAATTATGCCGAGAGACTCAGGGCTGGCTGGCGCCCCCTCCCATGGTGGATGACCATGCCACCCCTCAGAGACGAGCAAGCAAGCGGGGGCCCTGGAGCAGGGGGGCCACAAGGAGCGCTGGCTGGGCTCAGCAGGGACAGGAAAACCCCAAAATAGGGAAGCAGCGTGCACTCACGTGCTCTCAATATAACACTATGAGTTGTAGTAATAAGGCAACCGCACGCCTGTTGTGCAATAGCATGTCGGCTTTTATTCTGTGCCAGCCCCTGTGCTAAGCATTTTATATCACTTAACTCTCATTAGAACCCTGTGAGCAGAGGCGATGGGGAAGCTGAAGCCTGGAGAGGTGAGGCGACTTGTTCATGCAACTCAAAAGCTGTGAGGCTAAGATTTGAACCTGTCGGCCTGAAACCCAGGCCTCTTGGTAGCTCTGGGCTGCCCCCCAGACTCAGTCCATAGCCAGTGCCTGGCTTTCTCCTCACCATGGCTCTGGGAGATCCCTTAGGTGCTGTGTGCAGGCGAGACCCTCTGTAGCCCCACAGAGAGATGGAGAAGGAGCTGGGATTCAGACATGGGTTGTTCCAATCTCAATCTCACACAGCCCTCTGTCTGCCCGCTCTGGAGCCTCAGACCCTCCCACGTTCCAGCCCACCTTGCTGACCTCTCTCCACTGTCTCCCACCCCCATGGCCTCCTGGTCAACGCAGAGAGCAGCCCAGCTGCCGCTCCCCCCATCCCTTCAAAAAATACTTCCAGCAGTCACTTGCCTGTCCCCAGAAGCCTGGGGAACCAGGTGGGGCCCCCCACCCGCTTGCTTAAGGTCACCCTGGCATTCGCATTCAGTAGAGGTTGGGGGCCAGGCCTTCCAAGGTTTCCCAAGTAGTAACTGAAACATTAGCTCAATTAATATTTCAGTGGCCCAGTCCTGGCTGGTGATTGCTGTAGCTGGGAAACTGGGTCCTTTGTCTTCCCAAGAGGCCAAGCGGAGACAGCTGGGAAGCCCTGGGGCCAGGGGCAGTCAGAGGATCTGGGTTGGAGCCTGCCTGCATGGCTGTGTGGGCTTGATCAAGACCCTTCCGCTCTCTGGGCGGTGTCTGTCAAATGGAGACATCACTCTTTCCTGCTTATAGTGTTATTGGGATTAGCCTGAGGCCTGGCATATGGTCGGTACTCAGTAAACGATAGTATTCGCAATACCTGTGTTTGCCAAGGTGAGCTGCCCATTCTACCTGCTCCAGAATTCCATGGGGTGCTTGTTACAAACACAGTCTCCTGGGCCCCGCCTGGACCGGCAGAGCCTGGATGCTGGGGCCCTGGAGTCTGCGCTTGTGTCAAGGGCTCCCAGTGACTCCCAGCACCCCTGCTTCCTAGAGAGGGAGTAGGGGCCTAGGCTCTGAGACAAGCAGTGGCACCTCGGTTTCCTTGTGTGTAAATGGGAACAGAGACATTGACCTCTCAGGGCTTCTGGGAGGAAAGAATGAGATTAGGGGCTGGCACGTAATAGGTACTCAATAAATGATTTCCCCCTCCCACCACCCACTCCCCTTCAGTGGAAGACCAAGCATCAGCCCCCTAAAGAGGGGACGAGGGGGGTGTCCTGCCCCTCAGGAGCCTTGTCAGCAGGGCCCGCTCCAAATCGATCTTTTTCCCCCCGTTTTCACTCACAGTGTCAGCATCTCTTGGGGCGGGAGAAAATGCCAGCATCAGCACACTGCATGCCCCAGCCAGACACCGCTGCTCTTTATTAATTAACCACCAGATGTTAGTTTTGCATCTTTTATCAGAGGGAGGTTTATCACCAGGACCCTGTATGTCAGGCCATTAGGGAGAGGCAGGAAAACATCCCTTGGGGGGCCCTGGAGTTGGCAGGGAGCGGGGAGGGGGACAAGAAGCATGGTCCCCAGCCCAGAGCACCCCTCCGCCCTGGCCACCCCCCGCCCAGTGCCTCCATGGTCACGTCCACAGTGGCCATTCGGCCCATTTGAAGTGGCTACTTGTACATCAGCTCACAGGGCCACCATGATGAGCAAACCAGGCCCAGTCCCTGTTCTCCAAAGCTCACAGTCAGTTGGTGAGATTGCCACATTCCAGTAAACCCAAATAAATAGCACTATGACAAATTGTAAGCGGTGTCATGAAGGAAACTGACAAGGTTTTCAGAGCAGGCGAATAGCTGACAGGGGACCTAATTTAACGGAGCAGTTTCCCTGGGGAGGTGACACTTAAGTGGCCTCATGGAAAAGGAGCCGGGGCAGAAGATTCCAGGCAAAGGGCACAACAAGGGCAAAGGCCCTGGGGCAGGAACCAGCTCAACATGTTTAAGGATCTGAAAAAAGATCCGAGAGGCTGGAGCGTGATGAAGGAGGAGGCCACCAGGATGCTGAGGTCAGCTGGGCCGGGACCAGGGGTCCTCGTGGGGCATAGGGAGGAGCATGGATTTCTCGTGTTGAGGGCACCCAGGAACCACAACAGGCTGTTGAGCAGGGGAGCGATGTGATGATGGGATTTTGACATGAGAAAGAGCCCTCTCTCTGCCCTGGAGGGTGAGGAACGGGTTAGAGGGGAAGGAGGGAAGCCCGCCAGGTGGTCAGTCTGGGAGAGATGGTGAGCCCTTAGCATTGGCTGGACACTCACAGAGTGTCGGGCAGTGTTCACACGCAAGAAATATTATGAAGCAGAAACTGGGGGCGAGGGTGAAAGAAGGGTCTAAGGTGACTCCAGGTGCCTTGCTCCAGACACACCCGAGTCCTCTCATGCACCCAGCACCCACGAGACTGGAATGAGGATCATCTTCATTTCACAGATGAAGAAATGGGGGCCCAGTGAAGTGTAGCAGCTTGCTCAAGGTCACACAGCGAGGAGCAGCAGATCCCACACTTGAACTTGGTCTGCCTGCTGCGCTGTCTTTCCTGCAAACAGCTGCCCAAGCTCACGCAGGCTGCAGGTAACTGCTGTCTTCCTCCTGCTGTTTCATGAATGCCGTGCTACCCTCCACCAATTACCCAGCAAAGACCACTGGGCGGAGCAGTGGGGGCCCGGCTGACCTGAGCAGGTAAGGGGCAGTGAGTCCCAGATCCAGCCCTTAACTTGTCCAAGGCACAGCAAATCCAGAACGAGTCTATGTTATCTCCTTTAAAACTGATGTGACACTGTTACCCAGGGTGATTATTTTCTGCCTGTTTCACTCACCCTCTGATAAACAGGTGATTACTTCTCCTCCCAGTTCAGTTTCTGATTTGCATACAATAAATATCACCCCCTGGAAGTGTGTGTGTGTGTTGAGGGTGGAAAACAGGTC
This sequence comes from Balaenoptera ricei, assembly GCF_028023285.1. Taxonomy (NCBI): domain Eukaryota; kingdom Metazoa; phylum Chordata; class Mammalia; order Artiodactyla; family Balaenopteridae; genus Balaenoptera; species Balaenoptera ricei. Next base: position 18,659,734 of record NC_082652.1, on the reverse strand, counting down.
TCATGTCTTATTTATGAGAAATAAACAGAAGCACGAGCTCGCATAATCAACACATATTTAATCTGGCTCTTTTCGCCCTTTTGACTCTAATCAGGCCGAGTCTGTGCAGGGCTCTGTGTGTGTGTGTGTGTGTGTGTGTGAGTGTGTGTGTGCGCGCACCCACACACTCACGGGCTGCAGGGGGACACCTCTGCCAAGATCTTCATCCTAGCCTGTTTGGTTGGGGCACAGGCTGCCTAAGAGGTCTCCTGAACCCCAGCACACTTAGTTTGCGAATCCAGGCTCAAGGTATGGGAGGGGGGCAATTGCATCCCCACAACAACTTCGCAGAGGGAACCTTTATTTTAAAATTGTCGAAACATGTTTGAACCGTCAAAAGTACCAGCAATATAATTGGGTAGCATTAGCCACAGTTCTGTTGGCAGTGACACCCAACATCGCGTTTTTTTTTTTTTAATTTATTTTTGGCTGCATTGGGTCTTCGTTGCCGTGCGCGGGCTTTCTCTAGTTGTGGCGAGCGGGGGCTTCTCTTCGTTGCGGTGAGAGGACTTCTCATTGCGGTGCCTTCTCTTGTGGCAGAGCACGGGCTCTGGGTGCACGGGCTTCAGTAGTTGCGGCACATGGGCTCAGTAGTTGTGGCTCGCGGGCTCTAGAGTGCAGGCTCAGTAGTTGTGGTGCATGGGCTTAGTTGCTCTGCGGCATGTGGGATCTTCCGGGACCAGGGCTCGAACCCGTGTCCCCTGCATCGGCAGGCAGATTCTTAACCACTGGGCCACCAGGGAAGTCCCTCAACATCACATATTTTTCATCAAGATAGAAAAGCCAAACAGAAAATTTTTTTAAAAAGCTAAGCATTGCATGGAGAATCAAGGTCACATGCTCATAAATGCCAGAGCCAAGGCTAGAACTTGGGACTCTGACTGCAAAGCCCAAGTTAGTATCACCCCATGATGCTGCCTTCCTGACATGATGAGTAAGAGATCTGGGAGAAACCAGCAGTGTGATCACCTACTGCCATCCAGCTCCTGTTCCACTGATAGAGAAACTGAGACCATAAAAGTAAAGGGACTTGCCCATGGTCATACCCAAACCGTGTCAGAGCTGGAATTCAAATCCAGGTCTTAATTGTGTGTGTGTATGTTTAAAAAATAACTGTTTTGGTATGTTGACCAAGGCAGAGCCCAGAAGGGATAGCTTGTGTTTGCTCACCAATGACTGGGTCCTAATTTGGAGTGGTTTGAAAGACTAGAAATATGTCTGGGGTGGCAGTTCTGGCTGCCAAATGGGCTCCTTGGTTCTTCTCCAAGTTGCATGTGCTGGGACTGAAATGTCCAACATGGCTCGCTCACTCGCATATCTGATGCCTGGGCTCAATGGCTGGGACAGCTGGAGCTTCTTCCATATCTCCCTCCTTTCTGTACAGCCTCTCCACTTAGCTAGCTTGGGCTTCCTCACAGCATGGCGGTCTCACAGTAGTCAGGCTTCTTTCATGGCGGCTGACTTCCACCAGAGAAAGAAATGTGAAATCTTGGGTGTGTTTTCTATTTTGGTATGCTTGTTTATTTTTATGAATATATCATTTTTATGCAAACACATATGGTGGACGTGTGGTGTAAAAATTCAAACACTATGGAAAAGTGCAAAGATTAGAGGGGAAAAAAAACACTCAAGATTCCACTACCCAGAAATTAACATTTGGTGAACTTTAATCAAGGAAACTTTTTCTTTTAATTTTTATTTATTTATTTGGCTGCACTGGGTCTTAGTTGCAGCAGGTGGGGTCTTTAGTTGCTGCATGTGGGATCTTTTAGTTGAGGCACGCAGGATGTAGTTCCCTGACCAGGGATCGAACCTGGGCCCCTTGCATTAGGAGTGCAGAGTCTTAACCACTGGACCACTAGGGAAGTCCCAAATCAAGGAAACTTTTTACAACAAAAAATAAAAATAGGAGAATGGGGAATTCCCTGGCTGTCCAGTGATTAGAACTCGGCACTTTCACTGTCGTGGCCCAGGGTTTGATCCCTGGTTGGGGAATTAAGATCCTGCAAGGCGTGTGGTGAGGCCAAAAAAAAAACATCGGAGAACGGATGGATGGATAGATGAGGGAGAGATGGGTGGATGGATGGATGGGTGGGGTGGGTGGTGGGTGGTTGATGAGTAGATGGAGAAAACAAAAGATGGAGGAAAATTCTGACTGTTGAGGATTCTAAGAGCTGGGAAGAGAGACAATTAAGTTTCTCGGTGTTGGAAAAGTGGTGATGAGAGGCCTGTCACCACAGACCAATTACTACTATTACTATTACTGCCACTACTATTACTATCACTATTACTAGTAATATTACACTATTGTCACTATTACCACTATTACTATAATTGCCACCACCACTATTACTATACTATTACTGTTATTTTCACCACTATTGCTACTGTTGCTTTTACTGCCACCAATACTGCTACTACTCTTACTACCACCATTACTGACATTATCAGTACTATTACCACTGTTACTATTGCCACCACCACTATTACTACTATTCCTGGTACTATTAATACTATTACTACTATTACTTCCACTATCACTACTCTTATTATAACTACCACCACTATTGCTGCTATTACTACCAGTACTGCTACTATTACCACTATTACCAATATTACTATTACTATTGCCATGATCACTACTATTGCTACTTCTTCTCTTTCTCCCTTTTTTGCCTTCTGCTGTAATTTTTATTGTTATTTTAAAGTTATTACAAAGGTAACACATGTTCATGATAGAAAAATCAAGAAAGAGGTAATTTCAAAGACAAATTAAAACTCACCCTCAAATACCACCATCCAGAGGTGTCAGCCCCTGGCAGGTCCCATTCCTCAGTGGGGTCTGCAAGGCCCTCCATGGCCAGCTGCTGCCCACCTTCCCATCTCATCTCCTCTCTGACCATGTGCTCCAGTCAGACCAAACCTCTGATGCCCCCAGACCCACCTGCCTTCCCTCCCCTTGTCTCTGGGCCTTTGCACGGGGCTGTTCCTTCTGCTTGGCATGGCCTTCCTCCTGTCCTCCATCTGGCTCACCCCCATGCTCCCTGGACTCTAAACAGAGACAGAGATCCTCTAGGGAGCCTCTCTGAGCACCCCACCCCTTAGACTGGGTCAGGGGTCCCCTCTGGGCCCCAACCATCCCCGAGTGCCCCCTGCAGAAGTACCCCTCACCCTTCTTTGTTTATCTGTCTTTCTTCTCCACTGTAGAAAGCAGGGACCATGTTGCGTCACCTCTGTGTGCCCAGCATGGACCTGCCACATAGTAGGGGCCTCCATATGTGTTTGTTGAGTGAATAAGTGAATGCGTCAGTCTGGAAAGGTTTCCTAGAAGAAGTGGCCTAGGACCCATGCTCTCCTGGCGGTACTGGGGAAGAAAGCAGTCAGGGTGTAGGGCCAGGCAGCTTTTTCGACCCCAAATGACAGCTGTCTGCATTGACTTTTGATCTGGGCTGTCACCTGGTCCCAGGGGCCCCATGTTTGCAAACGCACCAGGCTCCCAGTGGGGTGTTTGAGGAGGGCAGCGTGCTCCCGCCCTCCTGCGCCACTGAAGAGGCAGCGTCAGACACGAGAAGCAGGGTTCCTCTGTGCACTATTGATTTGTCATAACTGCCTGCCGACAGACAAGGTGAACAGTTCACTTTTATGAATCCTTATTAACAGTGTGGCAAGAGATATTTCACTTTAAGTGTCCCCTTTTTGCTGAAAAAGAAAAAGAACAGGAAATGTAAATTATCTCATCACAGAGAGACGCTGAGAGCTCCGAGCTGGGGCCTTCAGAGGAGACAGAGTGGAGACTGGCTGGGATACGAGGAGGGGAGGCCCCTTCACGTCCCCTAAGTGGTCAAGGCTGGCCCCGTGGAGGTTCCCAAAGCCGAGGTCGGTGGGGAAGGCAAACTTGGCAGGGGGAGTGTGGCCACACAGCCGAGGGCTGTGAAGCAGGTGGTTACAGCATGGAAGCCAAGTCTGTGCTTAATGGGCAAAGAGAAAAGTACAGGAATGCTCATGGCAACCTTAAAAAAAGCGTAAAACTGGAAACAGTCTAAATGTCCTTCAACAAGGGACTAGATACACGTATGTTATAATACAGCCTTTTGAGTGGAATACTAGGCAGCTAAGAAAAAGAATGAGATCATCCTGTGTGGACCAATAGAGAAGAAAGTATATGAGATATTACTGAGTGGAAAAGCAAGTTATAGGACAATTTATAGTGTGCTTTCATTTACATGAAAGTAGGCATATATGTACTTGATGTGCATGAAAAGTATGTAGGAAGAGTCACACAAATATCTACTCACAGCAATTCTCTGGGAAGTGAGACCAAAGAACCGGGGATGGGGTCAGTTTTTGATTTTCATTTCATCCACTTTCGCGCTAGTTTAATTTACTTTTTACTATGTGCAGTAGGACTCGTATTTTTTAAAAGTTTTAACTCTTTTAAAATGTTCAGCTCCAGGGGGGTAATTTAATTGTCTCCTTTATAACCTTCTCCATGGTTTGAGTTTTTTTTACAATAACCAACTAAGATGTCTATAAGTATAAAAATGTAATACAAAATTTTTAAACAAGAAAACACTGGCTTTGGAGTCAAGCCGATCTGGTTCTTGTTCTCAGTCTTCCTTCTACCAGCTGAGTGACATTAGGGAAATTACTTAATCTCTTTGGGCATCAATTTCCTCCAGCAATAGTGGATATTAATAGTATATACAGATGATCTGCAAAAAAAACCCACAACTGAATCCCTATGCTGTATACCTGAAACTAACACAATATTGTAAATCAACTATACTTCAATTAAAAAAATAGTATATACAGAGCAAGCATACAGTAAATAGTAGCTTTAGCCTTATAATTATCATTATCCCATCGAGAGAAATGGCAAACCCTTGCATGTCCTCCCAGTTGGTGAATTCATACCCACCCCTGTGACAGACCCTAGGAAGCTATTTTAAATGATCCTCAAACAGTTTTTAGGTATGTAATTCATTTACAAATGGCATCTTAGGTAGAAACCCAATACGTGTAAAACAGGAACAAGAACGTTTTAGTAGCATTCAAAGCGTGACATTTGTACTCAGGGATGTTTGCAGCCTTCTGGCCATCCTTCATCCTTTTTCCTTTTGGTGATAACATCCTGACCTTCCTTCAGGGGGATTGTCCTTCCCCCTCTCTCAGCTCCCCACCCCCACCGGAGGTGGCATTTACTCAATGCCAAAGACATCCCCTGGCCACAGGGAAAGGTTCAAGGACCAGACTGTGACCAATGTGAGCCAGTCAGGCTTATGATTTCCATGCAAACTATAGAGGGAAAGAAGGTCCTTTTTCTCCTAGATTTGAGCCTGAGATGGGGGTTGGGTAAGCCTAGAGCTGTCAGAGTTCACCCTTGGAGTCTAAGAATGAAGCCAATACCCTGAAAGGCAGAGCTGAGAGATGGCGAATACTTGAACCCTGGTGACATCACGAGAGCCCCTGAATCACACTGTGCCTGAAAGTAGCACCACCTCTGGAGATTTTTGTTGCAAGAGCCATTTGTGCTCCAGCCAGTTGGGTTTTCTATCCCTTGTGACCAAAGATAGGCTAAATAAGATAATATATGTATTCATAAAGCCAGTTAGGAAAAACAAGGAAGTTGCTTTGACAGATGTAAACATTTGAAATCAGGAGTTAGGGATGACAGGTGCTGTCTTGTATCAGCCCCACATCTAATTTATTTCCATATTTGTTTCTGTTTTTTTCTTTTGGCCGCACCATAAGGCATGCAGGATCTTAGTTCCCCAATGATCGAACCTATGCCCCCTGCAGTGGAAACGTGGAGTCTTAACCACTGGGCTGCCAGGGAAGAACCCTGTATTTGGTTTTGATTGCCCAGCGTCGAGAAAATTTGGAATCACAGGTAAGTAGAGCAGCAGTTTAGTGTAAGGCTTTGGTGCCCAGGCTCTGGAATAAGACAGTCTGGGTTCAAATCCCTACCCTGATCCTCAGCAGCTGTGGGACCTGGGGCAAGTCACTTGACTCTCTGAGTCTCCATCTCCTAGCACCTACCTCACTGGAGGGTTGGAAGCAGTAGATGAGTTGCTCCACGTGAAAGCATTTAAATAGTGCCTGACACCTGGCCTGGGTGAGCTCTGGTTATTATTCTGCCCTGTTCCTGCTCGTGGGAGCACCTGTGTGCTGCCTCGGGCTGACAGCTCTGAATGAAACCTCGCCTGCTACGTCATTTTCATTGACAAACATCCCGAGATGGCAAGGTAAGCTTTTACAAAACTTATTGGCAACTGCTTATCTGCGGCTTAGGGTTTTCTGGAGAGTGACCTCAGTGCTGTGCTCCAGGGGAAAGAGATTCCTAGAGGAGTTTGAGGGACGTGAGCTTGAGCTCAGAGGGGACTATTCCAGTGCCTGGCGTTGTCTAGGGATGGACCAGGCTGCCCTCCAGGCAATAAGCTCCCTGCGTCGGGAAAGAGTTCACAGTGAGGCTGGGCTCCGGTGCGGTAAACGTGTCGTAGTAAGGATGCCAGCGCCAGACGGAAGGAAGGCTTCATTCATTCATTCATCAAATATTCACCATGACCCAAGCACTCGGCTGAACATCCCCCCCTCACTCGCAGATTAGGTCATTTCATAAAGAATTTCTTGCTAAGATAGGAGGACTCCCTCCGCCAGCCTTCTAGGGGCCATTTTCATTTTTAAAGAAAAATGAAACGTTTTTCATTTACCGTGTCAATGGTAAGAAAAGGGTTTCTAATGGTGGACTCCCGGGCGCTTGGGCAGCTCACCCGGGCATAGCGATGGGAGGAGGCCCACTCCTCTCGCCTTGCATCTTACCTGACCAAAGTGGACGGAATAAGGGAGATGGACAGGCCCCACACCCCCCAGGTGGGGTTTCAGATCACAGTAGCGGTATTAATGAGCATGTGACACGTGTGCTATTTCATTTCATCTCAGCTGCCCTGGGCAGCTGTGAGGGTCCCCCAGGCAGGCAGTTTGGCCTCAGGCAGCCCTCCCCTTTCTGCCCACCCCCACCCACCAGAAGTCCTCAGTCTCCTCCAGTGCTGGGTGAACAAACAGGCAGGCTGGGGATGACAGGTCTATCAAACTCCCATTTTCAGATGAGGCTCGAGGGGAAAAGGTCTGGCCTGAGGCCTGCCTCCACAACTCCCATAATCCTCCCAAAACCTCTGAGGGTGGTTTTATGCCCATTTCACAGGTGTAGAAATAGAGGCCCAGAGAGGCAAGTCACTTGCCCAAAGTCTCATGCGAGCTGAGGTGAAGCTCAGCCCAGTTCCATCTCATTTCCCATCCTGGGGTTCGCCCTTCCTTGTGGCCTCCCTGAGTAAGACCGTGCAGGAGACAGAGTGGGGTGCACAGGCCCATTTCTCGCTCAGGGGACAGTGTGTGTAGTTGGGGGGAGTGGGCTGCAGGCCTGTGGTGGGAAACCATTGACCTGCCTCTTTCTCTGCAGCCTGGGGAATATCTCACCCCCAACAGGGGCTGCAGGTGTAGCAAATACATCTTTATGTTTCTTCCTCTAAATGTAAATGGCAGATGAGTGGGATGTTATGGGATTTGGTAAAATAAAAAAACAACAGAAGAGTAATTTGCATTAGGTGTGTGACAAAATCTCAAGAGAAAAGCGTTCCTCCGCTCTTGGTTCAATCCTGGGTCTCCACCTTGGAGGGTGGTGAGGGTCACGGAGGAATGAGCGGGCCCTTCATGTCCCTCTCTCCCTCTCTTCCTCCTCTTCCCTCTCCCTCACCTCTCCTTTTGTCTCTCTGCCTCCCTAACCTCTCCTCCCTTTCCCAGCTCTCTGATTTTCTCTCTCCCCAACCCACAAGAACCCCTCTGGTGCAGCACTGCACCGAGAAGCAATTTATAAAGCAGATGTTTATTGCAAGGTTTCACACAAACTTGGTGCCTCGCCAAACGTTATAGTAATTGGAGGCTGTGTTTAACTACTGATCAATGTAAAGTTGGGATGAGACAGGCCTGGAAACTGCCTTTGGTCTAGACTCTCTTCTCCGTTTCAGAGAAGGCAGGAGGTCTCGGCCCTCCATCTCTCAGCCCGTCCAGAGCCAAGGCCTGGAGAGCAGCAAGGAAGGAGGATGTGGGCTTATAAGTAGCTACTGGCCCACTGGCTTCTAGGAAATGGCTCTGGGGAGAGGAGACCCAATTCTGCTATTGTCCTTTACTTGCCATCCCATTTCTGTGGAGGCCTAGTCTGTGCCAGGCATTGGGGTCACAGTGATTAATAAATTTCTCCCAATGCCTGGACTAAGAGCTTTACATACATTATCATTGAGTCTAACGTAAGACAGGTGTGGTAGCCAGGCTCCAAGTCAGCCCTCAGTGATCCCTGCCTCCTGGTATTCATCTGCTGTGTAGTCCTCTCCTACATGAAGAGACTGACCTTTGTAACCAACATTGCAGAAATGACAGCTGTGACTTCCAAGGCTCCCTCATTAAAGACATTGTAGCCTCTGCCTTGCTCTATTGGATCACTTGCTCTAGGGGAAGCCAGTAGCTATATCATAAGGACACTCAAGCAGCTATGGGAAGCTCCACATGGGGAGGAACTGAGGAGCCACTTTGGGGAGTGGAACCTCCAGTCCAAACAAGCCTTCAGGTGAGACTGCAGCCCTGGCTGACACGATAGCTGCTCATGAGAGACCCTGAGCCATAAACACCCAGCTAAGTTGCTCCCAAATTCCTGACCCGCAGAAACTATGAGATACTAAGTGGTTATTGTGGTAAGCCACCAAGTTTTGGAGTAATAGATAACTAATATAATAGCCATGTGAAAGAAGGAAGCAAAAGGAAGACTGGTAAATAGGAAACAAAACAAATATGGCAAGAAAGAGTGCAGCCATATAATCACATAATTATATAATCACTATATATGGATATAGATTTTTTAAATCTACTTATATGTTGATGGAATATATTTTATATATGATAGTATAATCACAATAAATGTGAATGAGTTAAATTCACCAATTAAAAGAAAAAATATTATTTCATTCTTTCCTTCAAATAATCCCGTAAGAGGCAGTTTACACCCACTTTACAGATGAAGGATTTAGGCTCAGAGTGGGGGAGAAACTTGCCCAAGGTCTCCCAACTCAAGGGTAATAAGGTTGGGATTCAAACCCAGGTCTTTCTGACTGTAAAACCCAAAGCTCTTACACCATACTGTATTGTTAGCTCCTTTGGATAGGAGAGGAAACTGAGACTCAGAAGGGGTGGGTGGCTTGCCCGGGGTCACACAGCAAGTCGTTTCAAAACTGGAGCCAGAACTGGGGAAGATTTGTTGTCTGGTGTCTGCCTCCATGAGCTTCAGGGCTCTGCCATCAAAGCACAAGGATCTCATGGGTCTTCTATCTTCATAGCTGCTTAAGACAGCTGGGGACCTTTGGCTGTGGCCAGAGAGACCCTGTGGGGTCAGGTTGGGAGTGTTTTCAGGGAAGAACACCAGCACAAAGCAACGTGCAGGGGTACAGAGTGGGGGTGGCTCATGCATCGAGCTGAACTCCAGTAATTACATCAGGGCCAGCAGCATAATTTGTATCTGGGTGATGAATGTCTGTGTTTTCGGGCCTGATTGCCCTATTTACATTTGGAATTTGCTGATCTATTATTAATGTCTGCTGGAGGCCAGGGTGACAGGCATGAGCAGCTGGGGAGTCCCCTCCCCCCTGATCCAGGGAGCACTAGCTCTTAGGCCCTAGCTCCCCAAAGTCCCACCTTAGTCCCCTTTGTGTGACCCTGACTTTCACAGGGCTCTTGGACCAACTGGCAGAGGGGTTGACCTGGGATGAGGTTTCCCAACCTCTTATCTGAGTGTACACACTCAGATGTACATATGCATAAACACAGAACGTGCTTACATGCACATACTTGCACATGTATGTACATCCACATCCTTGTATACCAATAGGCACCTTTACAGAAACACGCACATACATGAAATGCATGCATAGACATGCAAACACACCACACTCGTGTACATGCACACTCACGCATGTACATGTGCACAAGTATATAGCATACATTACTGTTATGGATTGAATGTCTGTGTCCCCCTGCCCCCTAAATTTATATGTTAAAACTCTAACCCTCAATGTGATGATGGTATTTGGAGATGATGTCTTTGGGAAGTAATTAGGGTTAAATGAGGTCATGAGAGTGGAGCCCTCATGATGGGATTAGTATGCTTATTAGAAGAGATACCAGAAAGAGAAATCTGTCTTTCTCCATGCACAAGAAACAAGGAAAGACCATGTGAGCACACAGCAATAACGCAACTGTCTACAAGCCAGGAAGAGAGCTCTCACCAGGAACTGAATAGGCTAGCACCTTGATCTTAGACTTCTTAGGCCTCTAAACTATGAGAAAATATATTTCTGTTGTTTAAATCACCCAGTCTGTAGTATTTTTATGGCAGCCTGAGCTAAGACACACATGCACAAACACATACACACACACCCTCACGTGTCTCATCATTCTGGGAGCAGCACAGCAACTTGGCAAGGTCTCCCAACTTGAGAGGGAAGCGTCCATGAACCATGGTCCCAGATAGCCTGGGTTTGAATCCCAGCTCTGCCACTTATCAGCTGTGAGACCTTGAACAGCTTACTTCATCTCTCTGTGCTTCTGTTTCCCCATATGTAAAATGGGAATGATAATGTCACCATCTCATAGGGTTGGTGTGAGGATTAAATGAGTTAATGGAAGTCACTTGCCTGGTGTACCATAAGCAGTAGATACGTATTTGCTGTGTTATTATTATTGTTGCTTATGTGCTTGTCACATAATAGGCTCTGAATCATTTTGTTGAAGATGATTAAACACACTCTTCCACACCTATGTATTCACACATAACACACACACACAAACACACTTTCTACCCTCCCCCGTCTCTGCTTCCTCAACCCCTCCTGAACCTTCAAGGACTTCATGGCCTCTTCTCCCTGAAGCCCCTCCTGACTGTTCACTCTTCCATGCCCACCTCGAGGCTGCAGGCAGGATGGGATTGGGGAAAGACCACTGGATTTGGAGTCCCCAAACCAAGAATCAGAACTTGGCTCTGCCACTTGCTGGCAGCATGGTACTGGTCCAGCCATTCTTAGCCTCACTTTCATGATCTACCCAATGGGCGTAATGATAGAAATGACCTCACAGAAATTGAACCTCCAGTGGGTAGCTAGGGTGGAGTTACAGGCACAGTCCCTGGCCAGGCTGGGTCCTGCTAAGGGAGTGGCTACACTGGCATGCAAATGAGCATGCAAATTAAAGCTAAGTCCCTAAGACTCTCAGAATCCAGGCACTCCCCCAGCTGAAAGGCTCCTGTCTCCAATCAGCTCTTTGCAAAAAGGCACTGGGTAGGGATGAAAGAACACTGGACAGGGAGTCAGGAGATGTGCTCCAGGTACAACACATACATGCTCACATGTGGGTGGACACCAGCATCCTTATATCGGCACCTCTACACAAACATGCACACACACGGGAGGCATGCACATGCATGAACATGCAAACGCATATGGTGTAGCCAAGTGGGAAGGGTCTGGACTTGGAGGCAGGTGGTGCTGTGTAGCCGTGCCCGAGACTCTACTTCTCTGGGCCTCTATTTTCCTCCTTTGTAAAATGGGGTTAGCCATCTCTGGCCCATACTTGGTGTGGTGAGGACTGAATAAGACAATAGAGGGTAAGCTATGACTGTGGTGTGCGGTATACAGTAAGCACTTAATATATGGCAGCCATGTTTGAGCATCCTCATCTGTGAAGTGTGAGGCTGGAGGGGGTGCTCTCTGAGACCCCTGCCGGCTCCAAGTTTCTGTGGTTCTGTGAGTTTCACCCACACCCCCACTCAGAGCCGGTCCGCCATCAAGGCTGGAGGGCCTTGCGTACGTTCAAGAAATTGGCCCCCCAAAAAGTGATTCTGCCACTCCTCGATTATGCTGGAACCTATGGCCCATGGCAGCTCTGAGTACCGTGCTGGAGGTCCTGTGACAGATGAGGAAACTGAGGGAAAGGCAGGAGTCACCAAGGCCAGCACAGGTTGGAGGTGAGACTGACACTGCGACCAGGCTCCTGGTCACTGAGGCAAGGCTTACATAGCCAGCATTTTCTGCAGCCTTCTCTAGTCAGAGCAGAAACAGGGCCTGGTGGCTTTCTACTTTAAGATATGGCCCATCCCTGGGTCCCCAGGCCCCAAGCAGTGGCTCCAAAAAAAGAACACATAACTGTATGTGAAAACCCCAAACCTGCAATAACCACTACCTTATCCTGAGTATTTACTACACACTGAACATTTCCCATCTGTTTCATCTCATTTCACCCTCATAACCAGGAAGCTGAGGCAGAGACCCACACATACTTAAGGTCACACAGGGAGCAGAGTTGGGACCTGAACCTGAGTCTTCGCTGACTCGCTGCCCTTAGCTTAAGCTCCAGCACCGCCCAGAAGCAAAACAGAAAAATGGGTTTGCAAACTGCAGCAGACCAGCTGACCTGAGCTCGGCTCCTGGAAGCCATTGCCGGGAGGGGCGGATGCGTGGCCCAGCGGCTAAGGCTGCAAGAAATGCCCACTGCGCCCTCCAGAAAGGGCCCCCAGTTTCCCTGCAATCCCAGGGAAGATTGGGCAGCGAGCACATTAAGGCCATAAATTTGTCATGAAGGCCTGGAAATGAACGGGGCTTATCATTTATGGATGGAATAATTAAGCCACTGAGCTCGGCGGTTCACCAAGGCCTGTGACCGGACACCAGGCGTCACCAGCAGCTGAACTGGTTTGGGGTGTTCATTATCGCTCTCCCCTTCCCCTCTCCCCCCCTCCCCCCCACCCCCGCAGCATCTCAAACTTGACCCTTGGGCGTGCAGACTCCACCAGCACCAAGGCAGGTGCCAGCACGCACTTCAGTAGCGATGGCCCCGCCCTCGTGATGTCATACCAGCCCTGGCCAATCCCAGGGAGACCTCTCGAAGCTCCGCCCATGGGGGGCGGTGCCCAGCCCACTTAGGTGGAGGTGACTCGACTGGCTTCTCCTTGGGAGATAAACAGGCTTCTTCATATGGTAGTGAGAAATTTGGACTGACCTGGGTTCAGATCTTGACTTACTCTCCAGCTGTGTGCCCCTCGGCTAGTACTTCACCACTCTGAGCCTTAGTTTTCTCCTCTCGAAAATGGGCAAAATAATATTTTTATGGGTTATGTGGTGGATCAAATTAGACAATGGCTGTAAAGTACATAGTGAGGGTGGGTCTGGCTTATAGTAAGTGCTTCACAAATCCAGCATTTCATGACTTTCTCCCAACAGAGTGCTCAGGCAGGCAGGAATCAGAGGCTCAGAGAGGCAACGAGACTTGACCAAAGATGCACAGCAAGTGAGCAGAAAGTGGGCGCCTACTTCCTTCCCCTGGAATTCCTGTGACCTATCACTTGTGGGAGGGTTCAGCCCATTCCCCAACAAAAGGCTGAGGCTCCTGTTCCCTCCCTGCCCCAACTGCCCCAGGTCAGTGGAGAGGAGAGGTGATTGCAAAGGTGATCGTCACCACTAACATTTATAGAGCTCTTGCAGTGGCCAGGCACTGTTCTAGATGCTCTGCAGTTATGATTTCACTTTATTCTCCAGATAACCCTCAGAGTTAGGAACCATTATTATTCTTCTCATTTTAGAGGTGAGGAAACTGAGGATTGCAATCAGACCCCTCACTTGAGTCACTCAGCCAAGAAGTGGAATTTGTGCGTAATTTCCTGGGTCCCAGCAAAGCCAGGCTTGGGGGGAGGGTGGCAAGTTAAAGACTATTTGAATTATGAAAGTGACGTCACTCGACACATTCCAGAATTCCAGCTTTGATATTCTATACTCTCAAATGGGTTCAAGCCCTCACTTTACAGATGGGAAGACTGAGGCCCAGCCACCAGAGGCAGAACCTTGGGGCTTGCCTACCAGTTCCCCAGGGCCTGTTGCATCGGTGGTGGACACCAAGACTGGTGCAGAAGAGAAGGCTTTGGCACCTGCCTTGAGGAGGAGTCTGGACCCTCCTTGCCACCCTACCCCACCCACCCTCCATCACCATGGCAACCATGCAGGTGAGCCTCATCACTGCTAATCCTCTAATTACCAGCCACCTCTTCAATCGGCTGTAATTACTTTGGGGACACAGTTAACCTCTCATTAGGAACGCACGGCCGCTTTCTCCAAAAGCGCAGCGGTGACATGCCTAGTAATTTACCGCCCCGGCTCGCAGGGCCGCTTTGTGTTTAACTCGGGCGCCATCGCATCCCTGTCATTACTCCAGCCTGGTTGTCATGACGATTAATCATTCAATCCTTCATCAGCAACTTTTGCCAAATGTCACCCTGCTCTTGATCAAAATCCATCCTGCAGCCCGACACTGGGGGACTAATGACTTGGAAATAGGCTTCTCCATTCCCGAGAGCTTTTCTCCAGGACTCCTTCTCAGCTCCCTCCAGGAAAGGGAGAGGAGGGCCTGAGTTCAGTGTGGTGGTAGAGTGTGATGGGGGCAGAAAAACTGGCATGTATTGGTGGCTTACTCTGTGCTAGGCACCTGAGGGGCATTGATGCATTTAACCTTCATGACAACCAGATTCCTGGAAGAGGAAACAGGCTCAGGGAAGCTGGTAGCTTGCCAACAAGGAAGTATGGAGAGATTCGAACTCAGATCTGTTTGACTCCAAAGCAGAGCTCTTTTTATCAGACCTCGAGGAGGATGAGCATTACCTACTAGCAAGGATCCTAGAATGTCAGAGTTTGGGCAGCATTGTAGAAATTAGCTGGCCCATTAAATTCAAGGCAAAATAAAAAAGGCTTAAGAGACAACACTGGGCACTTTATGATAAGAAGTCCGATCCAAAGTCAGCAGTTAACTGTCATGAGTACCTATGTCCCAGTCAACATGGCAGCAACACCCAGCAGAGAGCAACTTCAGAACCCAGGTGGTGGAATAAGCTCAACCATACTGCTAGTAGGTCCATGAAATGATCTAGATTGAGATTCTTGACCTGGGGTCCTTGGAGCTTTATGATGGACTTCAGTGGCCCATGAGCCCCCTGAAATGCAGGCTACATTGTGATTAGCTGTGAGTTTGGGCATTTTTCTAGGGAGATGCTCCAGAAAATGTTAAGAACTACTGATCCAGTACATTTATCTTTCCCCATATCCTTATTTTATAGAAGGGGATACTGAGGCCCAGAGAGGAGCCATGACTTGCCCAAAGTTCCACAGCAATTCAGGGTGGGAACCACTGGTCCAAGCAGGGGTGACCTCTTTCTTAGGTGCCCAGGGCTGTGCAAGGAATTCTTCCTCCTTCACAGTGGCTTTGAAAGCCTTAGTCCCCAGCCTCCTGAGAAAGCCCAATCTCCCACCCCACTAAAGGAATCTTTCCAAAGCCCCTCCTAGGGAACGTTCCTGCTGGCTGGGCCGCCAGCATGTGTGAGACATAATTACAGCACGTTGTAAATGGCATTAACAGACTGTCACAGCAGCCACATGGTATTAGCAAACGGCTCTGTCTTCATCATGCAGTCCCCGCAGCCCCTGGGCTGGAGCACTTCCCAAGGGGTCTTCTTCCAGGTCCAGGTTGCAGAAATCTCCCGGTGGGGCACTGGGGGTGGGGGCAGTGATTCAGATCGCAGAAGCCTGGAGGTTTCCCTTAAGGCTTTCTGAGATCTCAGCAAAGAGCTGAGTAGAAAGTTAGGAAATCTGATTTGTAAACCTGGTTCAGCCTCGAAGAACTAACCTTTATCGGGCAGCGACTTAAGAGCCAGATACTCTGGAATGTAATCTTTTTTCAACCTCATAACCACAACCCAAAAGATTATGTTCTTCACTCTGCTTTATAGATGAGTTCACTGAGGCTCAGAGGGGGAATGTCACTTGCCCAAGTACCTTCATCTAATGAGTGGCAGCTGTAGGATTTGAACCAAGTTCTGATGTTTGCAGAACCTGTGCTTTTTAATATATCATGTTGCCTCCTTGGAAAAGCCTTTGATCAGTTTTCTGCCAATAGATATTGATACTATAGCCTTGAAGGCAATTCCCTGAAGCTACCAGCCCACCGGAAACTTACCAGCCCCTGAGCTCTGCTCACTAGGGCTTCCACAGGAGCAACATAGTAACAACAGAGTAATAATCAAGATGATAACAAATATTGTGAGTTTCCATACAGTTTCTCCTATGATCTTTGTAGCAAATCAATAGGAGGAAGAGGAACAATTCTTATTTGAGAGAGTTGAGAACAAAGGCCCAGAGAGGGAAAGTGACTTGCTTAAGGCCCCACAGCAAGTCCTGTGGTAAAGCTAGAATGGAACTCCCCTTGTCTCCTGATTTCCAGTCCTGGTTCTTCTCCACAAACCACTGAGAACATGTCCATAGGCCTGTGGCTGGGGTCTAAGCAGGGGGTCATTCACTCTTCCGGGTGCCTCCTGCCCTCCCCGTGGGCACCAGCGGTTTATGCTTTATCCAGGAGGCCTCCGGGCTGCAGGCAGCAGGATGGGCTGCCTCTCGACTGGTAAGCAAATCCCCTGCTGAGCAGGTCATATTTTATCCAGGCCGCCACCTGCCAGCTCATTTGCTTACAGATACAGGTGCTTCTAGGGAGGAATTAGTGATTACTTAGCCGGGAGACCCTGGCAGACAGAGAGCAAGCTGGGACCATAGCTGGGGTGGGAAGCCAGGGACCTAACTGTGAAGTCTCTATCTCCTCCCAGGCTGCTTAGCCCTGCTCTGGAACCAAAGGGTAGGAGTTAAGGATAGAAGGAGAAACCTCTCTGCTTTGGGGAAAGCTGAGCCCCCACCTCTCACTCCCAATCCCATCCGTATCCTACCAGTTCTCCAAGGCTTGGTGCCAATAGCCCTATTCCCTGCAGCCTTCCAAGATCCTCCACTTACCCTGCCAAAAATAATAATATAGTAAATCTGATAGTCCCAGAGAATTTATTGGTGCCTAGTACTTTACATACATTGCCTCATTTAATCCAAATCAACTAATAATCGGCATTTTAAAATCCCCATTTTATGGATGAAGAAACTGAAGCTCAGAAAGATCGAGTAACTTGCTCGAGGTCACACAGTAAGTAAGGTACAGAACCCAGGCTGCTCTGATTTCAGATGTCCCCTCCTAACCAGGACATATTTCCCCCGGGCTGTTCCCCAAACCCTGTATGTTGCTTGTTTGAAGTTTATTTATTTGTTTATTTATGTTTAAAATAATTTTTAGGGGACTTCCCTGGTGGTCCCGTGGTTAAGACTCCACGCTTCCAGTGCAGGGGGCACGGGTTCGATTCCTGGTTGGGGAACTAAGATCCCACATGCCATGCAGTGCGGCCAAAAAAAAAAAATAATAATAATAATAATTTTTAATCTCAGAACCATTTTAGATTTACAGAAAAATGACATAGATAGTGCAGAGAGTTCCCATATGCCTCTCACCCAGTTTCCCCTATTATTAACATCCTACGGTTTGTATGGTCCATTTGTCACAATTAATGAGCCAATATTGATACATCATTATTAACCAAAGTCTATTCTTTATTCAGATTTCTTTCACTTTTACCTAATGTCCTCTTTCTGTATCAGGATCCCACCCAGGAGACCACATTCTATTTTATCACCACTTCTCCTTGGGCTCCTCTTGGCTGTGATAGTTTCTCAGACTTTCCTTGTTTTTGATGACCTTGACAATTTTGAGGAGTACTGGTCAGGTATTTTGCAGATTGTACCTCACTTGGGATTTGTCTGATATTTTTCTCATAGTTAGCCTGAGGTTATGTGTCTGGGGGGCAGGAAGACCACAGATGCCATTCTCATCACGTCCCGTCAAGGGTACATACTATGAGTTTGACATATCGTTGTTGACCTTAACCTTGAACACGTGGCTGGGGTAGCATTTGCCAGGCTTCTCCACCGTAAAGTGACTTTCCCCCTCCTTTCCATACTGTCCTCTTTAGAAGGAGGTCATTGTGTGTAGCCCCCACTTAAGGAGTAGGGAGTTAGCCTCCCCCTCCTTGATGACAGAGTACCTACACAAATTATTTGGAGTTCTTCTGCACAGGAGATACGTATGTTCTCTCTTTTGTTTATTTATTCAGGCATTATATCACTATGGACTCACGGATATTTCGTTTTTACTTTGGGTTATAATCCAATACTACTCAGTGCTTTTTAAATGACACTTGGTTCTTTCTTCCTTGGTTTATCTGCATTTCCCCAAATCTATTCTGAGGCAATCTCATTCCATGGGATTTTAACAGGCAATCCTCTTAAAATAAGTTCTAGAGGCAAGTCATTTGGGGTGATAGTGATTGAAAAGAGATCTTGACTAGAGGACTTGTCAGATATTTCAATGTGCTAATAGTGTGAGCAGTGAATCACCCAGAGGGGGATCTAATAGGCAACATTTCCCAAACATTTCTTTTCCTGATCCCCTGGGGTGGGGTGGGTAAGATAGATATGAGAAAATAATCTAGCTACGTATCTTATCTTCCTCTGGAGACCAGAAGTTCTTTTCTTTTTTTTTTAAACAGAAAGCTACTTTAAAAATATATATTTATTTATTTATTTGGTTGTGCTGGGTCTTAGTTAACGGCAGGCAGGCTCCTTAGTTGCGGCAGGCGGGCTCTTAGTTGAGGCATGCATGTGGAATCTAGTTCCCTGACCAGGGATGGAACCCAGGCCCCCTGCATTGGGAGCGTGGAGTGTTAACCACTGCACCACCAGGGAAGTCCCGAGACCAGAAGTTCTTAAGAGCAAAGTTTATGCTTTATTCTCCTCTTATCTCTAGAAATTAGCCCTTAGAAGGTGCTAAGGAATAATGGGATAGGTGAAAGGGTGAATGATGAAAGGATGGACAGATGGATGGATGGGTGGGTGAGATGGATACATGGATAGATGAACAGACAGAAGGATTTGTGGTTGATGAATGGATAGATGGACGGATGGATGGATAGATGGATGGATAGATGGATGGATAGATGGATGGATAGGCAGGTTGGTGGATGGACGGGTGAATAGGTGTGTTGGTAGTTGGGTGGATGGATGGATGAGCAGATTGGTAGGTGGATGGGTGAATGGGTGGGTTGGTAGTTGGGTGGATGGATGGATGAACAGGTTGGTAGGTGGGTGGGTGAATGGGTGTGTTGGTAGTTGGGTGGATGGATAAATGGATAGCTGTTTGAGTTGGTAGGTGGATGGATAAATGGATAGCTGTTTGAGTTGGTAGGTGGACGGGTGAATGGGTGGGTTGGTAGTTGGGTGGATGGATGGATGAGCAGGTTGGTAGGTGGATGGGTGAATGGGTGGGTTGGTAGTTGGGTGGATGGATAAATGGATAGCTGTTTGAGTTGGTAGGTGGATGGATAAATGGATAGCTGTTTGAATTGGTAGGTGGATGGATAGATGGATGAATGAACAGATGGATGGATGGACAGACTGGGAAGTGAATGGATTGGTAGATGTTGACTTCTGGTTTCAGTAGTTCCCTTTGTTAGGACCAAAAATACTCTCATCTCTCAGTCACCCACAAACTTCCAGACTTAGGGCTTGAGATAATTGCTCATAGCTGACAGAAGGCAGTGAAAGTAGTGCCCATTTATTATGCCCTGACTGTGTGCCGGGCATTTTACATGCTCTTTCATCCTCATAACAGTCTGTATGATTATTTCTCCTCATTATTCAAAGAAAGAAACTGAGGATCAGAGAAGTCCAGAACTTGGACCAAGTCCCCTAACAGGAAAAAGTGATGGAGCTGGAATTGGAGCTGAGATCTAAGTATCTTTGCTTCCTGAGTTTCCCATGATGTCTCTGAATTTCCAGGCCCATAATCATCTCTGATTCCCTTTCCTGGGCCCCACCAGGCCAATGGGAAAATGATAGAGATCTTCAGGGACCTGGGGAAGAGAGAAGAGTCACTGCAGGACTTAATCTTTTTATCCAGCACCAGGCTCCAGAATGTTCCAGGTGAGGGAGGGCAGAGCATAGGCAAACCAGAGTCCCAGGAAACAAAAGAGTAGGGAGACAGGGAGGCATTCAGACCGGATGTGTATGTGTGTGTCTATGTGCGTTTGTGGTCACGTGTGTACCTGTGCACTTGAAGACAGGTAGTGTTTTGTGCAGCTAACTGTGTTGCTTCCAAAAAATTATGTAAGGTAGTTGACATTTTTTTAAAACCCTGCCTAATTAAAATTATACCATTAAAACTGGAAATAAAATACAAGAGCCAAGCATAAAGAGGGTTGGGAACAGAGAGGTAGCCAGGCCCTAACATCAGAGGGAATGAGCTGGGGGGAGGCCTATGCCATTGGATGGGGGTGCAAGGGAGATGCACAGAAAAAGCCTCCATTCTCTGACTACCCTCTCTCTGTTTTCCATAGTCTTGCAAGACAATTATTAGGTCAACATATTCCCTTAGAAATTGTTTAAAAGGCACTTTTTTTGGGAGAATGTGCTTTTTCTCTGACAGTAAGTGAGGAAACAAATTATATCAGAAAACCTA
Source organism: Balaenoptera ricei (assembly GCF_028023285.1). NCBI lineage: Eukaryota > Metazoa > Chordata > Mammalia > Artiodactyla > Balaenopteridae > Balaenoptera > Balaenoptera ricei. Next base: position 18,639,187 of record NC_082652.1, on the reverse strand, counting down.
GGGTAAGGTAAATGATGGCAATCAAAATGTAAGCCTTGTCCTGAGCTTCCTAGCAGCCATGGCAAAAAGGCAAACAAGTTTCTTTTCCTAGTTCTCATTGTCTACCAAAAGCCAAGTTTAAGAGAAGTAAAACTATGAGTTTTCCAGAAAAGAGAGACTTTTCTTAGGTCTGGATCCTGAGAGGGATGTGTCCCCTGGGCCATTCTAGAATCCATATGACATAGAACAACCATGGACAACATTATGGATCAGCTTCTTGACAGTGGTTTTGCACAGAGACATTCCACATATGATTCTTTCTCACATAAACCCTTAGTGACTGCCAAGGGCTCCATCGCTTTGTGGCCCTGGGTGGGTGGTTCTCCTGGGAAAAGATTAGTTTGATCTGACTTGATCCAGGGACAAAGCCTGGATAATCTGGAGGATGGAAGCTGAATGTCTTGTGGCAGCAGCAAATAGGACTCTGGCATCCATGGGAGCAACAGCAGGGTGTGAGGAGAGGGGCACAGAGCAGTTGACATTCCCTAGCACTCAGAGTCAGGCTAGAAAAAGCAGGCCTTTGGCGTCCTTCTTTCTCCCTGCAAAGGCACAACCAGGGCATTTGCCCTCTAGGAAGAGACCTCAGCCTCGTCTAGTAGAACAGCTTTGAAATCAGACAACCAAGACTCGAGGCCCAGCTCTGTCACTAGCTGTGTGATCTTGGACAAGTCTCTTAGCCTCTTTGAGTCTCAGTTTCCTCATCTGTAAAATGGGAATAGTTACTACCCCACAGCATTGCTGAGAGCCTTAGACAAGCTAATACATATAAAGTCAGCTCAGTAGATGCCAGCTTCCTTCCTTCCTTCTTCTCTTCTTGCCCTGTGGAAGAATCTAGTGTCCCGATGGCCCCCCTGGGGGGCACGGGGAACTGAGCCTGCTGCTTCTAGGGTGGGAGTTCTTTGGGGTCCATGGTTAGGTTTTACTATGTTCATGAACCCTTGAAGCAATATGCAAAACTGTGTGTGCAGATGCATTTTTCTGGGTAGAGAGGCCATAGTGTCTATCAAATACCCAGAGGGGCTCATGACCCCCAAAAGCCAAGGACCACTGCTCTGGGGGCTGGATCTTGTCTCCTGGCATGTGCCTCCCCAGCCCTAGATCCCAGGTCCAGTCCTCAGGTTATCTGCTGGCCTCGCTAATCATTGGGCCCCAGCTGGATTCTTCCTCTGCTGTGGGGAGGGAGATGGGCAGGACTGGTTCTTAGGAGGGTACAGCCAGGGATCTGGGCTGGGGCCAGGGAATAAAGGCCCAAGCATGTATTGAGCACATAGGAAGGACCACACATGGCTGTACATGTCATCTCCTCTGTCATCCCTGAGCCCTGGGATGGAAGAGCTGTTATCATCCCCATTCTAGAGATGAGGAAACTGAGGCCCAGAGATGAGACGGTAGGGCACACATAGGGCTAGAGGCAGTGCTGGGATTTGGATCCAGTGCTAGCTGGTTCTGGAGCCCATGCTCTTTTCATGGTGTCACAGGGGACCAAAGCAGTCCCTAGGGGTCTGAAGATGGGAACAGGCTGCAGGATACAGTTTTTCAGGTTGTGCCCCACCCAGGGGCACCTGGTTGAGGGAGTGGGGTTAGGGGTGAAATGCATCTGAAATTCAGTCCGAGGTCCACTAGCTGAGGCTTGTACCAAGGGCCTTCAATAGCCTGGAGAAAGTGTAGGCTTTTGGTAATGATCACACCCAGAGGGGTGCTTTTTCCTCATGGGTCTGCCCAGAGGGGGATACGTTTTTCTAATTCCAACAAAGCCCCCAGATGGGCTGCCTGCAATCCCAGCAGAAACACATTTTAAAAGGCAAGCACATCCGCAGGAGCTGAGAAACCCTGCCCAGCTTCTAAGATGACACTTTTGAGGTGGGGTCCCATGGGGCCCCCCCTGTCCAGAAGAGCCAGCCCAGACTCAGCAGGTGGGAGACAGTTCCTGACAGTTTCCCAGGCAAACGGGCTGGCAAGGAAGGGGGTTGGGACCTGACGACTCTACTCAGCTGCCCTAGAGCACCCCCTCCCATCCCACCTAGCCCTGTCTCCCATGCCCCTCCTACCTCTGAAATCCAGGCATGGGAGGCAGGGCCCCATCTGTGGTCATTTCCTGAGCCACCTGGATCTAAAATTCTGTACTGTCTTTCTAGGGAAGGGTGAGCAAGCCCTCCTGGTCCCCCAGAATATCCGCTCCCCTCCCCTCCCTGACCAGTGGCATCTCCCAGGAGCAATGGCTGCTTCTCCCCAGGCCAGCCTAATGGCCACTTGTAAGGACTGATCACCTGGATCCTTGGGACTCAGCACCCACGCTTCACTCTCCCCCCCTTCTCCTCCGCCCCCTCCCTGCCACCACCTCCGGCCTGATTAATTCCCCCAAATCTGCCATGCCACAATGACTAAGCAGGCCCTTGCCCCACTAATTGGCACTCAGAGACTTGACAAATGCCTCTGCTTATGGGATACAGAGGCTGGGCTGGGTTAACTTCCCAGACCCAAACGACCCCAGGTTTGTCCCTAAGATTAGTGAGCTGGAGCCTTGGAGAGGAGAGGGGAGCAGAGGACCCAAGACAGAAGGGCAGGCCCCACCACGACCCTCTGATTAACTCAGCTCTGACACTTCCTGGCTGTGTGACTTAGAGCAGCTCATCTCCCTCTCCGAGCCTGACATTCAGGCTCCTGGACTATCTGAACTGGGCCTCATCTCCAACTTTAGCCCCTCAGGCACCTTGTCCCTTCCACTCCATCCAACCTGCCTTATCATAGTGGCTTAGTCCCAGCTCTCTGGGGAAAGAAAAAAAAAGTGTATATGTTACACGTGCCTTTGGGCATAGTTGGAACCTTTACTGATATTGTATATCAATATCAATATTATATTGATACTGATGTGTGGCACACAACTTAGAAAAAATAGTGAAACATACAATAGTCTTTCTTGTAAATTCCATAGAGCCAATTGATTCTCCTAAAATGCTTTCACTGAAATTTGCCAAGCTCTGGTATTAATAGCCAGCCTATGGTTGGACTTGATGAACAAGTGTAGTTCAGGCATGAATACTGGCTGATATTTTCATTTAAGTGTTAATGGGTAAGCTGAGAGTGAAACAGTGGAGATGTATGTTAGAATTTCACCCATTTGTCAGTGATGGGAACTGCATGATGGTTTTTAAATACTGAAAGAATATTTCTTCAATTTTGTGTGTTAGCCACATTTAAGGGCTATAAACACAACACACTTTCAAGTTTGATCTGTGTTATTAACATTTTCTCCATCACTTTCTAAGTTTAGATAATCAACAGCACAATAAGTTAAGCCCTGATCTGTAGCACTTGCCAGTTTTTGTGGTGTCAATACTCTGATTTCAAACTCACCAACATTTTAGTGAATGTGGAGTTGGAGAGAGATACGGAGATACCAGTTATGTAGTATTTCCACCATATAGACACAATAGATGGAAATAACCTCAATGGCATAGATAATAGCAAAATGTAGTAAAACATTAAGAAATGATGAGTTTTGAGTATTTATTGCTGTTACAATATGATTTGTTTAGCTGTAAGTTTATACAATTTAAATTTCTTGTATAAGAAAGACTGACTGGCCTTTGTCCCTGGTTCCTGTGAGGGAGGCTCTAAATCCTTGGAATTTCTGGAGTAATAAGAGTGTCTTTGTGGGACTTCCCTGGTGGTCCAGTGGTTAGGACTTGGCACTTCCACTGCAGGGGGCATGGGTTCCATCCCTGGTTGGGGAACTAAGATTCCACATCTTAGTGGAAGCGTGACCCAGGGAAAAAAAAAAAAAGATTGTCTTTGTTATTCCTGAACCCCTGGATCACACCTAAGTTTATGCTAACAAATGAGGTGACTCAGGATGGGGGCTTGTTACCAGAAAGACCAACCACGTGATTAGAAGGTGGGCCTTTGTGCCGCCCCCCGCTGACCCCAACCCCCTCCAAGCAGGAGAGAGGCCTGGAAATGGAATTCAATCACATGGCCAATGATTCAATCAAGCTTGCCTAGGTAACGGAACCTTAGCAGAAACTCTGGACACCAAAGCTCAGTGCAGCTTCCTGGTTGGTAAACACATTGATGTGCTAGGAGGTGACGTGCCCGATTCCACGGGGAGCAGGCATGGCAGCTCTGAGTTCTGGACCTTTTCAGACCTGAATTTGTAGCCAGTTGGTCCTAAGTGTCAGGACCCCTGAACTTGCAGCTGTCGTCTGCAGCGAGGGCAGTCTTGTTGGGGTCTGTGCCCCTTAACCTGCCGAGTCCAATGCTGACTGATGGTTAAGCATCAGAACTGGATTGAATTAAAGCACACCAGTTGGGATCAGAATACTATGTTACATAACTGGCTCACGGAATTCCTGAACCTTTGACAACTGGCTCTCATCAGATGGGTATAAATGCTGAAAAAAATGCACAGCGTGAGAGTTGTGAGTTAAGTTTTACTTGGTGCAAAATGAGGACTGTAGCCTGGGAGATAGCATCTCAGATAGCTCTGAGAAACTGCTCCGAAGAGGTGGTGGGGAAAGTCGGTATTATATGTGATTTCAGTGAAGGGGGCACGTGCATCAAGCACACATGTTGCCAGAGGCTAGCTGCTAGTCATGAGGAGCAGACATCACCGTTAATAATTTTAGTGCTTTTTTAGATACGAGAAGATGCAAGAATTTGGGCTCATAAAACCTTCTCCTGAAAATATCTAACTATCTGAAGTGTTGTTCTGCCAGTTTTTCCCAGAGCACAGAGCGCCTCATTCCTGATCTCTGCCCTGAACTCCTCTCAGGGAGTGTTGACAGTCAGCGACAGCAGTGGTTCATGACTTCATCCTTGTAGAGGCAGATGGCGAGTGACAATTTTTAGTTGGCAATGTCTAGTTCTGCTTTTGAGGCTTTGCATATGCCATCACTTCTGCCGGAATATTGTCTTTCCACTCACATTCATTCTTTCATTCATTCATTGATTCACCAAGTCTTTCTTGAGTGCATGCTTTATGCCAAGCGCTATGCTGGGTTCTTGGGATAGTGAAGAAAAAAGACCTCATTTGCGGTGGGTACAATCACATGCCACTTATCTCCTGGGGTCCCTTTGACCATTTCTATATGTCCCTCCACCAGCTTTTGTGTGCTTTTTTCCGTGTGTCCACATTTGTGACTCCTTCAAAGAACTATCTTCAGGCCACGGGAGCTACTTTGCAGGCACATGCCCAGAGCCAGGGAGTTTATATACACCTTCTTCCCGTGCTGGGGCAGTTCTTAGCCAATGGCTGACAGTGAGGGTGGAAGCCCAGCTCCCTTGCCTCAGGGCAGGATAACTGCGGTGTAACTTACACTCCCGAGCTCCCCATCAGGATGAAGCCACCCTCCGTGGGGCTTTGCCTGGAATTGTACCCTGCTTGGCTTCCTCCCCTTCCCCATCCTGCTTCCCCCATGCTCTTACTCATCTCTCCTGAGATCGATTCCTTAATCCCTTGCACACCAATCCTGGTCCCAGGGTCCATCCCAAGTTTCCATCTCTGCCCTGTGGAGCTCACAATCTAGTGGGGAGACAGGCATTGTTCACAGGATCCTAGAGAAACAAATTTCTTTATAAATGGACATCAGTGCTCTGAAGGAAAGCAATGGGGTCTCTGAAAGCTGTTAACAGTCAGAGCAATCAGGGAAGACTCCCTGGAGGAGGTAGTGCTTCCTGTAGGATGAACTCTGAAAGATAAGAGGGAGTTTAGCCAGGCGACGGGGACAAGGAGGAGGGAGGAAGCTTTGCAGGTGGATAACATAGCAGGTGCAAAGGCCCTGTGGTAGGGCAGAGATCAGTGTGGCTGGAGCACAGGGTGAGATGAAGCCAAGGGGAATTGGTAGGGGCAGGATGGTGCAGCTTGTTGGCGTATGTGAAGATTTGGGTTCACTTTCTGAAAAGGGTGGAAACACACCCAAATGTCAAGAAGAGGGCTGACTTGAGAGATTTAAATTTTTTTGAAATTTTGAAAAATATTCTTCAACCCACAGGAATATACCCTGTGAATAAGCCCAGTTGCAGGCACAAGAATGTTCACTGCAGCTCTGTGTGTGATATTTTAAAAATGCAGAGCCTAGTGGGATGTCTGTCAAGAGAGGGCAGGTTAATAAATTTGGTCCATCCATTCAGTGAACTCCTGGACAGCCTTTAAAAAGCATGGATGAAGTGTGAACTCACCCCATCTCTCCTTAGGCTGGGCTGTTGGGCGGGTGAAAAATGTGCAAAATAGACTATTGCATGTTCACAATTACCTAAAAGCAAAGTATATCTAGAAACTGTTTCTAGAGAATTAGACACAAACACACGATTGTTAAAAGTAGCTACAGCAGTGTGTAGCACATAGTAGGTAGTCAGTATTAGTTGAGTAAGTGAGGGAATGAAAGTCTGAATGCACACTTGGGTTGTTGCTTCTGGGGAGTTGATAAGAAGGTAGAGAGTTTTACTTCTTTCCTTTTTTAAAAAAAATTAATTAATTAATTTGTTTGTATTTTTGGCTGGGTTGGGTCTTTGTTGCTGCGCTCAGGCTTTCTCTAGTTGTGGTGAGCGGGGGCTACTCTTCGTTGCGATGCATGGGCTTCTCATTGCGGTGGCTTCTCTTGTTGCGGAGCACGGGCTCTGGGTGCACGGGCTCAGTAGTTGTGGCTCACGGGCTTAGTTGCTCCACGGCATGTGGGATCTTCCTGGGCCAGGGATCGAACCCGTGTCCCCTGCATTGGCAGGTGGATTCATAACCACTGCGCAGCCAGGGAAGCCCCTACTTCTTTACTTTTTGGTCTTACATTCTTCCCTAAAGGCGAATTGTCTTCTGCTTGCATGTGGGTTTTTTACTGTAATTTTTTTTAGCCTTTGTCCAAGTGTAATTTACATACAACAGAATTCACTGATGTTAAGTGTGCAGTTTGATGAGTATACAAGTATATACAGATGCATGCAATCAGTATACAAATATATACAATCATATAAACCCACCAGATTCAGCTATAGGACGTCTCCATCACCCTCCGCATTTCCCTCCTGACCCCTTTGTGGTCAATCCCCACTCCCCACACTTTGGCCCCCAACCATCACCAGTCTGCTCTGCCACTATAGTTCTACCTTTTCTAAAATTTCATACACATGAAATCGTACGGTGTGTAGTGTTCTGAATTTGGCTCTGAAGGATGAGGGGGAGTTTAGCCAGATAAAGAGGTAGGGGAGGCGGCAGGGAGGGAGGAAGCTTTGCAGGCAGATGGCAAAGCAGGTGCAACTATATGGTTTTTTTTTTTTTTTTTGAGATTCACATATGTTGTTGCTTGTATCAAGAATTCGTTCCTTTCTAGCGCTGAGTAGTACTCCATGGTATGAGCAGACCTGGTTTGTTTATTTGCTCACCAGTTCACTCCCCGGCATACCTGTTCGTGTCCCAGGTCACAGGACCCCGCCTCCACCCACCCGTTTTCCCACTGTCCTGGTCCCACCCCCTCACCCTCACACACACAGCCCCCTGCCCTGCACACGCCTCCTGCCACTTTATTGCCTTCCCCCCTAAAGCCCTGTGAAGGGAAGAGCCGCATCCCTCCTCGGTGACCTTTAAAGGTGCAGGTAAAGGAGGTGGCGTGACGCCAGCGCCGCGGATGATCACGGTGGCCGCCTCCTCCACCAGCTGAGGCCAGGCCTTTCGTCTAGGAGAAAGCTGGGCAAAGGGCCAGGCAGGTGGCCTTGGCCAAGTCCTCTTCCCCCTGGGGCCCTAGCTTTGCCTCCTCTGAGCCTTAAGAACGGAAGCCGAGTCTGGAGAAGGAGGCAGAAGAGACCATTGCTCCTTGGAGGGTCGCCGAGAATCCCATGTGCTCCCGGGAGCGACCTGCTTCGATCCCCACACAGCCTTGCATGGTATGAGGCTCCCTGTTTTCGAAATAGGGGAAGGGCGGCTCAGAGAAGGCAAGGGTTTGCTCAAGATCACACAGCTCAGAGACCAGGCAAGCTGGGACTTCACCTCCTCACCTGCTATTGGCTACTGAGTTGCTTGGAGGTCCCGCAAGATCCAGAGAGTGAGAGAGAAAACCTCCTAGAAGCAGTCAGGCCCCTGTGAATGTTTGAGAGGAGCCAAGCAAGGTCATCCTGTTCTTCCCTCTGGCCTCACTTCACCGGAGAGCCAGGCGGGGAGCAGGGAACACACTGTTTCTCTGGACTGTCTACTTGGGTCCCTCTCTCCACCACCCCCATGAGCTAGCCTAAACCACTCCAGCTGTCACCTGACTGATAAAAAGGGAGAAACACATGAGGGGTCCCTCCCTACCAGGCAGGGTGGAAGGTTAGACCCCAGGGCTAGGAGGAAAAGGATAGCCACCTGCCCCGCTAAGAGCTTTCTCCCCTACCTGCCTATCTACATTCCCTGTCCCCCTCCCTCCCAATAAGCCAGAAATAATAATCCATTTTTTAAAATCCCGCAGTCCCTACTGCTGGGCTCAGGGACGTGAGATAGCTGCCTCTGGCTGTCCATAAACATGAGAGACAGATGTTGGCAACATCTGGAGACCAGGGAGGCCCAGTTCTGCCTGGAGCTGGGAAGAGTGCCCGGCTGGGCAGAGTGCTCCAAGGGGAGGGGACCCCTACCTGTCACTCATCTGGACAGGGGCCGCTTCCACCCCAAAGGAGGGCCCCTAGGGCCTGGCCAGGGCTCCCAGGCGTGGAGGCCCTTTGGAAGGGAAGCTGGGCGGATGCTGCCTGGAGGGAGGGGACTTCAAAGGCTCCCCTAATCCCCAGTGACATTTTCAGACACAGGAGTTTGCTTTTTTATGCTGTGGATCAAAGCCCAAAGCTTTATAAATAACCCTCATAAAAACCAAGGGACTTGTAAAGTTAACAATAAGTCACAAGGAGTGTGAGCATTTGGGGGCAGGACAGAGGCTGGGGGAGTCCTGATCTGCCCCACGGGCTGGCCACCCACCCCCAACCCTGATGAGACCAAAGATTGAAGTGCCTGCGGGAGGTCAGGAGGCAGGCCTGGAGGGTGGGGTTGGACTTGGCGTCTCTTCTCCAGCCCCCTGCCCGCCCCCTGTAGGCATCCTAGAGCTGACCATTCATTCATTAAATCATTTCTTCTCTCATTCATTTTTTCAATCGGTCAATCAACAAACATTTCCGGAGGTTATCCCTGGGCAAGGGCCCTGGCCAAGGAGCTTTGGCATTACTGGGGTTCAAATCACAGCACTGCTGCTTCCAAGCTGGGCAACTCCTAGAAAATCACCTCACCTCTCTGAGCCTCAGTTTCCTCATCTGTAGAATGGGGATACCTTTCGACCATGTCCTAAAAGAGTCATTGGGAGTCCTAGGTGGCATGGCATTTGGTAAAGGCTCAACACGTGGGTTATTATTATTATTAATCAGGCAGATTAATAATAATTATTATTATTAATAAAAAAGAGGGGGGGCTTCTTTTCTTTGTCTGGTTCCCACTCCTCTCAAAATAACTTCCCCTTCTACCCTCATATCTGCGGGGCCTCAGTTGGGAGGTGGGTATTTTCTGTGCAGTTACAGGGGCCATGAGCCATCACCCAAGGAGAGGCTGTTTCTAGAGCCGGGGCCGGGGGGTGGGAATGTGAGTTCAAATCCTGTGTCCAGCACTTCCCAGATGCGTGCCCCTGGGCCCCTGCCCTCCCTCTCTGAGCCTGAATTTCCTTGTCTGTAAAATGGGGGCAGAGGGGAGGATCCAGTGAGGGCAAGAATATCTAGGCCCTGGAACATAGTAGGTGCTCAGTAAATGATAGTGGATCCTTTGGGCCCTTCTCACAGTGGAAATTTCCGGAGGGAGAGCTCAGCATCAGTATAGAAGGGGGAGGAGAGACAGAATTGGCAAATGATGAGGGTTCCTAAAACCCAGCACACTGGGACCTGGAGCCTGGGCCCTCCCTTGAATGAGGAGGCCAGGATGTAGGACAGACTATGCTTGTGTGAAACCCCCTGCCCCATCAAAGGGCCTCCCCTAAGTGCACGTGGCAGCTTCAGGATGGCGGCGAGTCCATTTCATACATGAGAAAACTATGGCCCAGGGTAGAGGCATTTGCCTGTGGTCGCCCAGCTAGATTGTGCCAGGACTGGAATTGGAACTCAGGCCTGGCTGATTCCAGATCAGCCTTTTCTGCTGCTCCCGTAGGCACCAAAGGTGGGCAGCCCAGAGCTGGTTTCTCCTGAGCAGCACCCGCCCGACCCAGCTATTCCTGACAAAGCAAATGTGCTCCCAGAACTGAGAACCTGGTTTCACATCTGTGCAGCTCCTGTTATGGGAGATTCAAATTTAGCTTCTGCCACCCAAGCTGCCAGCTTCCGTGTTCTCTGAGAAGAGGGATTAGGGTTGGGGAGCCAGGAGAGGTGGGCACGTGTCTTAGTCTGTTTGGGCTGCTAGATACTAGAGACTGGGTGGCTTATGACAACAGAAATCTATTTCTCACAGTTCTGGAAGCTGGAAGTCTGAGATCAGGGTGCCAGCATGGTCAGGTGAGGGTTCTCTTCCAGGTTGCAGATTTCTCACTGTGTCTTCACATGGCTGAAGGGGCGAGGGATCTCCTGAGGTCTCTTTTATAAGGGCACTGATCCCATACCTGAGGGCTCCACCCTCATGACCTAATCACCTCCCAAAGGCCCCACCTCCAAATACCATCACTTTGGGATTAGGGTTTCAACATATGAATTCGGGGAGGACACAAACATTCAGGCCATAGCAGTGTGCTAGTGAATTTCACTCACTGGTTCCATCACTCAGGGAGTGAGTCAGTCGTTGAACAAACGTTTATTAGCCCCTGCCACATGCCAGGCCCCATGCTGGACACCAAGGCTGCTGTGCACACCAGATAATCAGGGGCCCTGCCCTGCTGAGCTGACAGGGAGGAAGCAGGTACAGTCCAGAGTGATCAGGGAGCACAGAAGTGGAACTCAACCTATATGTGGAGGAGGGTCAGTGAGAGATTTCCGGTAGAGGTGACAATTGAACTGGGATGCAAACAATGAGTAGAAGTTAGCCTGGGAAAGGGGGCCAGGAAGGACATCTCGGGCAGAGGGAACAGCCTGGGAAATGTGAGAAGGCACAGGGTGTAGACACAGAAGGGGCCCTCCCACAAGCCTCCTTTGTTTCTAGATCAGAATCCTCTGAGCGGCAGGTGTGTCCAGCAGCATGTGATCCTCACAGCCACCGTGCCCCTCACCCCTATCCCCAGCTAGATATTATTCCCATCATGGCACCTGAGGCAAGGGAGGCTCAGAGAGGTTGGGTAACTCGATCGAGGTCACCCAACAAAGACACTTTGGATCTGGACCAGCTTGGTGGTCCAAGGAGCTGTTTATCGGGGGCCCTCCCAGAGTCTCCAGGGTTTACAGCCTGCACCCTCAGCAAGTCACCTCTCCCTGATGAGTCTCAGTTTCCTTACCTGCAAAATGAGACCTAGGTGAAGTGCCCCCTCACATACCTGTTAAAGCCACATCTCTCACTGACTTCATTAGGGCAGTTGGCCTGGAAGCAGTGGTCCCTGGGGGAGGCTCAGCTACAAACCCTGTCCCAACTAGGCCAGGGACAATGGGATCCCCCTGCAGGCATCTGGCCTAATTGGCAGGAGAGCCCCGGGAGCTGTGCCCGCTTCGCTGTGATCATTTCGTGACCCACGTAACATTGGTCTCAAGCGCCTCTGAGCCAACCCCGGGACCCAGCTCCTCTGTGGCCGGAGAATGGGCTTCAAACACCAGACGGGGCCCTTCTCCCTGCCAGGCCCACACTGGATACCTCCCACAGATGCCATCACTTGATTCCCAAAGCACCCAGGGAGGTCAGTACCTGTGTCTCCACTTTCCAGAGGAAGATTCAGGGTTGGGCCACCACCCACAGAGCCCTAGCCATGCTGGGGGCAGCCCCTGAGGGCTCCCTGGCTTCCCAAGCCTCGGTTCTCTCATCTAGAAAATGATGATGACGCCCCTCTTTGGGCAAGGGATGGCCTAAGTTTCCTCATCTGTAAAATGGTGGGGATCTGACTTGCCAGGCTCACGTAAGAATTAATCACCAAATAATAACAATAGTGCACAACTATTGAGCACCTACTGTGTGTCGGGTACTTTTTAGGATCTCTGCATGTGTTAACTCTTTTAATTCTCATAGCAATCTCTGGAGTTAGCTCCTGGTATCATTCCCATTCTACAGTTGAGCAAACAGAGGCACCGAGAGGTTAAAAAACTCACCCAGGACTTCCCTAATGGCGCAGTGGTTAAGAATCCACCTGCCAATGCAGGGGACACGGGTTCGATCCCTGGTCTGGGAAGATCCCACATGCAGCAGAGCAACTAAGCCCATGCGCCACAACTACTGAGTCTGCACGCCAAGAGCCCGTGCTCAGCAACAAAAGAAGCCACTGCATTGAGAAGCCTGAGCACCGCAACTAAAGAAAGCCCATGTGGAGAAACGAAGACCCGATGCAGCAAAAAAAAAAAAAAACCTCACCCAAACTCAGATAAAGGTCTTAACACAGGAGGCCTCAATAAAGGTTAGCTTTCTTTTTTCTGTTCCACTCCCTTCAGTACCCAAAGAACCCCTGCCCACACTCTCCACCCTTCCTGTATCTTCCACCTGCTTCTAAACAGTGACAAAGTGTGTCATTTGTGGGATCACCTAGGGGACAGAGTTGCAAATGCTTTTACCTTGACTAAAGTGAGACAGCAGAAGGAACTTCCCAGCCACGGGAGCTGTGAGCAAAAGAGTGTGTTCCCCAGAGTCAAGGCTGAGAGATGCTGAGATAAAAACTTTCACGAGACAGCAATAGGGGCAGGGGGCAGACAGCCCTTCCAAGTTCCTACTGGCCTTAGGATTCTAGAAGCAGGACGGCAGCGGGCCCACATGATGCCATCTCGCTTGTATGTTTCTTCCTGGGGCTGGAGAATGCCAGGCTATTGTCTGGCACTGGGGGAGGGGGAGCTCCTCGGCAACAGGATCCTGGGATTGGTGACAACACCCCCTTCGCCACCCCACGCATGCCAGCCCCCCAGAGCAGCTGGGCAGCATTTCTGCTGTCTGCGGGCTCATTTATCATTCCAAGGGGGGCATCACTGCCGTGAGGTCCCTGGGGACAGCTCTGCCGGGCCCCACCTGATTGAAATCCAGGCCCCGTGCACACACGGCCCAGGGAAGTGGCTGCCCAGAACCTGAAATAAATAACACCACAGGCAGGAGGCACAGATCTGCCGCCAATTATGGCATATCCCGATTAAATGGGGTGCGTAAATAAATATTTCAGCTTGAAAGATGAATCGGCCTGGAGGACCGCTGTGGCCAGCCCCGCTCTGAGCCTCTCTTGTCCTGCTTCTTCCCCGTAGGGGCAGACAAAGGACAGAGCCTTGGCCTCTCTTGCTATGTGACTCAGGATCAGCCTCTCTCCCCACTCTTGGTCTCAGTTTCCTCATCCATCAAATGGGTGTCAGTGATCACCCTTCAGCCAAGTTCAAAGGTCTGGAGTTAGAACCTGAGAGGGCATTTGGGGTGACCTGGTTTCACAGAGCCAAGGAGGAGTGATATTAATAGTAAAGAATAAATAACTGGGGGCCAGGTGGTCATGAGTTTGAATCTCAGCTCTGGGACCATCCCTGTGCCTCAGTTTCCCCTTCTGTATGTTGGGTGGATGCAAAGAGCCAGTGTACTCTGAGCTGCGCCTGGCACTTAGCACAAACGGTAGCCGCTTTGAGGATAAGTGACACCACACACGTTATTGTCACTGAAGTGGAGGTCCCCAGAAGACCCAGCCCCAGGCAAGGTCCACATTCTCCACACCTGCTTGGAGGCCCCCACCTAGAGACTTCTGTGCCTGGCCTAGCAGATGCCACCTACTCACTTCCGAGAGGCAGAGTAGTAATAGAATCGGGGGCCCAGGGGAGTGGAGGAGGAGGGAGAATCATCCTGGAAAAGTTTAAATCAATTAACTCCCTTCCAGAAAACAGGCTGGGAAATGTAATGGAGAAATAATGACTTTTCTCCACAGGATGAAATGACATAGACCAGGGCTCAGCAAGGAATCGGGGAGGCAGGAGCAAGATCCCTGTCTGTGACTGCCTGTGTGGCCTTGAGTAAGTCTTGTTTCCCTCTCTGAGCCTTCATTTCGCATCTGTGCAAGGGGAGAGTTTGGGCCAGGAATGGCTAATAGATGGCATGCCTCCTGTCACTCTCCCCTCCCATGCCCATGGCAGGCATTGCTAATCACCTGCAGCACTGTTTTCATTGAACCTGGATGGGGTAGCAAAACTAACCCAAGCCAGTGCTCGAGGCATTTCCCCTGGATGAGCCAGAGTTGGCACACAGGCACAGACTGGGTTTAGAGGGTCTGCAAGTCCTCCACTAGCACTAGGTCAGTATTCACCAGTAACATTATCACTGGTTTGATAGACTCAGAATCCATCACAGCACTAATAGCAAAGGTTAGCATTCCCTGAGTGTTAGCCCTGGACCAGGCACTGGTCTAAATGCTTTCATATATTAATTCACTGAAACCTCAATGAAACCTAATAACCATTAGATAAAGCCATTCCTATTATTATTATGCTCATTTTAAGACCAAGGCTCAGAAAGGGGAAGTGATTAGCCCATGATCACACAGCTAATAAGTGGGATCAAGATTCAAACCCATGCACCTGTCTTGCCGGAAACAGGCCAGATGGGGTAAGGGAGACCTTCTCTTCTCTTTTAATTGAAAGCCTAAGGAAGAGAACCACCATTTCTCCCCGCCAAGCTCTGTGCCAAATGTGTCACACACGTTCTCAGTTTGGAACTACAATTATCCTTATATTCTGGATGGGGAAACTGAAGCTCAGAGGGGTGATGGGACCTGCCCAAAGTCATATGGCTGGTCGTTTGCTAGGGGTGGGGTGAGATGGCACTGTTCTCTATTTTCCACTGGCCCCCACCTGCGGGAATGTTGCCCGTTTATCCTGGCACCTCCAGTGCCCTGCCCAGGACCTGGCACCCTGGGGTCATGGAATGAATGAATGATACTAGTAGTAGAGGAGTTCCAGGCTTAGGGTACACGCCACCCCTTCCATTACCAGCCCTCGGACCTCTAAGCTGACTCCTTGTCCCTGTCCCTTGCTGACCCACCTGCCCCAGCTGGGTGACCTCTCACCTCTGCTCATGACCCCAGATGACCCTGGAGGCTTCTGGTTGGGGACCAAATCCATCACTCCTGAGTGGTCTGTCCCAGCCCTGGCTCCCCCCATCCATCTTCCCACCACAGCTAGAGAGAAGGGGATGGTGCTGCTCCAGGAAACGCTGTCCAGTGTCCTCCCATCACCTCCCAAACAGCCTCTCCCCACCTGCAGAACCATTTGGTCAAATACCTTGGAACCCAATATATGACAGCTAAAGGCAGAGGGCTCTGGCTGGAGGGTACAGGGTGTGAAGGCACCTGCCTAGTACCCAACCCTCCCTCTTTGCCTCCCAGCAGCCCCCAGGGTGGAGACCCCAGAGACCCTCCAGAAAGCCATGGAGAAAAATTCTGTCCTGGGGACCAGGAGACCTGGGTTTGAATTCCTGCTCAGCCACTGGCTCGCTGTGTAATCTGGAGCAAGTCCCTCCCCTTCTCTAGACCTCACTTTCCCCATCTGCAACATGAGAGGATTGAACTCAGTGGTTTTCAAACCTTTTATTGTTGGAACAGTGGAGAGCTTTTTTCAAATTAAATCATGTGCTGAGCTCCAAGAGGAAAAAGAGATGAAATTGAATGTTCTCTGGTTGAAGTTGGCGGGGTGAGGGGTAAAGTGTGGACCCCAGAGCTCTAACTTTTCCAGCTCCATCTGCCCACTCCCACCACTTACTAGTGGTCCCTGAGGCATCTTTCTAAAACTCTAAGGTTCCTAGAAAGACTTTGAAAATACAGGAATAGATATTTTTTCAATCATTTTATTATGAAACATTTCAAACCTACAGCAAAGTTGAAAGACATTTACAATGAACACTCAAATATCCACCATCTAGATTCTACCAACAATATTTTACTGTACTTCCCTTATCAAATAAGGGCACCCTCGAAGCTCTGCAAAATGCCATGACTCAGAGAGGACTGTGCTGGGGGCAGGGGTGGTTCTGAGTCCTTCCTGGGAAGCCCTGCAAATTCATGATGGCAACACCAGCTGCTGTAACAAATAGACCCCAGCATCTTAGTGGCATATCTCAACAGAGGTTCATTTCTCACCTAACAGTTCAGAGCCTGTGTTGTTGGTCCACAGGTGGACAACTTTCCTCAAGTGATTTAGGGACCCAGGCTTCATCCATCTTTGGTCCTGCCTTGACCTAGAAGGGTCGATCACCTGCCTTACGGCAGAAGAGAAAGCTTATAGAGAAAAGGCACATTCACTTCTCACATCATGCTTGCTCACATTTCGTTGGCCAAAGCTACTCATTCAGCCATGCCTGGAAATGTCATCCCCAGCTACGTATTCTCCCTGGGCTCTCTCATTTCACCCATGGAAGGGGCTATGAATTTCAGCAGGGGGTTGGCTATCTTTGCCATATCCAGCATGGCTGGAAGCCCCACCGGCCACCCTAAATCATCCTAACCATCCCCTGTCTCCATGCTGTCCCATGCCCAGCCAGCTCTCCAGAGGAGTTTAACTTTGCTCAATAAACATGTATTGAGCTCTTATTGTATACCTGGGCTCTGCACCAACCCTTGACCATGCAAAGATGAACAAGACCAGCCCCCTGTCCTTCAGCGCCTTCCAGTAAATGAAACAGACAACTCTTTCCCCTCGAACCCTCCCTTTCCTGAGAGAAAGCCCGTGAGATTTTCCATTTAGGAGGGAGGGAGGGTATATGTGACGTTGGAACACTGGAGGAAGGATAGGATGTGATAGATCTTTACTAGGCACATTTTGTGTGCCCAGAACATTCACGTGGGTGAGCTCACTTCATTCTTTCACTCTGGCAAAGGCAGTTTCTCCATTTCATATAAGGGAACGGATGCCCAGGCTCAGAGTGGTGAAGTGACTTGCCTAAGGTCACACAGCTAGCAGTGGAGAGGGGATTTGGACCCAAATATCAGTTTCTAGTTCCCTGCCCTTTTCTGCTCTGCCAGGGTGTCTTCTGGAATCTGTGACAGAAGAGAGACACAGAGCATTAGCTTCCTGACACAGGCCCTAAGCTAGGGGCTTCACACATGTCCCCTGATTTCTAAATCCCTACACCCATGAAGTTGGGGCTGTTATTCTTGTCATTTTAGAAGGTAGAGAGCCGAGGCTCAGAGAGGCGAACTGACTTACCCAAGGCTGCACAGCCAGTTTAATTTCATATCCTGGTCTGTTTGACCCCATTAGGTCACGTCTTGATGTATGGGTGGTTTTTATGGCTAAACATAGAGGCAGTGGGATTGTTCCTTGTTACCAGGATGGCTTAAAAGGCAAAGGGATGCTTTCTCCATCAACCATGGCGTGAACATATTTTAAGGAATGGAATGGTGTCTCTGAACAACAATGGTTTACAGAACAGCTGCAGACAGCTTAGCAGATCCCCTCCCTGCTGGATCCTAGCCAGAAGCGGGCTCTGGGGCAAGGGAGGAGGCACCTTCCTGGAGCTCTCTGGGTCTGAGCCAGGGGCTGGGGCTGCGGGAGGGAGCCCAAGGCGACCGGGCAGGAAGCAGGGACCCAGCCCATCGACAACAAGGGCCCAATCAATGCTATCTCCCCAGGCCATGCCTGGCCAGACATTGATTTCTGCCGCTGTTGTTAACTCCCTGTTTATGTAACGCCTGAACTTTGCACAACTGAACCGTTTCATGTTCAGAAGAGGGCCTGTTGCCATGAAAACCAGGCTGCACATGACAGCCGGGATGCGGCGGTACCCCTGTTTTATTGGCCTGCGCTGAGTGTATTTTAACCTTGGTAAGTCAATAACTTTTTGTACAAAAGGAGATCTGCCAGGCCAGAGGGGAGGTGGGGCGGGCTGGGTTTAATCCCCTGGAAATCTCACTGTCACTCAGAGCCCAGGAGAACCAGGCCCAGCTGGCCAGAGAGCAGAGATGACCTTGTTGAGAGGGGGGTCGCCTTTGAGGGGGGGTTGCCAGGACTACTCCCATCTCCAACCATTTCTGGTTTGTTAAGGCCTCCAGCTAAGTCAGCAGGCCTTCGTGCAAAGACACCCACCGGGGCTCAGATCCTAGTCTCACCCACTCAAGAGCTCTGTGCCACCCTGATCAAGGCCACTGACCCCACCTCAGGGTCCACACCTGTAACACAGGCCAGTGGGTCCCCTTCATGGCTTGTTGCAAGGCTTATAGATCACGCATGAGAAGCACCTGGGGTAGTGCCTGGTCCATAGCAAGGCCTCAGAAGATGGATGTTATTATTATTATTGTTGCTATATTTTACAATAATAATCATTGATTATGCTTATAAAGAGCCCATTAGGCTTTTGGAAATGTTATACATATTTTCTCATCACGGTCCTTGAGCTAGGCAGGGCTAGTCCCAATCTTCAAATGAGAAAACTGAGGCCCAGGGAAGTTGGCTGGCCTGTCTAGGGGGTCATGTGATAAGATGGTGGTGCTGATTGAAGGAACGAAGCCTCCTGACTCCCAGTCCAGTGCCCTTTCAAACTCCATGCACAGGAATAGCCAACCCTGACTCTGGCAGACATCACTACGCAATGGTAGCACAGTGTTCTTTCCATTCTAATCCTGAATGAGACCTCAGAATCCTCCTCAACACAGAGCTGGTATTTGAGATGAGACTCATATGGAACTCTGTGCTCCCAAAACGGCTCCAGGTTCAAGTCCCACCTCTGGCCCAAACTTACTGTACAACTTTGGGCGAATGCCTTCCCCGGGGTCTCCTGATCCCCAGTAGTGAAACAAGGGATGGGGGGCATTTCATGGTTCCTGGATTCTCCGGGGGGTCTCCCAAGTGGAAGGACCCCCACCACCTCCTGTTTCCCGTCCCAACAACCCAGGCCCCTCGAACCCTCCCCAAACTCCATCTACAAATATTGACAGAGAAGCTGGTATGCGTCTGTGATTACACAAGGTGCTGGGGACACAGCAGTGAAGATGGTGACATAGAGTCCTGCCCCTACAGAGCTGACAGTCTAGACAGGGAGACAGGAAATAAACAAGTCAACCCACAGTGCTCAGAGAGTTGCCAACAGTGATAAGTTTGGGGAAAGGAAAAGCAAAAGGGAGGTGCTCTGGGAAGAAGAACTTCAGATGGGGGTAGTCAGGGAAGGCTTCTCTGAGGAGGTGACATTTAAGCTAATAAGCCAGCCGAGTAAAGAGCAGAGGAAGAGTGGTCTGGGCAGAGGGAACAGCTCATGCAAAGGCTTCAAGGTGGGAAGCAGTTTGGCACCTTCAAGCAACCAAGAGGAGGCCAAAGTGGCCGGTGGGATGTGAGGGTGGGGTGTGGTCCGGGAGCTTGGGGATGCCAGTCCCTGCGGCTGCCTGGGCCTCCTCAGCCCCCCTCCGTTGGCCTCTTTGCCCCATCCCCCCCAAAGCTTGGCCCAGAGAGAGGCTCCAGGTACTGGGGATGGGGGGCAGGGCCGGGTGAGTAACAAGGTTACACGTGCTTCTTCTTTCTCCTTTTCTCCAGAAGAAGCATAAAGAGCTCTTTCTTTTCTGCTTATTAATAGCTCTGATTAAATTATCTCTGAAAAACCTACATGGCGTGCACCAATGGGGGCTCGGCTCCCTCCAGGCTCTGGCCTAGATTACAGCAATGAGGGCAGGTGAGGCACCTGGGGGATGGGGAGGGAGGCTGGGCCAGGCCTGCTCCCCCTACCAGGGTAAAGGCTCAGTCTCAGCCTCCTCACCTCCCTCCCCAGCCCCAGCTCAGCCTCTGAGCCACCACCACTCTGAGGACATTCACTTGGGACACTGGGCCTTTGCATTGACAGTTCCCTTTGCCAGGAGCACTCTTCCCTCGCCTCTCCCCTTGGCTACCTCCTACTCATTTTTCCAGGACAGCTGATCATTCTTTCCACCATCACTAGCCCACCAGCTGGGTCAGGTGCCTGCTCTGTGCTTTTCCCTTCCCTGTTACCCTGGGTGATAACTGCTAGTCGCCTTGTCTGTCCCCCATGAAACTTGATTTCCACAAGGCCAGGGACTGTGTCTGGGTTACTGCTGAATCCTCAGTGGCTTGCACAGGGCAGGCCCTTAGGAAATGATGAATGAATGAATGAATGAGTAGGGTTAAAGGGGGAATGATCAGGCCTCAGTGAGAGAGGCATGACTAACCTTACATACGTGGGAGGGTGGAAGCAAAAATACTAGGCTCCAGGTCTCTTGAGCAGTGCCGCTGTGGCAATTAACCCCATTTCACAGATGGGAAAGTGAGGCACAGAGCAGATGAGTCACATGGCTAGTCACCTGAAGAGTTAGGATTCAAATCCAGCCTGTCTGATTTCCCTCCCTCTTCCTCTCCCTGCTCCCCCTCTACAAGAAAACAAAACAGAAACCTGGGCCACATTCATCCATTGATTCAGAGATGAATTCAACAAACCTTTATTGAGCATTGACCGTATGTCAGGCCCATGCTGGGGATAAAGCAGTTTGAATGCAGCCCCTGACCTCACAGAGCCCTCAGGTTGGTGGGGAAGACTGACAAAAAAGTGGGCCATTATAACACAGACTGGGTGCATCTATGAAAGGGGAAGCACTCCAGCCTGGAGAGCAGTAGTCAGGGAAGGCTTCCTGGAGGAGGTGGCAGCCTAACTGAAATCTGAAGGAGGAGCAAGCATCAACTACCTACTTGGAAAAGAGGACATTTTAGATGGAGCGGACAACCTGGGCAAAGGCCTGGAGGCCAGGAAGACACCTGGGAGGATGTACAGGTATTTTAACAAGGCTGAAGTGTAAGGGGCATACAGGGCACATGAGGAATGAGGTGCTCTCAGTCCACTTTCCCCCTTGGGGCCTCTTGGACCCCTGGCTGGAGCCAACACAATGTTCAGGGGCCGACCTGCCTGTTGGTTCTACGGACCGTGGCAAATCCATCTTGACATTGTCTCCATTCACATAATGCAGAGTTATTGGACACGACCAAAAGCAAGGAAAGGCTGGGTCAAGGCTGAGAGTTGGGGGGCCAAGGGGCAATGGTACAAGGGTCTGACTTCAGGGATGTGGGCTGTGGGGAACGGTATGGGCTTGTGTATACACTGAGCTTGT
Organism: Balaenoptera ricei; assembly: GCF_028023285.1. Lineage (NCBI taxonomy): Eukaryota > Metazoa > Chordata > Mammalia > Artiodactyla > Balaenopteridae > Balaenoptera > Balaenoptera ricei. Next base: position 18,618,002 of record NC_082652.1, on the reverse strand, counting down.
GTATGGGGCATAAGTGAAGGTCCGAGGCTGAGCATCTGTGGGGACATCCACCTGCCTGGAAGGGTATAGGGGCACCTGGAAGATGAGTTCCCTATGTAGCTACCTTCGAGCCTGCTGCTGCCTGAAATGCCACCATTTAGCACATCATGGACTCACATACCTTCAGAGATGGAGGGGCCTTTTGAGATCATCTAACCCCTTGGCTGCACTTTGGAATCATGTGGGGATCTTTGGAAACTACTGAGACAGAGATGGGTTGCCAGCTCCAGAGTCTGATTGGCAGGGCTGGGTTATAAGCCCCAGCCTTTATAGCAGAGGAAACTGAGGTCCAGAGAGGAGAAGAAACTTGCCCTCAAGGTCACACCCAGTCAATGAGAGGCTGGCACAGAGCACAATAAATCAAGGTCAGGGGCTCTGGTTGGGACCCCAATCTGTCATCGTGTGACCTTGTGCAAGTCGCATGGCCTTCCTTGGCTGTAAGATGTGGATAATAATGGAATAGACCTCACAGAGTTGCTGTGAGGGTAAAAGGAGGTAGAAATATGTGATATAAATAGCACTGAGCATGCGCTTTTGCACATAGTAGGTGTCAAGTCATGGTAACCTACGACAGAAAAAATCCCAAACTTTGCAAAGGCTCTGGTGTGGCTCCCTGCCGCCATCTTCCCTTTCTGCTCTCTCTTTCTTCCCAGGGTTTTGATTGTCGCTGTCCCTCGCCTTGCACCTGGCCTGGGTCCACCAAGCATTCTCCCCACCTCTTCACGCCCAGGTCCACACAGCAGGTCGCCTGGACAACCCAACCAGACGTCACTGGCAGCTCTGGCGGCTGGCCCAGGAGCTGAAGCAGCTGGTGGCCAGATCATGTTTCCAGGTGAATCCCCTCCCCCACCACAACCCCCGCCCCCCGCCCCGGGGGTTTGGGTGGGGCAGCGGGGAGAAACAGAGTGGGGCACCGAGACAGGGAGATGCTGGGAACGGGGGGTGTGGCAGGCAGCCTGAAACAGGGCCAGCTTCTGTCCTAGATAAGGCAGTGGGTGGCCTACTTGGACCAGCGCTGGAGCTTCCCCGCCAGCGTCTCTCCCAGGCGCTGGGTAGGTGTGGGTTGGCTCCTGGAAGTAGGCTAGGGCCCAGCTATAATCAGCTCCTCCCACTGGGTACATTCACCAGGGTCTCCAGAGCTCTCCACATCTGAATGACCACAGCTGGCATTTATTGAGCACTTACTGTGTTCTGAGTCCTTTCCAGGCAATAACTCACTCTGCCCCCACACCAAACCTGTAAGGTAGGAATTATGATACACAGACAAGAAACTGAGGCACAGAGTCATGAAGATAAATGTCAAGGCCACAAGGCCAGGGCTAGAATCCTGCCCAGGTTTTGTGGGACTGGGGGGTATGGGGTGGGTTGGGGGTGAGGGTCACACAGACACAGCCTGAGTGTGGTGGGAGGAGTTCTGGCTGCTGCTTTGCATTTCTTTAGGGATCCTGAGATCTTTCCTGGAAAGCTGCCTCCCCAACTTGCTGTGTGATGCACACATGGCAACTGAGGGAAATATCCCTCCCAGGGCTCAATTTCTCCAGCTGTAAAATGGGACTGCTAAATGGGCCAACCTGCGGGCTATCAGACAGAACAAATGAGAACCTATTAAGCTGCTTAGAAAGTAAAAGGCAAGGTGCGTATAGTTTGATGGAGTCAAAATTTGGACCCCAAAGAAAAAAGCAGGGCAAATAAACTTCCAATGAAGTATCAAACAAAACAAAACAAAACAACAAAAACAAAAACCCCAGGTGATACTGTGCCTCATTTTCCCCATCCATTAAGTTGGGGCGGTGGGTACCAGTGCCTACCTCCCACGTGTGTGGTGAGGATCCCGTGAGGTGAAACTCACAATGAGCATGAGGCCTGGTTATATAGTTAGTGCTCCACAGATCTCAGCTGTGATGCCAAAATCAATCACTGCCAACAATATGAATTGAGGCAAAACACTCTGGACTGTCACTTCACATCTCTTAGCCTCAATTTTCTCTATAAGTTGGGAGTATAATGATAGTACCTGCTATATCAGTTTTCTCATGTGTAGAATGAGGGTGATAATACCTATCTCACAGGGTTGTGTGTGAGGTTTAGGTAAAGTATCAACACTTGGTTACATGTGTTAGCTTCTTTTATTATTTTTAACAAACTCCTCATTGGGATGTTTCCAAAATTAAGTGAAACAATGAAGACAACGCACCTAGCTTGTGCTACCAAATACTTGCTCAATAAAATGATACCGATTTTTCCACCCCTCGTTCCCGACAAAGGGACTACAAGTACCAGCATGCCCTGCGCCCCCAGTTGGGGCCCTTACGACCAGCGCCGGCGCGCTGCATGCCGGGAGTTGCAGTCCTCGCGAGGCAGGCTCCGCCTCGCCCCAGCTTGGGGGAGGAGGTTGGAGAGCCGCCCTGCCGGCCTTTGAATTTTGCCGCGAAAAGCGCGCGTGGCGGCCCCCGGCTCCGCCCCCCGCAGGACGCGGCGCCGCGTCACCCTGGTAACCGCCTCTCGGCCGCCGCTGATTGGGCCAGACCGCAGGGGGCGGGCGGGGGGCAAGACGCGGCGGCGGCTGCGGGCGCTAGCGCCTGTCAGTCGGACCGGAGCGAAGCAGCGGGCAGGACTGCAGGGCTGACGGCTCCGCCGAGAGGCTGCGCGCGGCACCCGGGGGAGGCGAAGAGCCGGGCACGCCGCCTGTGGGGCGCGGCGCGCGGCACCCGGGCCCGAGGCGAGGCGAGGCGCCGGCGCGCGCTAGGCGGCTTGAGGCTGAGGCCCCGGGAGCCCCCACGCGCCGCCCGGGGCCATGGGCGCGTGAGAGCCCGGCGCGCGCCGCCCCTGCTGCAGCTCGAGAGCTCGAACGCCCAGTGCACCATCCTCCGGGCCGTCCTCACATCCGCCCAGCGCCACCCGGACCATTTCTCGGCGCCGAGGCCCCCGGGGCTGCACCCGAGCCTCCACCGCCCGCTGCCGCCGCCGCGGCTGCCGCTGCTCTCCGGCTTCCCCTCCCCCCACACCCGGGGCTCCGAGCAGGAGGAGGAGGGGCCGGTGCATTCTCGCCGCCTCTCTTTGCAACCTGCGGGGGCCGGTGCATGCCCGGCGAGGAGTCGGGGCGCTGCAGGTGCGTGCAGCCTCGGAGGAGGCGACCCCCCCCCCACCCTCGGGCGAACCGGGGGGCTGCAAGCCACGGGCGGGCGGTCGAGCGAGAGGAAGCAACAAAGACAGGCTGCAGCTGGGGCCGGCGAGAGGAGCCGTGGTCTCCGGGTCCCTGGCGCGGGCAGAGAGGGCGCCCCGGGGAGCTGCAGCCCCGAGCAGGACCCCGAGGGGAGGCGCAGCGCCGCCCGCCGGACGCTGTGAGCACAGGCCCCCGGCGAGGATGCGCCGCCTGAGCGCCCGCGCGTCCCGGGTCCCGGGCGGGCACGACCCCCGCTGAGCCGAGAGAACCCCAACCCCCGACTTCGGACGGCGTGGGCCGGCGCCTGGATAGACCACACCGACAGCGTCTCTTCCCACCCGGAGAGAGGCATCGGCCCCCAAAGGGGGCTTCCTCAGGCATCCTCTGCCGCCTCTGCCACCTCTGCATGGCTGCGACCCGGCGAGCGGAGAGTCGTAGCCGCTGAGACCTGGTGCCCTTCGACGGCCTGGCTGATTAGGTGAGTTCCGCGGGGCGGGGTTCCGGGGTGAAGCTGGGGGCACCCTCTGGCGTCGGGGCAGCCAGATTGGAAATAAAGAGGCCCTGGGCTTTTGGGGATCCTGAAGCAGCAGTGGCCCTTGTCTGCCCCTTTCCCCCCGCTCACAACTTGTCTAGACCGGCCTGTCGGCCGGAGTGGACACGGGGGGCTCGTTGTGAGGACTCCGGCAGAGCCCTGGGTGGGGCGTATGCCGGAGAGGAAAGGTCACCCCACCCCTAAAGCCAACAGACAAAGGTAGCAGCTCAATCATCCGAAAATTCCCCGGGAGTTCTCGCGTCTTAGAGGGGTTGGGGGAGCACCCAGGATGGGACACCTTGGGCTTCTCCCGAGTAGCCTCTGAAATCTTCAAGGGACATTAGCTCAGAGGGGGACGTAGTGTCCCGACCATGCAGGTGGCTGCGTTGAGGATTGTGCCCTCTGAGGCTGGACTGTAGCAGGGTTCACCTTACCGCCGCGTTCCTACAAAGAGCTCGCAGAGACGATGAGTTCCCCAGTGGGGTCACGGCGTGACGTCACTGCCAGACCTCTGACGTCGCTGCGGTTGCCGTGGCGACGCGACTTGTCCTGACCCAAGGCCGGAGGGGGCGGGGTCGTGGTAACCTGGGACGAGGCTGGATGCCTTTGGGTAGTGGAGGGGTGAAAGCAGACTTCCCCCACCTCCAACTGCAGTCCTCTGACCTAAATCCCCAGCGCCCCGATGGGGTGGGGGAGGGAGGCAGTGCCAGCTGTCCCTGCTGATGCCCCTCCCCCAAAGACAGGTGTTTAGCTTTGCCCATATAACCTGGCAGTGCCTGGGGGCGCAGGACTCCCAAGCAGAGCAACTTTGTGCTTTCAGAAGGGGATGCTACAGAGGAGAGCTCCCTGGACCCCAACCATCAGGCTGGAGTTCCCAGGGTCCCCAGAGTGATGTGGACCCCCAGCCTTAAAGCAGGCTACTTCTGCTCAGGGAAACGGGGGTGACCCACCCCCAGCCCGGGAAGGTGCTGGGGAGCTGCTGCTTGCTGCCCCTCCAGTCCCGGGGTTCCCCCTGCTGCTCGACCCCAAGATGGCAGGGCCTTGGCCAAGCCTGAACTCCTGACTGCCCCACTCTCCTCTTGGTGTTTAAGATGATCTGATAAGCACAGTGTGGTGCTCATTAAGTGAATGGAGGGTAAGTCAGGCCCATCAGTGCCAAGGTCTGAATAAGCGTGCCCCTGCCAGGGGCCAGCTTTGATGGGGGTCAGGCAGCAGCCCTCTCTTCCCCGCCACACCCCAGCCCTGGCCCTGTTCCGTGTGAAGGCCCAGAGCAGCGTTCTGCTGCTGGCTCTTTGATTCCTCTTCTAAGTTCCTTCCAGCAGTTGCTGCTGGTGTCGGATGTGGGTGAAACTGCTGTGATCACATTTCTAGGAAAAGGTTAGAGAACTGTGTCATTGCTTAAGCGGTGCGGGGTGGGGTGACAGCAGAGGGGAGTGCGTGGGGGTCATTATGAGAAGCCAGGCCCCAGTCTCTACGTAGTGAGCTTTTTCTTCCCCCCCCCCGTTCTCCTACCAGGCTCTCTAGCTAGATTTAACAGGTCGATAAGTATCAGTGGAGCTGCTTTGGGGGGCTTGGCAGGGAGATGATATTTCCAGCTGAAATGGTGTCGTTAAACACACAGGCTTCCAAGGACAGAGCAACGGCAGATGGGGGTAGAAGCGGGAGAGGTGGGCAGAAGGGCTGTTTGCGCTGCCTCTAGAAGCTTCCCAGTTTAGAAACAAACTCAGAGTGTGCGCCAGAGATCCACAAACACAGGCAGTCGGAGGTCCTCCGTGGAGTATTTACACTTCCACAGCCAAGGCGGAGGGAGAGGCTGTCAGAATTGGGCAATTCCTTCTGTTCCCTTCCCTGGGCTTGGCAATAGCACCAGGCGACAAGCAGGAGGGAGTGCCAGCTTACCCGGCGTCTCCCTACGTGCCAGGCATTTTACAGGATCTCAGTTACTCTTTGGAGTAGCTTATGTGCTGTGGCCCATTTTACAGATGAGGAAACTGAGGCTCAAACAGAGGAAGCAACAGGCTACAGGTGCTCAGCCAGGCAGCTGCAGAGGTTCAGCTCTGAACTGCCTTGGCTCCTGAGTCCCCAGGTCTTCCCACCCGCTTCCATGGGTGGAGGGAGGCACCCCCACTTGTGGGACGAGGGTCCCTGTAAGACCCTCAGGGGCTATCTGCTATGGAGGCACTGCGATGCCTTCCCACACTGAAACCCGGGTTTGAATCCTGCTTCCCCATTACCTACAGGACAGTGTTGAGCAGAGTAGCAACTTCTGTCCTGGCCTTGTGGGCAGCCTGTTCCCCTCACCACCAGCACCCCTTTCTCCAGTACTGGGGTAAGAAAGGTATGGCATGAAACCTGCCTGCCAGGAAGGGTCAAGAGAGCCAGCCCTAGGCTCCTTGTCACCTGCCCCTCTGGGCTTACCTCGGGGAGGGGTGTGAGTCTGCCCTCAGCCATTCTGGGGACCCTCTTGGTTGGCACTCAGCTGGTGGGGAAATCAAGGATGTTGATGGGGCAATGACAACTTTGGCTCCCAACCCAGCCTGAGGGTCAGGAAGGGCCCTATTAGCAGGGGTACCATGTGAGTCTCAGAAAGGACAAATAGAGACCTGCCAGGCAGGCGAGTGGAAAAGTGTTCTGGGCATTGGGAGTGGCCATGTAGCAAGCCTGAGTGCTGGAGTGTGCTGTTGAGGGGAAGAGGTGGCCCTGGGGTGGGTGTGTCCTGGAGGCTGAGGTGATGGGGGAGATTTAAGCAGGGAGAGGATCCGGTGAGGGCTCCCTTGACAGTGACAGAGACCCTGGACATCCCTTCCAGTCCGGGGCGGGGGGGGGGGGGGGCGGAAACCTTCTCAAATCTCTGAGCAGTCTCCTCTCTCAAGGTTAGCTCCCTACCTTCCACCCGCAGTAATCCTTATCACAGGTCTAATTCCATATAAGCTCACCCACCCCCTATCCCTTCTGAGCTTCACAGTTGCTCTGGACCGGGGCTGCACTGGGCCGGGTTTCTTAACGCCCAGTGGCTCGTGATTAAGAGCCAGGCTGTGGAGTGGGTCCACCTTGTTGGCTGTGTGACCTAGGGTGAGTAGCTTTGCCTCTCTGAGCCTCAGTTTCCTCATCTGTGAGAAGGAGCAGATAATAGCATCCACTGCCCAGCCTCATGTTAGGGATTCAGTGAGGGCTGAGCACAGGCGATGGCATACCATAAGCCCTCCATAAATGCACATTCTCATGGCCACTGGTAGCCTTATCCTCAGAACAGGGCCTTGAATGGCTCTCCCAGTCCCTCTTGGAGCCAAAGATCAAAGGCCCTAGGGCAGGTCAGGGACCCCCCACCCTTCCAGCTGCCTGTGCTGTGTCTCCCACCCACCTTCCCAGATCACCCCACGTGGCTCCCATGTGAGCCCTTGGGGGCCTGGGGCCTGGCCAGGGGCCCCCCTGCCCAGTCTCCCTTCTGCGCCCTCCGCCTTCCAGTCCCTCTCCAACCGGAGGAAGCTAGCGGAGCAGCTCATATTCATGGACCGTAATTCAATCAGGCGGAGATTCCTCTGGGCTCGGGGGCGGGGGTGAGAACGGGGGGGCGCACACAAAAGGGCCGCCTTATTACCTCCCGCGGGCCGGGGATTGCTGCTCTGCCCCGGCAGCGGCCGGAGCCGCCTTTATTGTGTTAACCCATTTGCGTGTCAAGAGCTATTGTGCGCTTTCTCTGCCTGTGCGGGGCGGGCTTCGGGAGGAGGGCTGCGCGCTGGCCGGTCACCTCTGCGGGCGCCGCCCACCGCCCTGATTGGTTGCTAAGTGATTTGCATCCAAGGTAATCACTTTTATCTCAGGATGTCGACTATAATTATAAGCTACTGACATCTTTTGAAATCTGCCTAATGACTATTTTAGTCTGCACGGGCTGGGGGTGGGGAGGGGGATTCTGGAGGCTGGAGGGGTGGGGTGAGGGAGGAGGCTGGAAGGGGGAGGGATTCCTTTCACCTGGGCCGTTGGTTGGTTTGTTAGTTGAGAAATATCTGAATGCCTACTGCGTGCGTGGAACAAAAGGCCGGGGTGGGGGGGGGGCGGGTTGCATTCCTAGGGGCGGAGTTAGTACCATTTTAGAGATGGGAAAAATAGAGGCCCTGGGGATGAGCCACCTGCCCAGAATTATACACCTAATAAGTGGTCGGTCGGGACCTAAGTCTCTCTGACCCTAAATTCATGCGCTGGCCACTGGAGTAGGGTGTAGACAGACATAATAATAGTAATCATTCCTGCCTGATACCTCCCAGGGTTTATGTCATAGCCCTAAGAAATGCAGATGCTATTACTACCCCCATTTTACCAGGGAGGAAACAGGAGCACAGAGAGATTACATTACTACCCAAGGTCACACAGCCAGGGAGGGGCAGAAGTGTGAGGTCTGTTGATGGCCAGAAATAGGGGTGCAGCGTGGGCAGTGAGAAGGGTGAAAGGGCAGGCATGGGTTCCAGCTCCCCTCTCCCTCACCCCTTTGTGTTTCCATTTGGTAAACAAGGGGCATCAGCCTGGGTTGAGGGCACCCTGCTGGCCACTGTCTGGGTGGCAAAGCTCTAAGGAATCAGATGGCCTGCAGCCTCCATGGGGAGTAAGATGAGTCTGCAACTGACTCGAATTACAGACAGAGCCAGAGCAGGGCTGGAGGAGAGACACTGAGGAGAGGGAAACTACAACTGGTCGTGGAGGGCTTCCTGCAGAGGAGGCTTTTGCTCTGGGCCCTGAGGACTGGGTGGATCTGCCTAGTATGGAGTGAATGGGGATGTCACTAGGAGGGAGCTTGAGAACCTAGGGGCATGATCAGAGGGGCAGGGGGAGCTTATAAGAGGGCGGAGGTAAAAGGGAGTTAAGCTAGGAGGATGTGCAGTTAAGCTAGGAGTGCTGCGCTAAGTACCTGACTTGTCCAGGGGAAGAGCAGCCAGAAGCCAGTGAAGGTGTCTGGCAGGGAGGGGTGCAATATGATCTGGGTGCCCGTAGGTCAGTCTGGCAGCCTCTGTAGGGGCTTGGGCGTTGCAGACTGGGATGAACCTTGACTGCATTCTCGCTGGCTGTGTGTCCTCAGACAAGTCACTTTGCCTCTCTGGGCCTCACTTGCCTCATCTGTTCAAGGGCGTAATAGCAGTTTTCTCACAGGCTTGTGGGTGGGATGAGCTTGAGTGTGCAGAGTGCTTGGGGGAGCTTGACTGAGCCTTTCAGAGCTAGGTGGGCTCAGGACCAGGACCCAGCCAGTCATCCTGGCCTCACAACAAACCAGCATCCCGGCCACAGCAGCTGTTTGGGGCCCTGGGAGCCCCTGCCATTGTGCATAGGGCACAGGGGACAAAGGCCTGGGAGGTCAGGGGGTAAGGCCGAGGCTGACTGTGAACAGGCTCCTGAGGATGGGGACTTAATGACTCAGAACTTACTGACCTAGAGTCTGTGGGGCAGGGGGCTGAGGAGGAGGAGGAGGAGGAGGAGGAGGAGGAGGGAGGTCCAGCCACCAGCTGTCTGCTCCAGGATTCGCTGCCAAGGCAGGGGCAGCTGCCCCGCAGGGTCCAGGCCTGAGCTTGGCACTGGGAGAGGAAGAGGTGGCAGAGCCTCCTGGCCTGCAGTCCCCAGGCCTGAACTGGGGGCTCGGCTTTGCCCCTCAGCATCTGCATGACCTCGGTCTCCTCATCTGTCAGATGGGTCAGAGGTCCACTTTGGAGGGCAGCTGTGAGGCTTGGCAGGAACTGACAGCAAGCGGGCAGTAAACAGGAACTGCTATTTTTGCTCTTTATTCATCCGTTCATTCCGGGAGATTCACCACTCTGTGCTAGGCTCCCTGCCAGGAGCTGGGGATGCAAAGATGAACAAGCCCAGTTGCCTTGAGAGGTGGTGAGGCTTTAGACACACCATCACAGTACAGTGGGTAGGTCGCCACAATATAGGAATTAACAGTGTGCAGGCACTGTGCCAGAGGCAGGGTGACAGCAATGAACAAGCCAGATATGGCCCCTGCCCTCTGGGGCCCCCAGTCTTTCAAAAGCACACTAGGAAATCAGAGGTGGAAATGACTACTTCCAGCTGTAGTATTCAGGGAGGGCTCCCTGGAGGAGGAGACACTTTCTATTGCTAGCTTTGGGGGCTTCTGTCTAAACACCTTCACCTATTACGGGAATCACAGGACACGGCTGGTGTCTGCTGTGTGCCAGACAGAGCTTTCCGCTTTGGCAACCACATTCTCATGTGGTTCTGGGAAGGGTGTTTTTGTCCCTGTTGTGTAAATGGAGAAACTGAGACTCAGCAAGGTTTTGTCCCTGTTGTGTAAATGGTGAAACTGAGGCTCAGCCCAGGGCCACGTGGCAGTTCAACAGAATCCCCTTTGTTATCCACACAAGTTTTGCCTGTCCTCTGCCTGTGAGGGTGCTGGGCTGGGTGGGGCTGTCACAGGAGGATCCTTGGGCAGGAGCTAAGGGGACCAGTTCTGGGCCAGCTGTTGCTTTCATGAGCTCACGACCTTGAGCAAGTCACCCTCTACTCTAGCCCGGCCTCAGCCGTGTCCTCTGTAAGATGTCAAGGATAGCAAATCCGTGGCAGGTCTGGCTTGCTTTACACTGCTGTGCCCTTGGCAGACATCACCAGTCAGTTGCTGCCCTCTTCCCCCACTGAGTTCTTCCCCTGACCTTGGGTTCTTGCCAGGGAGGGCTCTGGGCAGGCGGCACCAGTCAATCAGTGGGGCCTATGTGCTGAAGCCTGCTTGCCTGCCTGGCCTCAATAAGCTCAGGGGTCCCTTTAGCCCATCTCTGTACGGTTCAGAGGACCAGGGTACCAGAGCGAGGGATTTCTGGGGAATCTTCTCTGAGGATATGGGTTGTTCTTCAGCCATGAAGACTGTTGAGGTGTGAGAGTCTGTTACCTTCCTCCAACTCCCAGAGTTGCACAGCCCATCACATGCTCAGCATGGAGTGCTGTCAGCAGATTGCAGATGCTTTCAGTCTGGATAATAATAATAGCATTTACTGAGCTCTTCCTGAGAGCCAGGTCCTTCCTGGGCACCCTCTCATTCATCATTCCCCAGAGCACCTGCAGTGTGCCTCTCAGCACTCCTAGGAAGAAGTCTTAACCCATTTTAGAGATGTGGAAACTGAGGCTAAGAGCCATTAAGCAGAGCAGGGTTACATACTTACTGAGTGGCTGAGCTGGCATTCAAATCCAGGTCTTGAAGTCCACAGCCTGGGACAGACCGGGCAGCCTTCCTGGAGGAGGTGTCATTAAAGGCCAAGGCCTTAAAGGCTGGTGGACTTCTGGCAGACAGAGCTGGGCCTTCTGGGAAAGGGAAGGGGGTCCTTTTAGGTGAAGGGAACAGCATGAGAAGCAGCTCAGAGGCCACAGGCAAGAGTGTTTAGGTTGAGGGACTGGTGTATGGCTGGATGTGGCTGGAATGTGGGAGGGGACGGGGCTGTGGAGGAGACTGTGGTGGTCTTGGCATTTAGACTTTGCCCTCCCATAGTAGGGAGCTATGGCAGATCTTGGAGCAGAGGAATGATCCAATCCTGTCTAAGTGTATTTATTCAGCGCCTCCATGAACCCAGGGTGAGGTCAGCTGGTGCTTGGGGCTACCTCTGGTCTACTGGAGGCTTTAGCCTAGAACCTTTGCCTGGCACATAGTAGGTAGGCATCCAAGAAATATTTGTTGAATGAATCAATGAATGAAAATGCCTGCCGGGCTGAAATGCTCCTGGTGTCCCCGTGGGCCCAGCTGCAAGGAGGAGAGAGGCCAGAGTCTCTCTCTCCAGGAAAAGTTGAACACCAGGCCTGGGGGTGAGGGCTGGGGGAGGGAACCAGGCAGGTACCTGGGGCAGGGACTTCCCGCCCTCCCCAACCCTGCTGCGTGTCCCCAAAGCCCTCCTAGACCTTCCCACAGGGCTGTCCGCTCTCCTCACCACCAGGTGTGGCAGGCAGCCTGGACCCAGCGCTTGGTGGGGATAAAAGATGAAGGTTCGTGACCATTTTTTAACTCAATAAAGGGAGAGACAAGCTGCAGGCTGCAGGCCGGAGATATAATTAGTTCACAGCAGTGGCGCTTTCTTGATTTAGCTTCTAAGAGAACAAGACAAGGATGTTATACCCAATTAGCAGTAACATCCAGTCGGGGCCTCAATAGGTGAGGTAACAAGCTATTTTTATGACTTTTCTTTCCCAGCTTGGAGGGGGTGGGGCGAAAGGGGGTATCGGGGCCTTATTTCTTTTCATTGGGGAACAATTATTAGTGAACGCGGGATTTCCCAAAGCCAAATGATGCATTTATTAACCCAAATTAAGCAGGCATGCCAGCGCGGCAGCTGGGGTGGCATTTTTTTTTTTTTTTAATTTTATTTATTTATTTATTTATTTATGGCTGTGTTGGGTCTTCGTTTCTGTGCGAGGGCTTTCTCTAGTTGTGGCAAGTGGGGGCCACTCTTCATCGCGGTGCGCGGGCCTCTCACTGTCGTGGCCTCTCTTGTTGAGGAGCACAAGCTCCAGACGCGCAGGCTCAGTAGCTGTGGCTCACGGGCCTAGTTGCTCCGCGGCATGTGGGATCTTCCCAGACCAGGGCACGAACCCATGTCCCCTGCATTGGCAGGCAGATTCTCAACCACTGCGCCACCAGGGAAGCCTGGGGTGGCATTTTGAGGCCAGGACTAGTGGAAGGGGTGCAGGCCGCTCACCTCCACTTTGGAAGCCCTTGGAAATGGCTCCAAATGCAGAGGGTCCCTTGCTGTGGCAAGGGGAAGCCCAGGCCCTTGAGATAGTCTTAGTGACTGCCTCGATTTCCCTACCTGCTTCCAAGAGGTACAAAGAGGCTTTGCCAGTTCCCCTGGGGATGAGGAAGGAGCCAGTTCTGGCCCTTGGCAGCTCTTCCTGGCACCACCTGATATCCTTTCTGCCAACTGGGCCAGAGGTTCTGGCTCCTCAGCCTTGAACCTGGCGTTGCACTCTGCCCGCTAGACCCCCATTATGGCTCGTGCTGCCCGACCACCCTCCTGCCTATCCTGGGTCCCAGCCCCAGTCTCTGGCAGGGGCTGAGTGGTGATTACCTCCCCCCTCTCCACCCTCATTACCCACACAGCCGGGGCACCCAGCACTGGCCAAGTCTCCGCTGGGCAGGGGAGCCCTGCCAAGCCCCACCCCAGCTGCCTGGCCATACTCCGACTCCTGGCGAGGGCTGGGGGATGCCCAGAGAGGGAGCTGGCATGGCTGTCTCAGCACACCATCATCTTGGGCCACAAGCCCAGAGCAGGTTCGTGGGCCTCCACCTGTCCTGCCCCAAGTCCCATCTCCCCGTCAGTGTGGAGCCCCGTGCTTGTGGCTCACACAACTGACAAATCCAGCCATGCAAAGTGGGAGTTTAATTGCAAACAGTTTTTATGGATCATGGGCCCATCTGTGCCACCATATGCAAAAGGGAAAAAAAAAATTCCCATAAAAAAGAAAAAACGTTTCTCCCTGCCCCATCCCCCAAACTGACTCCAAAAGAAACATTTGCCAGCGTTTTTCTGGCTGGAGCCAAGCATGGAGCTGGGATCCACCCTGGGGGCTTCCTTTAGTGTGGGCCCGGCAAAGTCAGGGGGCCAGGTGGGGCAGGGGTGAGCAGGCCCCATGGGACCTGACTGCTGAGAGGAGGCTTTTTTGGCCTCAGCAAACTGCCAGAAGTTCCTGAACCCACTGGGTTTTCTCTGGGCTCCGGGCCTTTGCACGTGCCATGGAGCTGTCCAAGTATCTGCTGTTCTTTCTTGGCATGGAATGGGCACTGTGCAGTGTCGATGCAAATGTGGGCATGAGTGGGGCTCCCGGACGAGGCGCCTCTTCTTCCATTTCTAGCCCAGGAAATGCAGCCCCAGGAATTCATTTCCCCCAGGCTGCCCAGGCCTCACAGACTCCGCTCTTCCCATTGGTCCTGGCCATCTGGCATGGTGCCCAGCCCGGCTGGGCAGATGAGCCCTGTCCATGGGGTCAGCGCTCCTTGGGACCTCAGGAAGGGCTGAGTGGGCTGGTCATCTGAGAGCACTCACCTCTGCGGCAGCCTGCTAGGGTTCTGTTGCCGCACCACCTCATCCCAGCTGGGGGATGTCAGACTGTTGTTTTTTCCCCTCCATGCCTCAGTTTTTTTCTCTGTAAAATGGGGATAAGAAGTGGATGTGAAACTGCATGTGAAAAGCCTCTGTTATCTGTCTGTCATATCTCTTCCCCAAGTGAAGGTCTTTGTTCACTGATGTCTTCCCAGGTTCCTAATCAGGACATTCGATGTTTATTGAATGAATAAGTCAGTGAATGAATGCATGCATGAGTGAGTGAAGTATTTGGAGGACTCTCTGGGGAGGGAATGAGACACAGGCTCCAGGCCAGCCAGAAACTCAGGGTTTTTACACCCTTTCTATTGGAGTCTAGAAACCACTCTGCAAACTGTGGGGATTATGAGTTCCATTCTACTGATGGGGAAAACTGAGGCCCAGAGAGAGCCAGGGCCTCTCCCAAGGTCATGCAGCTGGAAAGAGGCCCGAGTTGGGACCGGAACTCTGATCTGACCATATTCCTGACCCTCACATTGTAGGTGAGGAAGGTTAGGCCCAGAGTGGGGAAGGGATTCAGCCCAGGTCACACGGCAAGGAAACAGCAGGCAGCGTTTGTGGGGTCCTTCCTAGTCCCTTGTAGACTGAGGAAACTCAGCCCCTCCAGCCTCAGAGCCAGGCCAGCCAAGTGTGCTGCTCCTCCCTCCTCCCCTGCCCTCCAGCTCCCCCAGGTCTGCACCAGGATCCCTGTGCCAGTGGGTTTCCCCATCAACTTCATAAACTGGCAGCTCCAGGCCGCATGCTGGGGTCCTGGTGCCTGAGGCCCGGTACTTGGGGCAGCCCTCCTGCAACAGGTAGCGGGGGAAAGGGGACCCTTGGGACCCGGGCAAGCACAGGCCAGCCAGGCCCCTGGCAGGAGCCCAGGCCAGACACCAGGCAGCCCATTCCCCACCTGGCAGTGATCACCAGCTCCCGTTGTAATCATTAAAACTATTAGAAGGAAACGTTTGCTTGAAGCAAATGTCAGGCGCCGAGTTGTGCTTTGTAAACGCTCACAATTAATGCCAATCAGGGCCGGAAAAAAGCCGGCCTGGAATCCTGTCTGTTTCGTCTCATTTGTCAGCTGGTGCCGCTCCGTGTTGCACATTTTCATACAATTGCTGTAAACATAAAAGGGAAACTCCACAGTGTTCCCGGGCACCCGGATGGTGCACGCCGGCTTAATTACTTGGGATTCTGCTGTTCACTTGGCCGCCCCGCGCCCATGGAAGGGAGAAAGGGGGACTTTGTGTTGGCAGGGTGAGGGCTCCTGGGGGTCAGCCAGGGAGATGGGTCAGGCGCCCGGCCCGGGTCTCCAGCCACACCCTTCACAGGCTGAGGATGACTGTGAAACAAGAAAAAAAAAAAAAAAAAAAAGCCGCCTAAAATACGTCTGCAAAATCCTCAAGGAGAAAAGAGGGGCTCAGTGTCCACCAGACTTTGGCTTTGAATCCCATCTCCTAGAATGATCCATCAGGTTTATTGCCCTCCCCCTGCATGCCAGGCCCTGTGCCACTTGCCAGCCGGGCCTCAGTTTCCCCACCTGTGAGTTGGGGGTCATAGCCCAGTAGGTCAGGATTTCAAGCTGGCTGGGGCCAAGCTCTGGGCTGCAGGCATGAAGTAGGCTTTTTCTCATTTAGTTGTTACATGGACCCTTTGAGGGCGGGCTGCTCTTCTTAGTAGCAACAGGGAGTGCGAGGCCCAGAGTCTCACAGCCAGAAGTGGTGGAGCCAGGATTGCTGGACTGCAGAGCCCATCCTGCTGTGCCCTCCCAGGGTAGCTGTAGGGTCAGAAGGAGATGATGGAGCTAAAAGTCCCAGCACACAGTGGGTGTTTTCATAAACAGTAGCTGCTGTCATCCCACTGCCTGCAGATGGGCCAGGGGCAGTAAGGGGCTCAGGCCCAGGCCTGAGGGACAGCACCAACACACGTGGACCTTGCTGGATGGAGGTAGTGAGGGGAGTGGTCTATAGGGGGATGCTGCCTGCCGCCCCCTCCCCCAGTTGCCTCTAATCTGCCTCAGAGGTGCTGGGTGCTAACTGCACGCCAGGCCCCCGTACCTAACCAAACCCTCCACTGCCCAGAAAGTTGGGCAGGTTGTCATCATTGCCTCCATTGTACAGATGAGAAAACTGAGGTCCAAACTGATCTAGGGCTGCAGAGCTGGGAGGTGGGGAAGCTGGAGCCAGATTCAGGTTCAGCCACTCCAAAGCCCTTCTTATGCCTTTCCAGCCACCTCCCCATCAGTGGCCTGGATGTGAGGGCTGGCCAACTCTACGAACCCTCCCCAGGACCCTTTTGAGCTCTCTAGCTCTCTGTGGATGGGGTCTTCTGAGGCCAGGCTGGCTCGGCAGGGACACACCGGCCTTTGTGTAGGCTTGGGCAGGCTTGGGCCAGGCGGGGCAGCCAGTGGAGTGGGGAGAGGCGGTGCAGCCCAGCCGGCCACGGACAAATGCTCAGAGCAGGAATAGAGGCCCCTTTGTGTGGTGCTCAGTGGGGGAGGGGGTGCTGCCAGCTGCCACCCTGTGTGACCGGGGAGGCCTGAGTCCTCCACAGAGGCCTGCCGCCATCCCCAAGGGGCTGGCCAGGGAGCCTGTCATCTTCTCCCTGACACCTCCTTCCACCATTATTTGCCTGCCTCTTGTTTTCTGGGGGCCCCAGCTGCTAGAGGAGCCAAGGGCAGCCATTAACCTGGTTTGCCGTGGGCCTACTGTGTGCCAGCACTGGGCCAGACACTCCACCAACCCTGCAGGTCAAGGGCAATAGTCCCACTTACAGGTGAAGACACTGAGGCTCAGGACAGGCCACTTGTCATAGTCACACAGCTGGTCCTGGGGCCAGGATTTGGCCGACTTCAAAGCCTTTTCTTCCCATGGAGTTGCCTTTTGGGCCTGGACCCAGAGCTTGCAATTTGAGGTGCCGCCTCAGTTGCCGGGGTGGCCTGAGGAAGGCTGCTGGCTGGCTCTGTTGCCTGGGCAACAGGGTACCAGGCGTCCATTCCATCCCTCCATCCTGGCCAGGCTCTGGGCTAGCAGCTGCAGCTTTAGTGGAGACCAAGCCCGGGACCTGTTGAGGGCTGCCCTACCCATTAAACCTTCTCTGAGCTTCGATCCCCTTGGCTTAAAAATGAGAATGAAATAGAATCCACCCCTGGGAGCATCAGGGATGCTGGGCCAGGGGGCAAGTAATGTGCCGAGCTCAGTGCCTGCACGTACTCAGGCTGCACAAACGTGGCCTGGGGTTTCCTGGCACCCCTGCCACCTCCTGGGAGAGGTGAGAGGACAAGGCAGTGGGTGGGTGGCAGGGATGTGAGGGTAACTCTTAGGAGCACAAGCACATGGCAGGGATTGGCTCACTGGGTCCCTGCCGTAGCCCCATTTTGCAGGTAAGCAGACTGAATCTCAGATAGCTGAAGTGGCTTGTCAGGGGTCCCAGGGCCCTAAGGAGCCCAGGAACACAGGGAAGGTAGCTTCCCAGAAAGCCCAGCTCTTAGTGTTTTTCTGACCCCCACCTGGCCTGCAGCCACTGACCAAGTCCCATCTGTGAGCTCAGCCCTGTGGGAGGCCCAGAACCACCCACAGGAAGCCCCCAAAGGCCACTTGGCTTCCCATGGCATAGTCCAGCAACCCGGGACCAGCCTGCACCCACCAGCTCGCTCCCTGCTCTGTGCCTTTGCTCAGGCCGGGGCTCCCACCGGGAGTGCCTTCCCCACCACACGCTCATGCGGGCACACTCATGCCTTCTCTTCAGGGGTGACTCCAACTCTCCTCTTCCCTAAAGGGCTCCAAGTCCCTCCTCTGGGCCTATACCCTGCTCACCAGTGCCACAGCCCCAAGCCTCTTTCTCCAAACTCTCCGTCCACAGTGTGGCGTGTGGTAGGCTTTCAGTGAAGTCTAAACAAAGATGCAGCCCTGGCCATCAGGACCAGGTCCCTGCCTAGCCTAGTGGAAGAAACAGATACAAACAGATCAGTGACAAGGCTGCATGTCTGGGGATGGGGTCAAGTGCAGGACATCCAAGGAGCAGGCAGGTCCCACCCCAGCTCTCCCTCCTCCACCCAAGGGAGCAAACACTTCCAAGCCCTTACTATGCTCCTGAAAGCTCGGCCATCTCGGTTTAATCCTCCCAGGGCGAGGCAGGGGTTTACGGATGAGACAGGAGGCTCAGGAAGGCAGATGCCGGCTGAGGTCACACAGCTTCTGCGGGTGGAGCCTCTGTTGGAGCCTTGGACCATCCGACCCCAAAGCCTGTGCCCTGCTCCCGGGTGGAAAATTCAGGTGCCCACAGGGGCCAACCAGGTGACACAATGAACAAAGCCAGCTGCCACTGGGCCTCGTGGGAACGTGGGCTCCAGAGCTGCCAGCTTTAGTTTGTTTTCAAGAGAAACCAGACAATGAGAATTTTAGATGGAATTTTAGTTCTTTTCTTTTCAATATTGGCAGCCATGTCACAATTTCTTTTTACTTCAACAAACAGAGCACAGAAAAGATGTTTGTGGGCAGGATTTGTACCCTTCACTGATGTGGTGTTATCTGGGTGGCGGGAATGATGGGGCTCCCAGGATGTCTTGCCTTCCCCATCCCCATCCGCGGCCAACGAGAGTCCCCAGAACCCAGCGGCAGCTCCACGCACCCCTGAAGGCACCCGCAGCCACCGCCTTCACTGCCAGAGGCAGGAGGCAGGGCCCGAGCCCCACGAGGGCACCACCCAAATAGCTATAATCAGCAGCCTCGCCAAGACTTCAAACTCACCCAATTATCCTGCGAGAGAAAAAAAAACACAAAATGAAAACAAATTAACATGTTTGCATAGAAACTGCTGCAGCAACACACACAGCCGCGCACACGCACATGCTGGCGCATGCCCTGGCGAGGCTGGGAGACACCGCTGCCACCCCTCCCCAGGCCTGGCACCCACCTGGCAGGGCTGGGCCGGGCCAGGCTGAGCCCACGGCCCAGGGCCAAAATGTGCCCTAGGCCCAGCGACCTGACTGTCCCCACACCTGGCTGGGCACTGTCTTAAGTCCACCGGCTTTCACGTTCTTCACTTTTTTCTTTTCTTTTCCAATTTAATAAACGCATGAAATTCATCGTATGCCAAAATTCAGCCTCACTGATCTGAACCCCTTTCTTCAGATGGGGAAGCTGAAGCACGCAGAGGTTAGTTGACCTGCCCAAGGCTGCACAGCTGGAGAGGAAGAGCTGGGGTTTGAACCTAGAGTGATCAGCCCTGGAGTCCTTGCCCACCCCTTCCCGGCGCGCTGTCTCGTTCCGAGGGCTGTGTGGGTGTGGTGGTCAGGATCGCAGAGCCACGTGGAGATGAGTTCAGATCCCTGATCCGTCAGTCCCTCACTGGATGGCTTTGGGCAAGTGACTTGGCCCTCTCTGTGCCTCAGTTTCTCCTCCTGGAAGACTGGGATAATAATGGTCCCTTCCGCAGGGAGGTTAGGAGATTTGGTAGGTGAATGACTGCAAAGTACTACCTCTGGCACCTGCCCACGGGGAGGGGTCCCTCCCAGCCCCACACCGTTTAGTTGGCCCTCCAAGGCCTGGCTCGTCAGAGGAGCCCCTGTTGGGGGCCTTTGGGCTCCGAGCCAGGTGCTGCCCTTGCCCCTGGAGCACGCAGTCAAGGGGCTCAGGGGCCCTCTCTGCCGGGAAGCCGCTCGTCCTGGGAATGAGCCCTCTTCTCTGGGCTCCCGCGAAGCTCCGTCTGACCCGGGGGTGGGATTGCTGGGCGTGCGCCGGATCCTCCCTGCTGTGTCTGATTCTTCTTCAGGTCCCCACAGCCTGGCGCACAGCCGGTGCCCAGGCAAGGCTCTGTGAATGGAGCCATCCCCTCGCTCCCACCCCCACCTGGGCATCTCTGGGGCTTGTCCCTGGGAGTTGAAGGAGAAACTGTGCTGGAAGGACTTGGGGCTTAAGATCTTGGGGCTCAAGGGTCCCCAGGCCAGGGCTGAGGATGCCTCCCCAGCCCCCTCCCCCTGCCCTGCAGGACCACAGACAAATCCCTTCACCTCTGCAAGCCCCTTGCGTTCGTCTCTGGTCCATGACGGTGAAAGCTGAGGGTGGATATCGCCAGCACGGTGGGCACCTAGTGGGCAGTGGATTTGAAGTTGCTAAGAGGGCAACAGAGTAGCCTCTGTCCCCGATCGAGTGACAGTACTTGATCACCCGGCTTAGTCCTCACCACAACTGGGTGAGGGAGGGGACGTTTCTAGCCCCATTTTTCAGATGGAGAAACTGAGGCCCCAAGGAACTCAGACTCAAGAGAGTCCCACTGGTAAGTGGCAGGGCTGGGGTTCAAACACAGCAGTTCTGGGTTTGCGCTTTAGCCGCGGTGCTGTTTGGCCCTTCCTGGATGCCACTGGTCAGGGGTGAAGGGGGCAGTGTCTAGCAGGTCTGGACGGTGAGGACCAGCAGGACGCTGTCCTGGTGGTGGTGGTAGAGGGTTAACTTCATTGGCCTCAGGTTATTTGGCATCAGCCTCGGTCTACAGTCACGCCCACCACTCAGGGCCATGGTGGCCCCCTGAGGGTGGTGACCCAGTGCCCACCCCAGGGGTGGCTGGTGGAACATTGGGTGCCCACTTGGAATCCCAGCCCTCCCTTGGCATGGCCCTGCCACAGGCCTAAGAGTCCAGCAGACCCAGCTTCATGCCCCCACCCCACCAGCTGGCCTCAGACAAACCCTTGTCCTCTGTCCCCCGGGAGCATGGGGGGCATGGCTGTGCCCGCACCTCTCAGGATGGGCTCAAGGCTGGGACATGGCTCCAGCATGTGGTTGCTGCCAGCTGAAGCAGCCCCTTGCTCAGACCTGTGAGGAAGCGGCCCTCCCCCTCTTCCAGAGGATTCCCAGCCCTCGCGCCTCCAGGACACAGCTTGGGATGGGGCTCGCGTGGCCTCCCATCCGATGTGCCACTCACCCACCTGCTTTGACAAACACCCGCTCGGTTCTCTGGGGGCCCGGGTGTTCCAGACGTGCAGAGGGGTTTGTTGGATTGAAGTGGTAAACTGTGCAGTGAAACAAGGAGGGGAGAGACCCCAGGGGCCAGGGCAGATGACCGGAGAGGAGAGCTGTGAGCCCCGGGCATGCAAGGAGTGGTCGGGAAAGAAAGGCCCCAGTGTATCCTCTGTTCAGTGCGGATTTATTGAGCATCTGCTTTGTGCCTGGCCTCAGAGTGGGAAGACTAGAGCTGGGTCTGTGAGGCCCCAGGCTCGGCCGCCTCCCGGCTGTGCACCCCTGGGCAAGCCAGGCAGTCTTTCTGGACCCAGCCTCCTCCCAGGGGGCTGTGGAGAGGGTCAAGGTGGGACGACATTCAGTACGAGGTGGTTGAGAGCCACGGAGTTCCACCCTCAGAGGTTCAAACCCCTGCCCTGCCCCGCCCCTTGGGGGTAGGTGGGCGCCGCTTCGGTGGCTGTGTGTGGAGGGGGCATAGCTCCTGGCTCTGAGAGCAGAAGCCGGGGGCCAGTGGGGTACAAGAAGTAGGAAGAAAGTTCTTTTTCCTCCCCCATGACAAAAGTAATATTTCTAAGTGTTTGGAAATGACAAGTCTGATCATGAAAAATTTGGCCATCATCCAGCTGCCCAGAGCTGGGGACTTGGTTGCACACTGGGGCCCTCCTTCCCAGGTGTAGGGCACTTGGGGAGGGTCTGGTCTTGCGTGGCATGAACGACCATCCTGGTCAAGCAGACCTCACGTGAGTCGGTGCAGGGACACGGCCAAGTCTCTCCTGGGCCCCGCACCGATTGGCACGTTCCGGCCTGGGCTTCTGGAGCCACCTGCCCGCTCGCCTGCCCGCCCAGCAGCCCATTGTCTGGCGTGTAGGGGCCGGAGCAGCCGTTGTTCTGCACACATCTGATCCCGTCTTTTCCACATCAGATCATTTGTAACCGTCACCAGGCAATCGGCCCCGTCGCTGATTCAATCTCGGCTTTGTGCTGTCACAGCCGTTTTTCTGCGCCGGGCTGATTTTGAAAGGAGGCCCATCTTCTGGGCCCGCTTTTCAGAAGCGGGGGGGGGGGGGGGGGTGGTCTTTATGTGTGCGTGTGTGTGTGCACGTCCCCCCCACATGTGCGCACACACACAGGCCTCTGCCTCTCGTCGCTGAGAGTAGAATTTGGAATGAGGCAGGCAGATGAGGGCCCCAGGCTGCCACCTTCACCCCCTACCACCTGCTCACCCTGAGCACCTACTATGTGCCCCAGTGTGCAAATACAGCAGTCAGTGCTCCAGTACAGGAGGTAGATGCTAAACCATTCCTCAATAAGATCATTTCAAAGTGGTAATGACAGTGAAGGAACTACAGTGGTGACAGGATAGTGGCCAGGGCAGAGGGTTGCCAGCTTAGACAGAGTGATCAAGGAGGGCCTCTTGGCGGAGGTGATGTTTGAGTTGAGGCGTGAATGAGGGGACGGAGCTGGCACAGAGAGTGCCGCCCCATCTGAACTGAGATGTCTTCTATGTGTGAAATCCACCCCAGATTTCAAAAAGTTACTATGGAAAAAAGGTCATAAAATACCGCATTAGTAATTTTTGAATACTGATTCCATGTTGAAGTAATACTATTTTGGATATATTGGATTAAATAAAATATATTATTAAACATAATTCCCCCTGTTGGTACTAGAAAATTTATAATGACATTATATTTCTATGGGAGAGCACTGGATCTAGAGTATTTAGGTAGAGACAAAACTGTAATTGCAGAAGCCCTGGGGTGAGACCAGGGTCGGCCGCTGAGAGGACCAGGTGCACCAGGGGAGAGTGACAGAGTGGGCAAGGAGTGAGGAAGGGGTACACGCAGGGCCGCAGAGGATATTGTTAGAAATGCCTTGGAGGCCAGCGGGGGAGTTTTGAGTGGGGAAGGCAGTGAGTTCTACATAGGAAAGCTCAGCCTGGCCCCTGCAGGGTGGAGTGTGGAGTGAAGGGGCCTGAGTGGAGGCCTGTAGGTGATGGGGCGCATGGTGGGAGCAGGGACCTGTTGTAGAAGAGTGGTCCACAGGACCTGCTGGAAGCTGGGCTAGACCCGATATGCTTCCATCTGTCTGTCTCTCCACTCCTGGATTTCGATGCCTTCCCCTCCTCCTGTCTCTCTCCCCACCCACCTCTACCCTCCTTGGCCGCTGTCTCCCTGTCAAGTCAGTGAATTTACAGCACCCCAGCTTTGTGTCTAGGTGGTCAGTGGTTGAAATCCCTTCCGAAAAGTTATTTTTAAGAAAACAGAAATGATGGCATATTTACCATAGAAAAATTGTAAATGCAGAGAAGCACAAAGAGGAAAAATCAAACTCCCCAGAGGTAGGGGAGGCTCTGGCCCAGCTGGGGTTTGAACCCAGGTGGTCTGGCCCCTGCACCCCAGCACTAAAATCATGGCGCCCTGTGGCCAGATGACACAGAGGGAGCTCCCGTACCAGGGAAGGGCTTAGGGACACTGCATCCCCGGCCTCGCTCACAGCAAGGGCAGAATGGGGAGACCTGGCCCACACAGAAGTGGGGTTTGCCTCTCAGGGGTTAATACTTTTATGTTTGTGCTCTTATTGGTCCCAAGTGTCCTGTCCTGTTCCCCCACCCCTGCCTGGAAGGCTCTACTGATTTCTGCCCCAGCCTGACCCCCAGAAGCATCTGTTGATCCTTGATTTAAAGACTAGCCCTCACCGGCCACCCCCACCTAGGCTTTTCTCTCCTAAGCACTCCTGGCCGTTCCTGCCAGGGCCCAATCTTCCACCGTTCTTCCCCTCCCCCCAGGGTCTAAACCTCATGCTCGTCTGGCCCAGGCCCACCTCTTCCAGCCCCTCCCCCTCCTCGGGCCTCTGTTTCCTCACGGGTACACACACCATGGTAATCATCTCTCTCCTTCTCCCAGGCCTGGGGTGGGTTAAATGAGGTGATGTCTGTAAAGTGCTGAGCCCATGGGGAACACTAAAAATAAAAACGAGCTCCTATTATTGCTCTGAGTATTAGATTTTCTCCTTCTCCGTTGCTGGGTTAACGCTGAACTGCGGATGTAGGGACCTGGAGTAGGCGGGAGGAGGGCTGGGCACATCCAGCCCTTCCTGGCTCTACCGTGCATCTTACCTATGCCCTTTACACACAGTGTTTCTTCTTCCAGACCCGTTATCCCTGGAGTCATCTGGTACCATGTTGCTCCTCTGGGAAGGGTCCGTGCCCCCCTCCAGAAATACTGGGTTGGGGCCTTTCTGCTGGGTTCCCCCGGCCCCCACTGTAGTAGCATCACAGCACTGATGACATTTGGTATTGATTCCGGCTTCACCGCACGCCCCACCCTTTTGCTGGAAGGTGACTGCCACTTTGTCATTCAAGAGCCAAGGCCAGAACTAGGAGAGGAACAAATGACTTGTAGGATGGGACCCCGCCCCAGACTTGCCCCCTTGGGGGCTGGCTCTCAGGGAAACTGGCCAAGGGGTTCTGAGATTTGGGGGCTTTGCTCTCCAGCCAGGGCTTCCCGAAGGTTCATTTTCATGCGAATGAGCCCCGCATTCACTCCCTAGGTACTGTGGAGGGGGCCTCTGGGATAGAGCCAGCCAGGTCTGCTGCTGGTGGCAGTGACTGCCCATCTCATCCCATCACTGAGGGGGCGGCTTTTGAGCCTTTGTGAGCCACCCAGCTACCCATGCACCCAGCACCTGCTGTTAGCCTCTCCTTGCCCTGACCCAGCACGTGTCCACAGAAAGCGGCTCTCCCCACCTTGAGGTTTGGGGGACCCTGCCGCTGTCCCCTCTGTCCTGGTGACCCTGCCCGGCCAGGACGGGATGCTCTCGGTCTTCTCCGGCAACCCAGAGCTGCTTCAGGTTCTCCACACTCACTGATTTCTTTCAGGTCTCCATAAGCTTGTCTGTGTAGTTCTCTGCTTGGGACCCCCTCCCCCTTGCCTTGTTCACTTGGCTGTTTCCTACTTACCTGTTGATAATAATCATAAATGATACTAGTAACGGCTACCACTTAGGGAGTTACTACTGTGACCCTAGCACTTTGTTTGTACTGAGCTGTGGTAAGGAATTAACCCCTTTTTCAGACGAGGAAACTGAGGCTCAGAGAGGTGGAGGCGTTTGCCCAAGGCCAGACTTAATGGATAAAGCTGGGATTTAGTTAAGAGACAAAGCTCAGGCATCTGGCTCTGAAGCCTGGGACACAATACTGTCACCCTCCTTATGAGTCAGTGGGGCTGTCCCTTTGTCTTGATAGCCCCCAAGCTAGGTAGGGTGGCTCCATCAAGGGTACACTTGTCACCCTGCCTTGTAATTGCGCTTCTGACGCACACACCCCTCTCCTGGCATCTGCCTCAGCATCTAGCACAGGACCTGGCACATAGTAGGTGCTTAATTTGTCACGTAGTCATCTCTGAAGGTTGGAGCGCTGCCCAGGGCAGATAACATCAAGGTAGTTCCCATGGCGACTGACATCATTAGGCTCCCAGGCTCCACCCCGCCCCTCTTTCCAGGGTGCCTGTGCTGGGAGCTGGCCATGGTGCTGAAGGGCCTGGGTACCGCCGCACGCCCCAGCCCGCAGCCCTGTGTCCCAGTCGGATACTTCCTAATCCCGCCTTGCCCTAGCTCCCTGGGCCAGCCTCTCGCCCATCCTTCCTTCATGAGAGGGTTTCCTGAGGGCCTACTGTTCACAAGCACTGGTCATGGCACCGTGAACCCATGGAGGAGGGGTCGGGGAGAGCCGCTCGGGGCACTCCAGTTATTCATCAAACATTTATCAGGCATCTCGTGTGTCTCCAAGAAGCCTTTGAGGAGCCTGGGCTTCAGGTGAATGCTGAGTAGAATTTCAAGGGCTTCAAGCAGAAGGGACTGCATGGGCAAAGGCCTGCAAGTGTGCAGGTGAGAGGCATGTCTTGAGGGATGCCCGCCTCTGGACTCTGCTGCCCGCCATCCAGAACTCGTGGCTGGTGGTTCACTCTTCGGCCTCCCCTGCAGCCCAGAGCCACCAGCATCTGTGGCTCCAGTGGTCTGCCCAGGGTAGGGCCCAGACAAGGTGCTAGGAACTATGAGTGAGGATTAAGTGGAGGGGTGCTGTCGCCCAGGCAGGAGGCCGGCATCTCTGTCCTAGCAACAGAGGCAGCCAGGCTATGCTCAGTGGCCAGATGTGCATTTTAGAGAGACCTCCGGCCTCTGGGGGTGGGGATGGACGCAGCGGTAATGCTTGGCGGTTGATGAGGCCTCCTCTGGAAGGGGCCAGTGCCCTCCCCCTACCCCAACCTTAAAAAAAAGAAAGTGAGACTCCCCTTTCTGGTGCTGCAGCCCAAATGGCAGTGGGAAATAATCACTTTTCACAGGCCCCTTTATCCACAGCCAAGCCCTGCGCCAGTTTAATCAGCAGTGCCAGTGTGACTTGAAGATTCCCGGGCTTGAGAGATCAGGAGAGGGGTTAAAGAAAATTACCCTCGCCTCCTCCATGCTAATGTAATCTCTAACCAGATCTGCCTAGCCGCAGCTCAAATTGCTTTTTAGATTAACATTTAATTATTAACAGGGTCCCCTGGAAGGCCTCGGGCTCGGGCTCGGGCTTGGAACAGGAATGGGGGAGGGAGCGGCAGGAGGGGGTGGGGGAGGGCTTCTACTCTGTCTGCCTTGCAGAGAGAGTTGGGGCGGGTGGAGGGGGAAGGGGTAGGGGAGAGTGGGGTCAGGAAGGGAGTGAGAAAGGAGACAGCAGGGAGGAAGAAGGGAAGCGCCAGGATAGGAAGGCAGATGGAGTGAGCGACAGCCATAGAGACAGGAGTGAAAGACAGACAGACAGACAGTGGATCCGCCCGTCCTTGGGGAAGGGCTGTGCACCCAGGTTCCCTATGGCACTCTCAGGCAAGGACCCCTCCACCCTTCTGTCCTGGCCAAGGGCAGGCAAATCCTGCCCCTTGTGGTTTAGGGGGCACTGAGCTTTCTGAGGCTTTGTGCTGGCCTGGCTCATGGTGGTGGGGACCCAACCAGAGAAGGGAGGCGGTACTCAGGGCCACACAGCCAGGATCCGACCCAGCTCTTCCAGGCTCTCAATCCAATGCTCATTCCCCTCCCCAGGCCCTTGGCCTTCTGCCTCTACTTCAAATTCTTCCCTGCATTTGGGGGCAGGCTCTGGGGCCAGGACAGGGTGAAGGAGAGCAAGGCTTCAAGTGCAGCACTGGGGATGGAGGTGAGAACTGGGGGGCGGTGGGGGGGACTCCTGCCCCCTCCCCGTGAAGGTTGTGAGGCCCTGGGAATAGCAGGCTTCTCCTTCGCCTATTTTTAGGGAACTCAGAGCCCTGACTGTCCACTCAGCACTTAACATGCTGGGTTTTACCAGCTTCCTGACTCAACATTCCAAATCCCTCAAGAACAGACTACATCTGGAACCCGCCCTGTGTGGACTCAGCCCTGTGTCTTTCACAAAGCTAGTGCACTGGATTGTGTTTGAAAACCGCATGGTAACATCCCCTCAAAGGCTCAAAGGCCCTCCTACAATCGGCTGGGCCACTGCCTGTCAGGGTTCAGCAAGGGAAACTGAGACTCAGAGAAGGGCTGTCGCTTCCTTAAGGTCACTCAGCCAATCAGAACCCTGGTGCCTGGCCCCTGCCTGGCAGGTGCAACCCTGAGGCCTCCGGGGCTGGCCCTCTACTGTGAACTCCTAGTCCCATTGGACGCCGGGAAGGCCTCACATGACCTTCTCCTCCAAGCCACAGCGGGTCTTTGGCCTTGAGTGGAGCCCTAGAGGCCAGAGTAGGGAGCTCCAGGGAGGAGGGAAGGACGGGGGCTGGCCGCGGCACCGCTCGTGGCCTTCACAGGGTCACAGCCTCCTGCTGTGGAGCCCAAGTACGTCCCTGCATTCCACGGGCTCCATGGCCAGCCCAGCCTGGTGAGGGGCAGACTGCTGACCTACAGGATACATGGGGGAAAGTCCTGCCCACCTGCCACTTCAGAGAAACATTGGAGGCCGGAGGGAGAGGCCAGGGAAGTCCACTTTGAACAGGCTGGCCTTGGGAGTAGGCAGTCGCTTCCGGTTGGATATTCTGTTTTGGCAGGATGTTCTCACCGATTTCCATACTCCCAGCATATGGCACGGGGCTGGCCCCCAAAAGATGCTCAGGGAGTGTTTGCTGCCTGAATGAATGAACGAGTGAGTGAATGGCTGGGTAAATGACAGCTGCCTCGAAACAGTTCCCTCCTGGAGGCAGGGCCTTGCTTTAGCCACCTCTGTACTGTTCTGCTCACGCAGGCCTCTCACGTTGTCCTCCATGAATGTGTATGGGATGAGTGGGTGGACTCCTGAGAGCCCCTCTTCCTCCTCTCCCTCCTCTCATCTCCCTGTCTGTGACCCCAGCCCCTCCCGGAGTAGAACCGAAGACGTGGGCACCGGGGAGAAGCGGGACTTTGCTTCTGGAGCCAGGGCTGGGGGCCGTACAGTGTGGAGCCGGGTTGACACCCTGGGGCTCTGCCACCTAAAAGCTGTGTGACCTTGGGCAGATTACTTCTGCTCTCTGTGACCATTTCCTCATCTGTGAAATGGGGCTAAAAACAGAACCCACCACAGCAGCTGCTAGGAGGATGCTGTGAGAGAGCAGACAGGATGCACATGGGGCGTGGCACAGAGGGAGCATTCAGGAAATGTGCGCTGCTGTTACTAGCACTGACGTGCGTATTGTAATTTTCAAGCTCCCTGTTCCCACTGGCAGCGTGGGGGGTGGCGGGGGTGGCTGCCCTACACCCTCTGCAGCCGGACAGGCTGGGAGAGATGACAAAAGGCGGGCAGGGCCAAAGGCCCCAATTCCCTGTTCTTTTAATAAAAATAAAAGACAGCCTTTAGACACCCTTCTGCTATGCATTGTTCTGCCGAGGCGAGCAGCACAGACTCAGTTCCTCCTCGGACTTGGAAAGTTCCTTCCTTTCTTTCCCCTCCCCTGTCACATTTGCTTTATCTAAATCCTCAGCTATGAAAGGCCATATCGACAGCTGGGGGCGTTATCTGGTGGAGGGGACCTTTTCCTAGGGGTGCTTCCGAGATAAGGCGTCTTATCAGCCCCCATGTCAGGGACGGTGCCAAAGCATTCTAATCATTGAGGCTTGCGACATTTCCCCCCTCCCCCCCTTTTTTATTATTAAAGTCACAAAAGACCTTGGGCTTATAAACAGCCCGATTTGCTGATAGGGTTTCAGAATGTGCAGCGTTCCCAGGATGGTCCCTGGCTGGGGGAGTAATGAGTTGGGGCGGGGGCTCTGAGGGGCTGGCTTTCTGCAGATGGGATGATGCCAGGTGGGGGGCGGGGGGTGGGTCATGGGAAGATCATGAGTGTTGTAGGCACCTGCTCCAGTCCTGTCTCCAAGCTTGCTGTGTGACCTTGTGCATGATGCTTGGCTTCTCTGGGCCTCCATCACTTCATCTGACAATAACTGATTCATTAATTTAGCCATTCATTCAACACCTATTTATTAAGTGATTACTCTTTGCCAGGCATTGGGGAGAAAGAGACAAATAAGACACGGTCCTTGCCCCTGAGAAACTCACAGTCCAGTGGAGAAAGACAGACATGAAAATTGGCAATTACAACTCTGTGTGATTAGGGCTGTGAGGGGGGATGCCCAGAGGAGGGGAGCCAGAGTCTGGGTTAAAATGGATCAGGTGGCGGTGCTGTAGGCAGAGGGACCAGCACAGGCAAAGGTTTGGAGGTGGGAGGCTGCCAGGCTGGAGGGAGCGCTAGGAGGGAGCTAGGAGAGATGGGGGTGGGAGGCGGGGAGGACAGGTCATAGTGGCCTTGAGGGCCAGGTAAAGGAGGTTAGGCTCTACTCTGGGACCAGAGAGAATTTTTATGGCCAAAAAGAGGGCTCTGTTTTGTTTGTCTTGTTTGTAGATGATGTGGATGATACTGAACTGGCCCCTGCCCGTGTCCCACGCTGCACCCGCCCCCCCAACCCAGCAGCAGGCACAGGGCTCCTGGGAGAATGGGCAGGGGGTTGGGGGGATTGGGGGTGTAGAGAGAGAAATCGCTCCTCTCCAAGTGAAGACAGCCTCTTAGGCTGCTGGTCCTCCAGAGGCGAGGGATGAAATGATCCAGGTGGCTGCACCAGAAAAGCTGAGCTGAGGCCTTCACGTGGATACCGTCCCCTCTGGGGAATCCTCTGTGGCCCCCTGAGCTGGGCCACGTGACCTCAGCTCCCGGAGCTGCCCGGTCGTCCAGCATCCGAGCACTCGGAAACCAGAGCCCTGCTGGGAGGGCAGCTGATGGGGTCTAGAGAGGCCCCAGAACAGGCAGCCTACCCCTCACCCGATTAGCACTGCAGTCCCAGCCTGCCCTTTTCAACAGAAAAGCATGCTGGGGTGCATGGCCCCTGGGGAGGGGGGGCGCTGGAGAGGGGCTGGGCTTCTGGGCCCCCAGCACCTGGTGAAAGGCCAGAGGTGGGGAGGACCTCCCAAAGTGGGGCTGGGCTTGGCCAGGACCCTGGAGAAAAATGACCTGGGAAGGATCATGGAAATGCTTTTACAAGGCCAGAAAGGGGCAGTAGCTCCCTTGGGGTCACACAGCAGGCACTGGGGCAGGGGAGGTTCCAGGCTTCCAGCCCAGGTTTCCTCGGTGTGCCAGGTGGCTGGCCTCCCTCCTTCCTGGCCCAGCGCTGCCCCAGCCTGTGGGAAGCAGTGTAGCCCAGTGGAGAGGGGGCAGGTTGACCCAGTCACTGTCTGCTGGGTGGCCCCGGGGAGAGTGCTGCCTCCCTCTGGCCTGGGTTTCCCCATCTGTGGAGGGAGAGGGCTTGCTTGGGCCCTGCAGCTGGCTGGCCTTTTCCAGCTATCCCCTTTGTCCCCTAACCCCTGCATCAGAGCAGCAAGAAGTGGCCGCTGCTCTGGGCTGGAGTAGGGGCGAGGGGCCGGGCTGCCAGGGTCAGCACAGGCCTCTTACCTTCCAGGTGGGCACATGATTGTGCGTGTCCGTGCACCTCCCGCGTGTGCTGAGAGGTGCCAGGGGAGCGTGTCGGTCGGGGTGGGCGAGGGTGTGACGGGGTGTGCCCACCTGCAGGAAAGCGTATGCAGCGAGCACGTCCGGGATGCGTGTGGAGGCCCAGCGTGGCGGGCAGCATGTCCACGTGTCCCCGGGTGTCCAGGGGGGCCGGCTGCCCCCATGTGTGCGGGTGTGTCCCAAAGGACCCTAGCACGGCCCGCTCCCGCTGCCCGCGTCCCCAGGGAGCGGCGCCTCGTTCCCGCAGTCAAGGGCTTTCATCCCTGCAATAGCCCTACTTCATTCCCTTTTTAAACTGTATAATTTCTGCCTGATTGTAATGGCATATTTTAAAATTACCAGAAATCAAAGCCAGGAAGTGGATACCAGATCTTTCATTGCATTGCTGCGTTAAGGCTGGCGACTGGGCGGGGTGGCACATGAGAACCACCGACCCTCCCCCATCCACCTCCCACTTTCTCTCTCTCTTTTTTTTTTTTTCTGAGACAGTAATAGGAGAAAATTGGTTTTGAAACTGAATAAAAGTCCCTTTCAGAGTAAATCATTTCTTTCAGGCTACCTTTGCTGAAAGTAAAATAGAGCATAATGAAAGGTGGGTACGTGATTGTCTTTCATTTACCGGGAGTCCAGGACAGACAGGAGGCTGCACCCGTCTTGGGGAAATACAAGATTGGAATAATTGCGCCGTAACAAGGAGCTTGTTGTGAAATTAGTATCTTAAGAAAGTAGTGAAAAAAGGCTTTTCCTCGTGAATACTTCATTATTAGAAGAAAGCGGCAGAATTTAGGGCTCCAGACACCTGTTTAGTGTTAAATAACTTCTCTTTCTTCCCCTTCAACACACCCTCTCCTCCACTTTCTTCTGTTTTCAAACCAGCCCAGCTTGGTGGCTCAGGCCTTGGCAGTGGCGGTGGCGTGGGAGCGGGAGGGGGTGGGCATGGGGGCGCCCAGGCTGGGCGGACATCAGCAGTGTCCAGGGTTGAGCCCGCCTTCTCCTTACCCTGACCCTGGCAGGAGACCTCCCACCCTCTCCCCATCCATCCAGGGCAGGCTGTGTCACCCTGCCCCTCGGGGGCTCTGGGTTCTCGGGAAAATGGGTTCTGTGAAGATAAAAATGCTCGTTTCTGTGTGAATCTGGGTGCGTGAGCACACGTGGACCTGTCTGGAGCCACATCTGAGCTGCTGCCCATGGGGGACCTCGCCCCAGCCTGGCAGAGCTGCCCTGGGTGGCCCCGCCCTTTCCGTTCGGGGTAGGGAACTCGGTCAGGGGGTCAGGTGGGCTCAGGGCTCAGCACAGGTCACCTCTGGTTCTCCCGGGGACACCATTCCGGGCATCTCCCCTCCAGGGGCGCTGTGAGAAGTCTCCAGGCCGGGGGTGAGGGCAGACCAACACCTGAATAAGTGGGGACACCCATTCGCCCACTGGCCGTTCCCGGGCACCCGTCCATGTTGGTTCCCAAGATGACCAGATGGGGTCTTTGCCCTTGATGAGCTCAGGGCTGAAGGTGAGGGGCGGGGAGGCTGGTACGGATTTGCTGGCGGGCGGTTACAGGAGAGCTGGAGGCCACCACCCCTGGGAGGACGGCCTGCTGGGGGAACACGGAGGGGGTGAGGGTCTGAGCAGGCCTGGGGGCGTCGGGAAGCCCCCTGGAGGAGGCGGCCCACACAGTGAGCAGGGCTGGGTGGGGAGGGGGGAGGTGGGCACAGAGCAGCCCCGGTGACCAGCGCCTCCTCTCCCTCCTCACAGGGACCCTGCCGCAGAGCGCGTCCCCCCCCGCCGTGGGCCCCCCGCTCAGCCATGCTGGCCTGCCTGCAGAGGACCCAGAACGCCCCCGGCCAACACCTGGCCTGCCCGACCAAGAGCCTGGAGCTGCGCAAGTGTGAGTGACACGCCCTCCTTGTGGCCCTAGCCCCGCCCCTTCCTCTGCCCACCCCGAGTCCACGGGGCTGCCTCTCTCCTGGACACACCAAGCTTTCCCCACCTCGGGCCCTCGCAGGGCAGCTCCCAGGCGGGGAAAGCCGTCCACGCTCCGGCACATCTGCCCACCACCACCCTGCTTTGGACCGTCCGTGTTCTCCCAGGCCTTTGCCCAGTCTGTGCTGCCTCCCTGGGGTCCCTTCCCACTCCCCTGGTCTGGCTGACTGCCACTGGGCGTGACCTTCTCCCCAGCAGCCTTCTCTGACCACTACCAGCACCATGGCCCCGACCCCAGCACTTCTTCTGTGACCTGACCGTGTGTCCTGTCTGTCTCTGCATCAGCAGAGAGGATAACGGGGAAGCAAACACAGCCGGCCCTTGAACAATGTAGGTTTGAACTGTGCAGGTCCACTTATAGGTGGATCTTTTTCAGTAGTGAATAGTACAGTACTACAGGGTCCGTGGTTGGTTGAATCCGCAGATATGGAGGAACCGAGGATATGCGGGGCCAACTGTAAGTTATGCCTGAATTAACCACCACGTTGTTCAAAAGTTCACTGTAGTCCTGAATGGGATCCCAGCTTGGGGCCTGAATTGCTGGGCGATCTTGGGCATGTCTTTTCCCTCTCTGGGCCATTAGGGAGCCGGACTTGGTAACCTCCAAGGGTCTGTCCTCCTTTACCATCCAGGACAGGGCTCCCAAACCCTCTGATCTGATTATTTTTAACCACCATAGGTTGTTTGGGGTTTTACTTTTCCCAGGTATTTAGACACATTTAAAAATGGGGAGATTTGTATAAAAATCTGGATGTAGTGTGTCTTGAACACAAATCAGAGGATCTGGTAACATAAGCCTGTGTTCCTGTCCTGTAGCTATTGGTTAGAATGTAACTATTGCCTCTTTAAAGGGGACACCCATCTCCAGTTCACCACAGTCCCCACCCTTTCCTATTGCCTCTGTCCTATAGTGCAGGAGCGGTTGCCATTTACCATAGTGTTTACGTTGTTGCTTTTTGCTTTTTTAATATGTATTTTATCTTCAGACATGGTAATATACTCACGTGGTCCAGTATTCAAAAGGAATAAAGGGGTATAGAGATAAAACTCGTCCTCTCCCCGCTGTTGTGTGTCCTCTCAGGAGACGTTTTGTGCACATCCCAGCAAATATGTGTGTATATACATATTTTATCCACTGTCCTACCCCTCACTTTTTCACTTAGCAGTATATCCTATATGTCAGCCTCTAAAGAGCTTCCTCATTCTTTTGCCATATAGTTTTTCATAGCACGGATGATCCATAATTTATTTGACCAGTCCCCTAAGAAGAACCATACCCAACCTGTTGCCATTACAAGCAATGCAGCAACAAACTCTTGTCACTGTGTATGTGTCACAAAGGTGTGAATAAAACTACAGCATAAATTTCTACAAGAAGAAATACCGGGTCAAAGGTATGTGCATTTGTAATTTTGATGGATGTGGTTTGACTGACTTATCTATTCATCTTCTTGATCTATTTTTCTCATTGGGTTTTGTCCTTATTGATTTATAGGAGCTCTTTGTATATGATGGAATTAGACTTCTGTCTGTCATATGAATTGCAGATGTTTCCCCCAAATTGTCATTTGTCTTTGATTCTGCCATGGAGTAGTTTTTTGGTGAACTAAAATTTGTCAGTATTTCCTTTTATGGCCTTTGGATTTTGTGTCATACTTAGAATGTACTTTCTCACGCTGAGATTTTTTAAAAAAACAAACAAACAAAAGGTGTCCCCAGGGGTTCTTCTAGTTCTTCTCTGGTTTAATTTTTAAAATATACGATCTTTGATTATTTGATAATTTATCTGGTGCAAAGTGCGGGGTATGGATGCAAGTGTATTCAAATATCAGTGCAATACTGTTTTCATTATTGTAGCATTATAACACGTTTAAACATTTTTAATGGCTTTATTGAGATATTATTCACGTACCATACAATCCACCCACTTGAAGTGTACCGTTCAGTGGTTTTAGTGTATTTACAGAACTTTGCATCCATCACCACAGTTCATTTTAGAGCATTTTTATCACCTCAGAAGAAATCCCTTACCCACTCCCTCATCCCCCTGGCTCCTCCCTTCTCTATAGATTCCCCTATTTTGGACTTTCCTAGGAAGGGACTTATACAGTATGTGGCCTTTTGTGACTGGCTTCTTTCCCTCTGCATAGTGCTTTCAAGGTTCATCCATGCTGTAAGCATGTGTATAAAACATTTTAATATTTGCTGGGCTTCTTGCTTGTTATTCACCATCCTCTTATGCAGAAATTCCTTGGCTGTTCCATTAGTTTTCTGTCTGGACTGTAGAATCAACTTATCTAGGTAAGAACAAAATCCTGTTTGGGTTTTTACTGGGATTGCATGCAATTTATAAATTAGGAAGAAATGACATTTTTATGATGATGTCTTTCCCTCCAATAACATGATCTATACCTTTCTGTTTGTTCAGACTTTCTTTTGTGTCCCTCAGGAATGTTTTAGTATTTTCTTCATTTAGATCTTACACATTTTTAAAGTTTCCTTCCTCTGGAAAGTTAATTTTTTTTTTTGATAAATTTATTTTTATTTTTGGCTGCTTTGGGTCTTCGTTGCTGCACGTGGGCTCTCTCTAGTTGCGGCGAGTGGGGGCTACTCTTCGTTGCGGTACGCGGGCTTCCCATTGCGGTGGCTTCTCCCATTGCGGAGCACGGGCTGTAGGCGTGTGGGCTTCAGTAGTTGTGGCACGCGGGCTCAGCAGCTGTGGCTCACGGGCTCTAGAGTGCAGGCTCAGTAGTTGTGGTGCACGGGCTTAGTTGCTCCGCGGCATGTGGGATCTTCCTGGACCAGGGCTCGAACCCGTGTCCCCTGCATTGGCAGGCGGATTCTTAACCACTGCACCACCAGGGAAGCCCCTTGCAAGTCTTATACCTTGATTTCTTTGTCTTATTTAATAGTGTTGTCTACTATCCCTGGAACAGTGAAAAATAATAGTGGTGACAGTAGACATTCTTGCTTTGTCTTTGCCCTTGAGAAGCTTCTAGGATTTCCTCATTACACAGAATGCTGGTTTAGGGGCAGATATTTTATCAGGTTAAATAAGTGTCCATCTATTCCTATTTAGTTGAGAATTTTAAAAATCAAGAATGGAATCTGAACTTTACCGAATGACTTTTCAATGTCTGTGAAACTGATCATATGGGTTTTTTCTTTGTTCTGTTAATATGAATAATGATACAGATTTCTTTATATTGAACCATCCTTGCATTCCTGGTTGGTTCCCACTTGGTCATGATAAATATTACATTATAACATACCATAGAATTGGATTTTATATTTTGTTTAGGAGTTTTGCCTCAATTTCATCAGTGAGAATAGTCTTTAGTTTTCTTTTTTTGGAACAGTTTTTGTTGGGTTTTGCTATCAGTGTTACATTTGCTTCATAAAGACAATGGAGGCTTTCCTTCTTCCTCTGTGCTTTATAACAGCTTAAGTAGAAATGGATTATCTGTTCTTTAAAGATTGTTTGATCCTTCATGAAGCAGTTTGGGCTAGTGTATTTATTTGGGAGATGGAGGGCTGGGTAACTCTGAGATAATGTTCTCTATTTCTTCTGTAATGATTGATCTAATTGTTCTTGAATGAGTTTGGTAAATTATGTTTCTCTAGAAACGTACCCATTTTATCCAGGTTTTTGAATTTATTTGCATGAGGTTGCACAAAATAAATTCTTTTAAATGATTACTTTACCCCTGTTTCTTATATTGTATATTTTGTGTGTGCTCCCCTCCGCATTTTCTTGATTAGGTTAGTTAGCTAATGAGGTTATCTACCCCTCTTTCCCAAAGAACCATCTTCAGGATCCATTTATAGTAATTACCCTTTTCTGGTTCCTAATTCATTAATTTATGCATTTATCTTTATTAAAATCTTCCTCCTGCTTTCCTTTTTAAAAAATTTCTTGAGAGGCTTAAATCTTTATACTGCTAAACAAGAAAAAAAGGAAAATTAAGGCTGTGAATTCTCTCAGCACTGCTTTAGCTGTATCCTGTAGGTTCTAGCATGTATTTTTATTATCAGTATTTTCTAGATAACTTTATAACTTTGGCTTTGATTTCTTCTTCTTTGGCTTCAGGCTCATTTGAGTTCCATCTATCCACCCAGGTAGTAGGTGCCTTTGTGTTTTGTTATTTCTAGTTCTATTGCATTATAATCTGAGAATGCTATCTATGATTTCTACTTTTTTGGACTTCAGTGAAGTTTTCTTTGTGATATAATCTCTGGTGATTTTTGTGAGTTTTGTGATTTTTTATGGGAATTTGAAAAGATGTGGCTTTGTTTCCGGGATTCAGAGTTTGGTGTTAACCAGTTATATCTACCCTGTTAATTACATTAGTTAGGTCTTGTGTATCCAAGATGCAATGGAATTTAATGCACAGGTATTAGTACCTTAAATCTCCATGGTGAATTGCATCCTTCTTGGCTGTATTTAATACTTTTTGGCCTGGATTCAATCTTATCTATTAAGATGGTAACTGCCTATTAAGATGCTTTTTTAATTCACATTTTTCTTGAAACCTTTGCCAGTCCTTTTATTTCAACCTTTCTGAATTACTTTGTTTAGATGTGACTCATATAATATAGAGTTGAATTAAGCTTTGTGATCCAA
Source organism: Balaenoptera ricei (assembly GCF_028023285.1). Taxonomy (NCBI): domain Eukaryota; kingdom Metazoa; phylum Chordata; class Mammalia; order Artiodactyla; family Balaenopteridae; genus Balaenoptera; species Balaenoptera ricei. Next base: position 18,580,679 of record NC_082652.1, on the reverse strand, counting down.
TCTGAATGCCTTTTAAAAAAATGTTAATAGAGTTTAGCCCATTTACATTTATTGATATAACAGATGTCTGGTATTAGTTCAGTCATGCTGTGCTTTGTTTTAATTGCTTTGAAAAGTCTTTCCCTATGTGATCTAAGTTCTCTGCTTTGTGTACCTACTAATCATAGGGAAGGCTGGTGTTCTTGTTCTAGTGGTGTAGCATTAAATAATCCCCTAATTTTTTGTCTCTTTGTAACAGCATCTATTCCATCTACCCTAAAATGAACAAAGTGATGAAATTAGTGTATTTCCTTTTTCTCCCTACAGCACTTTCTCAGCGTTCACTTCATCCTTTTAAACCTCTATTAACTGACATCAGCTTTAAATATCTTTTGATACCAGCTATTAAAAATGAGGACACCTGTGTACTTATACTACTGTTCCCCTCTTTCCCCATCCCCTCTCTTCTTAGTGATACCATTATTTTACTCCTAGGGCTTGTGATGTTAACATCTGGTTACATCACCACACTCCCACAGTTCTATCCATCTCAGTCTCCTAGATAAACAGGGTCCATGCTCATCACCAGTTCTTTTGCCTTATTTTTCCACCATCTGAAGTTGCCCTCTAGTCTGTGGCTTAAGGCCTCCTGTGAACAACACTCCTGGAATTCCCGCACATTCAGGATGGTCTGTCGACTTTCTACTTGAATGAGCAAAAAAATAATTCCTGGGTCACTTTGTTTCCTTGAGGATTTTTGTAGACCTTGTTCTGTTCTTTTCTAATGTTGAATGTTGCCATGGAGAAGTTGAAGCCCGAGCCCTCCTCCTTTATATTTCATTTTGATCTTTCCACATCTTTCATGCCATTACTTTACTAGCCTGTGTCTTGGGGTTGACCCTTCAGAGTCTGTTTCTCCTAGAACAGTCTGTGCCTTTCGACAGGCAGATCCAAGGCTTGTATTATTTCACTTTCCTTCTTTTGGGGACTCTAGTTAAGCACAGATTGGCTGTCTTTTGCCCATCTTCCCTATATACCCTCTTCTAATTATGCCTTTCTGACTCCCTATTTCCCTTTCATTTTGATCACTTTTCATCCTGTTTTCTATGACTTCTTTTTTTCTCCCTGTGCTCATTCCATTTCTCCTTTTATGATAAGTTTTTTCCTCCTACTCTTTGCATTTCTGCTTTATGGAAACAGTTGCTTACTACATTGTTTCCTTCACAATGAAATATTTGGCCATAATCTTCATCTCTTCTGTGGCCACATTTTTCTGATGGGAAGTGTTTTTTTGCCAACCATTACTTATATTTTGCCTTTCCTTCCCTTTTCTTATATATTTTGATTAGGTCCTGTGCTGGTTCAATTTTGATTACTTGCCTCTGGAGGGTATTTCCAGAAAGACAAGGGGGACCTAAGATGTTATATCAACATCCTCAGAACTGAAGGTCCTCTGATGGTGTTCTTTCAGAGATAGGGGTTTACAGAATACATGTCTGCCTCATCAAAAATAGAACAATGACAGATAATCTGGAAGGGCCTTCGGTTTCAAGGAAAAATGTTTTTCATGCACAGCCCCCTTCCCTCCTTTACATGGCCTCCAGGGAGAACACGTTCTCTTTTATAAAATTAGATACTCCACTGAATAGATTGTCCGTGGCACATAATTCAGAAGGCATAAGGATTTACAGTGAAAAATAACTCTCCTTCCCAGAGGAAACCAGCATTAGCAGTTTCTTAAATACCCTCCTGAAAAATGCATGCACGTAGGAGGGGCAGTAAATACCTTTTATGTAAACATTTGCACCCCGACATACTTCTCAGCTCCTTGCCTTTTTTCTTACCGATGTGTCTTGGAGATTATTCCTCACCTGACAGAAAGAGTACCCTCGTATTCCATTGTACAGATGAATATAATGTTTTAACCATCTCCCTGTTGATGGACGTTTAGGTTGTTTCTAGTCTCTTGCTATTCTGAACGGTGCTGTAATGAACATCAGCTTCGTACACGTACGTATATCTATCTGTGCAAAAAATTCTTCCAGGATGGGCTTGCTGGTTTAAAGGATCTGTGCATCTTAACCTCTGATTGCCACTGTCCCCTGCCTTGCCCTCTGCTGCCAACTGGCTGGAGATAAGGGCTGGGCACAATGACCTGGGCCAGTCCTTCCTTCCTGCTCCAAGGCCGGAACTAGAGAATGTGGAGGGCCACCAAGGATGTCCTGCTTCCCCTGCCCACTCAGACCCTTTGACATCTTTGCACTTATTGGAAAAGACACTGACTCTGCCTGTAACTGAAGAGCACAGGAGAGATGGCGGCAGGAAGGGAGATAAGCAAACTGAATTGGGTGCCCTGCTGCCTGGTCAAGGCCTGGACAAGACTCCCGGGCATTCAGGCCTAGGCTGACCCTCTTGTCCCTGTGGCCCCCAGGCAGAACTGAGACAGGAAGGGCTGGCCCTGAGCTTCGTGACCAGACCTCGGGCTGTGCTGTTTCTCACTAAGGGAGAAAGGTCTTGACTGGGCCACATGTAGCGTGACCTTGGATGAGTCAATTGGCCTCCTGGGGCCCGCATTCTCCCTTCTGTAAAGCAAGGGGTCAGATCAGATGGACTTAAGAAGCCATCCAGCTCTGACCATCTGTGATGATAATGTCAAAAACCTGGTGGGGAGAAGACGTGGCCTGGTCTGAGGCCTCCTCCCTCTTCGTCCTGTGAAATGGGATCAGGGCGGCCTGACTACACTGGGCTGCACGAGGACTGACCTCCACAAGCGCCCAGAACGTAGCCAGTGAACCAGAAATGGCTGCAGTTTACCTCTCTAGGACCTGAGGTCAGGCAGGTGGAGGAGCCGGGGGCGCGGGCAGCCACGTGTCCAGGAGCCCAGGCGGCTGGCTGCTGTAGCCTGTTCCAGCTAACCGGAGAAAGTGACCTGGAGAAAAAGAAAGGGAAAAAGATGTGGCGGGAGGGAAAGTCCATCCCCCTTCCCTACCTCAGGCCTAAGATCTTGGGCTACTCCCAGCTGGGTAGAGTCCCTGGGTCCCCAACAGGACCCACCCACCCCTGGGACAGAAGCCTGTTCTTCTCAGCTGCTCAGGACCGTGCCCCTAATAAACATTTGACTTTCTCATCATGGTTTTGATACATAAACTTTGAGTCACACGCCGCTAAAAGTACGGGCCAGGCAGAGAGGCACCATGGGGGCTCAGCTGGTGCAGGGGTAGACTCAGGGACCTGTCATCCAGGGAGGGAGGGGCCGTGGCAGCTGCCCCAGGAGCCTGGCGTGAGCGTCCAGCCTCGCTCTGCCGGACCCCGGGTGAGGGACGCAGCCTCTCTGTGCCTCAGGCTGGTCCTCTGAAGATGAGGATTGAGTGGCTGCCCTGCCCGCCTCCCCAGGAGCCCCCAGGGCACAGGCTTTGAGACCAGATGGCCTGGGGGTCAAATCCTGGCTGTGCCCTGAATGGGATGTATGTGTGGTCTTGGGCAAATGAGGGACTGGCCCTCTCTAGGCCTTCGTTTCCTCCGCTGTGACGTGGGAATAAGAAGGAAAGGAGAGAATCCCCAGGGCCTGGCAGCAGACTCAAACCCTTTACCTGCCCCCATCTCCCCCAGAGGGCAGGACCCCTTTCCCCACACCCATACCCACAAAGGGATAAGAGGTTCCCCAGCCCATCCCTCGCATCTTCACAGATGGAGCTTCTCCCCAACGCCCACCCCTCCTCACCTGACTCCTGCCCAACACCCCCAATCCCAAAGGCTGGCGCCATTGCCCCTGCGGGCCGTAGCCCCACAAGCATTCCTGCAGGTGCAGCTGCTTCCACTAACACTAATAAAATAAGGAAGAAACAAAGCAATTTAAAATTCCAATAAAATTAAAAACCCGCCGCTGGCCGCACAGCAGATTCAATTACAGAGCTGTTGCTGAGCACAGCCCCGGGGATGGAGGGATGGTCCAGGGCCACCCCCGCCTCGGAACCGAGCCCAGGAGGGGAGAGACACTCAGAGGTGACGGCCAGGACAGGCCCGGATGGAGTTAGCCTCCTTTTATGATTGAATGAATAAAAATAAGCTCTTAGCAAACTAGGACGGCAGGCAACTTCCTTCTTCTATTACGGAGGATACAACCACAATCCACCACAAACCAACCCAAGGGTTGATAAAATCAGAGGAGGACAGAGACCCAAATCACTGCCTTCCCACACTGTACAGAGGTCCTGGCCATCTCAGTAAGACAGGGGATAATAAATAACAAGTTTTAAGGATTAGAAAGAAGTCAGACTGTCTGCATAGAAACCTCAAGAGAACAAGAATTCAGCAAGATTTGCAGACAGAACATCAACATACAATACATAAAGTAGATAACCAACAAGGAGCTACTGTATAGCACAGGGAACTATACTCAATATCTTGTAATAACCTATAATAGAAAAGGATCTAAAAGAGAATATATATGTATATATACACACACACATGACTGAATCACTTTGCTGTACACCTGAAACTAACACAACATTGTAAATCAACTACATTTCAACAAAGTTTTTAAAAAATAAAAGCAGAATAATAGAAAAAAATTAAAAAAAGAATATCAACATACAAATGCAATTTCATTCCTCTACAGCAGAAGTGGGCAAACTTCTGTAAAGAGCCGATATTTTCGGCCTCGCAGGCCATACAGTGTCTATTGTAACTACTCAGCTCTGCGGCACTGTGGTGCGAAAACTGCCACAGACACACAGAAATGAGTGTGCATGGCTGGGTTCCAATAAAATTTTATTTACAAAAGCAGGTTGCACACCCCATTTGGCCTGCAGGTGGTAGTTTGCCAGCTCTGTATCGATAACAAAGAGTTGGGAAATATGTATTACAAAAAGATACTATTACAGTTGGGGGTGGGGACAGTTTTACGTGTATGGTAACAGGGACTCTACAACTCACCCATTAAAAATATACTAGTGGGGGGCTTCCCTGGTGGCGCAGTGGTTGAGAATCTGCCTGCTAATGCAGGGGACACGGGTTCGAGCCCTGGTCTGGGAAGATCCCACATGCCACGGAGTGGCTGGGCCCGTGAGCCACAACTACTGAGCTTGCGCGTCTGGAGCCTGTGCCCCGCAACGGGAGGGGCCGCGATAGTGAAAGGCCCGCGCACCGCGATGAAGAGCGGTCCCCGCACCGCGATGAAGAGTGGCCCCCCACTTGCCGCAACTGGAGAAAGCCCTCGCACGAACCGAAGACCCAACACAGCCAAAAATAAATAAAGTAGCTATAAAAAAAAAAAAAAAAAGAAAGGCACAACATTTAAAAAATAAATAAATAAATAAATAAATATATACTAGTGGGGCTTCCCTGGTGGCGCAGTGGTTGAGAATCTGCCTGCCAGTGCAGGGGACACGGGTTCGAGCCCTGGTCTGGGAGGATTCCACATGCCGCGGAGCAGCTGGGCCCGTGGGCCACAATTACTGAGCCTGCGCGTCTGGAGCCTGTGCTCCGCAACCAGAGAGGCCGCGATAGTGAGAGGCCTGCGCACCGCAATGAAGCGTGGCCCCCACTTGCCGCAGCTAGAGAAAGCCCTCGCACAGAAACAAAGACCCAACACAGCCATAAATAAATAAATAAAAAATTAAAAAAAAAAAAACTTGCTTTAAAAAAAAAAGTATACTAGTGAATACTTTTTAGCATAAATTCACAGTTGTCCAACCATCACCAATTATCAACTTCCAGACCATTTTCTCCACACCCCCAAAAGAAACCGCATAGCCAATAGCAGTCACTGCCCAGCTACCCCTCAGCCCCCTCACAGCCCTAGGCAACCACTAAACTACTATCTGTCTCTCTAGATTTACCGACTTTGGATATTTCATATAAATGAAATCATATGTGACCTTTTATGTATGGCTTTTTTAATTTAATGTTTTCAAGGTTCATCCATGTTGTAGCATGCATCAGTACTTCATCCTTATTAGTGCCAAATAATATTCCATTGTGTGGATATGCCATGTTTTGTTTATCTACGTATCAACTGATGGACATTTGGGTCATCTCCACATTTTTGGCAACTATGAATAATGCTATGAACATTTGTATATAATTTTCAGTGTGGGCGTATGTTTTCATTTCCCTTGCATATGCACCTAGGAGTGGAATTGCTGGGTCACATGGTAATTGTATGCTTACTTTTTTGAGGACCTGCCAAATTAGTTTCCAAAGCAGTTGCGCCATTTGACATTCCCACCAGCAGTGTATGAGGGTTCCACTGTCTCCACATCTTACCAAAACTTGTCATCTTTTTGATTCCAGCCATCCTAGTGCATATGAAGTGGTATCACTGTAGTTTTGATTTGCATTTCCCTAATGGCTAAGGATGTTGAGCATCTTTTTATGTGCATACAGGCCTTTGTATATCTTCTTTGAAGAAATGTCTGTTCTGCTCTTTTGCCCATTTTTAAATTGGGCTGTCTTTTTATTAAGTTGTAAACGTTCTTTATATATTCTAGATACAAGTTCCTTATCAGATTCATGATTCACAAATATTTTCTCCCATTCTAGGGTTGCCTTTTTCACTTTCTTCATGGTGTCCTTTGAAGTACAAAAGGTTTTAACTTTGATGAAGTAAAAATTTCTTTTGTCACTTGTGCTTTTGGTGTTGTGTCTAAAAAGGCTTTGCTTAACCCTACGTTAAGGAGGAAAATTTACTCCTATGTTTTTGCCTAAGAGTTTTCTAATTTTAGCTCTTACTTTTAGGTCTGTGATCCATTTTGAGTTAACTTTTGTGTATGGTGTGAAGAAAGGTCCAACTTCATTCTTTTGCATGTGGCTATCTTGTTCCAGCACCATTTGTTGAAGAAACCAGTCTTTCCCTATTGAATCGTTTGGCTCCCTCGGCAAAAATCAGTTTACCATAAATGTGAGGGCTTATTTCTGGATTCTCAATTCTTTGGATCTACATGTTTTTCCTTATCCCAGTACCACACTGTCATGATTACTGTAGCTTTGTAGTAAGTCATGAAATCAGAAATTGTGAATCCTCCAACTTTGTTGTTTTTCAAGATTGTATTGGGTCTTCTGGGTCCCATGAATTTTAGGATCAGCTTGTGAATTTCTGCAAAGAAGCCATCTGGGATTTTGATAGGGACTGTGTTGGATCTGTACACCAGTTTAGGGAATATTATCATCTTGATATTAAGTCTTCTAATCCATGAATGTCTGATGTCTTTCCATTTATTTAAATCTTCTTTAATTTCTTTCAAAAAAATTTTTTTCAGATTATAACTTTTGCTCTTTTGTTAAATTTACTTCTAAGTTTTATTTTTTGATGCTCTTGTATATGCAGTCATTTTCTTAATTTTGTTTTGGACTGTTCATTGTGCATGTATAGAAATACAGTTGATTTCTGTATATTGATCCTGCAAACTTGCTGAACTTGTTTATTCTAATAGTTTTTTTAGTGAATTTCATAGGATTTTCTTTTTTTTATAAACTTATTTATCTATTTATTTTTTGGCTGCATCGGGTCTTCGTTGCGGTGCGCGGGCTTCTCGTTGCAGTGACTTCTCTTGCTGCGGAGCACGGACTGTAGGCGCGTGGGCTTCAGTAGTTGTGGCACGTGGGCTCAGTAGTTGTGGCACGTGGGCTCAGCAGTTGTGGCTTGCAGGCTCTAGAGCACAGGCTTAGTAGTTGTGGCACACAGGCTTAGTTGCTCTGCGGCACGTGGGATCTTCCTGGACCAGGGCGTGAACCCGTTTCCCCTGCATTGGCAGGCGGATTCTTAACCACTGAGCCACCAGGGAAGCCCTCATATGATTTTCTATGTGCAAGATTATGTCATCTATGAAAAGAGATAGTTTTACTTCTTGCTTTTTATGTGAATGACTTTTATCTTTTTCTTGTCTAATCGCCCTGGCTAGAATCTTTAGTACAATGTTGAATAGAAGTGGCAATCTTATTCCTGACTTTTGAGGGAAAGCATTCGGTCTTTTACCATTAAATGTGACATAATCTGTGGATTTTTCCTAAATACTCTTTCTCAGGTTGAGGAAGTTCCCGTCTATCCTAGTTTGTTGAATATTTTATCATGAAGGTACCTTAGATTACATCAGATGCTTTTTTGCATCCACTGAGATGATCATGTGGTAGTTGTCCTTTATTCTATCTATATGGTGTATTACATTAATTGAGTTTTGGATGTTAAGCCAACTTTGCATTCCTGGGATAAGTCCCACTTGGTCATGGTATATAATGCCTTTTATATATTACTGGATTAAGTTTGCTAGTATTTCGTTGAGTTTTGCATGTACAGTCATGGTATCCCTGGGAGATTGGCTCCAAGACTCCCCCCCACCCCCCGGAGATGGATACAAAAATCCACAGATGTTCACATCTCTTATATTGATACATAAAATGACATAGTATTTGAGTATAATCTATGCATATACTTTTTTCTTTTTTTGGCCGCACTGCGTGGCCTGTGGGATCTTAGTTCCCCGACCAGGGATTGAACCCTGGCCCTCGGCAGTGAAAGCGTGGGGTCCTAACCACTGGACCACCAGGGAATTCCCCTGCATATACTTTAGATCATCTCTAGATTAGTTATACCTAGTACAATGTAAATACTATGTAAATAGTTGTAAATATAATGTAAATGATATGTAGGTAGTTGTAAATATGATGTAAATGCTATGAAAATAGTTGCTGGTGAACAGCAAATTCAAGTTTTGCTTTTTGGAATTTTTGGTCCTCAGTTGGTTGAATCCATGGATACATAACCTGTGGATATGGAGGACCAAGTACATATTCATAAGTGACATTAGTCTATAGTTATTTTGTGGTGTCTTTGTCTGGTTTTGACATTAGGGTAATACTGGCCTCACAGAATTAGTTTGCAAGTGTTCCCTCCTAGTCTCTTTTTTAGAAGAGTTTGTGGAATAATTGGCATTAATTCTTCTTTAAATGTTCTATAGAATTCAACAGTGAAGCCTTCTAGGCCTGGGCTTTTCTTTGTGGGTAAATGTTTTGATCACTAAGTTAATCTCTTTATTTGTTATAGGTCTATTCAGACTTTCTATTTCTTCTTAAGTCAGTTTTGGTAGTTTGTGTCTATGTAGGAATTGTCCATTTTATCTAAGTTATGATACTATTACAACTTATTAAGGAACCTAAAATAAATTGATAAAAGAGGTAAATAACCTCTATGGAGAAAAATTTAAGTTTATATAATGACAGTTTTTAAAGACCAGAACAAACTTAGACATATGTCCTGTGCATGGAGAGAGATTCAATATGGAAAAACTTCAATCCAATCCCTACATCCTGGCCATCCTGTGTATAACTTGAAAACCTGATGTGGAAGTTGATAAGGAAAGAACCAAGGGCCAAGAATGGCCAAGGTGCTTTTGACAAAGAAGTATAAGGACCAGGGACTTCCTTGGTGGTCCAGTGGCTAAGAATCCGCCTTCCAACGCAGGGGATGATCCCTGTTCGGGCAACTAAGATCCCACATGCCACCGAACAACTAAGGCCACGCACCACAACCACTGAGCCCACGCGCCACTACGAAAGATCCCGTGTGCCGCAACTAAGACCCAACTCAGCCAAATAAATAATAATTAAAAAAAAAAAAAGTATAAGGGCCAGTACTGCCATGGCTTAAGGCTGAAACCGTGGGACTAACAAAGGGAAAGAGGGGACCAGGGGATGGAGCAGAGCATCTAGAAATGGATCCACGCACTATCCAGCTCCATCTAGGATGAAGTGGGTCTTGCAGATCACTGGGGATGAATATGCAGTGCTGGGACAACCAGTTATCCATATGGAGTAAATGACATTGGAGCCTTACCCAACACCATACATCAACAGGAATTCTAGGCAGACCAAAAAACCATGGAAAACAGATAGATTTCTTCTTTGAAGAAAATGACAGAGAACATCATCCTCAGGATAGGAAGGATTTGCAAACTGAGAGGGAAAAAAAGCACAAGTGAAGAGACACGTTGGACCACGGTAAAATTTAAAACTCAGCAAAATACACCAAAAAAAAAGTCAAGATGAGCCCCCAAATTGAGAGAGGAAGCCTTCAGCACTTACAACGGACCAGTATCCAGAATAGAGAGCCACGATGTGGTGGCAGAAAGACAGCAACGGGGAGGGGCAGGGAGCCAGTGGTGGGTGGGAGGGGGTGAGACTAAGGATTGGAGACAGAGACTGGAGGGGGGAGGGAAGGGATGGGGGGTCAGACCAGCATGGATGTGGACGGAGACAGACAGGAGTAGGAAAATGGCCTAAAGGAGGGAGAGATGAGGCAGCAGTTCCAAAGGGCAAAGACAGCCACCACGAAGACAGAGGGACAGGGACTCCCCTGGTGGTCCGGTGGTTAAGACTCCGAGCTTCCACTGCAGGGGGCGCAGGTTCAATCCCTGGTCGGGGAACTAAGATCCCACATGCATCACGGCCAATGCAGCAGGGTGAGACGGGAACACAGGCAAAGCCCAGGGCGGGGGATGGGCATTGCTGGGTCCTGGGAGAGAGTGAGGAGTGGGCTCCCAAAGACCAAGCCCAGTCAGGGAGCAGGTCAGGGAAACTGAGGTGCAGGAAAGTCAGACTGGGATGGGACTGAAGTACTCCCAGACCTGCCTACAGGGAGGGACACCTTGGCCACCGCAGGGCTCCAGCTGGGGCCCCAGAGGTGGGGAAGGAGGATGTAGACACGGGTACGTGTGCCTGCGAGCACCTGCCAGCCTCTGCATGTGCAGGACATCCCTGAATATCTGGGCACACGTGGCTCACATGTGTGACCCTAGGCATCTGAGCATGTGTGTGAGCTTGGACATGTGTACACACAACATGCTTAGAGAATGAGAGGACCCTTTGTGCGGCACCCAATGACCACCACTACCTTGTACTGCCTGCTCTGGCACAGAAAGAGCTAGAAGGCAGGCAGCCAGCCTTCTCTGAGCACCACTACGTACCAGGCCTTCTGACACGCATCCTCTCATTTAATCCTCACTCCGTCCCCTTAGGAGAAATGGAGGCCAGCAAGCTGGGGTCACTGCCCCCTGAGGTCCCCCAGCTGGTAGCTGGGGCATCTGGAGTGACACCCGGGCCTGACCTCCAAGGCCCTGGGGCTGCCACCGGGGCAGTGGGCTGGGGGCAGGTCGGGGTGGCTGGCCGCCGCCCAGCCCCTCCCTGCCTCCCTCCCAGCAGAGGCCAGAGAACAGCTGCGTCTGCCCCGGCCCAGCGCCTTCCCCTGCCCCCACTCTGGGGCAGCCTCATTAGGGATTCTGCCAGTGCCACCAGCTAATTAGTGTCACGTTAATTGAGCATTCAGAAGGCTGCCACCTCCAAGGGCAGAGTGTCGGCAGCGAAGGGGAATGCAGATACGGGCTGCTCCTCCCGGTGGGCTGGGGCCCACCCCTCCTGTCCTGGACACCCCACCCCAGCCCCGTTTCAACACAAATCACGTCCACTTCCTGAGCCTTAGGGAGGAGGTGATAGGCAAAATCTGTGACAGCATGAGAAGGAAATGGCATATTCACCAAACACCTGCTGTGCTCCGGTGCCTGGCACACCTTTCATTCTCCCACCCCTCCTCTAGGAAAGCTACAGTTACCAATAGCTCCATTTTACAGTCAGAAAGTCTGAGGTCCACCAAGGGAATAACTTCGTCGGGGCCGGGGTTGGTGGGGACGTCCAGTGGCCCAGCAGGAAGCTGCACTCAGCCGCACAGGGACTGGCGTCTGGGTGGCAGGTGCCTGGGAGCACCTGGGGCTGCCGCCGGGGCAGCACAGAGAAGCCCGGGGCGTGCGAGCAGGAATCCTGGGCTGGCGTCCTGCCCTGGCCACCCCTCCCACCTCCACCTGCCCCCTGATGGGCAGGTACCACGTGCCCACCCGTACAGAGTATCACGCTGACTTCGGCAACGCCTGAGGCGCCCACCCCTTCAGCCCCTTACAGATGGGAAACCGAGGCTCACGTCCAGCAGCTGCCCCAGGTCACCCCCGGCAAGTGGCTGAGCTGGGCGTCAAAAGGCCATGGCCTGCCTCCAGTCGGAATCCGAGCCGCTCACCTCTCCCCGCTCTCACCCCTCCACCCATGCTCCCCCTCCAGCTTCCGGAAGGCAGGGTGCCACCGAGGCCCGCTCTCCTGTCTCCCTGGAGCAACATTAAATCCCACTCAAAGGGCTGCTTTTAATTGGCTTAATATACTCGTTAATAACGGCGTCTATTTAACACACCTGTAAGAGGCCCATAACGTTAATTTAACGGCAGCGACGGCTCGCCTGCACCGCCCGCCAGCCAGGCAGCCTTTCCCGACAGGGCTTTCACAGGGGCCACGGCGGGTGGGCAGGGGGCCGGGGCAGCCCAGTTCATGCGGGGAGATTCGCTAGACCCCGCACCGTCATTCATGCAAAGCTCCCCGGGCACCTGCCATGGTTCCACACATTCTTTTAGGCATCAGGGTGCAGAGAAGGAGCAAGGCCTGCCCTCAAACAACTCCAAATCCAGCCCAGGAGACAAGCCAACAGCTACAGCAGGGGAGCGCTGGGGGGCAGGCAGGGAAGGCTGCCCGCATGGGGGCGGGGGGGCGTGTCTCGGCTGAGACCAGGAGGGTCAGAGCCAGCAGACCAGGGGGCGTAAGCAACACCTCTTCTTCATCCTCTCGGCACATAATTCAGGCACCTACTGCGTGCTGGGCACTGCATGGACAATTCCACCCCGCCCCGGGTTCACCCTTCCAGATCAGGTACTGGGGGGGACCCAGAGATGGGGCACTTCTCCTCGGGGTGTGGGGCGGGGGAGACAGATGGACACAGACTAGACGAGCAGGGTGTCCAGGCCATCGGCATCAACCTGAGAGAACCGGTCCAGCCGTGGTGTCCACGGTGCCCACTGACTGAGAGCAGGGGCCCGGGGCACAGATGCCCGGGGCTCAAATCCTGGCTCACAAATTGTTTCTCTGCCACCAGAGGTCTCGAACTGGCAGCCCACGAGCCACAACCTGCCCACCAGGTGTGTGGTGTGTCCTGCTGGTGTCTGAACACTGTTTCAAAAGAGAACACCTCTGGGGACTTCCCTGGGGGTCCAGTGGTTAAGACTCTGCACTTCTAATGCAGAGGGGGTGCGGGTTCAGTACCTGGTCAGGGAAGTAAGATCCCACATGCCGCGCGCAGCCAAAAAATATTAAAAAAAACAGAAGAGAACACCTCGGGGCAGGGCACGCCTTCCCCGCCCACCTCCGTCCCTGCCCTACCTGGGCTCTGGCTCCTTGGCAGCCCATCTGTCTGCCAGCAGTCAGCAAACCAAGCAGGGATTTTCGTCTGCAACCCTCACTGATGTCCTGTCCCTTGAATGCCTACCCTCCTCTTTTGGAACCCAGGGCCCACCTCCCGGGGCCTCCACGGGGCTGGCAGAGGGGCGAGGCCCGGGTGTTTGGGGCGATGCTGGGCCCAGAGGTGGCACTCAACAGAGGGGGGCAGTCAGCGTGTACAGGAGGCCCGGGGACACCGTGCAGGCGTCCAGGGGCCTGTGGGGAGGGGGGGCTGCAGAGGGAGGTCAAGGGCAGGTGGCCTGAATGCCACCCTGAGCAGCTAAGACTTCACGCAAATGGGGGGCTCACGGGAGGGTTTTACAGAGAAAGGCAAGGCAGCTGGGGGCCTGAAGGCGGTGAAGGGGCTTTAGTGAATTCATCACCAACAACCTTGGCACCCACTGAAGGCAGGCACCCTTTCCAGTGCTCACAAAAACTCTCGAAGGTCGGCAACAGCAGTATCATCCCCATTTTACACAAGAGAAAACCGAGGCTCAGAGAGGGCAGCGGCCTGCCTAGGGCCACACAGCCAGTGTGTGGCAGAGCTGGGATCTGACCGTGATTCCTTCTCAAAAGGCTGCCGACCACCTTCTGTGCTCTGCCCAGGAGCAGCCGCTGCCCTATGACCTGGGGAGCCGGGGAGCCTCAGGCTGCTCAAGGCCAAGGGCAGTGGAGGACGCTTTGAAGCAGACATCAAAGGCAGCACCCTGGGAGGAATGCGAGCCTGTGCCTCTCCCCCACCCTAAAGCAATACTCAGGTGTAGCTGGCCACCGGCAATTACAGAAAAGCACAGAGAAGAAATAAAATGCCTCCTTCCCAGGCCAGCCCCTGTTGGTGTCCAGGGCTTTTTTCCTTCAAGTCTTGGTTCGAGAGGGAAGGAGGAAGACAGACAGCCCCCTCTGTGACCTCTTGCCGCATCCCTGTACTGTACCCGCTTCCCAGCGTCGTCAGAACCTTCCAACACCCTAAGCGTTAGTGCCCAGCGAGGTGTGTTTCTGCCGGGGGCCTCCTGGGTGCCCTGTCTCATAGGGACAGTCAGGCTGCTCCCGGGATGACTTCTTCCTGTTTCCCACCCAGTAGCCTTAGGGGTACCATTAAAACCCACATCAGGTCATGTCCCTCCTCTGCTCCCAACCCTCCCCCGTGGAGCAAAGCCCAGGTCCTCTCAATGGCCCCAAGGCCCAGCCCGTTTGCTCTGTGCGCCCCCTGCCTCTCTGGTCCATCTCCTATGACCTTCCCCCGCCGGCCCCGCTGCGCCAGGCGCCGGGGCGCCCGTTCACTCCCCTCAGCCTCTGCTGCCGGGACCACTCTCCCAGCAGACGTCCACGCGGCTCACTCCCGCACCTCCTTCCGCGGTCCTGAAGAGCTGCTTTATCAGAGAAGCCTCTCCGCTGACTGCCGTGTCCAAACGAGGCGCCTTCCATCCCATCCCTCTCCGTCCCCCACGCCCTGCTGTCCCGATGACTACGGCTGTGTAACAAATCACCCCAAAGCTCAGCGGCCTCACACAGCTCTGTCGTATGCTCAGGACTAGAGACAGGGCACCGTGGGGCGGTGTCTCTGCTCCGTGATGTCGCTGGGCACAGGGTTGGGGGAGGGGGCCTTGCTGGAAGACCCGGGCCGGGGCTGGAGTCTTCCGAAGGCCTGCTCCCTCACACATCGGGTGGTGGGTGCCGGCTGTTGGCTGAAACACCCACACGTGGCCTCTCCACGTGGCCTGGGCTTCCCAGAACCTGATGGCGGGGATGGACATGACTCCAGGGATGGACCTCCTGAGAGACAGACCCACCTGGAGCTCCAGGAGGCAGCCATGCGCCTTCAGGACTGAGCCATGATAGTCACCAGCGCCACTTCTGCCGCGTTCTATTCAGTAGAATCGAGTTGCTTAGTTAGTTCATGTTTAAGTAAAGGAAAATTAGCCTCCGCTATTTGTGGGAGGAGCGCCAAAGAATTGTGGACATAAACTACGACACCTCTCTCCTTGTTCACGGGGCCTGTCGCTGCCGGACGCGTTACACGTTATCGTCTGTCTCCCCCGACTAGACGTCAGCTCCGAGAGGGCGGGTACTTTGGTTTGCTTTGACCGCTGCTTGTCTCCAAGCCCAGGACGGTGCCTGCACGTGGGAGGGCTCAGGAGACACCCGGGGGATGCGGGCTTGCGGGGGAGGCGTCTCTCCATGGGGCCGTCTCTGGCTTAGTTCCTCCCAGGAACAACTCTCCCAAGTGTCGTGACTGGCGGTGAACAGGGGCTCCCAGGCTGGACGGGTCCTTCTAGCCACAGCCTCGTCATTCCTTCAGCGCGACATTCCTGAGTTCCTGCTCCGTGTCCTGTGGGCAGTGGGGACAGCACTGAACAAGCCAGCTCAGGGAGCCCAGCCTGCTGGGGCAGCAGGACAAGCCCAGGGCGTCAGAATCTGCCATGGTGCCGAACCTTCGCTGGGGGTGCCCTGGCCAACTCGGGGAACCAGGGAAGGTGGGCCCTGGGGCTCCCCAGGGGGCCCATAGGGCCATGGGTCCCCTCCTCTGCCCATCAACCCCGTGAGCGCTGCCCCCCATCCTTGCCACTGCGTAGAAGCCCGCCACAAACAGCTGGCTTGGCTGGTTCCTTCATGTAAGGCCTTTTTTGTGTCATGACATTTGCCAAAATGGGGCTGTGCAACTGCACTGAACACTGGTGGTGGCGCCCACCTCCAGGGGAGGGTCAGGAGCCTTCGCCCAGACGGACTCGGGGGCCCAGCCTGGCCCGAGTGGCCAGAGACCCTCCCCCCAAAGCCATGGCCACTGTACGCTGGTGGACAAGGCTGGGGTTGAGGCCCCCGGGGTGGCTCAGGAGAAGGCCCTTCAGGAACAAGGTAGACAGTAGAGGCCGCAGATGCAAAGGCTCACAGGGGTGCAGCAATCAAGCCAGGTTTGGAACAGGGTGACCCTGGTCCACGCCCACCCAGAGACAAGCACGTGTCCAGGGGAGGCCTGCCGAGGGCCGCCAGCCGGCGGTCTCTGGGAGCCGAGGGCAGCCGTGAGAGCTGCCCGGCCGTGTGTCCTCTGGTGGGTCACTTCCTGCCTCTCTGAGCCTCCGGGCTGACTCTATAGTCCCTCCTCAGGACTGTCCGCCTCCTGAGTCGCCTGGCTTCAGCTGGGGCCTGCCTTGGGGTGCAGGTGACGTGACGATGACATGGAAGGCAAATCCCAGCTCAGCCCCTCCCCGGCTGTGTATTCTCGGGAAGCTTCCATTTCCTCCTCTGTAAAATGGGGGCCTGGATGAGTTATCTACTGCTGTGTAGCAAGTTGCTCCAAAACTTAGTGGCTTAAAGCATCAGTGATCATGTACCGTCTCTCACGGCTTCCGTGGATCAGGAGCTCAGGAGCCACCTAGCCAGTAGCTCTGCTCCGTGTCTCTCGTGAGGCTGCAGGCGGATGTCGGCAGGGGCTGCGGTCCTCTGGAGGCTCGACCAGGGCTGGAAGACCTGCCTCCGAGAAGGCGCATGTGGCCCTCTATGGGGGCCTCCCCCTCGGCTGCTCCGGCATCCTCACAGGCAGCTGCTTCCCCAGAGCAAGTGATCCAAGAGGGGAGGAGGCCACAGAGCCTTTCGCGACCCTGCCCTGGAAGTCACACTCCTTCACTTCCACGGTATCTTACAGGTCACACAGGTCAGCCCGGTGTGGAGTGGAAGGGCGTGAACACCAGGAGGTGAGAAGCACTGGGGTCGGGGACAGATCTTGGAGGCCGCCTGCCAAATGTCACAACTTGTCTGCTTCCTTATCTGTAAAATGGGACCACCTCCCACCTCTCGGAGCTGTCAGGTGCTCCAAACAAGAGGCATGGAGAAAAGCTGTAGGCACGGGGCCTCACGTATACGAAGCGCTCACCAAAGGACAGCCTCTGTGTCACAGCACCGCCGTCGGCTCCAACAAACTGGAGGGACCAACCCACGCTGGCTGAGCCCTGTTGACCAGCAGAGGGGCCAGATGGGCCCCTTCTTTCAATGAATGGAAACTAGTAACAGGCATTGCTCTTCTTTTTTTTTTCTTCTGAAGGTTTTAAACACCTAATTTATTCCATCCATTAGATAGATTTTGTAGATTTAATCATTTTCACAGTTGGTGGCTCATTGGATACTCAAGATAAACTCCAAATGAAAGTATAATGGTGAGGACAAATGAGTTTTCACACCACAATGGCAGAAACTTGCTCGGGAAGAGAGTTTAAGAGGAACAAAAATACATACAGATATAATTTTTTTCCCCCGGCAGCTGCTTTTGCTGACTATAGTAGGTTACCACAGTTAATTTCACCAGTTTTGTTCATCTGTAAAATTGCATAAAAGTGACATTTTTGTGCTCATTATAGCAACTGCTGATTTATGGCTGGTAAATGAAGAACTGGTCCCTTTTTTGTGGGACTCTCCGAGCGGCGCTAAGTGCCCATGAAATTGCTTGTATAATGTAGTTTAAATCCAATCTCGGAGAAAGATTCCCCCGTTGGCCAAAGTGACATTTCCATTCTCCACACCGAGTTTATTTTAGGCCACTTAGGAGGGGGGCTGCCCCAGGCAGGGTCAGGATGGGGGGCCTGGGGTCAGCTCCACCCACCTGGCCCAGGTTAGGCCACACGGATGGAGTGGCACTGCCCCAGCCTCCTTGGGGCACTCGATGCCACCAGCCTCTTCCCTCCCCACTGTCCTGCCCAGGTCAGACCACATCCCTGCACCTCAGGGCAGAGGAGAATGGTCTTCCTAACGTAGGCCTGCCCTGCCCCTCACCTGCTTGGAACCTTCCACAGCTGCCAATGCCTTGGGCGAGGGCTCCCAACACAGCAGTGCAGACGCCAGGGGCCTGACAGGTCTTTGTCCTGCGCATCGCAGGATGTTTAGCCGCATCCCTGGCCCGTACCACTAGCTGCCGTAGAACGCTCTCTGCAAGCTATGACAACCGAACTCGTCTGCGGATGTCAACAGTGTGCCCTGGGGCAGAACCATTGAGAACCACTGCCCCACAGCGAAGAGGCCCTGCTCTGGCCCGACACCATCCTGAGCTGCCTGTCGTGGTCTTTCCTCCCCTGCATGCCTGCTCTGGGCTTCTGCTTTTATTCTGGTTTATAGTTCCCACTGGGACAGGCTTCCTCACCTCTGGACCTTTGCCTGTGCAGTTTCTTCTGCTGAAATATGTTTCTCTCCTCCCTCCTCGCTCCTTTCACCATTGCCTTTAGCAGGGATGCTCTTTCTTCCAGAAAGCTGCCTCTGAAGCCCTGGGGGTGAGGCTCCCCCGTCACGGCATGCATTTTGCTCAGATTGGCTCTAAGTCCACAAGGGAGTCAGGGGTGAGGCTCGGGAAGGAGGGGATGTGGTGGGAAGGCCTAAGGAAGGCGGTGGGGTCTGCACTGTGTCCCAGCCACAATGCCAGGCCCACCCATGCACAAGCCCTACCCCTTCCTCTCCCAGGAAGACCCTTGTGCCAGGCAGATGGGAAGGGTCTGAACACACTTAGAGAGACCCACTTCTGCTAACGCTCCACCGCACGACTCATGAAAGCCTCACAGCCATCCTGGGAGGCAGTGTTAGCAGCGGTATAACCCCATTTTAGATGAGGAAACTGAGGCTCAGAGTGGTGACCACCCCCCCACACCCCCACAGGAGTCACTGTTGGGTCCCAGGGGTGCCCACAGGGCCGAGAGGAAGGCAGTGCACCATGAGACCTTGTAGGGTCCTCCTCACCCAAGGGCCCAGCCAGGTCACGATCTCCCATCACCTACTGTTTGTCTCACCCCCTGCTCGTCCCCTTGGCACAGACATTCCTTGAGGCCGCCCTGCAGATCTGCCACAGTCCTTATCCCCATTCCACAGGTGGGGAAACTGAGGCTCGGCCAGGCCAACAACTTGCCCAGGGCCACACAGCCCTGCAACCAGGCAGGACTCCACCTAGGCAGCCAGCTCCAAAGCCCAGGGTCTTTCCATCTGCCTCACGCAGGCCTCCTGCTCCACTCCCCGCCCCAGAGGGGTTCCTGGGTGGCACTGAGGAATGTCTTAGGACCAGGGAGGGGCTTTGGATGGGAGAAGGGGGTCTGCCCACCGGCAACCCGCCTCCCCCACAGCAGGGCCCAGTTGTGCCCACTGACAGTGGGGACAGTCAGCCTGTCACACAAAGTACATCCTTCAGGGAGTTCCCTGGCGGTCCAGTGGTTAGGACTCCACGCTTTCACCGCCGAGGGCCTGGGTTCAATCCCTGGTCAGGGAACTAAGATATCACAAGCTGTGCAGCGTGGCCAAAAAAATAAATAAATATAAATAAATAAAATAAACAAAGTACACCCTTCAGCTGACGTGCTGACAGCTCACAAAAAAGGCAGTGGCCACCACACAGGTCTTGCAGGTGACAGGCAGACTTGGGGAGGGGATGGGCAGCCAGCGGGGGCAAAACCCCTCCTTCCCGGCTGCCTGGTGAGCACCAGGATGAAAGCCAACTGCGGCAACTTGCCCAGCGCCAGGCCCATGTAGCAACGCACTGAACCATCCATGGGTCGTCATCACCCCATTCTACAGATGAGGAAGGGGAGGCACCGAGAGGACAAGTAAAGGGGCGGAAGGAATGAACACCCACCAGAGTGGTGGTATTGGGGTTGGCCAAAAAGTTCGTTCCGGTTTTCCATAAGATGGCACAGGGAAACCCGAACGAACTTTTTGGCCAACCCAATACAATGAACGACAGTACCGGGCAGGTGGAGTGGAGGGTTTGGAGCCCCCGTAACTCCCGTGCTGGGCGGGGTGGGGCGGGGAGCGCAGCTGGCACAGTCCCTTCGGCAAGTTGTTGGGCATTCTCTCCTGAAGCTGAGCATTCTCGTCTCTCCTTTGTCCCAGCACTTCTGCTCCTGGGCCTATTCCCAGCAGGACTCACTGAATACGTGCCCCAGGGGCTGTCACACTATTTGTATCAGCCCCAAACCAGAAATGACCCAAATGCCATCAGCAGTGGGAAGGATGAGTAAACTGTGATGTCGTCACACTCAAACATCACACGGCCATGAGAATGAACGGACCGCCGCGCCCATGGCCACCCGGATGAACCTCGAAACATAACCTTAAGTGGCGGAGACCCGACAGTGCAAACGAGCATGCACTGCGGGGTCCCAGCTCGCCTGTGCCGAGCCCAGGCACCACGAGCCCGCGCCGTTGGGAGCCAGGAGAGCCGTTCCCTTGGTGTGGGTACTGACTAGGAGGGGGCGCAGGGGGCCCTCTGGGGACTGGCACAGGCCTCTCCCTTGACCTAGGTGTCACACGAGTGTGTTCTGTTTGTGAAAGTGCAGCAAGCTTGTGATGTATGCAGTTTCCTTTACGTACTTTACAGTTCGATCCGAAGCTTAACGATTTAGAAAGAATGAATGAAGGAGCAAGTGACTGGATGGAAAAAGCGAGGGAGGGGTGGCTGGCGAGTCCTTCCAGGGACAGTGGCGGGGTGCGGCCTCCGGGCCTCCCCGGGTCGCAGGGTCGGCTCTGACCTGTGCTTCCTCCCCTCCCGTGTCCCCACAGGCGAGACGGTGGCCAGCTCCATGCATTCCTCCCGCTACCCGAGCCCGGCCGAGCTGGACGCCTACGCCGAGAAGGTGGCCAACAGCCCGCTCTCCATCAAGATCTTCCCCACCAACATCCGCGTGCCCCAGCACAAGCACCTCAGCCGCACCGTCAACGGCTACGACACCAGTGGCCAGCGCTACAGCCCCTACCCGCCGCATACGGCCGGCTACCAGGGCCTGCTCGCCGTCGTCAAGGCCGCCGTCTCCTCCTCCGGCGTGGCTGCGCCCCCCGGGCTCACCAAAAGCGTGCTCAAGAGCGCCGAGGGCAAGCGGACCAAGCTGTCGCCGGCCGCCGTGCAGGTGGGCATCGCGCCCTACCCGGCGCCCAGCACTCTGGGGCCCCTGGCCTACCCCAAGCCGCCCGAGGCGCCCGCCCCGCCACCCGGCCTGCCCGCGGCCGCGGCCACCGCCGCCTCCGTCATCCCCCTGCCCGGCCGCGGCCTGCCCCTGCCACCTTCCAACCTGCCCTCCATCCACAGCATCCTCTACCAGCTCAACCAGCAGTGCCAGGCCCAAGGCGCTGCGCCCGCCGCCTGCCAGGCCGTGGCCGTTCCCCACCCCAGCCCAGCCAAGCACGGCCCGGTGCCCAGCTTCCCCAGCCTGGCCTACCCGGCCACTGCCGGCCCGCCCGACTGCCGGAAGGGCGCCGAGCTGGGCCAGGGAAGCACGCCGGCCTTGACGTTGGCTGGGGCCACCAAGCCCACAGGGTACGCAGACGGGGGCCTGGATTACCTGCTGTGGCCGCAGAAGCCGCCACCGCCGCCGCCCCAGCCACTGCGGGCCTACAGCGGCGGCACAGTGGCCAGCAAGTCCCCCGAGGCCTGTGGGGGGCGGGTATACGAGCGGGCCGGCGGGTCGCCCGTCAACTGCGGCGTGGGGCTGCCCACCAGCTTCACCGTGGGCCAGTACTTCGCCGCCCCCTGGAACAGCGTGCTGGTGACCCCCACCAGTGACTGCTACAATCCGGCAGCCGCGGCAGTGGCCGTGACCGAGCTGGGGCCGGGGGTGGCCCGGGAGCTGGCGGGGCCGCCGGCGGAGACCCTCTCAGGCCTGCCCAGCAAGAGCGTGTGCAACACGGCCGTGCTGAGCAGCAGCCTGCAGTCACTGGAGTATCTCATCAACGACATCCGGCCCCCATGCATCAAGGAGCAGATGCTGGGCAAGGGCTACGAGACGGTGGCTGTGCCCCGGCTGCTCGACCACCAGCACGCCCACATCCGCTTGCCCGTCTACAGATAAGGCCTGCCTGGCAGATGCACAGACGGACAGGGCGCCCCGGGGGGAGGCAGGCCGCAGAACAGGGTGGGCAGCACGCGGGGCGGGGGTGCCAGCCCCGCCCTGCGTCTGAGTGCCCATTGATGCCCACAGGGAAGCCAGGCCGGCTGCTGCCGGCTGCTGCCGACGGGGAGCGGCAAGGTGACCTCGCTCACCAAGGCCCCTCCCCACCATCAGCTGCCCCAGGACACGCGGAGGGCCAGGGGCAGCTGCCGACGTCCACGCCTTCCTCCATCCAAGCTGGCAGAGGCAGGGAGAGAGAAACCACTTAAAACAGGAGTGGTTCTTTCCGGCTCTCCAGGAGAGGGGGGTCAGACCACAGTGGGATCAGAAGGAAACGTTAGGGTCTAGAGTCGGGGTGGGATCAGAGTGGCCCCCGGGGCTTAGACAGCTCCTCCCTCCACGAGCTCCCCAATCTCCTGGAAAAAGAGCAGAGGGGGCCTAGAGGAAGTCATCGAGTCCACAGCACCCTCACTGCCCTCTCCAGGCAAAGACCACTCTAATACAGGCTCCGGGGACTACAGGTCCCCCTGTTCCTCCTCTTCTAGACTCTCTTCCCCTCCCCACCATTCCTTCCCAACACAGAATCCCATCTCCATTCTCCAAACCCTGGACTACCTTCTCCCTTCCCTTCAGTACATCTTACAGGGCTTCTGGGCACAGTTGTGCAGGCTGTGTACTGCACAAGGGCAACTCATCTGAGGAGACACCATTTGCATCCTAGACTTGTATATTTATTACAGCAATTTTCTGAATCTTGAGGAAGGGGCACCATTTACCTATGTGCACAAAGGCGCCATAGGGGCTAACAATGTCAGAGGGACCAGACCCCGCCTCCTTCAGGGGTTCTCCTAGGAGCCAGTGTGGGGGCAACCTGCTGGTTTTAATTGGGAGATCCAGTCCAACTCTTTTCCTGCAAGCCACCCTCCAAGGCCTGCCCCACACCATTCCGGGGTATAAGGCAGGCAGGGGGTCCCCCCATTAAGTCTCCAGGGCCCGATTTCCCCAAGTCCTGGCCCCTCTGGCACTCCGGAAGCGGTACTGTATCTCTCTCCAAGGCCTGTTCAAGCACTAAGTGCATTTACAAATCTCTGAGAATGTTTTTTTTTTATACTAAAATTGACCATTATATTCTACTGTGAGAAGTGCGGTCTGCACTATATTGTTTTAAAAACGAAGAGAAAGAAAAAAAAAAAAGGAAAACACAGATGGTGTCTCAGCTGTGGGATGTTTTGTAGCTCTTGTTTTTGTTCGTTCTTCCTTCCTCCCCTTAGGAGTAAAACGGGCTGTCTCCTCCCCTGCTGACTGGGCTTCGAGCCCTCGGAAGCAGGCCAGGAGCCTCCTGGCCCCTCCTCTGCTGGGCCACTTTGTATGCAATGTTTCATTTACTTCTCCAGCTCTTTCGAAGTGCACACTGTCATTTACCCTGTTTACGTGTCAGCCACTCAGTTGGGTCAGTGATCGGTCCTAGAGCAGCCGAGACAGAACTGAGCCCGGGCCGCTCTGGCTCATTCCCTGAGGGGTACAGAGGTGTTCCTGGGGCTGGTGTTCCCCTGCATCACTAAATTCCTTTCCAGCTCTTCCTCTGTGCCTGGCACCATCCATGCTTCCCTGGAGGCAGAGTGGCTGGGGACAGGCCAAAGTGGCTGAGCAGTGGCCATCTCCCTGGCCAGCCCCAGCACACACCCACCCCGTGCCCTGGTGCCTGGGGATGTCCAGGAGACCATCCCTGCTCCGGGATGCTCAGCATTTATCAGGCACTTACTGTGTGCTGGCCATTTTCCTATACACGGCAGCTCTTTGGAGCCTCACCACTGCTTGCAAGGAAGAAGCGGCTCAGAGATGTGAAGCGATCTGCCTGAGGTCACACAGCAAGTCTGTGGAAACTTGTAGTTCAAGCAGCAAAGCACAGACTCTTCCTCACGTCCTGTCCCCACCTTCTCCCCTGGCGTGTTGGCCCAGTGTCTGAACAGGGGGGTCCCCAGTAGTCTGATTCAGGCCTCCCCTCTCATGCATGGAGCCCTGTCTCGATGCCTGGCATGGCAGGTTCAGGGCAGAAGAGGGACCGAGAGGACACCCTGGATGTGACCTTGCAGTGCAGACATCCACCTCCCTAAGGCCAGACCCCCGAGCCTGGCAGCACACGGAGGCTCCGAGAGGAAGGGGCTGTGTCCAGGGCGGGACCCAGGCCCTTCTGAGCTGGGTCAATGAACCAAACACACCACCCAGGCCCTGGAGAGCAGGAGCAGGGGTCCTGCTGGGAGACAAGCTAGGGAGGTCAGCGCTGCGTGAAAGGCCACTGGGAGTTATCACAAATAGGATGTAAACGGCAGCTGACACAGTGCTTTTCTGACCACACATAATTGAGTCTCATGACAGCCTTCTCGGGTATGCAATAAAAGCATCCCCACTTTACAGATGACGCAGAGAATCTGAGAAACAGCCACAAGGATGGTAAGAGGGAGCCAGGTTCCGGCATCAAGCCCCACGCTCTGGGCCAGGCTGCCTCGACACTCCACCCTCATCCATCACCGAAGTACGCCTGGGGGCATCGCAGTGCCCAGGGCAACCCAGCCCCTGGAGTGAGCTAGCCCTGGGTGCAAATCCTACCAATGGTACTTTGAGTGACCCGGAACAGGTCCATCCCCACAGGGGGCAGTGCCAGAACCAGAGATGGGATTCAAGGAGACTACAGCACAGTGCGGGTACTTGGGAGGGGCGCAGAGCAGAGCAGCAGGGTCTACAGCCAGGTTTACGGCTGGGTGGCAGCCTGTGGCTCGGCTGTTCTAAGGGGCTACCAGCACCAATTCTAGGTAGCCCAGGTCCCCACGTCCTGGGCCCACCACCAGGCCCGCCCACACTGGGGCATCAGGAGAGAGGACAGAGATGGGAGCCACCCTGCAGGTCAGGTTCCTCACACCGGGGGTGAGGACCCGCCCCCTATCCTGGGAAAAATCTTACCCTCTGCAGGGTGGGTCTGCAAGCGGGGCAGGTGCAGGCACGGAGCACAGCCAGTCGGGGCATGGCCCCAGGACCCAGCTGGGGTTCTAGCTCTGTCCTAGCACTGGCTCCCTGGGTGCCTTGGCCAGGTTTCTTCTCCCTGGGAGCTGAGCTAGCTGATGTCAAAGGGCCCTCCAGCCTCGTCATTCTGGCATGAGGCACCCCTGCCCTTTATACCACATTGGAGGAGCAGCACAGGTGTCAGCGATATTATCATTACAACAATTACAGACAGCCCAGTTACTGTAGGCAGATTGGCTACCAGGCTCAGCGCTAAATGGTATTTAGGCCTCACAACTGTTCAGGTGCGCCTGATATGGGTGCACCCCGCCACGTCACAGATGAGACCCAGAGAAGGGCAATCACTTTGCCTAAAGGCACACAGCTGAGGATGGAGCTCAGAGAAGCAGCTCGGGTAGAACACCAGCCCTCTGATTCAGTCTAAGCTCTTAACTGCTGTGCTATGCAGCGACTAAAACTACCACCGACCCCCAAATATGGCCTACTTGGCTCCAGAACGCAGGTCCGGCCTCAGTTGCCGCACCCCGCGCTGCTGGGACTTCATGTTGGGTGAACGAGGGAGAGGGGGGCCGCTGCCAGCCGATAAAGCCCCCTCCCCCCACCCGAGGTGCAAGCCTTTCTCTTCATAAGGACGCTAGGAGCCTCTTCTCCGTGTAGCTGTCTTGGGTTCACCCCCAGTTAGAGCTGAGCTGTCCAATACGGTAACCACGTGTGGCTGGCCCAGAACCGCGTCTACTACTACCACTTCCGGTCATAACAACAATTAGAACATCACCCCATCTTCCAGAGGCATCAGACTGGAGGCAGGGCTTCGATAAACATTTGAGTGGAGGGAATCCACGTGGGGAACACTCACCTTTTCAGGGTGGCTCCGTGTTTTCCTGACTCATCCCAGCCTTTAGATCCCGCTCCCATTTCGACCCCTGCCTTGCCTCCAAGCAGCGACTTCGAACCCGAACCCGCACCGCTCAGCTCTGAGCTGCATCTGAGACTCCACGTGCGCCTGGGTTTCCCCATGCGCTGTACTGCGCCTGCGCCCGCGCGTCCCGGGTGCTCTTAAAGGGCCCACACGGCCGCCACAGGGCCCCCTTCGCTGGCCATTGGAAGGGGGCCCAGCCAGGGGGGCGGGCAAACCCGATGGACAAAAGGTTTTTTGTTTAAATCATCACCATCACCAGCTCACTAAAGAGTGGCAGGAGGAGGGGAGGAGTCAGGAAAAACTGGCCTCAGTGTCCTCGTAGACTCCATGTGTGACCCTGGGTGACTTGTATGGCCCCTGTGAGCCTTGGTTCCAGTTCTCTGAGCCTCTGTCAAAGGGAGTGGAGGCCTTTGAAGGACTGGGATGGCATCAGGTGATGTGTGACGAGGATGACAGGGCAAATTGGTCCTGTGAGTGGGACCCACCCCCGGAGCAGCGGGGCCCAAAGGTTCCAGTCCTGAGGCTGCCGCCCACCAGCATGTGGCCTTTGGCAAGTGATTGCCCCTCTTTGAGCCACCTATGTCTCAAATGTAAAGTGAAACCAATATTACAATACACGTACCATGTGGTGTTGAACAGAGGAGACGGGTAGTCATATCCGCTAGGCAGCACAGATCCTGTTCTGTAGATGTATTATTTCTGTCTTCACCTAGTCTGGCTGATTTTCACCTTGGAAAGTGGGCTTCTAGGTTAAAAGAGTTTGAGAAATAGATGCCTATGTCCCCCTCCCCCCACCACCTTGGAGATGCACAAATCACATTAGCATATTAAAGGCTCTGAAAAGTCCTGCAGGCAAGATACCCTTCCAGCTTTAACCCAGCATTTCCCTAACTTTTTCCGATCACCTAAGTTTTTGTTTCTATCTGTTAGCATCCCAAGGAACAAATGGGACTTCAGGAAATACTGAGTCCTAACTCTTGTGTTGCAATTGGGGAAACTAAGTCCTTTCTCCTCACTGGGCCTCAGTTTCCCCAATTGCAACACAAAGACTCCTAATGAGTTTGCTGCAGAGCCAGAACTGGAATCCAACCCTGACCTGAGTCGTTGGGCCTCACGTCCTAATTGGTCTTTGTCCACTGTGTAGAGCTAGGCCCAAAAGAAGGGAAAGACCACCAGGGAGAGAAAGAAAGCCCTCATTTGAGAACTGGGGATGATCCTCCATTTTGAAAATTAAAAAAGTGAGGTTAGGAGAAGGGAGGCAACTTGCCTGAGAGCACACAGCAACTAGGTCCTAGACTTTCCAGAGGCAGATATAGACTCCTTTTTCTCCTTGCGGGAGTGGCAGTGGCAGGGTTTCCTCAGTCTTGTAGCGTCAGCCTCACTTAATGGGGAGCTCACTCTAGGCTCTCCTCCCGACCAGGTCCCCAGGTTCCAAGTTTCCCTAAGGCCTCCTCCGAGGAGGCTCCTGGGTGTGACTACAGCAGCCCCTGGTGGCCAATCTCCACGACCAGCTGCCCCACCCTGTAGTGGCCAAAGGCAGATCTGTGGGATCCAGTGGGTATATCCCAAACTGAGGGGGGCTGAGATAGAGGGGGGAGTCTCTGATGTCACTGTGCACCTTGAGATGCTGAGAAGACTCTGAGCTGGGATATGGGGACCTGGGTTTGAGTCCCAGCTCCACCCAACCTGTCCCATCTTCACCTGTTAGAAGCCATCACAGCAGCCTGTTGCTATAGAAAAACAGAATGTCCCCGTGCTGTGGAAAGGTCAAATCGCTTAAAAAAAAAAAAAAAAAGAAAGAAAGAAAAAAAATTCTGCTACCCCCCCAGCAGGGGTCTCCTTCTAAGCCAGAGGATTCAAATCCTGAGTCCACCACATCCAGGCTGTGTGTACTTAAGCAAATGCCTTTACTTCATTGGATCTCACTTTCTTCATCTGTAAAATAGGCAGAAAAATTTGTTCTTGTATCTTCATGATTTTGGCAGGGTAACAGGAAACCCTGACTCATTGGTATAAATGAGGAAAAAAAATTGATTATCTCAAACAATCATAAGAAACCCTATGGTAGGGTAGCTCCAGGGTTCGTTAATTCAATAGCACAGTGGTGTCATCAAGGACCCATGTCCTTTTCATCTTTCTGTTCCACCAAGCCCTTTCATGGTCACAAAACGGCTGCTGCAGCTCTGGGCATCACATCCAGACCTGACAGCGCCCAGCAAAAGAGAAGACAGTGTTTTTTATATTTCTCTTTTTCTCCCCAGAATTCTTCCTCCTTTGGCAGACTTCCCCTTTTGTCTCATGGTCCAGAACTGGTTCACATGGCTATTCCTATACCAATACCTAGTAAGGGAAATAAGAGTCACAGTGGTTGGCCCGGCGAAAGCCCATGGCTGTAGAGCAGAGTGGAGAACTCTGAACAAAACGAGGTGCTGTGAATAAGGAAGAGAGTCATGACTTTTGGAGAGGCATCCACACCAGTCCATGAGGTCCCACACATGGTTCCTGAAATGTGAATGCCAAACACTGGGCACGGCGCCTAACACAGGGCAGGTGCCTTATGTGTGTTCATTTGTTCTCTCCTTTTTGTGCTTCCCTCCAAAAACACAAGACTCCCAGCCTGGCCTCTCCTGACCCAGCCTCCCGCCCTCCATCCCTGGGGCTGGGGTCTCCACTGCCCAATGCCCCTTCTACCCTGTCCTCTGGTTCCATCACCACCACCTCCTTTTGTTTCTGTCTCAAAAGCTTGGGATGAACAAGGATCTCCCCATTGTCCCCCATGACTTCAGATTCCTAAAAAATAAAAGACGGGTAGTGCTCGATTCTCATGCAAATGCTTTTGCCAGGGAGTCAAAAATTAATAACAGTATAAACAGAGGCCTGGAGTATTTAACCACCGCGTCCAAACAACCAGAGTGATCAGAATACACCGTTATCCAGGCAAGGTGCGGAGACTGACTGCCAACTACGAAATTATTACATTCGGAAATGTCAGAAGCGTGCGAACGCCAGGAGGAGATGAACAGTATGGTTGAAAATGACTTTCGATTAAAAAGAAAAAATCCCCAGCATTCATCTAAAACAATAATAACAGCTAATAATAACAGGGCATGTAATAATGAACTATTCACAGGCATAAGAGGTAATTGTTCAATTAAGATCCAAGAGTTTCTGAGACTGTCTTTTCTGATGGGGTCCCATTGTTTTTGCCTCTGGTAGCACTAATTATTTCCCAGTAGCGCTTTAAAGTTGGGATGAAAAAAACCCTGCTGTCACATATGACATACAAGTGCTTTAACATTATTAAATACACATACACGCACATAATAAGAAATCCTTGTTGGAATAAAGTTAGGGGTATGTTCAAACTGACAGTCTCCAGGGCTCAGCAGAAGTGGCGGGCAACAGCCAGGGCCTTACCCCACTGCAGAAGCGATCTGGCCTCACCACCTCTCACCCCTCAGGGGTCAGAGTGTTTTCTCTCCAGGATGGGGTCTGAGGGCAGAATGCCTGGGTTCAAATCCCACCTCCACCACTTACCAGCCAGCTGCCCTGGGCAAGTGTCTTCCCCTCTCTGAGCCTCCGTTTCCCCATTTATAACATGGAGTGCAGTGAACATTCAGTTTTTCGGGTTTTGTTTTTTGTTTCTTTTTGGCCTCACCAGATTCTAGTTACTCTTTCTTCTATTGTCTGTATTCATTAGCTATTGCCACAAGATTGATGCCTGCACTTGAAAAAAAATCACAAAACTCAATGACATACAAAAAAAATGTTTTTGGTCCCGCATCTGTGGGGTCCCTCTGATCTCTGTGAGGCTTGCCTGGGATGACATAGCTCTATTCCACGTTCTCTCATCCTCCGCCTGGGTGCTGGCGCCGGCACGTCTGCTAACATCCCACTGGTTAAAACAAGTCACGTGGTTAAGCCCAGGGATGCAAACTTATGCTTTGCCCACAGTCGAAAGACAAAGTTGTACTGCAAAGGAATGGCTAAAGGGAAGAGTCAGGGCCACTGAAGCAGTCTAGCACAGGTATCAACACTCCAACTTTCCTCGGGAACTCCCCCTCCCCATCCTCAGTCCCTGTAGTCCGGGAGAAGCTAACATCATCCCTGGTTCCAGCTCTGCCTTTCAGAGATTCTGAGCCTCAGGTTTTTCTCCATTAAAGAGAGATTAGTGAGTGTTAGGAAGGTATCAAAATCCCAGAAACATCAAACTGAGACCATGTCCTAATCAGGAGGGACGTTTTCCTCTAAGTGATTCTATGTCCAATGTGTCCCCTGAAAATATTTTGACATACCACCAGTACACGCCCTATATTTTGAAGGACATTGGGAAAGGTCATCTTTCAGATCTTACAGGAACAAACAAAATCTCAATGGCCTGAAAATATTTTAAGTTCCCCCTAAACAGCTTTTGAGTTATAGAATATCAACACCCAAACCATCAAATATTTAGAAAATCACAGTTGAAAAAGTTACTATATATTTAGCTGAAAATGTTCTCAGAGGAAAATTCATAGCCTACAATTATTTCGTTATTTTTTAAAAAATGAATGAATTAAACATTCACCTTAATAATTTATGGAGTCTCTTTGAGTTGAGAGGGTGTTTTGATTTTGTGGGCCAGCCCATCACAAAACCCCCTAGAGAAATGACCTCTTTATAGCCCCAGAATAAGTCAGAGCCGTTTTCCATGACAATGTTGCCCAGATGGGGTAGAGGGTGGGCATCTGGGAGAAGGATTGTCACAGATGTTACTGGCTGCCTAGGCAATATTGGTTTCCCCATCCTCCTTTCCCACAGAACCGAGACCTGGCTGGGGAAACTACCTTTCTCCATATTGCCTTCTGCTGCTTTAGGACAACTGCTGCTTCCAGCCTGCTGATTGGCTGAAGCATGGAACACATGACACAATTCTGGCCAATAATACAAGAGGGGAGGTTGGCTGGGGGACTTCAGGGAAAGGTTTCCTCCCTCATAAGAAGAGACACAGGAAGAACCATTTCTCCTTCTTCCTCTGGATGCTGCCGAATCTGGATGTGATTCCTGAAACAGTGGCGCCATCTTGTTTCTTTGATGGAGGCCTGTGTGAGGAAAAAGCCAGCACATCTGGTGGGTAGTGCCTAGCACAGTGCCTGATAAATGTTTGAAGGGATAAATGAGCTGGCAGAACCCTTAATGAATCACAGAGACTCAATTAACCAGCCTTACTGCGCTCCCTAACTTGGGACTTCCTGCCGAGACAATAAATATTCTTTTCTTCAAGCCAGTGTAAGTTTTCTGACTTGCTGCCCCAAACACATAACTGTTTGAACACCACAACCACAATCCTCTCTTCTTTGAAAAGCCCAGGGAATCACCTGACCTTCACAAAAGCTGTGCCCCATTTTACAGATGAGGACACTGAGGATCAGCGTTTAGGTCCTACCCACGGTTACCCAGAAGGCTTGGCTCAGCCGGAGGGCATCCCCTCCCCCAGCACAGGATTGGCTCAGGCATGACATGTGACCCAAGTCCGTCCAATCAGAGTGGCTCTTGGGACCTCCATTGAGAATGGTGGAATGAGGAAGCAAGTAGCCCTGGGAGAAGCTGGGTCATCCCTGGATCACGAGGAGAGCCCATGAGCCCCTGCCCATCAGCAACGTAGAGGGAGATGGAAAGAATGAGTCTGTGGGAAGGTTGGCGCCCCTCAGCCACCCTCAGCAGTAATACAATGAGTCTCCCCTTCATTCTCATATAGCTGAACAGACTATATGACATCCTTCTGACAGACAGGGACATGGAGGCCCAAAGTAAAGTGACCCATTGCCACAGTTTGGGCTGAGGGTGTGAACTGGGGTCTATAGACCCCACGCCCTGTGCGTCTCCCACTGCAGCTGCCCTTGGCCAGGTCCTCAGAGACCCAAGCTCTTCTCAACTGAAGCTTCAGAGAGGAAGTAAGACCTAGTCCAAGCCGGGACCAGGAACCTGGGAGGTCAGAGGGAAACTTCAGCTGGCTGCAGATTCCTCCACTTCAGCGTGGAGCAGCAGGACGGGGTATTTTGGGGGCCCCTCCTCATGCCCAGAGGCTTGGAGCTGCCCTGGGGGCTTGATCAGCAGCGGCGTGTGACCCTGGGAAGAATGGCTGCCCTCAGAAGGGAAGCAGGTCGGCCTTCAACTCCAGCTCACATTCACAGCCCCGACGGCACGCGGTCCCATCCACAAGCACTCTCACGGCTCCAGTCACCACCACTGTCCTTACTAAGGCTGCTCTCATCCTCACCATCACCCCACTGCTGACACTGGATGGCTCACCCATCTCTGTGCCTGTCATCTCCGCCTCTGCTCTGCCCTCTCCCAGCAGCTTTCCTACCCACCAGCACATCAGTGTCCCCCCACCAGCATCACTATCCCATGATGAGCTTTACAATCTCCCCACTAGCATTACTCTCCCCCACCAGTGTCATTACCCCCTCCCAGCATTTCGATAGATTTACTATCTCCCCCCAGCATCACTATCCCTCCGCCAGCACTCCTCCTCTCCTCACTCCCTTTGTCTCTACCTTCCCATCACACTCCACTCTCACCTCCATCTCTCAGGCCACCACCCCCGTCCAGCCCCCACCAACCATCACCCTAAACATCACCTTGGTCGTTACTACTAAGCCTCGTTCTGTTCTCATCCCCACCGCCCCATCCCCCCGACAAGAGCATCTCTTAGCTCGTCCATCTCTGTGCTGTCATCCCCGTGCCTGTTACCGTCTTCCCCACCGTCTCCACAATCAGTGAACATTTATTGAGCACCAACAATCCCCTACAGAACACACAGAAGGCACAGCCCCACCCCGAGGGCCCGGCCCTTCAGCAAAGCCACCCCGCTTCAGCCCAGGGTGGCCTGTGCCGCCAGGGCGTGGGGCGGGGCCGGGGGCTTAGCCGGCGGCAGTGCACCTGGGACGGGGGCCTGAGGCCTCTGCCAGGCTCCAGTTGGGGGCGGAGGTTGTGCCACTTTCCTGAGAACAGAGCAAATAAATAAATGGAGAGGCCAGGGTCTGAGCCCCGGTGGGCAGAGAGACTGGTGTTGCTTACGTGACTCCATGGGAGTGAGACAGGCGGCCAGGAGCCCCGTGCCCGGGTGGGGAGGTGGGGCTGGAGGCAGGAGCCTGGGGACCAGAGGGTCCTGGGGCCCCCCTGGCGTCTCCACCTGGCCCTCACCTCTGGGGGTCGAAGGAGGGTGCGGGGGACACCCCAGGAGGTGCCGCCGAAATGCGGGTGGACTAGAAATGGGCGGTGGAGGGGACCCTACTCCTGCCGGCAGCCCCTAGAGGGGGGCGTCGTCAGTCCTCCACCTGGGGGGATAACTCTTCTGGTGGCCGTCACAGCTGGGGTTCCCCACGTTGTCCAGAGGCACCACCACCTCGTCCGGGTTCGAGTTCTTGTTCAGCTCCACCACGCGGGGCACCACCGAGGACCAACGATCTGTAGTGAGCGCGGCGGAGGGAAGGGTGAGGGTTGGCGGAGAGTGCACATGCATATATTGAGCACCTTCTGTGTACCAGGCACTCCACAGTGATCTAAAGGGGGAGGTATATTATCCCTGTTTTATAGAGGTGGAAAGTGGGGCTCAGAGAGGTCACAGAGTCCGCCCAGGAACACACAGGAGTAAATGAAAGAATAAGAATTCAAGCCTGGGTCAGGAGGCCTGAGTGCCCATGACCTCTCCACTGCATCTCATGCACTCAGCTGAGTGGAACGGAGGGGCCCCAGGCCTTCACAAGCAGCGGAGGAAGCTCAGTGGCCAGCCCATCGGACCCTTCCATTCTACAGATGTGAACACTGAGTCCCAGAAAAGGAACAGGACTGCTCAAAACAAACCAGTGATGAGGAGGACCAGGGCTCCCCCTCTGCACCCCTGAATGTCCCCCACCCCTCCACTCCGCCCTCTACTCACCCCTCCGGAGGCGGCCCACGGTGTGCGAGAAGCCGTAATACTGGTAGTTCTCGTTCTTGCCGGGGTCCTCGTTAATGATGCCCAAGTTCTGGTTCCAGTGAGACCAGTTTACCTCGTCCACCCTGGTGGGGCCACAGCAGAGGGAGGGTCAAGGGGAGCCCCCCAGAGACAGCACCCCTTCCCCACCCCTAGGCAGCATCCCTGTTCCAGCCTCCCAGCATACCCTCCTTTTTTTTTATTCTGATAAAATATATATAACATAAAATTTGCCATTTCAACCACTTTTTTTTTTTTTTTTGGCTGCTCCACGCAGCTTGCAAGATCTTAGTTTCCCTGCCAGGTGTCTGTCCTGGCAGTAAAAGCACGGAGTCTTAACCACTGGACTGCCGGGGAAGTCCCCTTCAACCACTTTTGAGTGTACAATTCAATGGCATTAAATACATTCCTAAGATTGTGCAACCATCACCCCTATCTATTTCCAAAACATTTTCATCACCCCAAACAGAAGTTCTGTACCCATTAAGCAATAACTCCCCATTCCCCTTCCCACCAGC
This sequence comes from Balaenoptera ricei, assembly GCF_028023285.1. NCBI lineage: Eukaryota > Metazoa > Chordata > Mammalia > Artiodactyla > Balaenopteridae > Balaenoptera > Balaenoptera ricei. Next base: position 18,546,146 of record NC_082652.1, on the reverse strand, counting down.
CCCTGGTAACCTCTGTTCTACTTTCTTTCTCTATGAACTTAACTATTCTGGACATTTCATGTAAGTAGAATCATTCAGCATGTGGCCTTTGTGTCTGGCTGCTTTCACTTAGCATCATGTTTTCAAGTTTTATCCACAATGTAGCCCGGATCAGTACTGCATTCCTTTTTATGGCTGAATAATATTCCATTGTGTGGAAAGACCTTATTTGTACGGGTATATATCCATTCATCTGAAGATGGACACCCTCCTTCTTGATATTCTCACTCTTATTATTGAGACACCCTCCTAAAGTCAGGTTATACCCTTTTGGGCCCAAATGGGCTCAAGATAATTTTTCCTTTCTAAAATTATTTTTAAGTTATTTTCATTCAGTTTCCATTTTTTGAGCATTTTTTCCTATGGGTCAGGACCCAGCAAGGAAGATACATTCTCTGTTCCCATTTTACAGATGAGGAAACTGAGGCTTGAACTATTCATCCAAGGTTACAAAGCTGATAAATCACAGTCGGGGCTTGAACTTCAAATTCAAATTGAACAGGACTGACTAGCTGGCCTGTGAGGTGGGGGCTATCATAGCGGAAACTGACTTTGCCTGACTCCAAACATGATGCTTACGCTCTGTGCTGGCAACCACATTACAGAGTCCCCTTAAAAGAAAAGATTCACCCAGGGGTTCCCCTAAGAAGCTGGCATTCCCTGTGCATCTGGGTAACATCCCAAGCCCTGGAAGCTGCTGATAGCTCAGATTCCCCCTTTCAGCCGGAGACCTGAAACCCACCCCATTGGTTCGCCGACAGAGGGCGGTGCCCTGTGATGAGAACCCGCCTCTGAGTCCGCTTCCTCCAGCAAAGGACAGAGCAGTAACACTGGTTGCATGGGGGGGGGCGGGGGGGGGGGAAATCTGTCCCAACGTACGTCAGGTGCTGGCCGCGCACATCTCATGTGCCAACCCGTCTAATCCACACAGATGGCTGAGGGAGTGATGCTATCATTGTCCCCATTTCACAGATGAAGAAACCAAGGCTGAGAACTAAACCAACTGGCTCAAGATCAGCCGGTGGAACTGAGTTCTGGTTGGGCCCATGGGGGCCTCAGTGGCTCGGGAAGTGGCAATGGGTAGAAAATGTAAGGAGGCCCAATGGTCCTGCCCTGCCCACTCACCCGGCCTCACCTGAAGCACCACCTGCGGTCTGGAGTGCCGTCCGAGCTCTTGCCCACGGTCACCATCTCGCCGGAGCGGAAGGCCTTCCTCAGGAACACAGGGAAGGAGCGCTCGATGTCCAGGATGGTGGTGGCCCACTGCGGGGAGGGAGGGAGGGCGGGCAGGCGTGGGTGAGCTGCCGCCAGCCTCGCCTAACTGCTCTCAAGGCAGGAATGATTCAATGGGCCAGTCTGGGCAAAGAACTAGGCTTCCCAGCTCCCACTGCCTCTGGATTAAAAACTCAAATACCCACAGGGGCCTGGCAGAAGAAAATGAATGAAGAAGGATCAACATCCTGTGCCCCAGGACACCATGTGTCCCCTCGGTGCTGGGCATCCCCAGGGAGGGGTGGGGACTGGGGCAGACCGGGGGGTGCAGGTCCCCCACCCCGTGTAAAGGAAGCAGCCACCTCTCATCTATCTGAGCGCTGCCAGGCAGGAATGTGAGCTCCCCTTGCCAGGCTTCCAACCGTTCAAGAAAGGCCAGAAATCTGGATTCTTCTATGACATCTCTTAATTTAAAAGTTTTGCACTAATAAAAAAAAAAATATGGTGATGCAGGAAAAAAATAAATCTGGGCTGGTCAAATCCAGTCCATAGGCTGCCAGTGGCATCTTATGAGTTATACTCAGTGGGGAAACTGAGGCCCAAGGAAGTAAGCGGTATGGATAAAGGTTAAGAGCAGGTCCAGATGGTTCCCTGAGACCCAGACCTGGGAGGAGGACCTTGGAGTTTTTTCTCACTGCGCCTTTTCCTGGAAATGTACCACGTGATGGTAAATGTGGACGCTGCGTTCCCGGGCCTTGCAGAGACACTGAATTTATTGGGAACCCCAGTTCTTGAACTGCATGCACCCAGGCGGGCTGTGACCCCCACCCCCAGGGCCTCTGCTGTCTAGGACTGCACGGCAACCTGTGGGAAGCAAAGGCAGCAGCTCCCCAGCACCCACGAGGCCCGCACCTACATCCAACCACATCTGCTTGGCGGGGGGCAGGCGGGGAACCTGGAAGCTCCCCCTGGGCTGGTAAAAGCCCCTCTGACGGGATTGCTGACGCTTCCCGGCTCTGGGGGGGCCTGTACGCATGCCAGCCTTGTCTCTTGGGCCAGGGTGGGGCACGGAAGCTGCCCCCCGTGCTCACTGCAGAACCCTCACTGAAATGTGAAATGTGATGCTCTTTGAGCATTTCCTGTGCCGACAGAGCTCACTCAGCGGAGCCGCGTGAAGCTGACTGTATACCACAAACCGGACCACGAGGGAATCTGAGCCCACTGCTAGTGGTCAGGCAAGAAGCCACCTGGAAATGTGTTAGGCGGCTCTGGGGAACAGATGGCAGTCTTCGGTGCCCATTTTACAGACAGGGCAGTGGAGGCAGAATGAGATGGTGCGGCTCGCCCAGAGCACAAGGCCGAGGAGGTGAGGCGGGTCAGGTGGGCCCATCTCAGAAGGAGAAGAGTGGAGGGCAGGGTGGGGATGGGAGCCCTGGGGCCTCACCTGCAGCTTCCAGATGTGCTTGCTCTCCTTGGACACCTGGCCCACCGTCTCCCCCATGAGGGCGATGAGCATGTTGAGGAGCAGCACGAACGTGAGGATGATGTAGGTGACGAGCAGGATGATGAAGACCACGGGGTACTTGGTGCTGCTCAGCATCTCCAGGTCGCCCATGCCGATGGTCAGCTTGAAGAGGTCCAGGAGGAAGGTGCTGAAGGTCTCGCTGTCACGGCACGAGGGGTACGTGGGCACTGTGCAGTTGGTGTGGTCCTCGCTGCACATCTTCATGTTGGCACACGGGTTTAGGAGGGAGACCAGGGCTGTGGGAGGGACGGCGGTGATGTTCACCGAGGGTGAGGACGCCGGCTGAGAAGTGGGGAGGACCCTTCCCATTTGATGGAGGGGAACGCTGAGGCCTGGTTAGGGGATAGCGCTGGCCCAAGGTCACTGAGCGTGGAAGCCAAGCCAGCAGTCACATCTGGGCCCTCCTGCATGCAAAGCCTTTGCTCTGTCCACAAACTCTTGTTAACAAGGAAGAGGCTCCCAAGACCTAGTCCAGTGGTTCTCAACCAGGAGTCATTTTTCCCCCAGGGCACCTTTGGTAGGTCTAGAGACATTTTTGGTTGTCACAGCTGGAGAGGGGAGCACTAGTGGCACCTAGTGGGTAAAGATTAGGGGTGCTGGGACTTCCCTGGTGGTCCAGTGGTTAAGACTCCGCACGTCCACTGCAGGGGGCGTGGGTTCGATCCCTGGTCAGGGAACTAAGATACCACGTGCCATGCGGCATGGCCAAAAAAATTTTTTAAAAAAGACCAGCAATGCTGCTCAACATCCCACCGTGCACCGGACAGTTCCCACCACAGGGAATTATCTGATCCCAAATGTCAGCAGTGCCAAGGCTAAGAAAAACCTCATCGAGCCTGTTGTTCTTAGAGGTCTTGGGAGCCTGGAATGCCAGCATTCTGGGGGCAGACTCTCTCGCATGCTCCTGTTTCCCAGCTCACGGCAGTTCAGAGAGGAAGGGTGGAAGAAGCCGTTCTCACTAAGGCCCTCACCCCCTCCAGACATCTCAAACTGATCGTGGTGTTCATCCCTTCCCACTAAACCCAGACGAAGCTTCAGAGTCCTTCTCAACACAGTTTAGCACCAACATCTGCATCTGCTCCTACACCATTCACAGCAGGGAGCCTGAGGGGGCTGAGCCCCTTCAGTCAGTGGGGCATAGACGGTCACCATGCCTTCAACCTGGGATTACAGTAAGCAGGTTCCAACTCATATACTAACGCTATTCAATTCTGTAGCAACTGCTGAAATATGTGTTGAGAAGGATTCTGTGATCCATTAGCAATGTCTGTCATGGGCACAATAGTGGAAAACAGCAGCACATGTACCATGTTTGGGATATGTCAGCCTCAGAATGCAGATCTAGTGTTCCCTAGCAGGAGAAGCCCTGGGACCAAGCTGACCACTAAGTTGCTACTTTAACCGCTAGGTTTCTGCCTCAGTTTCTATATTTAGGACTGTGGTACGGCTGGACTCTTGATATGACTTTCAAACCACTGGAGAACCCTTGACAATCTGTCTAGTTCTTCCCAGTCCTACTCCTGGTAGGGGCAGTTGGACCCTGTCCTTCTCTCCCCAGCTAAGCTAAGGCCACAGTTCTCCTTCTCCAAAATAATCCACACAGAGCCTTGGCACCATCTGGGTTAAAATATCACCATCATCAGATTCCTGCTGCCAGTGCTGGTTCCTAGACCAACCTCCTCAGATGTGAATGTGGCCTGGTGAAGCCTGAGTTGGCCACTCCCTTTTGGATACTGGGCATTGGATGGCAGATCACCCACCCCTTGGGAACCAGCCCAACAGCTTGATTAGTTTCCCCATCCCTGGTCCTTCCCCCATGGTCTGTGCCACTGAGGTCCCACAGCATCAGGTCATCAAGGAGAAAGCCTATTAGAGGGAGCCAGTGCTGAGCCTTAAGAAAGACCTGGGCTGGGGCTTCCCTGGTGGCGCAGTGGTTAAGAATCCACCTGCCAATGCAGGGACACGGGTTCGAGCCCTGGTCTGGGAGGATCCCACATGCTGCGGAGCAACTAAGCCCATGCGCCACAACTACTGAGCCTGCGAGCCACAACTACTGAAGCCTGCACACCTAGACCCCATGCTCCGCAACAAGAGAGGCCACCGCAGTGAGAAGCGCGCGCACCGCAGCGAAGAGCGGCCCCCGCTCGCAACAACTAGAGAAAGCCCGCGCACAGCAACGAAGACCCAACGCAGCCAAAAATAAAATAAATAAATTTATTAAAAAAAAAAAAAAAGAAAGAAAGACCTGGGCTGGTAGATGAATGATTAAAAGGCACCCTCCCCTGTAACCACACCCCTTCAATGTGGCTTTGTAGCTCCTGCCACCAAGAGGGTAGAGTCTATTTCCCCACTCCTTGAATCAAGGCTGGCTTTAAGACTTGCTTTGGCCAATAGGGTGAAGCAGAATTGATGCTGTGCCAGGCAGTGACCTGGAACACTTCTGCTCACATTCTGGGAACCCTCAGACCACCATGTGACCAAGTCCAAGCTAGCCGGCTGGAGATGAGTGACCCTGGGGAAGACAGCGAAGTCACCCCCAACAGAGGCCACCCCCTAGCTACACCAGTCAGCCAGCAGCCAACCCGCCAGCTGAGCACAGACACAGGAGCCCATCAAGATTAGCCAAACCTGGCCCAGGTCGGCACAACCACCCAGCTGGGCCACAGACTTGAACGTAATCATCAGTGGTGGTTGTTTTAAGCCACTAAGTTTTGGGTGGCTTCTTTTGCAACAATAGCTAAGACACCAGTTTTACCATTCCCTAGCTTTTGAACTTGGGCACATTATTTAACCTTTCTAAGCCTTGGTTTCCTTATCTGTAAAAGGTGATAAGAAAGGCACTTCTCTTACAGACTTGTTGGGAGGATTAAATGAGGCAGGAATGGGAAAGGACTTAGCCCAGTGCCAGGCACACAATGAGAACTCTACAAATGCTGGTCATTTTCCTCCACACATTGCAGTGGCCGCTCCAGTCCCGGTACCACCCCCGCCAGGCCCACCTGGGCACCCGGAGCTCACCTGAAGCGTAGCCAATCATGAAGAGCAAGTAGACCAGCAGGAAGCGGAAAAGGTCTTTGAAGAGGATCTAAAGACCCCGGCGGGAATATGGAGGCAAAGATGAGACACGTGGTTTCTCACTTTCCCAACACCTCTTCCCAAATCTTCTCTCCAGCTCCACTCCGTCCCTCTCCGATGTCCAGGCCCTGCCCACTGCCCCCACAGCGCCCCACAGCCTCAAGGCCGCCAGCACTGTCTGTACATATATGGTGTGTGTGGCTTCCTCCGAGGACATGCAAGTCCAGAGGGAACCCCCCCACCCCATACCTTCTGGATCATGATGCTATAGGTCCCCGTCAGCTTCAGCCCACGGGTGAAGTAAAGGGCGTTCATCCAGCCCAGGACCAAGGCAAAGACCATGACGGCCAGGTAGGCCTCAATCCCCGCCAGGTAGAGGGCCGCCGAGACTATCACCAGCACAGAGTAGATGAAGCTACAGGGCAGCAGAGATCACAAGAGGGGCCAAAGGGGAGAGGGGAGAATGAGGCCCTGGAGGGGGAGGCATGCCCTCAAGCCCTCTAGGTAGTAGGACAGTCCAATGACACCCAGAAGAGAAACCATGTGGATTCACTGGGTTCCCCAGCATCCTGTTAACCAGAACGCTCAATTAATTGGCAACTGATACGTGTGTGATGGCCCTGAGGCCCTACCAGAACCCAAAGTGATGTCCTTTGGAATTGGTAGAGAAAGATTCAGTGGTGTTCAGTGGTGATTTTGTGGCTAAGTGAATTTTCATTGTTCTCTAACTCTAAGGAAAAGGGAAAAGAAGTAACACACACGTGACAAAACATCCTGTGCCCTAGGCAGACATCATTAATCAATCCCAGCACTCTTTCCCACTAAACACAGACACAGCCTCAAGATTCTTAACATGGGCACTCCTGGCAGACATTAGCGATTAATCACAAGCATAAGAGGTTAAATTATTTCTATCCATGGTGTATATGGTGATAACTCTTTAGCAACCAGAATCTTGCTTTAACCAGAAGACCCTTTTGCTTGACACTGGCCTTGTCCTGATCAGGCTGGGTGAATTCACTCCTAACAGAGTCAGCCCCCATCCAACCACCAAACCTGGATGATGTCCCTCCCAACCCCACCTTCCTCACCCAGAAGCTGCCACCCCAGGGACCTCTACTCACTAGAGTAGTTGGAAGGAGCCATCGACGAAGAGAGAATTCACTCCAGGGCATTTCTTCATGAACAAGTCTTTGATCTGGAGGAAGGGAGGGGACATGTGAGAGAGGTGGAGCCAACAGAAGTGCAGAGGGGAGGAGAATGGAGCTAAAAGAGGTGGAGGGAGAGGAGGGGGATGGGCAGGGTGGGCGGGGGGATGAGGGGGGAGGCCAAGCACTCACGTTGGTGAAAAAGAACAGGACCCCGGTGAAGAGCGTGATGATCTCGCCGGCCAGCCTCAGGTAGTCCACCGTGGTGAGGTATGGGTATGGCGGCTGGGGGGCAGGGAGCATGCAAGTCCTCCCCCAGCCCCACCAACATCTGGTCCCAGATCCATATGTTCCCCAATGCCCCGAACATCTACTTCCTGTGGCGCCTCCTCCCTCATCCTCTTCCCCCTAGGTGTGGGGTAGGCACCTCCCCATCCGTTTCTTTTTTTTTTTTTTTTCCGGCTGCACCACACAGCTTGTGGGATCTTAGTTCCCCCAACCAGGGATTTACTGAACCCAGGCCCTCAGCAGTGAGAGCACGGAGTCTTAACCACTGGACCGCCAGGGAATTCCCCCTATCCATCCCTAAGCCTTCTCCAGTCCCTCCCACGGGGGACCCCGCTGTGCCCCAGCTTCTGCCTGGCTCGCGGTCACTCACAGTGCCCTCCAGCGGCTGGTAGTAGGCGGTGAGGGTAAAGATGACCATGGCGCACAGATAGGAGGCCACGTTGATGTAGAAGGAAACGGCCCCGAATTTTCGCCACTTGTCCCGAAGTAGTTCATTGATGGGTTCCACGGCCAGCATCTCGTGGCGGTTCTGTGGAAGGCGGGGTGGTCAGGGGGCTAGACAGGCTGACTCCAGTACGCCTTCCCCCACCCTCTGCCCAGGGAGCACTTTTTCCTCCTAATTCATTCTTCAACGACACCCAAACTTCTGGGCTCAGCATTCGAGGCTCTGCCCAATTCTGCCCCAACTTACCTTTCCAGCCTGTTCTAGACTCAAAGAACCCAGAGCTAGAAAGATCCCTAAAGAATATCTATTCTTGTGGTCCCCAAACTCCAATCTGTGGATGGTGCCAAGCCGCTGGCAGCAAGATGACCTATGGAGCTTGTTAAAAATATAAATCCCTGGGTTTCAACCTCAGAAATTCTGATTCAGGAAGTGGGACTTGGAAATTTAGCCCAAGGATAATAAATACTTGACTCACCACAATTTTCCAATTCTGAACCCAGGACAGACATCAATAATTGAGTCCCACACAATAGTCCTCTATACAGTTCCCTGGGCAGACACTACCAATCAATCAGAGTTTGCAGCAGAGATGCTAAACTTCCCACCATCCCCAATCTAAATCAAGTTGGTCACTAATTTCAAAGATGAGGGAAGTGAGCTCTGGTAGGGGAAAGGCATCTGTCCAGGCTCACAGAGCCGGGGCTAGAAGGGAGACCTTCTGCACCCAGGCCCCAGCACTTTCTGCCCCATTTGTACAGCATCCTGTCCCTTTAACGACTTGAGTCTCTTTATCATCAAGGATTTGTGCAATTATGTAGTCACAAAGATGTCACTGCAGTGTTATTCCTGATAGTTAAGTGCAGAAACAAACCCAAATGACCAAGAATAGAGGAATGGTTAATTAGAATGTGGTACATTTCCATGCAGCAATGATATTGCAGAAGAATATTTAATGGTGCAGAACGATGTTCATAAAATATTCCTAAGTCAAAAAAAAGAACTTCTAAAAACTTCATATAACAAATGCTAATGATAATAGCTGACACCTAATGTTTACCCTGCGCCAGGCTGTTCATTTGGTCCCCCCAGCAACCCAATGGGAAATGCTCTATCTTTATCCACATGGTACAAAAGAGGAAGCTGCAACTCAGAGAGGTTGGGTCGTTTGTCCTGAGTCATACAGCACGTAAGTTACAGAGCCAGGATCCTGAACCAGTCCTGCTTGCCCCTGAAGCCCGACCCTTACAACCTCCCATTGCCCCCCAGTGCCAGATGCTGTTCTGGGCACTTAGTTGGCCTCTTCTTCTGCATCCAGTTCACAGACCCACCACTTTGGGCCCCTCCTTCACTGGGCCCCATCTCCTGCCCTGATGCCTACCTCGATCTTGCTGTTGTACACCAGGATCTCCAGCACAGAGGCCTCTTCCCCACACGTGTCCAGGGAGGAGAGGTCATAGAGTGAGGAATACACTGGCCCGTAGGCCCAGTCCTTGAACTTGCGGGACAGATGCCTGGTGTCCTCGTCTGTCACCTCCCGACGGATGATGTGCTGAAAGATCTGCATGGGAGGAGGGAGGGTCAGGGGGTCCTCTGGGGGGCGGGGAGCACTGCTGCTGGGCCACACACATTGGAGGGACCCTGGGAGCTGGGCCAGCCCATCAAATAGCACCTCCCCAGAGAGCAGGATGGAGGGAAGGGTAAAATATTTACTGAGCACCTGCTGTATGCTGGACCCTTGCCTCACATCATCTTGTTTAATCCCTACCCTTACCATCCTGGTTGACAGATGAGCGAACAGAGGTTCAGAGAAAAGAAGGATGCCCCCTGAGGCCACACAGCCCACTGAAGCCAGACTGAACCCAGGTCAGCCTTAACAACCTGAGTTGTCATGAGTGTCTTCTTTACGTAATTAAGACAGCAATTAATCAATCTTACTGATCAGTTAAATCTAGTAATAATTATCCTATTCGGTCCTTCTTATTGCTACTCCTACTATCTCTGGCTTACACACAGGGGAACTGGGGAACAGATCCGGGTGGGAGTCCCCCCAGGCCACAGAGCCCAATAGGCAAAGACAGGTTTTAAACCTAGGCCTTTTCTACCGCCTCAGGACTCTGGTATAATTGTGATTTTAGTAATTTTTTGCTATATTTTTAATAGAGGAATAATAACCCTTACCGATTATTGAGCACTTATTACCCATCCCAGGATCTTTATTAACAGCTTTAAGTGGATCACCTCATTGAGTTGTCAGAACACTATACCACAGGGTACTATTGTTATCCCCATTTTACAGATGAGGAAACTGAGGCACAGAGAGGTGAGATGCCTGAGGTGACATGCTGGGAAGTGGCAGAGCCTGGCCTTGGACCCAGGTACTCCTGACTCTAGAGAACCCCAGATTTGGTTCTCAATCAGGGCGATGGGTGCCCCCCACCAGGGGACAATTTGGCAATGTCTGGAGACATTTGGGGTTGTCACAATCGGTGGGGGGTACTACTGGCATCTAGTGGGTCGAGGCCAGGGATGCAGCTAAACATCCCACAATGACACAGAACAGCCCCACACCCCAGAACATCCAGACCCAAATGTCAGTAGTGCCCAAGCTGAGAAATCCTGCTCTAGGCCCTGTGCTGTGAGGCCAGAGAGGGAAGCAACTGGCACACAGCCACTCAGCAGGTTAGAGGCTGAGCCAGGACCCCTGCCATGGAGTAGAGGGGAGTACTGCAGGGCTGCAGCTCTGGGACTCAGTTCTCTGTCAGTGGCTTGCCCTGGCTGGTGGGAATGGGGCAGTGAGCATCCAGTGGGGTGGGAGGAGCAGAGAGGCTCTGGGATGAGGTTGAATAGCTTGGCTGGACAATAGGGAGCCATAGCAGGTTCTTGAGCTGGGACATCTGCACACTGGGGTTGGCAGGATGGGAGGTGGGTGGCATATTAATAATAATGCATGCCAGCAGCAGTCCCTCCCCTGTGTGTGTGTGTGTGTGTGTGTGTGTGTGTGAATGGAGGGGCAAGAATGGGTGTGTGCCCCCGGCCCTGCACTCACCCCGATCTTGCCTGTCTTGGCGGCCATCATGAGGGGCGAGAGGCCGTCGTTGTTGAGCACGGCCTCCAGGTTGCTGTCGGGGAAGAGGCGGGCACACTTGAGCAGCAGCAGGTCGTACATCTTGGTGACGAACTTGGTGTTCTCGCGAGTGTTGTCCGCGATGGCCACCAGCGCGTGAAGCACTGTGTTGCCACGGGAGTCCTGGCGCCGCATGTCTGCCTTCTTGTGCGGGTTCTCTGTCAGGTAGTTGACGATGTGGGGCTGGTTGGTGCAGGCCGCCAGCGACAGGGGCAGCTCGCCTGTGGGTGGGGGGGCGGTCAGTGACGGGGCCCCGGGGGTGGACACTCAGGGGCAGACGCCGTGACAATGGACGCAGTGCGCACGGTCAACGTGGACGAGCCCCGGCCGACTGCACGTGTCTGGAGGCGGTGTCCCCGGGTAGACGGAGGCAGCTATTTGGGGGGGGGGGCGGCGTGTGACTTGGAGGCCGTGAGGGATTCTTTAAGGGACTTTGTGCCTGAACCCCAAATAACATGTGCCTTTGAGCAGGGGTGAAATTTAAAATCTTTCATGGGTCCAACTGGGACCCATGGCAGTGATGGAATTTGGGCCCTGCAACGCGACCATCAGTCCCAGCTTAAGTCAGACTGGAGGGTGCGAGTGCTAAGGGGCGGGGACAGCCCATCACAGCCCTCGGATCCCATCACGATCCCCACTGTAGAGATGGGGAAGCTGAGGCTCGGGGCAGTGTGGTGATGCTCTACTCCTCAAAGACAAGACCTCAGTGACCAAGACCAGCAAGGCGGCCTGTGTACCGGGTGCTGTCTGGGCCCGTGGCCAGCGCAGCCCTGGCTGTTTGGGGAGGGGTCAGGGCTGCCAGCACCACCATAGACCCCCCGCCCCCAGCCTCTCCCCCGTGGGCCCCAGGCCCCACCGGGCCCCTCCTCACCAAAGTAGAAGTAGCCTCCCTCATCCTTGGGCTGGAAGAAGCGTCCCCGGGCCTGGGCGTGAACATCGGCACCTTGGGCCACCAGGAGCTCCACATAGTGTTTGCAGCGGCGCTCGATGGCGATGTGTAGGGCGGTCTGGCCTGGGATGGGGTGGGGGACAGTCACCGGGGGCAGAGACCCGACCAGTCGTGGGAGGCACTGGGGTGCAAAAGGGAGAAATCCACCCGAGGGCAGCAAATAGACCTTCAGACATTCCCGGATGTGGAGTCTCTGATGCCCGAGGTCCCAGATCTGCTGCATCATGCAAGCAGAATCTTAGGCTCAAGGGATATCCAACTTGGAGGGTCCCAAATGTGGGAACTTTTCAGACTCAAAAGAGGCTTTCATCCTAGAGGAAACAACGGGATCATGGTCTCATAGAATTTGGGATATAAAATTCACAGCCTTTGAATCTGCATATCCAGGAATCTGAAAGGTCAAGTTGGATTCAGAGATCTCAGAATTTAGACCCAGGGAGCTGGCACTGGTGACACCTGTGCCTTTCTGAGCTGTTGGCTCATAGAACTATTACAACAAAGCCTCAGAGTACCCAGAACCTGAGCATCTTGGGTCCAGATTTCCAAGTTCATGGCCCCTTTGGCTCATTGCATCTGAGAACCTTGGAACCTTTGATTCTGAAACTCAAAATATCAAAGTTGGAAGGGGTAGTTATTGTTCTTTCGTCTGTTCATTCATTCATTCAACAGTTGGTTCCTGGGGACGTGCTGGCACTTGGGGCCCAGACTGAAGCTCTCAGCTGGGGGGATGGTTGGACAAGTGAAGACGGTGCCCCCCACCCCCGCCCGGCCCAGGGCCTCACCTCGGTAGTAGATGTCCCGGAAGGGCGAGTTGATGAACTCGCGCATGTTGCCCGTGCGCTCAGCGATGTCCAGAAGCACAGGGATTGTGTCGTTGCGGCCGTTGCTCAGATTCAGCAGGGCTTTGGGCAGGCAGGTCTTCCCTGTGGATGGCTCTGTGAGGAGAAACGTGCAGGAGAGGGGCGCTCGGCCCGTGGCCCAAACTGCTGGGCAGCTGGGGACAGGGCACTGGGCAGGGAGCAAGACGTCCTGGCCGTGTCGGTCCTCCTCTCCGAGCCTGTTCCCTATCTGCTCCCCACGGTACTGAGAAGGTCAAATAAACTCAGAGGAGCAGAAGTTTTTTAAAACGTGGGAAGCTGCAGCCTGTAGAGAGGTTGGTGTTTACCAAAGCATATTTGGAGAGAATTTTTAAAAATCAAATAAAAAGGGGGAATGCTGGGTTAAACAAAGCCAACCGTATTTCTTCACTACAGGACTTCTCAGAACCTTTAATCTGTTAATGAGGACTGTGAACCTCTAAAAGCAGACCCAGGAGGCAGTCTTTGCCTGCCTATTTGCACATAGATCCTTTTCCCATGAAGCGATTACACTAGTGCCCATAGAGGGGAGCAGAAGGGAGTGCGGCGTTCCCCAAAGTGGAGGCCGTGAGCCATAGAGAACGTGAAATTACCTTAGAGGATTTTGGGGCTTCTGCAGATGCAGCAATAAATAACAGTAAAAACCCGAGTGTGCAAGGTTTCATCTGCTTGTCAAACCCCTCCTGTGAAGTCGGTCTTCATTTTGTCCTAATGGGTCCTTAACACCTCCCACTAACGCTTACTGTCCCTTTGCAATTTTCTTTCCCTTGTATTAATTTTTATGGTGACGTGAGTTGATTTATATCTTTAAAAGAGCAAGTCAATGAAAAGAGAACTCCCCTGTGAATCAGGCAGGGGGCAAAACGGCCAGATGCAGGACGGGGATCAGGAAAGGGATGAGGACGGGGAGAGGCAGGTGTGGGCTGAGGGGCCCGCTCTGGAGCCAGGTCTCTGGGGGCTCGAATTGGGCTTTGCTCCTGATTTCTGTGTGACCTTTTCTGCTTCAGTTTCTTGTCTAGCTAAATTGAGGTTACAAAGGGAAATTGTGGGACTTCCCTGGTGGCGCAGAGGTTAAGAATCTGCTTGCCAATGCAGGAGACATGGGTTCGATCTTTGGTCCAGGAAGATCCCACATGCCACGGAGCAACTAAGCCCATGCGCCACAACTACTGAGCCTGCACTCTAGAGCAGGCAAGCCACAACTGTTGAGCCCGCGAGCCACAACTACTGAAGCCCACGCGCCTAGAGCCCACACTCCGCAACAAGCAAAGCCACCGCAATGAGAAGCCCGCACACCGCAACGAAGAATAGCCCCTGCTCGCCGCAACTAGAGAAAGCCCGCGCACAGCAACAAAGACCCAACGCAGCCATAAATAAATAAATGTATATATATATATAAAAGGGAAATCGTGAGCTAATAGGTATTTGTTGATGAGCCCAGAGCCAGGCAGATAGCAGTCTTCAATAAGTAATACTGCTGCAGTTATTACTCCACGAGAAATGCTTTAGAGCCTCTCCCTAGGTGCTGGGAAGTGGGGAAAACGCAGAGACCTGAATTTCTGTCCCACCGCTCCTAGGAGTGAGGTTGCTCGGACAAGCCTCGTTCTGGCTACTTTTCGCTACACCCCTGGGGCCCAGCCCAGAGTCAACACCAGGTAACTATATACTGAATGATAACGGACTCCAGTTCCCCATCTGCATAAGGGGGAGGGGACCCCAAATGCTGGCCGAGGCCCCTGGGGATTCTGTCCAGACACACCCACACTCAATTAGTCCGTTTTCTAATTGTCAGGCAACTCATGATTCTCCACGCTGACCTCGTCATCTTTCCTTCCCCAAACCCCAACCCAGTCTACATGTGTCCCCTTCGTAGATGATGGTGTCCCCAGCCAGCCAAAACTTTTGTGTCACTCTTATCTTTGTCCTCCCTTCTCCCCACATCCACCCCCCTACCCCAGCAAGTCCCACAAATTTTACCTATTTCTCCAACCCCTCCACCACGCTCCATCTCCACTGCCGCCAACCTGGCCCAGCCACCATTTCTCTCACATTCCTGGTTTCCACCAGCCTCTCTGGACGTCCTTTAATCCACTTTCCACATAGCGACTGAGTCCAGCTCTGGTCATGGTTAGCCACAGGGCCTTTGCACATGCTGTTCTTTCACCTCCTCTCTAATCCTTCCTCCACCTCTTTTTACCTGGCTAACTGCAATTCATTCAGACTCAGCTCGTGTCACCTCCTCCCGGAAGTTCTCCCAGATTTTCCTGATTAGGTCAAATTGTCCAATACAGCCTCTTGTGGACACACATTACAGTTTGTAATTGTGTATTTATTTCTGTGATTGCTTGATCAAGTTGGTCTCACCCTCAAGACTGAGAGCAACGTGAGGACAGGGTCATATCTGCTTCACTCACCACTTTTGCCCCACACCAGCACAGAGCCTGACACTTGATAGGTGCCCAATAACCACTTGTTGAATTAATACACATTCAGCGAAGGGGCAAGGTGGGCACTGCAGGGAATTCCAAACCACAGGAACTCAAGTGGTTTGTGTGGGATGTGGAACTAGACCCTGGATTTGGACTTCCACACCCCCAGGCCCAGGCTGTAGCAGGGTCCGGGGCTGACAGCCTGGGTCCTGGTATAAGACACCAAGAACGGCGGCTACCCAGAAATGGGGAGGGGTTGCAGTTATGGACTCCACCAGCAGGTGGCGAAGTGGCTCTGCCCACGGTGGGGATGAGGGGAGGCTGGAGCCAAGGGCCCTAAGTTAACTGCCAAGTTCGAGGTTATGTGTGGGCGGAGGGGAGGGCCGGTCACTGACTCCCCTAAGAATCAATGAGCTCACGAGCCTCTGGCTAGAAAAACCCACAGGGGCAAATCCAGGTTTTGTGGAGCCTGAGACTTACACAATTTGGGGATCCTGTTAATGAAAGCGAACACACAATTACAAGTTCCAGATTAGGTCCAGGGCTACAAGGGGCCAGAGCAAGCAAGGGGCCTGAAGCCTAATTAATGGGCCTCACGGTAAAGCCCCTTCTACAGATGCATTATTCTGTACAATTTCAGGGCCCTCTCCCAGCCTAACTTAGGGTCCCCCACCCACCCTCATGCAGACACACTGGCCTGGGGGTTCCCAGCCTAGGCTTAGAGCCCCCTTTCAGCTCAGTCCTGAACTCAGGAGAAGCCAGAAGCCTTGGCAAGCCCAGCCTGGCGCTGCTCTGTCCACCGAAGCACAGGCACCATGATCCCCATCTCACAGGGGTTCACTCCGCCTCAAAGCTCCCCACTTTTGCCAGGTGAACTTGGGGGGCCAGGTGGGGCCATTTGGCCGGGGCTTAAACGTGGGTTATCTCCAAATGAGATTCACACCATCACAGAGACCCTCTCCGCGACTCTAAGCTCGTGCCCCAAACGAGGCCACACCACCTGGCTGGGCACCATGAATGAATATTTTTTATAAGTCCGGTAATTCTCTTCTGATGGACACAATGATACAGCATCGTATCGTTTTGGTGTTCAAAGAATCTGGCTGATAAAGGTATATGTGAAAAATATACTGCAGACCCGGTCAGCCTACTTTCTCACTTAATTTACTTGAAGTACCTAAAGTCTCCAAAAATGGCCCCTGATCTCCCTGAAGCTTCGTCAGCCCCGAGCTGTTACCATGGCTGGCCCACCCGAGACAGGCCCTCCTTCCTAGCAGGTGCCACGATTCTCGACATTTTATATGGATTTGTGGGGTCACTAGGCCAGTTAATTACAGCTCACCTGGCACCCGGCACATAGCAGGTGGCTGACTTGGATGGAGAGGCTCACAGGCCACCTTCCCCGATTTGCAGGGAAGCCCTGGGGTAGCGGAGGGAGCTAGTGCCCCGAGGTGGGTGTTCTGAGCCTGGACGAGGCTGGAGAGTGAGCTGTCTGGGCTGAGTAAGTCCCAGGGCAATGGTGACTGGGCTCCAGCCTATAGCGGGGAGCCGGAAAGCTGGGCGGGGAGGGGGGCAGAGCCTCAAAGCAGAAGCAGGAATGCCCTGCTCCCGCCTCCAGAGCTCCCCTCAGGGGGGGCAGGAGCTCCTGGGACCCCAGCTGCCTTGTGCTTGGCACTATGGAATTCTCTGTCCTCAAAGGCCAGGACTATGCTATTATTATTCCCCAGGGTACAGATGAGGAAACTGAGACCCAGAGAGGCCACATGTCCCTTAAGTGGTAATGGTGGGATTTGAATCCAGGTGGGTAGACTCTGCTCACCTATGACACTAATCTTTTCATAAATGAAGGCTGAATGAATGAACAAAGAAAGGCAGCAAAGGCACAGAGAGGTTAAGTAATATGGTAAAGGACACACAGGACCAGACTCTCTGTCCAGTGCTCTTCCTGGCTAGTGCAGCCCACTAACACAAGGGAAAATGCTGAGGGGAAAGGGGGCCCCCAATGCCAGGCCTCCCCCAACCCCCAGCTGGCCCACCTGCTATTCCTGGGTGGCTTACCCCGGAACTCCTCGTCAGTCAGCCGCTTCTTGTGGGTCAGCAAGAAGGGGAGCAGCCCATCCAGGTCAGCGGTGGAGCCCCGAGACACGATGTCAAAGAGGATAGGCCGGTTGAAGACTTTGAGTATGGGAGGCGGCTGGGGTGTGGGAGCTTTGGGGCTCTGTGGCTGCTTCCTGAAGGGGGAGGAAGCCGGGTGATAGGAGGGCTCATCCTCTGCCCACCCCACAGTCTCTAGCCTTAGGGGCCCAGGGATTGTGGGGTGGGGGCAGCTGGAGCCCTAGGGAGGGACCAGACTGAGAGGAGAAAGACATCTGGAGACACAAAGGAATGTTTTATCCCAATAGACTCTACCTGGTACCTACTGTGTGTTGGTTGGAGACAGAAAGAAACACACAGCCCATCCATCCACCCACCCACCCATCCACCCACCCATCCATTCACCCACCCACCCATCCATTCATCTATCCATCCATCTACCTATCCATCCATCCATCCATCCATCCACCCATCCATTCACCCATCAATCCACCCATCCATCCATCCATCCACGCACACACCCACCCACCCATCCATTCATCTATCCATCCATCTACCTATCCATCCATCCATCCATCCATCCACCCACCCATTCACCCATCAATCCACCCATCCATCCATCTACCTATCCATCCATCCATCCATCCACGCACACACCCACCCACCCACCCATCCAGTCTTCCATCCATCCATCCACCCATCCACACACCCACCCATCCACCCTCCCTCCATCCATCCATTTGTCATTTACTAAGTACTTAAGAATCCAGAGACTGGAAGAGACAAAGATAGTAAGAAAATAAAGGAGGAACACCAGACTAAAAGATAAAGCAACTCTATCTTTTATTCAATCATTCACTCCTTGATTTATTCATTCAACAAACATTTGAGACAAATGAGGCCATGCACATAGGTGCTTAGTCCAGGCCCCACCAAAGTAAACACCCAATAAATGTTAGCTGATATTCCTGTTATTATTTAGTGCCTACTGTGTGTCCAGAGTCTGTATGTGTGGGAGAAATGCCGAGCTACAGAGGCAGGTGGAGATAGAACAAGATGGAGAGGGCTGGGGGAGAGGAAGCGATGGAGAAAGAAAAAAGGGAAAAAACACACATTCATTCAGTCATTCGATAAACATTCATTGGGCACCTACTGTGTGCTAGGTTTTGAGAGACAAAGAGCTGGAGCAGCAGTGGCCCAGGGGCACCATGAGGGCAGGGATGGCCTGCGTCATGTCCTCACGCACCCAGTGCCCGGGACGTACGAGGGCGAAGGACAATCTGTGAAATGAAGACAGGATGGAGAAGAGAAAGAGGCGGAGGTGGGGAGGGAGAAGAGGGGCTGTAGGGGAGCAGAGAGTGAACCACAACAGAGGTGGCGGGGCCAGAGGGGGAAGGGACACTGAGGCAGGGGCTTCAGGGCAGAGAAAGCCAGCGGCTCACCAGGGGGAGTGGACAGCCGCTCTCCCTCCTTCCTCTGCCCGGGCCCCAGATTTTACACCCCAGGGCAGTGCCTCCAGTGATGGGGGGCCAGGGAAGGGGGAAGAGGTGCTTCCTGACGACGGGGGCACACAGGCTAGGGCAGCCCCCATTTTATCTGCTCCTGAACTGTGACCTTTGAGCCAAAAAATGAAATGAAATAACACCCTCGCCCCCAGTCCTCACCGAGGCAGCCTTCGGGGTCTCTGAAGACCTCAGCCGCTTAGCCACCTCCCAACTCCTCTGCAGCACTCCCAAAGCTGTTAGCCCTGGCTGTCTGGGGTAATGGTGGGGATGAGGTCTTGAAGGAGGGGATCTGAGGGAGGGGAAAGGGAGACAGGGAGCCCACCAACTTCCAATGGGACCTTGGAGGGATGGGACACCAGGGCACTTTGCTGCCCTGGGCCTGTTTCCACCTCTGAGTGGAGGTGATGCAATTTGTCCAGTACAGCATGTGGACTGCGAGGCCCCATTTCTTGGATACGTTGAGCCTCTGTAGCCTTGGGCCCCTGTACACGCACTTCCCTCCACCTGGAATACCTTCCTCCCACCACCCCCCCGCTGTGTGGCTGCCCTTTTTCACCCCTTAGCGTTGGGCGTAAATGTCGGCTGCTCCAGGAAGCCCTCCTGGACTACCTTTCCTGTAACAGCTCCCTCTCCCACCTCAGCACCTCACCCAAAGTGAGTTGTCTAATCACTTGCTTATTACCTGTTTTGCCCTCCAAACTGAAGGTACCAGTGACAGCTACTCAGTGTCTGAGCTGAGTAGGGGTAACATCTGGTCTGACTCACCCCTGGAGCCCCAGGGCCAACCGCCCTACCTGATGTGGTGGGTGCTCCAGAAACAGTCACCGAACAAATCGGTGGCTCAGTGAATAAATAAAGGAAACAAAGCAAGGGCTGAGGAGGTGAGTGGGCTTCATCCAAGGGCATAAATGAGTCTGTGATCAGCAAGGGGGAACAGAGGAGGACCAGGTGACAACAGGACATCTGCAGACTTCAAGACTGTCCTCCAGACACACACAGAGGCCTGAGAGAGGTTTTCATGGGTGGATGGCTGGGCAGAGAGATAGCAGATGAACAGATGGGTCGATAGACATTTGAATGAGTGATGATGGACAGATGAACGGGACAAGTGGATGGGCAGATGGGAAGATGGGTAGCTAACGACAGAGAAAGAGAAAGAGAACAAAAGAAAGACATGGAAATGAAATGAATGAATGAATTATGAATAGTTTGATAGCTGACTGGCTGGATGAACATAAACAGTGAGTAGATGGGAGAATGGATGGATTTTGGGTAAGTATATGGTGGATAAATGGAAGGTTTGTTGTATGAGTGGATGATTGGCCAGATAGATGACAGATGGATAGATGGGTAGATAGATACTTGAATGAGTAGATGATGGATGGATGGACGGACTGGACAAGTGGATGGCTAGGTGGAAAGATAGGTAGCTGGATGAATGAATGAGTAGATAATGGATGGATACACAGATGGATGGATATACAGATGGATGGATAAGCGGACAGACAGATGAATGGATAGACAAGTATACAGAAAGGTGGACAGATAGGTGGATGGATGGATGAGTGAATAGGTAGACAAATGAATGAATGGATAGAAGGATGGATGGATGGGTGAATGGATGGATGGACGGATGGATGGATGGATTCAATACAGAGGAGACCCTCGGCCAGGCAGCCAGCAGTACTCACTCTATGACCTTCCTCCTCCACCGCTTGTTGTCACTGGGGTGCTGACGATAGGTGCCATAGTCAAAGAGCGAGTCCATGGGCGCCTTCTTGGGCCCAGGCACCACCGAGGACTCATACAAGGTGGACTCCAGCAGGTCGATGGGGTTGGGCACCCCCTTGCGGAAGGCGCCCTGGAACTTCATGCGCAGGTTTGGTCGCCCATCGCCTGGGCCGGCGGGGCGACCACTATCAGCCGGAGAGGGTGACGGGGAGCCGTCCTCCCCCTCGAACAGGTTGGCCAGCGAAGAGAGGGGGAAGGCCTCCCCGCCGGGGATGCCACTCTCACCCCCGGGGGGCTCGGCTCCCTCCCCAGGCCCCGCGCGGGGGCCTTCGCTGGCATCCGCCATGCTGCCCCCGGACCTGTCTGCACTGCTCGGCCTGCAAGGGAACAGGAGGGGGTCAGGCCGGCTCCAGGAAGCCCCCTCCCACGTGGGCAAACAACACTGCTACCAGCTTCTTCAAAGCCACCGTTGTAATGACAGGGGTTCAGGGTGGCCACTCCCAGATGTGGTTGGCCGCCAGCCCCCCGCAGGAGCTGCAACAGAGCCTCTTTCAGGGACCTGGAAACATGAGTCTGCCTCGGGTCCAGCTACCCTGGACGTTAGCTGGAGGAGAAAGGGCGTCAGAGTCACACTGGGTCCCCAGATCTGGAGCCCGGGGCTTACTCCTGGCCAACCAAGCCAGCTTCGGGGCCCCCAGAGCAGGGTTCAAGTTCCAAGCTCCACATTTAGCAACCATGTGATGCGAAAGTGGATGGTTCACAGCCTCGGTTTCCTCACCTGTGAAATGGGGATGCTGAAGCAGAGAGCACGTGTTCCAGTGGCCAGTGCCGTGCCTGCCACACTGTAAGCACCTACTAAAACATAACCATCAAATCTATGCTTCAGGGACACTAGGTGCTCAGAAATACTCATGAACCCACTGTGGGAGTCAGTAGCCCTCAATTTCCCAGTACCATCATTATGACCCCATTTCACAGAACAGGAAACCAAGGTTCCGAGAATTTAGTTAACTTCCCACAGTGCTCAAACGCTGCTCCCCAGTGCCAAGCGCTGACCCCTTCCCTCCCCTCTTTGCCTGGTTAACTCCTGCCCACCTGCAATCCCAGCTCATGTCCATTCCTCTGGGAAGCCCTCCCTGACCATTTGTTCATGAGATTAGTTAATTCCTGAGCTGTAAGCACCAGAAGATAGGGGATGCATCTGTCTCATTCACTGCTGTGTCCCTGACACCTAGAAGGGTGCCACATGGACACACGACCTGATGACAAAGGTATTATTTGTTCCCATTTGTCAGATGAGGAAAATGCAGCTTTAAGAGGGGAAGTCACACAGCTTGTAAGGAGAAGAGTTGGACTTGAACCCAGCTCTCTCTGGCTCCCAGGCCCAACTTTTAGCCAGGAGAAGGGCAAGGGAGGGGCAAGGCCCTGCTGGCTGTCAGCCCCCTGCCCTCTGCAGCACGCCACTGGGAGGGCTGGACACCAAGGGCGAGTTTCCTGGAACTCCTACCATCCCACCTGGGCTGCAGGAAAATGTCTGGAAAGCCCTCTTTTCTATAGCTCTCCCTCCCCACACATTAGCAGAAAAACAAAGATTGGTTCCCACCTTGTTTGTTTTGTGGCTGCCAGGAGGGAAGGCTAGGGCACTGCAAGAGGCCTCTCTAGGCAGGTGCAGCAGGGCACACAGAGGGTCAGAGCCCCTGCCGGGGACAGACCCCCTTCTAGGCACCAGAGGGTAGGGAAAGCCTAGATTTTAGAGTCTTCCAGGCCTGGGTTCTAACCCCAGCTCTGCTATTTATGTGCAGCATGACCTTGAGAAAGTGACTTTAGCTACCTGAGCCTCAGTTTCCTCACTTGTAAAATGGGTACAATAGTAGTAGCTTTTTTCATACGTTTGCAGGAAGAAGTAAATGAGATCAGGCACGTCCAGTGTCAACCCTGGGATTAAACTGGGGGCTCTCAATGATTATAATCAAAGAAGTAAGGGTTAGGAGCACAGTTGTTGAAATCAGATATACCCGGTTCCCATCTTGGCCCTGGTTAATTAGCAGCTGTGTGATCCTGGACAAATCACTTCCTCTCTCTGGGCCTCAGCTTCCCCACCTGTAAAACCAGGGTAACCACACCTCCTCCTAAAGCTCTTGGGAAATGCCAGTGCCCTCAGGAGTTTGAAGCACCCACTTGATGCCAGCACTTAGTACGACTTCAGGAGACATTAGTTCCTGTTCACCTGCCAGGTGGGAAAGGGAGACCCCTAGTGGCTGCCACACGAGTCTGGGCTTAGTGATGCAGGAATGGGGGTATGTGGAGGCAGGGAGGGTGTCCACTGGGGTGCAGGCATTGAGGGGGAAGATTAGACTTCCCCCGGCACAGTCCTGTTCACCTCAGTGGGGACCCAGGGTCAGGGGAAGAGGAGGCATTGGGCACGTGCTTCTGCTGTCAACACCCTCCTTACTACTGCACCCCGTCCCAGGGCCCCACGGGGGCAGGACAGCCCCCGCCATAGGGGGGGCCAGAGGAGGCAGCCGCTCAAACCCCCGCCACGCCTGCACCCCCTGCCCTAAGAAATCTCAACTCAGATGGCATCCAGGGTTTCTGGGGACTCCACAACAGGGGGTCTGGAGTCAGCCAGCCCCAGGTTCAAATCCCCCCTCAGTCACTCACACACTGCTCGTAGCCTTGACAAGACACACAGAGATCAATATGAGCATATTAATTATGGTGAAGTAGTAATTTTGAACTAAACTCCCATCATCATCGTGATCATGTGGCTCTGAAGAGCCCAAGTGCTTCATACACGCACTCTCATCCGGTCCTCACTGCAAACTTAGACCAGCAGTTCTCAGTCGGGGGCCCTTCTGCTCCCCAGGGACACTCGGCAACGTCTGAAGACATGTTTGGTTGTCACACTGCGCAGAGGAGAGAGGGCTACTGGCATCTAGTGGGTCAAGGCCAGGGATAGTGCCAGACATCCTACAATGCACAGGACAGTCCCCACCACAAGGAACGACCCAGCCCAAAAAGTCAATAGTGCTGAGGTTGAGAAATCCTGCCCTGGAGGTAGGTACTGCTATAATTCCCCTTTCACAGATAAGGAAACTGGGGCTCAGAGAGGTTAAGTGACTTGCCTGAGGCCACCCAGCAGGTTAGCAACGGAACCAGGATTCAAATCCTGGCAGTTGGCTGCGGAGCCTGGGCTACCCTAACCCCTCAGTTGAAGGCATGGCCTGGGAGCCAGGCGCCACACCAGACCCTTAGAATATCTTGTTCAAGGTGCACAACAGCCCTGGGAGGTAAGGGTTATTACTAACAGCTCATGCTAATCTCTCTGAGCCTTGGTTTCCCTACCTATAAAATGAGGGTTGCAAAACAGCTTCTATCCCCTAGGGCTGCTGTAATGGGCAAGTCAGGTGTCTCTTGGGCACCTAATAAGCACTTGACAAATACTTTAATCATCATCATCATTATGATACGGTCCCAGTTTACCTGTCCTCCTCGCCACCCAACCTGCCGGGCACACACAGGTGGTAGTACTACAGCCTGGCATTCATGGCCCAGGCTAACATTCACCAAGCCCTCCCAGCCTCTCCCTTGGTTAATCGGCCAGAGCCTGGTGAGCAAAGCTGGGCTACTGCTCCCATTTTACAGCTGAGGAAACTGACTCTGAGTTGCCACACAGAGAGTGAATGGCCTTGACGAAGGCCTCTGGACTCCGAACCTTGGACTCCTTCCACACCACACAACCCAAGTGTGTACAGACACCACCGTGCACATCCACACACATATACACGTGTACACGCACATGCGTGCACACACACAAACACACACACACAGCCTGCTCTGTGGCCATCCCCTCCCCAAACACTGCCCTGTTCTCTGTGGTTGGGGATAGAGTTCACTCCCGGTTCTAATTTGCCCTGTAGGCTGTTATTACACATTCCAAACCCATGCCAGATTTAGAGGGAAGGAGGGGTACAGGGCAGGAGAGAGGCTGAGTCCTCCTTCATCTCCTCTGTGTGTAAATATCGTGTCGGTTTCTTCCTGTCTCTCCCCATGTGATCAGGCACACGCGGGCGTGCCTGCTGTGAGCCCCTGGGAATGCCTCTGCAGCGGGTAGCACCCAGCTGGCACCAGGAGCATGTCTGGGGCTCAGCGAAGGACATTTACGCAGAGCGTGGACATCCCCACACACTGTGTGACCGCTGTGTTCATTTAACGCAGCAGATTTCAAATGTTTTTGTTTTCAGCATCAAGGAGCAGGACTGGAAACCATTCACCTATGTATTTACTCAACAAATGTGTATTGAGCACCTATTGTGTGCCAGGTCTTGGGGACACAGACGTGAGCAAGACAAAGAACTCCTGCCCTGCTGGGGCTGACCTGGTGGGAAAACAGAAGAAACAGCTAGACAAAGCAAGAAGCTGAGGCATGTCTGGTGGTAAGAGCTGGTTAGACCAGAAGGGCTCGGGAGTGGCCGAGTTCAGGGGTGCAGGGGTCCCGGGTGGGGTGAGGAGATACAGTGCTGAGCCAGGGTCCCCAAGCCGTCCTCTCTGCCTGGGTCAGACTCCAGGCTCTCCAGAAACATGGCTGAAGGTCATGCATTCTGCTCTGATGGCCCTGCGGACTCAGTCAGAGCAGCCAAACCCACAATCCCTCCCCCCTAAGGAGGGGGCACCTGGTAGGAGCTAAGGGGGCATGGAAAGAACTTGCATTTTGATGTCAGACAGATCAGGGGGTTGGCTCCCAGACTCACCGCTCATCAGCTGGATGAGCTTGAGAGAGTTACTTAGCCTCTCCGAGGCTCGCTTGCCTCACCTTTCCTTGAGGAACTTAACTGGGTCATCGTGAGGATTATATGAATTGAGTCAAGCACCTGGCACAGAGTAAGCCCTCGGTAAACAGTAAACCGCAAGACTACGTGAATGGCAGGTGCCTTCTGAGAATCCCGGATTCGGCAGGGGTGGGGTGGAAGTCTCTTGCTCCATCCCCCTGTCCCCACGCAGAGGGTAGAAGAAGGGACCCATCCTCACCGTTACCCCGTGGCTTTGCCTGATCTCATGGAAACCCTGGCACGTAATGTCAAATCCCATCCTCCTGATTCCGTGACCAAGGAAAGCTGCTTAAATCTGGGGGCAAGTTTAGGCATGCAGGGGCTGCTCCACCCCAGGGGGAGGAATTCCAGGGAGCTGGGATCAGTGCACTCCATCTGCTGAGTGCCACCTGCTTGCAGGGCAAACAGGAGTGGAAGCTCAGGGAATTCACAGTCTAGGCAGGAAGGCAGATGGCTTTCCCCCTCCAGGCCTTTGCCTGGGCTGTCCCCTCTGCCTGGGATGCACTTCCTCCACTAACCCTTTCTTTGAGTGTCATCTCAACCAGCACTTCCTCTGAAAAGCCCTCCTGGCCGCCCCCAGTCTAAACTGGCTCCCTTGTGTTCACTCTTAGAGCAAATTGTGCCCCTCTTTATAGCGCTTCTCATGATTAGACTTTGACCTTTACTTATATCATTCTTTTACTCATCTTCTCCCTTCTCCTCTAGAATTTTGAGTTCCATGAAGGCGGGACTATTTTGTGTCTGCTGTCTCCCCAGCATTCAGCATCGTGCCGAGGCATCAGTAAATTCTTACACTGCAAGGCAAGGTCCTCTGAAGTTCTGGAAGGAGGAAGGCGGGAGGAAGCAGCACTAAACTTGACAGGCACAGGGAGAGGCTGCAAGGAGGAGGGCTTGACAAATGGAATGGGATACAAGAGCAGAGGAGACAGCAAGGTCAAGGGTACGGAGCTGGGAAAGAGCAGGGGGCACTGAGGAACGGTGCAGCCTGAGGCGTCAGAGAAGAAAGGTAGGAAGGAAGAAAAGATGGGTGAGTGGGTGGGCGGATGGGGAGGTGGGGAGGAGGATGAGGATGGGTCCCAAGGTTTGCTGGTGCCGAGAGAAAACACCCGCTCTGTCCAACCCCCCACCTTCGAGGTGAGGAAACTGAGGCTCAGAGAGGTGGAGTCACTCTTACAGGGTTGCCCAGCTCCTTAGAGGCAGAAGCGGGTCTAGGATCCATGTGGCTCCAAGACCTATGCCTTCCGTGGATACTTTACAAGGACCAGGAGACTTGAGAAGAAAAGGGTGGAAGATGGGGGTGGAAGAAGAGTGGTTCAGGGTGAGTGGTGGGGACCAGGGGCCCCAGAGGCAAACTGCCCACTCACCAGTTGTGTGACCCTGGGCAAGTCACTGGCCTTTCTGTGCCTCTGTTTCCTCACCTGTAAATGGTGATGATCATAGCACCTATCTCCGGATTGTTGAGAGGGTTAAATGAGATAGCACCCAGCAGAGAGCACACACCCACTAAACGATGGCTGCTGTCAGCATCATCAGTATCATTGCATCATCATTATTAGAAGATGGATGAACAGACAGACCGAGGACCAAGGAAGGTATGATAGCCAGGGAGGGCGGAGTGGCAGGGCCCAGAGCCTGGGACTCTGGCAGCCACCTCAGAGCAGCTGCCACTGGGAGCTCAGCCCCTTGGCCAGGCAAAACCCACTGCCTGCCAGGCTGCCCGAGGCTCCCTAGGCCCTGGCAGGCAGCAGCAACAGGGGGCATCACGCCATGCCGGGCACCTTCCCCAGACAGCCTGTATTTACCTAGCAGGTCTCGGCCCAGCCCGCTTCCTGTTTGCTGCACAGTGGCTGCCTGACCAGGGCTGACAGAGCCCCAGTGTCCTGTCGGGTCCCCCCACCCAGGAGGGAGCACAGGCGGGGCAGGGCTGGGGTGACTCACTGGGCCCCACAGAGGGCAAAGCCAATGTGACCACGGCAGTTACTTGGTCATTCTGCAAGTCCTTGGCCGGAGGGATTCCAACAGTGCACACAAATACCCCTCTGAGCTCTCACGGGCACGCATTTGCTTCCAAGGTCCCCGGCCCCAGGGTGGGAGCCACCAGGAGGCAGTGTGGCTAAATGGTTTAAGAGCACACGCTGAACAGCACAGAAGGCCACATGTGATAGGATCCCATTTACATGAAATGTCCAGAATAGGCACATCCATAGAAACAGAAAGCAGATGAGTGGTTGCCAGGGGCTGGGGGGAGTCGGGGGGGGACAGTGACAGCTAATGGGTACGGGGTTCATTTTGGGGGTGATGAAAAGGCACTGAAACTAAACAGTGGTGATGTCTGCATAACTCTGAACACTCTACAAAGCCACTAAATTGTACAAGTTGAAAGGGTGAGTTGCATGTGAATTACATCTCAATAACACTTCCCAGCTTGGTGACCTCAGACAAGTCACTTCCCCTCCCGAAGCTTCAGTTTCCTCGGTGCAACAAGGGAACGTCGTGAGGTTAGACGCTCATAAAGGGTCCAGCACAGGGGCTGGCGCATAGCAGGGGCTCAAGGACATGAAGTCCCTGTCCCAGGAGGCTCCGGCTCCTTCTTCCCTTGCCTCGCCCCCTTCCATCAGAGCACAGCCCTGGATTCCACCCTCTAACTCAGCCCTGCTCAGAGCATGATGCTACCCAGATCCAGCTAGGAAGACGGAGGCCCCTTCTCCCTAGCCCAGCCCCTCTCCTGGAGGACAGTCACAGCCACAGAGAGCCCCCCCAGAGAGGATTCTGTGGCCTCAGAAACTACCCAACCTATATCCTCTTCCCCACCTGCCGCTTCCTGGCAGGGCGACCGGGAGCAAGTCATCTCTCTCTGGGCCTCAGTTTCCTCATCTGTACAATGGGGTAAACAATTACTGCCACCTGGGAGGGGTGAACCCATATTTGCTTTATAGTTATTGGTTGGACTCTACATTCATGCTTTGAATTAAAAAATAAAATGATAGCTCTTACACCAAAAGGCTGTTGTGAGGATTGAATGATAATGGAAGATAATTGATTGAGTTGATAATTCAAAAGTTTAAGACAGCGCCTGGTACATAGTAAATGTTAACAAAAGGCAGCTGCCTTTTCATTGTTAATATTCCCTCAATTTACAGCTGGGGAGACGTGACCCAGGACTTGTGACTCTACGCAAAGACCTGGTCTTCTGAAAGGGTTTTCTCCCCTCCTCGTTTCCATCTCTCTTCCATCATGGCCCCACTTCCTAGCTGGGAGACTGAGGTCCAGAGGAGACAGGATACCCACTCACCCATACCTACACACACCCCTCCACCTCATACCCACATGCAAAAGTCCCGAGGTGACCAAGTCAGAGAAGAGAGCAGACACCCGTGGAATGAATGGGTCGGGCAGGAGCCGGGAGGGGAGCCCCAGGCAGCAGAAAACCAGTTTGAGATCCTCTCTCTGCCCCAGCCGGCCTCACCACCAGCCTATGCCAACAGTAGGCTGTGTCTCTGGCTAACTGCTTGGAATTATGGCTGAGAGTAAGGCCTGAAATCCCACATTAGCAGTGCCTACCCTCCCATTGGTCCATGTCACACAGCATCTTCTATCTCTTTTAATCCAAAAAATAACTCTAGAAGTTAGATATCATCGTCTCCATTGTCAGATGAATAAACCACGTCTGGGGAGAATGGAGGGGAGGGGCTGACATTTATCCAACACCCATCATGTGTTGAGCACTCTCGCGTTTACTTCTCATCCCCATTTCACAGGTGAGCAAACTGAGGCTCGGCGAGACCAAGAGACCCAGCCGAGGTCACAACTCAACAGGAAGGGAATGTGGCTAGGATTCCAACCATCTGCTTTTAAGCCCATTTGAGTTCATCCCTTCAGGGTCTATGAAGCCCTCTCCCTGGGGTCATCCTTCTAAATGCCACGCCCCTTGGAAGTCATGGGGCAAGCCGGCACAAAAAGACTTGGAGTTTCCATTGTGGCTTTGCCACTTAGTAGCTGTGTGACCCCAGGCAGATTATTTCAGCTCTCTGAGCCTCAGTTTCCTCATTTCTAAAAGCGAACTAATCACAGCACCCACTGCTGGGTTGCATGGTCATTGTGGGTGTCAGAGCCTCATAAAGTGCAGCCCCCAATGATGGGAACGCGGACACAAGCTCCAGGAGGGCAGGGACCTCTTCTGTTCCAGTCACCACTGAGTCCCCAGTGCCTAGGACAGGGCCTGGCACATAGTATCTATCCAAGATATACTTGCTGAATGAATGAACAAACGAATGAATGAACGCATGGATATAAGTGAAAGGAATCACAAACAGCTAAGTCATTCTCCACGGGGCAGACAGATCTCCACAGCTGAACCTCTACCCAGCTAGCTAACTTGCTCCCTCCCATCCTTTAACATAATTTATTGAGCACCTACTGCATGCTGGGTTCTCTGACCTACGAGGTTCAATGTCCCCCCATGAGGGCGGCAGCTATCATGAGTCCATTTTGCAGATGAGGAAACTGAGGCTCAGAGAGGCCAGGACACTCGCCCAAACCCGAGTCTGAATCTGAGCAGGCAGGTTCTCCTGATGCCCCCGCCTTGCTGATTCATCTGTTCAATCACTCATTCCTTCCTTCCTTTACCATTCACTCTGTCCACAGGTATTCCTCAGCCCCTCCTCTCTGCCAAGGGACACAGGGACAGGAGTGAACCGGGCAAACCGGTCCCTGTCTGAGGTCAGTTGGCCCCTTGCCCACCGGGGTCCCCCCTGAGCCTGTGGAGCCCATCGGGGACACACGTTGGAAGTAGCCCCCCCATATATACTCTTGACGAGCTGTCCCAGAAGGTGGTCAGCCCTCCAGGTCAGCCGGGTGGAAGCCAGGCCACTCCACCCTCAGGGAAAAACAGGCGTCCAGTGAGACTGAGGAGCCCTTTGTGTGGCGGCAGGCAAGGGCGGGGGCAGGAGGGGCGGCCGTTACTCACCACCCAAGAAAAATAAGCGTATTCCCGTTTGGTCAATGGCCCTCCTGTCTGCCCCGCCACGCCACCACCTCCTTCCGTAGGCTTTCCCACCCTCTGACCTCACCTGGAGCAGACCTGTGAGGGCCTCCTATGCCCCTGGTGTGCTGTCTGTGACCATCCCTCACAATTGAGGAAACATGTTCAGAGACGTGGGGTGACCTGCTTGAGGCCACACAGCCTGCAGTGGGCAGGGCTCGGAGCAGAAAGGGGAAGCCGATGACCAGGAAGGGGCTCAGAGGTGGGAAGGAAGTCAGAGTCACAGTGAAAGTGAGGGCCTGGCCTCCCTTCCTCATTCCTGCTCGGCCAGGGTGACAGCTCAGGGGGACCCAAGGGCACCCAAGGCAGGGGGAGTCCAGGCCGGGGCAGGAGTGGCAGCCAGAATAACCCAAATCTCCCCAACTGGCAGAGCTCTGACCTCCAGCAAACCCCGGGTGGCAGCCCCAGGAACACCGCAGCAAGTGGCGGAGCTGGGATGTGAACAGAGGTGGGTCAGACTCCAAGAGGGGAGAGTCCAGTGGCCTTCCAGGAAGGAAGCTGAGCCACCCACTGAGTTTTCAGGGACCCAAGGCGTCCAGAGTCACTGGGATCTGGCTTTCAGGTCCAGCTCTTCCATAAGCCAGCGGGGCATCCCTAGGCAAATTACTTCTCTCTCTGAGCCTCAGTTTCCTCAGCTGTAAAATGGGACTCAGTATTCCTGCCCTGCCCACCTCCAGTGGGGGTGATGCCGTGACACCATCAAGGTGACTGTCAGGCAATAGACACTGGTTACACATTGAACAGTCCGTGTTGCTCTGGAGACTGTCCACAACCACCCCCACGAAGCAGGCACTAACATCCTATTTTACAGATGAGGAAACTGAGGACCAAGGAGTAAGGGAACTTACTGAGAGCTGGGATCTGAACCAGCTGGCCAGGCTCTGGCCCTGTTTTTAAGCATTACATTAGGAAAGCAGGAAACTCTGACGGTCCTAGAGCTCAGTCAATGCCCGTAAATATTTTGTAGCTGAAAAGGCAGCACCCCTTGTCCAAATGCAAGTCTAGCTCTGCCCCTGCTACCTTCCACCTGCTTTCCTGGCACAGAGGGGTTCTCAGAGAGATGAGCTGGAGGAAAATGCACGCTGGCACAGGCCGGGGGACAGGATGAGGAAGAAGATAATGCTCAGAGCCCCATCGGTGTGCCTTGGACTGTCCTTGCAAAGAGGGGGTTGACAGCCTCATTTGACAGATGAGGAAACTGAGGCTCAGAAAGATGAGGTGACTTGCCCGAGCTCCCCTGGTGAGAAGGCAGCAGGCCTCGGATTTAAACCCAGGCCTGTCGGAACAATTCAGGTTCTTATCTCTAAACTGCAGACTATCTTCCCATGACCCCAGATCCAGACAAATGGGGACAGGCCACTTTGGAAGTTAAGGGCATGGATTTTAGAATCAGATAAATGGAGTTCAGATCCCAGCTCCGGCCCTTCCCAGATGGGCAAGCAACTTCACCACCTTGACCTCAGTCCCTCCCTCTCAAAAATGGGTACAATCCTAGCTTTGCATCCAAATGTACTGAGTGTTGGGCTCAGTGCCTGGCACACAGTACGTGCTCAATAAATGTTCGCAACCATCGTAATGACCACTAATGCAGCCCACGCCTGGCTAAAGCCAGAAAGAATCTTGCACCCAGAGTTCAGAGCGGCAGCTGCGGGGCCCAGGACCACAAGCATCTCAAGAGATCTGAATTAATCTTTAACAGGTGAATTCCGCCCCAACTTGGTGACGCAGAGCATTCCAGAGGGCTTGCTGGCATGAAATGTTCCCTTGGCTCCCCAGATCGTGTGTGTGACAAGAAGAGGAGCTAGTCCCTGGGTCCCCATGAATTGGGGAGGGGCCTGGAGTGTCTTTCCCGGAGTCAAATGGGAGAAACTGAGGCAGACAGCAGGCCGGGGGCCTGGGAGGGGTACAGCCGCCTGCTCCACATGGCCCCCT
The DNA here is from genome assembly GCF_028023285.1 of Balaenoptera ricei. Classification (NCBI taxonomy): domain Eukaryota; kingdom Metazoa; phylum Chordata; class Mammalia; order Artiodactyla; family Balaenopteridae; genus Balaenoptera; species Balaenoptera ricei. The sequence goes on along the minus strand of NC_082652.1, from coordinate 18,513,923 downwards.
CCCTCCTGGGAACACACGAAGGACCTCAAAGGACTCCGGCCCTCTCAAAACGATGTTTTCAGTCACTCAACCGTGCAACAGTGATTTACTGAGCACCACGTGCCAGGTGCAGCGAGGCCAAGGCTTGCGTGGTTCTCTCCCTCCTACACCTTCCAGCCACCCCTGTCAGTCCCTACCTGGGGCCTCACACCTCTGGCCTGGAGGACTTCCCCTGCCTGGGGACCGGCCTCCCCGCCTGGTCCCCACTCTGCGGACCTTTCCAGACCACACATCCGGCATGTCCCTCCCAGCCTGGACTTGTAGGGTTTCTAGGTCTGACCCAGCCCCTGCCTGTCTGATCCCCTGTCCTTCCTGTTCATGTCACACACTCCAGACAAAGGGGACAATGTCTCAGCTCTCCAAACCCTAGTTTTACCACCTGGTGACAGGTAGAAGTCAGGTCTTTACCTAAAAAACCCTTTTGCCCAACATCTGCATTTATTCCTCCAGGTGAGGCTCAAGCGCCACCTTGATCGAGCCGTCCCGGGCACTGGATCGTCACCGTGCCGCCCCCAGCGCGCTCCCCTGACCCCCACCCACGGGCAGCACACCCTTCCCGGCATCCAGCACAGTGCTCCCTTGCTGGGCGCCCTCAGGTCTGGTGCGGGTGCTCCTGCTGGAAGCCACAGCTGGCACGAGGGGCAACCCCAGGGTCAGGGAGGCAGCCGTGGGAGAGGGGCAGCCCTTCCTCCCATCTCAGCGGCTCTCTTGGACCGCTCGGTTCACGCCCCTCGGGCTGGGGCTAGGCTGGGTCTGAGGTGCCTCAGTGCCCAGCCCAGGGCTGGCACAGGATGGCTTTCCCGGAGGGTTCGATGGACAAAGGAAACGGCTGAGGCTCAGCTCACACCTGATGAGGTGGGAGGCGTGTCCACAGGCCCGGCCCGGATATAAGGCATCTGGTCTGGATTTAGCTTGGGGAATCCCAGGCATCTTCACTGGGGCTCTCTTGCACGCTTTTTCCTCAGGTGCCCGTTCCCTAAACCTCGGAAAACTCCACTTCGGAATGACCCCACCCTGCTTTCACAAACGTGAACCTGACTGGCCCATGACCGCCATTTGCCATTTGTCTTGGGAGCCCCTCCCGGCTCCGATTGATCAATGAAGGTGGGAAAAGGGGCCCCTAGCCTTTCTGGTTCCCACTATTTTTCAAACAGTATGATGTAGAGAAATGCGGAAATGGCCAATCACCTTTCTCACCCCCTTCCATTAAGAAGACGTTGGGGCAACAACAGCACGAGCATAGTAACAGCTGGGGCTCCAGGCACGGCGTGGGACCCCCTCACACGTCCGCTGTCCTCACCCCAGCCCCAGGGGTCACCCTCAGCCAACCCCCATTTTCCAGATGAGCTCCCTGTCCCTCAGGCAGCTGAGGGAGCAGCCCAGGGTCACACAGTAGTGGGGTGGCAGAGTGAGGGTTCGGGCCCACACAAGCCCCACTTTTAACCTCACAGATGACCTGGACCAACCCTCGTACCTGACCTCTCAGAAGAGGCCACCTCTTCACCCCGCTGTCCCCACCCCAGAGATAAAGTGGCAAAGCTTAAACCCTCCAGTGGGTCTTAGCGTCCCAGATCAAAGCTCACACACGACATCACGCCCCTACCCCCCCTCCCAGCAGAAGCCCTTGTTGTAGACACTCAGCAGCCATAAGCCCACCCCCTCCTGGGTAACTTCCAAGACACCCCCTGGGCACCAGGCAGGGAGGACGTTGGAGCCGGACAGCCCTGGGTTTAAATTCCACTTGGCTACATCCCAGACCTGAGCCTCAGTTTCCTCATCTGCAAAATGGGGAAGACAGATGGAGAAACCCGCTGTGGCTGGGCCAGGCAGGGGTGCCTGTGGTTGGAACGGCCACCCATGCGGGGAGGGTGGGAAGTCTCTCCCTGTCCTCAGAGACCTCCCAGGAGTCTCCAGGGCAGAGCTGGAGGGGAGGTTAAAGATTTTCCTGCCTCTTGCGGGGAAAGAGCCATCTCTCTGGGACTCAGTAACTAAGAAGTGGCCTTGGGCTTCCCTGGTGGAGCAGTGGTTGAGAATCTGCCTGCCAATGCAGGGGACACGGGTTCGAGCCCTGGTCTGGGAAGATCCCACATGCCACGGAGCAACTGGGCCCGTGAGCCACAACTACTGAGCCTGCGCGTCTGGAGCCTGTGCTCCGCAACAAGAGAGGCCGCGATGGTGAGAGGCCCGCGCACCGCGATGAAGAGTGGCCCCCACTTGCCACGACTAGAGAAAGCCCTCGCACAGAAACGAAGACCCAACACAGTCATAAATAAATAAATAAATAAATAAAAGAATGTGAATTTCTTAAAAAAAAAAAAAAAAGAAGTGGCCTTTGGAAGTTCCAGGCTCCCAATTCCCTCCCAGAGGTGGGGGGCAAACCTCAGGACCCCAACTCCCTCTTCCAAGCCCTCCAAAAAGGAGGTGACTCCGGGGTGGGCTGCAGGGCCTTCTGTGTTTGCTTCCTGGGCTTGGATATTGGGGGACCTGGGCCTGCATCCGCGGAGCCCACGTTGGCGCCCTCTTCGCAGGTAACAAAACCGAAGCCCAGAGAGGTGGTGCCCAGCCCAAGGGCCCCCCGCGGGTCCCGCGCCTCCCGCGCTCCAGGCCACCACTCCGCAGCTTCCAAGATGTGCCCGGGGGCGCGCGAGGTCCTCGGCTGGGCCGTCCCTCCCAGGGTCCCCGCCCCGAAGTTCCAGGCCCCACTCACCTCCGGGAGGGCTCGGCGCCGGCGGCCGGGAGCGCGGCGCTTCCTGAATCCCGGCAGCCGGCCCAGCTCCCGCCCGCCCGCCGGCCGGCCGCCGCCGCCGCCGCCGCCGCCGCGTCCCTCCTCCACCGGCTCAGGTTCCACCTCGCGCGCCGCCCGCGGAGTGCACCCCGCCCACCCCGCCCGCCCTCCAGCGGTGGCACCGAGCCTACCCCGCACCCGGGATCGGCTCCCCTGCGGGGCGTAGAGGCGGGCCCTCAGTTTTCTCACCTGGAAAGTGGGCGTCATGATCCCTGGTAGAGGGGCAGGCGCTCCGTGGAGGGGGCTCTGGCTGGAATCCTGCGATCATGGGCTGCTGACCTCGCCAGCCTGGGACTCCTTCCTCATCTGTTAATGGGCATCTCGCTGATTCCTCCCCGCTTTCGCTCATTCATTCATTCAGCAGACAATTCAGAGACAGGTCTGCGGTAGGTCCCGGCCCTCAGGTAGCTCCACGTCCAGCAGGGGAGACACCTGTGTTACAGACAGTGCAGGTCCAGGACTAAATCAATGTGAGCTCCTCTTAACTTCACCTCTACCCAGCGCCTAGCACGGAGCCTGGCACTGAGTAGGAGATCAACGAGTGCTTTTTTTTTTAACAGGTGGCGAAGGTAAGCCCCACCACCCAGACACACCTTCTACCCCAGACACTTGAATACCTCCATGGGACGGGCAGCTCACTTCTGCTGGGACTGGTTGGAAGCCTCGAGCCAGACTCCCTGAGCCCAAGCCCTAGCTCTGTGACTCACTAACTGAACAGCTGGTCCCTTCTCTGTGCTTCAGTGTCCCCTCTGTAGAGCGCGGTGTAGATATGTCCCCACCTCACATCACAGTGAAGATGGGGGGAGCACCAGGTCTGTGTAGAGCTCAAGGAGCATTCTTAGCCCTTTTTATCGTTATTGTTTTTACTAAACTGAGCTAACTCTCCCACTGGGAAGACAGTGGGGTACGTCCTTCCTCCTGAGCTTGCAAGTAGAAATAGTTCTACTATTCTACTTAACCACGGGGTGTCGGTTCGGCAGCTAGAAAGTGGAATTTGAGAATCACTGGAGACAGAGAACCTTAATGGAAGTGATGTGTTCAAACCACCAGTTTGAGGACTTCCCTGGTGGTCCAGCGGTTAAGACCCCGTGCTTCCTCTGCAGAGGGCATGGGTCGGTCCCTGGTCAGGGAACTAAAATCCTGCATGCCTTGTGGCCAAAACGAACAGACCAAAAATTAAAATAAAATTCAAACCACCAGTGTGAAACATTTACCAAAAAGAAACCTTAATAATGAACTCGCTGAGCAAGGGGTGGGGTGGGGGGGTGTCATGTAAACCTTCCTCCCACCAGGCTATGAGGTAGGGATTGCTGTGCCCATTTTACAGATGGGAAACTGAGGCTTGGAAGGTAGTGTGGCCTCTCCAAAGCTCCCTCCATGAGGGGATGGGGAAGAGAAACTTTTTACTCTGGGTTTCCAGGATCTTAAACAGAGCAGACAGGCAGCTATCTGGCAGTGAGGAATGTAAACAGGGGGCCCCTCATACTTCCCTGATGGAAAGCCTATCTGTTGGGGGCCTTCTGGGCTGGGGCTGGGGCTGGGCCAGGTTGGGAAGCAGAGGAGTCATGGGCATAACTAGTCTGGAGCCCATTTCTGCAGAAAGACCCTTCTCAAATAGAAAGAAAATGACAGGGATAATTCAGGTTAGTAGGAAGGTGATGGAGGGGACGAGAGAAGATAGGGTCGGGGAGGGTGTCTGCTCTTCTCCAAAGTTAGGGGGAAGAGGCATGAGCCCTCAGCATCCGTATGGTTAACCCAACTCCCTCCTGAACCCAATTTCATGGACGGGGCAACTGAGGCCCCATGCAAAAAAGTGACTCATCTTGGACTGAGAAGATGGATCTTGGCCCCTATGCCAGCCGTGGGTTCAAACTCTGTTTTGCCACTGATGAGGTGGGAGCCGTGAGCAAGAGCCTCTCCCTCTCAGTGCCTCAGTCTTCTCATATGAAAAATGGGTATCAGTTCCCACAAGGCAAGGACCACGTCTGTCTCATTTGCAGCTGCAGGACCAGCCCCTTGGCACTTAGTAGATGCTTTTAAAATACTGTTTGATTGAGACTTCCCTGGTGGTCCAGTGGTTAAGACTCCGTGCTCCCAATGCAGGGGGCCCGGGTTCGATCCCTGGTCAGGGAACTAGATCCCACATGCATGCTGCAACTAAAGATACCGCATGCTGCAACTAAAAGATCCTGCATGCCGCAACTAAATATCTGTCACGCCGCAACGAAGATCCTGCATGCCACAACTAAGACCTGGCGCAGCCAAATAAATTATTTTTAAAAATTATCTAAAAAAAAATACTGGTTGATCGAGCTGGAGGAAGGGGGGAATAGAGTTACAGTTTAATGGGTACAAACTTTCAGTTTTGCAAGATGACAAGAGTTCTGGAGATGGATGGTGGTGATGGTTGCACAACAATGTGAGTGTTCTTTGAGCCACTGAACTGTACACTTACAAATGGCTTAAGATGGCAAATTTTGTTATGTGTATTTTACCGCAATAAAAGAAAAATTGGGGAAAAAATACTGGCTGATTGAAAGCATGCAGGCCTGCCTTGCAGGAAAGGGGGGAGTGGGAAGAGAAAGTGAGGTGCTCGGGGCACCCAGCAAACACTCGGTGGTTTGACTAATATGAACAAGGGCCACTGCTAGGATGTGACTGCCATTATTTCACTGTTTTTTGTCTCTGGTGAAACTCTCCAGCCTCTGCCTTGGAAGAACGAGAGACTCTCAACAGAAGGAACTTTTCCTCTTAGGGAAGGAAAAATTTTCAAAGCCCTTAAAACGGGCAGAGAGTCCCGTAGAGGCTATAGGCAGGCCCAGCACCTGGTCCCACATGGGTCCCCGAGTCCCTAGCAGAGGCACGGCCACTTCCACTAAGGGAGGTTCCTGGCAGCATCGAGGGTCTACACTTAGCAAGAGCCTACTGTATGCCAGAATCAGTGCCAGGCACTGGGGAGAGATCGGGAGCCAGATGGGTCCACATCTCAGGGACTTTATACCTGGTACATCTGCCCCAACCCCCGGTTATAAAAACAAGACATACGCACCTCACTTTACAGTTAGCATAGCCCTGATGCTGCCACTTCACCTCCTGACAGCCCGGAAGGGAGGGGTTCCTATGCCATTTCCTACAAAAGGACACAGAGAGCCCACGTGTCTGAGATCCTACAGCTGGTGGCATTTGAACCCAAGCTGGGCAGATTCTAGTACAGCAAAGTCAATGAGAATATGGTCTCAAAAAGACAGATCATAATATGTGTTAGCAAAGATGTGGAGAAGCTGGGACCCTCATACACTGCTGGTAGGAATGTAAAATGGTGCAGCCACTGTGGAAAAGTTTGGCAGTTCCTCAAAAAGTTAAATACAGAGTTACCATATGACCCAGCAATTCCACTCCTAGGGATACAGCCAAGAGAAATGAAAACATATGAATACCAAAAAGACTTGTATACAAGTGTTCACAGCAGCACTACTCATACTAGCCAAAATAGAAACAACTCAAATGATGAACGGATAAATGAAATGTGGTATATCTATACTGTGGAATATTATTTGACAATAAAAAGAATGAAGTAATTCCCTGGCGGTGCAGTGATTAGGACTCTTCCACTGCTGAGGGCCCAGGTTCGATCCCTGGTCAGGGAACTAAGACCCCGCAAGCCACGTGGTGCCGCCAAAAAAAAAAAAAAAAAAAAAAAAAGAATGAAGTGTTCACGCCTGATACAAAGTGGATGGACCTTGAAGACATTATACTGAGTGAAAAAAGCCAGACATCAAAGACCATATATTGTATGATTCCATTTATATGAAATGTCCAGGAGAGGCAAATCCATAGAGACAGAGAGTAGACTAGGGACTTCCCTGGTGGTGCAGTGGTTAAGAATCCGCCTGCCAATGTAGGGGACACGGGTTCGATCTCTGGTCCAGGAAGATCCCACATGCCGCGGAGCAACCAAGCCCACGTGCCGCAACTACTGAGCCTGCGCTCTAGAGCCCAAGTACCGCAACTACTGAAGCCCACACACCTAGAGCCTGCACACCTCAACGAAGACCCAACGCATCCCAAAAAAACAGAAAAAAGAAAGAAAGTAGACTAGTGTTTGCAAGGGGCTGGAGAGGCTTGCAGCAGTGATGGCTAAAGGGTATGGGGTTTCTTTTCAGGATGATGAAAATGTTCTAAAATTGACTGTGGTAAGAATTTCATCTATCTGTGAGTATACTAAAAACCATTGAATAGTTCACTCCAAGTGAGTGCATTGCATGGTATGTGAATTGTATTTCAATAGAGCTGTTACAAAAGATTAAAAAAAAAAAAAAGAAGAATGTGGTCTCTGGAGTCCAAAGTACCTGGGAGTGGCTGTACTGTATTTCTAAGCTGTGTGACCTCAGGCAGGTGACCTTGCTTCTCTGAGCTTTACTTCTTTGTCTATAACATGGGAATAGCAACTGTCCCTACCCCTTCCCCTACCTGGGAAGATTAAACACGATCATGCTCATGAGGGCCGGGCAATGCCAGGACACAGTAACGCTCAGTAACTAGTCCTGTGTGGGCACTGTGCTTCCCCCACCAAGACCAACATCCCCTTCTGAGCACTCTTATGTTTACCCTACACTCTCCCTTACACATCTTCCTTCCCGCATCTTGTGAGGTTGGCATTAGTGTCTCCATTTTACAGATGAGAACTACTGAGTCCAGCAGGCAGCAGGCTTCCCTGGCATGGCTCTCCCCTACACTCCCAGGCAGAAACTTCCTTCCTCTCTGTTCCCACACCCCATGCTGTTCTGCCTCTGCCCTCTCCCCTCCTTCTCTCCCCTGGGCACCCCCTTAGCCCTGCTGGTGTCCTCGCAGCTCCAGAGCTTGGCTTAGGCCAAGAGTTGGTGTCTAGGTTCCTGGGGGCCTGAAGTGCTCCTCAGAGTTAGGGATGCAGCCAAAACCACCACGTGGGGCTGGATTCCTGCAGACCCTGGCCATCTCAGTCCCTCCTCCCAATACACTTCAGAGGGGTGGGTTTCTCCAGCCTTTTTCACAGATAGACAAACTGAGCCTCCATACAGTGAAAGCCCTTTGCCTGAGGTACCTGCTGGTGATGCAGTCAGGATCTGAACCCAGGACCGTCTGAATTCAAACGACACTCTCCAGCCCCTCTAGCAGCCACTTGGCACTGCCCCCTGTGCCTTAGTCCCCTCACCTCTGACATGGGAAGCCCTGCTCACATCCACCTGGGTGAGATCGGGGAACATGGGGTTGTAGGGGTTGAGAATTCTGGTTGGTCTTTTGGCTTTTTCTCTGAGTGCCAGGGAAGGGCTCAAGTCGTGATGTGGAGAAGAAACAATTGGGGACGAGGGTGGGGGAGTACCAGGGCTGGCCTATGTGCATGTATGCAGCACCTGCTGTGTGCCAGGCACTGCATAGGGCTTGATCCTCACCAATCCCTCCCAGCTACAGGAGAGGAACACACTCAGAGAGGTGAAGGAACCTGCCCAAGGTCACAGAGCCAGGAGGGTGTGGGGTCTGATGGTCTTCTTCTGGGGGGCTGCCCCAATGGACAGCAGGCCCCCCATGAGATCACATCCCCCCACATTTACCTAGAAGCCACAGAGACAGGATACCAAGAGGCTGGGGACACTCAGCTGGTTTGTTCACCTCGGTCCTACAAAGAGCTGGCTTTGTCCCAGAGACCATTAGGTTCTTCTGGAATTCTCCCGGGGGCAGAAACCTGAGGCCAGGTGGGGAGGAAGCCCTTCCCCTCAGACATCCGTTGCCATGGGAACAGCCACCCGCAGCCCTCAGCCACTGGCCGTGATTCCAGTCCGCTGGGCAGCAGGCCTGGTGGCCTGTGGGTGTGGCCGAGCCACAGCTGGCCACGGGCATTTTGGAATTAGCCTTCATCTGGAGCTATGGCCTAGAGAGGGCGGGGAGCCTTGGCGCCAGTGGGGTTTGAGTAATTCCAGGCTTCCCAGCTGGGGCCCTTGGGTGGGCTACTGGGGACGCGTGGAGGCCCCTGGGATGGTGATCGAAATTGTGAGGGGGGTGGTGAATGAGCACGTTCCTGAGAGGTCCATGACTTTCACAGAGGTCTGGGACTCCCTCCCCCGCCACTCCTCCACCCCTGCCCCCCAGCACATAGGTGATGAAGGCTCAATTCTCCCAGCCAGGAAGAGGCAGAGGTTGGGGCAGGGAAGGGAGCGCCGGGACCCGTTAAGATCCTAGCTAACAGCTTTTTAAACTGAGAATTGGCTTTGTCACCCTCTACTCACTGAGGCTTATGACTTCCCTTGCTCTAAAATAAAAACCAAACTCACACTGGCCTCAGCATCGCTAGGTTTCCTCCCTCACTGTCCTCCCCCCTCGATCACCAGGCTCCAGACACTTTGGCCTCTCTCTGTCCTTAGAACATGGTGCTTTCTCTCCTGCCTCAAGGCCTTTGCATCAGCTGTAGCCGGCTTCTTTTCTTGGTCTGCTCTTTCTCCCTCTTCAGATCTCAGCTCAAATGTCACCTCCTCAGAGGGGCTCTCCCTGCCCTCCCCCATCTAAATCTCTTCCCGTGGACCGTGAGCCCCTTGAAGGGTGCAGCCTTATCTGACTCGGGGGTCCCATATAGTAGGTGTTCAGCAAACAGGAGTTGAATGACTTACCTTCCAGACACTCCTCCCTGGGCTAGGTGGAGAGCTGATTGCTATCATCATCATCATAGCTGCCCTTTATCACGCACCCTCTAGGTGCCAGGCCCTGTGCTAAGTGCTTTGCACATGTGGTCCCATTAGATGTCACAAGGAGAAACCGGAGTGCCCACTTGTGGGTGGAGTGTTGATTTCCCTGGAATTACGAATACAAACCAGGGACTGGATGCAGCGACAGGCCACTGTAGATTGACAGAGCTAGAAAGGAGCTTTGAACTGTCCAATCTCCTGACTTTATAGATGGGGAAACTGAGGCCCAGAGGGGAGAAGGCACTTGCTCAGAGTCACACAGCAGATTAGGGCAGAGCGAGGAATCCCAGCCATATTGCACGACCTTTTCTGGGGTGTTCCTGTGGATGTGTTGCCGTGCACCCTGCCGTGTCTTTCAAAACAAGAAGTGAACATGCTACAGTTTAACTGCATTAGGGGTCGGGTTGCCCCTCAGGAGCCCCTGGCAGGCCATAGCATCATAATAAAAATATTAATAAATGCCAATTATTGAACATTTTCTGTGGCAGGCATTTTACACACATTATCTTATGTAATCCTGCAAGGTAGAGGAGTTCCTGTCCCATTTTAGCAATGCGGAAACTGAGGCTCAGAGGGGTGAATTGACTTCCCTGGATCACACAGCTACAAAGTTATAGAACCTGGGCTTGAACCCAAAAATTGTGAGGTGATGATGATGGTGATGGTGCTAGTGGTAGTAGTAGCAACTGTAGTAGCAGCAGCAGCAGTAGTAGTAGTAGTACTAGTAGTAGTAGCAGAAGTAATAGGGCATATCTTTGACCAGCGGCTGACATGAAGTCAGAATCCCAAAGCACCCACTTAAGAGGCTTCAAACTTTTCCAACAGTGTTCAAATAGGGCTCCTCACGTAGCCCTTGGAAACCACCCCGAACACGTTAGCGAGGCAAGGCACACACCTTGGGCTCTGGCTGCTGTTCGGGAGGTGCGGACAGGCGGGGACTCCCAGCTCTGTCGCAGCGACGCGGTGCTAACAGCGCCACCTACCGGAACCCGTGGGACCTGCAGGAGGTCAGCGCGCAGGCGCAAGGGCGGTGGGGCGCGCGGCCCGAAGATGCAACGGCATGAACCAAAGGAAGCCATCAACGAGCCAACTAAACCCAGGGAATGGAATCCTCCTCCGTCCTCCTATTAAGCTTCTGTAAATGATGATCATTGGATCAACACTGAACGATTAGCAGCCAAGCGCCTGCCTGGGCAGTTTCATTGACTCTCAGTGAGCTAGGAACTGTTAGTATCCCCATTGTACGGATGAGGAAACTGAGACTCAGAGAGGTGAAGCGATTTGTCCAAGGTCACTCAGCTGATAAATAACAGAGCCAGGACTCCAACACACGATACATGGCCATACGCCCTTCATCACATACCAAAAATATCCATGCAGTTTTATTTAACACTTACGAAGACAGCTTACTACGTTGCAGACACTTCTAATTGCTTTACAAATAGTAACTTTTTTCCTTTTTTTTTTCTTTCTTTCTCTTTTTTTGGCCATGCCACACAGCTTGTAGCATCTTAGTTCCCGGACCGGGATTGAACCTGGGTCCTCGGCAGTGAGAGCTTAGAGTCCTAAATACTGGACCACCAGGAAATTCCCTACAAATAGTAACATTTAATTTAAGCCTCACAACCTGTGAGATGGGTATTAGCAAGACCCCCGTGGTACAGAAAAGGAAACAGAGGCTTTTTTATGGAGAAGTGAGCTTCAGTTCCTTGTCTGTAATAGAGATGTATTAAGACGGATTTGAACTATTGCTTATGAGGTTTAACTGAATGCAGCAACGAGTGAAGAGTCAGCCGTTGTCAAACTTTTGGGCTCGCTCAGGTTTCTGTGGACCATCATGTTAACCTGGGTTACATCCGGGGCTTCCCACAGTGGGAGTGTCCTGGCAGGATGTGTGCTGGAAGGCGGGCTCACTCTGTCCGCTGGCACCGGAGTGGGCATGACTGGGGGGAGATATGGAGTCAGATGTGAGCTCCCAGTGCCCCCAGTCCTGGCAGGATCACCCTAGCCGAGTCCTCTTGAACCCCTGGGGGGTTCAGTTTCTTCATCTGATAAATGGTGCTCCTGATGCCCACATGTCAGGGAGCTTGTGAAATGATGCATATGAAGCACTTGTGCAGGGCCTGGTATACAGCTGGTGCTCAATGTGTTCCTTCCTCCCTGCCCCGGGCAGAACTCAGTCCCACTTTGACAAGGATGAAATAAGAAGGCATAGATGCACTGCTGGCTTTGTTTCTGGGGTCAAAAACCCAAAGGGCTCCTGGGGCCAGGCAGGTACCAGGACTGAAAGAGGCTCTCCTGGGAATATTCTGACCTTCCACAAAGAAACTGCCTTCCCGGTCTCACTGTATTACGTTGAAAACATGAAGAAAAGCTCTTTTTAAAAAGGAATACACAGAATTTTACAATTTTGTTGGCAGAATTTTATATCCAAAGGGAAAAATCCTAAAAAGCAGTTAGAGTTTAGAAAGATCAGTGGCATTCCTACTATCAGCAACCTTAGAAAATATAATAAAATCAGAGACAGCAAAAAACTTAGTTCAGGCGTCCAACCCTTGGCCACATCAGAGGGAGCCTTCCGAACTGGATATCCAACTGACTGTGCGCAAGACCCTTGAAGGCGTTCCATAATTTTCAGGGTCAAATTCAAATCCCTCAGTGGCATGATGTCTCATATACACACAGCCTGCTCTGGGTCAAGCCATCAGGACATTGCCTATGATTTGCAGTGTCCCCTCCTTCTCCTCCTCTACTGGGATCCTCCCAACCCCAACGCTTCCATCGAGGTTCAGTGTCATCCCAGGATGTGGCCCCCCCAACCTGTAGCCCCAGGCTCCCTCTGGGCACTGACCACTCTATATCATCACTGGTGATTTACTGGTCCATCTTGCCCACTAGACTATCAGTTCTGTAGGAGCAGGAATGAAGTAAAATATTTCCTTCTACATTTAACCCTAGTAACAGAAAAAGCATCAGCCCACAATAAAGCTCAAATAACCAATGGTCACAGGGTTGGGGAGGCAACAGGGATTGGTGGGGACTGAGGCAAAGTGGAAAATATATCCACCCACTCCTCCCATCCAGCCAAGGGGGCAGTCATCTCTCAGCTCCTGACAGGCAGTCTGATTTTTCAAAAGAAGCTAGAAATCAAGCTTTTTCTGTGACATGTCCCCAGTTTCTCAATGTGGCAACCAGTTCTATTTTTTTAAACCAGAAATAGGACCTGGAGGCCAGAAAACAGGTCCTTGGCTTATCCCCAGTTGTAACCTCTGATCCAGAAAGAACGGGGAAAAAAAAAAAAGAATCAAGAACCAAAACAGCACACCAATGTGATTCCAAAATAGAGATTTATTTATTAAGGATTATTTAGTTTCCACATAAAAATCACCAATCGTTCCTCACTGGGTTTTTAACACATATCAGTTCTTTGGGGGTTGCTCTGTTTGCCCCAACACTTTCAAAAATACAGCTCTTTTTAGCGCCAGGAAGGACAGTTAAGGCAGCAAGGCGTGTTCTTGGGTTCATCCTCTTCCCCTTGAAAGAATACACATGGTAGGTAGTTTCTTAGGTTGGAAAAGCTGTCCCTGAAGAAGATAATTATGGAGAAGAATGCAAATACAGTCATCTATGGTCAATTATTTGTGCCTGATAGCTTTAAAATAACCCTCCCCTTGGTCATCAAAGGCTTGCTGGTTGGTTTCAGCTATAAAAACACTGTCTAGCAAAAGACAGTAAGAAAGAGCAGGCTCTAATGACAGTGCTGTGAGGTTGGGCTGTGCAAACCACGGAGAACACACGCCAGTTTGTTTAAAAAAAATCCCACAATAGGGGCCCTGTGTAATTTCAGATCAAACCCCCTCATGGTCCTTAAAATACCCCAAACATCACTCAGCCAGATCCTCAGGACACGCGCCTATTTTTAAAGTTAGGAGTCTGACACCGGTTCCCCCAGAGTCACGCTCCGCATGGGGTGGTGGTGGGAAACCAAAAAAACCCGAGGACTTGATTTATTAGAAACATTAATCAATTTTTATCACACTGAAATGAAGGCATAAAGTCAGTCTGTGCTGTCACGAAATTCGGAAGTGAGATCGTTATTTATTGCTCCAGGAGGATAGACCCCAAAAGTGACTTTTAAAAGAGCAGGGCCGGTCCCCTGCAGACCCTGGTCCGTCTCTGGGCTGCTCTGGGGGGCGCCTCAGGCTGGGGGTGGCCGGCCGGCTGGATTCACAGTGATTCGGGTTTGCCTGTTCCTGCGGGGGGCTGTGGTCAGGGGCATGCGGCCCGGGGTGCCCACTGAGGGTCTGGCCTACACCTTGTAGTTGAGCTCGGCATTCATCTTGGTGTACATCTCGTAGATGACGTCGATGGTGGCCGTGTAGTTGACCAGGAAGAGACGGGTCTTCTCCAGGCACTCCTCTTCCGTCACGTTCTGGCCCTTGGAGAGTGCTTTGAGGAGGTCGGACTTATAGGGGGCCGCGTACAGTGCTGCCTTGAGACAGGTGAGAGGGGGGTGCGCAGTGTTAGCAGAGGTGGAGACCCTGAGCCACCGGGCCAGGCCCGTCGGGGTTCTGGGAGGGGACTCCCCAGAGGTCCGTGCTGGGCAGGGGTCTGTGCTATTCGTGGTGCTGGATGGGAAAGGCCAAGGGGGATGTGTGTCCCCTTCTACCCCGGTGAGAGACAGCAGGAAGCTTTGGGGACAGACAGACCTGGGTTCAAATTCCAGCTTGTGCCGCCGGACCAGCGGTGAGCCTTGAGCAAGTTACTTAGCCTCTCTGAGCCTCAGTTTCCTTATCTGTAAATGGGGATAATAATGACACCCACCCAATCGGGCTGCCTTTGTGAGGATTAAGGAGGTCATGCAAAGTGCTCAGCACAGCACCAGGCACACAGCAGGTGCTCGGTGTGGATGAGCCTCTTCCCCCGGCGCTCCCTGCCCTGGAGAAAGTAAACAGCTTCCTCCTGAGACCCCACCTTTCTGAGCCGGGGAAAGGACGGCTGATCTGTGCTGTTCCTCTTTTGTCCTTCAGGGGGTGATACTTCCCTAAATTTTAGGGCTTCCCTGACAACTTGAAAAGTGCAGAGAACCAGACATACACAGAATTTCAGAGCCAGAAGGAAAAGAATGCAACCGGATAAAAAGCTTAGGCTACAAGCCTTTTGAGAAGGTGAGGAAATTACAAATAATAACGTTATCATTAGGAATCAAAATAGAAATAGCTTCAATTTGCTGAGTGTAAACCACATGCCAAGCACTTTATACAGAGTAACACGCTGACTCTTCACAATGAGACTGTGAGGCAGGGCCTATTTTATACCCATCTGCAAGATGAGGATACCGAGGCTCAGGAGGTAGAATCCCAGCTGCCCATTTCTCTTACTGTGTGACCTCTAGCAAGATCCTAAACGTCTCTGGGCGTCAGTTTCCTCATCTGTGAAACGGAGGCAAGGACAGCACCTCTCGGTGCATTTGTGAGGGTCCCCCTCCACGGGCAGCCCGCCAGGGCAGGCATCCAGGACACGTGGTTATTACTGAGGTGGTGGTCGTGAGGCCTTCACGGGGGAGGGGGGGGCAACGCTCTGCCGGGGGTGGTGGGGGACAGGGCCCTTGCGGCACCCACCCAGGATGAGCACTGTCCCCAGCCCTGCCAGGGCAGATGGCCCAGATGTGGCCCTATTTCCTGCCTGGATCCAGCAGATTCCCGACCCAGCCTACCCTCGACCTGTGCCACGTGGGACAGAGACCAGCCCTCAGATGCCGGTTCTCACGGGAGTGAGGAACAGCGGGTGGTGGGAGCTTCAGGAGGAAGGGCAGCCACGACAGTGTACAGGGCACCCCGAGGGCTCTCCACACCTCCCCAGTGGACCTCTCCCAAAGCCGGGCTGGTGCTGAAGGCCTGTGGTCATCACCACCCCAACACAAGTCACCAAGGGCCTCGTGGGCCAATGTTCTTTCAGCAGACGCCCCCGTGGGCACAGGGGCCCTTCCTCCCCTCCCCACCCCACTGCGAGGGTCCCAGCTGAATCCAAGGGGCCAGTGAGGCCAGCCCACCATCAACCTGACGGCCTCAGTCTCTGCCCTGGTTCCTCCCATGGCCTCCCAATCAGGCCCCTCATCAGAACCACCACGGAGCATCTAGGAAAATGCCCGCCACGCGGCAGGGGTCCTTCGGAGCACCAGCCTCACCCCAGACGGACAGGGGAGCCCTTCCTGAGCCGGGTGGGAGGGGGGCGGGGACCGCAGCTCCAGGGCGCGGGGCAGAGGGCGGGCCCCGCGAGCCGGTGGTCTTTCCGGGCCTGCGGGGCGGCTCACCTGGAAGATCTTCTGCACGATCCAGCCGTGGTACTTCTTGAGGGCCATCTCGTAGGCCTTGGTGGCGTTGACGCGGACGAGGTTGGGGTGGTTCTCATCCCGCTCGCCGTCGCAGATGCTCTGGAGGAACACCTGGATGAAGCGCAGGCCTCTGCAGCCGGAAGGGAGACGGCGCTTCAGCGCCCTGCACGCCCCCGTCGGCACCACCCACCAGCGCCGCATGCGGAGACCCGGATGTGCTCTGTATTAACCTCCCACAGTGAGCCGGGGGGGATGGACACCCCAAAGGGGGTGATGATTCCTCTACTGTCATGTGTCTACAACAGCTTCCGTGTAACGTGACTCCCCGGCTCACGTCACATGTCCCAAGTACCTCGTCTATACCAGGCCTGGGGCCAGTCCCTGTTGGGCTGTAAGGTCTATGAGGGCAGGGTCTGGGCCTGTCTTGCCTATTTCCATGGCCACATGGCCATCAGTGCTTGAGGAATGAAGCCAGTCAGTGCAGGGTTGAAGCTACAGCTCTGGTCCTCAAAGGGCTCAGGGACCATAGACCAGGGACATGCTGAGAACACAGGCGAGTTTGACCCTGTGGGTTCCCCGCCTCCATCACTGCCTGAGCCACCGTCTGCATCCTCCAATGGCCACTTGAGCCCTTCCTCTGGGGTAGAATGATGCTTCAAGGGCCAGAAGAAGGGTGTGGGTCACGGCAGGGTGACCAAGTTGAAAATCAGATCAGTACTAGCCCTTTAATCCACATCATTTCATCTGCTCCCCTCAGCCCTGTGAGATTAAGTTCAGCATGATCTGCCCACTTCACAGAAGGGAACACAGAGGTACCCCAAAAGCTCAAAGGCCGGGATGTGAACCCAGCCTATCTCACTCCCCAGCTGGGGTCCTCTGCTCCCTCCCTGCAGGGCGGTAGGATTCAGGTTGGGGGGTTCTTAGGGGCAAGAGTTCTGGGCCCGAGGACTAAAGGAATAAAAGTTAAGCTTTATCACCTATGAGGTGAAGGGAAATCCTCCATGCTTGGATCACAACCCTCAACCATTGGGGATCAGCCTGGGGTGTGGAAGCGAGCTCAGGGTCCAGTCCCAGCCCTGCCCTGGCTGACCACCTCTCCTGAGCCCCTGACTCTCCCAGCCCAAATGATCCCCCTCTAACCAGCAGCTGGGACGATTCCTTCTCAAGCCCCATCTTACCCTGTTGCCAATGGGCTTCATGCCCCTCAGTGGCTCCCTAGCACCCCTGAGGAGGCTGGAACTCATCCTCGTCCAATCCCATCTCATCTTTCCCTGCTCCTGCCTTGCATCCCGGGCCCTGGCTAGACCAGATCTTCCTGGAGGGGCAGATATGCTGTGCCTCTCCTGCCCTCCCAAGGCCTCTGCAAGGCCTCCTCCTCTTGGAACCCTCCTGTTCAGTCTTGGAGACCCTGCTTGGCGATCCTCCTCCGGGAAGCCCTCCCTGATTTCTCTCTGCTCCAGGGTCTGATATCCAGCTGTCAGGATCTGCCCACCAGCCTGACCCCTTGCCCAGGCTGTGATGCCCAAAGAGGGACCATGCCTCTCCAAGCATCATCCCATGCACCCGGCACCATGCACAGCACACAGCAGGTGCTTATTATGTGCTCGATTTGTTGACATCCACCAGCATGTGCTCTCCCAGTCACCTGGCTCTGCCCATGTCTGATCTGGACACAAACAATCTAACTGATCTGAACGTCACTCTCTGGCTTGCTCTTCCTGAGAAACCTACGGAACCTGCCAATGGATAGACCCAGGGGCTTTCCTTATTCCAGGTCTGTGATTCTCTTGTTGACAGACAAGAGTAGGTAGCTCAGTGGGGGCGAGTCATAAAATAGGCCATAAGGTTGTTAATTATAGCCCATTTACCCCCTGATGCCCACACAGGCCACACCCTCCAGGGAGCAGATTCTTCCTGTTCTGTTTCACCAAAGAAGTGCATGGGGGTGGGGGTGGGGTAGCTTCAGGGAATGGAGAGAGAGACAGGGGAAGAGCGCCTTTCCTGGCTCCTGACTCCAGGCCCCAGAGAAAGGGCAACATTGGGAACATCCGTGGGGCAGAGAATGGGTCCCTGGCTTCACAGCTGTTGCCAGGGACTGTGCAGTTTGCACAGCTAAAGGAGAATTCTGGAGCTGGTAGAGAGCAGCGTGATCTCAGCAAGCAAGCTGCCTGGCCTCTCTGAGCCTCAATGGCTTCATCTGTAAGATGGAACAATTGTATGCGGCTCCAAATATGTGCTATGAGGACAATATGTATCACGGTTACAAGCACTGTCAGCTCTGGGGTAAGACTGTCTGAGTTCATATCCCATATCGGGGTACCCTGCCCCCAGGCCACAGGACAAATTTTGTGCAAATTAGAGTTCTTTGTCCTCAAGATGCTGTATTTCTGTCAAGAAGCTGTCATAATATACAAATCTACCATGTGTGTGATGTGACCGGCCCTAGACGGAACATCTTTGTGCAGTGTACAACCTGCACAACTGTGCTCAGCCACTCAGTCCCAGCACTGCCCCTGTGCCCTGGGCATGTGATTTGGCCACCAGAAGCCCCAGTGGCCTCCTCTGGAAGATGGGGATAACCACACCTAACTCACAGCACATGAAATGCGATCGGGTGTCTAAACAGCTTAGCACAACGGCCAGAGTACCCGCCGGCTTGCTATGCCTCTGGTGGGGCTGGAACAAGCAAGGAAGCGTCACCATCAGGCTGGCCTTGGCCCCCAGGGTGCTTTTTCTCTGTCACTAACTAGCTTTACACAAGAAGAGCGCCTATGTGAAAGACAGGAAGTGCCCGTCCTGCCCCATCAGAGCAGACACCGTGGGGCAGTGGCGGGGTTGGCCGTCCCTCCTCTGCAGAGCAGGCCTCCGGGCCCACCAGCCACACACACCCAGCCACCCAAGCCCATCACCTCTTCAGCCACATCAGCGCCAGCGTGGCCCCCACTTTGGGCCACTCGGCTCCATACATTTCCTTCTCCACCTCCAGGATGTTCTGCAGGGTCCGGAACTTGGCCGGGTTGTTGTCATACACAGCTTTGATTTTCTGAAACGGAGCACACAGGGTTTCCCCCTTAGGAAGGCTGCCCCCATAGACGGCTGCCGCGTGCTGGGTGGAGGAGCGCCCCGCCAGAGCCTCGCTCTCCTGCACCCCAGCGCCAGGACCTGCAGTGGGGCTTGTCAGCGGGGCTTGTCATGACAATAACCATGACTGTTCGCATTTACAGGACTTGCGAAGTACTTTATGGGCACAGCCTCATTTGATCCTCACGGCAACCCTGATGCTGCTGTCATAATTCCAATTTGCAGATGAGGAAACTGAGGCTCAGAGAGGGGAAATGACGTGCTCAAGGTCACATAGCTGGTGCAGGTGCGAGCGGGTTCCAGCACTGGCCAGGCCCCAGAGTCCACGTTCTCCAACCACTACTGACAGCGCCTCAAACCCCAAGCATCTGAAGTTTCGCTTTTGTGGACAAATGGAAATAGGTTCTTAGGATTCTGAGATGTCCAGGAAGAAGGCTCCTGAGTTGGAGCCAGGCAGTTTGGATGTGAATTCCACCTCTGCCACTTCCGTGCTATGAGCCCCTCAACAGCTCTGAGCCTCAGCTTCCTCGTCTATAAAATGGGGATAATGACACAGACCCAGCCTCAGAGTGGATCCTCATGGGGGGAGGGTCAGTGGCTGGGGGATGCCGTCTGGAGCTCTCAGCATTGGGGAAGGGAAGGGCAGGGTCAGTGCACCTGTGGACCCTGGAGTTTATTTTTTGTTTGGTAGAGTGAATACAAGAACCGGTAGGTTCCTTCTCAGGTCAACCCTCCAGACTGTGGTCCTAGTTTGGCTATGACTGGATGGCATGACCGCAAAGAGGACCAAGAACCTGGAGCCCCAAGTCAGAGAAGCTGGGGGCCAGGCCCATTTGCACACCTCCTTCCTGTTCCTCGGCCTGGGCAACCTGCGGCAGGGAGCAGGGCACTGGTGACGCGGCGGGATTACAGAGCCCTGATCTGGGTACCGGGGCTGCAGGGCCACGTACGTACTGTGATGTTGCCACTTATGTCCAGCTTGATGGGAGTAAACACTGGGGAGCCGAGGCAATCTGGGGACAAAATAAGAAGAGAGATTTAGATTCCCAACGAGAGTGATATTCAGGACCTCCATGGGCCATGGGGACAGGAGGGGAGGTCACTTGGTGTGTTTAAGGAAAGGCAGAGCTGTTTGTTAAGTGTTAAAATGGTTCATGGGC
Source organism: Balaenoptera ricei (assembly GCF_028023285.1). Lineage (NCBI taxonomy): Eukaryota > Metazoa > Chordata > Mammalia > Artiodactyla > Balaenopteridae > Balaenoptera > Balaenoptera ricei. The sequence goes on along the minus strand of NC_082652.1, from coordinate 18,493,811 downwards.
AATTTGGAGTGCTGGGCTCTGAGTAAGACCAGTTTCTTACTGCAGGACTTGTCAGAGCCTTTAAAATACACCTGGACTAGGACTTCCCTGGTGGTCCAGTGGTTAAGACTCCGCACTCCCAATGCAGGGGGCCCGGGTTTGATCCCTGGTCGGGGAACTAGATCCCACATGCTGCAACTAAGAACCCACATGCCGCAACTAAAAGAGGCCGCATGCCGCAACTAAGACCTGGCGCAGCCAAATAAATAAATAAATACTAAAAAAAAATTACAACTGGACTATCTAGGGGGCAAACCGTTTTGTCCACAGCACCCTCTCTTCCTAAGACAAAATGTTCTATATTTGCACCGTCTAACATGGGCCACATGTGGCTATTGAGCACTTGAAATGTGGTGAGTGTGATCGAGGAACTGAATTTGTAATTTGATTTAACTTTCATTCATTTAAATTTAAATAGCCACATGTGGCCAGTGGCTACCAAATTGGACAGCACAGTGTAGAGTATCTTGCAAAACTAATACTCTAAGAAACCGTCTTGGCTGACAAGGCGGAGGCCACTAATGAACCAGCTGGCCAGGAGGCAGCTCGAGGAATCTTACGAGCTGGAAGAAGAGCTCATTCACCAGCTTCTTTTTTCTTTTTTTTTAAATTTTTATTGGAGTATAGCTGCTTTACAATGTTGTGTTAGTTTCTACTGTACAGCAAAGTGAATCAGCTATACGTATACACATATCCCCTCTTTTTCGGATTTCCTTCCCATTTAGGTCACCGCAGAGCACTGAGTAGAGTTCCCTGTGCTATACAGTAGGTTCTCATGAGTTATCTATTTTATACATAGTACCCATAGTGTATATATGTCAATTCCAATCTCCCAATTCATCCTACCCGCCTCATTCACCAGCTTCTAAGGAAAAAGTGAGCTGGCGACCCAGAGGCCCCACCGTTCTGAGACTCTTTATAAGAGCCCAGGAGAACCCACCAGGAGTGGGACTCTGGTCACTTAACAGAGCTCGATGAACTGGGGCTCCATACCCACTCTGCACACACTGGCAGTGTGGGCTTGGTCATGTCCCTTCTGCTCTCTGAGCCTCAGCTTTCCCATCTAGCAAATGGGCCAACAGAACCGATCAGAGCAGCTGTGAGGATGATGTAAAACAACCCACTTCCAAGACACATATTTTGTTCACCTCTGGAATCGGAATGTTCTTAATTGGAGGCGTTTTTCCTGTCTCGGCGGTTCATAAAACAACAGAGCATTTTAAAATAGGTGGCACCTTTGAGTTGATGAAATGTGGACCTAGAAACTGGCAGTGCCTGGAACTCAGGACTCCATGGGAAATGTGAGCTGACTGTGGACTGTCTCTCCTCCTTTCCCTCCTCTGTGATCCCCCAGCAGGCTGTCACGGGGACCAGAGACAGCCCACGGGTCAGAGCTCCCTGCTAAGGGCTGGGCAAGGAGGAAACACATTGGGGAAGGGCCGGTTCTCTCCTGAGCAGACTCAACAAGGACTTCACCTCAGAGCCTGAAGACAGCTGTGCTTCCCCAACACCTCTCACGGTCCTCGATACAGAGCCCAGGGGGCAAAGATGCCCAAGTAGGCCACAAGTAGATACCAAACCCACGGCGGGGAAACACCAGCGCCAGCTTCCCCTTGTCCGCTGGCCAGGCTGGGGCCTCGGTGTGCGTGCCAACTGACCGCATAGGGGCGGAGGACTGGGGGAGGGACACCTGTGGGCTGAATTCCACCCAAGGTGACCCAGCACACCTGGCCGGCCATCTGGAACATTCTAATCGCAGCCGTTAAAAAAAGGTGCATTGGGGAAACATCATTGGACGTTATAAATGAAATACCCCAAAACCCAATGGAAAGAAGGTCGGGTAGAAATCCAGACACCCTGGGTTTGAATCCAGTTGAGCAAGTCTCCTGTGCCTCAGTTTCCTCACATGTCAAATGGGGCAGCAGTGGTACTTATTTCATAGGGTTGACGTGGGGATTAAAATGCACGCGCTGAACGCATTTAGCAGAGTGGCCAGCACAGGAACCCTCAGTGCATGAACTGTGACCATCTTTATGACTTTGTAGCGTGACCAGCGCCAGGCTCCACGGTCCAGCAAATGTCACCCAGGCTCGGAAGGCACCAGGTCCTTCAGGACCTCCGCTGAGTGGGAACACTGGGCCTGTGTCCCCTGCCACCTCTACTCTCCTGCTTCCCAACTGAGGCCCTCATGGGGCCCGGGGTGGCTGCCTTGCCCGGCTGCAGGCTCCCGGGCACAGAACCCTCGGGACGAGAGGTGAGCCCACCGCTCTCAGCTACCGGCCTCTCTCTCACGCCTGTGGGGGCACATCTCCCTCCACGGGGCTACGCTGGACCTCCCCCGGGGTGGCCACAGGCGCTGCGCCGAGGTGCTGGGTTGGGGGATGCAGGCTGCCTGTCCCACCTGATCCTGGGCGCGCTGGACTCCCAGGTGGACCTGCCAAGGGCATTAATGAGGTAATGATTCCACCCACCCTTTCATCTTCCCTGATGTATCGCTGACCTCATCCTGCAAGGCCAACCTGGGAGGCTGTGCAATTTGCTAGCCCTGCAACGTGTTCTCTCCCGGGACATTTACCACTGACTCCCCCAAAGGACAACGCATCCCAGACTTAAAATAAGAATGCAGGAAATTCCTGGTGGTCCAGTGGTTAGGACTCAGCGCTTTCCCTGCTCAGGGTAAGGGTTCAATCCCCGGTCGGGGAACAAAGATCCCGCATGGCAAGCGGCGTGGCCAAAAAATAAATAAATAAAAAGAAACCTCCTTTAAAAAAAAAATAATAATGCAAGACAGCCAGGACTCTCCACCACTGGAGACTCTTCCCCTCTTGACTGTGCAACCAAGGGTCACCAATTTCGAGCCTCACAGGAGCCGGGCAGGTGCCATGGATGGGGAGCATAGGGACTGGCAAAACCCTTCCAAAGGGGGGCTTCCCTGGTGGCGCAGTGGTTAAGAATCCACCTGCCAATGCAGGGGACACGGGTTTGATCCCTGGCCTGGGAAGATCCCAGATGCCGCGGAGCAGCTAAGTCCGTGCACCACAACTACTGAGGCTGCGCTCTAGAGCCCTCGAGCCACAACTACTGAGCCCACGCGCCACAACTACTGAAGGCAGCACGCCTAGAGCCCGTGCTGTGCAACAAGAGAAGCCACCGCAATGAGAAGCCCGTGCACCGCAACGAAGAGTAGCCCCCGCTCGCCGCAACTAGAGAAAGCCAGCACGCAGCAACGAAGACCTAGTGCAGCCAAAAAAAAAAAAAAAACAACCCTTCCGAAGGGATGGCCAATGGCTTCACCTCCACATCTTTCAAAATGTATGTTGTCCAAAGACATGAGGTGGATTGATGGATGGATGGAGAGGTGGATAGACAGGTATGGTCAGGTATTAATGGTAGAATCTAGGTGGCAGATTCATGAATATTCACCGTAAAATTCTTTCAATTTTGCTGTACGTTTTATTTTTTATTTATTTATTTTTTTTAATGGGTATACTATTTTATTAACATTTAAATTTCACCAAGAGTTCGCTAGCCATTTGTTCAGATTTTTAAAGACAAAATGGGCAAACAGCTTTAAGGCTGCGATGTATTTAACACTGCACCATATATTCACCAACTAGACAATCGAAGGGGTAAGACCATACCCTTAGGAGCACCAAGTATAGGAACAAGCCCTGGAATTGGAAGACAAACCTGCCCCGCCATTCAGGACTGCACAGAGGTCTTTGGTTGCTGACAGAATCTCCCCTTGACTTCAGACTTGAGACAAACCGAGGGAGTCTGTCAGTATACACGAACCACTGCCTTCAGTAACAGGATGGACTGGCCAGAGCCAATTCAGATTGTGAGGGCCAGTCTGAAGTGAGCAGGGTTGGCTGGAGGCTGGAAATGTCGCAGCTGAAAGCCAGCATCGGCAGATGACAGCAGCCATCTTCTAAAAATCGCTGATTTCTACACAAGTTCCTAAGATGCTTTTCCCAAACAGGGTTGCTGTATGTTTTAAATTTTTCATATACAAAGTTGGAAAAGAATGTCAGACTTGGGACGTCCCCGGCGGTCCAGCAGTTAAGATTCTGTGCTTCCGCTGCAGGGGCACGGGTTCAGTCCCTGGTGGGGGAACTAAGATCCCACATGCTGTGCGGCACAGCCAAAAAAAAAAAAAAGGACAAGAATGTCAGACACTTTTTTCTGCTCATAAAAGTCATACTTCTTGGGCTTCCCTGGTGGCGCAGCAGTTGAGAATCTGCCTGCCAATGCAGGGGACGCGGGTTCGAGCCCTGGCCTGGGAAGATCCCACATGCCGCGGAGCAACTAGGCCCGTGTGCCACAACTACTGAGCCTGCGCGTCTGGAGCCTGCGCTCCGCAACAAGAGAGGCCGAGACAGTGAAAGGCCCGCGCACCGCGATGAAGAGTGGCCCCCGCTTGCCACAACTAGAGAAAGCCCTCGCACAGAAACGAAGACCCAACACAGCCATAAGTAAATAAATAAATAAATAAAAATAAAATTTAAAAAAAAAAAAAAAGTCATACTTCTTCCTTCCACTTTTTCTCCAAGTCCACTGCACTGCTACCGTGATTGTGGTTCCACATGTAACTCTGTTTTCCACCCATCCCTGCCATGGACTTGACCTCAGAGAGGGCAGAGACCAGGGGGGCCTCAGTCCCCCTCTGTGCCCCCCGCACCTGGCATGGAGCTGGACCCCAGCATGAACGAGGGGGCAGATAATAGGAAACGTGAATCTAGAGGCACATTTCCTGCCAGGTTCTTCTTCTAGCCACTTTCTTGTAGTGAAGATTGACCCAATGCACCGGGTCTAAGGACCCACGCGACTAACAAGGCAGAGGCTATGGAAAGGGGCTTTGGCCTCAGTTTCCCCGCCTGGAAAGGGACCACCCCTGTGGAGTTGCTGTGATGGGGCAGGCGCCATATGTGCCAACTGAGGGCCCTGAGCCTGGCCGTGATTTGATTCCCACCGCCGGCTGATGTTCGAGTAAAGCCATCCCACGTTGGAGATGTGGAACCAGGGCTTGGCGACAGATCATCATCAACCACGCGTGGGTGGCTTCCTAGCTTTTCCCAGCGACTCAGGCCACTGGGCATGCATTTTAGACATGCACGGAATGTTATTCAGCTTCCCTGGCTCTAGAAACGGCTCTTTTATGGTTCTGAGTGCCCGCCCCACCCCGCGATGGCGGGGAGAAAGGCTTTTTGTTTCGCCTTCTCCCAACAGCGTGTCGCTCGGGTCATGAGGCTGCCGTGGTTGGCAGGAGCCGGGCCCCACGGCAGCTGTTCTTGTGCGTCGTGGCTACCATGCAGGGACACAGCTTCTGCTCTGCTGTAGGGTAGGATGTGGGGTCTGGATGGACTTCTGGAGCCAGTTGTAGAGCAGAAGCAAGAGAGGGGAGAGTCGAGGGCTGGGAGATGGACCCCAGCAGAGGGAGGGGGTGAGGCCGACCGACCCCAGAATCCACTTCCCCGCTGCATGGGGCCGGGGCGAGGGGGCGATTGCCGGCAGGAAAGGCGTCACTGTGTACACGCAGATGGGCACACAGGAGTCGGGCTGGCAGCATCTGGGGGTGGGCCGCCTGTGATCAGGGGAGGAGCACGGTTGCGCTCCAGAGCCCCGGTCCTGGGTTCGGCTCTCAGCTCTGGTGTCTGGACAAGTGCCTGAACCACGCTGGGCTCAGGCCCCTCCCTTTCCAGAGCCCTGAAGTGCTGGGCAAACAGGAGGCGCTCCAGGTAAGCTGAAGCCTGCTTCAACACGCCTCATGGAAGGCTCTGGGTTTATGTTTGCTTTGGCGCAGCCCGAGGCCGCCAGGCCCAGAAGAGCCAAGTGACTGGCCCAGGGTCACACGGCGAGTCAGGCATGCAGACACAATTAGCCAAGGCTGGTGCCACCACTCCCTCTAGCCTTTCTTTCTAGAATGTTTCTATCTGTGTGTGTGAACTCAACAAAAGCGAAAGGACTCTGACGGGAAAACCCTGCAATGATTTTAACCCCCAAGCACACCGTGGCCTAAGCCTTGAAACTCAAACTGGCCGCTGCTCTGGATATGACGCGACATGCTTCTGGAGGGTTATCCAGCTTTACCTTTCCTACAGAATGCAGCCCTGCCTCAAAATTATTACCTTTCTTGTTCTACCTGTTTTGCAGTTAACCCAAACTTGTTTTTCATTGTTGTCAGTCAACAGGCTCTTTAGAATGACACCCAGAACCTGCCAGAAGGGAAGGGCAGGGGGTGGGGCAGCGCTCGGGCGCTTTTCTCATTCATCGTCTTACCTCCAGGGTGAAAGGAAGTTGTCTCAAAAACAAAAGAAAAATCAGGTACAATTTCACCATCTCACTTCATGGAACCAACTCTAATGGGCACGGATTCCAAACACAGTCAAGCCTTGGTTACCTGGAACACGCTGGCAAATGGCCCCTTCTGTTTAGAAGACTTTTCTAAGCATGCTACTCAACCCAAAAGGCATAAGGAAAAGACCAGTAAGTCTGATTACAAAACCCAGAAACCTTCTATATGGGATGGGGTCGGGGTGGGGGGAAATCCCATCACCAGTCTAAGCCAAAGAGCAAACTGATTGGGGAAGGGGATGACCTGTGTAACAAATACCATAGACCAAAGACTATCATCCCTAATGTTGTAAAGGGTTCGAACAAATCAATAAGAAAAAAACAACAACCACCTTATAGAAAAATGGACAATTAAAAGAAGAAAGGAAAAGACATTTAATCTCAATAATAAAAAGAAAATAAAACAGTGAAATATTTTCCATCTACCAAATTTTATGAATGTACCAACTTTCACATTCAGCCATTCTGGATGGAACTTCTCAAAATGTAACTCAAATGTCCCTGCTTTTGTACAGCAAGCCATTTGCAGTTTTCTAAACAGGGCCATCATCAAAAACAGGAATTATGATAAAAGTGTGACCCAGTGACATAACAGGCCCCCTCAAGTCTTCTCTAAATGGCTCTACATGGTATGTTTTCAGGGATTTAGGACAGCTTTGTGTAGTTTTTTAAAAACTCCTCTTGTTTTCTCTGCAGTGCTTTGATTCTGCTAGATACTTGGAAAACAAATAGCCAACTTTGTCACCATTGCCTTCAAAATAAGAGGAAACAGGCACCAAGCAAGCATTCTGTGCATGACCTCTGTGACAGTTCTGCCCGGGTCTCTGTCATAGTTCAGATGGTTGAGATTGCCCAGACAGCAGAATTCCCCGTAAGCCAGCAGTCACCATATGCCACACAGAATCACATTCACTTCCTCTTTTTCTGGCCTCAGCGTAGTTGGAAAACACCTGCCATCATGCTCTGAGCAAGCCCCCAGCACATATTTGGAAATTTCCATCCAAGCTGCCCCTCAACGCCTGCCTCTTCAGACAACCATATCTTCCCACAGGTGATGTTCCCAACATTAGGCAAGAAAGTGACAGAATCGCCCCCGCCCTGGCCCGCCCTCTCATTTCATCTCAGGAATAATTTTCCTTCAAAAACAAAAAGCATTCCATTTTTAAGACGCACAGCTTCACTTTCAGCCTGTGTGATTCAGTGTGGGAATACCAGACCCAACCCATAAATACTTATTTGAAAAAGGAAGAAGAGGGTCCCTGTGTCATGACTCTAGGAGCCTGGTTTGGGGAGGTTCTATTTCAAATTCAATTTTTTTTTTTTCAATAGCTGGATAGTAAGGTTTTGTTGTTAAACACATGGGGCAGATTAACTTTACAGACCCTGGGTTACAAGGATCATAATGGGAGGCACTCAAATTACAGCTGATGGAGATGAATCATTTATTAATCCACGGGTATGTGGTGTGTGTGTGTGTGTGTGTGTGTGTGTGTGTGTGTGTGTGGGATGGCTCAGTCTGCAATAAGGCCTATTTTGAAGCATAAGAGCCCCGAGAATGCCCACCTTTCTAAAACTAGTTCCCATTCTAAATTCTACTATCCTAATATCTAAGAGAAAAGAATGTTTACAAAATGATGCTTTTAAAAATCACCCCCATAACATGCCAACTCTCTTTATCCAAAATTGACCCCTTTGGCAAAAACCAGCCTTCAATCGGGAATGCAGATGGGAAAATGATTTCTCTTACTTGCTGTGTGGCCTGGGAGAATTTAGTTAAACTCTCTGAGCCGCAGTTTCTGCATTTGTAAAATGAGGCTAATAACAGGCCTCACCTCATAGTTTCTGGCTAAATTTTTAAAAAAGTATTCTTTCTGATTATGATTATAATAACTATTACTATACATTATATCATCATTCTTTAGAGAAGAAATCCAGAAAAGAGTGATTCCAATGATTAAGAAAACAAAAGAGAAAGAGAGGAAGGGAGGGAGGAGAGAGAGGTAGAGAAAGAAGGTGTTATCAGTTGATTGATATGGGTAAAATTAACAGGAGCCCTTCAGTTATAAAATAAGGACCATGTATTCCTGACCATTAATGTCTGAGATCTCAGAAGGGAGTGGAGAAAGGAACTCGGGGGAACAGCAGTGCAGAAAGTGAATCATTTCTGAGCCAGCGGAAGTGTGAGCTGGCTGCGCAACTGCAGGGACAGAAAGCAGAGGTTTTATAGGACCCTGGAGAGGGCTGATCCGTTGTAATGACTTTTAAAAGTTCAGATACAGTTAACACTGTAACAGTTAAAAAAAAAACAAAAAACCCTGTTACCAGTAACTCTGTAAGAATGTAACACAAGGAGTTAACATCCATCCAGGCCATTTTAAAACTGAAACAATGCAACCTACATTTCCATTCTAATAAGCTCATTGAAATAAGCACACTGCCAGATGGGAACTTACTTCCTATCATTTCCCCTCCCTGACAAACAGCTCAAAAAGGCCCTTTCTGCTCTGGAAGACTTGTGGCAGGGCTGGCCCCCTACAAAGCCCTTACTAGCTGTGTGACCTGGTCAAATCCCTTCACCACTCTGAACCTTGGTCTCCTCTTCTGTAAAATGGCACGAATTCCTCCTAATTCATAAGGTCATGATAAGGACTGGAAATGAGATATCGGCTAGTTCGATGCTTGGCACATGGGAGTCACTCAAAACAGGGGTTACGCTAGCTATGATGGGGTCATGCATTATATTTTACAAAGCCCTTTGTCACGCATTCTTTCCATTCTCTTTCAAGTCCCATGTTGGCTGGGCACCTACGCTCTGCCAGGCACATTGCTGGGGCCTGGGAGGCGATTCACAATGGGGCACTGTTCCTCCAAGAAGCCCTATGCGACAGACACCCCACAGATGAGGAATGAAACGGGGGCTGGATGAGCTAGCAGGTGACAGAGTGGACGTTCGGGTCTTTTCCCTCTTTCTTCTCCATCCTCTTCCCTCCAGGAGCAGAGGCCAGACCTCCGTCCCTGACCTCAGGGCCAGACTTTTCTGAACCCAGAGGATCAAGAGGATTTCATCCTTATCACTGGGGGAACAGAGCAGGTGGGCACCACTTGTCCATGCTCTGCACTGGCCTTTGGATGTTATAAGTGAGAAGTGCTTCAGTAGCCAGGCGGCTCAGCTGGCCCCAAGCCCTGGCAGCTGGTCAGCAAGAGCCAGAGGCAGCTTCTTTTTGCAAGAACCTTGTTTCCCAAGGGCTGTGTGGCAAGAAGTGCAGATTCTAAAGGTCTGAGGATGTCTGTCCCACCTGTGCAAAAAGATGGAGTGATTCTGGGCATTGGGTGCCAACATCATTCGGGGGAGGCCACCTCCATCGGCCCTCCTGGGAGGCCCAGCCTTCCCCCTTGTACAGTTGGGGCTGCAGGCTCAGAGAGGGGAAGCACTAGGGCATGGACACACAGCTGGGGCACCACGGAACCAGCACTCAAGCTCAGGCTGGCTGCTTGATGCCAATATCCATCTATCTAGAGATTTCGATTCATGGACTTCAGTGGACAATAGACCCAGGTTCAAAGCAACTTCTTCCCTCTAAGCCTCCAAAGCAGCCAGCTCATGGGCTGTTATACAGACAGACGGGATAAGACAACAGGGCCAGCGGCAGCCCTCTATACAGGTGTTACTTGGCTCTAACTTGGGCCAGGTGAGCTCATGAGTATGTCTCACCAGCACGCAGTAGGTGCTCCTCAAGGCTAATGAATCCTCACTCACTACTTGCAAACACACTTCCAATGGATGAGAGGAGTCTGCAGGCCGGTTCAAAATTGCAAAACCCATCGCTGAAAGTGACTTATCCACCGCCCTCCGCAAAGTACATTGTTTCTTCCTCCTAGAAGTGGTCTACTTCCGGTTCCTACAGCATCCAGCTCTCAACAGACACTCAACCAAAATGATAACTAACCTGCTGTTGGACGAGGGTTAATACAGTTTCTTGTTTCTCTTTCTTGGGATAGTCTATACAAAACCAAAAATAAACATATATTTGTATCAACTTAAAAAACAAATACCAAAAAACTTGTGGTCCCAAGTCCTGAAAGGTGCTTGTTGCAATGGTAAGAACAACTTCTTAGAGGCCAAGGGGTGTGGGTGAGGCTGGTCCCCAGGCAGTTAACTCAGTGTCCCAATTAAAGGAAAAACTGAGCTGTCTGGGGCCTCCCCACTGGATGACTTCCATGCCCCGGCCATCAAATCTGCGTTCAAATAGGCAAGAGATATGGTCCCAGCTTGGCAAGATGATTATGAGGCACGCAGCTCCAAGGAAACCTGCATAGCTGGTCTGGGGTTCCCAGCGTCTTGGATAAGCCACAGTGGAGCCAGCAGAGCTCCAGGACTTTGGTGGCCAAACAGGCTGGCTCCACTGACCAGACAGGAAGCCAGGAAAGCAGGCAGGCACAACAGCAAAAGCACTGCATAAGGAGTCCAGAGGCCTGAGTTCTAGTCTGGCTCTGTGGTCAATTGCTGGCTGTGTGACCTTGGGCAAGTCACCTAACCTTTCTGGCCTTGGTTTCTTTGGCTGTAAAACAAGATAATTCTGTGGCTCTGGGCTGCCATTCCCCCCCCCCCCACTCCCCGCCACATAGAGCTAGCATTGAACCAAAGTGATGCAAAACCACTCTTTCTGGGGCTACTCTAGGACTGTTTCGTGAGTGTCAGATATCTGTAAGGCTCAATTCTATGGACATCCATTTAATTAAGCTAAAAAGCCTGAAGGAAGTAAAATCACCCCTGGAATCTGGATCTCAAGAACCAAGAGGTAGAAATCATTACTTTCAGCTCCTGCATCTTTGGTTGCTCCCTAAACAGTGAGAGCAAACAGGTGTCACCTCATGCATCAATTCTAATGGACCTCGGAGTGGCCGAGGCTGTGTTTAGACTTAAAGGGGCAAAAAACAGCATCATGATTGATTATTAACGTCTGCCATGGGTACAGGATATGAGTTATGTATCTTAATTTGATCCTATATTTTAACTTAGAAAGAGAGAAGAAAGCAAAACACTTTTAGAAGAACCCAGAAAAATGGGAATGGAGCCAAAAGCATTCACTCGACAAACATCACTAGCTCGCCAAGTGCTAGGCACTGAAATAACTCAAAGTGTCAGAATGGGGTAGATTCCATGGGAGTCAGGCAAGATTTTCCGGATGAGGTGACCCCTAAGCTGATTCCTTAAGGATAAGTGGAACCCAGGTGAAAGGCAGGTGGTGGGCCAGAGAGGAGTGGTACCCCAGGCAGAGAAACTGACACGGGTAAAGTGCCAGAGGCAGATGATGGCATGGTACCCTCTGTCGGGCTGCAAGCCATTCAGAAAGGCTACAGCACAGATATCAAGGCGGGGTAACAGGGAGCCACTGAGGCTTCTAGGCAGGGAGTGGCCAGACTAAATGATTAAGCCTCTCCCTCCCCCTCCCTCCACCCCCCCCCCCCATCCTCCAATTGCAAATGCTCTAGAACAGCTGCATAATTGACCATAAAAGATGAGAGAGCAGGGCCTCACAGAAGTCAGCTGCAAACTGATCAGTCAGAGGTGAGATCCAATTACTGGGTCAAGGTAGAGAAAGACGATGGACAAAGGGCTGACCTCTAAGTGGACATAGCAAAACCTATACAGCTCGGGAGACTCAGGCTGGAGATATGGAAGTGTTAGCCCAGGATGCAGATGTTCTGAGCTACATCTGACCTGCAGCCCAAAGAATCAGCATTCATCAAGCCCAACCAATTCTGTCCCAAACCACCACCGATGATGGTTTAAGAAATGGGGTTGTGCTAACAGGTTAAAAGCCTTCACAGCCTTCGACCCGGCAATTTCCCTTCTAAAAATTAGAAATAACCAAAGAAGTATGCAAAGAAATATATACAAGAATGTTCACTGTAGCACAGTTTACGAGAGCAAAAAAAAAAAAAAAAAGGAAGCAATGTAAATGTCCAACAGCAGGGGATTGGTTAAATAAATTATGGCCACATTCAAACAATGAAGTTCTAGGCAGCTATGAAAAATGCTGACTGATGGGTAAAGGTGGTTATGCTATATTGTTGGGTGTAAAAAAGCAGCTTATACATTTCCTCTTAAACATAGATAAAGATATAAATGGGTTTGGAATGAAAATACTCTGAAATGTCAGCATTGATTCCCTCTTAAATAACAATAACAACAACAACAAACTCTGACTCAAAAGGTTGTGAGAGGATTAAGTGAATTAATCAACATAGAATGCTTAGCACACAGTAAATGCTCAATAAATGGCAGGGAGATTTTTAATTTATCATTTCTTCTTGCTCAATTTTCCTTTGAGAAACAGATCTTCCTTGCAGAATTAAAATACCTTTTAAAAACACAGCTTTCAGCCCTCTGCCTATTTATATCAAGAGCGGTAGCTCTCAACCAAGGGTAACTTGGTCTCCCTGCAGATATTTTTGGTTGTTACAACTTGGGGAGATGGGGTGCTACTGGCATCTGGTAGAGAGAGGTCAGAGATGCCACTAAACGTCTTACAAAGCACAGGACAGACCCCCACCCCAAAGAATGGCCCAGCCCCAAATGTCAGCAGTGTCACGGTGGAGAAACCCTGATTTGGAGGAAACTGGCACCGAATGCCTTTCAGACTTCTTGTGTCCATAATCCCAGGCCTGCTCCATTCCAGAAACACGCCACCCAGATCATCCAGGGGACCAGACGTTCCCAAGACCTAGAAAAAGCCCGTGTGTCAGAGCTGACGGCGGATCTCCATCGACCCCTGAGTGCCAGAGAAAAGCCACTGGTGGGAGCATCCTCCTAAAGCTTAAACCCTCAGGAGGAACTCTCCCCCAAGAAGAGCCTAATGCTTCAAAATGGATCATCACGGGGGCTTTCCTGGTGGTGCAGTGGTTGAGAGTCTGCCTGCCAATGCAGGGGACGCGGGTTCGAGCCCTGGTCTGGGAGGATCCCACATGCCGCGGAGCAGCTACGCCCGTGAGCCACAATTACTGAGCCTGCGCGTCTGGAGCCTGTGCTCCGCAACAAGAGAGGCCGCGATAGTGAGAGGCCGGCGCACTGCAATGAAGAGTGGTCCCCACTTGCCATAACTAGAGAAAGTCCTCGCACAGAAACGAAAACCCAACACAGCCAAAAATAAATAAATAAATAAATAAATGGATTATCACTTTTTTAAAATAGTGCTAAGAATTATCCTCTGTGGGCCAACCCACTGAGGCCTCTGTATAAATGGTGCTTCTGTCAACAGATGTGACGGCCCACAGCACCAGGCTCGCAGCAAAGACAAGGGTCTTTTGAGATCAGGGAAAGGAGGAGGGGGTGCTCTCCAGCCGGGGCACCAGATCACCGCCAGCTCCAGCCGCCACCACCCCCTTCCTCTAAAACCGGCCCAATAATCGCATCAAATGAAGGAGCCCCCAAATGCAGAACTGATGGGCAACCTTGCTGAAGATGAGGGAGGAAAGGGCCACAGAGCTTAACTCGGGGTTTCTCCACCTTGAGATCCAGCTAACATTTGGGGCTGGATCAGTTCTTTGTGGTGAGGGCTGTGCTGTGCACTGGAGGATGTTTGCAGCATCCCTGGCTTCTACCCACTAGGTGCCAGTAGCACCTCCCCGTGCCCCTCACCACCCCGCCCCCCCAAGTTGTGACAACCAAAAATGTCTCTAGATATTGCCAGATGTCCCCTGAGGAGGCGACACCACCCTCAGTTGAGAACGACTAGCTTAAACAGATTCTGAATCCTTGTTCAGGGCAAATGCTCATAGAACCGAGGAGGGGGGAAAAACCTGTCACAAAAATCAACAACTCCTCAATGCTCAAACCAGATAGCTCCCAAGCTCCTGCCTGGAGAGTCAGTGTTATCTCAACACTGAGATACAGAAAATAAGAATGTTTTATACGTTTAACAAGTTCTGACTGAGCACCTACTGTGTGCCAGGCACTGTTCTGGGTACCAGGGATGTAACAGTGGATGTAAAAGAGCCAGGTCTGAGAATCGTACAAACCAGCCAATGGCACTCACTCAAATACTACTCATTAATCAATCATCCACTCTATGAAGGAACCAAAACTGAATCCAGGAACTTGTATAACAACCACACACCTCCCCCTGCCAACAGCTAAGATCTATTTGGCACTTAAGGCCTCAGAACTTTACACACACCACCTCATTTACTCTTTGCTGCTAGCCTAGGAGATCAGCATGCCCATTTCACAGATGGGGATACTGAGGCTCAAGAGGTGGAGGAGGAGAGCATGCACACGACTCCACATAGTCACAACCACCCCGGAGCCCACAGCACTTCAGGGACTACTGCCCACCGTGAGCCCTGGTCACCCACTAGGGGGGAAAGGGAGTGACTGCCCCGGGTGCCACTTCCCTTCAGTCCAGGTCAGTGTCAAGGTTCTGTCAGTTTGCGGGTTTCGGCTAGACTCTGCCCTCCGGACTGGTCTCTTCCTGCAAGGCCACCAAATGAAACAGCAGGGCGGGACGCTGGGCAAGCCCACATACAAGAGGAAAAAGCACAGCTCAGGTTGCACCCTTTACTCAGGACCAGCAAAGCAACGGGCAGGGGCCGATGGTACTGTCTTCTGTTTCCCATTTTCCATCCAGGGTGTGGGCTGGGCTGAGGGATGGGAGAAAGGAAGGTCTGCAACCGGCTCAGTGCTCCTATGACCTCCCAGGGCATGACATATGGAGGAGGGATCTTTTTCTTTTGGACCCCATCCCAAGCACTCCATGTCTGATGTCGCCCCACATAGCAGCCCCCCTGTCCTGACCCCTGTTCTAAATGGAGGGAAAGATTTAGGTGGTTCTCCCTAGGAAGGGGCCCCAGAGTTTTGCGACTCTGTCTCCAAAAGGACCCTCCTCACCCTGCCAGGCTTCCTGCCCTTGGAGTGGCGGTGGTGGGTGGTGTCTCTGATCTGGAATGAGGGAATTCTAAGGAAAGACGTGTTCACAAGGTCCCATGAGGGAGAGACTGGGAGAATTTACAGAAAAGAGGGGGTTTATGAAATGGGGGGGGATTCATTTTAAGGGAGGGAGTTGAGAGCCACTCTGAAAGGGAAGAGGGGGATGATAGGGTGAGAGATGTTTTCGGGGAGATGGAGGATTGGGGATTTGGAAGAGTGGGGGTGTTTGTGGGGAGATGGACGACTGGGGTGCACAAGGGGGTGGAGAACCGCGAGCATCTGAAGGACATGTTGGCATGTGAGGTGTCTGGGGAGACAGAGGGTTGGGAGAGTCTGAGGGAGATGGAGGATTTGGGGATGTCTGGGAAGAGATGAAGGATGTGACATGTTCGGGGGAAAGAGGATTTGGGAGCGGGCCGGGATAGGGAAGATTTGGGGTGCTTGGAGAAAAAGGGGCTCTCGGGTGCGTGGGGAATTAAGATTTGCGGTGTCTAGTTGAGGGATACTCGGGAGAAGGAGGATACGGGTGCGCTCTGGGTCAGGGCTGCGGGCCAGCTCCCCTCTTCACCCCGGCTCACCGAAGAAGGGCGGCAGGTGGGACACCGCCTCCAGGAAGGGCCCCGTCTCGATCTGCTTGTCCGCGGGCAGCGGCTTCAGCAGGTGCTCCGCCAGCAGCGCCATTTCGGGGTCGAGGCCCTTGGTGATGCCCCAGCCGGCGCCGCGGGCGTCCACGCCGCCCCCCGGGCCGCCGCCGTCAGCGCCGGGGCCGTCACTGCCGCCCGCCGCAGGCTCAAGGGACGCCAGCGTCGCCACTTCCGCCCGCGCCGCGCTCGCGTAGACGAGCACTCAGCGCCGCCCGCAGGCAGAACGCCTAAGCTGCCGGACGCCCCGCCCCGCCCGTCCGCCCGTCCGCCCGCGCCCAATCCTCGCCCACGGCCGCGGACCTCAGCGTCACCATTGGCCGAGGGGCAGGGCTAGCCCGCCGGGCGCGAAAGCGCTCCGACTCGTGGATCCAGGTACGCCCAGGTGAGCCGCTCCCAGGTGAGCCGCTCCCAGGTGACCCATCCCCAGGTGTGTTACCTGCTGCCCCCGGCGTGGCACCCCCAACCAGGCGGGCTGGCTCGGGCCGGGTCCTCGCCTGATGGGCGAGGTCACAACTCACAACACATCCACCAGCCCAGGTTACAGCCCAATCCAGCCAGCGTCCCTAAGGACATCTGTTTCCCCGTAAACAGAGCCCGTCCTCCAACAGCCCCCAGTGACTTTTTGTACACTGCTGTGGTCACAGTTCTCTTTGGCTACAACCATTGGGGACGCATAATTCTCCGTGAGTGATCCTATGCCTGTTGGACACTGCTCAAGTCACAAGTTAACTCAGCCATGCCTAACTAGGACTCCTGTTACCTGAAATCTGGGATCGAGTCTGACTTCAACAGTCTGATATTACCTGATGCATTCAGCCCAGTTTACAATCCAACTCAATCAGCACCTGACAGGTGCGTGTTTCCTCAAACCTGACCTCAGCCCAATAGCTCAGAGCACATGCCTGTCACAACCTGGAGCACACTTCACCTCAGCCACAACCCACCTAGATGCTTGTGTCCTAAAATCTAGCACACAGTTGTTGAGAGCTCCTCATTCATTCCAGAATAAATAATTAACTGTGCCCCTACTATGTGCCATGCACTGTGCTAAGCATTGAGGATAAAGTGATGAAAAGTATAGCAAAATCCCTGCTCCTGTGAGGCTGACATTCTAGTTGGGGAGACAATACAACCCAACACAGTACAATACATTATAACACAATACACAAATAAGACAACTTCAAATACTAAGTGTAAATGAAGAAAATAAAACAAGGTGGAGTGCCAGGGGATGACTGAGGACATGACTGGGGTAGGATGTAGGGAGTTAGGGGCAGTAAGTACCTATGAAGTGGTGACATTTGATCCAAGGCCTGAGGGAGAAGTAGGAGACAGCCAGAGTGGCTGGGACATGTGCAAAAGCCTTAAGGTGGCAAAAAGCTTGGCGTGTGCAAGCAGCCAGGGGGAACGGGGGAGGGAATGGGAGTGGAGCAAGTGAGAGGAAGAGGCAGAGGAGTGGAGGGATAGGAATTGAGCTCAGGGAGGTGAACAGGGGCTTGTTGGGTTAGGTAGAGGGTGGTATAGTTTGGATTTTATCCTAAGGGCAATGAGAAATCACCGGTGTCAGAAAAATAATTGCCAGACCTTATTCAATATTTTCAATTTAATCTTTCAGGGGGCAAATGGGAGAAGAGGCTGTTCCAAACCAAGGACACGACCCACATACAGTCAGGAAATGAGAGGTTGTGGGGGAGACAAGGCTATCATCACTTTTCACCCATGACCCAAACCCTGACATGTCCCATAAAGTCAGTTCACCCACTAATAGGAAGCCCAAGCCATCAACTTTGGCTTGTTCCCACCCCACCCAACCTCACCCCCTCAGGCATCCTAAGATACCATCTCCTTGAAGCCTCCCTCACCAGCCCTCCCAGCACTTTGACCCAGTGCCAGAACCCCACCTACATTTCAGACACTGCCATTAATTCCACAGAAAGATCACAACCCGCATGGGGACCTCCAGCCTCAGACAATGCCCTGATTTCTCAACTTGCTCCATCGCAGCCAAACCACCAGAGATTATGGCTGATATAAAAAATTCAAGTCTGGAAGAATTGTCTTGCCATGGAACGTGGGTTTGAGGTGCTGAGATAGGTTGAGGCTCTGGGTTAATGCGATGTCTTGAAAATTCTTCCATCCATCCAACAAATGTTTTAAGTGCCTGCTCTATGGATTCCCATAGCTTATGACAGGGGTTGGGCTGGTCCCAGGGGCCAGGCTGGAAGCATAAATAGATGCTGTGGGCTGAGGGTTACACAGTAAGGAGTGGAGGGGACTGTGGAGAACTGGGGATCACAAAGACCATCTAAAGGGCACCGTGGCCCAACTCATTCTCAGAGTTGCTAGCTTTTCAGATTTCTCAAGGGAAGTCAGAAACCTAGAGTTGAGGGCAAAAACTCTTGATTTTTAGATGTTGGCAACTAATTTTAAAAAACTTTTTTAACACTATGTGAGCAACACAAAACATTTTTTTTCTTCTTTCTTTTGACACGATCTCAAACTTACATAGAAGTTAGGTGTACAATTCAAATAGCTTTTTGTTCCTGAATCATTTGAGCCTAAGTTGCTGACACAATGCCCCATCACCCTAATACTTTAACGTGTATTTCCTCCAAACAAGGATGCTCTCCTACAGAATCGCAATACATCCATCAATGCAGAAAATTAACACTGATACATTTTTTTAAAATTTATTTATTTATTTTTGGCTGTGTTGGGTCTTTGTTTCTGTGCGAGGACTTTCTCTAGTTGTGGCAAGCAGGGGCCACTCTTCATCGCGGTGCGCGGGCCTCTCACTATCGCGGCCTCTCTTGCTGCGGAGCACAGGTTCCAGACGCATAGGCTCACTAGTTGTGGCTCACGGGCCTAGTTGCTCCGTGGCATGTGGGATCTTCCCAGACCAGGGCTCGAACCCGTGTCCCCTGCATTAGCAGGCAGATTCTCAACCACTGCACCACCAGGGAAGCCCCCGGGAAGCCCCCAACACTGATACATTTTTAATGTATCTAATACTCAGAGCTCATCAACTTTTGCCATTTGTCCAAAGGATGTCCTTTGTGGCAAAAGGGTCCAGTTCAGGATCTCATGTTGCATGTAATGGTCCTGTCTCTTGAGTCCCCTTCAGTCTGGAACATTCCCCAGTCTTTGTTTGGCTCTCGTGACCTGGACTCTTTTGAAGAGGCAGGGCAGTTGCTTTGGGGAATGTCCCTCAGTTTACGTTTGTCTGATGTTTCCTCTCAATTAGGTTCAGACCATGCATCATAGATTAGATGCAAGTTGTGGATTCTGTATATCATGAAATATCACAGAAGTGATGCTGTGTCCTTATTGCATCATAACAGATGATAGGTGACTTCAATTTTTCCAATTATGGATGATGTTAATTGTGATCACTTGAATAAGATGGTGTCTTCCAGGCTTCTCACTCTGAATTTCTTCTTTTCCCCTTTGAAATTAATAAATATTTCATAGGGAGGTACTCTGAGACTAGGTAAATAGTCCATCTCTCATCAAACTTTCCATTTATTTATTTCCATCAGTACAGACTCTCAATTCCATGGGTTACAATCCATTACTGTTATTATTTATTTGGGTGCCCAGTGTATCCTAGATTTGGTCCATGATAGCCCCTTTAATCTGGCTTCTGTGTCCTTTTGACATGTCTCCATCATTCTTTAAACACTTCCTTACTGTTTGACACAAGATATTCCAGGCTCATCTTGTGCTTTCTCTGCCCTAGCTCTGAAATCAGCCATTTCTCCGTAGAACCCAGGTTCCTTTTAGTAGAGAATGGTATTTAGAAACCAAGATCTAGATGTGCTTATGGTTTGGGGGGTTTCACTGCCCCTAGATTCTATCAGTGGACTGAGTTATACACACACACATTTATATCTATATTTATTTCTATAGTCTTTTATCGATATTTAAAACCATGAGTTCTCCCTAATAGATCCAGTTCCAGCCTAACTCCAAAGGGTTAATTCTAGTCTTTCCATACTGGTAACCCACTGCTCGGACAGTGAGAAACCTAGTATTCTTATTGTTTTCAGTGTGTTCACTTATTTGACCAACTCCCCATATGTAACAATTTCTTATTGTTGATGCTGCCCTCCCCCCAACAAGGATACCCTCTACACCCCACTCAAGTTCTGACACCACATACCAAGCTGCCTTTCCATGAGGGTGACCTTCTTACTCATGCAAGCTCTGGCCTCCTGTGCTGGGCCACCCTCTCCCCATGCAGACACACTTCTTATCCCTTTTGGGCTATGACACCCCTCTGTGGACCAGCATGTACCCTCTCCCCCTCCCCCCATTGCTGATGTTTACCTTGCTGGGACCCACCTAATGGATCAAATTGTTAAAGAATAGAAGGGACGGGAAGGGAAGGGAAGGAAAGGGAAGGGGAGGGGAGGGGAGGGGAGGGGAGGGGAGGAAAAGGGGAGGAACCACATAGACCTTTAGCCAGCTGGCTTTAGCTATAAGCCATCAATCCCTGCCTGTAGCTTACTGTAATGGGGCAGACTTCACACACTCAATACATATGGGTTGAGTGTTTACTCTGAACCAAAGAGGACAGAGGTTGTAATCAACAACAAATAAAGTGTCCTGGGGGAAATACTGCCAGACACAGAGGAGCCACCTCATCTTTTTGAATTGTTGGGCCATCACACTTGCTCCATTGGCTGCACACCTGCTCTCAAATCGATTTGTGGGACCAGCTTGGCCAGTGGAGTTAATCCTAGTGCTTGGCATTGACTCAGTGGGCGTGAGGTGTTCATGCTACAAAGTTGCATCATTTTCCTGATCCCGCTCCACCCCGTGTCAATAGCTTCTTCCCAAACTGAATCATCAAATCCAGGTTACTCAGACTGTTGGGATGGATAAAGTAGACCATGTTCATGGTCTTTCGGACATTTCATCCTATAAATCAGCCTCCCCACGTGCACCTGGTCATAATAATAATAACAGGTAACATTTATTGAGCACTTACTATGTTTCAAGCCCCACACCTCCACTTTATAGCTATTTGGGCGTGGACAAGTCATTTTCTGTATGAGTTTCCTGTGGCTGCTGTAACAAATGATCACAAACCTTGTGGTTTAAAACAACCGAAATTTATACTCCCACAGTCTGGAGGCTGAAACCTGTATCACTGGAGCAAAATCAAGGTGTCAGCATCACTGCACCCCCTAGGAGGGCTCTAGAGGAGAATCTGTCTCTGGCCTCTTCCAGCTTCTGGTGCCTCCAGGTCCCCTGGGCTTGTGGCTGCATCACTCCAGTCTCTGCCTCTGTCTTCACATGGCCTTCTCCTCTGTGTGAAGTCTCTCTCTGTCTCTCTCTCTTTTTTTCCTTTTCTTTCTTTTTTTTTCTTTTGGCCGCGCCACAAGGCTTGCGGGATCTTAGTTCCCTGACCAGGGATTGAACCCATGCCCCCTGCAGTGGAAGTGTGGAGTCTTAACCACTGGACCGCCAGGGAAGTCCCCCACCTCTCTCTTATGTCACCTGTGATGGCATTTAGGGCCCACTCAGATAATCCAGGATGATCTCTCCATCTCAAGGTCCTTAATCACATCTGCAAAGACCCCTCTTCCAAATCAGGTCACAGAGGGCCTCCAGGGATTAGCGCCTGATCTCTTTGAGGGCCATTACTGAGCCTACCACACTTCCCCTCTCTGAGCCTCAGTTATCCCACCTGTAAAACGAGGAGAGTAATAATGGTAACTGCCTCTCAGGGCTGATGTGGGGTTTAACGGGTTAATGTAAATCAGGCAGTTGGTGACTTGGCAGGCAGGCAGCCCTCGATGAATGGCGTGGTTATTACGAATTGATTTCTTGAGTTATTTCTACCCAGGACTGGCAATTGTGGGGGTAATTGATTCCAGTGATGTCACCTCCCCAACTGCCAGGTTTTCAGCAGGATTAAATGTGCCAAATTGGCTTTGTTGAGCCAACTCCCCTGGGTGTGAAGAGCTGCCATGCCAACCCGCCTTGCTGTTTCGCGGGGCCCGTCTGCCGCTTCTCCCTAATTAACGCAGAGGCGACACACACCAGCAGGCCCACTCCCTGCCATCCCAGGAAAACAGCACCGCATACTACAGCTAAATATTTGAACTTTTTTTTCAGTTGCTGCATGAACATAGTATTTTGGGCATGTAAACAGCACAGAGTAAAGGGAGAAATGCCACCTCATCTTCTACCTATAGGGGCAGCCTCAGGGGAAAAAATGCTATAAGGAAACCCAACCATGTCACTGACCGAAGACAGTGTCACAACAAAGTACCATTGCTATTAGTAGCTCTACCACTTCCAGCTGTGTGACCTTGGGCAAAGAACATAATCTCTCTGAGCCTCGGTTTCCACATCTGTAAAATGGGTATCCTAATAGTCCCTCCTTCAAAGTACTGAGAATATTCAAGGAGACGGCACCTAAGAATTTAAGGATCCACCTGGGACACAGGTTGGCACTCGGCATATGTCACATGGGGATGCTGAAGGTGAGGATGCTGATGGTTCTAGAAATGCCCTCCCCAGCTCTCAGTAATTCTGGGTGGAAGTAGAGTGAAAGCACCCAGGCCCACCTCTCAGGGTACCCTGACTCTTGTTGACTGGTTTCCAGACTCTACTTCCCTTTGTGAGCCTCAGTTTCCCCATGTGTTGAGTGAATGGGTCCAGCATGATGATTTCAAAAGCCCCCTCTGCAGGGGGGGAGGGATAAATTGGAAGATTGGGACTGACATATACACACTGCTATATATAAAATAGATAACTATAAGAAACTGCTGTATAGCACAGGGAACTCTACTCAGTACTCTGTAATGGCCTATATGGGAATAGAATCTAAAAAAGAGTGGATATATCTATATGTATAACTGATTCACTTTGCTGTACACCTGAAACTAACACAACATTGTAAATCAACTATACTCCAATAAAAATTTTTTAAAAATAACGCTGTCCTCACCCCAGCCCCAGGGGTCACCCTCAGCCAACCCCCATTTTCCAGATGAGCTCCCTGTCCCTCAGGCAGCTGAGGGAGCAGCCCAGGGTCACACAGTAGTGGGGTGGCAGAGTGAGGGTTCGGGCCCACACAAGCCCCACTTTTAACCTCACAGATGACCTGGACCAACCCTCGTACCTGACCTCTCAGAAGAGGCCACCTCTTCACCCCGCTGTCCCCACCCCAGAGATAAAGTGGCAAAGCTTAAACCCTCCAGTGGGTCTTAGCGTCCCAGATCAAAGCTCACACACGACATCACGCCCCTACCCCCCCTCCCAGCAGAAGCCCTTGTTGTAGACACTCAGCAGCCATAAGCCCACCCCCTCCTGGGTAACTTCCAAGACACCCCCTGGGCACCAGGCAGGGAGGACGTTGGAGCCGGACAGCCCTGGGTTTAAATTCCACTTGGCTACATCCCAGACCTGAGCCTCAGTTTCCTCATCTGCAAAATGGGGAAGACAGATGGAGAAACCCGCTGTGGCTGGGCCAGGCAGGGGTGCCTGTGGTTGGAACGGCCACCCATGCGGGGAGGGTGGGAAGTCTCTCCCTGTCCTCAGAGACCTCCCAGGAGTCTCCAGGGCAGAGCTGGAGGGGAGGTTAAAGATTTTCCTGCCTCTTGCGGGGAAAGAGCCATCTCTCTGGGACTCAGTAACTAAGAAGTGGCCTTGGGCTTCCCTGGTGGAGCAGTGGTTGAGAATCTGCCTGCCAATGCAGGGGACACGGGTTCGAGCCCTGGTCTGGGAAGATCCCACATGCCACGGAGCAACTGGGCCCGTGAGCCACAACTACTGAGCCTGCGCGTCTGGAGCCTGTGCTCCGCAACAAGAGAGGCCGCGATGGTGAGAGGCCCGCGCACCGCGATGAAGAGTGGCCCCCACTTGCCACGACTAGAGAAAGCCCTCGCACAGAAACGAAGACCCAACACAGTCATAAATAAATAAATAAATAAATAAAAGAATGTGAATTTCTTAAAAAAAAAAAAAAAAGAAGTGGCCTTTGGAAGTTCCAGGCTCCCAATTCCCTCCCAGAGGTGGGGGGCAAACCTCAGGACCCCAACTCCCTCTTCCAAGCCCTCCAAAAAGGAGGTGACTCCGGGGTGGGCTGCAGGGCCTTCTGTGTTTGCTTCCTGGGCTTGGATATTGGGGGACCTGGGCCTGCATCCGCGGAGCCCACGTTGGCGCCCTCTTCGCAGGTAACAAAACCGAAGCCCAGAGAGGTGGTGCCCAGCCCAAGGGCCCCCCGCGGGTCCCGCGCCTCCCGCGCTCCAGGCCACCACTCCGCAGCTTCCAAGATGTGCCCGGGGGCGCGCGAGGTCCTCGGCTGGGCCGTCCCTCCCAGGGTCCCCGCCCCGAAGTTCCAGGCCCCACTCACCTCCGGGAGGGCTCGGCGCCGGCGGCCGGGAGCGCGGCGCTTCCTGAATCCCGGCAGCCGGCCCAGCTCCCGCCCGCCCGCCGGCCGGCCGCCGCCGCCGCCGCCGCCGCCGCGTCCCTCCTCCACCGGCTCAGGTTCCACCTCGCGCGCCGCCCGCGGAGTGCACCCCGCCCACCCCGCCCGCCCTCCAGCGGTGGCACCGAGCCTACCCCGCACCCGGGATCGGCTCCCCTGCGGGGCGTAGAGGCGGGCCCTCAGTTTTCTCACCTGGAAAGTGGGCGTCATGATCCCTGGTAGAGGGGCAGGCGCTCCGTGGAGGGGGCTCTGGCTGGAATCCTGCGATCATGGGCTGCTGACCTCGCCAGCCTGGGACTCCTTCCTCATCTGTTAATGGGCATCTCGCTGATTCCTCCCCGCTTTCGCTCATTCATTCATTCAGCAGACAATTCAGAGACAGGTCTGCGGTAGGTCCCGGCCCTCAGGTAGCTCCACGTCCAGCAGGGGAGACACCTGTGTTACAGACAGTGCAGGTCCAGGACTAAATCAATGTGAGCTCCTCTTAACTTCACCTCTACCCAGCGCCTAGCACGGAGCCTGGCACTGAGTAGGAGATCAACGAGTGCTTTTTTTTTTAACAGGTGGCGAAGGTAAGCCCCACCACCCAGACACACCTTCTACCCCAGACACTTGAATACCTCCATGGGACGGGCAGCTCACTTCTGCTGGGACTGGTTGGAAGCCTCGAGCCAGACTCCCTGAGCCCAAGCCCTAGCTCTGTGACTCACTAACTGAACAGCTGGTCCCTTCTCTGTGCTTCAGTGTCCCCTCTGTAGAGCGCGGTGTAGATATGTCCCCACCTCACATCACAGTGAAGATGGGGGGAGCACCAGGTCTGTGTAGAGCTCAAGGAGCATTCTTAGCCCTTTTTATCGTTATTGTTTTTACTAAACTGAGCTAACTCTCCCACTGGGAAGACAGTGGGGTACGTCCTTCCTCCTGAGCTTGCAAGTAGAAATAGTTCTACTATTCTACTTAACCACGGGGTGTCGGTTCGGCAGCTAGAAAGTGGAATTTGAGAATCACTGGAGACAGAGAACCTTAATGGAAGTGATGTGTTCAAACCACCAGTTTGAGGACTTCCCTGGTGGTCCAGCGGTTAAGACCCCGTGCTTCCTCTGCAGAGGGCATGGGTCGGTCCCTGGTCAGGGAACTAAAATCCTGCATGCCTTGTGGCCAAAACGAACAGACCAAAAATTAAAATAAAATTCAAACCACCAGTGTGAAACATTTACCAAAAAGAAACCTTAATAATGAACTCGCTGAGCAAGGGGTGGGGTGGGGGGGTGTCATGTAAACCTTCCTCCCACCAGGCTATGAGGTAGGGATTGCTGTGCCCATTTTACAGATGGGAAACTGAGGCTTGGAAGGTAGTGTGGCCTCTCCAAAGCTCCCTCCATGAGGGGATGGGGAAGAGAAACTTTTTACTCTGGGTTTCCAGGATCTTAAACAGAGCAGACAGGCAGCTATCTGGCAGTGAGGAATGTAAACAGGGGGCCCCTCATACTTCCCTGATGGAAAGCCTATCTGTTGGGGGCCTTCTGGGCTGGGGCTGGGGCTGGGCCAGGTTGGGAAGCAGAGGAGTCATGGGCATAACTAGTCTGGAGCCCATTTCTGCAGAAAGACCCTTCTCAAATAGAAAGAAAATGACAGGGATAATTCAGGTTAGTAGGAAGGTGATGGAGGGGACGAGAGAAGATAGGGTCGGGGAGGGTGTCTGCTCTTCTCCAAAGTTAGGGGGAAGAGGCATGAGCCCTCAGCATCCGTATGGTTAACCCAACTCCCTCCTGAACCCAATTTCATGGACGGGGCAACTGAGGCCCCATGCAAAAAAGTGACTCATCTTGGACTGAGAAGATGGATCTTGGCCCCTATGCCAGCCGTGGGTTCAAACTCTGTTTTGCCACTGATGAGGTGGGAGCCGTGAGCAAGAGCCTCTCCCTCTCAGTGCCTCAGTCTTCTCATATGAAAAATGGGTATCAGTTCCCACAAGGCAAGGACCACGTCTGTCTCATTTGCAGCTGCAGGACCAGCCCCTTGGCACTTAGTAGATGCTTTTAAAATACTGTTTGATTGAGACTTCCCTGGTGGTCCAGTGGTTAAGACTCCGTGCTCCCAATGCAGGGGGCCCGGGTTCGATCCCTGGTCAGGGAACTAGATCCCACATGCATGCTGCAACTAAAGATACCGCATGCTGCAACTAAAAGATCCTGCATGCCGCAACTAAATATCTGTCACGCCGCAACGAAGATCCTGCATGCCACAACTAAGACCTGGCGCAGCCAAATAAATTATTTTTAAAAATTATCTAAAAAAAAATACTGGTTGATCGAGCTGGAGGAAGGGGGGAATAGAGTTACAGTTTAATGGGTACAAACTTTCAGTTTTGCAAGATGACAAGAGTTCTGGAGATGGATGGTGGTGATGGTTGCACAACAATGTGAGTGTTCTTTGAGCCACTGAACTGTACACTTACAAATGGCTTAAGATGGCAAATTTTGTTATGTGTATTTTACCGCAATAAAAGAAAAATTGGGGAAAAAATACTGGCTGATTGAAAGCATGCAGGCCTGCCTTGCAGGAAAGGGGGGAGTGGGAAGAGAAAGTGAGGTGCTCGGGGCACCCAGCAAACACTCGGTGGTTTGACTAATATGAACAAGGGCCACTGCTAGGATGTGACTGCCATTATTTCACTGTTTTTTGTCTCTGGTGAAACTCTCCAGCCTCTGCCTTGGAAGAACGAGAGACTCTCAACAGAAGGAACTTTTCCTCTTAGGGAAGGAAAAATTTTCAAAGCCCTTAAAACGGGCAGAGAGTCCCGTAGAGGCTATAGGCAGGCCCAGCACCTGGTCCCACATGGGTCCCCGAGTCCCTAGCAGAGGCACGGCCACTTCCACTAAGGGAGGTTCCTGGCAGCATCGAGGGTCTACACTTAGCAAGAGCCTACTGTATGCCAGAATCAGTGCCAGGCACTGGGGAGAGATCGGGAGCCAGATGGGTCCACATCTCAGGGACTTTATACCTGGTACATCTGCCCCAACCCCCGGTTATAAAAACAAGACATACGCACCTCACTTTACAGTTAGCATAGCCCTGATGCTGCCACTTCACCTCCTGACAGCCCGGAAGGGAGGGGTTCCTATGCCATTTCCTACAAAAGGACACAGAGAGCCCACGTGTCTGAGATCCTACAGCTGGTGGCATTTGAACCCAAGCTGGGCAGATTCTAGTACAGCAAAGTCAATGAGAATATGGTCTCAAAAAGACAGATCATAATATGTGTTAGCAAAGATGTGGAGAAGCTGGGACCCTCATACACTGCTGGTAGGAATGTAAAATGGTGCAGCCACTGTGGAAAAGTTTGGCAGTTCCTCAAAAAGTTAAATACAGAGTTACCATATGACCCAGCAATTCCACTCCTAGGGATACAGCCAAGAGAAATGAAAACATATGAATACCAAAAAGACTTGTATACAAGTGTTCACAGCAGCACTACTCATACTAGCCAAAATAGAAACAACTCAAATGATGAACGGATAAATGAAATGTGGTATATCTATACTGTGGAATATTATTTGACAATAAAAAGAATGAAGTAATTCCCTGGCGGTGCAGTGATTAGGACTCTTCCACTGCTGAGGGCCCAGGTTCGATCCCTGGTCAGGGAACTAAGACCCCGCAAGCCACGTGGTGCCGCCAAAAAAAAAAAAAAAAAAAAAAAAAGAATGAAGTGTTCACGCCTGATACAAAGTGGATGGACCTTGAAGACATTATACTGAGTGAAAAAAGCCAGACATCAAAGACCATATATTGTATGATTCCATTTATATGAAATGTCCAGGAGAGGCAAATCCATAGAGACAGAGAGTAGACTAGGGACTTCCCTGGTGGTGCAGTGGTTAAGAATCCGCCTGCCAATGTAGGGGACACGGGTTCGATCTCTGGTCCAGGAAGATCCCACATGCCGCGGAGCAACCAAGCCCACGTGCCGCAACTACTGAGCCTGCGCTCTAGAGCCCAAGTACCGCAACTACTGAAGCCCACACACCTAGAGCCTGCACACCTCAACGAAGACCCAACGCATCCCAAAAAAACAGAAAAAAGAAAGAAAGTAGACTAGTGTTTGCAAGGGGCTGGAGAGGCTTGCAGCAGTGATGGCTAAAGGGTATGGGGTTTCTTTTCAGGATGATGAAAATGTTCTAAAATTGACTGTGGTAAGAATTTCATCTATCTGTGAGTATACTAAAAACCATTGAATAGTTCACTCCAAGTGAGTGCATTGCATGGTATGTGAATTGTATTTCAATAGAGCTGTTACAAAAGATTAAAAAAAAAAAAAAGAAGAATGTGGTCTCTGGAGTCCAAAGTACCTGGGAGTGGCTGTACTGTATTTCTAAGCTGTGTGACCTCAGGCAGGTGACCTTGCTTCTCTGAGCTTTACTTCTTTGTCTATAACATGGGAATAGCAACTGTCCCTACCCCTTCCCCTACCTGGGAAGATTAAACACGATCATGCTCATGAGGGCCGGGCAATGCCAGGACACAGTAACGCTCAGTAACTAGTCCTGTGTGGGCACTGTGCTTCCCCCACCAAGACCAACATCCCCTTCTGAGCACTCTTATGTTTACCCTACACTCTCCCTTACACATCTTCCTTCCCGCATCTTGTGAGGTTGGCATTAGTGTCTCCATTTTACAGATGAGAACTACTGAGTCCAGCAGGCAGCAGGCTTCCCTGGCATGGCTCTCCCCTACACTCCCAGGCAGAAACTTCCTTCCTCTCTGTTCCCACACCCCATGCTGTTCTGCCTCTGCCCTCTCCCCTCCTTCTCTCCCCTGGGCACCCCCTTAGCCCTGCTGGTGTCCTCGCAGCTCCAGAGCTTGGCTTAGGCCAAGAGTTGGTGTCTAGGTTCCTGGGGGCCTGAAGTGCTCCTCAGAGTTAGGGATGCAGCCAAAACCACCACGTGGGGCTGGATTCCTGCAGACCCTGGCCATCTCAGTCCCTCCTCCCAATACACTTCAGAGGGGTGGGTTTCTCCAGCCTTTTTCACAGATAGACAAACTGAGCCTCCATACAGTGAAAGCCCTTTGCCTGAGGTACCTGCTGGTGATGCAGTCAGGATCTGAACCCAGGACCGTCTGAATTCAAACGACACTCTCCAGCCCCTCTAGCAGCCACTTGGCACTGCCCCCTGTGCCTTAGTCCCCTCACCTCTGACATGGGAAGCCCTGCTCACATCCACCTGGGTGAGATCGGGGAACATGGGGTTGTAGGGGTTGAGAATTCTGGTTGGTCTTTTGGCTTTTTCTCTGAGTGCCAGGGAAGGGCTCAAGTCGTGATGTGGAGAAGAAACAATTGGGGACGAGGGTGGGGGAGTACCAGGGCTGGCCTATGTGCATGTATGCAGCACCTGCTGTGTGCCAGGCACTGCATAGGGCTTGATCCTCACCAATCCCTCCCAGCTACAGGAGAGGAACACACTCAGAGAGGTGAAGGAACCTGCCCAAGGTCACAGAGCCAGGAGGGTGTGGGGTCTGATGGTCTTCTTCTGGGGGGCTGCCCCAATGGACAGCAGGCCCCCCATGAGATCACATCCCCCCACATTTACCTAGAAGCCACAGAGACAGGATACCAAGAGGCTGGGGACACTCAGCTGGTTTGTTCACCTCGGTCCTACAAAGAGCTGGCTTTGTCCCAGAGACCATTAGGTTCTTCTGGAATTCTCCCGGGGGCAGAAACCTGAGGCCAGGTGGGGAGGAAGCCCTTCCCCTCAGACATCCGTTGCCATGGGAACAGCCACCCGCAGCCCTCAGCCACTGGCCGTGATTCCAGTCCGCTGGGCAGCAGGCCTGGTGGCCTGTGGGTGTGGCCGAGCCACAGCTGGCCACGGGCATTTTGGAATTAGCCTTCATCTGGAGCTATGGCCTAGAGAGGGCGGGGAGCCTTGGCGCCAGTGGGGTTTGAGTAATTCCAGGCTTCCCAGCTGGGGCCCTTGGGTGGGCTACTGGGGACGCGTGGAGGCCCCTGGGATGGTGATCGAAATTGTGAGGGGGGTGGTGAATGAGCACGTTCCTGAGAGGTCCATGACTTTCACAGAGGTCTGGGACTCCCTCCCCCGCCACTCCTCCACCCCTGCCCCCCAGCACATAGGTGATGAAGGCTCAATTCTCCCAGCCAGGAAGAGGCAGAGGTTGGGGCAGGGAAGGGAGCGCCGGGACCCGTTAAGATCCTAGCTAACAGCTTTTTAAACTGAGAATTGGCTTTGTCACCCTCTACTCACTGAGGCTTATGACTTCCCTTGCTCTAAAATAAAAACCAAACTCACACTGGCCTCAGCATCGCTAGGTTTCCTCCCTCACTGTCCTCCCCCCTCGATCACCAGGCTCCAGACACTTTGGCCTCTCTCTGTCCTTAGAACATGGTGCTTTCTCTCCTGCCTCAAGGCCTTTGCATCAGCTGTAGCCGGCTTCTTTTCTTGGTCTGCTCTTTCTCCCTCTTCAGATCTCAGCTCAAATGTCACCTCCTCAGAGGGGCTCTCCCTGCCCTCCCCCATCTAAATCTCTTCCCGTGGACCGTGAGCCCCTTGAAGGGTGCAGCCTTATCTGACTCGGGGGTCCCATATAGTAGGTGTTCAGCAAACAGGAGTTGAATGACTTACCTTCCAGACACTCCTCCCTGGGCTAGGTGGAGAGCTGATTGCTATCATCATCATCATAGCTGCCCTTTATCACGCACCCTCTAGGTGCCAGGCCCTGTGCTAAGTGCTTTGCACATGTGGTCCCATTAGATGTCACAAGGAGAAACCGGAGTGCCCACTTGTGGGTGGAGTGTTGATTTCCCTGGAATTACGAATACAAACCAGGGACTGGATGCAGCGACAGGCCACTGTAGATTGACAGAGCTAGAAAGGAGCTTTGAACTGTCCAATCTCCTGACTTTATAGATGGGGAAACTGAGGCCCAGAGGGGAGAAGGCACTTGCTCAGAGTCACACAGCAGATTAGGGCAGAGCGAGGAATCCCAGCCATATTGCACGACCTTTTCTGGGGTGTTCCTGTGGATGTGTTGCCGTGCACCCTGCCGTGTCTTTCAAAACAAGAAGTGAACATGCTACAGTTTAACTGCATTAGGGGTCGGGTTGCCCCTCAGGAGCCCCTGGCAGGCCATAGCATCATAATAAAAATATTAATAAATGCCAATTATTGAACATTTTCTGTGGCAGGCATTTTACACACATTATCTTATGTAATCCTGCAAGGTAGAGGAGTTCCTGTCCCATTTTAGCAATGCGGAAACTGAGGCTCAGAGGGGTGAATTGACTTCCCTGGATCACACAGCTACAAAGTTATAGAACCTGGGCTTGAACCCAAAAATTGTGAGGTGATGATGATGGTGATGGTGCTAGTGGTAGTAGTAGCAACTGTAGTAGCAGCAGCAGCAGTAGTAGTAGTAGTACTAGTAGTAGTAGCAGAAGTAATAGGGCATATCTTTGACCAGCGGCTGACATGAAGTCAGAATCCCAAAGCACCCACTTAAGAGGCTTCAAACTTTTCCAACAGTGTTCAAATAGGGCTCCTCACGTAGCCCTTGGAAACCACCCCGAACACGTTAGCGAGGCAAGGCACACACCTTGGGCTCTGGCTGCTGTTCGGGAGGTGCGGACAGGCGGGGACTCCCAGCTCTGTCGCAGCGACGCGGTGCTAACAGCGCCACCTACCGGAACCCGTGGGACCTGCAGGAGGTCAGCGCGCAGGCGCAAGGGCGGTGGGGCGCGCGGCCCGAAGATGCAACGGCATGAACCAAAGGAAGCCATCAACGAGCCAACTAAACCCAGGGAATGGAATCCTCCTCCGTCCTCCTATTAAGCTTCTGTAAATGATGATCATTGGATCAACACTGAACGATTAGCAGCCAAGCGCCTGCCTGGGCAGTTTCATTGACTCTCAGTGAGCTAGGAACTGTTAGTATCCCCATTGTACGGATGAGGAAACTGAGACTCAGAGAGGTGAAGCGATTTGTCCAAGGTCACTCAGCTGATAAATAACAGAGCCAGGACTCCAACACACGATACATGGCCATACGCCCTTCATCACATACCAAAAATATCCATGCAGTTTTATTTAACACTTACGAAGACAGCTTACTACGTTGCAGACACTTCTAATTGCTTTACAAATAGTAACTTTTTTCCTTTTTTTTTTCTTTCTTTCTCTTTTTTTGGCCATGCCACACAGCTTGTAGCATCTTAGTTCCCGGACCGGGATTGAACCTGGGTCCTCGGCAGTGAGAGCTTAGAGTCCTAAATACTGGACCACCAGGAAATTCCCTACAAATAGTAACATTTAATTTAAGCCTCACAACCTGTGAGATGGGTATTAGCAAGACCCCCGTGGTACAGAAAAGGAAACAGAGGCTTTTTTATGGAGAAGTGAGCTTCAGTTCCTTGTCTGTAATAGAGATGTATTAAGACGGATTTGAACTATTGCTTATGAGGTTTAACTGAATGCAGCAACGAGTGAAGAGTCAGCCGTTGTCAAACTTTTGGGCTCGCTCAGGTTTCTGTGGACCATCATGTTAACCTGGGTTACATCCGGGGCTTCCCACAGTGGGAGTGTCCTGGCAGGATGTGTGCTGGAAGGCGGGCTCACTCTGTCCGCTGGCACCGGAGTGGGCATGACTGGGGGGAGATATGGAGTCAGATGTGAGCTCCCAGTGCCCCCAGTCCTGGCAGGATCACCCTAGCCGAGTCCTCTTGAACCCCTGGGGGGTTCAGTTTCTTCATCTGATAAATGGTGCTCCTGATGCCCACATGTCAGGGAGCTTGTGAAATGATGCATATGAAGCACTTGTGCAGGGCCTGGTATACAGCTGGTGCTCAATGTGTTCCTTCCTCCCTGCCCCGGGCAGAACTCAGTCCCACTTTGACAAGGATGAAATAAGAAGGCATAGATGCACTGCTGGCTTTGTTTCTGGGGTCAAAAACCCAAAGGGCTCCTGGGGCCAGGCAGGTACCAGGACTGAAAGAGGCTCTCCTGGGAATATTCTGACCTTCCACAAAGAAACTGCCTTCCCGGTCTCACTGTATTACGTTGAAAACATGAAGAAAAGCTCTTTTTAAAAAGGAATACACAGAATTTTACAATTTTGTTGGCAGAATTTTATATCCAAAGGGAAAAATCCTAAAAAGCAGTTAGAGTTTAGAAAGATCAGTGGCATTCCTACTATCAGCAACCTTAGAAAATATAATAAAATCAGAGACAGCAAAAAACTTAGTTCAGGCGTCCAACCCTTGGCCACATCAGAGGGAGCCTTCCGAACTGGATATCCAACTGACTGTGCGCAAGACCCTTGAAGGCGTTCCATAATTTTCAGGGTCAAATTCAAATCCCTCAGTGGCATGATGTCTCATATACACACAGCCTGCTCTGGGTCAAGCCATCAGGACATTGCCTATGATTTGCAGTGTCCCCTCCTTCTCCTCCTCTACTGGGATCCTCCCAACCCCAACGCTTCCATCGAGGTTCAGTGTCATCCCAGGATGTGGCCCCCCCAACCTGTAGCCCCAGGCTCCCTCTGGGCACTGACCACTCTATATCATCACTGGTGATTTACTGGTCCATCTTGCCCACTAGACTATCAGTTCTGTAGGAGCAGGAATGAAGTAAAATATTTCCTTCTACATTTAACCCTAGTAACAGAAAAAGCATCAGCCCACAATAAAGCTCAAATAACCAATGGTCACAGGGTTGGGGAGGCAACAGGGATTGGTGGGGACTGAGGCAAAGTGGAAAATATATCCACCCACTCCTCCCATCCAGCCAAGGGGGCAGTCATCTCTCAGCTCCTGACAGGCAGTCTGATTTTTCAAAAGAAGCTAGAAATCAAGCTTTTTCTGTGACATGTCCCCAGTTTCTCAATGTGGCAACCAGTTCTATTTTTTTAAACCAGAAATAGGACCTGGAGGCCAGAAAACAGGTCCTTGGCTTATCCCCAGTTGTAACCTCTGATCCAGAAAGAACGGGGAAAAAAAAAAAAGAATCAAGAACCAAAACAGCACACCAATGTGATTCCAAAATAGAGATTTATTTATTAAGGATTATTTAGTTTCCACATAAAAATCACCAATCGTTCCTCACTGGGTTTTTAACACATATCAGTTCTTTGGGGGTTGCTCTGTTTGCCCCAACACTTTCAAAAATACAGCTCTTTTTAGCGCCAGGAAGGACAGTTAAGGCAGCAAGGCGTGTTCTTGGGTTCATCCTCTTCCCCTTGAAAGAATACACATGGTAGGTAGTTTCTTAGGTTGGAAAAGCTGTCCCTGAAGAAGATAATTATGGAGAAGAATGCAAATACAGTCATCTATGGTCAATTATTTGTGCCTGATAGCTTTAAAATAACCCTCCCCTTGGTCATCAAAGGCTTGCTGGTTGGTTTCAGCTATAAAAACACTGTCTAGCAAAAGACAGTAAGAAAGAGCAGGCTCTAATGACAGTGCTGTGAGGTTGGGCTGTGCAAACCACGGAGAACACACGCCAGTTTGTTTAAAAAAAATCCCACAATAGGGGCCCTGTGTAATTTCAGATCAAACCCCCTCATGGTCCTTAAAATACCCCAAACATCACTCAGCCAGATCCTCAGGACACGCGCCTATTTTTAAAGTTAGGAGTCTGACACCGGTTCCCCCAGAGTCACGCTCCGCATGGGGTGGTGGTGGGAAACCAAAAAAACCCGAGGACTTGATTTATTAGAAACATTAATCAATTTTTATCACACTGAAATGAAGGCATAAAGTCAGTCTGTGCTGTCACGAAATTCGGAAGTGAGATCGTTATTTATTGCTCCAGGAGGATAGACCCCAAAAGTGACTTTTAAAAGAGCAGGGCCGGTCCCCTGCAGACCCTGGTCCGTCTCTGGGCTGCTCTGGGGGGCGCCTCAGGCTGGGGGTGGCCGGCCGGCTGGATTCACAGTGATTCGGGTTTGCCTGTTCCTGCGGGGGGCTGTGGTCAGGGGCATGCGGCCCGGGGTGCCCACTGAGGGTCTGGCCTACACCTTGTAGTTGAGCTCGGCATTCATCTTGGTGTACATCTCGTAGATGACGTCGATGGTGGCCGTGTAGTTGACCAGGAAGAGACGGGTCTTCTCCAGGCACTCCTCTTCCGTCACGTTCTGGCCCTTGGAGAGTGCTTTGAGGAGGTCGGACTTATAGGGGGCCGCGTACAGTGCTGCCTTGAGACAGGTGAGAGGGGGGTGCGCAGTGTTAGCAGAGGTGGAGACCCTGAGCCACCGGGCCAGGCCCGTCGGGGTTCTGGGAGGGGACTCCCCAGAGGTCCGTGCTGGGCAGGGGTCTGTGCTATTCGTGGTGCTGGATGGGAAAGGCCAAGGGGGATGTGTGTCCCCTTCTACCCCGGTGAGAGACAGCAGGAAGCTTTGGGGACAGACAGACCTGGGTTCAAATTCCAGCTTGTGCCGCCGGACCAGCGGTGAGCCTTGAGCAAGTTACTTAGCCTCTCTGAGCCTCAGTTTCCTTATCTGTAAATGGGGATAATAATGACACCCACCCAATCGGGCTGCCTTTGTGAGGATTAAGGAGGTCATGCAAAGTGCTCAGCACAGCACCAGGCACACAGCAGGTGCTCGGTGTGGATGAGCCTCTTCCCCCGGCGCTCCCTGCCCTGGAGAAAGTAAACAGCTTCCTCCTGAGACCCCACCTTTCTGAGCCGGGGAAAGGACGGCTGATCTGTGCTGTTCCTCTTTTGTCCTTCAGGGGGTGATACTTCCCTAAATTTTAGGGCTTCCCTGACAACTTGAAAAGTGCAGAGAACCAGACATACACAGAATTTCAGAGCCAGAAGGAAAAGAATGCAACCGGATAAAAAGCTTAGGCTACAAGCCTTTTGAGAAGGTGAGGAAATTACAAATAATAACGTTATCATTAGGAATCAAAATAGAAATAGCTTCAATTTGCTGAGTGTAAACCACATGCCAAGCACTTTATACAGAGTAACACGCTGACTCTTCACAATGAGACTGTGAGGCAGGGCCTATTTTATACCCATCTGCAAGATGAGGATACCGAGGCTCAGGAGGTAGAATCCCAGCTGCCCATTTCTCTTACTGTGTGACCTCTAGCAAGATCCTAAACGTCTCTGGGCGTCAGTTTCCTCATCTGTGAAACGGAGGCAAGGACAGCACCTCTCGGTGCATTTGTGAGGGTCCCCCTCCACGGGCAGCCCGCCAGGGCAGGCATCCAGGACACGTGGTTATTACTGAGGTGGTGGTCGTGAGGCCTTCACGGGGGAGGGGGGGGCAACGCTCTGCCGGGGGTGGTGGGGGACAGGGCCCTTGCGGCACCCACCCAGGATGAGCACTGTCCCCAGCCCTGCCAGGGCAGATGGCCCAGATGTGGCCCTATTTCCTGCCTGGATCCAGCAGATTCCCGACCCAGCCTACCCTCGACCTGTGCCACGTGGGACAGAGACCAGCCCTCAGATGCCGGTTCTCACGGGAGTGAGGAACAGCGGGTGGTGGGAGCTTCAGGAGGAAGGGCAGCCACGACAGTGTACAGGGCACCCCGAGGGCTCTCCACACCTCCCCAGTGGACCTCTCCCAAAGCCGGGCTGGTGCTGAAGGCCTGTGGTCATCACCACCCCAACACAAGTCACCAAGGGCCTCGTGGGCCAATGTTCTTTCAGCAGACGCCCCCGTGGGCACAGGGGCCCTTCCTCCCCTCCCCACCCCACTGCGAGGGTCCCAGCTGAATCCAAGGGGCCAGTGAGGCCAGCCCACCATCAACCTGACGGCCTCAGTCTCTGCCCTGGTTCCTCCCATGGCCTCCCAATCAGGCCCCTCATCAGAACCACCACGGAGCATCTAGGAAAATGCCCGCCACGCGGCAGGGGTCCTTCGGAGCACCAGCCTCACCCCAGACGGACAGGGGAGCCCTTCCTGAGCCGGGTGGGAGGGGGGCGGGGACCGCAGCTCCAGGGCGCGGGGCAGAGGGCGGGCCCCGCGAGCCGGTGGTCTTTCCGGGCCTGCGGGGCGGCTCACCTG
Source organism: Balaenoptera ricei (assembly GCF_028023285.1). NCBI lineage: Eukaryota > Metazoa > Chordata > Mammalia > Artiodactyla > Balaenopteridae > Balaenoptera > Balaenoptera ricei. The sequence continues at coordinate 18,456,367 of NC_082652.1, read as the reverse complement.
GAAGATCTTCTGCACGATCCAGCCGTGGTACTTCTTGAGGGCCATCTCGTAGGCCTTGGTGGCGTTGACGCGGACGAGGTTGGGGTGGTTCTCATCCCGCTCGCCGTCGCAGATGCTCTGGAGGAACACCTGGATGAAGCGCAGGCCTCTGCAGCCGGAAGGGAGACGGCGCTTCAGCGCCCTGCACGCCCCCGTCGGCACCACCCACCAGCGCCGCATGCGGAGACCCGGATGTGCTCTGTATTAACCTCCCACAGTGAGCCGGGGGGGATGGACACCCCAAAGGGGGTGATGATTCCTCTACTGTCATGTGTCTACAACAGCTTCCGTGTAACGTGACTCCCCGGCTCACGTCACATGTCCCAAGTACCTCGTCTATACCAGGCCTGGGGCCAGTCCCTGTTGGGCTGTAAGGTCTATGAGGGCAGGGTCTGGGCCTGTCTTGCCTATTTCCATGGCCACATGGCCATCAGTGCTTGAGGAATGAAGCCAGTCAGTGCAGGGTTGAAGCTACAGCTCTGGTCCTCAAAGGGCTCAGGGACCATAGACCAGGGACATGCTGAGAACACAGGCGAGTTTGACCCTGTGGGTTCCCCGCCTCCATCACTGCCTGAGCCACCGTCTGCATCCTCCAATGGCCACTTGAGCCCTTCCTCTGGGGTAGAATGATGCTTCAAGGGCCAGAAGAAGGGTGTGGGTCACGGCAGGGTGACCAAGTTGAAAATCAGATCAGTACTAGCCCTTTAATCCACATCATTTCATCTGCTCCCCTCAGCCCTGTGAGATTAAGTTCAGCATGATCTGCCCACTTCACAGAAGGGAACACAGAGGTACCCCAAAAGCTCAAAGGCCGGGATGTGAACCCAGCCTATCTCACTCCCCAGCTGGGGTCCTCTGCTCCCTCCCTGCAGGGCGGTAGGATTCAGGTTGGGGGGTTCTTAGGGGCAAGAGTTCTGGGCCCGAGGACTAAAGGAATAAAAGTTAAGCTTTATCACCTATGAGGTGAAGGGAAATCCTCCATGCTTGGATCACAACCCTCAACCATTGGGGATCAGCCTGGGGTGTGGAAGCGAGCTCAGGGTCCAGTCCCAGCCCTGCCCTGGCTGACCACCTCTCCTGAGCCCCTGACTCTCCCAGCCCAAATGATCCCCCTCTAACCAGCAGCTGGGACGATTCCTTCTCAAGCCCCATCTTACCCTGTTGCCAATGGGCTTCATGCCCCTCAGTGGCTCCCTAGCACCCCTGAGGAGGCTGGAACTCATCCTCGTCCAATCCCATCTCATCTTTCCCTGCTCCTGCCTTGCATCCCGGGCCCTGGCTAGACCAGATCTTCCTGGAGGGGCAGATATGCTGTGCCTCTCCTGCCCTCCCAAGGCCTCTGCAAGGCCTCCTCCTCTTGGAACCCTCCTGTTCAGTCTTGGAGACCCTGCTTGGCGATCCTCCTCCGGGAAGCCCTCCCTGATTTCTCTCTGCTCCAGGGTCTGATATCCAGCTGTCAGGATCTGCCCACCAGCCTGACCCCTTGCCCAGGCTGTGATGCCCAAAGAGGGACCATGCCTCTCCAAGCATCATCCCATGCACCCGGCACCATGCACAGCACACAGCAGGTGCTTATTATGTGCTCGATTTGTTGACATCCACCAGCATGTGCTCTCCCAGTCACCTGGCTCTGCCCATGTCTGATCTGGACACAAACAATCTAACTGATCTGAACGTCACTCTCTGGCTTGCTCTTCCTGAGAAACCTACGGAACCTGCCAATGGATAGACCCAGGGGCTTTCCTTATTCCAGGTCTGTGATTCTCTTGTTGACAGACAAGAGTAGGTAGCTCAGTGGGGGCGAGTCATAAAATAGGCCATAAGGTTGTTAATTATAGCCCATTTACCCCCTGATGCCCACACAGGCCACACCCTCCAGGGAGCAGATTCTTCCTGTTCTGTTTCACCAAAGAAGTGCATGGGGGTGGGGGTGGGGTAGCTTCAGGGAATGGAGAGAGAGACAGGGGAAGAGCGCCTTTCCTGGCTCCTGACTCCAGGCCCCAGAGAAAGGGCAACATTGGGAACATCCGTGGGGCAGAGAATGGGTCCCTGGCTTCACAGCTGTTGCCAGGGACTGTGCAGTTTGCACAGCTAAAGGAGAATTCTGGAGCTGGTAGAGAGCAGCGTGATCTCAGCAAGCAAGCTGCCTGGCCTCTCTGAGCCTCAATGGCTTCATCTGTAAGATGGAACAATTGTATGCGGCTCCAAATATGTGCTATGAGGACAATATGTATCACGGTTACAAGCACTGTCAGCTCTGGGGTAAGACTGTCTGAGTTCATATCCCATATCGGGGTACCCTGCCCCCAGGCCACAGGACAAATTTTGTGCAAATTAGAGTTCTTTGTCCTCAAGATGCTGTATTTCTGTCAAGAAGCTGTCATAATATACAAATCTACCATGTGTGTGATGTGACCGGCCCTAGACGGAACATCTTTGTGCAGTGTACAACCTGCACAACTGTGCTCAGCCACTCAGTCCCAGCACTGCCCCTGTGCCCTGGGCATGTGATTTGGCCACCAGAAGCCCCAGTGGCCTCCTCTGGAAGATGGGGATAACCACACCTAACTCACAGCACATGAAATGCGATCGGGTGTCTAAACAGCTTAGCACAACGGCCAGAGTACCCGCCGGCTTGCTATGCCTCTGGTGGGGCTGGAACAAGCAAGGAAGCGTCACCATCAGGCTGGCCTTGGCCCCCAGGGTGCTTTTTCTCTGTCACTAACTAGCTTTACACAAGAAGAGCGCCTATGTGAAAGACAGGAAGTGCCCGTCCTGCCCCATCAGAGCAGACACCGTGGGGCAGTGGCGGGGTTGGCCGTCCCTCCTCTGCAGAGCAGGCCTCCGGGCCCACCAGCCACACACACCCAGCCACCCAAGCCCATCACCTCTTCAGCCACATCAGCGCCAGCGTGGCCCCCACTTTGGGCCACTCGGCTCCATACATTTCCTTCTCCACCTCCAGGATGTTCTGCAGGGTCCGGAACTTGGCCGGGTTGTTGTCATACACAGCTTTGATTTTCTGAAACGGAGCACACAGGGTTTCCCCCTTAGGAAGGCTGCCCCCATAGACGGCTGCCGCGTGCTGGGTGGAGGAGCGCCCCGCCAGAGCCTCGCTCTCCTGCACCCCAGCGCCAGGACCTGCAGTGGGGCTTGTCAGCGGGGCTTGTCATGACAATAACCATGACTGTTCGCATTTACAGGACTTGCGAAGTACTTTATGGGCACAGCCTCATTTGATCCTCACGGCAACCCTGATGCTGCTGTCATAATTCCAATTTGCAGATGAGGAAACTGAGGCTCAGAGAGGGGAAATGACGTGCTCAAGGTCACATAGCTGGTGCAGGTGCGAGCGGGTTCCAGCACTGGCCAGGCCCCAGAGTCCACGTTCTCCAACCACTACTGACAGCGCCTCAAACCCCAAGCATCTGAAGTTTCGCTTTTGTGGACAAATGGAAATAGGTTCTTAGGATTCTGAGATGTCCAGGAAGAAGGCTCCTGAGTTGGAGCCAGGCAGTTTGGATGTGAATTCCACCTCTGCCACTTCCGTGCTATGAGCCCCTCAACAGCTCTGAGCCTCAGCTTCCTCGTCTATAAAATGGGGATAATGACACAGACCCAGCCTCAGAGTGGATCCTCATGGGGGGAGGGTCAGTGGCTGGGGGATGCCGTCTGGAGCTCTCAGCATTGGGGAAGGGAAGGGCAGGGTCAGTGCACCTGTGGACCCTGGAGTTTATTTTTTGTTTGGTAGAGTGAATACAAGAACCGGTAGGTTCCTTCTCAGGTCAACCCTCCAGACTGTGGTCCTAGTTTGGCTATGACTGGATGGCATGACCGCAAAGAGGACCAAGAACCTGGAGCCCCAAGTCAGAGAAGCTGGGGGCCAGGCCCATTTGCACACCTCCTTCCTGTTCCTCGGCCTGGGCAACCTGCGGCAGGGAGCAGGGCACTGGTGACGCGGCGGGATTACAGAGCCCTGATCTGGGTACCGGGGCTGCAGGGCCACGTACGTACTGTGATGTTGCCACTTATGTCCAGCTTGATGGGAGTAAACACTGGGGAGCCGAGGCAATCTGGGGACAAAATAAGAAGAGAGATTTAGATTCCCAACGAGAGTGATATTCAGGACCTCCATGGGCCATGGGGACAGGAGGGGAGGTCACTTGGTGTGTTTAAGGAAAGGCAGAGCTGTTTGTTAAGTGTTAAAATGGTTCATGGGCAATTTGGAGTGCTGGGCTCTGAGTAAGACCAGTTTCTTACTGCAGGACTTGTCAGAGCCTTTAAAATACACCTGGACTAGGACTTCCCTGGTGGTCCAGTGGTTAAGACTCCGCACTCCCAATGCAGGGGGCCCGGGTTTGATCCCTGGTCGGGGAACTAGATCCCACATGCTGCAACTAAGAACCCACATGCCGCAACTAAAAGAGGCCGCATGCCGCAACTAAGACCTGGCGCAGCCAAATAAATAAATAAATACTAAAAAAAAATTACAACTGGACTATCTAGGGGGCAAACCGTTTTGTCCACAGCACCCTCTCTTCCTAAGACAAAATGTTCTATATTTGCACCGTCTAACATGGGCCACATGTGGCTATTGAGCACTTGAAATGTGGTGAGTGTGATCGAGGAACTGAATTTGTAATTTGATTTAACTTTCATTCATTTAAATTTAAATAGCCACATGTGGCCAGTGGCTACCAAATTGGACAGCACAGTGTAGAGTATCTTGCAAAACTAATACTCTAAGAAACCGTCTTGGCTGACAAGGCGGAGGCCACTAATGAACCAGCTGGCCAGGAGGCAGCTCGAGGAATCTTACGAGCTGGAAGAAGAGCTCATTCACCAGCTTCTTTTTTCTTTTTTTTTAAATTTTTATTGGAGTATAGCTGCTTTACAATGTTGTGTTAGTTTCTACTGTACAGCAAAGTGAATCAGCTATACGTATACACATATCCCCTCTTTTTCGGATTTCCTTCCCATTTAGGTCACCGCAGAGCACTGAGTAGAGTTCCCTGTGCTATACAGTAGGTTCTCATGAGTTATCTATTTTATACATAGTACCCATAGTGTATATATGTCAATTCCAATCTCCCAATTCATCCTACCCGCCTCATTCACCAGCTTCTAAGGAAAAAGTGAGCTGGCGACCCAGAGGCCCCACCGTTCTGAGACTCTTTATAAGAGCCCAGGAGAACCCACCAGGAGTGGGACTCTGGTCACTTAACAGAGCTCGATGAACTGGGGCTCCATACCCACTCTGCACACACTGGCAGTGTGGGCTTGGTCATGTCCCTTCTGCTCTCTGAGCCTCAGCTTTCCCATCTAGCAAATGGGCCAACAGAACCGATCAGAGCAGCTGTGAGGATGATGTAAAACAACCCACTTCCAAGACACATATTTTGTTCACCTCTGGAATCGGAATGTTCTTAATTGGAGGCGTTTTTCCTGTCTCGGCGGTTCATAAAACAACAGAGCATTTTAAAATAGGTGGCACCTTTGAGTTGATGAAATGTGGACCTAGAAACTGGCAGTGCCTGGAACTCAGGACTCCATGGGAAATGTGAGCTGACTGTGGACTGTCTCTCCTCCTTTCCCTCCTCTGTGATCCCCCAGCAGGCTGTCACGGGGACCAGAGACAGCCCACGGGTCAGAGCTCCCTGCTAAGGGCTGGGCAAGGAGGAAACACATTGGGGAAGGGCCGGTTCTCTCCTGAGCAGACTCAACAAGGACTTCACCTCAGAGCCTGAAGACAGCTGTGCTTCCCCAACACCTCTCACGGTCCTCGATACAGAGCCCAGGGGGCAAAGATGCCCAAGTAGGCCACAAGTAGATACCAAACCCACGGCGGGGAAACACCAGCGCCAGCTTCCCCTTGTCCGCTGGCCAGGCTGGGGCCTCGGTGTGCGTGCCAACTGACCGCATAGGGGCGGAGGACTGGGGGAGGGACACCTGTGGGCTGAATTCCACCCAAGGTGACCCAGCACACCTGGCCGGCCATCTGGAACATTCTAATCGCAGCCGTTAAAAAAAGGTGCATTGGGGAAACATCATTGGACGTTATAAATGAAATACCCCAAAACCCAATGGAAAGAAGGTCGGGTAGAAATCCAGACACCCTGGGTTTGAATCCAGTTGAGCAAGTCTCCTGTGCCTCAGTTTCCTCACATGTCAAATGGGGCAGCAGTGGTACTTATTTCATAGGGTTGACGTGGGGATTAAAATGCACGCGCTGAACGCATTTAGCAGAGTGGCCAGCACAGGAACCCTCAGTGCATGAACTGTGACCATCTTTATGACTTTGTAGCGTGACCAGCGCCAGGCTCCACGGTCCAGCAAATGTCACCCAGGCTCGGAAGGCACCAGGTCCTTCAGGACCTCCGCTGAGTGGGAACACTGGGCCTGTGTCCCCTGCCACCTCTACTCTCCTGCTTCCCAACTGAGGCCCTCATGGGGCCCGGGGTGGCTGCCTTGCCCGGCTGCAGGCTCCCGGGCACAGAACCCTCGGGACGAGAGGTGAGCCCACCGCTCTCAGCTACCGGCCTCTCTCTCACGCCTGTGGGGGCACATCTCCCTCCACGGGGCTACGCTGGACCTCCCCCGGGGTGGCCACAGGCGCTGCGCCGAGGTGCTGGGTTGGGGGATGCAGGCTGCCTGTCCCACCTGATCCTGGGCGCGCTGGACTCCCAGGTGGACCTGCCAAGGGCATTAATGAGGTAATGATTCCACCCACCCTTTCATCTTCCCTGATGTATCGCTGACCTCATCCTGCAAGGCCAACCTGGGAGGCTGTGCAATTTGCTAGCCCTGCAACGTGTTCTCTCCCGGGACATTTACCACTGACTCCCCCAAAGGACAACGCATCCCAGACTTAAAATAAGAATGCAGGAAATTCCTGGTGGTCCAGTGGTTAGGACTCAGCGCTTTCCCTGCTCAGGGTAAGGGTTCAATCCCCGGTCGGGGAACAAAGATCCCGCATGGCAAGCGGCGTGGCCAAAAAATAAATAAATAAAAAGAAACCTCCTTTAAAAAAAAAATAATAATGCAAGACAGCCAGGACTCTCCACCACTGGAGACTCTTCCCCTCTTGACTGTGCAACCAAGGGTCACCAATTTCGAGCCTCACAGGAGCCGGGCAGGTGCCATGGATGGGGAGCATAGGGACTGGCAAAACCCTTCCAAAGGGGGGCTTCCCTGGTGGCGCAGTGGTTAAGAATCCACCTGCCAATGCAGGGGACACGGGTTTGATCCCTGGCCTGGGAAGATCCCAGATGCCGCGGAGCAGCTAAGTCCGTGCACCACAACTACTGAGGCTGCGCTCTAGAGCCCTCGAGCCACAACTACTGAGCCCACGCGCCACAACTACTGAAGGCAGCACGCCTAGAGCCCGTGCTGTGCAACAAGAGAAGCCACCGCAATGAGAAGCCCGTGCACCGCAACGAAGAGTAGCCCCCGCTCGCCGCAACTAGAGAAAGCCAGCACGCAGCAACGAAGACCTAGTGCAGCCAAAAAAAAAAAAAAAACAACCCTTCCGAAGGGATGGCCAATGGCTTCACCTCCACATCTTTCAAAATGTATGTTGTCCAAAGACATGAGGTGGATTGATGGATGGATGGAGAGGTGGATAGACAGGTATGGTCAGGTATTAATGGTAGAATCTAGGTGGCAGATTCATGAATATTCACCGTAAAATTCTTTCAATTTTGCTGTACGTTTTATTTTTTATTTATTTATTTTTTTTAATGGGTATACTATTTTATTAACATTTAAATTTCACCAAGAGTTCGCTAGCCATTTGTTCAGATTTTTAAAGACAAAATGGGCAAACAGCTTTAAGGCTGCGATGTATTTAACACTGCACCATATATTCACCAACTAGACAATCGAAGGGGTAAGACCATACCCTTAGGAGCACCAAGTATAGGAACAAGCCCTGGAATTGGAAGACAAACCTGCCCCGCCATTCAGGACTGCACAGAGGTCTTTGGTTGCTGACAGAATCTCCCCTTGACTTCAGACTTGAGACAAACCGAGGGAGTCTGTCAGTATACACGAACCACTGCCTTCAGTAACAGGATGGACTGGCCAGAGCCAATTCAGATTGTGAGGGCCAGTCTGAAGTGAGCAGGGTTGGCTGGAGGCTGGAAATGTCGCAGCTGAAAGCCAGCATCGGCAGATGACAGCAGCCATCTTCTAAAAATCGCTGATTTCTACACAAGTTCCTAAGATGCTTTTCCCAAACAGGGTTGCTGTATGTTTTAAATTTTTCATATACAAAGTTGGAAAAGAATGTCAGACTTGGGACGTCCCCGGCGGTCCAGCAGTTAAGATTCTGTGCTTCCGCTGCAGGGGCACGGGTTCAGTCCCTGGTGGGGGAACTAAGATCCCACATGCTGTGCGGCACAGCCAAAAAAAAAAAAAAGGACAAGAATGTCAGACACTTTTTTCTGCTCATAAAAGTCATACTTCTTGGGCTTCCCTGGTGGCGCAGCAGTTGAGAATCTGCCTGCCAATGCAGGGGACGCGGGTTCGAGCCCTGGCCTGGGAAGATCCCACATGCCGCGGAGCAACTAGGCCCGTGTGCCACAACTACTGAGCCTGCGCGTCTGGAGCCTGCGCTCCGCAACAAGAGAGGCCGAGACAGTGAAAGGCCCGCGCACCGCGATGAAGAGTGGCCCCCGCTTGCCACAACTAGAGAAAGCCCTCGCACAGAAACGAAGACCCAACACAGCCATAAGTAAATAAATAAATAAATAAAAATAAAATTTAAAAAAAAAAAAAAAGTCATACTTCTTCCTTCCACTTTTTCTCCAAGTCCACTGCACTGCTACCGTGATTGTGGTTCCACATGTAACTCTGTTTTCCACCCATCCCTGCCATGGACTTGACCTCAGAGAGGGCAGAGACCAGGGGGGCCTCAGTCCCCCTCTGTGCCCCCCGCACCTGGCATGGAGCTGGACCCCAGCATGAACGAGGGGGCAGATAATAGGAAACGTGAATCTAGAGGCACATTTCCTGCCAGGTTCTTCTTCTAGCCACTTTCTTGTAGTGAAGATTGACCCAATGCACCGGGTCTAAGGACCCACGCGACTAACAAGGCAGAGGCTATGGAAAGGGGCTTTGGCCTCAGTTTCCCCGCCTGGAAAGGGACCACCCCTGTGGAGTTGCTGTGATGGGGCAGGCGCCATATGTGCCAACTGAGGGCCCTGAGCCTGGCCGTGATTTGATTCCCACCGCCGGCTGATGTTCGAGTAAAGCCATCCCACGTTGGAGATGTGGAACCAGGGCTTGGCGACAGATCATCATCAACCACGCGTGGGTGGCTTCCTAGCTTTTCCCAGCGACTCAGGCCACTGGGCATGCATTTTAGACATGCACGGAATGTTATTCAGCTTCCCTGGCTCTAGAAACGGCTCTTTTATGGTTCTGAGTGCCCGCCCCACCCCGCGATGGCGGGGAGAAAGGCTTTTTGTTTCGCCTTCTCCCAACAGCGTGTCGCTCGGGTCATGAGGCTGCCGTGGTTGGCAGGAGCCGGGCCCCACGGCAGCTGTTCTTGTGCGTCGTGGCTACCATGCAGGGACACAGCTTCTGCTCTGCTGTAGGGTAGGATGTGGGGTCTGGATGGACTTCTGGAGCCAGTTGTAGAGCAGAAGCAAGAGAGGGGAGAGTCGAGGGCTGGGAGATGGACCCCAGCAGAGGGAGGGGGTGAGGCCGACCGACCCCAGAATCCACTTCCCCGCTGCATGGGGCCGGGGCGAGGGGGCGATTGCCGGCAGGAAAGGCGTCACTGTGTACACGCAGATGGGCACACAGGAGTCGGGCTGGCAGCATCTGGGGGTGGGCCGCCTGTGATCAGGGGAGGAGCACGGTTGCGCTCCAGAGCCCCGGTCCTGGGTTCGGCTCTCAGCTCTGGTGTCTGGACAAGTGCCTGAACCACGCTGGGCTCAGGCCCCTCCCTTTCCAGAGCCCTGAAGTGCTGGGCAAACAGGAGGCGCTCCAGGTAAGCTGAAGCCTGCTTCAACACGCCTCATGGAAGGCTCTGGGTTTATGTTTGCTTTGGCGCAGCCCGAGGCCGCCAGGCCCAGAAGAGCCAAGTGACTGGCCCAGGGTCACACGGCGAGTCAGGCATGCAGACACAATTAGCCAAGGCTGGTGCCACCACTCCCTCTAGCCTTTCTTTCTAGAATGTTTCTATCTGTGTGTGTGAACTCAACAAAAGCGAAAGGACTCTGACGGGAAAACCCTGCAATGATTTTAACCCCCAAGCACACCGTGGCCTAAGCCTTGAAACTCAAACTGGCCGCTGCTCTGGATATGACGCGACATGCTTCTGGAGGGTTATCCAGCTTTACCTTTCCTACAGAATGCAGCCCTGCCTCAAAATTATTACCTTTCTTGTTCTACCTGTTTTGCAGTTAACCCAAACTTGTTTTTCATTGTTGTCAGTCAACAGGCTCTTTAGAATGACACCCAGAACCTGCCAGAAGGGAAGGGCAGGGGGTGGGGCAGCGCTCGGGCGCTTTTCTCATTCATCGTCTTACCTCCAGGGTGAAAGGAAGTTGTCTCAAAAACAAAAGAAAAATCAGGTACAATTTCACCATCTCACTTCATGGAACCAACTCTAATGGGCACGGATTCCAAACACAGTCAAGCCTTGGTTACCTGGAACACGCTGGCAAATGGCCCCTTCTGTTTAGAAGACTTTTCTAAGCATGCTACTCAACCCAAAAGGCATAAGGAAAAGACCAGTAAGTCTGATTACAAAACCCAGAAACCTTCTATATGGGATGGGGTCGGGGTGGGGGGAAATCCCATCACCAGTCTAAGCCAAAGAGCAAACTGATTGGGGAAGGGGATGACCTGTGTAACAAATACCATAGACCAAAGACTATCATCCCTAATGTTGTAAAGGGTTCGAACAAATCAATAAGAAAAAAACAACAACCACCTTATAGAAAAATGGACAATTAAAAGAAGAAAGGAAAAGACATTTAATCTCAATAATAAAAAGAAAATAAAACAGTGAAATATTTTCCATCTACCAAATTTTATGAATGTACCAACTTTCACATTCAGCCATTCTGGATGGAACTTCTCAAAATGTAACTCAAATGTCCCTGCTTTTGTACAGCAAGCCATTTGCAGTTTTCTAAACAGGGCCATCATCAAAAACAGGAATTATGATAAAAGTGTGACCCAGTGACATAACAGGCCCCCTCAAGTCTTCTCTAAATGGCTCTACATGGTATGTTTTCAGGGATTTAGGACAGCTTTGTGTAGTTTTTTAAAAACTCCTCTTGTTTTCTCTGCAGTGCTTTGATTCTGCTAGATACTTGGAAAACAAATAGCCAACTTTGTCACCATTGCCTTCAAAATAAGAGGAAACAGGCACCAAGCAAGCATTCTGTGCATGACCTCTGTGACAGTTCTGCCCGGGTCTCTGTCATAGTTCAGATGGTTGAGATTGCCCAGACAGCAGAATTCCCCGTAAGCCAGCAGTCACCATATGCCACACAGAATCACATTCACTTCCTCTTTTTCTGGCCTCAGCGTAGTTGGAAAACACCTGCCATCATGCTCTGAGCAAGCCCCCAGCACATATTTGGAAATTTCCATCCAAGCTGCCCCTCAACGCCTGCCTCTTCAGACAACCATATCTTCCCACAGGTGATGTTCCCAACATTAGGCAAGAAAGTGACAGAATCGCCCCCGCCCTGGCCCGCCCTCTCATTTCATCTCAGGAATAATTTTCCTTCAAAAACAAAAAGCATTCCATTTTTAAGACGCACAGCTTCACTTTCAGCCTGTGTGATTCAGTGTGGGAATACCAGACCCAACCCATAAATACTTATTTGAAAAAGGAAGAAGAGGGTCCCTGTGTCATGACTCTAGGAGCCTGGTTTGGGGAGGTTCTATTTCAAATTCAATTTTTTTTTTTTCAATAGCTGGATAGTAAGGTTTTGTTGTTAAACACATGGGGCAGATTAACTTTACAGACCCTGGGTTACAAGGATCATAATGGGAGGCACTCAAATTACAGCTGATGGAGATGAATCATTTATTAATCCACGGGTATGTGGTGTGTGTGTGTGTGTGTGTGTGTGTGTGTGTGTGTGTGTGGGATGGCTCAGTCTGCAATAAGGCCTATTTTGAAGCATAAGAGCCCCGAGAATGCCCACCTTTCTAAAACTAGTTCCCATTCTAAATTCTACTATCCTAATATCTAAGAGAAAAGAATGTTTACAAAATGATGCTTTTAAAAATCACCCCCATAACATGCCAACTCTCTTTATCCAAAATTGACCCCTTTGGCAAAAACCAGCCTTCAATCGGGAATGCAGATGGGAAAATGATTTCTCTTACTTGCTGTGTGGCCTGGGAGAATTTAGTTAAACTCTCTGAGCCGCAGTTTCTGCATTTGTAAAATGAGGCTAATAACAGGCCTCACCTCATAGTTTCTGGCTAAATTTTTAAAAAAGTATTCTTTCTGATTATGATTATAATAACTATTACTATACATTATATCATCATTCTTTAGAGAAGAAATCCAGAAAAGAGTGATTCCAATGATTAAGAAAACAAAAGAGAAAGAGAGGAAGGGAGGGAGGAGAGAGAGGTAGAGAAAGAAGGTGTTATCAGTTGATTGATATGGGTAAAATTAACAGGAGCCCTTCAGTTATAAAATAAGGACCATGTATTCCTGACCATTAATGTCTGAGATCTCAGAAGGGAGTGGAGAAAGGAACTCGGGGGAACAGCAGTGCAGAAAGTGAATCATTTCTGAGCCAGCGGAAGTGTGAGCTGGCTGCGCAACTGCAGGGACAGAAAGCAGAGGTTTTATAGGACCCTGGAGAGGGCTGATCCGTTGTAATGACTTTTAAAAGTTCAGATACAGTTAACACTGTAACAGTTAAAAAAAAAACAAAAAACCCTGTTACCAGTAACTCTGTAAGAATGTAACACAAGGAGTTAACATCCATCCAGGCCATTTTAAAACTGAAACAATGCAACCTACATTTCCATTCTAATAAGCTCATTGAAATAAGCACACTGCCAGATGGGAACTTACTTCCTATCATTTCCCCTCCCTGACAAACAGCTCAAAAAGGCCCTTTCTGCTCTGGAAGACTTGTGGCAGGGCTGGCCCCCTACAAAGCCCTTACTAGCTGTGTGACCTGGTCAAATCCCTTCACCACTCTGAACCTTGGTCTCCTCTTCTGTAAAATGGCACGAATTCCTCCTAATTCATAAGGTCATGATAAGGACTGGAAATGAGATATCGGCTAGTTCGATGCTTGGCACATGGGAGTCACTCAAAACAGGGGTTACGCTAGCTATGATGGGGTCATGCATTATATTTTACAAAGCCCTTTGTCACGCATTCTTTCCATTCTCTTTCAAGTCCCATGTTGGCTGGGCACCTACGCTCTGCCAGGCACATTGCTGGGGCCTGGGAGGCGATTCACAATGGGGCACTGTTCCTCCAAGAAGCCCTATGCGACAGACACCCCACAGATGAGGAATGAAACGGGGGCTGGATGAGCTAGCAGGTGACAGAGTGGACGTTCGGGTCTTTTCCCTCTTTCTTCTCCATCCTCTTCCCTCCAGGAGCAGAGGCCAGACCTCCGTCCCTGACCTCAGGGCCAGACTTTTCTGAACCCAGAGGATCAAGAGGATTTCATCCTTATCACTGGGGGAACAGAGCAGGTGGGCACCACTTGTCCATGCTCTGCACTGGCCTTTGGATGTTATAAGTGAGAAGTGCTTCAGTAGCCAGGCGGCTCAGCTGGCCCCAAGCCCTGGCAGCTGGTCAGCAAGAGCCAGAGGCAGCTTCTTTTTGCAAGAACCTTGTTTCCCAAGGGCTGTGTGGCAAGAAGTGCAGATTCTAAAGGTCTGAGGATGTCTGTCCCACCTGTGCAAAAAGATGGAGTGATTCTGGGCATTGGGTGCCAACATCATTCGGGGGAGGCCACCTCCATCGGCCCTCCTGGGAGGCCCAGCCTTCCCCCTTGTACAGTTGGGGCTGCAGGCTCAGAGAGGGGAAGCACTAGGGCATGGACACACAGCTGGGGCACCACGGAACCAGCACTCAAGCTCAGGCTGGCTGCTTGATGCCAATATCCATCTATCTAGAGATTTCGATTCATGGACTTCAGTGGACAATAGACCCAGGTTCAAAGCAACTTCTTCCCTCTAAGCCTCCAAAGCAGCCAGCTCATGGGCTGTTATACAGACAGACGGGATAAGACAACAGGGCCAGCGGCAGCCCTCTATACAGGTGTTACTTGGCTCTAACTTGGGCCAGGTGAGCTCATGAGTATGTCTCACCAGCACGCAGTAGGTGCTCCTCAAGGCTAATGAATCCTCACTCACTACTTGCAAACACACTTCCAATGGATGAGAGGAGTCTGCAGGCCGGTTCAAAATTGCAAAACCCATCGCTGAAAGTGACTTATCCACCGCCCTCCGCAAAGTACATTGTTTCTTCCTCCTAGAAGTGGTCTACTTCCGGTTCCTACAGCATCCAGCTCTCAACAGACACTCAACCAAAATGATAACTAACCTGCTGTTGGACGAGGGTTAATACAGTTTCTTGTTTCTCTTTCTTGGGATAGTCTATACAAAACCAAAAATAAACATATATTTGTATCAACTTAAAAAACAAATACCAAAAAACTTGTGGTCCCAAGTCCTGAAAGGTGCTTGTTGCAATGGTAAGAACAACTTCTTAGAGGCCAAGGGGTGTGGGTGAGGCTGGTCCCCAGGCAGTTAACTCAGTGTCCCAATTAAAGGAAAAACTGAGCTGTCTGGGGCCTCCCCACTGGATGACTTCCATGCCCCGGCCATCAAATCTGCGTTCAAATAGGCAAGAGATATGGTCCCAGCTTGGCAAGATGATTATGAGGCACGCAGCTCCAAGGAAACCTGCATAGCTGGTCTGGGGTTCCCAGCGTCTTGGATAAGCCACAGTGGAGCCAGCAGAGCTCCAGGACTTTGGTGGCCAAACAGGCTGGCTCCACTGACCAGACAGGAAGCCAGGAAAGCAGGCAGGCACAACAGCAAAAGCACTGCATAAGGAGTCCAGAGGCCTGAGTTCTAGTCTGGCTCTGTGGTCAATTGCTGGCTGTGTGACCTTGGGCAAGTCACCTAACCTTTCTGGCCTTGGTTTCTTTGGCTGTAAAACAAGATAATTCTGTGGCTCTGGGCTGCCATTCCCCCCCCCCCCACTCCCCGCCACATAGAGCTAGCATTGAACCAAAGTGATGCAAAACCACTCTTTCTGGGGCTACTCTAGGACTGTTTCGTGAGTGTCAGATATCTGTAAGGCTCAATTCTATGGACATCCATTTAATTAAGCTAAAAAGCCTGAAGGAAGTAAAATCACCCCTGGAATCTGGATCTCAAGAACCAAGAGGTAGAAATCATTACTTTCAGCTCCTGCATCTTTGGTTGCTCCCTAAACAGTGAGAGCAAACAGGTGTCACCTCATGCATCAATTCTAATGGACCTCGGAGTGGCCGAGGCTGTGTTTAGACTTAAAGGGGCAAAAAACAGCATCATGATTGATTATTAACGTCTGCCATGGGTACAGGATATGAGTTATGTATCTTAATTTGATCCTATATTTTAACTTAGAAAGAGAGAAGAAAGCAAAACACTTTTAGAAGAACCCAGAAAAATGGGAATGGAGCCAAAAGCATTCACTCGACAAACATCACTAGCTCGCCAAGTGCTAGGCACTGAAATAACTCAAAGTGTCAGAATGGGGTAGATTCCATGGGAGTCAGGCAAGATTTTCCGGATGAGGTGACCCCTAAGCTGATTCCTTAAGGATAAGTGGAACCCAGGTGAAAGGCAGGTGGTGGGCCAGAGAGGAGTGGTACCCCAGGCAGAGAAACTGACACGGGTAAAGTGCCAGAGGCAGATGATGGCATGGTACCCTCTGTCGGGCTGCAAGCCATTCAGAAAGGCTACAGCACAGATATCAAGGCGGGGTAACAGGGAGCCACTGAGGCTTCTAGGCAGGGAGTGGCCAGACTAAATGATTAAGCCTCTCCCTCCCCCTCCCTCCACCCCCCCCCCCCATCCTCCAATTGCAAATGCTCTAGAACAGCTGCATAATTGACCATAAAAGATGAGAGAGCAGGGCCTCACAGAAGTCAGCTGCAAACTGATCAGTCAGAGGTGAGATCCAATTACTGGGTCAAGGTAGAGAAAGACGATGGACAAAGGGCTGACCTCTAAGTGGACATAGCAAAACCTATACAGCTCGGGAGACTCAGGCTGGAGATATGGAAGTGTTAGCCCAGGATGCAGATGTTCTGAGCTACATCTGACCTGCAGCCCAAAGAATCAGCATTCATCAAGCCCAACCAATTCTGTCCCAAACCACCACCGATGATGGTTTAAGAAATGGGGTTGTGCTAACAGGTTAAAAGCCTTCACAGCCTTCGACCCGGCAATTTCCCTTCTAAAAATTAGAAATAACCAAAGAAGTATGCAAAGAAATATATACAAGAATGTTCACTGTAGCACAGTTTACGAGAGCAAAAAAAAAAAAAAAAAGGAAGCAATGTAAATGTCCAACAGCAGGGGATTGGTTAAATAAATTATGGCCACATTCAAACAATGAAGTTCTAGGCAGCTATGAAAAATGCTGACTGATGGGTAAAGGTGGTTATGCTATATTGTTGGGTGTAAAAAAGCAGCTTATACATTTCCTCTTAAACATAGATAAAGATATAAATGGGTTTGGAATGAAAATACTCTGAAATGTCAGCATTGATTCCCTCTTAAATAACAATAACAACAACAACAAACTCTGACTCAAAAGGTTGTGAGAGGATTAAGTGAATTAATCAACATAGAATGCTTAGCACACAGTAAATGCTCAATAAATGGCAGGGAGATTTTTAATTTATCATTTCTTCTTGCTCAATTTTCCTTTGAGAAACAGATCTTCCTTGCAGAATTAAAATACCTTTTAAAAACACAGCTTTCAGCCCTCTGCCTATTTATATCAAGAGCGGTAGCTCTCAACCAAGGGTAACTTGGTCTCCCTGCAGATATTTTTGGTTGTTACAACTTGGGGAGATGGGGTGCTACTGGCATCTGGTAGAGAGAGGTCAGAGATGCCACTAAACGTCTTACAAAGCACAGGACAGACCCCCACCCCAAAGAATGGCCCAGCCCCAAATGTCAGCAGTGTCACGGTGGAGAAACCCTGATTTGGAGGAAACTGGCACCGAATGCCTTTCAGACTTCTTGTGTCCATAATCCCAGGCCTGCTCCATTCCAGAAACACGCCACCCAGATCATCCAGGGGACCAGACGTTCCCAAGACCTAGAAAAAGCCCGTGTGTCAGAGCTGACGGCGGATCTCCATCGACCCCTGAGTGCCAGAGAAAAGCCACTGGTGGGAGCATCCTCCTAAAGCTTAAACCCTCAGGAGGAACTCTCCCCCAAGAAGAGCCTAATGCTTCAAAATGGATCATCACGGGGGCTTTCCTGGTGGTGCAGTGGTTGAGAGTCTGCCTGCCAATGCAGGGGACGCGGGTTCGAGCCCTGGTCTGGGAGGATCCCACATGCCGCGGAGCAGCTACGCCCGTGAGCCACAATTACTGAGCCTGCGCGTCTGGAGCCTGTGCTCCGCAACAAGAGAGGCCGCGATAGTGAGAGGCCGGCGCACTGCAATGAAGAGTGGTCCCCACTTGCCATAACTAGAGAAAGTCCTCGCACAGAAACGAAAACCCAACACAGCCAAAAATAAATAAATAAATAAATAAATGGATTATCACTTTTTTAAAATAGTGCTAAGAATTATCCTCTGTGGGCCAACCCACTGAGGCCTCTGTATAAATGGTGCTTCTGTCAACAGATGTGACGGCCCACAGCACCAGGCTCGCAGCAAAGACAAGGGTCTTTTGAGATCAGGGAAAGGAGGAGGGGGTGCTCTCCAGCCGGGGCACCAGATCACCGCCAGCTCCAGCCGCCACCACCCCCTTCCTCTAAAACCGGCCCAATAATCGCATCAAATGAAGGAGCCCCCAAATGCAGAACTGATGGGCAACCTTGCTGAAGATGAGGGAGGAAAGGGCCACAGAGCTTAACTCGGGGTTTCTCCACCTTGAGATCCAGCTAACATTTGGGGCTGGATCAGTTCTTTGTGGTGAGGGCTGTGCTGTGCACTGGAGGATGTTTGCAGCATCCCTGGCTTCTACCCACTAGGTGCCAGTAGCACCTCCCCGTGCCCCTCACCACCCCGCCCCCCCAAGTTGTGACAACCAAAAATGTCTCTAGATATTGCCAGATGTCCCCTGAGGAGGCGACACCACCCTCAGTTGAGAACGACTAGCTTAAACAGATTCTGAATCCTTGTTCAGGGCAAATGCTCATAGAACCGAGGAGGGGGGAAAAACCTGTCACAAAAATCAACAACTCCTCAATGCTCAAACCAGATAGCTCCCAAGCTCCTGCCTGGAGAGTCAGTGTTATCTCAACACTGAGATACAGAAAATAAGAATGTTTTATACGTTTAACAAGTTCTGACTGAGCACCTACTGTGTGCCAGGCACTGTTCTGGGTACCAGGGATGTAACAGTGGATGTAAAAGAGCCAGGTCTGAGAATCGTACAAACCAGCCAATGGCACTCACTCAAATACTACTCATTAATCAATCATCCACTCTATGAAGGAACCAAAACTGAATCCAGGAACTTGTATAACAACCACACACCTCCCCCTGCCAACAGCTAAGATCTATTTGGCACTTAAGGCCTCAGAACTTTACACACACCACCTCATTTACTCTTTGCTGCTAGCCTAGGAGATCAGCATGCCCATTTCACAGATGGGGATACTGAGGCTCAAGAGGTGGAGGAGGAGAGCATGCACACGACTCCACATAGTCACAACCACCCCGGAGCCCACAGCACTTCAGGGACTACTGCCCACCGTGAGCCCTGGTCACCCACTAGGGGGGAAAGGGAGTGACTGCCCCGGGTGCCACTTCCCTTCAGTCCAGGTCAGTGTCAAGGTTCTGTCAGTTTGCGGGTTTCGGCTAGACTCTGCCCTCCGGACTGGTCTCTTCCTGCAAGGCCACCAAATGAAACAGCAGGGCGGGACGCTGGGCAAGCCCACATACAAGAGGAAAAAGCACAGCTCAGGTTGCACCCTTTACTCAGGACCAGCAAAGCAACGGGCAGGGGCCGATGGTACTGTCTTCTGTTTCCCATTTTCCATCCAGGGTGTGGGCTGGGCTGAGGGATGGGAGAAAGGAAGGTCTGCAACCGGCTCAGTGCTCCTATGACCTCCCAGGGCATGACATATGGAGGAGGGATCTTTTTCTTTTGGACCCCATCCCAAGCACTCCATGTCTGATGTCGCCCCACATAGCAGCCCCCCTGTCCTGACCCCTGTTCTAAATGGAGGGAAAGATTTAGGTGGTTCTCCCTAGGAAGGGGCCCCAGAGTTTTGCGACTCTGTCTCCAAAAGGACCCTCCTCACCCTGCCAGGCTTCCTGCCCTTGGAGTGGCGGTGGTGGGTGGTGTCTCTGATCTGGAATGAGGGAATTCTAAGGAAAGACGTGTTCACAAGGTCCCATGAGGGAGAGACTGGGAGAATTTACAGAAAAGAGGGGGTTTATGAAATGGGGGGGGATTCATTTTAAGGGAGGGAGTTGAGAGCCACTCTGAAAGGGAAGAGGGGGATGATAGGGTGAGAGATGTTTTCGGGGAGATGGAGGATTGGGGATTTGGAAGAGTGGGGGTGTTTGTGGGGAGATGGACGACTGGGGTGCACAAGGGGGTGGAGAACCGCGAGCATCTGAAGGACATGTTGGCATGTGAGGTGTCTGGGGAGACAGAGGGTTGGGAGAGTCTGAGGGAGATGGAGGATTTGGGGATGTCTGGGAAGAGATGAAGGATGTGACATGTTCGGGGGAAAGAGGATTTGGGAGCGGGCCGGGATAGGGAAGATTTGGGGTGCTTGGAGAAAAAGGGGCTCTCGGGTGCGTGGGGAATTAAGATTTGCGGTGTCTAGTTGAGGGATACTCGGGAGAAGGAGGATACGGGTGCGCTCTGGGTCAGGGCTGCGGGCCAGCTCCCCTCTTCACCCCGGCTCACCGAAGAAGGGCGGCAGGTGGGACACCGCCTCCAGGAAGGGCCCCGTCTCGATCTGCTTGTCCGCGGGCAGCGGCTTCAGCAGGTGCTCCGCCAGCAGCGCCATTTCGGGGTCGAGGCCCTTGGTGATGCCCCAGCCGGCGCCGCGGGCGTCCACGCCGCCCCCCGGGCCGCCGCCGTCAGCGCCGGGGCCGTCACTGCCGCCCGCCGCAGGCTCAAGGGACGCCAGCGTCGCCACTTCCGCCCGCGCCGCGCTCGCGTAGACGAGCACTCAGCGCCGCCCGCAGGCAGAACGCCTAAGCTGCCGGACGCCCCGCCCCGCCCGTCCGCCCGTCCGCCCGCGCCCAATCCTCGCCCACGGCCGCGGACCTCAGCGTCACCATTGGCCGAGGGGCAGGGCTAGCCCGCCGGGCGCGAAAGCGCTCCGACTCGTGGATCCAGGTACGCCCAGGTGAGCCGCTCCCAGGTGAGCCGCTCCCAGGTGACCCATCCCCAGGTGTGTTACCTGCTGCCCCCGGCGTGGCACCCCCAACCAGGCGGGCTGGCTCGGGCCGGGTCCTCGCCTGATGGGCGAGGTCACAACTCACAACACATCCACCAGCCCAGGTTACAGCCCAATCCAGCCAGCGTCCCTAAGGACATCTGTTTCCCCGTAAACAGAGCCCGTCCTCCAACAGCCCCCAGTGACTTTTTGTACACTGCTGTGGTCACAGTTCTCTTTGGCTACAACCATTGGGGACGCATAATTCTCCGTGAGTGATCCTATGCCTGTTGGACACTGCTCAAGTCACAAGTTAACTCAGCCATGCCTAACTAGGACTCCTGTTACCTGAAATCTGGGATCGAGTCTGACTTCAACAGTCTGATATTACCTGATGCATTCAGCCCAGTTTACAATCCAACTCAATCAGCACCTGACAGGTGCGTGTTTCCTCAAACCTGACCTCAGCCCAATAGCTCAGAGCACATGCCTGTCACAACCTGGAGCACACTTCACCTCAGCCACAACCCACCTAGATGCTTGTGTCCTAAAATCTAGCACACAGTTGTTGAGAGCTCCTCATTCATTCCAGAATAAATAATTAACTGTGCCCCTACTATGTGCCATGCACTGTGCTAAGCATTGAGGATAAAGTGATGAAAAGTATAGCAAAATCCCTGCTCCTGTGAGGCTGACATTCTAGTTGGGGAGACAATACAACCCAACACAGTACAATACATTATAACACAATACACAAATAAGACAACTTCAAATACTAAGTGTAAATGAAGAAAATAAAACAAGGTGGAGTGCCAGGGGATGACTGAGGACATGACTGGGGTAGGATGTAGGGAGTTAGGGGCAGTAAGTACCTATGAAGTGGTGACATTTGATCCAAGGCCTGAGGGAGAAGTAGGAGACAGCCAGAGTGGCTGGGACATGTGCAAAAGCCTTAAGGTGGCAAAAAGCTTGGCGTGTGCAAGCAGCCAGGGGGAACGGGGGAGGGAATGGGAGTGGAGCAAGTGAGAGGAAGAGGCAGAGGAGTGGAGGGATAGGAATTGAGCTCAGGGAGGTGAACAGGGGCTTGTTGGGTTAGGTAGAGGGTGGTATAGTTTGGATTTTATCCTAAGGGCAATGAGAAATCACCGGTGTCAGAAAAATAATTGCCAGACCTTATTCAATATTTTCAATTTAATCTTTCAGGGGGCAAATGGGAGAAGAGGCTGTTCCAAACCAAGGACACGACCCACATACAGTCAGGAAATGAGAGGTTGTGGGGGAGACAAGGCTATCATCACTTTTCACCCATGACCCAAACCCTGACATGTCCCATAAAGTCAGTTCACCCACTAATAGGAAGCCCAAGCCATCAACTTTGGCTTGTTCCCACCCCACCCAACCTCACCCCCTCAGGCATCCTAAGATACCATCTCCTTGAAGCCTCCCTCACCAGCCCTCCCAGCACTTTGACCCAGTGCCAGAACCCCACCTACATTTCAGACACTGCCATTAATTCCACAGAAAGATCACAACCCGCATGGGGACCTCCAGCCTCAGACAATGCCCTGATTTCTCAACTTGCTCCATCGCAGCCAAACCACCAGAGATTATGGCTGATATAAAAAATTCAAGTCTGGAAGAATTGTCTTGCCATGGAACGTGGGTTTGAGGTGCTGAGATAGGTTGAGGCTCTGGGTTAATGCGATGTCTTGAAAATTCTTCCATCCATCCAACAAATGTTTTAAGTGCCTGCTCTATGGATTCCCATAGCTTATGACAGGGGTTGGGCTGGTCCCAGGGGCCAGGCTGGAAGCATAAATAGATGCTGTGGGCTGAGGGTTACACAGTAAGGAGTGGAGGGGACTGTGGAGAACTGGGGATCACAAAGACCATCTAAAGGGCACCGTGGCCCAACTCATTCTCAGAGTTGCTAGCTTTTCAGATTTCTCAAGGGAAGTCAGAAACCTAGAGTTGAGGGCAAAAACTCTTGATTTTTAGATGTTGGCAACTAATTTTAAAAAACTTTTTTAACACTATGTGAGCAACACAAAACATTTTTTTTCTTCTTTCTTTTGACACGATCTCAAACTTACATAGAAGTTAGGTGTACAATTCAAATAGCTTTTTGTTCCTGAATCATTTGAGCCTAAGTTGCTGACACAATGCCCCATCACCCTAATACTTTAACGTGTATTTCCTCCAAACAAGGATGCTCTCCTACAGAATCGCAATACATCCATCAATGCAGAAAATTAACACTGATACATTTTTTTAAAATTTATTTATTTATTTTTGGCTGTGTTGGGTCTTTGTTTCTGTGCGAGGACTTTCTCTAGTTGTGGCAAGCAGGGGCCACTCTTCATCGCGGTGCGCGGGCCTCTCACTATCGCGGCCTCTCTTGCTGCGGAGCACAGGTTCCAGACGCATAGGCTCACTAGTTGTGGCTCACGGGCCTAGTTGCTCCGTGGCATGTGGGATCTTCCCAGACCAGGGCTCGAACCCGTGTCCCCTGCATTAGCAGGCAGATTCTCAACCACTGCACCACCAGGGAAGCCCCCGGGAAGCCCCCAACACTGATACATTTTTAATGTATCTAATACTCAGAGCTCATCAACTTTTGCCATTTGTCCAAAGGATGTCCTTTGTGGCAAAAGGGTCCAGTTCAGGATCTCATGTTGCATGTAATGGTCCTGTCTCTTGAGTCCCCTTCAGTCTGGAACATTCCCCAGTCTTTGTTTGGCTCTCGTGACCTGGACTCTTTTGAAGAGGCAGGGCAGTTGCTTTGGGGAATGTCCCTCAGTTTACGTTTGTCTGATGTTTCCTCTCAATTAGGTTCAGACCATGCATCATAGATTAGATGCAAGTTGTGGATTCTGTATATCATGAAATATCACAGAAGTGATGCTGTGTCCTTATTGCATCATAACAGATGATAGGTGACTTCAATTTTTCCAATTATGGATGATGTTAATTGTGATCACTTGAATAAGATGGTGTCTTCCAGGCTTCTCACTCTGAATTTCTTCTTTTCCCCTTTGAAATTAATAAATATTTCATAGGGAGGTACTCTGAGACTAGGTAAATAGTCCATCTCTCATCAAACTTTCCATTTATTTATTTCCATCAGTACAGACTCTCAATTCCATGGGTTACAATCCATTACTGTTATTATTTATTTGGGTGCCCAGTGTATCCTAGATTTGGTCCATGATAGCCCCTTTAATCTGGCTTCTGTGTCCTTTTGACATGTCTCCATCATTCTTTAAACACTTCCTTACTGTTTGACACAAGATATTCCAGGCTCATCTTGTGCTTTCTCTGCCCTAGCTCTGAAATCAGCCATTTCTCCGTAGAACCCAGGTTCCTTTTAGTAGAGAATGGTATTTAGAAACCAAGATCTAGATGTGCTTATGGTTTGGGGGGTTTCACTGCCCCTAGATTCTATCAGTGGACTGAGTTATACACACACACATTTATATCTATATTTATTTCTATAGTCTTTTATCGATATTTAAAACCATGAGTTCTCCCTAATAGATCCAGTTCCAGCCTAACTCCAAAGGGTTAATTCTAGTCTTTCCATACTGGTAACCCACTGCTCGGACAGTGAGAAACCTAGTATTCTTATTGTTTTCAGTGTGTTCACTTATTTGACCAACTCCCCATATGTAACAATTTCTTATTGTTGATGCTGCCCTCCCCCCAACAAGGATACCCTCTACACCCCACTCAAGTTCTGACACCACATACCAAGCTGCCTTTCCATGAGGGTGACCTTCTTACTCATGCAAGCTCTGGCCTCCTGTGCTGGGCCACCCTCTCCCCATGCAGACACACTTCTTATCCCTTTTGGGCTATGACACCCCTCTGTGGACCAGCATGTACCCTCTCCCCCTCCCCCCATTGCTGATGTTTACCTTGCTGGGACCCACCTAATGGATCAAATTGTTAAAGAATAGAAGGGACGGGAAGGGAAGGGAAGGAAAGGGAAGGGGAGGGGAGGGGAGGGGAGGGGAGGGGAGGAAAAGGGGAGGAACCACATAGACCTTTAGCCAGCTGGCTTTAGCTATAAGCCATCAATCCCTGCCTGTAGCTTACTGTAATGGGGCAGACTTCACACACTCAATACATATGGGTTGAGTGTTTACTCTGAACCAAAGAGGACAGAGGTTGTAATCAACAACAAATAAAGTGTCCTGGGGGAAATACTGCCAGACACAGAGGAGCCACCTCATCTTTTTGAATTGTTGGGCCATCACACTTGCTCCATTGGCTGCACACCTGCTCTCAAATCGATTTGTGGGACCAGCTTGGCCAGTGGAGTTAATCCTAGTGCTTGGCATTGACTCAGTGGGCGTGAGGTGTTCATGCTACAAAGTTGCATCATTTTCCTGATCCCGCTCCACCCCGTGTCAATAGCTTCTTCCCAAACTGAATCATCAAATCCAGGTTACTCAGACTGTTGGGATGGATAAAGTAGACCATGTTCATGGTCTTTCGGACATTTCATCCTATAAATCAGCCTCCCCACGTGCACCTGGTCATAATAATAATAACAGGTAACATTTATTGAGCACTTACTATGTTTCAAGCCCCACACCTCCACTTTATAGCTATTTGGGCGTGGACAAGTCATTTTCTGTATGAGTTTCCTGTGGCTGCTGTAACAAATGATCACAAACCTTGTGGTTTAAAACAACCGAAATTTATACTCCCACAGTCTGGAGGCTGAAACCTGTATCACTGGAGCAAAATCAAGGTGTCAGCATCACTGCACCCCCTAGGAGGGCTCTAGAGGAGAATCTGTCTCTGGCCTCTTCCAGCTTCTGGTGCCTCCAGGTCCCCTGGGCTTGTGGCTGCATCACTCCAGTCTCTGCCTCTGTCTTCACATGGCCTTCTCCTCTGTGTGAAGTCTCTCTCTGTCTCTCTCTCTTTTTTTCCTTTTCTTTCTTTTTTTTTCTTTTGGCCGCGCCACAAGGCTTGCGGGATCTTAGTTCCCTGACCAGGGATTGAACCCATGCCCCCTGCAGTGGAAGTGTGGAGTCTTAACCACTGGACCGCCAGGGAAGTCCCCCACCTCTCTCTTATGTCACCTGTGATGGCATTTAGGGCCCACTCAGATAATCCAGGATGATCTCTCCATCTCAAGGTCCTTAATCACATCTGCAAAGACCCCTCTTCCAAATCAGGTCACAGAGGGCCTCCAGGGATTAGCGCCTGATCTCTTTGAGGGCCATTACTGAGCCTACCACACTTCCCCTCTCTGAGCCTCAGTTATCCCACCTGTAAAACGAGGAGAGTAATAATGGTAACTGCCTCTCAGGGCTGATGTGGGGTTTAACGGGTTAATGTAAATCAGGCAGTTGGTGACTTGGCAGGCAGGCAGCCCTCGATGAATGGCGTGGTTATTACGAATTGATTTCTTGAGTTATTTCTACCCAGGACTGGCAATTGTGGGGGTAATTGATTCCAGTGATGTCACCTCCCCAACTGCCAGGTTTTCAGCAGGATTAAATGTGCCAAATTGGCTTTGTTGAGCCAACTCCCCTGGGTGTGAAGAGCTGCCATGCCAACCCGCCTTGCTGTTTCGCGGGGCCCGTCTGCCGCTTCTCCCTAATTAACGCAGAGGCGACACACACCAGCAGGCCCACTCCCTGCCATCCCAGGAAAACAGCACCGCATACTACAGCTAAATATTTGAACTTTTTTTTCAGTTGCTGCATGAACATAGTATTTTGGGCATGTAAACAGCACAGAGTAAAGGGAGAAATGCCACCTCATCTTCTACCTATAGGGGCAGCCTCAGGGGAAAAAATGCTATAAGGAAACCCAACCATGTCACTGACCGAAGACAGTGTCACAACAAAGTACCATTGCTATTAGTAGCTCTACCACTTCCAGCTGTGTGACCTTGGGCAAAGAACATAATCTCTCTGAGCCTCGGTTTCCACATCTGTAAAATGGGTATCCTAATAGTCCCTCCTTCAAAGTACTGAGAATATTCAAGGAGACGGCACCTAAGAATTTAAGGATCCACCTGGGACACAGGTTGGCACTCGGCATATGTCACATGGGGATGCTGAAGGTGAGGATGCTGATGGTTCTAGAAATGCCCTCCCCAGCTCTCAGTAATTCTGGGTGGAAGTAGAGTGAAAGCACCCAGGCCCACCTCTCAGGGTACCCTGACTCTTGTTGACTGGTTTCCAGACTCTACTTCCCTTTGTGAGCCTCAGTTTCCCCATGTGTTGAGTGAATGGGTCCAGCATGATGATTTCAAAAGCCCCCTCTGCAGGGGGGGAGGGATAAATTGGAAGATTGGGACTGACATATACACACTGCTATATATAAAATAGATAACTATAAGAAACTGCTGTATAGCACAGGGAACTCTACTCAGTACTCTGTAATGGCCTATATGGGAATAGAATCTAAAAAAGAGTGGATATATCTATATGTATAACTGATTCACTTTGCTGTACACCTGAAACTAACACAACATTGTAAATCAACTATACTCCAATAAAAATTTTTTAAAAATAAAATAAATAAGCTAAGCTGAGGCCATAAAAAAAAAAGTCCCTTCTACCTTCTAATTCCGCTAGTGGCTCTCGGGATGTGTCCCTCACTCCTACTGCCCCCTGGCAGCTGGCTTTGTTGCAGGACCCAGCCCAGTAACTTTACTGTCCCAGTGAGTGTGGAGTGGAGGCACACCTCGGTGGACAGGACGAGTGGCAAAGCTTTTCTCGGGGACAAAGGCTCCTGAAACTCAATAGAGGAGTCTGGGAACGTCCCAGGTGCCTGCTCAACAGAGGTCGCACTGAATTTTTAGGAACCAGTCCTGTACACTGTCCAGGTTCTGCGGCAAACCTCTCCAGCAGAGGTGTGGCCCTCTAGCCCACGTCCCCACTCCCCCACCGACTATGAGGACATAGTGCCCCACTTGCCATAGTTTCATTCACCCACTCTCTAGGTATTTATTAAGCACCCACTGTGTACCAAGCAGTAGAGCAGAGGCTGGGACACACAGCAGGAACCAGGCAGCCAGGTTCCTGGCTTTCATGAAGTTCACGGTCTAGTGTGGGCAGGATGTTAATTTTTTAAATTATTTCTTTAACACTGCAGTGAACACTATGGAGGAAAAATCCAGTGTGTTCTGAGGCCAGGCGACCTGACCCAGTCAGAGGGGCTGGGGGAGGGTTTCTCAGAGGAAGGGGCATTTACACCAAGACCTGAAGGATGAGGAAGAGTTAGAAGGGGAAACAGCCTTCTAGGCAGAGGGAACAGCACAGCAGAAACATTGGCCGTGAGACTTAAAGAAAATGCTAGTGTGGTTGGTGGAATTGGCCAGGGCCCAGACCGTGCCAGGTCCAGTGGCTTGTTCACGGTGTGGCTTCACGTGGAAGGACATGGGGAGCCGAGGAAGGCTCAAGGTTAAGCAGAGAAGGGAGCTGCCCCGACACCATCCACCAGTCACCTTGAACTTAGGAACTTAGGAAGTGGAGGCTCTCTGCCATCCAGGCATGGCCAGTGGGTGCCCATGTTCGGGAAAGGCATGGAAAACACAGGACTGGCTTGAGGCCCCATCTCGGTGGACTGTGCCCAGATCTGACAGCCCAGCAGGATGGAACCGGCACGGGCTCTGGGGTGGTGAGATCTGACTTACACCATACAGGCCAACCACGCTAAGCCTCAGTTTCCCCATCTGAAAAGTGGAGTTGCGATAACCCATAGTTCCTAGAGACACTGAGGACAAGGGGGAGTCACACAGGACAGTAGATGTTCAGTAAGTGCTAAGCAGGTGCTGGCCAAGTCTTCTCTTCTTTGCAGCTTCTGTTTCCACCTCCACATGCTGAGGCCACCAGCTGCTCTCACTAGAGACACTGGCTCTGCCACTTACCTCATTTGGGCATGACCTCTCCATCTCTGGGCCTCAGCCCCCTGTATAAACGGAGGAATTTGGATGGGGTGAGCTCCACCACACTGGCCCAGGTGGTTTTCCAGCTGTGGCGACATCAGATCCAGCAGGGGGAACTTGTCACAGAGATGTGTTTGGGGGCCTCACCCCCCAGAGGGAGCTAGGGAAGAACCTCTGACATCCCTTCCCCAGCTGTTGTCATGGCCCAAGAATTACACTTTGATTCTAAAAGCGAGGGTCTCATACACCACCTGTTTTCTAGAAAGTGTGCCATTTGCACGTGGTGAGGCCTGTCTTCAGAAGTTCAGCCGTGGGAAAGGAAACCAGCCCGAGCGCTGAAAGATCAGAGTTAGAACAGCCACGCTAAATCCATGCCCCTGCCGTACCGCCGGGAACAGCATTCTTCTGGAATTCTCTTGTGTATGTGGGCCACAGCTGACTGCCAACCTGCCTGGGGAAAGGAGTGTTTGAATAGTTATTTTGTTTTCTTGTGGTTTCTCTTGCCAATAATACATGGAAATATCCATACCCACAGTGTGATGTGTGCTGCCGAATGATGAGGATGATGATTTATATTTCCATGACCTGATTTTTTTACATTAAAAAGTTGAAACAGAAAAAAAAATCACACTTTGAGATGGTTGTACAATATTATGAATATACTTAATGCCACTGAATTGTACACTTAAAAATGGTTAAAATGTTGATTTTTATGTGTATTTTACCCCCAAAAATGTCATGTATTAAAACAAAAAGAATTGTACTTTGAGCAATGCTGCTCTAGAAAAGTCTGTGTATGGGAGTACTTCCTGCTGACTGAAAAATTATTTAAGCAACAAGACTCTTTATTTTACCTTCTAAAAAGGAATCCCATTGTATGTATAGATCACGTTTTCTGTATCCATTAACAACTCTGTACCGTACACGTAAAGATTTTTTAAGAGGGTAGATCTCAGGTTGTATGCTGTTTTACCATAAAAAATAGTGAAAAGAAAAATCTTAAAAGAAAAAAAAAGGAATCCCAAGCTATGGGGTGGGGGCCCACTTGGCGGGTTAATTCCGTATTTGACATCACCATCAAGGACCAGATTCTTCTGTTCCTGCCCTGCGAAGGTCATGGTCAGCTGTGTCAGGGGCTTCCTCCCGGAGAGGAGGGCCGCAGCAGTACCACAGGTCTCCCACAGACCCAGCAAAACCACCACCCCTTACCCCCAGGCGACGTGCCCTTAAATGTCATTGGGCAGGACTGGGCCCCAAGCCCACCGCCAGCCCAGGCAAGGGCATGGCTCCAACATAGCTGACTTAGACGAATCAGGATTTACTCCCGAGCCACATGCAGAGAGGAGTAGACACCCCACCCCAATCAGTGTGCAGCTCAAGCAGGGAAACTGGGAGAATGGCTACGTGTTTATCAACTGGTGGTGAGCAAATTAGTACAGGCAGATCTCGCTCTACCGCGCTTCACAGATACTGTGTTCTTTACAAATTGAAGGTTTGTGGCAACCCTGCATCAAGCGAGTCTGTCACGTTTCAGCTAATAGGGAGCTGCTCCCGTGTCTTCATGCCACCTCCCCAATCCTGTTTTCTCCTCCCATGCCAGGACACCCAAAGGCAAGTCCAAGAACAGCCCCAAGGAATGGTGCGCTGGCCCAGGGCCCAGTGCATGCAGCGTCCACCTCGATAGTTGCCTGCCAAGGCTTTCCCTCCTAGTCCACTGTGGGCCGTAGTCATCAAACTGTCACTAAATATTTAATAATGCTGAACTTTTTATATGGCCCAGCTGGCCCACATCTGGTGGCCTCTTCTAAGAGCTACATCTGCAAGTCACAAGCTGCTGGAAAAGCAGACTGAAAAGAGATTTACAAGCTCTGGAGTTTGGGTGTAAATCCTGGCTCTTGTCGTCCTTGCCGTGTGACCTCAAGAGAGTTGCTTGAGATCTCAGAGTCTCAGTTTCCTCATCTGCAAAATGCAGGCAGGAACCTCACATGTTGGAGGGAAGCTTAAACAAGAAACTACATCTAAAAGCATCTGACACATGGTGGGTATTCAAACAATGTTAGTCCCTTTATGTCTTTCTTTTTGTTGTCTTTCAATACCATCTTTCCCTTTTTCTTTTGGAGAAAAAGAAGGGACTCAAGTTGGGGGGAATCTACTCATTCATTCTCGACGAATATTTATTAAGTGCCTACATTGTGCCAGGCACTGGAGCCACAGCAGGGAAGGTAATGATCCCTACCCTCTCGGTGCTTCAGAGAGTGTTCAGGCCCTGGAATCAGACAGAGCTGGGTTCAAGTCCTGGCTCTACCACCTACAAGCTGTGGTTCCTTGGGCAAGTGCCATCCCAGAAGAAGAGGCCCAGAGGCTATGGCCTGGGGCCTCAAGCTTCCAGGACCAGGCCAGTCAAGCCCTAGGCCCTTGATCCCAGTAGTGGAGCTTGTTTGGTCCTTTGAGGCCATTATACAGATGAGGCAACTGAGGCCCAGGGAGTGGAAGGCCCTTGCCCAAGAGGCACAAAATCAGGACCTGAAGGCAAGCCTCCCACAATACAATTCACATGTTTCTAAAGTTCCTACCACACTCAAGGAGGCCCATCAACAAGTATTTATTTATTGGGCTCTTTTGTTGTGTGGGCAGCTCTGGCTGGGTTGATCAGAGTGGGTGGCTGCTTCCCTTCTCCACTGGGGACACAGCATGGAAGAGTGGCCGTGACCTTGGCCAAAGGGGTTGGGACCAATCGGAGGCTAACCCTGGGGAATCTCATGCACGAGGCAGGGCAGATGCTGAGTAAACATGTGTCAAGTAAAGGGGGATGTGAGAGACAGTGCTCACCTGAGATGCACCAGGTGCTCTGCTGCTGGGCCCTCTCCATTTAAACCTTCATTTCCTCTCACAAGGGCAACCCTAGAAAGCAGCCCTGATGGTATTCTTTTTAAACGCTAAACTGAAGCACAGTAAAATTTTCAAGACTTACTGATTTGAATCAGGCAGCACCAAAGAAAAGGTGGTCAGGAGCGCTCTACTGGCAGAATCTAGGAGAGAGGTTTTTAGAAAGAAGATGTGAAAGCAAGGAAATCATTTGATTGGCTATCGCTTAAGGGGTTGCCTTGTTTGGGAATGCCTAGCTGGCTGTTGGTGATTGGTTAAGTTTCATTTTCTCGGATTCGAGTGCATTGGCTCTGGCCTCAGTTTAGGTTGGCTTGCATAGGCTACGGAGGCATCAGAGCCTCCCCAGTCTCACGGCCTCCTTTTTCAATTACTTTAACATTCTCATTTCACAGACGAGGACACTGAGGCACAGAGTGATGAAGTGACCTGTCCAAGACCACATGACTAGCATGGTGGAGGTTGCAACAGAGGCCACACTGTTCAACTGGACATTATGCTGCATCCGGGAAAACAGAATGGAATAAAGGGAGGAAGGAATGAAGGAGAGAGTAAATGAAGACAAGAATGGGAATATGAAAAGAGCATGAATCAAAGAGCGGATGTTTTTATTTTTTTAACGGAATAGTTGATACATAAGATAATACACGTAACACATGCGAGTTATAAAACACACTAAGAGAATGAACAGACTTGAACCCACCACTATCCTAAGACAATAGAGAGTTACCAATAACTCGTCCCGACTGACGCCAGCGGTTCTGCGAGCTGGCTGCACGTCGAAAGCACCTGGGGGGCTTAGACAACCACTGATACCCTCAGGGAGCTTGATGGGATTTGTCTGGAGTTTGGTTTGGACATCTGGATTTTTAAGAGCTCCCGAGATGATTCTCATGTGCAGCCAGGTTTGAGAACCACTGGCTTATAATCACCTCCCCTATCATATCCCTCTGATTTCCCCCCATCCTCACCTTCATCCTGAATTTGGTGTAGTGAATGGATTCTTTTCCTCTTTCCTTGCCTGTTTCCAGGACTAGCGACGTTTGCGATTGAGCTCCCGCCCACCACGCGGGGGCACCAGAGAAAAACACAGCCTTCTTTTTCCTCTCTGCGCGTCTAGTAATCGCGCTGCAGGAGGCTTGGCCCTCGCGGCGCTCCGTCGCCGACCCGTTGCCCCGGCAACGAGCGGGGAAACGGCCAGCGTAGGTGTAGCTCTATCCGGGAGGGTCGCCGTGGGCCGGGCTGGGCTTGGTTGGGGCATGCTGCAGCTCGGGCTGGGACAGCCTTCGAAAATTCCGGGGCGCAGAGAAACGTAAGTCGGGGGTTTGGGCTCGGCCGGGGGCCGGCTTTGGGGCCGGAACCCTCAGAGCCCCGCTGCAGTCGGCCCCGCTCTGGCGGGAAGCGCGCCCGCCGTGGCGGGACGCGATCGCAGAGCGCCCGGGGGTTCGGCTTCCCGTTCTCACTCTGCTCCGCGCGCGCTCTGGGTCCGACACTTTCCTCTAACCGCGTTTGTTACAGAGGGATGCGACTTTTTCAGGGAGCAGCCCAGCTTGTTGGTGGCAGATCCGGGACCGGAATCTTAAGTTTTCTGACTCCTGGTGCAAAGATTTATCCGCGGGCGGCTCACAGGGCAAGGAAAAAAGTTTGGCAAGCCTGCCACAGTCTGAAGACAGATCATAAACTGGCAGCCTCAGGCTAAACTCGGCCCATACACGCAGATCGTTTTCCTTCGGGATCGGAGGACTCTGAGTTTGCTTATTCAACAGAAGCTCCTTAAGCATTGTCACAGCCAAGCACTGTGTAGACCCTGCACATGGGGCAGCTTTTGGACCAGGGGAAAAGGTGTCCGGAGTGAGACTGGTTCTGCTTTCAAGTCTCCAGGCTGTGTCCCCAGATTGCTCCTTGACCCATGCAAATTGATTCCTCTCTCTGGGTGGTGGTTTCTCCATCCGTAAGATGAGGGATCTCCCTCCATGCTAATCCAGAACACTTCCAGATGTGACACCTGGATTGGGCCACTCTCTGCGGGTTGCCGAAGCCAGGGCATGTTGGTCCCAACAGGCAGCCTCTTGCAGTCTACAGAGCCCGGGCCCTCATCTCAGACTAACATGAATTAGGATCCCAGCTCTTTTATAAATTTCCTCCACTTCCTGGTTTTGTGATCTTGAGCAAGTCATTTTACCTCTTTGAACTTAAGTTGTCTCACCTGCCAAAAAATGGGGCGATAGTAACAATGAAAAAGATCGTATATGTCAAGGGCTTGGCACACACACGAATTCCTTAAATTATTATCTATGTTACCTTAGGCAGAGCATAGAAGTCCCCAGTGTGCTTGTCCAGCATTGCCAGGACTGGTTCTCCGTCTCTGTCTGCAGTGCCCTTCATGATGTCTGGCTCACAGCCCGGTGCAGTCCACGCTTATTTAAGTAGATGATTTGCAGCCCTGATGACAAGTCATTTTTAAAATGCTGGTGCCTGGGGGCCTACACTAAGACTTTTTTAACTGGTCTGGAGTGGGACCCAGGCTCTACCAGGCGATTCCAGCGTTCAGCCAAGGGGTGAGGATCACGCATTAAAGGGATGAGGGGTTGCAGCAGGCTCATTTTCTTACCACTGCTGTTCTCCTCAGATGGCACTCCCCACGCTGCCCTCCTCCTGGTGCAGCCGGAGGCTCCCGGATCAGCAGGCTGCACGACAGCGACGCCGGGAGCAGGAGGCCCAGCTTCGGCAGCAGTGGGATCAGAACAGCCGCTACTTCAAGGTGTCTGACGTCTGCAGCTCCAAACAGGCAGAATGGAGCTCCAAGGCCTCCTACCAGAGGAGGTAATTGTGTGGTGACCGCCATCGGTTAGGGTTGAGGGCCACTTGCTGTCAGGAGATGTGACCTTAAGGACCTGGGGGAGTGTGGCTGGACAGCATGGATTACCTGCACAGTGATGTCTTTCCAACTGGAAATTGAAAAAAAGATCATCAGTGAAGTAACACATTCGCACTGAAAAAGATAAAATGATGAGAAATGTGTGTAGAATGTGGAAGTCTCCTTTGTAACCCCATACCCCCAGGAGAGAACCACAGTGAACTGTCTGGTGCATATCCTCCCATACTCTCCTCCATTTGTGTTTGTGTGTAAATATATATACACACATACACCCGTTTTCTGTAGAAATACATGTAAAAACACTGAAGTTAAAAGCATAGGTTTTGGAGTCAGACAGACCTAGATAGAAACCCTGACTGTGTCACTTGCTGTATGAATGAGCTCAGTTTCCTCATCAGTGAAGTGGGGCTAAAACAGAACCTACTTTATAGGATTTATGTGATGATTAATATAAAACCGTCCAGGTATGTAGTACCTGGTACATGGTAACTGCTCAAATAATATTAGCTGGTACTGTTAGCACGTGCATATATAAGCCCATTATACATTTTCTTCTTGCAAAAACAAGATTCTATTATGCGTAGTGGTTCTGTCACCTCTGTTCACTTTGGCTGGAAGAAACCTTCCCGGGTCACCACATTCTGTCTGCCTCAGCCTCTGTCACCCACACAACCAGCCACGTGTTCCCTGTGCGGCTGTAGCACATCTGGTTGATGGTGGCTCCTTCTTACCCAGCATGCACGCCTACCAGCGGGAGAAGATGAAGGAGGAGGGGAGGAAGCGTCTGGAGGCCCGACGGCAGAGACTCAGGCAGCTTCTGGCGGAGGAGCAGGACCTGCTGGCCAGAGAACTGGAGGAGCTGAGGCTGAGCATGAACTCGAGGGAAAGAAGAATCCGGGAGCAGCACGGGAATCTGAAGTCAGCCCGAGAGGAGCAAAGGAAACTGGTAAGTAGCTTTTTAGGAGGCTGCAGAGCGGGAGTCCCCAGCCTGTCAGTGATGCCACGTGGGGTCCCCTCGGGGGCTCTGACCTGTTGAGACGGCAGTTCACTCCAGAGCCAGTCGGGTAAAGTGCTTACTCTGAGTTGTTCTTTATGTGTGTTTTCCATGAGTCATCTCTATTCTCTTTGGCCCCTTAATCATTACATCTGAGTCCTTTTTCTTTATTCTAGTTCTCTGGTCCCACAAAGGGCTGGGACTGGTATATTTTATCTTCTAAAGTAGTCGTGTGCAATGGTGAGCCCCAAACTCTGTTTTTAAGCCTGTTGTATATTTTGAAACAGATCTTTAGTATCTAGGACCCATCTGTAGCATCAGATTTTGGCCCCCTTTTGTCACCATTATAAGAGTCATTTGTCAGCACTGTGTGCTTCCAATCAGGTGTCTGGCTCCCAGCGCCGTGGGTGTGAGGCATGTGGGAGGTCTGAAGGGCAGGCACGGTGCCGGCGTGCCAGTGGAGGAGCTCTTAGCCTGGGCTGACTTCTATTGTGGGTTATCCAAAATGTGGACAGATTGGAAAAGTGACATCAGGCTTCCCTCTTTGTGTTTTCTTGACAGATAGCTGAACAGCTTTTGTATGAACACTGGAAAAAGAACAACCCCAAACTTCGAGAGGTGAAAACCAAGGAAATCCTTCTGTTGATGTGTCTAAGTAGATGAAGTCGAGTTTCCCATCTTGTTTTTAAGCTTGCATCTTGTGCTGGGGTGAAACAGAGATCACTCCAGCCACCTTGAAAAGGAGCCCCACACAGAAGATCTGGTTCATTCGGTTAACAGCTACAAGTGGCTGTGAGGTTGGGACGTCTGATAGGGAGGCGGGACCCCAAGGGCAGAGGCTGGGTAGGCAGAAGGGGCCACCTTGGACGGCCTCATACGGCCTTCCCCTGGAAGTGCTGGGGAAGCGCCTGCGTGATTTTAAGCAGAGGTGCAACAGGGTCCCAGCTGCATTTTGGGGAGCTGCAGCTTTGGCAGCAATGTCAAGGTGGGCAGGAAGGGGTGATGTCAATTGAGGGGTTGCTGCCGCAGCCCAGGCAAGTAATGGTGAAGGTCAGAACTGGGGTGGTAGGAGAAAGAGGGACAAATCCACAGGCTTCGGGGCAAGGAGAGAGCGGGGCGTCTTGGCTGGGGTGACATCATTCAGCAGAGATTGGGCTAGAGGGAGGGAATCCCATGAAGGATATAATTAATTAATTTCAGTTTATAGTTTGTGTATACACTTGGTGGTGTTAATTTATGTACTCATAACTTCATGTAGAAATTGCCAGTCACAAGTAATAGAGCATCTGGCTGCTCTGGGGCGTTGTGCGCTTAGCTCTAAACCTGGGAGGACTCCTCTCCCCGGCCATTTGTAGATTTCAGTGGCTCCTCCAAAGTCATGTACTCAGATGTTCATTCAGAACATTCAAGCTAGTTGCAAATGTTTACATGTGTGAGTTGAGGAAGAAATTAAAAACTTTTATAAACAATTTCCCAAACAAAAGCTTTTGGACAGTGGTACAATTCATTTTCTGATCCAAAAGATTGTTTAAACCCAAATCTCTTATTAATTACCCCAAATTTGTTGCATCTACGGATACAGGTGGTGCCTGTTTTTACAGCTGCTCTTTTGCAGAGGGGGTACCGGGGAGCCAGGCCAAAGGTTGCGTCTGTTCCTCATCCAGCTTCTGCCCTGTGGCCTGGCAGGCTTTAGACCTACCAGGGTGGCCTTTGAGGTTAGATTTCCATTTCAGTGTCTGCTGACCTGTTCCCGCTCAGCCCCAAGGGTAGTGGAAGAAAAGTTTGTTACTTTGTTCCAATTCTTGACATGGTTTAGAATTGACTGGTCCTTTGGTTTTCTAATTGACTTGCAATCAGACTGTATATGTTGGGGTCACCATGCACTTCCTTATAAGACACCTGGCCACATTCCAGGCCATGACACTGTACTTGGCAGTGAATATGTGTCCAATGAATCAGTGAGGAAGTTTATTCTCTCTGCCTTCTCGTCCTCAGATTGAATTGGAACTTCACAAGAAACATGTGATAAACTCTTGGGAAACACAGAAAGAGGAAAAAAAACAGGTGTGGTATGTGTTGGGAGACTGTCTCCATGTCTTTGAATTTGTTTCTTGTTTTCAATGTTAATGACTCCAATACAGGAATAGACTTCTTCTTGGTTTACTTAACACGTGTTAAAACTGAATGTTTGTTGCTCTTATGCAGACAAGAATCCTATGTGATCACTCCCAGGGGCAGAATAAGACAAGGCGTCCAGGGCTGGTTGATGGTAGATGCAACATGCATCCTTAAAGGTTGTTTCTGTTGCAGCACCCTCTTTTGATGTAATTTACGTCATAAACTCTCGACCTTGGTTTATAGCAGCAACTCTGGGGATAAAAGTCCACACTTCTGTGGACCCACTGCTTCACCTCTGGGTTCATTTTGGAAAGTGTTTTGTTGACTTGTGGAAGGGAAGGAACCCCGGTGTTCTTGAGCCCCTCCTCTGTACCAGGCACTGTGCTGAGAGCCTCCCCAGCTTCGTCTCTGAGGGCAGCACCCCTCCCATGGTTCCCACAGTGAGAATTGAGCCCAGGAAGATGCACCTTTGCCTGGGCCACACAGCTGATAAGTGCGTGGCCTCCTCGGGTATAGACGTGTTGGAATGAGGAATGGGCCCTGAGGCCTGCTGACCGGTGGTGGGGAGCTGGGTCTTTGCCAGCTCCATGCTATAGATACTCACCCCCGGGTCCCTTTGGCTCCATGCAGCAAGAAGCCGCTGAAGAGGAAAAGGAAAAACGGTATGAAAATGAATATGAAACAGCCCGACGGGAAGCGCTGGAACGGATGAAAGCAGAAGAGGAGAGGAGGCAACTGGAGGGTAAACTGCAGGCAGACGCGCTGCGCCAGCAGATGGAGGAGCTGAAGGTGAAGGAGATGGAGGTGAGGGCGAGCCCCGGCCGCCAGGGCCTCCTCGCTCGCAGCTCCTTGTTGTTAGGAAACGGGCGTTTAAAAAGCTGCACTAAACAGAGATCATATCCGGGGGGTGATTCTAAGAAGGGAAACAACGCTGGGTTCTCCTTCTGACACGTGTTCCCATCTGTGGTTCTTTCTGTGCCCAGATTCTAGAATGTTAGCCATCAGGAGATAACACCTGTCCTCTCAAACGTGTGTAGAGAGGCCTGCTGTCTGAGAGCCTCCTGAGAACTTGGATTTCAAGTGCTCTTAGTAGACTTGACTTAGTCTGACGATCTGGCATGCAGCTCTCGCGGGAGACTAGCAGTTTGGGGGTCTCAAGGCACAAACCATGAGGATCTTTGGTCCAGGAAGCTGTTTTGAGAATACTGTGCACAGTTGCTCTGAGGGGCTGGATCTTCTCATTCAGGCGAGGGGAGCACTCCCCCCTTCCCCAGGCCAGAATGATTCAAGAACTAGATCCGTTGTGCCCACTACGTATTCTAAGTGCCGAGCACTGGGCTGGCTGCTAGGGATACAGCTGGGAGCTGTGTCAGGTCAGGGAGACAGATGTTTAGTTACAGTAAGCTTGGACAGTGCAGGGCCCTGTGGGAGCACGAGGCAGGGGTTCATCCTTGTTGGCAGGGTTGGGAAGGCCCAGCAAGATGAATGAGTGAGCTGGGCCAAGGGGCTCAGAGCCCCGGAGGTGGGAGGGGATCCTGGCACCAGGTGGCCAGGCCACCCTTGTTGCGTCGTGTCTGCTGAGGGATGAAGGAAGCTCTGATTCTCATGCACTTACCTGGGTTTACCGTCTTGTACCCATAGGCCACCAAACTAAAGAAGGAGCAGGAGTATCTGCTGAAGCAGCGCTGGGAGCTGGAGAAGCTGGAGGAAGAGAGGAAGCAGATGGCAGCCTTGTGGCAGAAGGCGGAGCTGGGGTGCGTGTGAGAAGGACCCCCAACCCCTCGCCTGCCTTCCCCAAGCGGGCGAGCCTCTCACTTTCTCAGACGTGCACTGGTAACCCTGAAACCGAACGGGATACAATCTGCAGAAAGCAGCTGTCTAACCTCTGCTTAATTCTTTAGGAAACACTGAAGGCAACCCATATTTTCTCATTTCTAGACGCTTTTTGAGACATCAGTATAACGTGCAGCTCAGTAGACGTACACAGCAGATCCAAGAGGAACTGGTAAATCTGAAGGGACAGCCTGGCGTTTCCTTCACTTTTTTTGAAAAGCATGTTTTCCGTTGCTTAGTAATGGGTGTGTTCTCATAAGAGAACACCAAGTGAGATCGCCCCCTTGACCAGCAGCCCCCGCAATCCCTGCCCCTCCCAGAGGTGTCTGTTTGGGTGTACATCTTTCTAGATACGCAGTTGACCCCTGAACCACGTGGGGGTTAGGGGTGCTGACCCCCACGGAGTTGAAAACCCGCGTACTGCTCTCTCTGCCTCAAAAACAAAGGAATTGATAAATGACCCACTGAAGGGCAGGAAGCTAAAAGTTTGGTTAGAATCAGGACTCAAACCCTAGTTCATTTCAGTCTACGTACTGTACTCTCTCGTCAAACACTTTCCCCACACTTAGTTAATTTAAAAATCTGTAAAATAAAAATACAAGTAGTATATTTATTGAAAAAAATCTGTGTGTAAGTGGACTCACACAGTTCAAACCCATGTTGGTCAGGAATCAACTGTATTTACATACACACACATACAGGGAAGTGGTGAGTTTGGGGGGTTTTCAGTTTCATTTTTAAATGTACTTGAAGTGGCATTGCACAGCACAGTACCTAAGAGTACACCTCAGGCTTCCAGACCAGTGTTCTTAGACTGAGCTTGTTCTCTTTGACTAGCTGTCGGTATTCCTGGCGAGTATGTTGATGGGCTCCCTCACTGAGACCAGACGGGCGAGTTGCTCTCCCACCCCAGTCGGCTTTCCTCTTATGGAACAGCTGCAGTGAGCACTTTGTGCATAAATCTCTGTGCATTTGTGTCTCTGTAGCTTATATCCTCTGGCAAATTGTGTTCTAAAAAGCTGTGCTACCAGATGTGTCCGAGGGCAGAGACGTGCATGTGGTGGCAGAGGGTCTCTCCCTGTGGGCAGAGAAAAGCTCCTGGGCCTCTGGCGT
The DNA here is from genome assembly GCF_028023285.1 of Balaenoptera ricei. Lineage (NCBI taxonomy): Eukaryota > Metazoa > Chordata > Mammalia > Artiodactyla > Balaenopteridae > Balaenoptera > Balaenoptera ricei. Next base: position 18,415,996 of record NC_082652.1, on the reverse strand, counting down.
CTAAAGCATCCCTAAGTGATCACACCCTGCCCGCTCTGGAAACAGCCCACGTCTTCCCAGAACGCCTGCTTTCAGTGCCGAGGGGCTGGCGGAGCTGAGGCTGTTGCTACTGCAGGGCTGGGCACCGCGCCCACTGCGCCTCCTCGTCCTTCCTCTAGGAGGCAGACAGGCGCATCCTGCAGGCGCTGCTGGAGGAGGAGGACGAGAACCAGCGCGCGCACCTGGCCCGGAGGGAGCAGGCCCAGGCCGACGTGGCCTGGATGAAGCGGGTCATCGAGGAGCAGCTGCAACTGGAGAGGGCGCGGGAGGCGGAGCTGCAGATGCTGTTGAGGTGAGAGGTGGCTTCCTGGCCTCTACTCGTGCCTCGATTCCCGCAGGTCAGCAGGTCGCCGTGAGGGTTGTCTGCTGTTGATGAAACTCCCATCCTTGTTCCTCTGTCCATCATTCGTGAGGAGCACATTTTTGCTAATGGACCTGGCTTGTGGGGTGTTTCCCTCGGGTTATTTAAGGTGGAAGCCGTTAGGGTTTAGAGTAAGGATCTGTTCATCTGAGATCTCAGAAACTTGAAATTGTTATAAATTATGGAGACGTTGAATGCTTCTTAGGTCTATATGAATGGGTCTGGATCCTAAAACTTAATCTGGTAGGTGGAAGTAATGGAATAACAGGTAACACTTACTGAGCACTTACCGTGTGCCAGACGCTGTGCTAAGTGCTTTACGGTCCTCCTCCTGTTTAATCCTGACATCCAGCCCAGTGCTGGGGTCACAGAGTACTTGGGTCACGGGGAGTCGAGGCAGTCGCTCACTTGCCCCAGGCCACAGGGCGAGCTAGAGTGACCGCAGGAACGTGGTGACAGCTCAGGCACCGGCGTGCCCCTCCTCTTCTGCAGCCCCGATGGTTCCATTCACTTCAGTGTTTAAATGTCCTGGGTGCATGTCTTCACCAGTGCTTTTTGTAAGGAGATGGAGTGTTAAAAAAGGGAACTTAAAGTACTTACGATAGTAATACTTTCTGTGAAGTTGTCCTTCCCTGTAATCTGCTGAAAGTTTATTTGGAGGTCGGCCGCACAGAAGGTGTGTGCTACCTGGTGCCTTGGAGCCCTGTTGGTTCTTTGGTTCTCTTCTACCACCGGTGGTGGTAAGGATCCAGCTGTCATCCTCTCTGTGTCTCCCTAGGGAGGAGGCTAAGGAAATGTGGGAAAAGAGAGAGGCAGAGTGGGCCCGCGAGAGGAGTGCTCGAGACCGGCTGATGAGCGAGGTAATCCGGGAACGGGCGCAGGTGGCTGGGCGGGTGTCGGGGGTTGGTGACCACGTGCTGACCCTGCCAAATGTTCTGGGAACGGAGTCCCCTCTGGGCATTTTCAGTGGACTTTCAATATCATTATAAAAGTAATATACGCTTACTAGGAAAAAATTCAGTACAGAAAAGTAAAAAGAAAAAAAACAGTCACCATCTACATCATCTACACAGCCACTGTTTATTTCCTTCTACGCTTCTGTTTCTATGGGTAGTGTTTTTTCTACATATTATACTGAGCTATTTGATTTTGATCATTTTATTATACTATTATATCTTCTTTGTAAATGTCATTTTGATGGCTGTGTAATATATCTTGTGGGTGTACAGTAGTTTGTTTTTCCATTTCCTTTTGTGGATCCATTTTTTTTTCTGATTTTGAGCTGTTATATGTTACTGCAGTGAACATCTTGGTGCAGAAGCCTTTTCCACATTTAGGATTTTTTTCTTGGGGTGCAAAACCAGAATTAGACTAAAGAACATAACTGTTTTATTTATCATATATAAGTAGTGCATTATAAGACACACCCCAATTCAAAGGAAGTCTTTTGGGGGAAAAAAAGTCTTTATTATCCATGTATTGGAAGTTATCTTAAAGTGGTTTAAAATGGAAATTATATTCTGTGCATGCCAGCATGCTACATTTTAGAACCCATGGGAAATCCGGTCTCAACTGGTGCTTTTTCACTTTTGTGAATACCAGATATTCTCCAGCATCTTTTTATTTTTTTTCCCCCATTTAAAATGTTCCTCCTCATTGTGGTCACTTTACATGTCCCCCCCAGAGAGCATGACTGTTGGGTATGGCAGGTGGCTTCCTGCTGTTCCTCGTTCCCAAGTCCTGACCATCATCTGGACATAATCCTGCTCTGGCCAAGAATCAAACACAGCAGGTTTCTGCTGCTTTGAGCAGTAAATTTAAATCCACAAGGTTGGTGGGATGACCCAGACCTCTGCTTCTGGCCATCTACGTGGCTTGTGGTTTCTTACTTTTTCTAGAACTCACTGATAGGGAGTGAGAGTCACCTTGTTGCTGTGTGTCTGTGCCCTGGGGACGGAGCTCCATCCCTGCCTGCTTTGATCTCTTTGGTGCTCGGCTGTCTCCATACGCACAGTCCACGTGCGCTCTGTGTGCGATGGGGACGTGTGGGAAACGTGGCCGACTGTTTGGACTGATCCCGTAGTCTGGGCTTGCCTTCGTTTGGTCTGTTTGGGCCTGAGGCTGAGGATTAGGCTGGGTCTCCGTGTAGCTGCAGCTGCAGACTGTCCACGGCTGATAGAACAGGCATCTGTTAAAGTCTAACCAAAATCTTCCCTCTTCCTTTCCGCTGAGGATAGGTTCTGACAGGGAGACGACAACAAATACAGGAAAAGATTGAACAAAACCGACGGGAGCAAGAGGAATCCCTGAGGCACAGAGAGCAACTTATTCGAGATCTTGAGGAGGCAAGAGAGTCCGCTCATCGTGAGAAAGAGGAGAGTGAAGAACTGAAATCGGCCAGGAAGCAGGAGCTGGAAGCCCAGGTGGGGCTGAGCCCTGGGATGAGCGCGCGGGCGGCAGGCCCTGCTGAGGTTCCTGCGCCATCGTGGCACAGGGTTCAGGGACCGTTGACTTATTTCCACAGCCTGGCCTGGACCTTGTCCAGGAAGCCCATGTTTGGGAGCTCGGAGCATCCCTTTTCATTTCCCGCTGGAACCCTGACCCTCCTGGTTGTAGCTCCAGCCCCGCTCCGGGTCCTCCGTCTCCTGTGGGAACAAGGCTGCTGTTACCGTCCCTCGCCTCTTTCCTGTCTGCATCTGCAAGCACCTGGCTCACTGGCCACAAGTCTCTTTTTATTCAATTCAGTACCTAATAGTTAACACAAAAGGATCTTCCCAACACGTGGCTACGTGCAGAGCTTTTTACAAGGTGCATTTTACCACACACATAGCCTCTCCAGTACCATGGTACCATTCAGTACCATGAATGTCCTTCCCACGAGGGCACTGCCACCACTAGTGCTGAGCGCTGATGCTCCAGCGGGGGGACCTGAGCCTGTCCCTCTGGATCAGAGGCAGGGTTCTGCCCTGTGGCCCGTCCCGGGTGACTTTGCTCTCGGTGCCCAGGTTGCAGAGCGCCAGCTGCAGGCGTGGGAAGCGGACCAGCAGGAGGAGGAGGAGGAAGAAGAGGCGAGGCAGGCAGAGCAGCTCACAGACGCCCTGCTGCGGCAGGAGGCGAAGATGATGGCCGAGCAGGGCTACCGGCCCAAGGTAGGGAGCCGCAGGGGACGGCGCTACTGCTGTGCTGTCAGCCTGGCCCTGCTCTCCCAGGCTCGCTCACAGCCCAGGGCGCAGGGCTGCTTCCCAGCAGCTCAGGTTCTTCCTTGCTCCTCCTCTTGTGTGTTTCTTCCTTTCTCGACTGGTAGGGAACCTTGACACAGCGTCTGTTTCGGTCCTTCATTGGGCCTCAAACAGCCCTTGTGGCGACTTTGCTCTGGCTCCTGCCGCTGCAGCCCAAGGACTGAGGTCCTGACTGCTAAGCTGCATGCCTGGCCACCCTGTTCGGGATAGAGAACAATCCAAGAAGAGCTTTGGCGTGGCTGGTGAGAGGTGAAGGCGCAGTGGTGCTGGGTCCTAACTGTCCACACAGCAGAGCCCAGCTGACCGGGGTGACCAGAGGCTTGTTTCCCTTCCTCTCCTGCCCTCGGCAACCTGCGGTTGCCCCCTCCCTGTCATCTGATCCTCTCCTTCCTTCTTTCCCTGCCTCACGAACTACTTGAGTGACCCCCGATGCGGGGCATTGGGGGATCACAGAGAAGCAGAGGCCGTCACCCCTGCTTCAAGGGAGCTGATGACTAAAGCACCCAGGAACTGACTGAGGGCTCAGCAGGCGTGTCGCCTTTGTCCCTCCTTTAGCAGGGCCACTCTGGCGCTCTAACAGAGAGGCCGGCTCCTCTGTGGTCAGAAACTCTGGGAAGCTGATGAAACAGAGCAGGTACGACACCTGCTGCAGAACGTCAGTGTCTTAACTGGCCGGGGACCTCAAGGCGCAGGGAACAGCATTTTCTAAACTTACTCCATCATGGATCAGTGAGCGTCTCAGATCAAGGTCTCAAAGAGCCACGTGAAATGTTACTTAGGGCTGGTACTTAAAAAAAAAAGAGGGCCTCATTTAGGGCCTAGGGTCAAAGACTTTTCAGCTGTAAATGAAAATAGCCATTTATACTGTGCTTGTAGCTCTTTCTTAAAATGAGATTAATTTCCAGTGCTCCAGAGACTGCAGACCTAATCAGTCTTATCTTTTCTTTCTCTTCTCAGCCTTATGGACATCCCAGAATTGCTTGGAACTGACTCTGTTGGTACTGTAAACACAGAGAGCAAGGTTGGTGAGGCCTCTGACGTGCCGCCGCCAGACCGTTTTACGTGTTCTGTTCCAGCGTTCGGGTCACTGTAAAATAGTTAAGCGAGCCTGTTCAGTTCCACAATTAAACAGAGAGAGGGTCTGGCCAGACTTTAAGCTGTGATGGATTTGCAGCATGCAGCAGGAGGCCCTTTCCTGCCTTTCTTATCCTAGAAAGGGGCTTCATAGTTAACACGTTGTCAGTGCTGTCACAGTCTTGTAATATGTTGATAAATAATGTAGATTCTAAATCAGTGCTAGGAGTTACACACTGTGTTCCACGACAGGATACATGGTTTCCTGTTGTCTCACCCCTAATTGTCAACCTCCAGTGAGGACTCCAGCTAGAGATAGAGAAGTTTTTCAGTTTTTAAAATTGCCATTTAAATTTAACTATTCTACTGAAAACAAATTTGTGGGTCTTGGTACAGTTTATTAATTTCAGGATTTATTAATTTAGTTGTCCCAAAATGATCACGTCTTGTTTTATGGAAGAAAAGAACTATGAACCCTGAGACAGTCTGATGTCGTCCATGGATGCTTTCTAAAATGGTGGTGATAAATGAGTCTTTCCTCCTTGAAGAAGCATTTTGGTAGAATTTCCATAGAGCATTGCTTGGGGGCAGGGGGCGATGATCGCAACGTGTATGTAACTGAGCCTCAAAAGGGGACCTCAGAAGGTCACCTGGTTGGCTAACCTTTTGGCATGACACCTTGGACCTCTAGTGTCTTGGGAAGGGCTCAGCTATATGCAGGCTTCTGGGATTTATGTGCCCAGAGGAAGGGGCACTGAACCTGAAAAAACAAAATCAGACTCAACCACAGATCGGCCAAAAGTCTGTCTTCCCACTGTTCTATCAATGTGACATAGTCCTAGATTTATCTTTATAAATAGCTGTTAAGTTCCTTGCAGCAATAATCGTATTTTTATGACTTGTATTTTTTTCATGTTCCTCCTCTGAGGTTTCAGTTTTCATTATATTGTGTTCAAGATTCCATATCTCAGTAAATTACAGCTAATTACAGGGCTGGGTTCCAGGTTATTAAAACAGAGTTTATTAAAAAATCCCGAGTCTAAGGGCTGCATTGCCTTTCACTTCCATTGTGCTGTAAAAACAAATTGAGCTGCGAACTGCATCCTTAACCTGTTTTTCATTTTCTTGTCTTACATTTCTTTGGCTATGATCCCCTGAGCGCCACTTTCATTATGTGTGCTCATATTTACTTCCCTTCTTTCAGATGTTCATTAATTGTGAAATAAAGTTCTGGTTCGAGAGCATTGCTTCCAAGCTTTGTCATTGTTGCTTTTATTAATTGCTGCAAAGTGGGTTGTAAAGAATGATAGGTTTTTACTGATTTAGTCCACATCTCTTACAGGTTTGAATATTTTCTATGGTCACGTTTTCTAGGTTATATTCATTTTTCTTGTGAAAGTGGTATTGTCTCTCATTTCCATTGGAGCCTCTTCTAAGTAGACTACAGGGAATTATTAGCAGTCATACATTGTCCAAGCTCCAGGACAGAATCGATGTGGACAGAATTTTTTTTTTCCGCCACGCCACGCGGCTTGTGGGATCTTAGTTCCCCGACCAGGGATTGAGCCCGGGCCCTCAGCAGTGAAAGCGCAGAATCCTAACCACTGGACCACCAGGGAATTCCCCCAGATTATCTGTTTTTTGTTTTTTTGGCCACGCTGCATGGCTTGCAGGTTTACTGAATATTTTTTATTTCTTTGAGTTTTTTGTTTTTGAAGCCTGGCAGGAATCTTATTAGCATTAAAAATTACATTATACTGGTTCTACACCCTAATATATTTAAATGTTTCCTCTCTAAACTGGGCCTCAATCTTTGTTTCCAGATTTAGAGATTCCACTGTTTCTGGCATAGCACATACTCTTCTTAGCTCTTATCTATTGATTGTGTTGTAGCTATATATATACACATATATTGGTTTTATTGTTTTAAGCACCTTTTTCTACTTACTGTAAAATTAATGATTTATAGATCATTCTATAGCAGATTCTTCTACAAGGTTCAATTCCTTTAGAACAGATGGTGTTGAAGCCATTACTAACATGTTCTGTGTGTAAACGATTCTCACTCTTTTTGCTCCCTCAGCACATATCCTGTTTAGGGTGGATGCTCTGCGAGGCCTGGGGAAGTTAAAAAGCTGAACAAGAACAGACACAGGAATCAAACAAGTGCATGGATAAGCAGGAGTCACTGGCGGGCACAGAGCCAGTTGTAACTCGTGGGACTGAAGGAACCATGTGTGCCACAGATATATTCAGTATATCCATATTTCCTTATGAATATAATGAATATTTTTTCACAATCTGGGTTTTTAGGTAGTTTTCAGTCTTCATAAAATATAAAGCATCATTATAATGCCTTCAAAAGCATTAACGTTAGCAGTGCCTGCTGACCTTGCCGAACTTCAGCCGTGAAGCCACATGGAATTTTATTTTAGGGAGTTTGACATTGTCATGTCTTCATTTTAGAGGGTTATTTACTTTCTGACTTAATGTTATGATCACTCAGAAGTTCTAAAAGGTAGAAAAAATAATCTACCTCAAAGGATATAGGCATGTGATTTTTTTAAGTTAATTTTTTATTGACTTTATACATAAGTATTTCATTTTTGGGGTGCTAATATAAATGGTATTAATGATGGTATTATTATTTATTCATTCTCATTTGGCTTCTAATTTTTTTCTTTTAAAAATGGTGTTTCGGGCTCCCCTGGTGGCGCAGTGGTTGAGAATCTGCCTGCCCATGCAGGGGACACAGGTTCGAGCCCTGGTCTGGGAAGATCCCACATGCCGCGGAGCAACTGGGCCCGTGAGCCACAACTACTGAGCCTGCGCGTCTGGAGCCTGTGCTCCGCAACAAGAGAGGCCGCGATAGCGAGAGGCCAGCGCACTGCGATGAAGAGTGGCCCCCGCTCGCCGCAACTAGAGAAAGCCCTCGCACAGAAACGAAGACCCAACACAGCCAAAAAAATTAATTAATTAATTAATTAATTTTTTAAAAATGGTGTTTCTTGGACTTCCCTGGCAGTCCAGTGGTTAAGACTCCGTGCTTCCAATGCAGGGGGCACGGGTTCACTCCCTGGTCGGGGAACTAAGATCCCACATGCCATGTGGCGAGGCCAAAAAGTAAATAAATAAATAAAAATAAAAATAGTGTTTCTATAAACATCTTGACACATAACTTCTGTTGCACACATTCAAGATGATCTCTGGCTAGATAGCTAGAAGAACTATTTCAGCCTTACAGTGATGATGATGGGAAAGCCTTGTTTTATGTTGTGACACTGTCCTTGTAGTGCTTTGGCACTCTTTTTCTCATTTTGGTTATTAGCTGACCTAAAAGACTTCCCTTTTGCTCATTTATTTCCCCCTAAACACCCAATCCTCCATCTCTATGCAGAACCATTTATGGTAGAGAACATTGCCGTGTTGAGAGTTCCCCATGTGTGAGATTAACCAAGCCGTGTGGCACTGTCATTCATGCTGCTGACTTGTCTTGTCACTCCTGAGACAAACTGAACAGCCTGGCTTACAGTTACCATACACATTCTTGACGATACAAGCGGGGTTCTTTGGACACCTATGCAGAGTTACTTTGGCCTCTGCCAGCCTTTCAGGCCCAGGCACCACACAGGCCCTTCCTACATGATGTGAGCCAGGTCCCTCGCATCCAGTGCCACGTACACATCGATAACTCCTGGATCTGTATCTCTGGTCCTGACTCCTATATCTGCTAGCGCTCTGACATCTCCACTATATGCCCCAAAGATGCCTCAAACTCAGCACAACAAGAATAATCAAAAGATCTCTCCTAAACTCCCATCATTAAACGAAACAACAGCAACAGCCATCTGGCCCTCCTGCAGCGTTCTCAGATAAGTGAATGGCACCACCATCCACCTGACCGCTGCAGGAGCCATACCCCAGGGCACTGAGTCCTGCTACTTTGACCTGAAATCTCTGAGTCCCTCCACTCTGCTCCCTCTCACCACCATCTATCTATCTTTCATCCCTACCACTGACTTCTGCCTGAAGTCACCCATCCACCTCACTTTTCTCTCCATCCTGCAGATCTTTTACAAACACACACCTGAAATGAAAATCTTCCACTGTCTTCAATGGTGTCCCTCTGCATTTAGGACCAAGACCCAAATCCTCCCCTGGCCTACCAGGCCCCATAGTGGCTAGCCCTCCAGGAGCCCTCCCTAAATGCACCAAGCTGCCTCCTGGCCCAGGAACATAAGTAACAATCAGACTGGAACAAAGATGTTCCTCACAGCATTAGTTAGAGTAGCAAAAACTGATAACCTATATGTCCAACACCAGGAGGCTGTTTGAGTTTGGGGTATTATACAGTGAATTAAAATGAAGTGGAATGCTTAAAATTTTCTGAAAATTCTGGAGAAATGTTCATGCTGTGTTAAAAAGTTGTTCAAAAGCAATAGCTACGTAACTTCATTTTTAAGGAAACATAATATTTGTGGGTATTTCTCAAAGTTGGGATAATGGGTATTTCTCATTTTGGGTGCTTTTCTATATTTTCCACAGAGAACATTTTTGAAATGAGGGAAAATGTTATTAAAAAAACAAAGAAAAAGGCAGATACTAGATAATTAACAAAACTACAAGATAAACCAAAACTAAATAACCCAGCCTCTATTCCTTAAGGAGGTATTTCCTACCCTCTGGCAGGAAAAAATTAAGGACCCATTTCCAAATATGGGTGTGGAAGCTTTCTGGTCAGGACACAGTCCTACAGTAGTTTCTGGGCCCCCTCCCCATGACCTCAGTCTCTGAACAACTTGGATGGGTATTACGCCGAGTGAAAAAGCCAGTCTCAAAAGGTCACATGCTATATGGTTCCACATATATAACATTTTTGAAAGGAGACAATGAGGGAGAACAGATTCATGGTTGCCAGGAGATGGGTATGACTCAAGGGGCAGCAGGAGGGAGGTGTCTGGTGATGCAGCAGGTCTGTTTCTTCATGTGGTGACAGGAACCTACTTGCGTGGTAAAATGGCAAGAACTACACACACACAAATGTGTCTAAAATCTATGACATCTGAATGAGGTCTGTGATTGCACCAAAAGCAGTGTCCTGATTTTGATATTGTACTATAGTTATGTAAGATGTCACCACTGGGGGAAGCTGAGTGAAGGGCACGGGGGACAGTTTTTGCAATTATTTTGTGGGTCTACGATTATATCAAAGTAAAACGTAATAGTAATCTAGTGTAGGGGAGGTTTCTTAAGACCCAAGGAACACTAACCATAAGGAAAGGATTGATAAATCTGACTACATTAAAAAAGCTTCAAAAGACACCTGAGAGGGAGGCATGCCCACAGAATGGGCAAGGATGTTTGCAACACAGATAGCAACAAAATGGTCAGAACATTAAAAAAAAAAAAAAAAAAAAAAACCCTCCTATGAATAATTAAAAAAGAAAAAAAACAGCACCTAATGAAAAATAGGTAAACACTCAAACAGGCACTTCACCAAACAGGAAATCTAAATGGCTATGATAAACATGGAAAAGCACTCAGCTGAATTATAGATCAGGAAATGCGAATTAAAACTACTAGATACAAGCCCACTGGATTGGCAACATTAAAACTGCTTATTACACCACTGCTGATGAAGATGTAGAACAAGGGGAAATCTCATCTTCTGCTGGTACAACCCTTTGGAAGACAGCATGGAAACAGTGTTACAGTTCGGAGATGCACATCTTTATGACCCAGGAGTCCCACACCTAGGTATACATATACCCTACAGAAACATACAACACATGACCAGAAGATATATTTTTCAAAGCAGTTTTTTTCATAAGAGCCAAAAACTAAACTCAAACGTCCATCCATAAAATACTAGATAGATAAATCATGGTGTATACGTTCAGTGAAGACTGCACAACATGGGGAATGTACTAAATAGAGCTACACAAGCACGTTGAATCTCAATGTGAAGGAAGAAAAGCATACATCAGTGGCTCCGGTTACAAGTTTGAAAACAGGCAAAAGAAAGCTCTTACTTAAAAAGGGGTACACACAGGTGTTCAACCAAAAGCAAGGAAGCAATTAGCACTAAAGTCTGGGGAAGGAAGGACCCATGGTGCCTTCTAATGCAAAGGCAATGCTCTGTTTCTTGACCTGGTGGCAGAGACACAGGGGGCCACTTTATAATTCTGCATGGATGCGTTAGACACGTTTCTGTACGTAAGAGTCCAAGTTGGGGGAGGTGGGGTGAACAGAATGGAGGGGGAAGGGCAGAGGCTGTGGCCCAGGCTGGCCTGGGTTCCTGTCCTGATGCCCCACCACTTAGGGGCCAGGTGACCCCTCTTTGGGCCAGTTCTTCATCCATGAAAAGTGGAGAATGGGGATGTGAGGATGGGTAAGATAGATACCGAAACCACCAAGCTCAAATGGACCTATTTTTCCTGTCAAGAGGATCCCCGCCTCCTCCCCTGCCCAGTAAACAACCTGCCAGTGGTGGAAGCACCCTCATCTCTGCTGCTGGACTCCGGCAGGATTTCCACCTTGCTTGAATAGGAAGCAGCAGGCCGATAGGCTGCGCTCCTCCACTGAGCCAGCTTCCTCCCTCCCTCCCTGAGTGCGGGGAGTCCCATCCAGTCCCCTGGAGGGAGCCCCCCTGGCTTCCAGCAGCAGGCACAGGGCTGCTCCTTCCAGAATGGCCGACCTGGGTGCCTCTACGTGCCCTGTGGGATCTGTGAGGCCCTGAACTGTTGAAACAGCTGAATTGGGCAATATCCTCCACTCATAGATCCGAGTCTGACTTTGAGTAGCGGTTACCAAATGTCTCAATTTGAAACAGACAGAAAAGACAAGAAATACTGTGGCAAACACGGAATTGGAAGACAAAACAAAAACTCAGTGTTCAACATTCCTTTAAACTCCCCCGGCACCCAGGGTGGGCAGAAGACCACACAGAGACCAGCATCCCGGCCTTCCTCTCTGATGCTCCCAGGCACGAGGATTGCCTCTGAGTCTGCCCCACACCTCCCTCCCACCTTACCTCTATGCAGGTCATGGCCATTCCTCACCCTCTTCTGCTTCCAGAAGGTCTGCTGTCTGCCACATTCCTGCAGCCCTCATCCTGGAGGGTCCACTGTGCCAGGAAGTGCCCCATGGTTGAGCACAGGTCCCATGCTCTGACTTGCTCCACCACCACTAACTGGGCCTCAGTTTCCTCATCTGCAAAATGGGGGGGGGGTTGTTTCAGTTGCTACCGTAGAAAATTGCACTTAGCCCAGTGACTGCACACAATGAGTGCCAGTATGAACTCAGCCCCTCTGGTCTGAAAGGAATGGGGTGGGGTAGGGTGGGGAAGTATTGAAAGAGGGAGAGGTCCTGAGAGGGGAGGGCTGGGAGAGGGAAGCAGATAGCAAGGTGTGGGGCGAGGGGGGCTAAGAGCCACTCTTAGGCCATCGTGTGGGCGGGGATGTGTGTGCAAATTGTAAGACCAGACTTCCTGTCTGTAATGTGTCCTGGGCTCCTGAGGAAAGTAGGACCTGGGAGAAAGACGGAGCTTACAGGACTAAGGCAAGAGAAGAGGCCAAGGCTGGGTGAGAGGTAATTACCTGGGGATCTGAAAGGGAAAGGAGGTGAAGAGAAGGCTGAGGGCAGGGGCAGGACACAGAGGGTGGTGCTACAAGGGCTGGAGAGGAAGGGAGAGGAGTGAGGGGCCTGAGGGGGAAGAGAGGGGAAGGTGTTGGGAAGGGGTGAGGGGTGAAAAGGGATTTGGGGGAGAAGAGGCACTGGGGCGAGAAATGGGCTGGGAAGTTTGGGGAGCGTGGCCAGGGAAGCTGTGCTTGTGAACAAGGACCTGGGTGTGGGGGAGGGAGGATGGTATGTTTGGGGGGGCAGGATGAAGCAGGGCTTCACTGTGCCTTTCCTTGTCCCCAGAGGCCCCTCCCCGGGGACCTACTCTGTGGTGAGCTGCCACATGCCCCCGTAAAGCTATGAAGGAATCCGTCCCACCTTGTGTGGCTCTGGCTTCTGGTTTGGTGGTCACCTCTGCCCGGTGTCCGTGGGCCACGGGGACCGGCTCCTGGACAGCCTCGCAGAGTGTCAACCTCAGATGGCCCCCGAGCTGTCCCTGTGGTGAGGCCGCCTCTGCGCAGCCCCACGGTTGGGAAAGCAATGCCCATGCTTGGGAGCCAGTGGACAGTCCTGCCAGTCGGTCACTCAACAAACGCTGGAGGGGTCCTGGTGCCTGGGGCTCAAGGGTGAGACACGTCTTATGGGCACAAGAAGACTGTGCCCCGGTTACTTACTAATGCCCTTTATTCACATCATCTCACATCACCTCTTACGCAGACCTTCAGGGATGCAGCCTCCCCAGGCTTCACCTCTGCACAGAGGCCACGTTCTCTGAGCTCCTTAGTCACAGACCCCTCTAGGGTCATGAAAACCCACCTTGGCTGATTACGAGGAAGACACACCGGACTGACAATAACTCACACGCTCTCCCTCATCCCTGGATGCGGGACGTAACCTCCTCAAGTGTAACTTCCACATCTGTAAAATGGGAACAACTCCTCCTGCTTCACAGGGCTGCAGATAGGATTCAACAAGTTAATATACATAAGGAACCCACCACGGTGCCTGGCACAGAGTAAATAGTTGATAAATGTGAGCTTTAATTATAATTATTATAAAAACACGGCTAAAAGTGATACCGACCAGGGTTCTTGGCCTTCCCCAATCAAGAGAAATTGACTAGAGGCCAGACATGAAATTCAGGCAAGGCTTTATTGGGGCCCCTGCTGCAGCAGCGGGGAGCAAGAACAAACAACAGTTTCCCTGGCTTGCTCGCTAGCTGACGGGTGGGGCAAGCCTGTTCCTTATATGGGGTGAGGGTAGGGTTGTGTCCAGAGGTCTGGCTGGAGGGGTGGCTTAGGTATTCTACCTCCCCCTTAAGTGGTGTTGAGTGCAGGGGGCATGCTCAGTACCCTACTTTTGCTCCCAACACGCTGTTTTTGCTCCTGGCTCTTCAGAAATGGCAGTTGGTTTTCTTTTTTTTTTTTTTTTTTTTTGTCTTTCTTTTTGTATCTTTTGGGTCCAGAATTTGCCCCAACTGCCCATGCACACAGTTATTTTTAGTCGAATACAGTTTCTCTGTATTTTGTAGCTTGAGGTGAGGTGGGTCCAGGTGCAAGCTTTGCAACACTGCAGTAAAGGGTCCCGGGTCCCAGGCGTGTCTCGAAAGCAGAAGGCAAGGAGCTGTGCGGTGTTGGTGGCGGGGCCTGAAAATGGTCTACAGTGGTGCTTCTCAGAGTGCGGTCCCTGGACCAGCAGCAGCAGCAGCCCTGGGACCCCGTGAGAAGCGCAGATCCTTGGGCCCCTGCCCCAGAGCTGCTGAAGCAGAGGTGAACAGGAGACTCTTTCCCAAGCCCTCCAGGGGCTCTGATGCTGGCTCACTGGAGAACCCCTGCCCTAGGAGCTGTCTCTGGGAGTGAGCTGATGATGGGTCTGAACTGCGAGGTCCTCGGACGAGCTGGATCACACAGAGAGGATGCCCCGTCTTCCCCGGGCTTCTCGCTTAGAAAGGCACCCGTGCTGCCCCACCCCTTCTTCCGTTGGGAGAAGTGCCCCAAGTCACCCGTCGGGAGGACAGTTGTCGGGGTCTGTGGGTATCCTTGTCGAACCCGGTGTAAATCTATCCCACAGCTCCCCCATGTGAACCCGCACAACAGCCTGGCTCTGAAAGTAGAAGACTGGGGGCCTCGAGAGACCGAACTGACTTCGCCACCCGATCACCTGCCCAGGAGAAGTGAGGGCGCCTGCGCTCGGCTGGCTTTCGCTGAATTTACAAAATTTAACGTGAAGAGTAAATGCATCATGATAAGATACATGGAACTGATTCCCTGATGCAGGACTTCTTGTAAGAAAGCTATCTGCTGAGCACAGAGGAGGAAAAGGTCATCCTTTCTGAAAACAGACAGAGCCCCCCCCAGGGTGGAGGCACATTTGATACCGTCTCTCATCAAAGATGGGGTTCTGTGGGAAGAACTTTCTAGGAACTTTGACCTAGTATCTGGAAACATCAACTTATTGATGGGAAGCATAGAATTACCACAAGGACACTTACAGAGCCTGTTTATTGCATAAGTAGCAGGCACAAATTCCAAAATGATTTTACAACGCTTAAAGGGTTGAACAATAATTACAGGAATAGAATGTACAACAAACAGGAAAAATAAGTACAGAATAATGGGTGACATGGATAAAACACATTGGAATAAAAGGCATTTCATTTTTCCTATGCAGCATTTTCTTTTGTAAAATCAAGGTGACCTTCAACCGGGACAAGGAAAGAAGGAAAACTCCCTGCTTGGGGAGCTCAGGGTGGCTGCGGAGGACACTCATGCCGGTCTCACTCTGGTTCTGCAGCTTAAACTGCTGGAGGGATCGGAGGACAGCTCCTGAGTTGTGCGTTTGTAGTTCCAATTGATGAGATGCTGTATTTGGTCTTTGGGCCCGATTCATTGTTCTTTGGCAAGTACGAACTATTTGCATTCCGAGGCAGAAGATGACTTCAGCTGAAGGAGCCCAGGGGTGGAGCTGTCTCCCCCCAGCAAGTGGCAAATGCCGGTTTCCTACCTCCGACCTCTCAGCTCCGAGGGGCATTTGAGGGGGCAGGGATTTGAGAATCAAGGGTAAGAGAATGACATTACAGAACTCAGACACTAGTGCAAGGCTGTGGAACCCATGTGCAAAAGACGGTGAACGACCGTTCAGACAAGGTGCGAGTTGTCTGCAGGCCCCGGGGACCTCTAACCCCGGCCTCTCAGGGCCGAGGAAACGGGCAGGGCACTTTGATGAGAAGGACGAGCTGTGGCCCTCCTGTCACTCCACCTGGGAACTTCCTTCCCGGGTTTTGGCACTGTGGGTTAACAGAGCAACCTCCTGCGGTGTTCTCACAACTGGAAATGCTTTGGTGGTCCCCATGTTCCTTGACTTTCTCCAGCGGCATGAAACAGCATCCATCACTGCAGGTCCTGAGTGTTGGAGTGAAGACACCACTTCACCCACCGCAGGCGACTCATTATCCAGAAGCCCGTCCTCCCCGGGAGGCCAAGGGCACTGACTCTGGACTGCCGCTGGGTCTTTCCCGAGGAGCCCATGTAGGCCTGGCAGGAGGGCACGTGTTTGCAAGGAAGAGGAGGGACAGCCCGGTACATGCAGCATGCAGAAAAGGTTCTCAGACACTGCTTGAACTTAAGGTAGAAGACATCCTTTGAGAAGGCGTCCCCTCAGCATCCAATAAGAGCATGGCACTTAGGTTTGTGCAGACAAGTCTTGGAGATGTGGACCCTTTCCCCACACTACTCAGTGCAGCAAAAGCCGGCGAAAGCACCCACTCACAGTGACTTAGTAAACCAAACACCATTGCGGTGCTCCTCTCCGACAGCATTCGGTCACACTACAAAGGTGTTTGTGAATCAAACAGTTCTGCGAAAATACAGGCTTATTGACGATGTTTTTAGGCAACTTTGATTAGTTTGACTTTTTCACGTGTGTGAACGAGCGCTATGGGACAGAAAAGATGGGTGAAACAAGGACTAACAGCAACTGATCACAGGGCACGGTGGCCACGCTCCAGGTAAGGCCCAGAGGCTAAACCGGGGGAGACCAGGGAAGCCAGGCCCTCACACTACACAGCAGAGCTGTGAGCTGGCAGCCTACAGGCCGAAGCTCACCCACACGTGAGCCGTGAACACTTTTAGATGAGTCGCGAACATTTACAAATGGGGAGACGGCACAAAATATATCTGGTGTCTCCTGACAAATCAAAGCTCCAGCAACCCCAGGCCCACTTTTCCACGTGGCAGCCTGAGTGGAGCCAGGGAGCTGCTGTGCCCACTGATGTGCCACGGGCTCCCCCACTGTCCCCTGCCCTGGGCACCTGGCTCGCTTCACTCACCAATGTCAGTACCCCCTGGTCCCCCTGGTCTAGGTCAGGGTCTGAGCCACACCCACACAAAACTGCGGCAACAAGCAGGAAGAAATATGCTTTAGCTTTTAGAACAACAAAGCTCTTCTTAGTAACTTAAAAGGCTCAGTTGAGATTAACTTAATCTCAGTACGTTCCAGAATTTACACCTGCATGCTTTCGTAGTTTTGGAATAGTGGGTAGTCAGCGAGAGCACTCCAGGGAATTCTTGAAAGGTGATGTCTAAAGAATTTTTTTTTTTTTGATGTGGACCATTTTTTTTCAAGTCTTTACTGAATTTGTTACAATATCACTTCTGTTTTATGTTTTGTTTTTTTTGGCCATGAGGCATATAGAATCTCAGCTCCCCAACCAGGGATCGAACCCACACCCCCTGCATTGGAAGTCCCTTGAAAGGTGATGTCTAACTGTGAAGTACCAGTGAGATAATGGAAGAGAAGCGAACTCAGGTGATTGTACACATCTTACCTCATAAGAAGTCCTTAAAGGTGGCGAGATACGCGAAGCAGGTCGTGTGGGAAGGCTTTAGGCGGCTAGAGGAGTAAGGGGAGCAGATCATTGCTCTTGTCACCGTTTATGGCAGTGCTATCTGAATGGGGAGGGACGAAATTAGTTACGGCTTGTGGGACTGAGGCTCCTCAGAGTGTGCGTGATAACACGGCCAAGGGACACACTACAGGGAGCATGAGTGCTTATCGGATGCCATGGAGACTTCAGGATGATAGTAAAATAGAAATAGACAGAGATAGGATTGAAGAATTAGATGAGAGAACATCTAATATGATAGAACAGTTAAAAGAAACTGAACACTTCCTTGTTGCCTTCCAAGAGAGATCGTTACACTATTTTTAGAAAGTGGCAAAGTCCTTTCTCTAACATGCCTGCTTGGAGATACCCCAAACTTAGAGATTCTGCAGTAGAGGCTGGAAAATCTGCTTATTGCACAATGCTTGATAGGGAACAGACAATGTTGATTTTTTTTTTTTTTTAACCCAACTCTCTCCGGAGAATGTTTCAGTAAAACTCTCACTTATAGTTTTAGCCATACGCAAGGAGTCTGAAGGGATGGAAAAGTTCTAAAATACTTTAAACAATGAAGATCTGCTTTTGGATATCTATGATCATTAACTCGACGGTCACGGACAGCACAACAGCACGTCAGAAGGTAAACTGGCAAACAGGCACAAATAAGGCAAGTGGGTTAAATTAACAGTTGAAAATTTGTTAGAAAACATGCAAAAATAATACTGAGTTTTCTTTTAAAAAGTTTTAAATTTTCATTAAACGTTTGTTTCTGTAAAAATCGGAAGAGTTCCATGTCTAAATTGGAAACCAGACTTAGAAAAGCCTCGAAAACAGAAGGGCCGGGCCAGCCCTGCCATTCAGTTGTTGTTCTCTTTGGTGGTGATGGTGACCAGCTGTTTGGCGGCCTTGGCGATGTCGTACGCACACTGGATGACCTGCTGCGTGACCAGCTGGATGTCCGTGGGCGGGCCCGGGTCGCCTGGGAGGGTCTTCTTGCACTCCGACTGGAGTCGGTAGGCACTGGATGTCAGTAAGCGGAGGGAAGTCCTCACCATGTCGGACCTGGGTTTCTAAACAGAAAAACACAGGCATTCGCCATGAATTGCAGGGTGGATGTATCCAAGAGCAGGGACAAGCATTCCTCAGAAAACAACTCAAGCTATTCCACAGTGAACAGCAGTTCTGTCCAGCACTTTTTCACTGAGGGTGCTCAGAACATTGCAAGCTTGGCAACCCACAGCGTGGCGGATGCTGAAGGGCTCTGTCTCAAAGGTCAAAGTGCATGCAGTGTATTTAGTAGTATGCATTTAGTAGTGCTATACTGAAGTGGTTTTTGAAAAACATTAATCCACTTGGGTGAAATATTCCAGGTAAAATTTCATTCTATTAATGCTTTACCTTTCAGCATTTGGCTTGTACATTCTTGTCTTATTAAACCCAAATCAATACTCATGTAGCACAAAAAATATTTCAAAGCCCTATATGGCTATTTGCATATTTAAAACTTTCTGTGCTACAAAAAGATTAATATAATGTAAAGGTCATAAAGAAATTTCTTACGGTTCATTAAAGGGATCTGAACCAAGTTAGTAGGGAGTGACTTACTTTGGGGAATAATGCTGCCATTTCTGTAACAGCTACGTGTATCCTCTCTGAGCAGGGAATATAACTGCAAGAATATTGAAGACGTTATTCAAAGACAGTGAAAATAATTCAGAGACAGAGAATACTCAGCTAAGAATAGGTCCCATTTACATTCCCGTAACAAAGGGGTTGAGGCCATGGCCAACCTGCTGTGGATCCCACATCAACAGGAGGTGCTCTGTGATAAAGCAGGGGCCCCATCCTTTCTTGAAAGTTCATTCAGTCAGACAAAAACAGTCTCCAGGTATGAATGTAGGCAACGTCCACTACCAGCCAGGTGGAGCCACAGAACAGTTAGTCTGTAAAGATATCTATACCTCCTCAAGGTGGTCATTCAAATTAAGACTGCCTACATTTTAATTAAATCATTGCATCTCAAGAAACTGGTTTGAATTATACCAAAATGCCTTCCAATTGGGAATTCCCAACTTTTACCTTTATGAGCAGTTAGAACCATACACCATGAAATAACAAAAACACCAATGCATAGGAGTTATTTAACTTGCAAATGTGAAGGGGCAACAACCCATCTGGTGACAAAGACCCTCAAAAAAAGGCAATGTCCACAGCAACCACTGTATCAGCCATAAATGTTTCTTGAGCATTAACTGAGAGCCACACCTAAGAGTTTTATGTTTTGCTGGTTATGGTTTTCATTTTGACCCAGAAATATAATTCACCCTTTCCTCCTGCTACACAGAGGAGACATTTTTCCTAAGGACATCTCTCAAAAACTCACTCATTACGACATATTTTAGGAAGTCCTCAATAAGCCACGAAAGAAAGCACATGCAGATTAATGACAAAGTCCTCCTCCTTCTCTACCAGAGGGGGTCCACGTTCACAACTTGTTATCTTGAAAAGGCTTTTGCGCATAATATGTAGTAATCCCTGGACTATGTAATTGTGTGTAAGAGAGAGAGACAGAAACAGAGACAGGCAGGGAGTGAGGCTGGAGGCTGAGGGGATGGGACCAGGCTGAGGGAAAGTCAGGGGCTGTGGGGAGCTTGCTCAGCCCAGGGGACCAGGACTAAGCCTGACCGTGCCTGCATGGGCTACTGGTCCACTTAGGACGAGCACAAGCAATGGATCATCGAGAGGAGAAAACAAGAGAAAAAGGCATGGGTTTAATTCGTATAACATAAGGTTATAAATGAAAGTGTCGGGACTTCCCTCGTGGCACAGTGGTTAAGAATCCGTCTGCCAATGCAGGGGACACAGGTTCGAGCCCTGGTCCGGGAAGATCCCACATGCCGTAGACCAACTAAGCCCGTGTGCCACAACTACTGAGCCTGTGCTCTAGAGCCCGTGCGCCACAACTACTGAAGCCCGTGTACTCTAGGACCTGCGTGCTGCAACTACTGAGCCCACGTGCTACAACTACAGAAGCCCACGCACCTAGAGCCCGTGCTCTGCAACAGGAGAAACCACTACAATGAGAGGCCCGCGCACCTCAACGAAGAGTAGCCCCCGCTCACCGCAACTAGAGAAAGCCCACGCGCAGCAACAAAGACCCAATGCAGCCAAAAAAAAGAGAAAGTGTCTCAGATATGCAAGGAACCAGAAATTTTAAGAGAACACTGAACAATTTATAAAATATAAATTCTCTAGGCCAATTCTAGTTTAAACCAAAAGAGTGAGTTGATGATTAAAAATCTCTGCATCATTCTCTCATGGTTCTTACAGAAAACAGATCATGACATATATTGAATGGATTTGTACATCTTAAAAAAAAAAAGAAACTTCCCAAATTGTACCACATCACATATTGTGATCTTTGAAGCCAGAAACAGCTCCAGGGCAGATATTTATATTTTTGACAACCATCAAAGAGAGAAACTTAATGTAAGCATAGTTCTTGGTTGCTGTTTGAAATACGAGCAAGGCACTTCTGAGCCAGGGGAAATGAGAAGTGAAGCATGTTGTTCAATGGTGGGAGAGCCCCAGGGAAGGAGTTCACCCTGTTATCACGGTGCCTTGATACGTTTGAGGTGTGAAACGTTTTGCTTTATGTAATGTGGTAATGAAGTTGTCTGTTGCCAAGGCTGTGGTGCTGAGCAGAGGAACTCCACACCTGTAGCGTGTGAGGCAGGAAGGGCGTGTGATAAAGAGGAAGTCCGGGGCAGGGGGGGAGATAAACAGCTATATAATTTTCGTGGAAGGAGGCTGAGAAATTATGCAGGTTCCTCCTTTTCTCTGAGGAGCCTCCAGCAGTCCAGCCATGAAGACTAGCTCTGCTCCTTCAATAAACACTGACCATTCCTCTCCTACTGAGTGGGAAATAATGACACCGGGAGAAGTCTGAGCTGTACAGCAAAACGGAAAAGGGTAGAAAATGGGGAGGTGAGCATGGCAGTGCGAGGGACACGGAGAATGCAAAAGACACTGGTGCATCTTTTCATGGAAGAGAACAGGAAAAAGAAGAAGCAGTACTGTGTTCCTTGAACAACTTTTGTTCGTGCAAAGGCATGGAGAGAAGTTCTTCACTGAAGCCCTAAACTTTGCTGACCTAATGAAAAAAATGAGATTGTTCTTGGGTTTTGATCAAATTCAGCCGCTTTCATAAACTCAGTGGGATGATGTTAAACGTGTCATGATTGTGTCTGGAGCAGGCCGGCCGCGTGTGACTAGGATACCACCTGCAACAGCTAACAACTTACCAGAGAACAGAGGGGTGAGTTAGAACGAGAGCCGGGCCCTTCTCTGCAGTAAGAAATAACTCTGCAAGATATGGTTCTGCCCAGAGCGAGCAGACTCTTCATTCAGGAGCACAGAATGATTTGGGTGACAATTAGATAAACTTTTCTAAAAACCACTTGCTTCTTAGACGTGCACATGCATGAGGGAAAAAAGTAAGAAATCAAGTTCATTTCAGGATACCTTCTATGGCAGCAGATTTCTCCCCAGCTAAGGAGACCACAGACAGCAGTGTGGCCGGGAGAATGTGTTGCCAGTTTTGAGGTAGCTTCTTTCACCTCGAGAACTAGGAATGTCACTACCCCAAATACGCTGCAATTCTATCTCTAGAGGCAGCTATATTCAGAGCACTTCATAAGAAGATGAAAGATTAAAAATACTACATTAAAAAAAAAAGACAAATTTACAAATTTGTTTTTAAGCCTGTTACATAAACCTGAAATTTTCAACAACTTTTGAAGTGAGCGTATTAAAAAAAAAATCCCCGCCTGTAAGGGAGCAGCAGCATCTCTTCCAGAGCACGTGCACACGTCCTGCCAGGCCGGACAGTCAAGCCCCCTTACCTGTCGTGTTTATTTTCTTGGGCTGCTCTTAAGAGCTCCTGTATGTTTTTAGTGATCTGTTCAGTCTTCCGGATGACGTCTTCGGTGCTGGGGAAGACGGGGCTCGGGGCCGCGTGGGGCTCTGCTGCATCTGGGCCTGAGCCATCACCTTGCCACACTGTACTTCTTTGCCTTCCCTTCCTGCTTGGCCTGTGAGCATTGAAGAAGTGGTTAAATGTGACAGGTACCGATCAGCTGCCTCTCTGCTTCTAGGAGCCACAGCATGTGCATGTGCCGAAGGCTGCTTTTGTGGTTTCCTTTATCCTGTCTGGCAGGAGACTCAGGGTAAGGCTGGTTCATTAGCAGGCAGCCACAGCTCATAGGGAGGCTGCTTCGTTCTACCACGGGGGTGGACGTGATGACCCTCGTAGGAAGGCTGAAGACGGGGAAAGGGAGGGAACAACCGGAACAGGGAGGGTGTGTGGTTATGAAGCCACCCTAATCGAGCCAATTCCTTGGGATGCAAATGCAGGATGTAACCTAACGTTGACTCGAAAATGAAATGGAGAACTGACTTTAAGCGCATTACACAGACTCAGAGATGAGTCTAATCTGCTGGTAAAAGGAAAAAAGGCCCCTGTGGCAATAATGTGAGATGGGAAGAGGTGTGAACTATGAACTTATGCCTTAATATCTGAGGACCTTATGGGTCTGAAAACAGAGAAGCGGGTGCAGGTGGTGAAGTGTGCCTCCTGACCACGCTGCTCGGTCTCTGGTTGAAGAGCCCAGCCCCAGGGCATTCTTCCTGCACATGTACCCCAAGTCATCCGGGTCCCTGTCATTGGGAGTGTTGTCATAGTCACTTTCAGGTGTGCTGTTCTGCTTCTCCAGCCTGGATGCCTACAAGAGAAAAGGCGACCCCATTAGTTGAGAGCACCAGACACTTCCTGGGTGCCTTCTCGGGAATTGTTACCTGTCAGGCTACGTGGCCTTCATGCCCCAGATCTCATCTGGGACGGGGGCCGATGCTTTATTAAAAATTTAGGAACAGGGAATTCCCTGGTGGTCCAGTGGTTAGGACACGGTGCTTTCACTGTCCCGGGGCCCGGGTTTGATCTCTGGTCAGGGAACTATGATCCTGCAAGCCGCGTGGCGCGGCCAGAAAATAAAACAAAAATTTTTTTTTAAATTTAGTAACAGATGAATAGTGGATCCAGAAACGGTTTCTTTCCTTCTCTGCCCCATTTTCTTCTTTGCTTCTTAGCTGCTCCATACACAGATCCCCGGTACAAACTAACAAACATGCAAGGCAACGCTCACGTTTAGCTGAGGAGTATGAAGTTTAACTATAATATAATGGGGCCCATTTAAGAAGCAAATGGGTCCGCACATATATCCACAGATCGTCAGCACTGGGAGTCGCCTGCAGGTTAGCTAGTCTAATAC
Source organism: Balaenoptera ricei (assembly GCF_028023285.1). Taxonomy (NCBI): domain Eukaryota; kingdom Metazoa; phylum Chordata; class Mammalia; order Artiodactyla; family Balaenopteridae; genus Balaenoptera; species Balaenoptera ricei. The sequence goes on along the minus strand of NC_082652.1, from coordinate 18,392,452 downwards.
CAGATGGGAAAAGGAAGGGCCAAAAGAGCTGGGGGTCACCCCCAAGGTCAAAGAGTCAGCAGAAAACCTGGACTAAGAACCTGGGCTTCCTGTCTCCTGCCACCTCCAACACCCCACACCTGGGGCCCTGAGGACCTCCACTGCTCACAACACAGCTCTCCAAGAACTATCCTCAGAGACGGCTTGTGTGAGCCACACAAGGAAACCAGAAACCATTCATTCATTGCCACACGTTGTTTGTGAACCAAAATGGATTAACCCGGTGTGACACTTGGTTTCCAACCCCTTTCATCTGTCTCCCAAAACATCTATCCCTTAAAACATAAAGATATGGTGCAACAAAAATGGGACACAGGAACCCTACAACTGTTTTGAGCAAATGGCAGCACTGCTAAGTACAGGGCATTCTGGGGTGACAACATTTGAAGGGGACCACATTCCTTTGAAAGGGACTATGTTAGTTCTGGAGTATTTAATACAAAGGATTTCCCCTCAGTATTTATTTTACCCATAGTGCTTGGGAATTTCTTCATTTGAACAGAAATCAGTGGAAGCTGATTTAAAACCTAAATTGATTACCAATTGCAAAAGACAAATATGAGCTATTTCTAGCTCTGTAACTTGAATTTAATCCAAGTTAATCAAAACATGTGCCTAAGGAATTTTATTGTTGCTGCAATAAAATGTGGCTAAAGATATAGAGCCTGTAAATTCAGAGCCCTGTTTAAACATACGGAGACCCTGTAGCTTCACTCAAATGAATGGCTCCCTTAGAGTGAGTCAGTTAAGTAAGTCTCCATAAAGTTTAATTGCTTGCTCCTTACTGATAATGCTGCTCGGCCCTCTGAAGGCCCTATGCGGGCGGGCGGGCAGGCGGGCAGACAGGCAGACAGGCAGCCCTGAGATGGGGAAAGGCTCCTTGGTCACACCACGTGCTGCTTACTATCCCCGTGACCCCTCTCTGTCCTCTCCCAGGGAGAACACTCTTTCTCTGTCTGCTGAGGTCTTTCATGTTTCCCCCAAATGCTCTATTTGGTCCCAGTCACTTAACGTAAGACACTTGCACTGGGCTCCTAAAGTTCAATACGAGTTTGTACTGAAACCACTCAAATACATCTGGCAAATGACTGAAAATGTTGGCCTGCAGCTATAAAGAGTCTGTAAAGCTCAGTTCTGTAAAAACTACTACAACATTTAAGATCCCTTTGTTTATATCTCCTACCAGCAAGCAGTTCTGCTTCACTTGCTGCTTTTGGTTTGGCTTCATGGATCAATCAGTGAGTTACTGGCTACTGGCTATCTACATGGAAGACCAAAGGCAGGCACGGAACAGTGAAACCAGGCTCTTGCAGAGATGATCTCAAAAAACAAAACAAAAAACAAAAAACAAAACAAAACAAAAAAATCTCTTCTTACCTTTCACAGTGAATGTCTAATAAATTTCTTTTCCTTTAGTTTTTATATATACGTACACACACACAGATGAGTGTATGTTTGTGTGTGTACATGCACATACACAGCATAAAATGGAATATTAAAAACCTGCATTTAAATAATTATCCTGGGACATTTGTCCAGAGCTGCTCCGGTGGAAAAAGCTAGAAAACGGAATTAAACCCAGAAAAATCCCACCTTTTTATAATGGATCTTTTTGCCTTCCTTGATGTAAATTTGATAATTACAAATCAAATGCATTACCTCCACAATGATCAAAAGTACCAAGTTTCATTGAAACATTTTAGAAGAGTAATGACTCATATATCTAATAAAAGTACTCAGGAAATGTTTCTCAAATACAGAAAACAATGTACAACAATAACCACCCAGGAAATCCATTACTTACATTAAATCCTTCATCGTTATCAACAAAAGCATATTTCAGGATTTCAAATTAGTCAGCATTAATTTTATGAAAATTATTGTAAACATGCAGAACTAAGGTCTACTAGTTAAAAGTGCTGCTCTCTCAAAGCTGTTAATAGAAAAGTTACCTTATAGCTGGTGCTGGTTCAGTTTATTTAATAGATTTGTAGTTTTCTCTGCATACAGACATGCCATAAAAACCTAAACTCACGATGAAGCTGTCAGGAGCAATCAGGATCATCAGTTTAAATGACCGGCACAAAACACTGTCTCAGTAAGCAGTCTCTGCAATAATTCTCAAAACTACCAACAAATTTTTAAAAACTTTCACAGTGGACAAAAAGAGGTTTACTGGACTCTTAGCAACAACATTTCAAATAAGATATTCATTTCTATTTAACTGCCCCTTACTTTAACTGAAATACTGTAATATAAACAGTGCAGTTCAATTTCAGAACTGCTCAGAAGATAGTAGCATATGTCAAGAGGTTTTTTTTAATAGATTACCTCAAAAGTGCAGAAAGGAACCCCCAAAGGGCCTCCACGAGCCATAAGGCACTGGCAGTGGGCAAGACTCTCCATCGTTCCTGCCAACGTGGAGGGAACGGACAAAGGGCAGTGCAAATCCCCCTGGTCTGTAAAGGTGGTCCCTCACCCACACCCACCCTCCCTCCTCTCACTTTAGCCACACTGCCCTTCCAGTAAAAAACAAAAGAGCCAGGACCTGAACGCAGGCCTGAAAAGCTTGTGCTCTGTCACGACTTTCCCAGCTTGCTGCCATGTACTCTTCATGCATGAAACCGTTTTTTAAACTGACAGTGCCTTTGGGAGCAGGGAGGTCACCTAAGTCCCCAGGACCCTTTAACTGACTTTCCAAAAGGCTGGGTGTGGACAAGGTGCTTGATAAATACTTGCTGCCTGGCTACTCTAAAAGGAGCTTACCTGTATCAAGTGCTGTTACTGGGAATGTAAATTATACGTCGGCAAGCTGGACTTGACCAAAGAACAAAGTGAACAGCTTCGTACTAACAGGTGCCTACACCTCCAGTGCTGCCATGTGTTGCAATCCGGATGCAGAACGCAGGGACTGCAAAACCTTGGTTTGTCAAGTAAGGTGCTGAGGTAAAATATGTCAAGAGGTAAAAAAAAATAAAAAATAAAGAGCACGATGTCTTAGTGTTTCCGTTAGTCCAAATACACTAGTTCCCTGAACAAATTTGGACAGATTTGCCCTATTATAATATTTAACCAGCAGCCAGCTAATTTTCTGATTGTTTAAAAAGACAGAATGCTCAGAATCAGTGTTACAGGGTGAACTGCAGACTTTGTTAAATGTCACGTGAGACTGAGCAATGTGGAGTTCGAGGAGACGGAGGCCGCCTCCTGCAGACATGCATGCGTGTGTGAGTGCTGAGAGCTGAGACACCAGGAGGGAAGCGCTGCCTCATGCAGGACAGAGAGCACTTAGCGGAGGGAGGGAGGGCTGGGAGAAGCACAGAGCGCCAGGAGCGCTGCCCCTCCTCCAGAGAGCAGAGCATTCAGAGTGTACTTAACCCTTCGGGCGCTCTCGTCCCTCGACCAGGAAAGTGTGGAGGGGAAGGAAGGCAGAGACGAAGAGGAGGTCACAAGCGCACTCCTCCCAATCTGGAAGGGGAAAAAGAAACACACTCGGGAAAACACAAAACAAACAAAAAACCCCACCACCTACCCTGGCTTCGGCCCAGGTTTCCCAGTAAAAGAATCCTAAAAAGCAACTCACTACACACGTGAGATCAGTGCTGAAACTTCCACGCTAGCCAATGACAGATCCCCAGAGATGTTTAATCCCTTAGTGAAATGCCTCTCGGAAATTACTCGGAATTTATAAGGTTACTTTTCTATGAGGGAAAGACAATACCTAGCATAATTTGTCAAATTTGCCAATGTTTTTTTTTTTTTTTAATAGACAGCCTTAAACAAATATTTGTTTTTTAACCAGGACAGATGATATGAAATGAAAAACTATACAAATGATTTAAAGTTGGTATATGCTATCAATCTGCTCCTTAGTACAGATATAGAACTTTTACAATAATAAGACGTTCTTACATTTTAAATGTTTCTAAAATAAAAAAGTACACTGTGAAAACTAACAAAGTGGCTTTTCCTAAATTTTGCTTTCAGTTATACAAAAATAAGATTCTTAACTTAGTTCAATGGCATTCCCATTACACCAAATGTATCAAATCAATTGCTTTAGAATGTTCAGCCCAAACAACTTAAAAAGTTGAAGTAGTAGACTCCCAATTACAATATAACAACACTGTAATTTTATCACATTAAAGCTTGACAAAATTAAACTAGGGCTTAATTTCCTAGACCATATCCTTTACTTTCTATTTACTCTGAGAATTTTTTTGGAAACTCCTATAAGAGTGGACTGAAGAATAACTCTGACATTCAAAAAGATAAATATTACTCTTTGAGAAAACATCACATAGGTTCAAAATGCCTGCAACATTTTGTCAAAACATAGGTTTTTTAAAACAAATTAATCCCCAAGAAATATAATATTTGAAACCCTCACAACACAATAGTTATTCCACTGTAAAATAGAAGCATTAGTAGCCTGTTACACAATACGATCTTTGGAATGTAACGCTTGTAAGGTCGATATAGAATTCTTACATCTCATTCTTATGAAGTGAAAAAGCAACACTTTCTCCACGCAGGGAAGAGGATGCAGCTAAGCAGGCACACTGACCACAGGTGCAGGGGCTGCGGAGGCCCAGAGGCTTCCAGACCTGGCCTGCATGCCCAGGCCACAGACGCCACTCGCTCCACTGGGAGGAGCAGAGGGGGCGCCTGGAATTCTCAGGGCTCCTGTGTGTAAGGGGGCACATGCCCGTCTACCTCGAAGAAGACGGTACTTACTTCCGCCGGTAAACTTTATAATTTGCTTTTGTTTTTGGAAATAGGGAAGGAAGTGTGTTACCAAAAAAGTTCCAATAGTGGCTGGCCGGGAAAGATATTATGGATACGGGGGAGAAAAAGGGGAGAGGGGCTGAGCAAGAGCCAGAATCCCCAGGGTAGGTGGAAAACTTTCGGCCAGTGGCCCTGAGTGCTTGTGCGAACACCGCAAGCACCTGTCGACATGTTAATACAGCAAACACAAGGACGACTCTTGTAGCCCAATTTGGCAAAGCAGAGACTGGGGACCTGCAGGTTCAGAAGAGGGAAGGCAGGAGTCAGGCTGGACACAGAGTGAAAAGCAGAAGCGCCAGTGGTGTTACTTACGTGCGCAGGGAAAGGCTGGAGTCTTGTCCTGCTCTCTTCGGGGTGGTTCACTTCTCCCATTGGGAGATAGGGTTTCTGACCTGATCCCGTCTCGTACATGGACATGGGCCTACTGCCCCGGGCAGATGGACGTCTCTTTAAGGAAGAGTGGTTGGAAGTGTCTGTGTACTCAGAATCAGTTTGCACCTGATATATATTGGTTGTGGCCTGTTTCCTGAGGTTCGAATTTTCACTCTGGAGTGTTTGAAGCTGAAAGACATGTTTGGCAGTGGGACTGTGTTTTTCTACAGCAAGCAGAAAAAGCAAACACCAAGTAAACGCATACAACTACCAGCTCTAACAATAAGAACAGTAACAGCGCGCTGGGTTGAAAGTCAAAGGCAACTACAAACCAAAACTCTTTCTTCTAGAATGAGTGAAACGCAATCAACTCACTTTGTCACTTAAGCAAATTAAATAGCTAATTTCTGAATGTGAAACCGTTGCAGTTTGGACTTTTTAAAAGCGAACTGTCTAACCACGTAAAAATTGGTCATGGTGGGCCTGGGAAATGTTTGCAGGCAAGCTGCACTCTGGATTATTCTAAGGCTGTTTCAAGCAAGAGCTTGAGATCATTAAGACATCACTTAGGTAACTTGCTTTTCAAATGAGCCCTGAGCAATTTGCAAATGCCAAAAATGTCAGCAGACACCATGGAAGCAGCACAAAGATAACTAGAGTTGCTTTGCAAAGCAAGAAAGACAGTGAAATTCAGCTTACGAAAAATCAGATGAGCTACTGCTTCCCAAAAAGCCAACAAGAAAAAATAAGATCAACAAGTTTTTATTACATAATACTCTTTAAAATTCCAAACAATTTAGCACTTTTTTAAAAAGAGAGGGAACCAGATCTTGGTTAAGTTTGCTATATTAACATATCACGAAGAAAACCGGAGACCTATTGAACTATCAACATCTTCATCTGAACGCTCCACGTAGCACGCGCTGCCCTCTGGTGATCCGCCATCTTTCAGCCAGGGCCGGAATACCTGGCCTCTCTCTCCTTTGGCTCTGCCGCCCAAAAATGCGACCGTGGTGGTGTCAGCTTTAAACACTCTAATCTGCCTGGCACCACCCCGTTTTAGTTAGAGGCTGTCACTTGGAGACCCTGAACGCTCTTTCCATTCCTTACATGCAGGCTGCTTCATGGTGCTGGATGAATTAGAGTTAAGGGATCAGCAAGGAACCGAGTTACTCTTTAGCATCTGGCATTTTAAACACAATTAACCGAGTCCAGGCTGCACAACGTCCTTCCCCTGTGGTGCTCCTCCATCTTCCAGGACATTTTATAAGCTGGGTGTGGTGTGAGTTCAGCTGTCTACTCTTTGACACAGATTGTAAAATGTGACCAAATTCCCCACCAGGGCCAAGGCTTAAGTCCACAAGCAACTGTGTCTGCACCAGGAGATCATTACTTTTTCAATAGCAAGCCCATTCAGTGTTAGGAGTTACTTTCAATTTCTATTTTAGAAAGCACCGATCTGTGAAAAATACACCAATAGTGGCTGCTCCTCTTCATTAATTAGCATCTTTTCCAAGCAACTGTTAAATGTGAAAGATCAGACACAAATCATGCTACTTTGTCAACTATATATATTAAAAAACTTTACCTAACTTTGAAATAAAATCAATGCATCTTCGCTAAATAAACAAATTCCACATACTTTATATTAGTAGTGCCAAACTTTTGTGAAAGTCTGATTTACTGTCTTTGCAACAGAAATACTCTCATTCTCAGTTTTCTCAAAGCGTGATCCCTAAGAAAGGGTAGATTGCTTCTACACCAGAAAGGCTTTCAGGGCATAACTTATATCTGCAACTCCCTTTCCAAAGAAAGAACAGCTGCAAAGTGACAAGCAGCTACTGAAAATTCCTACATTCCAGGAAACAGACAGGCATAAAGTGCCTGTCAAAACTACTTATTAGGGAACTCACATTCTACGATGAAATGGTCAAGGTCCAACCAGTGAGGAGCATAACTGACACACGGTCCTCAGTGTAGGGCTGGGGGACCTGGTCACATGCTTGTGTGTCTATGTGAAAACCTCTTAGAGTATTTTAGACAAGGTCTTGAAATCTTAAACTTTATCTTCACACTTTTCACGCTAAAACATCCAGCCTGGATTTTGCTTGAATGTGCTTTGATGACCACTAGTTCCTGGTCTCAATTTTTTTAAATTTTAGTACTCTGTACTTAGCGAGATGTCCTCAGATAAATCTGGATGGTGCTTATCTTAATAAGAACCAGACTACACTTTTTTTGTCCGGAAGGAGTATAACAGGACATGAAAAGTTACAGATAATAGGTTCAGAAATCAAAAAGCATTTCTAAGAATTCAGGAGATAATCCATGAACAATGGCAAATAATTCCACTCTGCATTTCTTAAAGAAGCTCGAGACATTTGCTTTCAGAGATTCGAGGTTATCTCTGGTGATTTCTACAAATACTAACAGGAGAATAATAAGAACAAAAATGGTGATGCTTAGCAGACTGATTTGCAGTGGCAAAGTCAGCATGTTTCAGAAAAAGTCGCCTCAAAAAAATGCATTAGTTCAATTAATGAGACAAACTGTAATTCATTAAACAAAAGACATTTCAGAAAAGACAGAAGAAGTGCAAGCCCTGTATGCTATGGCAAAAGGGCACTTTGTCTGTCTTGTTCATGGCTGCACACCAGCCGGTGATAGGGCCAGGGCGGCACAGAACCAGTGTTTGATTAAAATCTGATTGATCTTCAGGCATTCCTGTCCCCTTCTATTACAGGTATTGAGGCCATCTATCTCAAAACGTCTCCAAAAATGATCTAGAACTCAAAAGAATTCTGGACCAAGCCGCAGGCGCGGGTGCACTGCGGTGTTCTTCCCTGACAAGCAGAGGGGCACGGACCTCTTCTTAGATCTTCAGCCTTCCTTTAGGAAGCACCACTGAAAAGGGCCCAGCCACAAATGAGGTGCACCATGTCCTCTGTTCTTGATAAAGATTCTGAAGCATCACTGTTCAAATGATAGTAGGAAGACACAGATATATACTTTGTTTTGTTTCTGTTTAAGGAAGTGTACAGAATCTCATTTTGTAGAGCACTGAATGATGGGAGCAGTACCCACAAAGTCTTGGGCAGAATTTAGAATCTTTCCACTTCTTTTTCTTAGCATTCTTATAAAAAGTTATATACGTAATCCCCTCTGAAGCATATTCCTTGCTACTATTAGCCATACTTTTTTTAGAGATAGAGATTAATATGTATATTTCTAACTCTCTCAAAAGGAGGCAAACAAGGAAATGCCGATCAAATGGGATTGTTTCTTACCAGCGTACAGTTCTCACTGGTGCAAACGCAATGTTTTCTTACATTTATTAAGTACCTATTCTGTGGCTCTGAGGACATCATAAATTAGTGGTAATTACTGGTGAAAAAAAAGCGGGGCTGTGGGACTGGGCTGCCAGGGCAGGGGTGGGTAATATCTTAGACTAGAGTGAACAGGGACAGTACCCCTTGTGTGGTGTGGGGTTTGGAATGTGGATAAACACATACACCTGTCCTGGGCTTCCGTCTGCCCTGTCTTCATGGTGTGATTATTCTTTAGAACAAGCAATAAATAGGAAGAATCACATCCATGGAGTGGTGTCTAGCTTCCCAGGAAGCACAGGATAGTGCAAGGGTTTCTACAACTGACACAAACATTTAATAGGCTGTAATGTTTTCCTACCTGGGAAACTTACACTGGATTTATTTCTAATCTAAGTTACTTCATTTAAAATATCCAAAATACATACTGCTTCCAAAAAGACAGCTTGGCCCAAAGATTTTTAGATCTGTGTTTCTTCCCTCTGACCACAAGCTGATATCATGCCTGGGATTCTTCCTTATACTATGGGGTTAAAGAGCAACCATCCTGGCATTTATTGACATGTTACCTTTTTCTGCATAATTCTCAGCTCGTCACTCAAGTTGTTATTCACCTTCATTAGCTGTTGTATCTTGGCCTCAGAAGCCACTAGAGCGTTTTTGACCTCCATAAATTCCTGCACAGTGACTGGTCCATCTGATAAATCTGAATCTAGGCTCTAAAAATAAATTGGGGAAAATGTTCACAATCTGAGACGATGATAACATTCAAAACTAACTGCTAAAGAATTTCAAATTCTGACCACGCCAGCTGGATCGCAAAGTTAATCAAACCAAATCAAGGCTTCTAAACGTAATGCAAAAATAAAACATAAAGGTAGGGCTACTGAAGTATTTGAAAAATTTTTAAGTCAGTATTTTCTAATAGATCAGACAGTGGGGCTACAAATCTATTCTGACAATGACTATGCACATCTGTCTTGTCTGCCTTTCTCTTGCTCATTCATTTTTCTTTTTTCATTCATTATTTCATTAATTCACTCATTCCAACTTTTCTGATGCTTTTTTACTAAGCATCAGGCAGTGTTCTAGGGGCTTGGGATACATAAGAAAAGAAAATAGACAAAGATTCCTGCTTCCATGGTGTTTACAGCCCAACAGAGTGAGAGAAGGAAAAAATAAAAATAAATAACTATATAGTACAGTGAAAGGTGATAAGTGCTATGGAAAATAAATAGAATGGATCAGAGTGAGGGGCTGGGGAGCTGAAGTTGGGGTGAAGGTGGGTGCATTTTAACCTGACAGGTGGGTAGGTGGGACATGAGCAACAGCCTGCAGGAGGGGAGGTCATTAGTCAGATGGCTGTCTGGAGGAAGGGTGTTACAGCCAGCGGCAGGGCTCAGCTGGAGGGAATGGGTGTGCAAGGCGGAGAGGAGGAGGAGGCCGGCCAGTCTAGGGACCCCGTCGTGTAGGGTCCTGTCATGACCCGGCTTTCACTCGAGTGAACCCAGCGCTTCTGTGGAGACCGGGCAGAGATGTTTCAGATGCAAGAGGTGACTCCTGCCATCCCCTCCACATTCCCTGCACCTGCCAGTGGCACCACTGATTCTCACAGCTGTGTAAGCTGGAAAACTCTGGACACAACTCCAGTAAGTCTACCTTCCCACTTCAAACATCCAACTTATTGCCAAGCCCTGCCTTTTTTATCTTCCTCCTGTTCATCCGTTCTCAAATGTTTGCTGGGCTCCTCTGTGGGCCAGGTCTGGGAGACTCAGCAGTGGGTGGACCAGCCAGGCCCCTGCTGCCCTGTCCTCGGGCTCACACTTTGCTACAGTAACTGTTCTTCCATCCAGACCCTCCCAGCCGAGGCCCTGAGGTGAACCTGTGTCACCTCTTGTTTGGACCTCGTCAGCACCTCCTACTTGGGGTCCCTTCCTCCACTCCCTGGTCCACCGGAACAGTCCTCCCAAAACAGAGGACCCAACATGGCTGACATCGCCCTCCTGCCCTGCCTAAAAGCTGCCTGGGCTCTGCACTGTTGGCCAAGGTCCAGGCTCTTTGGTCTGGTGTCATGCTCCTGCATATGGTGTGACCCCTGCCCTCTGCTGCAGCTCTGACTCCCACTCCTTTCAGGCTGACTCTACACGTGACCAGATTTCCCCCCCGACGCCGCTGTCTCACTTCTTCTCTGTCTAGCCCACCCTCCCCAGCCTCTCCACACGCCCACATCCCAGGCATTCTTCAAGACACACATTAAAGCCTCCCCTGATACTCCTCCTCAGTGACAAATTGTGTCTCCGTTGACCACCCCACCCCCCGCTTGTGTCCGTGTTTATGACCCTTGTACTGCAGTCCTCTCTCCTCCTGGGTGGTGACGGCCTCGTAGAGGAAAGGGACTAGGCCTCACTCAGGAGAATATTATCCAGGGAAGTCTGGATAACTATCCAACAAAAGTAAACATTTGTTGAAAGAATAAAACCCACCAGTCCTTCCTCACAGGTTTTATAAAGTCAAAACTGCAGAAGGGCTGTGAGTCAACAACTGACTCAGGGACCACAGACCCCCTATTTTAAAACTATTTACCTCATTGACCTTTGCTTGGCCCAAGCTAGCAGAAAACCCGACTCTACTTCCAGAGCACTTTTCACAAGCCTAGCCCTCAAGTGATTTACAAAGCAGGCAAATTTTCAGGGGGAAAGATCTGAAAAGAAAACACAGTCTCTTTCTGTGTGCAGTGTGCCACCTCACCTTCTGCCTGTGCGCCTTGCTCACAGTGGCTTCCAGATCCGTGTCTTCATCTGACGCCACACTGTCATAGTCCGGCTGGTCATTGTCCTGACTCTCACCACTGTGCTGGTTATTGATTGTTTTCAGTATGAGCTCCACATTGTCTATCAATAGAAGCAAAAAACTTTACTTCAGGCTTGCAAAAACTTTTTTTCCTAAAAAACTAGCCACTTAAAAGACTGGAAGAAAATGACAGAAATAGCAAGGTTATATTCACACCAAAAAGCAACAGAGCAAGTTATCAACTGGACAGAGAGTCTACTAAAAACTGCAGAGACAGATGTAAGCATCCCTCTGAGCGACCTGCCAAATGTGGGCAAATTAATTAGACGGTTTAGGAAAAAGCTGCTCAGATAAGGGGACAGGTTCCCAAATTTGTAATCATTCAAGGAAACAGGGTGTAGCTCGAAATCATGAAAATAAAGCTGTAACTAATGTAAGATTAACTGCAATTCAGTTATAACTGTACCTTGTTTACAAGGTAATGTCAAGTCAAAACAGAAAGGAAATTGTTAAAGTGGAGCCTAGAAACTAGGTGATCAAAGAGTAGGCACATCGGCCTTTCATTAGCTGAATGCCAGTGAGAGAGAGAGAAAGAGGAGAATGACCCATTGGACACACACGTGCACACCAGGAAGGTATGGTCTATCGGGAAGCAGGGATGACTCCATGGGCTCCAACACATTTTGAATGAAAGATTTCACAAATTATCCAAGTCTCTCCACTTTCTTTCAGGCAACTCAAGCAAACCTCTAATTTCCAATATTGTTTCTGGATATTTTGATGGATAATATCTTGGTGATAAATTATGTTTACTTAAAAGGAATTTTAATTTTTTAAATTAATATTTAAAATATACATGCCGGGGCTTCCCTGGTGGCACAGTGGTTAAGAAACCGCCTGCCAATGCAGGGGACACGGGTTTGAGCCCTGGTCCAGGAAGATCCCCCAAGCCTCGGAGCAACTAAGCCCGTGCACCACGACTACTGAGCCTGTGCTCTAGATCCCGTGAGCCACAACTACTGAAGCCCACGTGCCACAACTACTGAGCCCGCGCGCCTAGAGCCCGTGCTCCACAACAAGAGAAGCCACCGCAATGAGAAGACGCGCACTGCAACGAAGAGCGGCCCCCGCTTGCTGCAACCAGAGAAAGACTGTGCGCAGCAACGAAGACCCAGCACAGCCAAAAATAAATAAATAAAATAAATAAATTTTAAAAAATATATACATATACATGCCATCAGATTATAGAAGTGATAAAGATTCAATATAGAAAAATTGAAACTAATGATAGAGTAATCATTCATAGCTATTGATACGTGTTGTTCTATTTCCTTCCAGTCTTTTTCCTAAGCATATACACATATATACAGTCAATTTCATTATTTGTAGCAGTTACAGTCTATAAAGTTGCTGTGAAGACAAATTAGCAAATATTAAACCATTGTTCTGACTGGAAACAGGGTTAGGTTCCTGCAAACCTCTGATCACATTTTTGTCAACTGATAAATATATAACCTCGTTTTACATGCGATTCTGTTTAAAGACATCGTTAATATATGTTGTTGATCCATTAACACTGAACTCATGGTCAACAGCACTATAACTCACGCCTGAACGAAGCTAGTCTAACACATGTATTTTCTCCACACGGCACAACACGACCTTCTTGCGTTTAGGAATCCTACACAGCTCTTCAGCACTCTACTTGGGGACCACTTCAAATAGTGAAATCACCAACAAAAAGCATAAAAATGTGAAAACTGTGGCACTAAATAAATCTCAAAAAGGACACCTGTTTCGAGTACAAGAGTTGAAATAAGGCAGAGCATGGCCTTGTTCAATCTCAGCTGGGAACGTGCATTTTGGGTGACTCAAATTTTTCAGCATGTTGCATACATCCACAAATTACCATCAATGTGCTGTCAGTATGATTTTGAGGTAACAAATTTTAATGAATAGGTGAATTGGCAAATATGAGATCCGTGATTAACGGGGATTAATGGTATGTTTATATTTACATGTGATATATTCACTTGTACATATGTATATATATAAATGTTTTCCTTACAAAATTTGGATTACACTAAAGCTTTAAAAAAAATTAATTTATTACTTTATGTCATTACATAGTCTCTGAAAAAAAGTGTGCACTATTCAAATATGTAAGTAATAATTGCTCTATTATTGCTTGTTTCTAATGTTTCCAGTGCTATATATAACATACATGTAACATCTCTATTTCCTCTCAATTAACACCTAGAAATGGAACCACCAAATCAAAGAATTTGTACATTTTGAGACTTTAAAGGACCCTTATCACTGCACCTTCACCAAAATTTAATAACGTTTCTTAGAACTTGTTTATGTCTGGTTGAATAAGTAAAATCAAGAAGACCAAATCGCTGTCAGTTAACGATTACTATCTCTGGGGAAGGCGATGGTGACTGAAAACTGGATCTTTATGGTATGTATTTTTCCTGTTTACATGTTTTGCAATTTAAAAATGTATTATTTCTACAATTAGAAAAAAAACAACAAAAATACAGCATCAGGGCTGGGGAGGAAGTATGTTCCCAAGCATGGAGACAGGACCCTGAGCTACTGAACAAGACTCAAAGGGCACCTCGGAAATAGGTGCTTGGTGCTCTCTTCACAATTTTAAACCACAATAATTCTTGCTGTAGACATCTAAAGTTTATAGCGACAAATTCTAATTATGGAGAACTCGGTCTTGTAGGTAAACCACAGCAGTTGAGCTGGAATTTCAATCAAGAGGGTTTAGTTTCTCATGTCCTTTAACAAGATCTAAGTCAGACTTTTGAGTTAATTTCAGAATGCAATTTTTTAGGGAAGACAGGTCCCAAGAGGTAAAAAATCATATATAAGATAAATCTGAATCACAGTTAATAACGCTGAAATATTTATAATTCACCAGGACTCAAAGAGAGAAACTTGTCGTCACAACATAGTACCAATAAAACTTACAGGGCTTTAACTAAGCTGTGGTGTCAATGATTGCTTTAATTATTTTTATAACTTTAACACTTGTGTGAAGTTTTAAGGCCAAAGAAGCAAACATTTAGAGGTCTGAAACACTTACCTTTTGAACTAGAGAGAGGACTGCCCTGCTGTCTCCTCTTGGCGTCACTGAGAATGTCGATAACCAGAGTGGCAAACTCATGGGCGTTAAACCGAGCTAGTTTCTGTCTGCCCTGAGGGTGAGAAAATAATTTGAAATATTCCCAGATGTAAAAATACACACATATTCACACAAAACTAGTCAGACTACTGTTAGACTTCGGCAAAGACCTTCCAGCATGCTCAAAGTATCATCAATCACAGCCATAACTGAATCAAATTTAACATTTTCCTTGTGAACAGTTTAAAACCATTTACATAATAGAACAATATAACATTTAAGTTCTCACAATGCATATCTATTTTTGTGAACCGAAACAAAATGGTTCTCTTAATGCTTTCTTTCTAATATCAATTCAGTTTTGAAGTAGGCCTACTAATCAAAAATTAATTTGAAGGGACAAATTTTAAAATTTCAACATAAAGTTATAGTCTAGAGGCTGGGACTCTATCATTATATATAACCAATAATCAATAAAAATGAAAAGAGCTTCATAATTTACTCAGCTTCACTGCTCTTGATGGATGGTTAGGCTTTTTTCAGTGCTCTATTATTACATACAGTGCTTCGATGAAAATGTGCATAAAGCTTTGTATTTTTATTTTATTAGAACATATTCCCAAATGAGGAATTCCTGTGTGGAAGGATGCAATTAATTTTGAGGCCTCTGAAAGCGGTTAACAGATTGCTTTTCTGAGGTCTGCAGCAATTTAAACTCTTATCTGTAGCATGAGAAAGCCCATCTTACCACATCCTTACCAGTCTGGAGTATCCTTTATTATGTATTGATACTTTATTAATTTGATTGATAAAACTTTCATTAATGCCTTCAGGTTGCTTTCTTTGATTACTAATGAGATTAAACATTTCTTCACATTTGAAAGCCATTTATTCTTTCTTTTTTTTTTTTGCCCTTGCACTTGTGGGATCTTAGTTCCCCAACCAGGGATTGAACCCGTGCCATCAGCAGTGAAAGTGCGGAGTCCTAACCACTGGACTGCGAGGGAATTCCAGCCATTTGTATTTCTTTTGTGAATTGTTTTATATTCTTTCCCAGTCATCTATTAACTTCTATTGCTTTTCTTATCAACTTGTGAGGGTATGTGTGTGTAAAGGATATTAACATTTTAATCAATCAAAAAATCTTACATACCTGTCCTGGGAAAATAAAATACCATGATATCAGCCATTCCCCAAATATCACTACTAGTGAGTTTTTGGACTCGGCCACTTGCCTGGTTCCGTGTCGATGAGTACTCGGGATTGACCGGAAGGAAGGGGACGACGGTTGTCTCGGTCACCAGGGTGCTGTGATTTTGCGTGGCAAGCCAGACTAGCCAGAGGAAAGAGCCAGAGATAGAATCTCATCACCACGGGCGCCACTGCTCCTCTAAGAGCCGCGGCTCTCGCGTTACTAGGTAGACTAGGGGCAGCACACTCTGAAGCCAGCATACACAAGAGTCAATGTTGACACACGTGTTATCAGGACAGTAGAAATTGGGCAAGTAAAAACACTGAGGCTGGCAGCTTGTTGCTGCCTACTGATAACAGAAGCTTAGCAGATAAAGCCACATGTTAAGTCACCTGCATCAGTCTCTCGCCTGTCAACTTCATCGTACACATCCATGGCAAGTTCTTCAAACAAATGATTACTTAGCTGAAAGTAAAAAAATATCAGGAACACAAGGGACAAGGATTAACACTAGCAGAATGAGTGGGGACTGCGACTTATTCACCCTTCAACCTCCAACGTCTTATCCAAAGCCAGTGCTTACTTAGTAAATGCCCACCATTATTAAACAGACAGTAACATTTCCAAAATAGTACAGATCCTCTAGAAACACCTGCCACCCACAGCAGCCTCCCTCCTGATATGCAGATAGGGCTGTGCCATAAGGGAAGCAAGAGGCATCTAAAGCGCGTATCTCAAAGGCAGGGTCCAGTTCTCCGCTCTTCGTGTGACATCACCTTTTTAAAGTCTCTTCTGCTCTTTTGAGAATGTTTGCCAGTACCCGCTCTGCCCCCAGTATAGGGAATCTGAAACCCTTGGTAGGATAAAGAAGCCAAAACACACCATTTCGAGAGGATAAAACGTGCCACTGAAGGAAAATACCACCCAGACCTCGGTTAAGTCTCTCTGCTGTCTTCCTCAGTAGGGGTCCCCCAAACCCCCAAAAAACTACCTGAGCATCCCCTACCAAGGACAGCCCGTCTAATCAGTACACTGTGCAGTGTCCCAACAAAACAGTCCCCACAGACTGGGGTGCCCTCCCGGCAACAACCGGCTCTTCCTCAACCCAGAGGAGGCTAAGCCCCTAGCAGGCTGGCTCCAGCTCTTTCTGCACTTTTTGCCTCATGAAACCCTGCTGCTCGGTGGCTGTTACTTCTGAGTTGACTGCTTCCCCACTCTGTGAGGGAAGATGCTGACTTTGTTCCATTCTCTCCTGTTCCCTACATCCCCACACAATACCTGGCACCAAGATCGGACCCAGTAAATATCCATTCACACACTGACCAGAAGGTACTTCATGCAGAATTTAAAGCTGGCTGCACACACCTCATTCAACTCGTTAAAATGGGTACAATACATTGTTAGGTGACAAAAGCAGGATATAAACTTCTATAATTACGCCTCAGTTAAAAAAAAAAAAAGGTAGGCATCTGAAACAAGAATTAGAAAAAATATACCAAAATATGGAGCGTGAACCCATTAAGAATATAGTAAACGAGGATGATTCCCCTTCTCTATTTTCCAAATTTTATCTAGTGTGGTTACACTACATTTATATTTAAAAATAAACTCTGAGAGCCTTTTGCTGGATAAGGTGATGAAGGACTGGGAAACTGAAATTGTACCATAAACACCCAATCTGTTTCCTCTAAGGGGCTACAAGCTAATGTCATTATTACTAACAATAACTACAGTAGCAACACTGTTGCGGGCTTACATCCCAGGCACCTTGCTAATACCATCATCATTGTAAATACAACACCTCTCTGAAGACAGGAACTACTATTATACCACTTTACAGAGAAGGATACCAAGGCACAGAAGTAGCTTACCTAAAGTCACAAAGCCAAGAAGTGATGGACCTGGGATGCAAGTTTCTCTTAAAACGTTAATATTTACTAATTCAAGGAATACATTAGTGGTCTTATATTTCTCCTAGCTTTTCACTAGGGAGGGGGGAAGGAAAGAGGGAGGGAGGGAGAGAGGGAGATATTGTAGGATAAACACTGAATTGGCACTGATAGGAGGCGGAGACCACAGGGTGGGGGCAGCTCACACTCACTGGGCAGCTCTGACTTGCTGCCTCTGCTGGATCACGACCTCCCTTTCTAGGAGAGGACACCGAGGTACAGAGAGGTGAGGGAGCTCGTCAGAGCCGAGATCCACACCTGACCAGTCTGACCCAGAGCCCAAGTTCTTGAGAGCTATACTCAACTTTGTCCCAGATGTTTATCTAGCGCCTGCCACACGCTAGAGATATTACAGACATAACCCCAGCTTTCAGCCTAGCAAACGTAGAATAGGATAGTCAACGGGAGCTTGGATTTTATCCATGTTTGAATTATTTACAATAAAAATTGGCTTACATACTGTTAAGTAATTAAAAGGAAATCACAGAATATTCAATGCTGACTCCAAAGCTTATCATCCTAATCATCTTACTATATGACCTCCTTAATTTAAGAAAGTCAATAAAAACACATACACACAAAACTGCAGATAGAGAACACAGAGACACCAAATTGCATAAAATACATTTATTTCATATTACAGTTAAATGCTAGTAATGAGAAATTCATTTTATGTAATATTTAGTACTTAATATTATATTAAATTCTAGTAAAGAGTCTTCTATGAAAAGGGGAATGAAGAGTAAGACATAAATTAGGGGAGTTGCAAGTTCAGAGTTAGGCTTTGGGAAAACTCCTACCTACACTGTGAAGGGGGTCAGATTTCAGCTACTCGAATGATGAAAGGGAGGGGTAGCTGGGAAAGCACAGCAGGCAAAAGAGGATTCCTGACAGAGGACTTGAAGGTGGCCTCCGACGGTGCTAACCCTTAAAGAAATATTTAAACGCACGCACCTACCCACACCCACACCCACACCCACACAGTGGGAACCAGATGGGAAGCAGGGCAAGAACTGACGGGTGAGAGTGGGATGACTCCCATAAAGGCTACGAAAAGAAGTTAAGAACCTTGGTTCTGATCTTGAGAGCAATGAGAACAGCTGAGGCGGGTAATCTGGTGGTTAGAATGGCTGGGGAAGCACCGGGCGAGGCTTCATTTGTGGGGACTAAACAGAGAGAAATTGTTCCCAGAGGAGTAGATTTCTCGGGGTCCTGACTAAGGCTGAAATGGCCAGGCTGAAGAGAAACACAGATACTAAAGTGAGCTTGTGACCTGCAGAACCGGGCAAACTCTGAGCACACAGCTGAGGCAGAACCAGCAGTTAAAAGCCTACATTTACAAAACTCTGATGAATGGCGTGGGACACGCATGACAGTTAGGGGTGGCTGGATCCCAAATAGCAGCGAGTCAATCTGCAGTACTCACCATTCCAGCTTCAGCTCTTATCATTCTCCAGCATCCTATGAGGCTACAGGAAGTAATCCCAAGAAGGGTGTCCCACTTATTCACGTACATTGAGAGAAACTAGGGAACTCTTACGGGGAGAAACAACTTCCTAATGTCAAAGGCACAGTCTTCGCTTTTAAAATGACAGAGAAAAATGCCATTATTTGAAGCCAAGCCAATAAACTGGATATACTAAACTTACTAGTACTTTCATTCTTCCTTGCTACATACTCGATGGTGCTTCTGATTTAACATCTGAGAGCACGAAACAAAGTCATTTGATGTACTAGGTAATGGGCTAAGAACAGGTATTAGCAGGACACATGGTTTTCCATACTGGAGTTCACTAGGAAAGAGAGATACTCACAGACTGAAGTTTCTTCTTAGCAGCTTTTGCCAATTCAGACAAATCCAGGCTGCTAAGAAAGTGTACAAAACTAATAAGCAAATAAATAAAACCATTTTCATGAGCTCTGTAGAAGATTAAGATAGCCAAGGGATTAAGATATTAATTACAGTTCATGGACAAGGTCAGAGGCCAAAATTCTACAGCCCAATCGTCAGTGAGGAAACTGAACAGAACTTAGTGAAAGTATCTCCTAGAAATACCATAATCATGCAAAGTGGTAAACAGAAAAATAATCACCTACTAACCAAAAGGCAAAATTATTGCCAGGTTAGTCCCCAGGCCCTTTATGTGAGAAGTCATAATTTTTAAAGTATTAAAAAAAGCATGCAGAGGAAAATACAAAAAGGGCAGAATGTTAAAAAACAGAATGGCAAGATTACATATGGAATAGCAATTAACCATTTCATAAACTCTTGACAGTATTTATGCAAAGTTTATTGGCTAAATAAGGGTTTAAAGTTCATTTCTGCAGCCATGAACTCATCTGACCTTATAGACCAGGGGCAACAGATTATAACCCACTTTTTGTTCGGCCTATGAGCTAAGCATAGTTTTTACATTTTTAAGTGGATGGAAAAAAACCCCCAACAAATGATACTTCATAATATGTGAAAATTATATGAAATTCTAATTTTAGTATCCAGAAATAAAATTTTATTGGAACAGACATGCCCTTCATTTACATACTGTCCATGGATGCTTTCATTTACAACTGGTAGAGTTGAGTAGTTGTGGCAAAGGCTGTATGGCCCAAAAAGCCTAAAATATTTACTATCTAGCCCTTAACAACAACAAAATTTGCTGATCCCTGTCACAGACAAAGGCTACACTCTCTTATAACACAGAAATATTCTGTGATATATCCAGAGACACAATATACTGTCACAACTAGCTAAAACTGTGACAGTATCTCTAACTCCAATTTTATTAGCAAATTTCTTACTTGTGCTTTTTCAAACTTAAGTTTTATATGGTGGTTTACTTACAGCCATCTTATTTCCAAATTGCATAGCCATAAAAGAGAAAAATGTATGGGCTTTGTTAAACACAAAATATAATACACTTAAACACTATAAAACCAAGGAAATACTAGTAACAGATAATATTGATTGTTATTTCAATGGCCTTACCTGTCTGCCATTTGAGGTATTATAAAGTGCTGTCCATTTTTGTGATCTGAAACAGAAACCAAGTCAAAGTTTTGTTCATATAAATATTGATAAGATCTGTAAAGGAATACCATCATTATTTTCTCAATTTATGTTTTGCAATTAGTATCTTCCCATAATTACGAACTATGTGGGAGAAACAGAAGTTGCCAGATTGACTACAACTTCCCAAAATCTGGCCAGTAGCAAGGATCATTTCCTCATTTTCTTCTGGTACAAAGGGCCCAACGTCATTAAGCAGAAAGCCTATGCTCACCCTAATCCTTACGCTGTTTGTCCCCAGTATAACCAATGATCTTCAGCCATGGAAAGGACATTTAGGGAGCTGAGGCAGCTTGGAGCAGGCTTCCATCTGCTCTCCCATGTGGGATGGTGGGGCTTCCTTGAGCTTCAGTGGCTTACCTTCAAATTAATCAATTAGCATAAAACAGTCAGGGCTGGCCCAGGTGGTCTGGGCAGGTCCAGGCACGGGCTCTGTCTCCTACAATGCTGACTGAGTCCTAATCAAGCTTGTGGAGGGCACTGATCATGTGCCAGTGAGTAAAGCCACTATGAGCATTCACATACAGGTTTTTGTATAAACGTAAGTCTTTACTTCTCTTGCGTAAATACCTAGGACTTCTGGGTTATAGGTAAATGCATGTTTAACTTGGTAAGAAACTGCTAGACTTTTTTCCAGGGTAGCTCTATCATTTTGTTTTCTAACTGCAACATATGAGAGTTACCATTGTTCCACACCTTCCCCAGCACTTGTGTTGGTTTTTTGTGTTTTGTTTTATTTCAGTCATTCTAATAGGTACTTAGTGGTATCTCACTGGGTTTTAATTTGTATTTCCCTAATGGCTAGAGAACTTCTCTCTTCATGTGCCTGCCATTTGTATATTATATTTGCCCAGATTTTATTGGGTTGTTTCTTTTCTTACTGTAAAGTTTTAAGTATTTAAGTATAAATATTCTGGATCCAAGTCCTTTGTTGGATATGTGATTTCCAAATATTTTCTCCCAGTCTGTGGCTTGTCTTTTCATTTTCTTAACTATAGTTTTTGCAGAGCAAAAGCTTGAAATTTTGACAAAGGCCAGCTTATCAATATTTTCTTCTACGGATTGTGCTTTTGGTGTTACATTTAAGTACTTTATATAATCCAAGATCACTAAGATTTTCTCCTATATTTTCTTCTAGAAGTTTTAAGTTTTACATTTAGATCTATGATCCATTTTCAGTTAGTTTTTTAAAAAATATTTTATTTATTTATTTATTTATTTATTTATTGGCTGCATCGAGTCTTAGTTGCGGCACGCAGGATCTTTGTTAAGGCATGCAGGATCTTTTGTTGCAGCACGCGGGCTTCTCTCTAGTTGTGGCGTGCGGGTTTTCTCTTCTCTAGTTGTGGCGCACAGGCTCCAGGGCACGTGGGCTCTGTAGTTCTGGCGTGCGGGTTCCAGAGCATGTGGGCTCTGTAGTTTGAGGCACGCGAGCTCTCTAGTTGAGGCGTGCGAGCTCAGTAGTTGTGGCATGCGGGCTTAGCTGCCCGTGGCATGTAGGCACCTAGTTCCCTGACCAGGGATTGAACCCACGTCCCCTGCATTGGAAGGCGGATTCTTTACCACTGGACCATCAAGGAAGTCCCCTCAGTTAGTTTTAGTTTTTGTTTTTTGTTTTTTTTTAAATTTATTTATTTATTTATGGCTGCGTTGGGTCTTCGTTTCTGTGCCAGGGCTTTCTTTAGTTGTGGCAAGCGGGGGCCACTCTTCATCGCGGTGCGCGGGCCTCTCACCATCGCGGCCTCTCTTGTTGCGAAGCACAAGCTCCAGATGCGCAGGCTCAGTAATCGTGGCTCACGGGCCCAGTTGCTGCGCGGCATGTGGGATCCTCCCAGACCAGGGCTTGAACCCGTGTCCCCTGCATTGGCAGGCAGACTCTCAACCACTGCGCCAACAGGGAAGCCCTCAGTTAGTTTTTATACAAGGTGTGAGGTTTAGGTTGAAGTTCATTTTTCTGCACATGGATATTCAGTTGTTCCAACACCATATATTGTACTGTCCTTCCTCCACTGAATTGCCTTTGCAATTTTTGTCAAAAGTCAATTGAATGTATTTGTGTGGGTCTATTTCTGGATTCTCTATACAGTTTCAATGATCTGTATGTCCACCTCTTCACCATAACCACTGTCTTGAGTACGGAAGAGCTTTACAGCAAGTCTTAAAATTGGGTGGTGTGATTCCTCCCATGTTACTACTGTTCTTTTGCAAAACTGTCTTGGCTATTCTAGTTCTTTTGTTTTTCCATGTAAAATTTAGAACCAGGATGTCCATGTCAATAAGCAAATCCTTTAATTGCATTAAATTTACAAATTAATTTGTGGAGAATTGACATGTTAACTATATTGAGTATTTCAATCCATAAACATAGTAGAAACCCTTTTTCAGGCTTTCCTTGATTTCCTTCATCACCATTTTGTAATTTTTAGCATATAGAGTCCACATATATTTTGTTAGATTTATACCTAAGTATTTACTTTGGAGCTATTATAAATGTTATTATTTTTCTAGTTTCAGGTTCTAATTGTCCACTGTTAGTCTACAGAAATATGATTGATTTTTGGTTGTTCATCTTGCATTCTGCAACCTTGCTAAACTCATTCATTAGTTCTAGAAACTTTATTATAGATTCCTTGGGATTTTCTATATGGAAATCATTTCATTATGAATACAGGCAGTTGTATTTCTTCCTTTTTAATCAGTGTGCCTTTTGTTTGTTTTTCTTGCCTTATGGCACTGGTTAGGATTTCCAGTGCAATGTTGAATAGAAGTGGTGACGGTGGACATCCTAGCCTTGTTTCTGATTTTCAGGCAAAAGCATTCAATCTCTCATCATTATGGATGATGTTAGCTGTGGCTTTTCAATAGATACTCTTTATCAGATTAAGGAAGTCCCTTCTATTCCTAGTTTGCTAAGGTTTTTCTTTTTCTTTAATCGTGAAGGGATGCTGAATTTTATTAAATGCTTTTTCTGCATCAACAGGTAAGATTATAGTTTTCTTTTTTTAGTCTGTTAATGTGATGAATCACATTAACGGATTTTCAAATATTTTCAAATATCAGTCATATATCTGGAAACCCCCCTTGGTATGTTACGTTCTCCTTTTTACATATTGTTGGATTCAATCTGCTTATACTTTGTTGAGAATTTTGGTGTCCCTGTTAGTGAGGGCTATTTTTTTGTGCCATCTTTGCTGGGTTTGGTATCGGGGTAATGCTGGCCTCATAAAATGACTTAAGAAGCATTTCCGCCCCCCCCTTTTTTTTTACTGTTTTTTTTTTTTAACATCTTTATTGGAGTATAATTGCTTTACAATAGTGTGTTAGTTTCTGCTTTATAACAAAGTGAATCAGTTATACATATACATATATCCCCATATCTCCCTCTTGCGTCTCCCTCCCACCCTCCCTATCCCACCCCTCTAGGTGGTCACAAAGCACCAAGCTGATCTCCCTGTGCTATGTGGCTGCTTCTCAGTAGCTATCTATTTTACATTTGGTAGTGTATATATGTCCATGCCTCTCTCTCTCTCACTTCGTCCCAGCTTACCCTTCCCCCTCCCCATGTCCTCAAGTTCCCCGTACCTATTTTCTAAAAAATATCACGTAAAACGGATGTTATTTCTTCTTTGAATGTTTGGTAGGATAGTCTCATTTTATGTGCAAAACTTGAAATGTGAATTCCAAACGCTTAAAAATATCTGTTAAGAATTATAACTGCAAAGCTAGCAAGCCATGTGAGTCATAAGCCACACTGATTGTATTGCTGTATGGCAATACCACTTCAGCTGGTTCACAGTATTTACCAGTGCCTGGTAAATTTTAAGTACAAATTCAAGTTCTTTAAAATGTAGGATTATATATTTACATTATCTCTTTCTTCTTGGATAGGTGTTGGTAGTTTGTGGCTTTCAAAGAATTGGTTCATTTTATCTAAGTTGTCCAATTTATATGTACATTTATTTACAATATTTTGCATTACCCTTTAATGTCTGTGGGGTTTTTAGTGATATCTTCCTATGTGTATTCTTTCCTTTTTTCTTTGTCAGTATGTCTAGACATTTACCAATTTCATTAATCTCTACAAAGAATAAGCTTTTGGTTTCATTGATTTCTCTCTACTGTTTTCCTTTCTCAATTTCATTGATTTCTACTCTTTATTATTTCTTAACTTCTGCTTGCTTTGGGTTTATTTTGCTCATCTTTTTCTAGTTTCTTGAGGGTTGGGAAGCTTAGATTAGGATTTGAGACCCTTCTTCTTTTCTAACATAATAATTTAATGCTATAAAATTTCCTGTAAGCCTTGCTTTAGCTGCATCCCACACATTTTGATTTGCTGTATTTTCATTTTTGTTCATCTGAAAATATTTTCTAATTTCCCTTAAGACTTCTTCTTAGACCCATGGATTATTTAGAAGTATGCTGTTTAATTTCCAAGCATTTGGGTATTTTCCAGTTATATTTTGATTATTTATTTCTAGCTTAATTCCATTATGGTCAGAGAATATACTCTGTAGGATTTTAATTCTTTTAGATTTGCTAAGGTTTGTTTTATGACCCAGAATATGGTCTATCTTGGAATGTCTGACTGCGTACTTGAAAGGAACATACGTTCTGATGTTGTTAGGTAGAGGATGCTATAAATGTCAACCAGATGCAGCTGGTTGATGGTTTCAGTTCAATATCCTTGCTGATTTTCTACCTCTAGTTCTATCTATTAACTAAATGAAGACTGTTGAGTCTCCAACAATAATTGTGGATTTGACCTTTTCTCCTTTCAGTTCTATCAAAGTTTGCTTCCTATATTTTGCAGCTCTGTTGCTGGGTGTGTACCCATTTAGAATTGTTATGTTTTTTTAGTGAGTTGACCCTTTTATCATGTTGTGTCCCTCTCTATCCCTGCTAATTTTCTTTGCTCTGAAGTCTACTTTGTTTGATATTAATATAGCCACTCTAGCTTTCTTTTACTTAGTGTTGGCATGGTATATCTTTTTACCCCTTTTTGCTTTTTAACTTACCTATACCATTATATTTAAAGTGGGTTTCTTGGACACAGCATACAGTTAGGGCTTGTTTTGTTTTTTTTTTAATCCATTCTGACAATCTCTGCTTTTAATTGGTGTGTTTAGATCATTAACATTTAATGTAATTATTGTTACATTTGGATTTAAGTCTATGATTTATTATTTAGTTTCTATTTGGACCTCAGTTTTTTGTTCCTCTCTCTCCCCTTTCCTCTCTTTTTTTGAATATTTTGAATCAAAACACCTTTTGATTATTTGGGTAATTTTTAACATTCCATTTTAATTTATCTCTAGAGTTTCTGACCATGTATCACTGTATAGTCTTTTTTCAGTGCTAGGGATTAAAATATACATAACTTTTTACAATCTACTTAGAAACAGTATTTTACCATTTTAAGAAGAATGCAAATATTTACCTCCATATTTCTTTTACCCTCTTCCTTTTATAATTGTCAAATGCATTACACTGACATATGCTGAAAACCCCACCATACAATACTATAACTTTTGCATTAAACTGTCATACATATTTTAGAAAACTTAAGAAGAAAACACAGCCTATTGTATTTATCCAGATACTTATCATTTCTGTTGTTCTTCTTTCATTTCTGAAGTTCCAAGATTCCCTCTGGTATCAATTCCCTTCCACCCAAAGAACTTTCTTTAGTATTTCTGTTAGAGCAACTAATTCTCATATTTTCTTTCATCTTAAAATGACTTTATTTTTTCGGGACTTTCCTGGTGGCACAGTGGTTAAGAATCTGCCTGCCAATGCAGGGGACACAGGTTCGAGCTCTGGTCTGGGAAGATCCCACATGCCGTGGAGCAACTAAGCCCGTGTGCCACAACTACTGAGCCTATGCTCTAGAGCCCACAAGCCACAACAACTGACCCACGTGCCACAACTACTGAAGCCCGTGCACCCAGAGCCTGTGCTCTGCAACAAGAGGAGCCACTGCAACGAGAAGTCCGCACACCACAACAAAGAGTAGCCCCTGCTCGCCGCAACTACAGAAAAGCCCGCGTGCAGCAACAAAGACCCAATGCAGCCAAAAATAAAAAATATAAATAAAATAAATTTATAAAATAAAAGTCTTTATTTTTCCTTCATTCTTGAAGGTTATTTTCACTGGAAATGGAGCTCTAGGTTGACAGTTCTTTTCTTTCAGCACTTAAAAAATATTGTTCTACTGGGGCTTCCCTGGTGGTCCAGTGCTTAAGACACCCGCTTCCACTGCAGGGGGTGCAGGTTTGATCCCTGGTCAGGGAAGTTCCGCATGCCCCTTGGTGCGGCCAAAAAAAAAAAAAAATTGTTCTACTTCCTTTTCATCTCCATGGTTTCTGATGAGAAATCCACAATCATAGAAATAATTGTTCCTTTGTATGGTATGTCATTTTTTTCCTCGGCTGCTTTCAAGACATTTTCTTTCTTCGGTTTTTTAGCAGTTTGATTTTGATGTGCCTGAGTGATGATTTCTTTTGAGTTTATCCTGTTTGGAGTTCTCTGAGACTCTTGAATTGTAAGCTTACGTCTTTTGCCAAATTTAGAGTTTTTAGCCAATATTTCTTCAAGTATTTTTTTCTGCGTCACATTCTTTATGATCTCTTTCTGGGAGTGTGATGATACAAATGTTTTGATTTTGTCCCATAGGTCCCTAAGGCTCTGCTCAGTTTCTTTTCCTCCCACTCTTTTTTCTCTCTGTTGCTCGAACTGGATTATTTCTAGTGATCTATTTTCAATGCACTCTTTTCTTTGCCATCTCCATCTGCTATTAAGCCCAACCAGTGAGTTTTAAAATTTTAGTTATTGGATTTTTTAATTCTAACATTTCTGTTCTGTTTTTTTCTATATCTTCTACTTCTCTGCGGAGACTTTCTATATTAGATTTGTTTCGAGAATGTTCACACTTACTTCTCAGAGCATGATGTTACTATCTGTTTTAAAATCTTTATCTGATAATTCCAACATCTGAGTCATCTAGGGTTGGCATCTGTTAACTACCTTTTCCCATGCAAGTCTTTGGGATTTTCCTGGTTCTTCATATGTGGAGTAATTATGGGTGGTATCCCTGACATTTTGCATATTACGTTGTGGAGACTCTGAATCTTCCTTAAACTCTATGGAGAATGTTAATATTTTGTTCTAGCAGGCACCTGACCAGGTGAGGTTCTGTCTCTGGGGCCAAGTGGTGAGAGAATAAAGAGAAAAACAAAAGCAATCAGGATTCCCTTCAGGCTCTTGGTCAGAGATTTAGGCACCTGTGCTGTCACTGCTGTTGCCACTACTGAAGCCATAGGATTGCCTAGGGACTAGGGTGGGGAAAAAAGGAAGAGAAAAAATACCCAGGGGAATTCCCCTATTCTCTGTCCCGTAGGAATCCCATTTCCTGCTCCTCAGACCATACAGAGAAGGCTTCTTTGCACCTGCTATGCAGTTCCAGGTTTTAGGCTGTCCTGGATGTCATATCAGAAGCAAAATAAAGGGGACACTCACCACCAGCTTGATGGTACTCTGAGTTCCCTAATCCACCTGCTACAGTCCTCAGATAGCTACTCCATGCACTTGGTCCAGAGTTTATAATTGTGTTCAGCAGGAGAGACGGGGTGGGGTGTGCTTATTCCATCTCACTGTGAACTGGAACCACACCAAGGGCTCTTAACTCTGTTGTACAACCAGGGTGGAGAACCACTGTATACATGTATGTGGATATTCTATATCAAGGGTTGGCAAACTTTTTCTGCAAAGGGCCAGACTGTAAATATTTTGGGCTTTGTGGCCGTATGGTCTCTGTTGCAACTACTCAACCTACTCAACTCTGCTGCTGTAGTGTGAAAGCAGCTGTAGATAATATGTAAATGAATGGGCATGGCTATCTTGCAATAAAACTTTATTTAAAAAAAAACAGTTGATAGGCTTATCTGGCCCATGGACCATGGTTTGCTGACCCCAGTTCTAGCTCATGAGCAAAGCTGGTTAATGGTAAAGTTCACTTTTTTACTTTTTCCCATTCCTTAGATAGCAGAATTCTGCAAATAACTACAAAAGTTAATCCTTTGCTCTTCCATTCCTACTCCCATTAATCACAAGAACTGTGGTGCACGTTCAGTTTGGGTTCAGTTATGCTCTTTGATTCCTGAAACAGTCACTACTGTAGAGCTAAAATTTTAAAAACTAAAATTCAAGATTTGACCGATGTTACATATTGCACATATAACAAAAAATGCTGTAGCTATCATTGCAAATACAAATCCTTATTTGCAATTTTCTCAAGGATACGTTAAAGCAGAGATCGTAAATAATAGTGTCCCAATTTGTTTTTCCAGAGACTGACTGGCTGGAGGTGTGGAGAGGCTGCTGTCCTTTCAACTCACCTGGTTTCCTGCCACACAGATAGAAGGCTAGTCTGTCAGTCAGCTCATACTGTATTTCTACGAGGCGTTCTGCCAGCTCATGGTGCCCTCCTTGCCTACCAAGAGAAAACAAAGTACCATTTATATTGCTTGCTGGCCACTGGAGCTAGAATAGAAAAGTACAGAGACGTCCCCTGAGATACCTGAGTGATTTATCAAACGTGACTTTTTAGAATAATCAACCTTTTTGTGTGAGGTAAACTGTCAAGGTCTACTTCGATTCCCACCTTTATAAAAACTGTTTTCACAATCTCAACTATCGCCTTTCCTTTATTAATTTATAAGACAGAGTACTTAATAAGGAATTCAAGGACTTATGAGAGGGACAAAGAATAACTTCATCTAATGAGGTAGAAAATAAAATTAATAAATGGTCAAGGGTAGAGGTTCTCAAAAATTAACTAGCATGCTTAAAAAAATATACAGATGTCCAGGACCCACCCTTGGAAATTCTGAATCAATAAAAACGGGAGCAGTGTGGACATTAATATTTTGAAAAAGGTCCTTCCCCTAGATGCTTCTCATGCAGCCAGCCTGACTTCTGGATTAGAGTTCAGTAACTACTTCAAGGTCTTTGATTCAGGGAGAGACAGACCAACCTAATGCATAGCTCACACCTCCTTGTCTTTAATTTCCATCACAGAAAATATTAATTTTGCCTTTGAAACAAATATTTAAGCTACCTGAAATCCTTTTAGTAACAAGGCATATAAATAAATCATTACCCTGAGAGACTATTATGTGCAAGGTACATGAGGAAATTCCAAGGTAAGTGATAAGTATCATTTATTGAGGGCTCTGTTCCCCTTAAAAGATGAAGTCTAGTTTCTGCCAGTTTCTCTTCCCACATACAAGGCACTACAAAAATATTCTCCAACCTACCCACACATCTTTGATTTCTGTGATGCGCATCTTTTTTTCTCATTTTTTAACATCTGTGAAATCAGGAAGTATCCTACAGTTGATAGTACATCATCATTTAATTGGTTGAGTCTTTTCCTTTTTAATGGTATATGAAATAATGATGACCCATATAAACAGTGGAGTGTTAGACCTGATGAAATACTGTATTCCTCAGTACCTTAGCTCTTATTCCCAGACACACTCTGCTCTAGCCAATTAGGTCTCCTGCTGTGCCGAACATGCCCCATCCATCCCTCCCTCCTGAACTTGACCCACGCCCTTCTTCTCACCTGGAACACCTTAGCTCCTCTTCACACGCCCAAATCCAATCCACTCTTCAAAGACCAACTAAAGACATTTCTTAATGATTTGGGCCACAGTGAGGAAATCCTATATACGTATCCATTTTGGTAATGAGTTCTACATTATTGTGCCTCATTTAACTCTTACCTGCATTTAGGAACCCTCTCCTCCCTGAGAGAGTAAATTCTAGGAGGGCAGAGTTCTGTCATTTCACTTGCCATTTTCAAGTTGTCATTTGTCATTTTATCCTCCGCAGAGTATAATTCTTTGCAGTTAATAAAGTTAATTTGGAAAAAGAAGGAAAGATGATCCATCTTCTATCATTTAAATGATATTCAAGACTAATCTATGGATGTATTTATTTATTTTCCAGCACTTCACAGCCAAAATTTTGAAACAAAGAAAAAGTTAAAGAATTTTATAGCAAGCACCCAGATGTCCACTACCTAAATCCTGCAATTAACATTTTACTATACTTGTTTAACCACATATCTATCCATATAGATTTGTTTCTAAGTTCAAGCAATGACTAAAACTATTAAAAAACTGAGGAGTGGGTTCTGCAATTCTTCATACTTGATTTGTACTCCAACTATGGCTCAAATACCACTGCGTTTAAAGGATAAAAAGAAATGAAAGACTGGAAGCTAAGCACAACGGTTAATGGTTCTACCCTCCCTGACTTTAGCTGGCTCTAAGATCATATGCGTTTTAAACACCTTCATCTGCAAAATAATAGCATGCAAACCTCTGAAGGGGTTAAATGTTAATCATACACAATTTAGCCACTTAACAATGAATCATACACAACAGAAATAATCCCAAACAGAGAGAGGTGACAAGAATCTAGTCTCTTACCTTGCATAATCAACAGGAGTTTTCCCACTCGCATCTTGTGTGCCTGGGTCTGCTCCATATACTGCCAATAATTCCGCCTGTAAAATCTGCCCTGCTTTGGAGGCAACATGGAGTGGGGTGTTTCCTTTCTCCTAAGAATCATTAATAAAAAGTATACAAAAAGAAGCAAATTAAATAAACTAAAGGCTACATGAATGCAACCCATTTAGTTTCAATTTAATATCTGAATCAATTCATGCTTTCTTACAGGGTGAAAAAAGTTGGCTTGTGCTCCTAAAGATAATAGCCTCAAACAGGTTTCAAGATTCCCTGTTCTCACGCTTGAATGGAGTTGCTGAAAAATACACACACAAGAAAGAATATTTGTTAAAAATGTAAAGAATGACGTAGCAGAGCAGCTGGCAGACTATTTTAATACACATTATAGTAGTACTACATCATCTTTATTTAGCTCAGTAAGGTGGATGAAGCAGTCTCTCCCTTGCTGGTCACAACCATCCCTGGGCTCTAAGGCAGGGTCAGGCCCATTTTCCTGACAGGAAACTAGGGCTGGGAAGGCTGACCTGCCCAAATGCATCATCTAAGTGGCACAACCAGACCTTGAGTGAGAGGGAGTGTGAAGAGGTGGCTGAGCATGGCTCTGAAGTCTGAATTTCAAACCATACACCCCTCAAGCTGTGTGACCTTGAGGAAGTTCTTTAAGCAATCTGAACCTCAGTTTCCTTATCTCTAAAATGGTGATAATAATGCCACCTATTCACAAGGTTACTATAAGGACTCAATGATATAACAAAGCATGGAGCCTGGTACACAGGAAATGCTCAAAGAATATAGCTGCTATTATTATTGTTGATGTTTTATTTGTTGTTATTATTGAACCTAGGGCTTTAGAGCTTCATATCCTATACCGTGTAAATCACAGGATTCTGCCTTATATCACACCCTCTCCACAACAGTATTCTTGGGCTTGTATACAATGATTTAATGAAGTCTTTCAGGGTGGGAAATAGGCCTGTGCTATACCAAATTCTGTACCACTACAGAAATGCCCTTATACATTCAGAAGATGAGCTGCCTTCCTTCAAGTCTAACCTAGAATTGTCCAAAATGCAATAACTCTTATCATAGCAATGGAGAAATCTACACTAACATCTGTATCCAAGTCTTATTTTTTAATTAATTTTATTTTTTAAAATTGTGGTAAAAAACACATACCAAGTCTTATTAATAAATGGAAGTAACAATCATATACATTTCCATGTAAAGTTTAAAATTCTGAATTATGAGTGCCTATGATCTGTGTGAGCATTTGCCAAAAGCAGTGCTTTGAAAAGAAGGATATGTATTTTCATGGCATCTCTCAAAAACATGTAAAGGCCCACATAAAGAAAACCATCTAATCATTTTGCAAGTTTAATAAACCATCCCGTGTACTACAGCTTTGAGTCACACCCTGCTTCCTGAAGATCCCACTCAGCAGGCAACCTAGAAGCCCGCAGAAGCCCCACAAACCTTCTAGTCCCTCCTAGAAACAAACTCTGAGATGGCTCCTATTTCAAAGCTAAACAAACAAAAACTTACAGAAATACAATTTTAGAACCATATCTGAAAAACGCAAATAGTTTTCTGGATACTTATTTGTTCCTCTGCTCCTTATACCTCCACTAACATGAATGGTTGCCATTTGAAGTAAGATGAAAGAAGAAACCAACTGCAAAAAAAGCTGTTACTAATTATTTAGTGTACAGAAAGGAGTTTTTGTTTTTCTTTTCTTCTAAGTTTTTTTCAAATGAGACGATATGCTGCTTCATCCAGCAATTTTAGGGATTTTAAAAGGTGTGACTCACCTTACTAAGATCTTTGGCAGTCACACTATCGTCATCCCGGCAGGGCAAGCGGTGGACAAATGCTAACATCTGATACTTTGCTCTGATGAATTCTGCTTTATTAGGGCTGGTTCGAAAACAAAAAAGAAAACAGTTCACTTGCAGTTCAGATACGACAGTCCCCATTCTTCAGACTGTAAAAAGAAGAGGAAGTGACCCACATCCCCCACTCAAGAATAGAATGAACAATACTGAAGTAAGTTTCAGCAGTGTGTTGTCAGGCCTGAAGTCTGAAAACATATATTAGTCATTATAATGGCCAGGACTGCAGAATACCTGCTTTTCATAGCATCTTTCTGCTCTGTGTAATTTTCTTAATTGACCTAGCAACCTTGCGAGGAAGCAGCTCTTCATCCCATCTTATAAGTGAGGCATCAGGCAGACTGGAGGCCAGAACCGAGATTTCTGGTCTGACTGCCTACTGTTTGAGTGCCAAAGCTCAAGTCTGATTACATCAAAAGCCACCAAGCCGTAGTCTTAAACCGGAGAAACCACTGAATTGTGCTGGGTAACCATGCAAAAGAGCTGGTCCCATGCTTGGCTTTGTTCTGCATTCCTAATAGCAAAGAGGTCAATGCAAAACTGGGTGACACCCTCCCGTGCTGCCCCTGTAGGGGCTGGTCAAAAACAGCTGCACTCCTTTCAGCGGGCCCCAGGGGTTACGAAGAAATAAGAGTATTTATAAACATTTCACTCACTGTACTTTATCCTGTGGATTAGCTTTGCGTCTTCCACTGATAAGAGAGGCAGGGTCCAGCAAAGAATGCTCCCATATAGAATTAGCACCATTATTATACAAGGTTTCAACCATCTAAAACCAAGCAGTATAAAATCATATTTAAATTTCTTTCTGCAAACATCCAGTGGGAACCAGTGACTGAACTGGGAAAACAAAGCCCTATTACAAACACTAGCATGGCTGGGAAATCACACACGTCACTATCTTCTGTTTTAGAATGAGAAAGATGAACCTGTACACAGGATTCAGGTTTGACCAGCAGGACAGCTAAGTACTTAAATGGGTTTGATTACATTTTCTTATAGATGATGAAGAAAGAGTACTTTGACACTTTAGGACAGTATTTCCCAAGCCTGAGCATCCAAATACTATTTTCAAGATTCTTAATATTTTTCTTTAACTCCACTTACTTTCTAAAACTTTCACTAGCAATTATAATTTGATGTGCTAGTTACATTTTAGGCAACCATTTAAATAAATATTTGAGTATTACCTACATCTACCTTGAGTACCACTGGTGATTCACGTGCCATACTCCGGGAATTGTTGTTTTAGGGTCAAATCTGGCATTTTAAACTACTCATCTCTGAACTTTATTCAGATCCTATAATATAATGAGTACTCTGTATAATCTGACAGCAGTAAACATCCATTTTCACACTGAGAATGAGCTGTTAGAAACTTCTCAGCAAAAGTTATTAATAAACCATGTCTCCCAATTTCATTTCAAAGCATGACTCCTGACATGGCCCCATCTGTTTTTTACGTTAGTGAAGATATTGTCACATCAGAGATCCACACTCACTTGTTCTGATCCTTTGGTACACATAGGCAAGTTTTAAGGACATGTTGTGCAGCTGGCACAGATTTAGTAAAATATGTACTCAAAACAAATGAAGGCGAAACATTTGTGTAAGTCTGAGTTCCAACAGAACTCGAAGAATGTGTACCCCAAAATAGAAGTACCGGTGACATGACAGTGGACCCCCAAATAAAACAAAGGGCCCCCTGAACACTTAGTAGGGTGTTAGGCATTCAATCAAAACAGAACTTAATTGTCTCTAACAGGTTACAAGAACTTTAAGAGAACTTAAATCAGATGTTTCAGAAATTTCTGAGGAATCCCAGTCCACGCTTCTATCAAAGTGGACAACTTAATGAAAAGTTTCTAAGGCAGTCACTTTCAGAAACATTCATCACGGTTATGTGGAAAAGACAGACGGTTTAAAAACAATTTCTGGTGACATTCTAGAAAGTCAGCAGTGAAATATTAGCAAGAAATTCTAATGACTGTCTACCTATAGTTCAGATTTTAGGACAAGATTTACATTAGGAGGGAAAAAAATCTTAAATGATGAATTCAATAATTATATATAGCATCAATAAGCATGGCACCTCTGCTCAATTATGAGTCAAACATTTTTGTAAGATTTAAGAAGTATAATTTTAGTGCTAAAACAGTGAACCCTAAAAACTTAAATTACAAACCATGAGCAGAATTCTTATTCTTTACCTGAAGCAATGTTGGAGGCCATGGTGTGTGTTTAAGATGCCTTACTTGAGAGATATGGCGCCCTAGACTCCGATGGACACTGCAGCACTCGTCACATATAAAAGTTCCCCTATTTACTGATGCCCAGGAAGGATCTGGAAAGAAGAATGAAATCAGTGGCAAGGATACCAGGTGGTTGCTATTCCGCCAGATGGCAAAAGATGACTGAGGTTTGGTTTTTCAGAAAAACAAGACATTTCTGTTGTTTTAGTATGCTAGTCAACATATCAAGCTGGTGAGTTTGTCTGATGCCCTAATGAGATCTACCATCTCAGATGGGTGCTCCTTCAATCAACGTAAGAGAAGCAAATTGAGAGGATTCACCTGAATCATTTCGAATCCAACTCCACAAGTAGCAAGATAACATAACTGTGTCAATGAACAATCCACACAGCATTATGTGAAGTGAATGGTGAAAAGACAGCCACCCTACAACTGCTACACATCTACATGCCACTGGGCTTAGCAGAAAGCTGCAAGTGACACAACTATACAACTGCTCAGCTGCTATGGTTCTGAACACAGACTGGGAAACCTGACCTCCTGCACTAGGAAATGTGCTACCATATCCATTAGGTATTTTAAATAAACTGTTGAGTCCGATCTCGCCACTGATCTGAAAGGACAGAGCTGTAAAAACAGCGGCTTCACAGAAGCAAAGATGTAAAATACAAGTGAGTAATATTTTTGGTGTGTGCACAATACTTTTTTTCCTATGAAGTCCCACAGAGCTTCATTAGACATCCTTTGAAACAAGGAATAATTCACACTTGGTAAGCAGTAAGAATAACTCACACTGTGAAAGTAAACTGAATATTTAGAAACTCAAAATAAAGACAGACCTTCTACATTTCATCAGACTCATGATGGGGTGACAATAGGTGCCGCTCAAGCTGCCTGGCTTAAGGGGTATATTTAAAAATTCTTCAATGTCCACAAAAATCTCTAAAATGCATGTACACCATCTTTACCATTTCTAACAGTTTATTCAAACCCCTTCCAACCATATAATGAAAAGTTATGGGATTTCAATCAAAGACAAACTGGGAGTCAAAGAGTGTAGTGGTTAAGAGGGTTGGCTCTGGAGACAAGCAGTCCAGGGTTTGAACCCCAACTCTGCCACTTCTTGCACAATGATCTCAGGCAAGTTATTTCTCTGAGGGTCCTCATCATGGATCAAATGGGAAGAACAACACATCTCAGGGTGGTGAGGATATAAAGAGTAAGTGAAGTTCCTTGCATATAGTAATATTTCCAAATTATTTTGTTAAGTACCATTCAAATATTTTCAAGAGTCCACTGAAATCATGGCCACTAGAGAAAGTTTTTGATTCCTAATACATGAAACACTGAATGTTTCACATGAACCTTTCTTACTACAGTGAAAAATCTCAGTGGAGTTTTCAGGTAGTTGAACTCAGAGTAGGATATGAACTAGATTCACTTAAAAAAAAAAAAGGTAAACTATTTATTGAATACTAAGATTTGATCACAGTTAGTCAAATGTTTGCCATGAAATAAAACAGAAAATTATTCAATGAAGTACAACTATGTCAGTACTACTAAGCCATTCTAAAAAACAAAGATTGGAAACACCAAGATGAAGGATCCCTGCAAAGATACATAACAACTTTGCTTTTTGCAGTATGGTACTACGACTAATGACACACATACAAAAAGACTGTTCGTTTTGAAGATTACCTTTGCTTTTCACGTATCATTCAGAGGATTCACAATCTTCTTGGAGGAAATTAAACAGGAACAAGACAACAAGGATTTAACACACACTAAGCAAGGCTCTATGTTAATCACCTTAACATCATGAATCAGAATCCCATGGAGAGAATATCAGAATGTTAACAACACAGTAAAATCCAAATCGAGTTTGTATGACTGAGGGTGGGTGAAGCCCTTCCAGTTTATCTGAACGTTTTATTCCAGGGCTTCTTAACCTGGGTTCTAGGAACACAACCAATGGGCTTCAGAAATGTCTATAACCCCTCTGAGAAATCTTAACATAAATTCTGTGTGAAAGAGTTAAGCATGTGTGCATTTTCTGGGAAAAAGGCCTGAGCATTCATCAGAATCTCAAAAGGGTCACTTCCCTGGTGGCACAGTGGTTAAGAATCCACCTGCCAATGCAGGGGACACAGGTTCGATCTCTGGTCTGGGAAGATCCCACATGCCACGGAGCAACTAAGCCTGTGCACCACAACTACTGAGCCTGCGCTCGAGAGCCCACGAACCACAACTACTGAGCCCACGTGCCGCAACTACTGAAGCCCGCGCCCCTAGGGCCCGTGCTCCACACAAGAGAAGCCACCGCAATGAGAAGCCACTGCAACGAGAAGCCCGAGCACCGCAATGAAGAGTAGCCCCCGCTCGCCTCAACTAGAGAAAGCCTGCGCACAGCAACGAAGACCCAACACAGCCAAAAATAAATAAATAAATTAAAAAAAAAAAAAAAAAGAATCTCAAAGGGATCCCCAACCCTAAAGGTAACTCTTTTACTAGGGCTTTGCAGAAAAGGCAGCACAAATTCCCAGCTGCTCAAGTTCAGAACATTGCAAGGTAGCCTAATTATATTCACAACAGGAAGGAAGTGACTCAAGTCTCTGTAGATTAGGCATATGAGACAACAACTAAAAAGATACAATGGAAGAGAAAATGTTCTGAAATGCACAAAACGCCGGAGAAGTGCAAGACAGTATTTATTATTTAGTTGAGTATTTAGTGTGGCAATGGAGATGCAGTTTTCCTTTGCCCCATACCATCCACTGAGAAGCAAAGAAAATGCATTTCAACAGGAAGTTTGAATCTAAATTCATGTGAATCAAACATCACAGAAAGTTCAGCTGAAAACAGGCAAGAAAATAAGGAAGTGGAACAAATAACATTTTTAGAGAATACAATGGAGTTCGTATAACACACTAACTTGGCTTCTGAAACACTTCTTTTTAAACTCCTCCACCCGTCTCCCTATCTTCAAAGGAAACTGGTAACCCCACTTACAGTATACAGGCCGTGAAATAACCACATAAGGTTTGAGTTATCATAATACTATTTAAAATCAGTCTCCACTTCCATAGGACAAGATGAAGTTCTGAACAGTTGCAAAAACACTGGTGCTCCTTTCGTTAAGATCGTTTATTGGACGCTATTGCGCCAAAGAAGCCATCTTACCTTTTGAATTACTTCAAATTCAAAGCAGATAAATCCAAACACTGAAAACAGCATAGAGACCTGTCAACCCAGTTCCAACCGCTAAGATGGATCTGAACTCTAAATCTGAAAACTATGCATGGGAGGAATGGTTTTGGCCTTTCAATGCTCCCATATGCCTCTACTGCCTGAATGCACAAATGGGTATACTTGCCCGTGATTTGGTGTGTGTTTGCTTTGTAAGCTGTGATTAATGTATGATTTAGAAATTCAACTATAGCTTTAAGGGACTGTAAAGGTTCTGTACACAGTACAAAAAAGAAAAAAAACCGCCTTAAATGAGATGATCCTCATTGAGTCTCCCTACCTCTGAGCACTGTACTCCCAATTATCCTCATCGGAAAAATGAGGAAATCAAGACTCGGCCAAATGAAGTCACTAGCCCAAGGTCACCCAGAGGCAAAATTTAGTTTGAACTCAGCTCGTTCAGATCTCAGAACTTGAAACCAGCATTGCCTCCTAAGTGCTGGGATCATTTGCAAGACCCCGACATCCTGGAGATTCTCCGCGGTGGAGTGGGAGTAGGGATGTCAGGAGCGGGGAACTCATCCATGGGGGTTCTCTGGCGAGTCCCACTGGAGGGAAGCGGCGAGTGTCGCCCACTCCAGGCAGGGCCCCAGGGCCCCCTCCTGGGGCGGGAGTCTGGGTAGCTGTGGGGAGGGGGCTGACACCTGCAGCCTCTGGGGGCCGCAGCCGGGAGGACGCTCGCATTTCACTTCTGTAACTGGCCTTCCTGCGGATTGCCCAAGCCCCTTCCTGTTGGGAAAGCGGCCCCGACCCCGCCGTTTCCCCGCCCGGCCTGGGACAGAGGGGACGAGAGGGAAGGAAGGGACGGGAGGGCGGCGACCCCCTGCCCGCTCCGGCTCTGACAGGCCCGGGACGGTCCCGCCCCAAGGCCGCCGAGGTTCCTCCTCGTCCCGACCCCAGGCATAGGGTGCAGAGCTCGACAGCCGGGACCCGCCCGGCCCGAGGGGGCGGCCCCGGGACAGGGGTCCCGGCCAGGAGAGCTGAAGGGAGCGGGCCCGGCTGGTGCGACTCACCCGGCCCGCTGCAGTCAGCGCACACCTCGCTGCTCCGGAGCCGCTTCGACATGGCTCCCGCCTCCCACCTGCCGGGAACCTGGTGGCCCGGGACAGCGAAGGCGGCGGCGGCGGCAGCGGCGGCGCTTCCGCTCTAACGGGTCCCCACGGTGGTGCTGGCTGCGGCGCCTCTCCCCTCAGCGCCTCACAGCCGCGGCGCAGCACGCACGCGCGGGGAGGCGCCCTTCGGCGACGGGCAGGTCATGTGACCGGAAAGGGCACGCTGCCTTGTCGCCATCTTGAGTGAGGGCAGGTGTCTTGTGTCCTACTTCCAAATTTCCTTGATTTGGTGTCTCCCTCTCTGGAAGAGACCTTCCTGAGGCAATCAATAGTCAAGTCATTTAGCATAACTTTGGCCAAGTTCACTTATTTATGCATTCCTTTATTCAGCAAATATTTATTCAGCATCTACTATGTTCCACACACTGCTCCAGGCACTGAAGAAGGAGCAGTGAGCCAAGAAGACGAAATTTCCTGTCTTTATGGAGCTTACATTCAACTGCACTAGATCTACAATAAGTAAAACAGGAATATGTTAGATGTTTCCTTATGCTGCAGTTTTAATCTCATCTGCAAAATGGAGATAATGTGTATCTACCCGTAGCCCATGATTTGCTTTTGTATAGCCTGTTACTTAAAAATGATTTTTACATTTTTAAAGGGTTGTAAAGAAGAAAAAGGAGAGGAGGGATAGGATGAAGAATATTCAACAAAACATATATGACGTGCAAAGCTAAATATTTACTGTCTGGCTAAGGACAAATGGGATAATTTACAGAAGAGTGTGGTGTGCCTGCCCCATAGTAAGCCCTCAATAATAGTAGCTCCTATTATTATAGGAATTTTTTTTTTTTTTTTGGCTGACTTGGGTCTTTGTTGCTGCGCACGGGCTTTGTCCAGTTGCGGTGAGCGGGGGCTACTCTTCCTTGCGGTGCGCGGGCTTCTCATTGCGGTGGCTTCTCTTATTGTGTAGCATGGGCTCTAGGCATGCGGGCTTCAGTAGTTGTGGCTTGCAGACTCAGTAGTTGTGGCTAGCGGGCTCCAGAGCGCAGGCTCAGCAGTGTTGGCGCACGGGCTTAGTTGCTCCGCGGCATGTGGGATCTTCCCAGACCAGGGCTCAAACCCGTGTCCCCTGCATTGGCAGGCGGATTCTTAACCACTGCGCCACCAGGGAAGCCCTAGAATTTGATATCACTATTATTTTCTAATCACAACTATTTTTTTTTTGTCTTGAGGATAAGAATAGATAATCTAACTCACAGGATGGTGTGAGATAAACACAATGATATGAGTTTAAGCAGCGTGAAGAAGAGCAGAGATGTGACCCTAATGCTAATGAATATTGTATGTATTATATGTAAACACAACCATGATCTCCCTTCAGCAAATATTCCATGCCTATTGTGGGCCAGGTACTGTTTTAACTTTAGGTACTCTGGTGAGCAGTCATCGTGGAGTTTTCCGACTAATGAATTAAGAGAAATGTTCAGTAAACATAGGATGATGAAGAGAAAGAAAATTAAATTGCACAAGGCTTCTGAAAAGATAGAAGTCCTGGAAGAGGTCTCAGAAGCACTGGTCTTTGGTTCATCTCTCCATTTTTATAAATGTGTGGTATGGGCATAACCACATAATTCCCACACATTCCACAGTTAGAGCCTCTGGGTTCCATCCTGATGCTCCTGCATCCTGTTTTGGTTTGCAGACTAACAAATCTTCTGGACTCAACACATGTGGAGAATGGATTAGGCCAGGATTCTTGAACAGCTGTTGTTTCAGGCATCTGAAAAGCTGGATGTGCACGAGCAGGGAAGGCAGAGGGTATGCTTTCAGGATGCATTAAATAACTTTGCCCAGTTATGTGGTCTAGTTGTAGACAGCTGTGCAGAAAGCTCAGGCTGGTGAGTAGCTGTAAGTTGACTTGGTTCTTCATTGAATCAAGGAGTTATAGTGTCTTAGGTTGAAACCCAAAGAATGAACTTAATAGTGGCTGACTGTGGTCAAGTCTAAGTATTATCTATTAGTCCTTTTGGCCATAACCCCAAATTCAAATGGTTAGCTTCAAAAATAGATGACATTCATA
The DNA here is from genome assembly GCF_028023285.1 of Balaenoptera ricei. NCBI lineage: Eukaryota > Metazoa > Chordata > Mammalia > Artiodactyla > Balaenopteridae > Balaenoptera > Balaenoptera ricei. The sequence continues at coordinate 18,350,733 of NC_082652.1, read as the reverse complement.
TGTGGAATAAACCACCACCTTAGGTAACTTTGAATCATAACCCAGTTTGGAGTTCAGGTAGAACAGTGCTTCTCAGTGAGGGGTGGGGGGTGGATTTTCATCCTCCAGGGGACATTTGGCAATGTCTGGAGACATTTTGGGGGTAGTGTTACTGGCATCCAGTGGATAGAATGGCCAGGGATGCTGCTCAACATCCTACAAGGCACAGGACAAGTCCCACAGAAAGAATTATGTGGTTCACATCTTCCTTTCCAATTTGGGTTCCTTTTATTTCTTTTTCTTCTCTGATTGCTGTGGCTAGGACTTCCAAAACTATGTTGAATAAAAGTGGTGAGAGTGGGCATCCTTGTCTTGTTCCTGATTTCAGAGGGAATGCTTTCAGCTTTTCACCATTAAGTATGATGTTAGCTGTGGGTTTGTCATATATGGCCTTTATTATGTTGAGGTATGTTCCCTTTATGTAGTATTCAACAATGGAATACTACTCAGCCATTAAAAAAAAAATGAAATTTTGCCATTTGCAGCAACATGGATGGACCTGGAGGTCATTATGCTAAGTGAAATAAGTCAGAGAAAGATAAATACTGTATGATATCACTTACACATGGAATCTAAAAAATACAACAAACTTGTAAATATAACAAAAAAGAAGCAGATTCACAGATATAGAGAGCAAACTACTGGTTACCACTGGGGAGAGGGGGAGAGGGGTAATATAAGGGTAGGGGAGGAGGCACAAACTATTGGGTGTTAGACTCAAGGATGTATTGTACAACACTGGGAATATAGCCAGTATTCAGTAAAAAATGTAAATGGAAAGCAACTTTTTAAAAAAATTTTTATTTATTTATTTTTGGCTGTGTTGGGTCTTCGCTGCTGCGCGCGGGCTTTCTCTAGTTGCAGCGAGTGGGGGCTACTCTTCGTTGCAGTGCATGGGCTTCTCATTGTGGTGGCTTCTCATTGCGGAGCACGGGCTCTAGGCGTGCGGGCCTCAGTAGTTGTGGCACGCGGGCTCAGTAGTTGTGGCTCGCGGGCTCTAGAGCACAGGCTCAGTAGTTGCAGCACACGGGCTTAGTTGCTCCGTGGCATGTGGGATCTTCCCAGACCAGGGATAGAACCGGTGTCCCCTCCATTGGCAGGCGGATTCTTAACGACTGCGCCACCAGAGAAGCCCCGGAGGGCAACTTTTTAAAATTGTATAAAAAATAAAAATAAATAAAAGTAAAAAATAAATAAATTAAATTAAAAAGAATCAGAGCTACCAGAATAGCAAAAAAAAAAAAAAAAAAAAAAAAATTATGTGCTTCAAAATGTGCTGAAGTTGAGAAATCCTGAGATAGAACCATCCTCTTATTGTGCAACTATTTAATGCCACTTCTCCAGAGTTTATAATTCCCCCCTGAAAATTGTTTGGTGTTGCCCACTTCCAAAATGGCTCCTGACCAATCGTGGAAGCATCTGCCCAGGTCCAAAAAGGCTAGGGAGTCAGTTACTAGAATGGTTTGGTCCAGGCGCCTGTTGTCACCCGGTGACCACAGAGCCGGTGGAAGAGGCCCAGTTGTGGACCGAACCATATGAGAAAGCTGGAGCAGGGGGAAAGGGGGTGATGAAGGGTAGACCGAATTTTCCATGTAGAGATTCTGGGCTAAAGAAGAGAGTTTTAGCTCTGTTTTGGGCATTACTGTGTTTCCCGATGTGGACTTGCAGGTGTGTGGGGTTGGGCGGACCCCGGACCAGGTGGTTGTCCTCTCCTCCCCCCCGCCACGGCGCGCGGTGGTTCGCTCCCCGCACTTCCCTGTTTGGGGCAGTTCTGCTCGCAGAAGTCGGTTCGGGAGCTGTCACCGCGGGCGGGAGCGCGGCGGGGCGGGGTGGGCGCGGCCGACCCCGTCCCCGACCCGGCCCGCGATCGCCGACCTCCCGCGCGTGCCCCTCACCTGGCCAGCTAGTCCCCCTTGCCTAGTACCGCGCCCCTCGCTCGCTCACCTGGTTCTCTCGCTCGCCGGCCGCCGGGCGGGCGGGCGCCGGAGACCCTGCCGGTGCTGAGGCTTGGCAACCGGGCTGTGAGGGCCCGGCTGCGGCCTCCTCGCCATGTCCTCTGCCCGCGACGCTAGCGGCCACTTCCCTTTGCACGTCCTGGTCTGGAACAACGACTACCGGCAGCTGGAGAAGGAGCTGCAGGGCCAGGTGAGGGGCGAGGCGGGGGTCCGCCCCCGGCGAGAGGAGGGGGGAGTCGGGGGTCGCATCGCCTCCCTGAGCCCATCTCCAGCCCTCTGCCCTCGGGGCCCCGCAGACCCCTTCCACTCTGCAATCGTGGGATAATAATAATAATAATAATAATAATAATAATAATAACAACAACAACAGAACATGTATTGAGTGTTTAATGTGTTCCAGGCCCTGTGTCGAGGTTTTATATATATTATCTCTCTTAGCCTTTCCAACAACCCTAGGAGGTAGGTACTATCGTTAAATTTGACAGAGTAGGAAACTGAGGCTCTCAGAGGTTATGTGCCTTACACAAGGTTCCTCACCTAGTAAATACCAAATCAGGATTTTTAACTCTGGCCAGCTGGCTCCAGCGTGCACCGTCTTAACCAATTAGGCCTGACTCTCCCCAAAATGTATGAGCGACACACACCTGTCACCCCACCCATCCTTTTTGTAAGGAAGGGCTTGGTTGGGTTTGGAGTCCAGGTTCTAACTTGCCCTGTGACCTTGGGCAAGGCATTTTCCTTCTCTGGCCCACGTCCACTTATTTGTAGAATGAAGGTGTTGATACCCATGTGGGCAAATCTTGTACTTGACTATTATCAATAGGTCAAGTTTGAGAATCACTGGTGCACAGCATCCTTAAAATCACTTTCTGTTCTAAAGTGCTTTGATTCCTTACCTTTTATTTATTCCCATCTTTATAAGCAGTGGTTCTCAGTTGGGAGTGATTTCATCCCTCATCCCACACATCTAGTAATTAATGGAGACTTTTTTGGTAGTTACAAGTGGGGAGTGGGTGTTACTGGAATCTAATGGGTAGAGGCCAGGGAAGCTGCTCAATATCCTATAATGCACAAATGCGTAAGACACCCCCCTCCCCACCTAAGATTTATTTGTCCCAAAATGTCAGTAGCATTTCGCTTGAGAAACCCTGCCTTAAAGGCATCCCAGCAATTCTGGGAGGTATTGGTATCCTCAAATTACAAACTAACAGACTTAGCAGTTAGGAAGGGGATTTGTAATTATTTGGTATAATTGTTCTGGTTGACTTCATTTTATCCAGTGTGCTAAAGTTCTGGTTTTTGAATGGCTCCAATTTGATGCTGTAATTGTCAAATTTTAGAGGAAAAGGGGCATTGGTTTTCTTATGGTTGGCAAAAATTGAGCAAGGTCAGCATCCCCCCATTTGATGAACGGTTACTGCTAAGTGTGTTCTTGTACCTTGACGTCTCCCTTTTAAGTCTGTTGAGCACCCACTGGAAGTCAAAAGTTGCTCTTTTTTCATTTAAATTCTCTATCCCGACAGAATAAACTTTCGTTGTAAGAGTCATTGCTCTTAATTAGATCATGCCCCCAGAGTAAATGATTCACCATTAGGCATTGCAGTATACCTGATGATTTAATTCCCTTTCTCTTACTAAACGTGGCTCAGAGAGAATCCTCCATGATTTTGCTCTCAGCTTTCAGTCTCACCTTGGACACTTCAAAAATGACCGGACAGTCTTGTTTTTAGGTCTGCTATGTTTTGCTTCTGCACTTCCTCGGTATCGGGGCCACCCAACTTCTTACGAAATATTGAGATAAAGTACAAGGAAAGTCACAAAACTAAAATCCTATTTGATAGAGAGGTTCATCATTGTCCTTAAACCACACACACGTTCAATACTGATTTCTGAAAGCAGCAGGCTTTCTGTTCATTGGAGTGAGGAAAAGAGTTTAAATGAAGCGCAGTCTTTCTTTATAGAAAAACTTGTTCGATAAGACCAAGTCTTGGTTTATAATCTACAGTGTGGCATGGTTGAATTATTTCTTTTTCCTGCAAGCTGTGATAGACATGTTCATCGAAAGTTCGCTGTGCCTCTTACCTTGAAAAACATTAAGGACATTTGCGATTAGAGAATTATAACTTTGCAGCAGGTTGTCCTGGAGTAAATTGATCTTTAATGCCTTTGACTGGCAAGGAGGTCAGGAAAGAATATTCATCTGTGCTAATTATTTGGTTTTGACTTTGTTATTGGTTATCACTGTAGGTCATTCCACAGGATCCTGTTTTCTCTGGGGAAGGGATAGTTGAAGTGTATTCAGGAAGAACATCTTGACCGTGGAAGCTTGACTGTCATGACCACGCAATCCAATTTTGATCCTGAAACTTGGCCATTGAAGGGGTGGACATGGGGCTGGCTTCAAGGGTGTGTGACCTGGCAGTTGCACAGGGCCTTGTGCTCAGAAGTGGCTGGTGCTTGGTGTTTTGCTTTGTTTTGTTTTGGCTGCGCTGTGTGGCATGCGGGATCTTAGTTCTCCGACCGGGGATCGAACCCGTGCCCCCTGCAGTGGAAGCGTGGAGTCTTAACCAGAGGACCACCAGGCAGGGAAGTCCCTCATGCTTGGTTTAATGCTCTGCAGTTATCGTCTTGAAATTCTTAATTTTTTTTTTTTTTTTTGAATAAGGGGCCTTGCATTTTGATTTTTCTCTGGGTCCTACAAATTATGTAACTGCTTCAGGGTCAAGAAGTTGATAATTGATGTCATTAAAGTACAAGGCAGGGAATATTTTGCTGCTTTCATATTTATCGAGATCCTCTGTTAATTACGAAACAGCTGCCTACACCTGTGCCTTGGAGGCAGTTAGGTTAATGGCCAGTGCTATCGCAGGTTAGGTTGTGAGCTTGGGTGCTTAATTTACCCTTGCCGAATTGGTTCATCACCTGTCAAAACGCGGTATTTTGCTATTTTGCCAGGCACCGTGCTGAAATGTTTTATGTGAAGTTTTAGATTTAATTCTCACATCAGGGGTGAGTGCTATTGTGATTCCCATTTCACAGATGAGGAAACAGAGGTGGAGAGGTTCAGTCACCTGCTGACCCAGTAGTCGAACCAGGATGTCAACCCAGAAAGTCACAGTCTGCTTTAATCCTGTATTCTTAACCCTTCCCCTTTACTTCTTTCAGTGAAAGTGCCTCCATTTCAGGATTCTGGAGAACGAAGCAGAGAACAGATCAGAAAGCAAAGGCACTTAGTAAATGGGAGCAGTACATTTACCATACTTGCTGCTGCTGTTATTATAATCATCCTGGGAATGTAGCTTCTTTTATGTATGTTCCAATTTTTCTACAAAGAACACGTATTGGTTGCATAATTAAAAACAAAAAAATTCTTATCACCCCAGCAATAAAACCAGCTGTTTCACTTGAGGCTTTGTTTGCCAGTAACTTTCTGCTGTCCGTTCCTTCATTCCTTCCATCCCACGAGTGAGACGTGAAGCAGGCACACTGGTAGCTGTAAGAATTTTATTTTGTTCTAGGAACAGTGACCCAGAAAGAATCAAGTTTATCCAGATGAAGAGGATAAGCACGTGTTTCTGAGTGTGAGTGAGTCAGCCCCAGTGCCACCGTCTTGCTAATAGCTGGGGTTCACTGCTTGTGTAACTTTGCCAGTGATGAGATTGTTTCACGCTTTCAGCGTTTACTCAGCAGAGGCACTTTATTAAGTGCCTCTTTAACCCATCAGCTCTACTGCCTTTAATATTCAGCGGGGCCTTGAAGTTGGTTGGTGCAGTTGAAATGATTTGTGTTATGGTTATGTCATTTGTCACTTAGCCAGAGAGGTCTGTTCAACATCTTTTGGCCTTCCTGCTGATGCTGGGAGAATGAATGAAAATTTAAGGGGACAAATGCAAAGGTCAGTCAGTGCACCTTAGCAGGGGAGAGAAAGCCCTGGGATCGGGTTGGGTGGAGGGTGGCAGATGATGCCTGACTCCAGGGCCAGCCCCCGGTTAGGGTGCCAGCAGTGAAAGCACAAAATCTGGGCAAGAGGAAGAGGATGTTCTAGGCAGCAGCAGTGCCCGGAGCCTGACAGGGAACCACCCTGGGGTTCTCACCCCAGCCCGGGGCAAGGCTGGGTGAGGCCACCGGGCACACGTTCAAGCCAGTGCCTGTCGGCTAGAGGCCCGCTGTGAACCAGAGCCTTGCATCCAAGGGGAAGAGCCTGGAGCCTCCTCTCAGCTGCTCCTCCTCAGCCCTCAGGGGCTCAGGCTCACCTTAGGAACCAGGCCTGTATGGCTACCTCCCCCCGACCCCCGACTCGGAGTGGGAGAACCAGCTCAGGCCACAGCCGCAGAGGACCAGGGCGGTCTGAGGGTGCACAGGAATGAGGGCGGTTGACTCTCTCAAGCGAATGGAGGGCTGCTTAGCAGCCTCTTGCCCGAGGCCTCCCCAGGAGGCCCCTGTGAGAGTTTCTGAAGCTCTGGCTGTGCGCTAGGGACCAAGGCTCAGAGGGGTTGAGTAATCCGCCCAAGGCTAGTGAGGGGTCCGGAAGTGGGCCCGCTTGTCTGGCTCTGCAGCCCGCACTCAGCTGCGCCTTGACTGCGGCTGGAGGACAGTGGACTGGCAAAGAGGGCTTGGACAAGAAAAGTCGGTGGGCTTACATTATCACACAAGGAGACGTGTAGAAATCTCATTCCTTTTCTTCTTTTGGGGCATGATGATAGTTAAGAGGGTGGGGATTTTTAATTTGGTACGGCTCATGACTGAAGAAACTTAAAGGAAAAACGTACATAGTCAGCTTCGACAGTGAATTCCAGTTAAATTCTGAAAGCTCTTGCTCACTAAACTAACGTCATTAGTTGAAGACCCTAAGCTCCACTATTAACTGTAAGGAAATTTGAACAAATCCCTTTTAGGGAGAAAGTGACGGCTTATATGAAACTATGTAATGTAGGTGTATGATAATAAGTGCTGGCTCTTCCAAGTGCTTTCTATGGGGGTTAGGCTTGTGCCTTTGCCCTTGTAAGAACTTTGTAAGGTAGGTGGGTTTTTTGTTTTTTTTTTTAATCCCGTTTTACAAGGGAGCAAACTGAAGCTCAAGAGAAATTAAGCAACTCGTCAAACAGCATATAGACGGTAGATTCGTTTTATGTCTTACATAAAACACATACATATGTTGATTTTCAAACATCTTTATTGAGATATAATTCACTTATGCAATTCACTCATTAAAGTATATTATTCACTGTTTTTTAGTATATTCAGAGTTGTGTGACTGTCACCACTATCACATTCCAGAACATTTTCATCACCCCAGAAAGAAACCCCACACCCATTAGCTGTCATTCCCTATTTCCCCCCAACCCCTTCAGCCCCAGGCAACCATTAAGCTGTTTGCTATCTGTACAGATTTGCTTATTCTGGACAATTTCATGTAAATGCAATCATACAATATGTGGCCTTTTGTGTTTGGCTTCTTTAACCTAACATGATATTTTCAAGGTTCATCCATGTTGTGGAGGTATTAGTACTTCATTCCTTTTAATGGCTGAGTAATATTCCATTGTATGTATAGAGCACATTTTGTTTATTCATTTGCCAGTTGATGGACATTTGTTTTTTCCCACCTTTGGGCCATTATGAATAATGCTGCTGTGCATATCTGTGTGCAAGTTTTTGTGTGGTTGTATATTTTTATTTTTCTTGGGTAAACACCTGCAAGTGGAATTGCTGGGTCTTATAGTAATTCTATGTTTAACTTTTGGAGGAACTGCCAACTCTTTTTCAAATTGACTGCACCATTTTACATTCCCACCAGCAGTGTATGAGGGTTCTAGTTTCTCCACATCCTTGTCAACACTTGTTATTGTCTGTCTTTTTGATTGTAGCCATCCTAATGGGGGTGAGGTATTATCACTTTGTGGTCTTGTGTTGCATTGCCCTAATGATTAGTTATGTTGAGCATCTTTCATGTGCTTATTGGGCATTGGCATATCTTCTTTGAAGAAATGTCTATTTAAATCCTTTGCCCATTTTAAAACTGGATTATTTGTCTTTTTATTCTTGAGTAGTTAGAGTTCTTCATATATTCTGGATACTAGCCCCTTATTAAGCATATGACTTGCAAATATTTTCTTCCATTCTTTAGGTTGTCTTTTTACTTTCTTTATGTCATTTGAAGTACAGCAGTTTTCAGTTTAGATGGAGTGTAATTTATCTTTATTTTCTTTTGTCTCTTATGCTTTTGGTGTTGTATCTGAGAAGGTTTTGCTTAACGCAAGTTCACAAAGATATAATCCTATGTTTTCTCCTAAGAGGTTTAGTGTTTTAGCTCTTACATTAGGTTTTTGATCAACTTTGAGCTAATTTTTGCATATGGTATATACAGTACTTAATTCTTTTGCATGTGGATATCTATCTAGTTGTTCAAGCACCATTTGTTGAAAAGATTATTCTTTCCTCATCGAGTTATTTTGGTGCCCTTGTTGAAAATCAGTTGACCATAGATGTATAAGTTTATTTCTGGACTCTAGATTGTATTCCATTGATTTATATGTCTGTCCTTTTGCCAGTACCACACTGTCTTGATTGCTGTAGCTTTGTGTAGTAAGTTTTGAAATTGGGAAGTGTGAATCCTCAAATTTTACTCTTTGTTTCAAGATGGTTTTGGCTATTCTGGGTTCCTTGCATTTCCTATGAATCTTAGTATAAACTTGTTCGTTTCTGCAGAAAGTCAGCTGGAATTTTGATAGAGATTGCATTGACTCTGTAGCTCAGTTTAGGGAGTTTTGACATGTTAAAATATTAAGTCTTCTGAACCATGAACGTGGGATGCTTTTCCATTTATTTAGATCTTAATTTCTTTCAACAATGCTTTATGGTTTTCAGAGTATGAGGTTTATACTTCTTTTGTTGCTTATTCCCAAATGTTTTATTCTTTTCAGTGCTGTTGTAAAAGGAATTTTTAAAAAACGAATTCATTCATTCATTCATTTTTGGCTGCATTGGGTCTTTGTTGCTGCATGCAGGCTTTCTCTAGTTGCAGCGAGCGGGGGCTACTCTTTGTTGCGGTGCACGGGCTTCTCATTGCGGTGGCTTCTCCTGTTGCAGAGCATGGGCTCTAAGCGCGCGGGCTCAGTAGTTGTGGCCCACAGTGTTAGTTGCTCTGCGGCATGTGGGATCTTCCCGGACGAGGGCTTGAACCCGTGTCTCCTGCATTGGCAGGTGGATTCTTAACCACTGTGCCACCAGGGAAGCCCCGTAAAAGGAATTTTTAAAGTTTCATTTTTGAGTTGTTACACGTGTATAGATATACAATTGATTTTTCTGTATTGCTCTCGTATCCTGCAGCCTTGCAGAACTCATTAGTTCTAATAGTTTTTAAGTCGATTTCTTAGGATTTTCTATATATGAGATCATGTTGTCTGTGAGTAGAGATAGTTTTATGTCTTCCTTTCCAATCTGGATGCCTTTTATTTATTTTTCTTGCCTTATTGCCTTGGTTAGAACCTCTAGTACAATGCTGAATAGAAGTGATGAAAGAGAACATTCTTGTCTTGTTCCTATCTTAGGAGGAAAGCATCCAGTCTTTCACCATTAAATATGATGTTAGCTATGGGGTTTTCACAGGCAGATGCTGTTTGAGGAAGTTCCCTTCCATTCCTAGTTTGTTGAGTGTTTTTTTATCATGAAGGGGTGTGGGATTTTGTGAAATGCTTTTTCTGCATTGTTTTAGTCCATTTGAGCTGCAGTAACAAATATGATAGAGTGGATAGTTTATAAACAATAGAAATTTATTTCTTATAGTTCTGGAGCCTTGAAGTCCAAGATCATGGTGCCAGCAGGTTTGGTGTGGTGGCTGCTGAGGGCTCTCCTCCTGGTTCATAGCAGGTGCCTTCTCACTGTGTCCTAACATGGTAGAAGGGGGTTAGCAAGCTCTCTGGAGCCTCTTTTATAAAGGCACTAATTCCATTCATGAGGGCTTCACTCTCATGATCTAAGCACTTCCCAAAGGCCCCACTTCCTAATACCATCATCTTTAGAGGTTAGGATTTCAACATACAAAGTTTGGGTGGACACTTCACCTTCAGACCACAGCATGCATTTATCGAGATGGTCATGTGTTTTTTATTTTATTTTATTCTATTGATACGCTGTGTTACATGAATTGATTGTCAGATGTTAAGCCACCCTTGGCATTTGTGGGATAAACTCATTTGGTCATGGTGTACAATAGCCCTTTTTATATGTTGCTGAATTTACTTTGCTAGAATATTGTTGAGGATTTTTGTACCTATATTCATAAGAGATACTGGTCTCTGGTTTTCTTTTTTTGTGACGTGTTCACCATCAGGATAATACTGGGCTTATAAAATGAATTGGGAAGTTTTCCTTCCTCTTCTGTTTTTTTGGGTTTGTGAAGAATTGGTATTAATTCATTGAACGTTTGGTAGAATTCACCAGTGAAGCCATCTAGGCCTGAGGTTTTTTTCCTGGGAAGTTTTAAAATTACTGATTCAACCTCTTTTCTTGTTATAAATTTTTTTCAGGTTTTCTGTTTTTCCTAAGTCAGTTTTGCTAGTTTGTGGCTGTCTAGGAGTATGTGCATTTCATCTAAATTCTAATTTGTTGGCATACGGTTGTTCATAGCATTCATTTATAATACTTCTTATTTCTGTAGTGTTGTTAGTAATATCCCCTTTTTCATTCCTGATTTTGGTAACTTTAGTCTTCTCTCTTTTTTTTTCCTTGGTCAGTCTAGCTGAAATTTTGTCAATTTTGTTGATATTTTCCAAGAGCCAACTTTTGGTTTTGTTGATTTTTCTCTATTGATTTTCTATCCTTTTTTTCCACTAATTTCCACTCTAATTGTTATTCATCCATTGTTTTAAATCACACTGTCACCATAATATATTATATTATTCTTCCTTCCTTCTCTCCTTTCAAATGAGGAGAGGCACAGGAGGCTCTGAACAGTTAGGCAAAGTGTGCAGCTATGTGGCTCCGACATACAGTTTTCCCTGTGGTCCAAAACAGAAAAAAGTCAACAAAATATATTTGGCTTTGATTTTATACATCGTATCTTAATGGTTGCCCAGGAGCTTAGTCCGAGATGTTAGTTTTGTTCTGGGGTATGAATTAAAGTAAGTAGAGTTTCCCCTTTTGTGTGGTAAATATTGTTAAGCATCTCCTGTGTTGGGCAGTATGCTAACCCTAGCACCTTTCATGTAGTACATTGAACTTGCTGAGTAAGAAAACAGTATCTGTAAGAGACATGAAAGAAAATAATGAATTTGCTAATTATTTCTTTCCTAATAAACTTCAGCTTAGTTAATAGTTTAAAGCCATATTACTTTTTTTAAAGAACAATGATTTAATGCAAATCAGAGTCTACGGTGGCAGAAGCTAAGAAATATGAGACTCGGATCCTGCCCTTTGGACGCTTTGGTGAGATAGGCAGGCTGTCCCCTTGGGAAAAGTCAGGGAATCCCAGGAGGTGGTGTGGGCCCCGTTCCAGGAGACTTGTTGGCATTTCAGCACCTGAGAGAACGCTGAGGCCTGGGGTTGGTCCAGGAGGACGTGTGTTCACTTAGCAGAATGTCTTCGACCACTTCTATTTTTCCTCCGTAGCAGTTCCTGTCTTCACTCCACAATAGCCATAATACAATTAGCAAAACAGGGAAGCTCAGTAGCTGTTGGATAGTAGCTGCTTACCCACAGTCCCGCTTACCTTCCTTTCCTGTGGCCGATAGTGGCTTGTTCTGGATATCTCTGGAGGCTGCACAACAACTAGCATCTCAAATCAACATAAAGCACATTTTCTAAGCAGTATCATGGCACGTAAAAGTTTTTATATTCCAAAAGCCCCATGGCCGTTTCTTGTGTCCTTGGAAGAACATCCAGAGCCGTCTTTGGAAGGCAGCACCCAGTTGTTCAGACTGAGCTCTGGAGACCCAGCACAGGTGCCGGGAGGAGGGCCAAAATAGGAATGAAGAGTCAAAGCCAAATGGACATTTATCTGCAAATATGTCCACACACATGCCTGGTGGATCATGCTGGTTGTCTGTGGGACCCGTGGGTGCTGCTGCTTCGGGGCACTTGGAACTCAACACACAATAATGAGAGTGGTGTTTTGGTGGGAATCCAGCTAGAGAATGTAATTTTATTCTAACTCAAATTATCTTCTGTACTTTCGGTTTTGATTAAAGTCCTGCACTTCCTGTTCTTGACTTGAATGCTGAGATGTGCTGGAGAAGTCCCCCATGTTCCGCATCATAGGGTGGTTGCATTTCCATGAAAGCCCTTAGCCTTATTTAGTCTTAATTTTAAGTGCTGTTGTGTTGAGTGCCATTCGTGCTTAAGGTTGTGTTCAATGATCTGAGGCCTATAGCCAGTGTTTATGAGGCACTTAACTTTATAGAAAAAGGAACTGAGTAACTGTCATCTTTATGTATAGCTCCCAGAGTCATGTTTCAGTCTTGCCCACTTGCAAGCATTCATTTTCCCATATAGTGCTGTCATGATGTGCCAATACTATTTTTAATGTTTTTTTGAATTTTTTTATATTTTCATATAGCAGGTTCTTATTAGTTATCTATTTTATACATATTAGTGTATATATGTCAATCCCAATCTCCCAATTCATCCCACCACCACCACCATCCCCCTGCCATTTTCCCTCCCTGGTGTCCATACGTTTGTTCTCTACATCTGTGTCACTATTTCTGCCCTGCAAACCGGTTCATCTGTACCATTCTTCTAGGTTCCACATATATGCGTTAATATACGATATTTTTTCTCTTTCTGACTTACTTCACTCTCTCTGACAGTCTCTAGGTCCATCCACGTCTCTACAAATGACCCAATTTTGTTCCTTTTTATGGCTGAGTAATATTCCATTGCATATATGTACCACATCTTCTTTATCCATTCCTTTGTCGATGGGCATTTAGGTTGCTGCCATGACCTGGTTATTGTAAATAGTGCTGCAATGAACATTGGGGTGCATGTGTCTTTTTGAATTATGGTTTTCTCTGGGTATATGCCCTGTAGTGGGATTGCTGGGTCATATGGTAATTCTATTTTTAGTTTTTTAAGGAACCTCCATACTGTTCTCCATAGTGGCTGTATCAATTTACATTTCCACCAACACTGCAAGAGGGTTCCCTTTTCTCCACACCCTCTCCAGCATTTGTTGTTTATAGATGTTCTGATGAAGCCCATTCTAACTGGTGTGAGGTGATACCTCATTGTAGTTTTGATTTGCATTTCTCTAATCATTAGTGATGTTGAGCAGCTTTTCATGTGCTTCTCGGCCATCTGTATGTCTTCTTTGGAGAAATGTCTGTTTAGGTCTTCTGCCCATTTTTTTTTCTAATTTTATTATTATTTATTTTATTTATTTATTTTTGGCTGTGTTGGGTCTTTGTTGCCGTGCGCACTTTCTCTAGTTGCGGTGAACGGGGGCTACTCTTCGTTGTGGTGCGCAGGCTTCTCATTACAGTGGCTTCTCTTGTTGCAGAGCACGGGCTCCGGGTGCCCGGGCTTCAGGAGTCGTGGCTCACGGGCTTTGGAGCACAGGCTCAGTAGTTGTGGCGCATGGGCTTAGTTGCTCCGTGGCATGTGGGATCTTCCTGGACCAGGGCTCGAACCTGTGTCACCTGCATTGGCAGGCGGACTCTTAACCACTGCACCACCAAGGAAGCTTCCCCTGCCCATTTTTTGATTGGGTTGTTTGTTTTTTTAATATTGAGCTGCATGAGCTGTTTATATATTTTGGAGATTAATCCTTTGTCTGTTGATTCATTGGCAAATATTTTCTCCCGTTCTGAGAGTTGTCTTTTTGTCTTGTTTGTAGTTTCCTTTGCTTTGCAAAAGCTTTTAAATTTCATTAGGTCCCATTTGTTTATTTTTGTTTTTATTTCCATTACTCTAGGAGGTGGATCAAAAAAGATCCTGCTGTGATTTATGTCAAAGAGTGTTCTTCCTATGTTTTCCTCTAAGAGTTTTATAGTGTCCGGTCTTACATTTAGGTCTCTAATCCATTTTGAGTTTATTTTTGTGTATGGTGTTAGGGAGTGTTCTAATTTCATTCTTTTACGTGTAGCTGTCCAGTTTTCCCAGCACCACTTACTGAAGAGACTGTCTTTTCTCCATGGTATATCCTTGTCTCCTTTGTCATAGATTAGTTGACCATAGGTGCGTGGGTTTATCTCGGCTTTCTATCCTGTTCCATTGATCTATATTTCTGTTTTTGTGCCAGTACCATATTGTCTTGATTATTGTAGCTTTGTAGTATAGTCTGAGGTCAGGGAGTCTGATTCCTCCAGCTCCATTTTTTTCCATCAAGACTGCTTTGGCTATTTGGGGTCTTTTGTGTCTTCATACAAATTTTAAGATTTTTTGTTCTAGTTCTGTAGAAAATGCCATTGGTAATTTGATAAGGATTGCATTGAATCTGTAGATTGCTTTGGGTAGTATAGTCATTTTCACAATATTGATTCTTGCAATCCAAGAACATGGTATATCTCTCCATCTGTTTGTGTCATCTTTGATTTCTTTCATCAGTGTTTTATAGTTTTCTGAGTAAAGGTTTTCTTATTTATTTATTTATTTATGGCTGCGTTGGGTCTTCATTGCTGCGTGTGGGCTTTCTTTAGTTGCGTCGAGCAGGGGCTACTCTTCGTTGTGGTGTGCGGGCTTCTCATTGTGGCGGCTTCTCGTTGCGGAGCATGGGCTCTAGGCGTGCGGGCTTCAGTAGTTGTGACACGCGGGCTCAGTAGTTGTGGCGCATGGGCTTAGTTGCTCCGCAGCATGTGGGATCTTCCCGGACCAGGGTTCGAACCCGTGTCCCCTGCATTGGCAGGTGGATTCTTAACCACTGTGCCACCAGGGAAGCCCTGAGTACAGGTCTTTTACCTCCTTAGGTAGGTTTATTCCTAAGTATTTTATTCTTTTTGTTGCAATGGTGAATGGGATTGTTTCCTTAATTTCTCTTTCTGATCTTTCATTGTTAGTATATAGGAATGAAAGAGATTTCTGTGCATTAATTTTGTATCCTGCAACTTTACCAAATTCATTAATTAGCTCTAGCAGTTTTCTGGTGGCAGTTTTAGGATTCTCTATGTATAATATCATGTCATCTGCAAACAGTGACAGTTTTACTTCTTCTTTTCCAATTTGTATTCCTTTTATTTCCTTTTCTTCTCTGATGGCCATGGCTAGGACTTCCCAAACTATGTTGAATAATAGTGGTGAGAGTGGACATCCTTGTCTTGTTCCTGATCTTAGAGGGAATGTTTTCAGTTTTTCACCATTGAGAATGATGTTTGCTGTGGGTTTGTTGTATATGGCCTTTATTATGTTGAGGTAGTTTCCCTCTATGCCCACTTTCTGGAGAGTTTTTATCATAAATGGGTGTTGAGTTTTGTCAAAAGCTTTTTCTGCATCTATTGAGATGATCATATGGTTTTTCTTCTTCAATTTGTTAATATAGTGTATCACATTGATTGATTTGCATATATTGAAGAATCCTTGCATCCCTGGGATAAATCCCACTTGATCATGGTGTATGATCCTTTTAATGTGCTGTTGGATTCTGTTTGCTAGTATTTTGTTGAGGATTTTTGCATCTATATTCATCAGTGATATTGGTCTGTAATTTTCTTTTTTTTGTAGTATCTTTGGTTTTGGTATCAGGCTGATGGTGGCCTCATAGAATGAGCTTGGGAGTGTTCCTTCCTTTGCAATTTTTTGGAAGAGTTTGAGAAGGATGGGTGTTAGCTCTTCTCTAAATGTTTGATAGAATTCACCTGTGAAGCCATCTGGTCCTGGACTTTTGTTTGTTGGAAGATTTTTAATCACAGTTTCAATTTCATTACTTGTGATTGGTCTGTTCATATTTTCTGTTTCTTCCTGGTTCAGTCTTGGAAGGTTATACCTTTCTAAGAATTTGTCCATTTCTTCCAGGTTGTCCATCTTATTGGCATAGTGTTGCTTGTAGTAGTCCCTTATGATGCTTTGTATTTCTGCAGTGTCTGTTGTAACTTCTCCTTTTTCATTTCTTCTTTTATTGATATGAGTTCTCTCCCTCTTTTTCTTGATAAGTCTGGCTAAAGGTTTATCAGTTTTGTTTATCTTCTCAAAGAACCAGCTTTTAGTTTTATTGATATTTGCTATTGTTTTCTTTGTTTGTATTTCATTTATTTCTGCTCTGATCTTTATGATTTCATTCCTTCTGCTAACTTTGGGTTTTGTTTGTTCTTCTTTCTCTAGTTCCTTTAGGTATAAGTTTAGATTGTTTATTTGAGATGTTTCTTGTTTCTTGAGGTAGGCTTGTATTGCTATAAACTTCCCTCTTAGAACTGCTTTTGTTGCATCCCACAGGTTTTGGATCATCGTGTTTTCGTTGTAATTTGTCTCTAGGTATTTTTTTATTTCCTCTTTGATTTCTTCAGTGATCTCTGGGTTATTTAGTAACGGATTGTTTAGCCTCCATGTGTTTGTGTTTTTTTACATTTTTTTCCCTGTAATGGATTTTAATCTCATAGCATTGTGGTCGGAAAAGATGCTTGATATGATTTCGATTTTCTTAAATTTACTGAGGCTTGATTTGTGACCCAAGATGTGATCTATCCTGGAGAATGTTCTGTGTGCACTTGAGAAGAAAGTGTAATCTGCTGTTTTTGGGTGGAATGTCCTAGAAATATCAATTAAATTTATCTGGTCTGTTGTGTCATTTAAAGCTTGTGTTTCTTTATTAATTTTCTGTCTGTATGATCTGTCCATTGGTGTAAGTGAGGTGTTAAAGTTCCCCACTATTATTGTGTTACTGTCAGTTTCCTCTTTTATAGCTGTTAGCATTTGCCTCATGTATTGAGGTGCTCCTGTGTTGGGTGCATATATATTTATAATTGTTATATCTTCTTCTTGGATTGATCCCTGATCATTATGTAGTGTCCTTCCTTGTCTCTTGTAACATTCTTTATTTTAAAGTCTATTTTATCTGATACGAGTATTGCTACTCCAGCTTTCTTTTAATTTCCATTTGCATGGAATATGTTTTTCCATCCCCTCACTTTCAGTCTGTATGTGTCCCTAGGTCTGAAGCGGGTCTCTTGTAGACAGCATATATATGGGTCTTGTTTTTGTATCCATTCAGTAAGCCTGTGTCTTTTGGTTGGAGCATTTAATCCATTCACGTTTAAGGTAATTATCGATATGTATATTCCTATTACCATTTTCTTAATTGTTATGGGTTTGTTTTTGTAGGTCCTTTGCCTTTCTTGTGTTTCCCACTTAGAGAAGTTCCTTTAGCATTTGTTGTAGAGCTGGTTTGGTGGTGCTGAATTCTCTTAGCTTTTGCTTGTCTGTAAGGCTTTTGATTTCTCTGTCGAATCTGAATGAGATCCTTGCCGGGTAGAGTAATCTTGGTTGTAGGTTCTTCCCTTTCATCACTTTAAGTATATCATGCCACTCCCTTCTGGCTTGTAGCGTTTCTGCTGAGAAATCAGCTGTTAACCTTATGGGAGTTCCCTTGTATGTTATTTGTCATTTTTCCCTTGTTGCTTTCAATAATTTTCTTTGCCTTTAATTTTTGTCAGTTTGATTACTATGTGTCTCGGCGTGTTTCTCCTTGGGTTTATCCTGTATGGGACTCTCTGCGCTTCCTGGACTTGGGTGGCTATTTCCTCTCCCGTGTTAGGGAAGTTTTCGACTATAATCTTTTCAAATATTTTCTCTGGTCCTTTCTCTCTCACTTCTCCTTCTGGGACCCCTATAATGCGAATGTTGTTGCGTTTAATGTTGTCCCAGAGGTCTCTTAGGCTGTCTTCACTTCTTTTCAATCTTTTTTCTTTATTCTGTTCTGTGGCAGTGAATTCCACCATTCTGTCTTCCAGGTCACTTATCCGTTCTTCTGCCTCATTTATTCTGCTATTGATTCCTTCTAGTGTATTTTTCATTTCAGTTATTGGACTGTTCATCTCTGTTTGTTTGTTCTTTAGTGTTTGTTCTTTAATTCTTCTAGGTCTTTGTTAAACACTTCTTGCATCTTCTTCATCTTTGCCTCCATTCTTTTTCTGAGGTCCTGGATCATCTTCACTATCATTATTCTGAATTCTTTCTCTGGAAGGTTGCCTATCTCCACTTCATTTAGTTGTTTTTCTGGGGTTTTATCTTGTTCCTTCATCTGGTACAAAGTCCTCTGCCTTTTCACTTTGTCTATCTTTCTGTGAATGTGGTTTTCCTTCCACAGGCTGCAGAATTGTAGTTCTTCTTGCTTCTGCTGTCTGCCTCTGGTGGATAAGGCTATCTAAGAGGCTTGTGCAAGCTTCTTGATCAGAGGGACTAGTGGTGGGTGGAGGTGGGTGTTGCTCTGGTGGGCAGAGTTCAGTAAAACTTTAATCTGCTTGTTTGCTGATGGGCGGGGCTGGGTTCCCTCCCTGGTGGTTGTTTGGCCTGAGGCGACCCAGCACTGGAGCCTACAGCGCTGGAGCCTACCCGGCTCTTTGCTGGGGCTAATGGTGGACTCTCGGAGGGCTCACGCCAAGGAGTACTTCCCAGAACTTCTGCTGCCAGTGTCCTTGTCCCCATGGTGAGCCACAGCCACCTCTGTCCCGCCTCTGCAGGAGACCCTCCAACACTAGCAGGTAGGTCTGATTCAGTCTCCCCTGGGGTCACTGCTCCTTCCCCTGGGTCCCGATGCGCACACTACTTTGTGTGTGCCCTCCAAGAGTGGAGTCTCTGTTTCCCCCAGTCCTGTTGAAGTCCTGCAGTCAAATCCCGCTAGCCTTCAAAGTCTGATTCTCTAGGAATTCCTCCTCCCGTTGCCGGACCCCCAGGTTGGGAAGCCTGACATGGGGCTCAGAACCTTCACTCCAGTGGGTGGATTTCTGTGGTATAAGTGTTCTCCAGTTTGTGAGTCACCCATCCAGCAGTTATGGGATTTGATTTTATTGTGATTGTGCCCCTCCTACCGTCTCATTGTGGCTTCTCCTTTGTCTTTGGATGTGGGGCATCTTTTTTTGTGAGTTCCAGTGTCTTCCTGTCGATGATTGTTCAGCAGTTAGTTGTGATTCCGGTGCTCTCGCAAAAGGGAGTGAGCACACGTCCTTCTACTCCGCTATCTTGAACCAATCCTCCTCTCTTTCAGTATTATTTGCACACTGGTAAAAATCTCTAATATGAGTCCAAAATCAATTATTCAATGGTATATCTTACATTAGAATCACAGGCTAATTTGTCAGATTCTCTAATACATTATCTAAATCTTACAAACATTGAAAATGCCATATTACACAGAATACTACTAAAGTTAACACAAAAATGAATACTGTGGATTTTGGTGTATTTCATCTTTCTCATATTTAATTCTGAACTGTCTTAGGATTAAATGACATTTACCATCCATTGCACATTGAGGGTACTGCCTCAAGCCTCCTGGGCTTACCTTTGCAGGAGAATGGGGAGTCCTGTCTCAGTAGCCTGAGGTTGCTTTTTGGCCCAGATGTGTCAGAGAGATTCTTCTGCCACCACTGTGAACATGCCAAATCCCTTCTGTGTGATGCTATGTCAACAGGGTTCTCCCAGACCCTCCTATTTTTAATTTTTATACTGAATATTATCTCTCAAACTCCTTTCCACGTTTTTATGTAATATATCCAATTATATAAATGCCAGTGTTTACTTTACAGAATGCGGAGGCTCTGGATCCGCGAGGTCGAACCTTATTGCATCTTGCTGTTTCTTTGGGACATTTGGAATCTGCTAGAGTCTTGCTCCGACATAAAGCAGACGTTACAAAAGAAAATCGCGAGGGATGGACAGGCAAGTATACTTGTAAAATAATTTAAAGCCTTTCATTTCGTTTTCTCTTTCTGAATAAAGGCCAGTTTCAATCCTCATTGTCCCAAGTCATCTTTATCTTAAGACTGTTTCTCTCTTGGAACTTGGGGCTGGGCGAGAAGTTGAGAGCCTCGGATGCTGCTGGCTTGTCTGCAGCACAGTGGTCCGAACTATGTCCTGGGCCAAGAGCCCTGGGTAGAGGGTGACTCCTCATCCGGAAAGCGGCTCTACGTGAATCAGACATGAGTGTGAAGGCTGGATTTCCCCTGAGGAATGTGGTGGTAACTCCAGCGAATCCATCAGGATAGACAAAATCAAAAAGAAATTATAGCTGAAAGTAGTATTTTCCAGTGAAATCCTGGCACTTCACTTGTTTTGCACACTCTTGTACTACTGGTCAGAGTAATTTTGAGTTGACTGAGCAAGGATATACGCAACACAAACCCTACCTGCCCACCTCCACAGATATGTGATCACACAATGAAAGCCAGCTCTGAAGACACTGTCAGTATTTCAGAGCCAGTGGTAAGAAAGGGGGGAAAGGGAACGATGGCAGGGTTTGCTCAAGAGGCTAAGAGTGCTGTGTTCTCTTCTCTTCTCAGTCAGGTAAGGGCTAGAGATAAGTAGTCATGGTCATAAAGATCAGGGGGTGCTGCAGCCTGTGTCCCACTTTGAAGAGAATATTGGCCTTTGATCCAGATAGATACTTTTCATAGTGGCTTTGGAATTTGTCAGAAAGTGTGAGAATACAGGGGGATCCAATTTCACTTTTTTGCCTTCCAGTTTTGCACGAGGCTGTGAGCACCGGTGATCCCGAGATGGTGTACACAGTCCTTCAGCATCGGGACTTCCACAACACATCCATGGCCCTCGAGGGAGTTCCCGAGCTGCTCCAGAAAATTCTCGAGGTAGCCATAAAAATTGACAATGCCATCATTGGAGTTAAATGCTGACACAGCAGCTGCAGACACAGTTTGACATCCTTGTGTGCCTTCCTAAAGAGTTTTATGAGTCGTGAATACGATGTATTGAATACCAAATAGCATTATTCCTTGCTTTTCCAACTTGTTAAATGTATGAAGTCTTTCACAAATTACGTTTCCGGGTCATTAAGACTTACTCTTTTAAGTGTTACTTAAAAATTAGAACTAAAGACAAATGGACATCAAGCAATTAATTTGTCTAGCTGCCTGTTTTCTTACAAGTAGCATCCCGAGCTCAGGTCATCTTGGGGGAAATTGTAATGAACATCGTGACTATATGGGGATTTTCAGGGCCTGTTGAGGCTCAGAAGCCTGTGTGCAGCTCTCCTTGACACCCCTGTCACTTCTAGCCATTCGTATTATGTGACTTCTAATCCATTCCCTTAATTTATTTATAGTTATTGGCTTTGGGGCAGTTTCTCTCTCTTGTGAATGATGTATGGGATCTGTGACACTTAGAGAATTTTCTTAAAAGACTTTACTTCTAGGCTCTTGGATTGTTTTGGATGATGGTTACCATTCTTCAGATAACCTTTGTCACTTGCAATAACCGTCTTATTGGTCAACCATGTGCAATATTCCTGAGGCAGCAGGAGACAAGAAAGTACCAGCGGTTCTATTTTCATGTTGTTTATTCTCAGTTTAAACACAGAAGTGAGCTCCCCAAGTATTTCCAAAGATATTTGCTAGATAAATCGGCTTTCTACATTTCTTGAGAAAAATTAACAATTCTGTTGAGAAAAGGAATAACTTTGCAGTGAGACAATCACTGCTTGTTATCTGAGCACTCTTCTTAAAACAAATTTCTGTGACACAAGCTAAATCCTGCCTAAGACATTCATTTTACACATACTACAAAAAAACCGTCCATGAAGTATGAAATTGTTGTATCCATTGTTTTTAAAATAGATGTGTGTTTGAGTGCACAAAAATCACATAGATTTGTTTTCTTATCTAACTCACTGTAGGGGGAACTAAAAACATCATTTGTCCATTTGACAAAGCAGAAAGTGACTTCTTTAACAGGGAGTCACCCACACTTAAAAAATTCAGTGTAAAAGACTTTCTTTTTTTTACCTGTATTGATCCATAGCAGTGAACTGCACTGAGTTGTATTCTTTGCTGGAGGTTATAGACAGCCCACAAATAACATGGTGCTTGGTGGCACCAGAGGCCGTGCATGACGGCTTGTCTTTCAACAGCATCTCCTTGTTACGTGTCCACATTTCTTATCCATTGCCCCTCGGAGTGTCTTCACCCATCATTGGAATCTGTTTTTTCTTGAGCAGAAAAACACCTGGAATTTCTAGCATTTTTCTTCCTTCATGCTAACTGTTGGATTTCTTAAGTAGCTCTCCAAGAACCTTCTGTAGGAAATCATGGTAGGTCAGAAAATCATCCTAAACAGGCCTGCTGTGGTGGTGTGAAACCTCAAAAAGCCAAATCCTAAAACTTTAAGAGGAAAGCGGGGCAAAAGTCTTCTGTTAACCGGAGGGAAAACTCAACTTTCTGGGGGCAGTGATGTCTCGCAGCCTCTTGGTTTCAGAGTGGTCCGATAAACACCAAGCACTTCCCAGCACACAAAGCCTTTCACAGTCAAGTTCGCCGTAGAACAGATGGGGTCCATGCTCCCTTTTCTCTGCTTAGACCAGCCTGTAGCCCATATCGTGTGGTGGTGCTTGAGCCCATCCTCCTGGCTCTTGGGCCATTACTGTTAGGAACACGGTTGAACCCCTAAATCAACGTTGACTTTATCTCCCTCCAACCTTGTCACTTGCAGTTAACTTTATTAACTGTCTAGACATATTTTATATTGAGGTAAAATAACAGCCTGAACATAAAATAAGGATTTAGTTTGATGGGTTTGCGATTTATGTTTCTTCTTATCTTCTCTGTTCTTTCTCCCTCTCCCTTTTAAACAACCCTAATAAACCTTACTGTGTTTGTGTTTAGTTAATGGTACCAAGGGTAATTTATTTTATTTTATTTTTTAAAAATTAATTTTAATTGGAGTATAGTTGATTTATAATGTTGTGTTAGTTTCCGCTGTAAGGGGTAATTTATTTTAAACCTTTGTCTTTCAGGCTCCGGATTTCTACGTGCAGATGAAGTGGGAATTCACCAGCTGGGGTGAGTGGCTGTGGGCTTGAAATTTATTTAGCTTGAATATAGGCTTATATAACTTTTTATAAAAGTTATATGTATTTTTTTTTAATCTAGAAAATGAATGGATGAGAATAAGGGAAGACAGTCACCCACAGTCCCACATAAGCACAACTGTTGTTAATGCTTTAGGTGTGTTCCTTCCAGTCTTTTCCTGCGTGCATAAGACTTTTTCTCCCAAGCATTCATCAGTACAATATATAGACAATTTTGTCTCTTCCTTTTATCAGTTATCGCTGATATTTACCCATATTATTCGTTTTTTAATATCTCACTTTAAATGGCTAAAATCTTAGTAAGATTTATCATAAATCAGTTACTCATTTCCTTGTGGAGTTCAACGCGATCCTTTTAAACTTGTTTTTCTCTTCTTTTTTTGAAAAATTAATTATTTATTTATTTTTGGCTGCGTTGGGTCTTCGTTGCTGTGCACGGGCTTTCTCTAGTTGCGGTGAACAGGGGCTACTCTTCGTTGCAGTGCACAGGCTTCTCATTGCAGTGGCTTCTCTTGTTGTGGAGCACGGGCTCTAGGCACGCGGGCTTCAGTAGTTGTGGCTCGTGGGCTCTAGAGCACAGGCTCAGTAGTTGTGGTGCACAGGCTTAGTTGCTCCGCGGCACGTGGGATCTTCCCGGACCAGGGCTCGAACCTGTGTCCTCTGCATTGGCAGGCGGATTCTTAACCACTGCGCCACCAGGGAAGTCCTAAACTTGTTTTTCTAAGGAAGAAGATGAGATGAATATTGGAATAGCTTGTTTTTAACAAAATGGATGTATTTCTCCAAAATCTTATGTAAGGCAAATTGACTGACAGTAATTTTCCTAGATGTTCTACTTCTGTTTCTTGTAGATCAGTTAATGACAGTTTCTAACTCCCAGATTTTCAGCTATTTTCACTTCCAGACTTCCCTTTCAGGCAAGAAGTCATATTTGTAATAAAACATTTAAATGAAGTAAAAAGTATATGAAAGAACAGAACTTCAGGTTCTTCTATGAAACTGAGTTCTTTTTAATGCAAATAACCACTCTGATCTCAGTTTTTGTTTAAAAAGCAGCATATTTTAGACATTTGATATCTTGAATGGTGGGCCTGACAGTATAGGGGGGCCTCAGCCAGATGGCGAGAGTAGCATATGTGGATGAGGACAGCCAGATGGATGCACTCTAGCCCTGATGGTAGTCAATGAGAGGGGTTCATTCGGGATTGAGGATACTCTTGGGAAATTGATTTAGCGTTTTCTCTGGACAAGACAGAGATCTGCAGTTTTATAAACAGCTGTAGAACAGAAGGTCCATTTTTATTTTTTAAGAATGACTCCTTATATTGTAAGTGTGGGAGCCAAGCCCAGTTCTGTATGACCGACGCCATCTTGCCACTCCTGTCCTTTCATTGAAGTCAGAACCCTGATTTCTGGGGCCTGGCTGTTCTGCTTGGCCCTCGGGCTTTTCTCAGTAGTACACTTCTCTTCTCCAGTGCCCTTGGTTTCCAGAATATGCCCGAATGATGTCTGTCGCATTTGGAAAAGTGGTGCCAAACTGCGTGTGGATATCACATTGCTGGGATTTGAGAACATGAGCTGGATAAGAGGGAGGCGGAGTTTCATCTTTAAGGGAGAAGGTGAGTGGTTCTGTTTTAGTAATCACTGCTCTTCCTAAGTTCTGAGTGATTTTTTAACCATCAAAATGTACTCACATTTATGTGCCTTTTCCGTGCCTGTCTCTGGGGCATGTTTTGTTGTTGTTGCTGGTATTCTTATTAGTTATTCAGCTCTCAATTCCTATATCTTATTTCTTATCTGGATAGTTCTCTTGCACATATCATTTACCACCCAACACTGTTACCCTCTTGACATATGACGTTCCTAAACCTCTGAGTGCAAGACTCTGTCTTGTATCTCTTTATATTGCCTCCATAATCAGGCATGGTCCCCTAATGGAGGGTGAGAAATGGTGTGGCTAACCCAGTGTTGTGCATAAATAATTTATATTAATTAAGTAATCATATACTTAAAGAAGTACACAGATGAAATGCGTTGCTAACAAAAAATACAAATTATTTAAAAAGTCTGCATCTTTGGGGAAGATGGCCCAGAGCCTCCTCTGAGTTACGGAAAGTTGGCCAGATCATTCCTGGGCAAGTAGGTAATCGATAATCAATAGTCTTTAGGTTTTATCAGATAGCACCAGGGGGTGGGGGGGATGGGGTGTGTGTGAAAGATGATGCAGTTTAACATACAAAGCTTCTTTGGTTTTGCATCTTCCTTGCACTGTGCTTAGTTACGCCCTTGTTTCCATGAGCAGACAACTGGGCAGAGTTGATGGAAGTCAACCACGATGACAAAGTGGTCACCACTGAACACTTTGACCTTTCCCAGGAAATGGAGCGCCTCACTCTGGACCTGATGAAGCCAAAAGGCAGGGAGGTTGAGAGGCGGCTCACAAGCCCAGTCATTAACACCAGCCTTGATACTAAAAACATTGCTTTTGAAAGGTATGGATTTAGGTTCTGCATTTTCATGTCTAATCCCTTTACTGCCATCTTTAGTGCCATGTATATATTAACTGGAAAGTATGGGTGGATTGGGATTTTTCTAATATGGTGTAAGAAACACTAGTGTGTTTTAAAGTTGATCTCTGCTCTAACCAAACAAACCACAGCTGACATCCTCCACCATGTATCATTTTTATGGCACATTGGTTAAGTCTTGGAGAAATGTCTTCATATTCTTTTATGGGCCCTTTTCTAATGGATTTTGCTTGCATTTTATTTCTGTGTTTGGCAATCCACAAGACTCCCTAGTCCCAAATCATGGAGCTTGGAGTTTCCGAGGTAGAATCGGTCCAGTATTGAGTGTGGTTATACTGATATTAGTCAGTCAGATACACACTTAGCATACAATTAAATGTGGTCCTCCCCCTCATCCACCTCCTGCTTCCCCATGAGGCCTCATAGTTTAGAGCAAGAGTCTGGAGGGGTTTCAGTTTTATTCCAGACTTTATCTGGAGAAACCTCTGGGGAGGTCTGTGCCTCGGTTAACCCAGGTGAGAACACCATCTCTGGGCCTCTGCCTGTGGGCGGAGCCGAGGCGGGGAGGGCCTTTGTAAGGGGGGGGAAGGCTGTCATAGCTGTTGGCCTGAGTGCTTCTACCACAGAACACACTGAACTGAGGGAGTCTGTAAGAGCCCTGAGTGTTTGCCTAGGATGTCACATCCAGCTCTCTGTAAACCAAAGCAGCATAGCCTGAGCTGACATGGACACTATTCTTCTGGATTTAGGCTTTCTTTTCTCTTAATGAATATACTGACTGTTCTCTCTTTTCCTTTTCTTCTTTGTTTCCAGTATAAAATTTATTAATAAAACTGAGAGTCTTCGGTTTAATCAAACATAAGGTTTAAGTGCCCCTTTCCCCTAATTTAGATCAAGCTGTGGAATTAGGGTATTTGTTGGTAGCAGAAGAGAAAATGCCAGGTATGCTGCTGCTTTGGGAGTGACACCCCCTGAGGCAGGGTCAGCCCCCTGTCGCCAGCCTCCTCGCACCGGCCTCACCAGGTGACAGCCGCTGTCTTCCAGGGACAGCAAGGTTTAGGGACTGACCGTGGCTTTACCTGAAAGGGTCTTGGGAAGACATCTCCAGGCTTCAGCATTCGCCTCTGCAGGCCGGGAGGGCACGCCAGCTTAGGGCTCTGCTCGTAAAGCTGGAAGACAGGGGAGCCGAGGGCCGGAGGAAGCTGGCGCCATCGGCAGGGCTGCTAACTGCAGCTTCGAGCAAGCGGCATCATCTTCAGGTTCCAGTTTTCCTCAGCTGAAAAGAAAAAAGGAGTGAATCTCGAGATGAAATCTCAGATGTCATGAGAGGAGCCACTGTTCCCCCTAGTTCAGCAGCAGAGCGTCATTGTAGCGTCATTGTTTGCTCTGAAGTGTAATTTACACAGAATGTGATGGTTACTGGCTGTTACCCAGCGGAGGGTAGACAGCCCCCCTTCCATTTGTACTGAGTTGCATTTTGTATTCCTGTGGTCCCGGGGTTTTCAGATGGTTCAGGCTAACCCTCATTTTGCGAGCATCAGAGTTGCTGAGAGAGAATTTCTAGAAGGCACCTGCTGTTTTTGGTGCTTGGAATGAAATAGGTGCTCAGTGAGCTTCTCGTGGTTCAAGCAAGGGCTTGGGCCCCTCTTGAGGGTGAGGTTTGCTGCTAGAAAAAGTGTGCTTGCCTGGTTCTTACCCGAGGTGTGAGCTAGTGTTCAGCTGATTAAATTTGGAAGATGTGGGCCTGTTATATTAGATAGCCTTCTTTATCCCGTTCTTTCTCCTAATCTTACTCTGAGCTTGATGCTTGCAAAGTAATACTTTTGCCCGAGTGAATTTTGGGCCTGTGGATATATACCCTCTGGTTGCAGTTTGGATTTGTCTCTCCTCTGAAAGGTTCTGCTCTGCCCACCTTAAACAGAGCGTTCCCTGCCACCCTCAGAGCCTTTCTCCACATTGTGTGGCAGCCTCCGAGTCCCAGCGTGTGCTAAGTGGCCTTTGGCACGGTGGTCTCAGTGGAGATGGGCAGAGGTGAAAATGGCAAAAGAGGAAGCTGGGTTTTCTCCTATCATTATCAGATGCCTCTGCATGTACAGTTAATCAAGGAGCCAAGGATTTATTAGAATCTTGGTTTTAAAATAGGATGTAGATGTTGAGTTTAATAACTAAGCTGTCAGAGAGTGGATGTGGGGAAGGAAATGGAGCAGCCAGGATTGCAGGTAGAGCAGATGTGGGTGAGTGAGGAGCGTGGCAGTTCCCAGGGAGAAAGTGCGGCTCTGATTTCTCAGCATCCACGAAGGATGAAGTGGAGCAGACCTAGTCATCCTTCAGTCCGAGTGCCAGAAAGCGATGATTTCCCGTGCCTAGATACCAAGTTCTTAGTGAAAGACAGGAACTGAGGATTGAATGTTCACCCAAAGGAATATCTTGATTTTCACTGATCGCTGACTAAAAGGGGACTCAGGTTTGTTAATGAGGCAGGTGCGGTCCCTAAGTTTGTTTCTGGAATGTAAATTGGAGTTAGCTAGCATGTGGTATCATCCCTTTAGGAGTCCTCTCTTTCCCTCCATCGGTCACGTTGTGCTAACTGTGGGTAACGAATAGGAAAGTTAAAGCTCTGGTCCCTCCTTTCTCTGATGGACTGTAATACACACATAAAACTCCGCATACCCTGTCTGGACTAATTGCATTTACCAAATCTCGTTAGAAGAAAAGCAAACTGTTTGGAAACACAACACGTAGATAACCGCCTCCCGGCCACCGATCTGGAGCTTCCTGCGCGGTGTCCTGCTTCACCCCGGGGTCGGAGCAGGAGGCAGGCAGTTGCCTGACACCGGCCCGAGTGCAGCAGTCACAGCGGAGCTGGGATGTGATGTCCTAGACAAAGGGGCAGTCTGGGCAGGGCTCCCCTGGGAGTGGGAGCATTTCCCAGGGTGAGCTGCTTTGAAAAAGAATCAGAGCCTCTTGGCCGCATTTGGCTCCTAAATGCATTTTTTTTTCCAGGAGTATATTGAGTTGAGTAACTGGGTGTTTGGGCACTTCACCAATGCTACAGCTGCTGCTGAAGTGCTGGGCTGCTTTACAAGCAGCTCCACAGAGCTGGACTCAACGGCTGGGCTGAAAAACTGCTTTTGATATTCTTTTCCCCCGCTGCACCAAACCTGATAACGCGCGCGACTCCCAAGCCTTTTCGCAGGCACTAATGGTTTCTGCAAGCAGCTCTCCACAGTGATGAGTTCCTGCCCCACCCATGTTCTCCCAGGAGCATGATGGTCTGTGCCTCACTGTTCTAAGAATTCCTCGATTGAGATACTGCTGCTTATGGGGATAGAGCCACTGACTCTATCGGTGCCCACGGCTGGGATGACCCAGATGAATGCTCTGGCCGAGATACCACCTTAGTGGCGAGCCCTTGGACGCTGGTCATCTGCACTCACTTCTTGGGGACAGCTGTCCAATAAATGTCACCACCTTTGTTGCCTCTGCCGGCAGCTTTCGTAAAGAAGCCAAGAATGGAGGCTTTCTCTTGCCGGGGGTGAGGCAAATTGATTAATAACTGTGGGAGGGGGTGGGGGATGCTTGAGCCATCTGTCATTAATAACATCCTTTTGTGGACAGTAGGACCCTAATTTCCAAGTGTCCTTCACTAACTTAAGCTGGGGGAAAAAACCTATAAAGGCTGCAGGGATAAATCTGAATGGCATATTGTACATGTGGAAATTTGTGGTGTTCACTTTTTATCAGAACTAAATCCGGATTCTGGGGCTGGAGGACAGATAAAGCAGAAGTTGTTAATGGTTACGAAGCAAAGGTAAAAGGAAACTCTTAAAATAAGATTTAATATAGCTATTTAGCTTCTATGCAAATGAGGATTCTGTTCAGATTTTGTCATGCATCTGTGCCGTGGAGGTGCTCTGGGGAATAAGTTCTGTCTAGTGTGTCTCTTCCTTGGATTTGTATCTTATTTGACTTTCAGAAAATGGAATAGCATGTCCCAAGGAGGTCTCTCGTTATGGCAAAGAGAAACTATGTTGTAGAGAAATGAGTCCAGGTACCAGTTGTCCTGGTGGGAGTGACAATTCCTTTAATTCTTTAAAAAAAAAAAAAAGAAAGAAAAGAAAAAGAAAGGACTAGATTTAACGTGCTTGTTCAGCTTTTTTTATCACCTGAGTGGGTTTAAACAATATATATTGGAAAGTAGCTTTTATGAGTCTCCCAATATTTTTAGTCAGCCTAATTGTAACCAGTAGGCTTCCAGCCCACTTACATGATGTCAGTGAGTTTAGAAGATAGTTGTCATAGTGGAGACGAGAGTTGCTCGAGTCATCTGGCACCGTGTCAGCGGGAAAGCTGTTTCCTGGCCTGTCGTTAGCCTTGCAGTGCAGCGGGGATTGATGGCTCACAACGGTGCTGCCAGCAGCTGCAGGGTCCTCTGGTGACCTCTGAGTGAGCAAAGAAAGCTTACGTCACGCTCAGTGAGATGCACTTAGAAATAGCCCTTCCAGTGCTGGGTGTGTTTCCTGAATCTTTAAACGTTGGGAATCCACGTTTTGGCATATACAGTTAATTCTCTGTGAACTGTGATGTGTGATTTTCCAGACCCCAGTATTCTTCAGTCAACCTTGAAAACAGAGCATTGACCCTGGCAGTTAAAATAATTTGAGGTCAATATACGGAATACCTTTCAAATAGTGGCTTGCTGGTTTTCTCTAAATCTTACCAGTGTAGAGAACCTTGTGTTCCTTCCTTTTTCCTTCTGTCCAGCAGATGGCTGTCTAAGTCGGTCTGAGTATAAGATTACCACAAATCAGTCCAAGTACACGATGCAGGTTTGGGCCCCTTAGTAGAAATCCAGCTGGGAGGCCTAAATTGCAGGACCTTCTTTGAGAGTGTTTAGCAACAAGAAGGGCAAGTTGGAAGGTGCAGCCTGTCACCGTTAACTACTCAGGGGTAATTTAAAATGTCAGAGATGCAAAGTAACTGCTGATGCATTTCTAAGTTGGTAGCTGTGTATTTTCTCTGAAGGGTTCTAATGAATGTTAACCATTTCTCATTTTTATTTTGCTGGGTTTTGTTTTGTTTTGGCTTCAGCATTCTTGCTCTTGCTATGCTTATTTGTTGAGTTTTGATTCCCCGTGTCACTGTTTCCTTTCGCACACATCTCTCAAGGTTTATACAGTGAACAATGTGAGTGTGATAACCAAAATACGGACAGAACATCTGACTGAGGAAGAAAAAAAGAGATATAAAGGTAATCTCTTCCCTTCTCCCTTTTTTGTTAAAAATAAAATTTTTAATTTTACTTATTTATTTGGTTGCGTTGGGTCTTCGTTGCTTTGCGCAGGCTTTCTCTAGTTGCGGCGAGCGGGGGCTACTCTTCATTGCTGCGCGCGGGCTTCTCATTGCGGTGGCTTCTCTTGTTGCGGAGCACGGGCTCTAGGCGCGCGGGCTTCAGTAGTTGTGGCACGTGGGCTCAGTGGCTGCGGCTCGCGGGCTCTAGAGCACAGGCTCAGTAGTTGTGGTGCGAGGGCTTAGTTGCTCCGCAGCATGTGAGATCTTCCCGGACCAGGGCTCGAACCCGTGTCCCCTGCATTGGCAGGCAGATTCTTAACCACTGCGCCACCAGGGAAGTCCCCCTTCTCCCCCCTTTTTTTTTTTTTTTTTTTTTAGCCTAGAGGAAGTCTTTGTTGCCTCTGTTAAATTTGGGGGTTAATGTGATCAGGTCATGCCAATCCAAATTTCCTTTTTATAACATTTTCCTTAGTCTGACTCGTTCTTGGAGGTCCTCCCCTGTGGTTGGCTCCAGTTGTAATTAAAGCCATTCACAGGGCTTGTTTATGTGTTATGCAGAACAATTGTTGGATTCGGTTGAAAAAATCTGTAGATAAGGATATTGGAGAATATTTATCACTGGAATGAGTGATTTAGTCCAAACTATCACGATGAGAGATTTGGACAGAACTTGGGCTCTGAGCCAAAACATGGCCAATACATGGCTGCCATATCCCAGCTGGCGCGAGGCCAGTTCAGGGCCTTGTGAAGTTACCTACCTGCTGTGCCTTGGTCTCCTCAGCAGTGAAATGAGTGCTACCAGACCTGCCTTGGAGTCATCGGGAGGATTAGATGAGTTATTACACATAAACCTTGAGACTGGGGCTTGCAGTGTGCGGTGAGCATGTGGCCATTGTTAACTCACACCTCCACTACCGTTCCCATTAGTCCAGTTTGACAGGTGAGGAAGCTGAGGCCTCCGACCAGCCAAGGTGCAGTTAGAATCCAGATCTGGCTCGTTCCTAAATCCAAACTTTTTCTACTATGCTGATTGAATTCTTTTTTTTTTTTTTTAAATTTTATTTATTTATTTATTTATTTATTTATTTATTTATTTTTGGCTGTGTTGGGTCTTCGTTTCTGTGCGAGGGCTTTCTCTAGTTGCGGCAAGTGGGGGCCACTCTTCATCGCGGTGCGCGGGCCTCTCACTATCGCGGCCTCTCTTGTTGCGGAGCACAGGCTCTAGGTGCGCAGGCTCAGCAATTGTGGCTCACGGGCCTAGTCGCTCCGCGGCATGTGGGATCTTCCCAGACCAGAGCTCGAACCCGTGTCCCCTGCATTGGCAGGCAGATTCTCAACCACTGCGCCACCAGGGAAGCCCTTGAATTCTTATAACTATTGTTCATCTAGCTTAGAGATCCTAATAAAAAGTGTGCTAGAAAGAGTAAGTTAGGGGCTTCCCTGGTGGCGCAGTGGTTAAGAATCTGCCTGCCAATGCAGGGGACACGGGTTCGATCCCTGGTCCAGGAAGATCCCACATGCCGTGGAGGAACTAATCCCGTGCGCCACAACTACTGAGCCTGTGCTCTAAAGCCTGCGAGCCACAACTACTGAGCCAGCGTGCCACAACTACTAAAGCTCGTGTACCTAGAGCCCGTGCTCCACAACAAGAGAAGCCACCGCAATGAGAAGCCCGTGCACTGCAATGAAGAGGAGCCCCCACTCACAACTAGAGAAAGCCCGCATGCAGCAACAAAGACTCAACGCAGCCATAAATAAATAAATAAATAAATAAATATTTTTTTAAAAAACCAAAACAAGAAAAGGATAAGTTAGCTGATGGCTATTGGGGATGATTTTATTGGCCTGTCCATAGATGGATTTCCTAATGCATGATGGAGAAACATGAAGGTAGGATGAGAATCTTTTTCTATAATCATAATTAAGGTATAATATTCGACATTCAACTTTTCCCTCCTCTGTAGCGGACAGGAACCCACTGGAGTCTTTGCTGGGGACTGTGGAACACCAATTTGGTGCTCAAGGGGTAAGTCGAAGCGTGAGCTTCCAGCATGGTTTAACAGGAGATGACTTTTCTCTGCTTGTGGGGGCATTTACTGAATCCTGAGCCGACCACTCGATTTGAAAAGGCTAAAGAGTACTCCCCGGCTGAAATCTGAGATATTCTTTTGGAAGAGAATAAGATGAGTGAGTCTTTGAAAATAAAGATTTTAGAGGCAGGTAGTGATTATAGAAATCAGGTGCTTTCTCTCCTGTTTTAAACTAGGCCCTCACTATAAAAATGGAACTGAAAAAAGGATTCAGGACTTTATATTTTAATAGAGCACCTGAACAAACATTTTCTTTCTCAGTCCTCACAATAACCATATGAAATTGCCGCCGTGGAGGTCACTGTGGGTCAGAAAAATGAAATTACCTTTCCAACGTCACAGGCTAGAGAAGGACAGAGCTGGAACTTGAACTCCAAATCTTCCAGATCCCATGTGCTTTCAGATATTTCTGTCTGTCTCTCTTTTTCCTTTCTATAATCAGGAGATAAAAGGAGAGTGGAGAAATGATTTGAAATGGAGAAATCCATTAGACTTGGTCATGTAGTTTGGCAATCTGTTTGTCAATTTTCTTGTTCTGTGCAGTTAACTTAATAAAAAAAAGCTAATGACTAGAACTTCCTGCTCTGTAGCTGGTTAACGTGTCCACCTCAGAGGCTGGGTGCCCTAGGCCTCCACTTGTCAGCATCATTTGGCATTTCTGACTCCCCTGAGTTCTGGCTCGGCAGGACCTCACCACGGAGTGTGCCACCGCCAACAACCCCACAGCCATCACGCCTGACGAGTACTTCAACGAAGAGTTTGATCTGAAGGACAGAGACATCGGAAGGCCAAAAGAGCTGACGATTAGAACACAAAAGTAAGAGAGACTCAGCAGCCGTTGTCAACTTAACGGATTCTCGTTTGTTTCAGAAGTCGTGCTGTTTTCCAGTGTCATGTTCTGTCCTTCCTCTAAAAATAATTCGGTCCTTCCTTTAAAAATAATTTCAAATTACTGGAACTTCCCTGGCGGTCCAGTGGTTAAGACCCTTCCACTGCAGGGGGCACAGGCTTGATCCCTGGTCTGGGAACTAAGGTCCTACATGCTGCAAAAAAAAAAAAAAAAAAAAAAAACCCCAAAAAACAAAAATTACTTTATCTGATGAAAGGTAACAGTAGATTGCCCATCTTATTATTCGACCTTCTCCAATAGAATATAGATTGGATATAAGAATTCCTTATTTATTTTTTTTAACTGCCAACAAGCTTCAGCTGATCAAATGAAATGGTTTCCACCAGCTACCAATTCTTCCTGCTTGCTATCGATAAAGGCTTGTAGCGCAAGTCATTTCCCCTGCTTGCCCGATTTCAGGGTGATGCGAGCTCTTTGTGGCTCTAATCCCTTCCCAGCTCAGACTTAGAGGAGGTAAGATGACTGGGAAGGCTGGGGCGTGGGGCGTAAGGAAGCTGGCGTTGTCTAGCCTACTGCGTAGAAGTAACGCAGTCTCCCTGTCTGAGGGAGATGGCCTCAGTCTTTTCTCATCCAATCCGGCAGGTTTAAAGCAACGCTGTGGATGTGTGAGGAGTTTCCTCTCTCTCTCGTGGAGCAGGTCATCCCCATCATTGACCTGATGGCCCGAACTAGCGCTCATTTTGCCCGACTGAGAGACTTCATCAAACTGGAATTCCCACCTGGATTTCCTGTCAAAATAGGTACCGTTCAATAAACCACAGACAGGAGTGCCCATAGGTTCTGCCCGTTTTTGCGGGAGACAGAGTGTGCTTCAGGGAATTGGAGCACCTGAGGCAAAAGAAGCAGACAGTAGACTTAACGGAGGAGGGCAGAGTTATCCTCTAGTTTAATTTGGTTTAAAGAAGTGTCATGATTCTTAGTTCATTTTGCATCTTAAGATTAGGAGATCCCCCCAGCCATCAGTTCTATTTACAGATGGTGCTGACAGATGAAAAAGGCATAAAAATGTGACACATTCATTGTTTTAATATGAAACCTTACTTAAGTGAAACTTCAAATTAAACTTATTATTTGAGGAAGACAATTGACACTAAGATCCTTTGATACGTTAATATGTTTCTGGGCTTGAATTAGTGTGCATGATACCACATATAATACATATTACTTGTGAGGAATTTACATTTTGGATAGTTGTATCCTGGCTCCTGTATCCTGTATCCACTTGAATCCTGGCTCGATCACTTACTGTGATCTAGGAGAAGTCGCTTAACCTCTCTGAATCTCAGTTTTCCCATCTGTATATTGGGAAGGGTTGTTATGATGATTAAATGAAATCATACTTATAAAAAGTACTTGGCATGGTACCAGCATAGTCAGCGCTCAGTAAATGGTGGCTGTTATTCTTCTCAGTAAAGTTTATTTATAAAAGCTTTTATTTTATTAGAAATTCCCTTGTTTCATGTCTTAAATGCACGGATTACATTTGGAAATGTTAATGGCTGTAGCACTGCTGAAGAAACTATATCTCAAAATGTGGAAGGGACCCCGTCTGATTCAGGTAAAAAAAAAAAAAAAGTTGGATTATGTGATTAAAAAAAACCTCATACATTTAGTCATTATAGTAATTATTCAGTTTGAAATTAGAGTATCTTATGAGTAGATCTCTGTCTTGAATGAAATAAAATTTTAGATTTAGTTTCGATTAAGTGAAAAAAACAATTTGCAGAATATGTATGACCCCACTTGAATTAAAAAGACAGCCTATTCTTAAAAAACAACTTTATTGAGGTGTAACGTGTATGCAATAAAATACTCCCATTTTAAATGTGACGGTTCAATGCCTTTTGGCAAATGTATACACCCACGTAACCCCTACCACAGGCAAGATACAGAACATTTCCATCACCCCCCAAAATTTCCTCAGGCTCCTTTGCCATCAATCCAATTCAGATTTTGGATGCTACTGTAAATGGACTTATTTCTTAATTTTATCTTCCAGTTACTCATTGCTAGTATATCGAAACGTAATTGAATTTTTTTTTTTTAATTGTGGTAAAATAGTGTTCTGTGTCTTAGGCCAGTTGAGGGATATACAGGCCTTTGTTTTATTATTATCATTTTTATTTTAAGTTTACAGATATCTTATATCTTCTTTCATATATTTACTATATTTCATAATAAAAAAGGAAAAAAAACACATTGGTGTGATTGTGTGATATATACACATACACATCACATTCCTCAAAGGACCCACAGGTAAACACTGGTTACCTCTGGAATTTGGAAATAGGAGAGACAGGGTGTAGGGAGAGAGATCTTCACTTTTCATTTTACAGTCTTCTGTATATTTTTTGTGTGACTATGCATTTTATTACTAAAAAAAAAAGTGAAGGCAAAAAGAAAAAAACAGTATTCTGGTACTTTTCTCTGTCAAGATTATTCTTCCTTGAAATCTCTCTTACATAGTAGCCAACCTTGATTTTAATTTGTTCATTTTTTTTAATTTAAAAAAATTTTTATAAAAAGTTGAAGTGGAAATTTATTTTACAAACTCAGGCACTGTACTGTCACCTTTTGTGTTTCAGCTTCCACTCTCACAAACTTTGAGGTTGATCAATCTGTGTTTGAAATTCCTGAATCTTACCACGTTCAAGACAACGGCAGAAACGTGTATTTGCAGGATGAAGATTACGAGATAATGCAGTTTGCCATCCAGCAGAGCTTACTGGAGTCCAGAAGAAGCCAGGTGCACTTATCAGAATAAATGGCGGGGCTTGGAAACTTTTACAGTCCAGTTTGGCCTCAGTCTTTGGCTAACCTGACAGACTTACTCTAAATGACAACTTTGGCATATTCATGGTATTTACATGGGTTATTTTATATTTTATGCACCTGGTCTTTTATAAAAGCTTATTATATGAGACCATCTGCATAGCCCCAGTCAGCATCATTCACAGGATAGAGCCTGACAGACTTGTCTTTTCCTTATACTCACCGATGTAGCTAATAATCTTGTATCTTTCGGAGCGTGCTGTATAACTTCCCAGTGGTGAAACAGTAAATTCTTGCTAGTTTATGCCATCGTATTTTTCCCTAGAATGTTATCTATGTGTCAGTAGTCTCATACAAAGGTATGTGGATCTTAATCCCAACTTCCTCCCCAATGAAGACCAGTCTTTGCGTTGTGGTTGCTCAATAAGTGTGTGATGAAAAGGATGGTTGATTCATTGTTAAAATTGTTTTTTACTCAGATGTTTCATTCTGTGGTAAGGGGCATAATCCCAAACTCTTGAGTACTAGGGATAGAACAGACCAGCCTGAGAACAGTTGCCTCTTGTCTTCCTATGTGGTTCTTCCTCAAGGCCTCACCTTCCTGGGACCGTCCAGGGCTTGAGGACAGTAACTCCTCCGTCCCCTCCCTCTGTGGCTTCCTGCTCTACTAGAGTGGGATCTGCTTCTCCCTCCACTGCCCTTTGGTGTGGTCCTGGGCTCCTGTTGTCCATTTGTTTGTTCATTGGTTTCTTCTGTCCTTCCATTGTTCATTCGGCAGATGTTTGCACAGTGCCTGCTTTGTGCCAGACTCTGTACCAGGTGCTGGGAGTTCTTTGACGAAGCAGCCCCAGCGCCTGCCGTCATGGGGCCGCTAAGCTTTGAGAATGGTACCCACACTCCAGTGTCCCCCCAGCTGAGGTTTTTGGCATCCTGGTTTTTTCTGGAGTCTCAGCTTGGGTAACATGAGCCCCGCCTCCCATGGACCCATTCTTAGAGCCATTCTGTTTTCTGAGGCTGCTGGGCCAAGGGCCAGACCCCAGTGCTGGCATGTTCCCCTTAAGAGGCTTCCCTTTCCTAGCCATCACTGTCAGTCCAGTATGTGTTTCCTTTCCCTGTTATAAGTGAGCTTATTTTTTCCCCCAATAGCTACATAAACCTTGTCAGCCATACATTTTGAGAAGAGGAGTAGCCAAAATCAAAGACGACAAATAATGAGTTATGTATTCCAATCTTGCTCTAGAAGAATTATCTGCTTTGTTCATTGAGACTTTGCCTGAGGTTGAGTTGTTTTTAATAGATTGACAGCTACCACCTTCTCATACTTGATATCAAATCAAGCAGGGTAGTGGACCATATACTATCTGACATTTGGGTGTCATTTTAGAGATAACCCCAGTCTATTAATTTTTCACACAGCTTTGTGGATAACGGACTTGTAAATATTTTTAATCTTGTTCTTGCTGCTTTCCTTTTGTTATCAGTACAACAGTTTATTTCTTCTAAGGGGTATTCGTGTCTGTCACATGTCTTTCCTAGGAGCTTTCAGGACCAGCTTCTAGTGGAGGGACTGGCCAGGCACATACCTGTGACGCCCAGGACGAGAGGTGACTGATGTGACTCTTGATGATTGACCCGAGGTTGGCACAGGCGCTTAGGACATGCGGCAGCGGGCCTGGCAAGAGAGACTTGATACAGTGTCAGCTCTCCTGCTTCCTCTTGGGGCAATTCCTCATAAAAGGAGCTCTGAACTCTTGGGGGCTGAGCTTCCAGGAACTGGTGATAGAATTGCTGACCAGTTCACTAACCATTGCCGTGGGCAGAAAGGCACTCAGTAAATGTTTTCTGATCGGTCTGATCTTCTGCGAAGAACGTATGATCACAGAGGGTCTAGGTGCCGTCAGTGGGAAGTTTATACAGTGTTAAGGATGGTGCCACTTTGGGGAAGGGCTACAGAGATGATTAGATGATGATGATGATTATTTTTTGGCTGGACCACGTGGCTTGTGGGATCTTACTTCCCAGACCAAGGATCGAACCTGCGCCCTCAGCAATGAAAGCTTGGAGTCCTAACCACTGGACTGCCAGGGAATTCCCAGATTATCCGTTTTAAAAGGGGTTAAACTGGAAAGATTCATTTTACAAAGCATTTTCCTATAGCCTGGGCACATACGGAAACCTGTTGAAGAAGTTGGGTTTTGCTTTAAAATAGATCCAGGTTCAATTCCTAGCCCCATCACTTAGTGGCTGGGTGATCTCGGGCAGGTATGTACCTGCACCCAGCACCTACACCCCCCGAGTTACGTGGGATTGATGGCATCGTGTACAAGAGGGTATAGGAAGCGCCGGGCTCGGCGCACACTGGGTCCGCGGTTAAGAAATATGGCTGCTGCTGCCACGATGACGATGTTAAAACACTGTTTCTCTGCCCCGTGTCGTTCTCACGCAGGGCTGTCCAGGAGAGCCTCCCCACCGGCTCTGAAGGCCTGTGCCCCGGCGCCTCCCGTGAGACCAGCAGTTTTGACAGCGACCTGCAGCTGGCCATGGAGCTCTCCGCCAAAGAGCTGGAGGAGCACGAGCTGCGGCTGCGGGAGGAGGAGGCGGAGCTGCAGCAGGTCTTACAGCTGTCGCTCACCGAGAAGTAGGCCTTCCTGCCTCCCGCCCGGAGGCTCTGTCTGCACGCGGGCCCAGGGGCTGCGCCTCACACGATGCAGCAGCGGACCGGCAGCCGTCCCCTGCTTTCCACAGAGGTGCGGGGCCAGGGCTCCCCGGTGAAGGGGCTGGGCGCCAGCGGCCCCATCTCCAGGCTTGAGGGGAGGAGAGCGTCGTCACTTTCCATAGCTGTACTGGCTTGCAGGTCACATTTTTACTACCAGCTTTAGATAAAAACCCAATCCCCAACCCCACCCCGCAGGTTTGTAGATGAATTTTTATCAAGGAGTGATAACAAAACAAGTTCTTGCGGAGTCAGGGTGTTTTATATACGAGAGCAGCAGCCTTTGCAGAGTGTGGTGTAAGAGAACTTGGGAGACACTTCTGTACAGTTCACCAAAGAAACGGATCATTTGTGCCGTTCTGCTCTTCTGTTTTTACCTTTCTACGGGGTTTCTAGGGCACTGTCACTGTTCTACTCCATCCCCTCCTTATTCCATTCCTTCCACACCCAGCTAAAGAGGAGATAAGTACAGGATCCATTTTATATTAGGGTTAACTATTTGCATCAAATTAAGATACACAGATGACAACAGATGTTGCCTTAGCCTTAAAAATTACTAATGGTTTCAAACCACCTCACTCCACGTTGAGGGATGTGATTTGAACTTGTAAAGGCAGTTCCTTTGAGAGCAGGATCCTCCAGGCTAAATGCAAGGCAGCTAATCCCGGCCCGAAGGAGCAGCTAGGAGAGCCCGAGGCTCGAGGCTCGTTACTGCAGTGGGCAGGCTGACCAAAGGGTCACCAGAGCAGGGGTGTGTTCCAGGCCTTCTCTGGTGAAGGTCCCCACGCAGAGGCCTAGGAAGACCTCACTACATGCCCTGGGCGCACCTGAGAGGAAGGGGTGGGCTTGAAACTAGAAAGGGAGCTACAAACGGAACTCAGTGGCTCTGTATTCAAAAGGGAAAATGCTTCTACGTTACTTTTTAAGAGTTCAAATCAACATCTTTCTGGATGAATATATTTTTTAACAGAATCTTTTTATTATTTTTAAAAGATATAGAAACGACTACTCCTATCAGTAGCAATACAAGGTTACACATCTTAACCAGATTTTCTCAGGCCTTTTTTTGGATACCCTCAGTAGTTAACTATTTTGTCTAACCCTTCTGTAAATGACCACCGCACAACCCAGAGAACCTGGGGAATGCGGCCAAGGGCACCCTCACTCCAGCCCGGCCCATGGATTCATCCCCACAGGCTGCACTGAAGTCACCTAGTAACAACATCCTCCTCCTCTGTCCTGCGTCCATTTCCTGTCTGTTGCGCTGCTTTGGGGACAGGAAGGGAAACAGGAACTACCGTTCCATTTAACAGCTGTATATACAGTTAGCGTTGCCAGTGAAACGTTCCCAAAGAACTGCGCTTTTGATTCCATGAGGCCGGCTGCCTTTCTTCTCACGGTCTGACCAAATTTCCTTCCCTGCACACGAGGCCAGTATATGCAGCATCATGTTTGTTCCAGCTGTTCCACAGCTGGCACTTTGTTTACTTGGCGTTTACCTTGAGCGAAGAAACGAAGATACGTCTTGGGAACGGCTGCAGTTAGGCCGCGGTAATCTCTCTGTTGGCATTCCGTTGTTCTGCTTCCCCATGTCTTTGACTTTCTCCCCAGGAGGTCAGTTAACAAGGGACTGAATTTTGTGTCACCGTCACAGCAGTTTTCGATATGTGTCCACTCTTAAAATACAAATAAAGACTGCTTCCTTAGAGGGTGCTCGTACAATATTCTAGACAGCCTTTGAGTCTTTTTTTCTCTTCACATTTTTCTAGTCCCTTCCTGTTATGCACGTTACTGGAACATTAGAATTCCTCCCAGTCCTCGCTCGTGCGTGACAAAGGTGGCACACTCCTCTCGGCGTCCTGCCCAAGTCACACAGTCCACACGCCCCGCAGGCTACTCCTTTCAAATGGAAACTCCACAGCCAGCATCCGCTACTCCTTTCAAATGGAAACTCCACAGCCAGCATCCAGCCGCTCTGAGCACCTCTGCAGCCCTGGAGAGGGACTGTCTCTTGTGGAGTGCTGGAAGCCAAGCCAACATTAGATGTAATCTCAGTAAATCTGCTCTCTCCTTTGAAGCCGAAGTGCTTTGTGAGGCTGTTCTTGGAAGCTCAGGTGATGATTCAGCCTCCTGGACTTGCCGTACACCTAAATATGTTGGTATTAAAACAAAAAAGGCAGTGACCAGTAAAAAATGTTTGGGTTCTGGAAATGAGGCCTTGGTATTTCCAGAAGTTGTGAAGGATCTGCTTTGCTTTTGTGGGGGGTGGGGTGGGCGGGAAGTAAGCAATATTTTGAACATTGTGAAAACTGTTACTCTTCTTAGGTCAAGACAAGCCATACCTATGGCTTATTTCATTAAACTAATAGTTTCTAACTTTATCTTCAGGGTTTATTAAAGCTTGGGTGGACCATTACCAGCAGTAAACTTTCATCGAGCAACTTCTGCACATAAGACAGTGCTGGGAATTAAGTACAGTCCTCCCTCACTATCTATCTGCAGGGGCGTGTTTCCGGGATGCCCCATGGATACCAAAAACCTGTGGATGCTCAAGTCCCTTATAAAGTGGCAGGGTATTTGCATGTAACTTACTGTATCCTCCTGAATACTTTAAATCATCTCTAGATCACATATAACACCTGATACAATGTAAATTATATAAATAGTTATAAATACAATGTAAATGCTAATGTAAATAGTTGCTGGTGTGAGGCAAATTCAAGTCTTGCTTTTTGGAACCTTCTGGAATGTTTTTTCCCCCAAATATTTTTAATCTGTGGTTGGGTGAATCCACGGATGTGGTATACAGAGGGCTGACTGGGTAACAAAGTTCCTAAGATACTTGCTCCACAAACAAGCCCATCACACCGTACTTGATGAGAGGTGTCAGGGCAAAGTCTGCTCTAAATAATGACAGGAAAGAGAAAGACCATAACCACCAGCTTGGTCCCAGTTTCCTCCTGCACGCAGATGACATCAAAGATGATGAGTTGGACTACAGCAACTTCAAATGGCTGCAGTGCCGTGAATGATGGAGTTCAAAGTCCAAGCTAGGCCCATGTCTAGAAATGAGTGTGGCTATAAGATTGAGATCCTGTGGGAAAAACTGTAATCCACTAATAAGACTCCAAGCCCCTAATCGTAAGCAGCACCTGCAGACTTCTTAATCTCAACTTTAAAGAAAGTTAAGATAGTGTTTGCTAAAATAACTTGTTTTTATGATTGGTGTAAATTAGTCGAATGTGTTTGTTAGGGGACATGGTATCTGGAATACAGTTCAGTTTAGGAAAACTAGGGTTCAGCCACTGCCCCTCTGCACTCCTGAAGATGAAGGTCAGGAGAATAATTCCACTGGAAAATTGCAGTTGGTCAACCTCTGGTGCATACAAGTTTTCAGTTTACTGCTCTCTCGCTCCTGGAATTGATGTTTTCATCTTTACTCATTGCTCTGAAATAAGCCTTTTTCTACAAAGGTTATTCTTTGTCCTACTTTCGACTGAAATCTCATACTTAACAGACGGTAACACTGGGATGAAGATGCAGGCTGGGTTTTGGATCTGTATGTGGAATAACTATTGCAAGGTTGTTTCAGAAAACTGAACATGATCCAATTACCTGGCTGGTGATTACTGGGCAAACGGCAGGTCACAAGGTTTATGGGCCTGACAAGTTTTTACCGTTTCCTTTTAAAATTCTACAAATGGCAGTAAGTTTTTAGGCAGATATCAAAACATGGCATCCCAGATGAGGCGGGGATGTGGGCTCCTGGGACTTAACTCTGTCTGTGCCAAAGTCTCAGAATCCCCGCCAGTCCTCCCTCCGGTCAATAACCACGGGCTTCCAAGGCACAGGCCGACTGTGGTGACCCCACCTCCATCTGTGTTAGTTTTCACATCATTTGATCCTCACTATAATAAAGATAAAGTGTGTATATCACTGTTTCACAGATGAGAAAACTGAGGCTCTAGAGAAGTTAAGCCTGTTTATAACTGGAGCTGGGACAAGAATCCAGGTCTTCTGGGCCCTGGCCCAGCCTGAGAGATTACTTACAGTCAGTTTTCTGAAATAATCAATAGCTTGCCTTGGGGCAGTAGTGTTATTTCACATATTAATTTAAAATTCCACTTCACAGTGCCTCAAGAGATTAAATCAGATTCAAGTGTGCACACGTGCGCACACACACCCCTCCCTACCTGCATTTTAAACGCTTGGAAAATAATTACTAGGAATAAAACAGCACATAAGATTTTACTTTCGTTTTAATGGACATTTTGCTCAAAAGCACGTTTCAGTGGCTCAATGTTAGGGTTACCAACAAAATCCTTAAGTCAGTTACCGTATCCCACATCAGTTATTTCACATTAAGTGCCGGTTGTTAAAAAAAAAAATCAGTGCTGTGCTTGAATGGAGCACAAACAAGATAAGCATTTTAATTTAACAACAAAGTTAAACCTAGCACCCTTAAAATAAAATAAATACTGTATGTACGAAGTATCATTTCCATGGGGGAAAATTCCAGTTCACCAACAGTGCAAATGAATAGCAGCATTTTCAAAGTTGAAATTAAATTGTGTAAACACACACCCACCCGCCACAGTGAACACGCACTTCTGTAGCCCCACCCCACCCAGGGCGGAAAAGAGGTCCTGCTGAGTCTCTTCAATTCTGAATCAGAAAAGCTGCCCTGACTTCTAGGCCAAGGGCTGGGAAGACTTAAGTGCAGGACAAGGAGATCAACATGTTTGAATGGGACCAGTTCCTTTTCAGATGGGCCAAGTGCTAACACTTCCAGCCACCCCCACTGCCTCCCAGCCCAAGGGTGCCCGTGGTCACAGGCCTAGCTGGTGTGACCCCGACTTCAGTGGGGGCATCTGAGTGCAGAGCTCCGTGCAGAGTGAGGAGTGGCGGCCTATGTTCCCCACAGCTGACACTGCTTTGCAAACGGGGCATCTAGGCCAACTCGGGATAATTAAAAACATTTGGGATTCTTAACCCGTTGTGACCAAATGGTTCTTAAGCAGGGAATGTCTACATGTTAAGTCTTCTTAATATTTTCAAGCATTAATGATTATTCCTTTCCAGTGTGGCTTTTACATCACTCACAAAGTCATGTTTTCTTTCTCGTGAACACTCCATCTTTACACTGAACCTTGGAGCTTCAGGTCTTACTTTCAACAGGTACAGCCGGATATAAAAAGAAACGCTGAGAAGCAGGCTCAAGTGGCCAAATACTTGCATTACAGTGTTAGGATAAGATAATGGCTAGATGTTTTTTCTAAATCATTCAGCATTTACCAACTGTCCAGACCGATGATCGTTTCCAAGCAGTTAAGTTCTGATTCCACCTTCTCCACTGACCCATGTGCAACATGACTTATTCTGCTCCCAAATGCTCGTGGGAGGGCTGGCTTGGCCATCACCGGCGCCGAATGGGCTTGTAGACGCAAAATGCCATAAGGATCACGGTCACCAGCAGGATGCTGAAAATAGTTCCCATCAA
The DNA here is from genome assembly GCF_028023285.1 of Balaenoptera ricei. NCBI lineage: Eukaryota > Metazoa > Chordata > Mammalia > Artiodactyla > Balaenopteridae > Balaenoptera > Balaenoptera ricei. Next base: position 18,305,969 of record NC_082652.1, on the reverse strand, counting down.
CACTGCAAAAGGAAAACAGGTTACCTCCTAACGGCAGCTTCAGGTTCTGTAAGTCCTCCACTGACAATGATTTGCCAAACGCCCCTTGGTGCCAGGCACTGTGTCAGGTGTGGGGGAAGCAGCCATGACAGACCCTCTCTGGGGATGTCTCCATGCACGTGAGGAGAGAACGTAAATGAGAGCATTTCACACAGCTTTTAAGTGCCATGAGGAAGACGGTAATGTGAGAGTGCTGGGAGTGGTGATGGAGGAAGCAAGTGAGGAGGGGACACACAAACTGGGGCCTTAATGGGAGGAAGGAGCCGGCCATGTGGAGATCTGCATGCCCAAGGATCAGCTAATGAAAGCCCCTGAGGCCAGAACAAGCCAGAAAGCCAATGAACAGGAAGGAGGCGAGTGTGGCTGGGAGGAAGGAGTGAAGGAAGAAAGGTGGGGAATGAAGCCAGAGAGGAAGGCTGGAGACAGTTCATGCAGGGCCTTGTAGACCATGAAGGAAACATGGATTTTATTCTAATAAATCCTGTTCTAATCCTGTTTAAAGACAGGGCTGTAGGCAAAGAGTGACATGATCTGATTTAGTCGGAGAAAAAGATCCCTCTGGGACTTCCCTGGTGGTCCAGTGGTTAAGAATCCGCCTTCCGATGCAGGGGACGCGACTTCGATCCCTGGTCAGGGAACTACTAAGATCTCACGTGCCGCGAGGCAACTAAGCCAGTGCACCACAACTACTGAAGCCCGTGCGCTCTAGGGCCTGCATGCCACAACTACTGAGCCTATGTGCTGCAACTACTGAAGCCCACGTGCCTAGAGCCTGTGCTCTACAACGAGAAGCCACCACAATGAGAAGCCCATGCACCGAAATGAAGAGTAGCCCCTGCTCGCCACAACTAGAGAAAGCCTGCGCACAGCAACGAAGACCCGATGGAGCCAAAAAAAAAAAGGTCTCTGTTAAACAAAATCTATGACTTATATGAGCTGGATGTCGTATCTCAAAATAGCCCTTGTTACCTAAATACCTGCCCTAATTTTTTTTTTTAACAAACTTATTTATTTATTTTAATAAATAAGTTGCTTAGTTGCTCTGCGGCATGTGGGATCTTCCCAGACCAGGGATCGAACCCGTGTCCCCTGCATTGGCAGGTGGATTCTTAACCACTGTGCCACCAGGGAAGTCCCTGCCCTAATTTTTAAAGTTCAGAATTCCATGAGTTTCTAAGGCTCTGACTACAATTGGACCTAAAGCTGTCTTATTCCATTTAAACCCATTTTTTTTTTGCGTTTTGGAAAGGCTCTAAAAAACCAAAACAAAACAAAAACAAAAAACTCCCAAAGCAGGAATGCAGGGGACTAGAATTGGAGAATGGAAGTCTTCTTAAAAAATACAAAAAATGGGGCTTCCCTGGTGGTGCAGTGGTTGAGAATCCGCCTGCCAATGCAGGGGACACGGGTTCGAGCCCTGGTCTGGGAAGATCCCACATGCCGCGGGACAACTGGGCCCGTAAGCCACAATTACTGAGCCTGGGCGTCTGGAGCCTATGCTCCGCAACAAGAGAGGCTGCGATAGTGAGAGGCCCGCGCACCGCGATGAAGAGTGGCCCCCGCTCGCCGCAACTAGAGAAAGCCCTGGCACAGAAACGAAGACCCAACACAGCCAAAAATAAATAAATTAATTAATTAAAAAAAAAAGTTTAAAAAAAATACAAAAAATGAGCTTAAAACCAAGAGTTGTTAGGTACACGGTATCCACTGGAATAGCTATACTTTTGGGCCTTGATCTTCCACTCTTCATCATTATCTTTTCTCCCTCCCCTTAGTTGCCTGAATGGCAGGCCCTGGCAGAACCATTAAGACTACTTAGGTCCTTCCTTATGGTCACTTCCCCTTTTCGAGCCTCATTCTCTACCCTATAACATGGGGCAAATGAAACCCATCTCCCAAGGCCTAAATATCAATGTCATTAAAATAGTGAATTTCAAGTGAAATGTTTTGGTTTTTTAAAATTTATTTATTTTATTTATTTATTTTTGGCTGTGTTGGGTCTTCATTGCTGTGCGGGGGCTTTCTCCAGTTGCGGCGAGCGGGGGCTACTCTTCGTTGCGGTGCGCAGGCTTCTCATTGTGGTGGCTTCTCTTGTTGCGGAGCACAGGCTCTAGGTGCATGGGTTTCAGTAGTCGTGGCACGTGGGCTCTAGAGCGCAGGCTCAGTAGTTGTGGCGCACGGGCTTAGTTGCTCCGCGGCATGTGGGATCTTCCTGGACCAGGGCTCGAACCCGTGTCCCCTGCATTGCCAGGCGGATTCTTAACCACTGCGCCACCAGGGAAGTCCCAAGTGAAATGTTTTTGTAGTGTTTTGGAACTATTCTAATACTGCATTTTTTTTTTTTTAATATTGAGTTAACACTGTCACATGGAATCTATTGTTTTAAATATAATAATTAAAGTGGCCGGCATATTCTAAAAGAATCCTAAAATCTTAGCCTTGGAAGGGTCCCAAAAGACATTTGATCCAGCTTTTCACTGCATGTGAACATTTTTTCTACAATATTCCTGGCAGTTCCAACTCTTATTTGGAATACTTCTGTGACATTTGTTTGTCAACCAATCAAAATATTGGAAAATTAGAAAAGCATATCCACATCATTACTGTTTTATCTGTCAACTGTATCTTATTCAAATAAATCTCATTTTAGAGCTCAAAAATTTTTTCATATTTCATATGAAAAGCGCTCAACACAGTGCCGGACAGATAATAAGCCCATGATAAATGAAAGCCATTATTATCACCAAGACAGGCAGTGCAGCACAATGGTCAAGAACGCAGGGTTTGGGGTTAGACTGTCTGGGTTCCTGTCTACACTTACAGGCTACGTGACCTTACAGAATTTACACAGTCTCTCTGTGTCTGTTTCCTCTTCTTTAAAAATGGAGATAAAAATACCCACTGCACAGAATGGTCTAGGGCAGTGTTTCTCAAACAAAGCTGTGGTAAAGGACTAGTTTTTGTAACTTTTAGTCTGTCCCAGGCCGCTACCTAGCCCTACTGTGTATGACTAATTAGCAGCTCCCTCTACCTAGAAAGCATTCCGGTTTAGGGACCTAGAAGTGGTTTCTAGTTGCTTGGATGTTGCAACAATGTCAAACCGTTAAATTTCTAAACAATCTCAAGTGCTGTAAGACATCTCTTTGCAGATAACAAATAGTTTGCAGACTTCACTGCTCTGCCACCACACTTTGAATAGTACTGTTCTCAACCAGCGGGATTTTGCCCCAGTGGCAAAATCCATTTGGCAAATGTCGAGAGACATTTTGATTATCTGGACCGGAAGTGGGGTGTGCTACTGGCATCTAGTGAGTAAAGGCTGGGGACGCTGCTAAACATCTTACAGTGCTCAGAACAGTGTGTGCTCAGAATAGTATGTTCCCCACCCCCTAACAAAGAATCATCTGGTTCAATATGTCAGTAGTACCTAGGTTGAGAAATCCTGTTCTGAAGGATTAAGCAGGATAATGTATGGAAACCACTTAGCAGAGTGCTACGGACACAGTAAGTGGCCAATACATGACAGACAAAGAGTTCATGGAGAGTCAAGGTAATCCAGAAACAATACTATGTAGCAGCTTTGCAGATATACAGACATACCAATGACGTTCAGCGCAAAGAAAGGACTATGGCAGAACAAGATGTAGAGTTACTGTGAAGTTTGCCAAGCTTTAAGCTCCAGGGCCCCTTCCAAAGCCATGTACGCCCATACACGTACGTATGTATGTGTGTATATATATGTGCATGCTGATGACATCCTCCCAAAAGGTATGTTTCAAGCCCCAAAAAACTTAGGTTCTCCTACTGGCCTCCACCACTTCCTAGCTGTGTAACCTTGGACAAAGAACTTCACCTCTCTGAGTTTCATTCCCCTTATCTGTAAACAGGGCTGAAAACCGTACCTTTCTGATTAACTTACTGTGAGGCTGAAATAAACTCATGTACACAAAGCGCTTAGTACAACACGGTATACAGGAAATGCTCAACAAATGCCAATTATCATTATGACTATGACTATTAATTCCATTAGAAAATAAGAGGGGATGGGGTATATATCATGCGCCGTATTGCCTAGCTTGGGCCCACACAGCCACAGAGGAGGGGACCCAGATTGTGACCCGGGTCATTCATGCAACCAGCATGTACCAAGCCCACCGAGGACCAGGCCTTTCGCTGAACCGCAGCTCAGGCCTCTGTCCCAGGTCTTTGGAGAGAGGGTCGCACCTGCAACCGCCTGCCCCCACACGGCCCCCGCCGTCCGCCCCGCGCGTGCGAAGCTCCGGCTGCCTGGAGCGGCAAAAGCACAGAACCGAACCCGCCACCCGCCCGCCCGCGGCCGCTCACCCAGGTTCTGCCCACGCAGCACCGCATACGGCCGGCTCCGCTCCGGCGGCTCCACGGGGCTCGGGGCCTCCGCCTGTCCCAGCAGGAGGCTGCACAGTCCGAGGCAAAGCCACCGCCAACCTGGACGCAGCATCTTCCCTCCCCAGCAGTGGAGAGCTACCCACTTCCGCCGGAAGCCCCGCCCCTGTTACCTCTCGCGCACCGCCTTCCGTCGCACCGGGCGCGCGTCGTTGCCAGGGTAACTGTACGCCCCGGCCAGAGTTCGGCCCTCACCAAGCTTCCTCCCGGATCCACGTTCCTCCAGGACCAACGTTTCCGCCCGGGCCAATTTTCAGGGGGATCACCGTTCCGTCGCGGCAACGTCCACCTCGATCCCAGTTCCGTCCTGACCAAAGTTTCTCTGTTTCTTTGAGTTCTAAGGCGGGCCTCTTTCCAGAGAGGATTCTTAGGTCCATTTTGGACCTATTGAAGGTATTTTACAAATCCGTGTATTTTCTTACTAAATCTCCACCACAGGCCTGAGAAATAGACACTGTATTCCTATTTTACAAATGCCACCTTCTCAGGGAGTCTTTACCTGGACATCTTTTTCTGAAATTGCAGCCCTTCCACTCCCTCTATATATACACTCCCTACTCTTTTGTCTCTTTCATCCCCTCTTAACTTCTCCCCATTTACCCTATACATTTAACCTGAATTTTGTTATTTTGTGTTGTTGACTGGAGAAAAAAAAAATCACAATGTGAGAGTTGTGAGTTAAGTTTTATTTGGGGCAAAATGAGGACCATAGCCCAGGAGACAGCCTCTCAGATAGCTCTGAGGAACTGCTCTGAAGAGGTGGGGGGGGGGGGCAGGTTGCTATATATATGATTTTAGTGAAGGGGGATAGGTGCAATCAAGCACACGTTTTGGCAGAAGGTTGCTGCTAGTCACGAGGAGCAGATGTCTCTGTCAATGATTTTAGTGCTTTCCTAGATTTAAGATGCAAGAAATTGGGCTTATAAAGTCTTCTGAAAAAGATCTAACTACCTGAAGGCCTGTTCTGCCAGTTTTTCCCAGAGCACAGAGTGCCACATTCCTGATCTCTTCCCGGAACTCCTTTCAGGGTGTGTTGAAGGTCAGTGACTGCAGTGGCTAGTGACGTCATCCTCATAGAGGCAGATGGCGAGAGACAATTTTTAGTTGGCACTGGGTACCTGCTATCATCCTAGAATGTAAGGTCCATGAGGGCAGAGATTTGTTCTTGCTCACTGTTGTTTCATAGCCTAGAAGAGTAGCATATTATGTTCCATGAATGTTGGCTGAATAAATGAGGAAACAGCTTAGTTAAGTGTTTGGCCCAGTGCTGCACAGAATAATACCTGGGTCAAGGTATTGTTGACCTAGGTATTGTTCTGCATATTTTACCATTCGCTGAGACGATGAAACCAACACAGAAGAAAGGAACTCTGAGATGATTGCAGAGATGGAAATGAAGTCTGATGACATTGAGCATCTAGCCCCAGACACCTGGGCTAGACTTTGCAGTCACTTGACCCAGTAAGTTTCTTTCTTCTTTCTTCCTTCTTCCTTTCATTCCTTCCTTCCCTCCTTCCTTTCTTTTTTTGCTTTAGTTTCTTTGTTGAGTCAGGTGGCTGTGATTTTCACCCCAAAGGATCCTGACATGGTAGACCTGCAGAAACCTGAGTTGAACAAGAAGTATCCCAACTATTTTAGCAAAGGGAGTGACTGTCTCAGTTGTTGACCTGTCCTTTCAGCTGAAGTAGGACCCAGCCATCTTTGCTCTCACCTCCTCCCTCTCATGTCCTTAATTCATTTCAGTGCATGTTGACATGAAACAGGAATTCCACATATGACCTTCATGTCCTTTTAGACCATTTTTCTTACTTGGGCACTTGAGATTGCATTTTCAAAATGTTAAAACCCCAGCAGAAGTAGAGTGTCAAATAATGACAAGAGACTGGCTTCCAAGAAAGTTATATATTTAAAATACAGCTGCACTGCAAAATGTATATTTTCACCTACATTTAGAGCAGGGAAGCAGCTGTCCTCTCCTGTACCATTTGTCCTTTTTATTGTTAATCAAGGTTGCCTTTTTCATTTTCCTCAAACAGAATCATGTTTATGCTCCTGTGTCCTGAGACAGGCTGAAATTTAGCTTCATCAACATTCTAATTTTAAAGCCATCAACTTGGCAACTTTTGCCCTCCATCATTTTGAGTACATCTACTTCAAGCACTTTGAAAGTTGCATCTTTTTTTGTTTGTTTGATGACACTGAGTCACAATTCTATTCCAGAGAACTATGTCCCTGGCCAGGGGGATTTCTGTGTAAAGGAACATAAATGACCTTCCAAAGTTTGTGTTAAGACTCAGGAACTGGGCTTCCCTGGTGGCGCAGTGGTTGAGAGTCTGCCTGCCAATGCAGGGGACACGGGTTCGAGCCGTGGTCTGGGAGGATCCCACATGCCGCGGAGCGACTAGGCCCATGAGCCACAATTGCTGAGCCTGCGCGTCTGGAGCCTGTGCTCCGCAACAAGAGAGGCCGCGATAGTGAGAGGCCCCCGCACCGCGATGAAGAGTGGCCCCCGCTTGCCGCAACTAGAGAAAGCCCTTGCACAGAAACGAAGACCCAACACAGCCAAAAATAAATAAATAAATAAATAAAATTAAAAAAAAAAAAAGACTCAGGAACTAACTCCTACAACTAGTAAACCATTTGGAATCTGTGACTAAACACTTTTTTTAAATATAAATTTATTTTAATTTTTCTTTTTTTTTTGGCTGCGTTGGGTCTTTGTTGCTGTGCGCGGGCTTTCTCTAGTTGCAGAGAGCAGGGGCTGCTCTTTGTTGTGTTGCCGGGCTTCTCGTTGCTGTGGCTTCTCTTGTCGCAGAGCATGGGCTCTAGGCACGTGGGCTTCAGTAGTTGCGGGGCGCGGGCTTAATTGCTCCGCAGCATGTAGGATCTTCCCGGACCAGGGCTTGAACCCGTGTCCCCTGCATTGGCAGGTGGATTCTTAACCACTGCGCCACCAGGGAAGCCCATGTCACTAAACACTTTCAATCAACAGGAAACATTCTCCTTTCCCCCTAGCTCCAGGCAACCACTAATCTATGTTCTGTGTCTATGGATTTGCCTAATCTGGACATTTCATATAAATGGAATCATATGATATGTTATATATATTTTTTGACTGGCTTCTCTCCCTCAGACACATGAAGGAGACATGCTTATGTCCACCTGGAGGGCTGTACAGAATCATTCATCGCTGCATCATTCTGAGTAACCACCATGGGAAATGACGCAGGGTATGTAAGACGTAGAGGAAGTAAACTTATTGTGCTTATACGTACAATGTTATATACTGAGACAGCAATTCAGAATAAATTCTTGCTTCTCATAACAACATCGATGAATTCCAGTACTATTCAGACATAATATTCAGCCAGATACAAAGGTGTTCATACTTGTGTTTCCATTTATTTGATGTTGAAAGCAGAGAAATATAAAATATAGTGGTCATAGTCAGAACATTGGGTTCCTTTTGGGGGTTGCTGACTGGGAAATAGCAAAAACAATGCTGTGTAGGTGTTTCAGAAATTCTTTATATTGATTTGGATTTTGGCAGTACACACATTTATATTTATAAGAAGTCATCAAGCTGTATACTTAATATCTGTGCACCATATAGTATGTAAAGCAGCCATCAAATAAAAAAAAAATACCGAGGATATTTTTCTCACAAAGCAAACTTCTGGCCCTGGTGTCTTCCTCTGAATTCTTCCATATATTTAAGATAGGAATAATGCCAGTCTTGAACACAGTCTTCCAGAGAAGAGATTTAGAGGAACCACACCCACACGGTTTTTATCAGATCAGGAGAATTTTGATACCACCTTAGCAATAGACATTACACGAAAGGGGAATTACAGGCCAAACTCTTCTGAATGGTGATGCCAAAATCCAATACCAATTATTAGCAGTCTAGATTCAGAGATTTTTAGAAAGGAAAGAAACTGGGATTTCATGGCAGGATTTCCATAAGGATCACTGGGTGTTTGGATGCTTCCTGGGTGAGTCGAGAGAAGAGACAATCAGGTTAGTGGAATGAACATTTGGTGACCGAGGTTAGGAGGGCCTGGGTCATCCTCAGAGAAAGTCCTGGGGTAGGGTCTCTAGGGTGGGGCTATGGAGGGGTCCCTTTAGGAGGAGATGGGAGCCTGTCCTCTGCTACTGCAGGATCTAGGGACAATGAGAAGCTTGTAGGGCCTGGATTCTGGTGAGGAAGGATGAGCAGAGAAGGTGTGCACTCAGAGCCAGTGCAGCTGGGGCCCCTCCCCTGCCAGGCTGCTCACACAGTTGCTCACATCAATAGTCAGTGAAACATTGAGGGTCACAGACTCAATTCGTTAAATTACCAATGCACCAGCCTAGATGCCTACTTTCCCAGTTAGGTCTCATGAACTGCTCATCCAGGGTTGGTCCGTTGAAAGGAAGTTAATTCTTGGCAGAGCTGTCACGTGACAGTTGGTTTGGAATGTCCTGAGTTCCAAGCCAGCTTGGGGGCCAAACAGACCCCTGGTCGTTCAGGGTAGTCCACTGGTCATCAGGAAGGCTCAATGTGAGACAGCTGACAGTGGGAAGATGCTGGGGGAGGATGGACACATGGTTGTAATACTTCCCCTTGTCCTTCAAAGGGGCTCTGTTTGGAGGAATCTGCCATGTTTGGGGTCAGGGGGTGAAACTTAGAGGCAGAAGGCTGGGTCAGGGTTTAAGCCCTTCTTGTAGCTCAGATTCTCCTCCAGGGCATCAACTCTCTCCCACAGAAACCCTGGGGCAGGGTATTTTGAAAAAAAAGAGGGAGAGGAGCCCTTGATTTGTGTATAGGGCACAATCTAGAAGTCTTAGGGGTTCAGGGATCTCTGTCCTCAAGGAACCAACTACATTCCTTTCCCAATTCCATCGTGCATCATGTGACTGGACGAGGCACTTAAAATCTCTAAATTTCAGTGCTGTGAACTACAGAATGTGGGTTTTACAGCTCCTGCACTGCCCATTCCACAGGGCTGACCTGGGGGTCACAGGAGATGACAACAGATATTCTCCATGAGCTGTAAAGTGCCCTTCCCACGTAAAGGATGGAAAGTAAGTATCCACCCTTCCCTGTCCTATAGCCATCCAAGTCCTCTCTCTGGAGGCAACCCTACCTAGTTTCTAACTTATTCTTCCAGGCATTTAATGATCAAACACTTAAAGAGGACTTCTGGAGTACTCTTTCTTAATCTTTCCTTGTATTTAATCATTTTACGCCTCATATACTATGATGCTATAGGTTCTGTTTAAGAACAGTGCAGAGAACTCAGGCACAGAAGGGTACATAATCTTCCTAGGTTCATGCAGCTTCTAGTGGGATTTGAACCCAGGTGATCAGGCACCAGCACCCATGCTCTCAGTCTGTACTGTGCTGCCTTCCTATATTGCCCCATCTAAATAAAGGTATTTGCCCATGCAGTCTGTCTCTTGGGTGTTTTAAGTGCACGCCAAACTGCAAGATCTTCCTAAAGCCCAGCTTCGATTCAGGAGGCTCTGCTAGGCAGCTGGTGAATAATGGGATCAAAGGTTTGAACTGTGAATAAGTTATCACTAATTTTCCTGTGCTCTTCTGCTAGCAAGATGTCAGCAGCTCTCTTTGTTGTGAATGCATTTCCCAGAATCTGGCCTGATGGATACAAAAAGAAAATTTGATCCTCATTCAAGAAGATATGCATCTCACCCCCAGAAGTGGGTCAGAGAAATGGGCATCCTGCCATACCCCAAAGTGCACCGTACAAATGGGTCAGTTGAAGGTACTTTGGAAATTAAGTCATTAAGTAGATTGAAGAATAATGATTGAAGTTTATTCAGTGTACTATATGTAAAAGTATAGAAATGCTAAGCCATATTCTTTTTTTTTTTCCCATGTGTGAAAATTTAGATATACTAAGTCAGTAATTTATGCTATGACCAGAGGAGTAAAGATGCATTTACAACTCAGATTTGGTTTACATTTAATAGTAAACAAGGTCTTAGCTAATGTTTGGGTATTAGCTGATTGCTGAACATTAGCAGAAGTAGGTCTTTCCATGAAACAGTGCAGCCAGATTTTTTTTTCAGATTATTTTTTTAATTAATAGATTTTAGTATTTAGGACAGTTTTAGATTAACATAGAAAATGAGCAGATAATAAAGAAAGTTCTCATATACTCCCCTCCCCCACCCTAGTTTCTCCTGTTATCAACATCTTAACATTAGTGTGGTATATGTGTTACTATTAACGAACCAGTATTGATATATTATTATTAACTAAAGTCCATAGTTTACATTAAGGTTTACTCTTTGTGTTATATGTTTCTATAGTTTTTGACAAATGCATAATGTCTTCATTCACCATTTCAGTGTCACACAGAATAGTTTCACTGCCCCTGTGTTTCAGCTATTAATCCTTCTCCCCTTTCCAATACTGTCTCTATATTTTTGCCTTTTCCAGAATAGTCAGAATCACAGAGCATGTAGATTTTTCAGACTGACTTCTTTCACTTTGTAATATACATTTAAGTTTCTTCCATGTTTTTCCATGGCTTGATAGCTCTTCTTCTCCTTTTAAAATTATTGGATAATAACTCATTGCATGGTTGTACCAAAATTATTTAAAATAAAAAACCTATCCACCCATTGAAGGGTATCTTGTCTGCTTCCAGTGTTTTAGCAATCGTGAATAAAGCTGCCATAAAATGTCCCATGCAGGTTTTTGTGTGCACATAATTTTTCAGTTTAACTGGATTAACACCTAAGAGCGTGATTTCTGGAATATATAGTAAAAGCATGTTTTGCTTTGTAAGAATTTGGTAGAATTCTTTGGTAGAATTTCACCAGTGAAATCATCAGGGCCTGGTGTTTTCTTATTTTGGGGAGATAACTCATTATTGATTTAATTTCTTTAGTAGAACTAGGTCTATTCAGATTATCTATTTCTCCTTGTGTGAGTGTTGGTAGTTTGTGTCTTTCAAGGAATTAGTCCAGTTCATTTAAGCTGTCAAATCTGTGGGCATAGAGTTGTTCAAAATATTCCTTTGTTAACCTTTAAATGTCTGTAGGATCAGTAATGATCACTCCCTCTTTCATTTCTGATATTAGTAATTTGTGTCTTCTTTTTTCTTTTTTTTGTTTATGGATAGCCCAGCTAGAGGTTCATGAATTTTATTGTTCTTTGCAAAGAGCCAGCTTTCGTTTCATTGATATTCTCTTTTGATTTTTTGTTTTCAATTTCAGTGATTTTTGCAATAATTTTTATTATTTCTTTGCTCACTTTATATTACATTTCTTTGTCTAGCTTTCTAAGATGGAAGCTTAATGATTAATTTTATATCTTATTTTCCATTATGTTGCATTTAATTCTATAAATTTCCCTCTTAGGACAGTCTTTCCATACATTTTGACAAACTGTATTTGCATTTCATTTGGTTCAAAATATTTTGCAATTTTCTCTTGAGACCTTTTTTGACCCATGTTTTATTTAGAAGTGTATTGTTCAATCTACAAGTATTTGGGGATTTTCCTACTATATTTTTTGTTGTGATATCTAGTTTAATTACATAATCAATTTCCTGACTGCCCACGTCTCCGTTCAGCTTTTTGAATATCTCAAGATAGTGTGTAGTAAATCTGCCATATTGTATTCCTTGGGGATGGTTTTTGTCGTTATTTTTTTAGACATACTTTCTTGTTTCTTTTTATGCCTTGTACTTTTTTTGTTGAATACTGGACATTTGAATCTTATAATGTGGTATCTATGGAAACCTGATTCTTTCTCTTCCTCAGTGTTTGCTGTTTTGTGCGTGTTTGTGTGTGTGTGTGTGTTTTAATTGTTATAGGGTGTTTCTGTGCTGGAATCACTCTGTGGTATAAGCTTAAGGTTTTCTCAGGTCTTTTCTGAGGCTGTGTCTTTCTCTGGGAATGTGCACTCACTTTCTAAATTCTCCCATACATACGATTACTTTTGAATATCCTTATCTTTAAATATCTGGCTCCCCCAAAAAGGGAAAGGAAAAAATGAAAGAGAGGGGAAAAAAAAGATGCTTTCCCTTTAAATACCCTGGAAGCCACTCAGCTGGTGGGGTTTGTAACAATAGTGGCCTGCCTTTATGTCTGCACCTCCATTACAGAAAGCAGTAATCCACAATCAGAACACAAATCCTTAGCATTTAGAGCGCAAGGTTCTTATTGCCCATTGTAGCTCCCACAAGCTGATCTAGGAATGCTGGTGTGGCTGCCTGCCATGGGGGTCATGTTGGAGGATGAACTCCTTAGTAAACTCTCCCACAGTTGTCTGACTAGTATGAGTATGGACAGCCAGTAACGAGTGAATACACATAAATGGTACAGAACAGGAAGACTGGAAGCAAAAATATCATCTATTAATTGTGGTCATTTTTAAATAGTAGGATATCAGTATTTTCAAAACTTCTATAACTGATTGTATTTATGACAAAATGTTAGTGAATGAATATAATAAAATATTTTGTCTGGAATTAAATCCAGCCCCCCAATAAAAGTTTGGTTTTCATCACTTGCAAAATTCTATACAACAGATGATAAATGTGGTAATAGCATATGTGATCCATGGAGGCTGAAATGGTTTTTGGAAGATGTTAAAAATGTAGCAGTAATTTAACTGGACTTCAAAATGGGCAGGATGAGTGATGGGACTCTGTCATGAATGATAGCATATAGTTTAGTACCGTTTGTAAATTGAATATTTCACAATGATATAGGTTGCCTTCTGCTGAAAAGCCAAGGGCTGTGTCTTTCCTGTCTCTCTGCTCCTCTCCTTTGCCTTCCTTTTTCCACCAGGCAGGTGGCCCTGCGGCAGCTCTATCCATGCTTGTTTACCAACCACATCCATGCAGCCTGTCTCCTTGCCCAAGTCAGCCAAACCTCCCTGAAGACCTATTGGAGGAGCTCCCTCATGACAGAGCAGAGGAAGAAACCCTATCTAACACCAAGGTAGGGTTGCTTGTTTTTGTCTGAGATCATTATGTCGCTTTGTTCATTTATTTCACGTTCAATTGAATTCATGTTTGAAAATCTGACAATGAAGATTATAGATGGTATATAATGTTTCCATGCTGGGGAGAGTGTCACTTAGGAGTCTTTTACCCACTGACATGTGATTCAGGAGGGCATTCAAAAATGGTGGCATCAATTACAGAACTCTGTGGTACCAAGCATTTCCACCAGCAGCAATTTCTCCCCCTTGGACAAGAATTATGTGATTTGCCAACTAAAATGGACTTTAGTGACATGTTCTCCAGGAAAAGCCGGTGCCTTTTGGCGTGAGGAGGTTTGGTCTATTTTGCTTTGGTTTCCCTTGAGTCAACTGCTGTTTCCCATTTGGTTTTCTAGACTCACCAAGAGAACAAAAGACCTGTGCAGGCAGTATACAGCATGATCTGACCCTCATAGCGTCTTCTTTTCTGTATTTGCAGGTGGCCTCAAGAACCAGTGAAAAGGGTACATGTTTTTTTTTTTAAATTAATTAATTAATTAATTAATTTTTGGCTGTGTTGGTGCGTGTGGGCTTTCTTTAGTTTCAGTGAGCAGGGGCTACTCTTCATTGCAGTGTGTGGGCTTCTCATTGCGGTGGCTTCTCTTGTTGTGGAGCACAGGCTCTAGGCACTTAGGCTTCAGTAGTTGTGGTGTGCGGGCTCAGTAGTTGTGGCTCGCGGGCTCTAGAGCACAGGCTCAGTAGTTGTGGCACACAGGTTTAGTTGCTCTGCAGCATGTGGGATCTTCCCGGACCAGGGCTCGAACCCGTGTCCCCTGTATTGGCAGGCTGATTCTCAACCACTGCGACACCAGGGAAGCCCAAGGGTACGTATTTTAGAATCACTCATTTGCTGAGGAAAAATCTAGACGAAAAGGGAGGTGGGGCTTTCTTGCTGGTTTTAGTCTAGAAAGTCACCCTATTTCCAGCTTCCTGCTGGGATGAGGATTACGGGTGTGGGGTAAGGACCGATTTTCCAGGTAGAGAACTATGGCCATGGTCTGCAGCCCCTGGGAGCAGCTGTGTTCCCTTGAGGTGGTGTGGGTCTGTGTCCATGGGGCTTTAGGGTTGTCTGTGTGTAGGTCTGTGCGATGTGATTGTGAATGTGTGGGCAATACATACGGTTAAAAATACGTGTTTCCCCAGTAGATATGTCCCACTTAACACATCACAATCACAAGCGTCACCTTTCTCAAAGAAAGTCCTATCACCACTGCACACTTTATGTACATTGTCTCGTTCAACCCTCCCCACAGCTGTGCCTGGGCATTGGTTTACTATCCCCACTCCCCTGGGAGAGAAACTGAGGTGCTGAGACGATTGACCCAAGCTCAGGAGCTCCTACATGGAAGAGACAACGTGGGAGCCTGGGCGTGTGACTGGTGCTCTAGATCGCTGCCCTGCACTTGTCAGTCAGGCACGGGGTCATTCGTCTCAGGGCAGGAGCTTCGCAGCACCCGTGTACATCTACAGGGGTCCCAGACACTGCCCACCATCAGGAGGTGGTCTCAGTGGTCCCGGAGCCCAGGGCAGCTATAGGTGCATTTAACAGCCGGCTTGGGCACAGTCATGAGTGTGAACGCACATCGGGAGCCTTGCGCCCCTGGTCAGTCCATAGATTCTGAGAGGTGTGAGGCTCCATGTAGACAATGCAGGTCAACAGCTGTCAGTGCTGGGGTCACTCCTCAGCCTCTGGCCCCAAGCATATAAGAATCAGGGAGATATTTTAGTGTATTCAATAATATTATCACCACAAGCGCTGCAAGTGTCAGATTGTGTGAGCTTCATACCCCAGAACAGTGACAAATAAGAGCTCAATATATGGCTTTGTTATTAGCCTGGACCCTGCTTCTCATTTCTTTCCTGCTCCTCTCCTTTGCCTTCCTTCATCCACCAAGGAGGGTGGCCCTTAATGCCCAGTCCTTGCTTGTTAACCAGGCGCTGCCATAGACTCTGGCCCTGGGTCCACATCAAGCAAACCTCCCTGAGTGGTTCCTGAGCAGCATCACCAATGACTGACAGTCACTACGTGTCCTTCCAGCTCCCCCCGAGGGCCTGGTGGAGGAGCTGCCCAGGCACAGGGCAGAGGAAGAGAGTCCATTTAATGCCAAGGTAAGCTCACCCTTCTTCGTCTGAGATAGAAGTGCTGCTTTCTTGGTTTCTTTCTTTCTTTTTTAATCCGGTTAAATTCACGTATGAAAATCTGAGCATGTGCATTATAGGTGGGATTTACAGTTACCTCGTCGGGGAGCATTGAGTCTCTCCCCAATGACCCCTGATTTAAGAAGCCATTCACAAATGCAGCATCAGCTTATAGATCACGCAGGGACCTTTCCTCATCAGAAATGTTTCCTCAGGGGACTTCCCTGGTGGTCCAGTGGTTAAGAATCTGCCTTCCAAAGCAGGGGACACAGGTTCGATCCCTGGTCCCCTGGTCAGGGAGCTAAGATCCCACATGCCGTGGGGCAACTAAGCCTGTGTGCCACAACTACTGAGCTTGCATGCCTCAACTAGAAGAGCCTGCGTGCCACAGTGAAAAATCCCTCATGCCTCAGCGAAGATCCTGGGTGCCGCAACTAAGACCCGACACAGCCAAAAAAAAGAAAAAAAAAGGTGTTTCCTCAGTGGATTAAGAAGTTTGCAAGGGGCAACCAATATGCACTTGAAAGATTCATGGTGCAGGAAAAGCTTGTGCCTTTTTCACCAGTGTCTCCTATACTATCTTTTGGGACATTTGACTGGACAGTTTCCCATCTGTTTTTCTAAAGTCACCAATTGGATAAAAGATCCATGTCAACAACACACAGCGTGATCTGATACTCATAGTGTTTTCTTTTCTGTAATTGCAGGTGGCCTCAGGGGTAACTGAAAATGGTTGGTACTCTGGAATCAATCATTTGCTTGGGGAAAAAAGGCTGATGATAAGGAAGGTGGGCTTTGTTTTCTGGCTTTCATCTGGAGAGCCACCCTGATTCTGAATTCCTGCTGGGAACAAGGGCTGAGGATGTGATGAAAGAAGCTGATTTCCCAGGCAAAGAACCATGGCTGTTTTTCAAGAAGCAGTTTCATTGCCTTTAAGTGGTGACAGATTGTGTGCATAGCAGTGGGCTGTTGTCTGTGTGATCTGGGTGGTATGATTCTGAGTGTGCATGTGCGCATGTGTGTGTCTGTGTGTGTGTTTCCCTAGGTTGCCTCCAGCAAGGCAACTGCCAGTGTCAGCTTCTAAATGAAAAATCCCATCGCTACTGTTTCATGTGATTATATGTGTTTCAAAATGTATCAAATTGTACACTTAAAATGTGTGCAGTTCTTGTATGGCAGGAATACCTCAATAAGCTCAGGGGAAAAATCCCATCACCAGCTAGGCAAATGTTCATAGGGTTCCAAGTGGACAAAAGTGTGTTTCAGAATCACTGTGATTGAGTCAATAACAACTTCTATTAATAATTCTCACCTCCATCCAGCCCTTTATAGTCCCTTCAGGCAGTTTGATTGGTGGTGAATGAAAAGCATCCTTATTTCACATAAGAGAAAACAGAGGCTGGAGAAGGTGGATGAATTATGGGGTGTCGCACAGCCTATGGGTGGGGAACTGGGTGAGGCAGTCTAGAGCCTTCGATCCAGAGCCTCTGCACTTTCTCCCACATGTCTACTGCCTGGGAGAGACTGAACTTCTCCTTTGAGTTTGGCATCAATTATGATTTTAATCCTTGTTCCTAAGCCTCTTTGTGTGGGATGCTCGCAGGACCTGAGATGCAGTAACCCCAGCCCTTGATCGCTCAGATACTTTAGTATTAAGTGGGTATTTCTCCCAATGATGCTTCATTCCTGCTCCTTCCCTTCTTCCCCCAAACCTTTAGATTACAGGTGGTCTCAGCATTAAACCTCCCCCACCTCGGCTAGGGTGCTGGGGCAGGGTTCCTTCCTTTTTCAGGAGCCCTGGGGGGAACCCACATGTCACTCCTGGTTCTGAAGGAATCTGAGAAAGGAGGAGCCTCCAGGAAGAGATTCACCCCAACTTTCACCAACTAAGATCTCATATTTTGCTTCAGAAAATTTTGCCGAGAGTAGCAAGTGCCATTGTCGTGTGGAAAATCAGAGCCATCATTAATGCCAGGCCTAGTTTCTGTGTGCTAGGCATGAAACACTGGACAGAGATCTCCTTCAGGGACAGAGTGTCAGGAGCTCCCTTCCTGGGAGGATGAAGGGGAGGTTATGCGTTGTGAAGTGGGGAAAGGGGAACTCAACAGTGGGACAGGAATTTTTCAGTTACGTCCCTGTCAAACCTGCCAAAAGAAATAGGGTCTGGGTTTCTTCTGAAGCCTTAACAAGTAACAAGTCAAAGGAGTTGTTTCAAGTCAATATAAAATGAGACAAAGTAGGGTTTGGGTTTCCTTTTGGATCATGAATCTTGTGTGGAATAGATTGTATTTTAATAGAATCTGATAGTCCTGTAGACGTCAATATTTTTCCCTACGAAACAAAAAGATGAAACTGCTAGACTGAAAAATGTCACTGGTCGGATCAGCGGTGGGAAGGCTAGTGAACTGCTCTGCAAGGAACAAGCAGGGGACAGGCGGTCGCATCTTCCCCCTCTTTGGATTCTAGAGCTGCACTGCCCAGTGTGGTAGCCACCAGCCAGATGCACCTGTTCATACTTAAATTAATTAAATTAAATCAAATTAAGCATTTGTTCCTTCATCACACTAGACACGTTTCAAGTGCCCAAGAGCCCTGTGTTCATACAAATGAACTTATTTACAAAACAGAAACAGACTCGCAGACTTAGAGAATGGACTTAGCGTGGTGGGGAGGGATAGTTAGGGAATTTGGGATTGACATGCACACGCTGCTATATTTAAAACGGATAACCAGCAAGGACCTACCGTATAGCACAGGGAAATCTGCTCAATGTTACGTGGCAGCCTGGATGGGAGGGGCATCTGGGGGAGAATGGATACATGTATGTGTATGGCTGAGTCACTGCTGTGCACCTGAAACTATCACAACATTGTTAATCAGCTATACTCCCCTATAAAATAAAAGGTTAAAAAAAAATTTTTTTTTAAAGTTATAGACTTGGAAAAAAAAAGAGCCCTATGTTTCCAACACAGAATATTTCCATCTTTACAGAATGTTCTCTTGGGCAGCTTTGAGCCTGGCTCACGGTCTGTTCACTGAAGTCCTTTAATACAAAGTACGTCTATAACAGTTGGAATTTGAGGGTTATCCCTTTGGAGGCTAGAGCTAGAAGGATCTGGTGGAAACGGGGAAGTGACAAGTTGAAGGCGGATCCTCTCTCTTGGGGAAGGTTTGCAACTGTGATCAATGTCTTGGGGAAGGGCTCTGGCTCCAGGGAGCCCAGGGAAGGCTGAGAACCCAGAGGAAGGAGCCGGGTGATGCTGAGTGAGCCAGTATGGCCTCCACTGGAGGGGGAGGCATGGGTGAGCCGCTCTCTCTAATAACTTTATTGCTCATGTTTGTGTCTCTAAAGAATGGCTTGTGGAGAGCATATACGACTCAAGCGAGGACGAAGACTCTCTAGGTAGGGAACCACTCAGGTAGGATTCAAGGGGAGAAGGATCCTGGGAGAAGCTGCTGCCTTGGAGACTGGGGAGGAAGGAAGTAAAATCAAAGAGAAAAAGGAAATGTGTGTTCTTTTCATGTTTTCATGACATAAGAATAAGATCTCTCATGTCTCTTGCTTTGGGGGCTTTGGATGTACTGTTTGTAGTTATCTTTTCTTGCTTTAGTATTTAAAGCTTATCTTTCCCCCAAGACCTGCTGTTTTCTGCTTCGACCACTGCCAAACACCAAAGCCTTTGGTTGTGTTTGGTTGGCATCTCTTGGGAATTGAGCACTAGCGTTCTGGGGTTGGGTTTTGGGGTTGACTTACAATGCAGGTTATCTGGTGGGACACGACTCCCTCACAGACACTTGAACCTGCACAGTCCTTCGTGTGTGATCCAGGTGCTGGGTGAGAAGCAGACATTCTCCCTCTGCACGTTTAGGTCTTGTGGCAGCACCTTCATGTCCTGTCCTCAGGTTTACTCCTGGTTTAAGGGCGCTGCCAGGGGTGGGGAAGTTAGAGGGGGCAGCAGGGACCCAAGTTCTCACCTCCACCCTATCTAACTCTGTGCTTTCTCTTCCCAAGGCCACTCCATCACCATCACTGCCCTGGTACCTGCCGAAGCCTGTGTTATAGATTCTGAGGATCAGGATACAGAGACCAGCAATCGGCACGTAATTTATTTCCTACTTATGTCTCTCTTTTTATTCTGTTTATTTCCTATCCGTAGACTCCTCTCTGTAGCTCTTCCCTGTTCCCTCTTTTTATGATTCTCATCCTGAAGGGCCTGGTCTCATCCAGGCACCTGAGGTCCTGGGAACTTCAATGTCTATAAAATCTTTCTCCAGCCCTCCTTCCCCGCTCTCTCAGTGTCATCCTGGCCTGTCTGCACCCTTGAGCCATGTTGAGCAACCCTGAGTGGCCCAGGCATAGAGGTGGGCTGGGCGTCAGAAGAGCTGTGTACCCTCTTCTGCGGGGGTTCTTCTGCACTGGATGTCTCTGGACATGCACAGTTGTTTTCTGCCTTTCAGCTCTCAAGATTACACAATTTTTTAAAAAAGGATTATCCCATCAGGAATCTGATTCCAGAAATCCTCTCATCCTGGATTCAAGAGAATGAATCAAGAAAGTAAAAGGAGATGAAAAAGAACAAGAAGAGGAAATGTGAGTGTAGAGGGGGCATGAGGAAGCACAGAGGGCAAATAAGGGCACTTCAGGAAAACCAAAAAACCGGAGGAGCGCTCTGGGGTGGCCACTACTGCATGTGACCATGCAGGGGAGATAAATGATGGTTAATATCAGTGCCAGCGAGTGAAGGATGAACTGAGTACGTATCCCAGGGAATGGATAACCAGTCCTTACAAGGCCCTAAAGAGAGCGCTCTAGGTGCTGTAGGGCTGCCACATGCACGACTTCGGGAGGTGCAGGTTGCGTTGTGTTTTTTGTGGAAAGTGTCCCTGGAGTGGTTCAACATCCTAGTCCCACAGGACCCAATCCTGCCCTCCCAAGCCTCTCAAGGTGAACAGGGAGCACCTCAGCTGATCAGTGTGGTGAGACAGTGTGGGAAGCCCTTGACCTCCCCTGTTTTAGGCCTCCTGGGAAAAGGGTGAGGAGGACAGAGGCACCGGGGCTTCTTCTCATGCAAGCAGACAGCTCACCTGGCCCAGTGCTGCTGCATCCCTGTAGGCACGCGGTAGCCCTGGCATCAAGTAGGGGACACTGCAGGATCCAAGCCCAGCTGGGAGTCTCCCATTGCCCTGCGCACCCCTCAGCCTCTGTGGAGCCCCGTGGAGGGCCTGGCTTAGCTCATGGCACCGTTTCTCAGGCTGAGGTTCTGTCGATTTTTCCTAAACAAATAAAAATCAAGCAAAACACAAAAATTTGAAGGAAATTCAGTGCAATGCTACCTTGGGGGTATGTTAAGGAGTTAGGATTCTAAGTTACTTACATTTATTTTCCAATTTTGTAAATAAAGAAAACAAATATAATTTGTGTTCTATTTTCAAAGGCAATATCTTCTGTGACCTTACTCAGTCTATTCCAGTAAGAATATGGTTTTATTATTCAACATATTATGGTTTTATTATTTTATTTATTATTTTATTTATTATTTATTATTTTATTATTTATGGTTTTATTATTAAACATTTATGGTTTTATTATTAAAGCATATTAATTTTCTTTTAATTGAGGGGCAAAGTTTGGCTGGGGTGTTAGAAAGAAAAATGATTTTTAGGGGAAAAGGTGCATTCCAGGTCTCTGCCCATTTCTACTGTGCAGGTCTCATGATGGGTCATGTTGAGTGTGTTCTGGGAGGACCAGGGTCACCACTTCCACCTGTGTCGTCAGACCTCCTGCTCCTCACAGGGTCCAGGTGGGTGGGACTCGGCCCTTTGATCCTGGAGTTACTTACAATATTTTTCCCGGTTGGAGATTTGCACAGAGAGGAGCTTGCCTGCCTTCCCCTGGGTCAGTGGTAAAGCTTTCCTTGCCCGCTCTCATTGGCAGCTCTGGACTTTAAAAGTCTCCTATGTTTGATTGGACCCCGTGTTTCAAGATCTCACTCAGCAGGGGTCAAATTCCCACCTCCTGTCCCTGAACATGTATCCTGGAACCCAAGATTGAGGCGTGGAGCTGATCTGCTCCGACACAGGCTTCGCTCAAGGTCGTGCCAACAGCACTTGATAATTAATGCTCCACATTTAGCTCTTGGCACGTATCTGGGTCCTTGTATCTCCCTGACTCGACTGAAAGTGCATCTTTAAATAATTTAGCGATAGATCTCCAGTATTCTTATGTGAACGGAAATACGGGCTCCTCAGTGTCTCTGGAAACAGGAATCTCAAATCTCTTCTTAAATAATAGCTGAGTTTTGCATTTGAAAGTTCTTAGTTGTAATTTTTGCATTTGAAAGTTCTTAGATTTCTGAAACTGTAAAGAATATCTGCAAACCTGAAGGAAAACTTGGAGTTCACTTTATCTGTGGTGGAAGGTCATAATTTGGGAAGTGAGTATCAAAAAATGACCCCCAAAAATCTAACCTTTCAATTGACCAGTGGTGCAGTAAGGAAATTATAGGAGGGCATAGCAATGGGGAAGCCAACAGCAGAAAGTTAGAGGGCGAAGGAATGATGATAATATCCAACTTGACAACAGTAGCCTTTATTTATTTATTTTATTTATTTTTTTGCCACACTGTGTGGCTTGTGGGATCTTAGTTCCCTGACCAGGGATCGAACCCAGGCCCTCAGCAGTGAGAGCACAGAGTCCTAACCACTGGACCACCAGGGAATTTCCAACAGTAGCCTTTAGACAACAGCATTCAATGTCTGCATCACCTAAGGGTCATTGTTAACCTTGAGACACTCAGGTGTAGTGAAACGTTAGAAAAAAACTCCATGACTTCATAATGGTGAAAATGTTTATTTAAGAATATAAATTATAGGGACTTCCCTGGAGGTTCAGTGGTTAAGACTCCACGTTTCCACCGCAGGGGGCACGGGTTCGATCCCTGGTCTGGGAACTAAGATCCTGCATGCCGTGTGCTGTGACCAAAAAAAAAAAAAAAAGAAAAGAAAAGAAAAAAGAATATAAATTGTAATCTATTTATTCATTTCTCAATTTTATAGTACATAAATTTTATTTACTGGTTTATAAGAGGGCCTAATATTGGATTGGCCAAAAAGGTCGTTCGGGTTTTTCATAGCATCTTACAGAAAAACCCGAACGAACATTTTGGCCAACCCAATATTACTATCATTTTAATAAATCACGACGTACTTAGATCTTATAAAATATTTTCTTTGAGTTAAAAAATCTCTGTAATACATTAGATAGTCCTTAGAACAAAATAATTACAATGCAACTTCTTGATCTGAATGTTCAAGAGATACAAATTATTAAATTATTAAAATCTAGGTTGATGATTCATAAAAGGTTCCATACATTTTTGTCCTCTGACATGTTTAATATGTAAAACTAGCAGAATACTTCTGTATCATGTACATATTTTTCCCCCCAAGTATTCTGTTTGTGTTTGTGGTTAAGAGTTTCACTGGTCTTCCCTAGCGTGCATTGGAGGGATTACTGAACCTGGATCCAACACTGGATAGATCCTCAGGGCACCCTGATCACTATTACGTACTTGGACCTGAAGGTGAAAAGAATGGGCACGGAGTCTGCAGCAGAAATTTTGGTGAATGAGAAAATATGGGCTCCATCGCTAATGTCAAAAAAAGGAAATATTTCCAATTTTCGTATTTAGAAAAATGCCCAGTCGTGTACCCCAGGGGTCACCCAGAGGGCAGTCTGAGGTGCTGTGTTGGCCTCAAAGTAGCTTCCCTTTCTCAAGCTCAGTGTCCAGAATCCAAGTTCTGAGCACAGTTGGACTCTCCTTGTCGGTGAACAGATTCTCTGCAAACTCCCAGGCCCCCATTCTCTGCTTGTTCTCACATCCGTCTCCCAGTAACAGCGGCCAGAGGTGAATCAAGAGGAGCCCAGGATGCAAACCAAGTAGCTGAATCTCTCAGGAAGCTCTTTCCCATTCTTTGATATACCTCTATTGGAGGCTCTTCAGGCCATCAGAAATGAGGAGGGGGTTCTTGACTGAATCAGCATCCACTGTGGAGAGAAACATAACTAGCTTAGCAAATGGACCAGAGCTAGGCCAACTCTTCTACTATAAAAGCCCAACGATTTCATTCATTTTAGCTTCTTTAAATCAGCTTTTATTCCCTAATCAGAACTTTTCTTGGGGGAAATTTCCTTTGCTTCCCTGAGTTGGTCTAATTATCCTATGTGTCTAGAAACATGGGCCTAATATTGATAGTAGGAGTTTTTATATTGTTCTGTGGCCTGCTGATTAAAGATCTGTCCTCTCTTTCATGTGTTAGATTCATGAAAGCAGACACCATAGCTGTGTTTGCTCTTTAATATATGTTAGTCTAGATCATAACAAAAGATAGACATCGCATCTATTTTGAATCAAGGAAAAGTAATTGTATTTATTGCAGAATAATATTGAAATGATAAACTTTTTTTTTTCTTTACAATTCCCTTTCTCATTTCACGTTGCTGGCTAGATTCCAGGTTTTCATTTTCCTAGTGTTACAACAAATGAATAGGTAATGTTAGGAGTCCTGAGTCAATGGGTTATCTTGGCCAACGTCAAGACAGAGCAAGAGGCATCTTTCCCAGCCAATCAGAGATTTCCTTGGGCACGAGTAGGGATGCCTTTGGACCTTGATGGCAACTTAGAACTAGAACTTGCTCAGAGGAGAAGGGAAACTGGAGAAGAATGGCTTTCTGGACTGCCAGCATCTCCAGCTGGCCCTAATTATCAGAGTCTGGAGCAGAACTGCTTATTCTAACATGACTGTGGATGGAGGCACAGGAAGCTTCAGAAGTGCCCCTGTTGCCTGGAACAGTGCCACTCACTTTGTTAGGCTCTCTGATGACTGGCTCAGTGGAAGATGCTGGGACATGTCTGATAGTCAGACTGTGGGTTGTCAAGGACAAAATGTCTGAGACCGGTTTTGCTATCCCCAATACAAGTTTGCATGGAGCAAAGAGTAAACTCACTTAGAAAATCAACAATTCATTTTTCTCACAAGTGATATTGTGGACTGGGATATTTAACAAACATACATTCATCCATCACAGTGGTTGCCCACACCCAGTGTGGGTTAGAATCACCTGGGGGCTCAGAAACATTGCAGATTCAGACAGTGCCGGTTTTGCTACTCTCCACATGTGGTCAGGAACCAGAGGTATCATCCTGGGCTCATGTCAGAAATGCAGATTCTCAGGCTAGTCCAGCCCTATAGAATCAGAATCTGCATTTTAAGAAGACCCCAGGTAATTAAATGCACATTCAAGTTTGAGAAGCCATAGTTGAGGCAGTGCTTCTCAATAGAAATAGAACATGAGTCACAGGTGTAATTCTAAAGTTTCTTGTAAACTTATTCAAAAACGACTTCAGTAAGATACGTATTAAGCTCAATATATCCAAAATATTATCATTTCTCTATGGCACTACCCCTGTTTTGAGTGCTTAATGGCCACCAGTGCCTACCCTATTGAACAACACAGATCAAGGCATGACCTAAATACTATATCCTCTTAAAAATCTCCAGGTGGTTCTAATTCATACTCAGGGTGAGAAACACCATTGTTTAGGGGATAAAAATTTAGGCGCCAGGATTCAAATAATGCCCATATTTAATGGAGACCTTAGCAGAGCTGCTTCCTCCTGGGTCCTCCATGGGGAGGAGTAGTTAGGACAGATGCCTCCCCTTGGAGCTTCAGCATCCTTGGGTTAAACTGTGGAACATTACTCAGGTGGGGCTCCATGTCCTTGATCTTGGACACCAGCTTCCTCAACTGACCATTTGTCTTGGTCTCATTCTTCTCAGTGGCCACAGAGCAGAACGGGCACAATGAACGCGTCCATGGGACTCCCTCTGTGTTGAATCGATGCACCGGAGGCAGCAGACATATCCGCATTTCAGGTACGTAAGTTTTTCAAGATAATCTAGGCAGATGAGACATCTACTTGCTTCTTTAAAATGTTTGGCCATAGTCACTTTCTGTGGAAAAATGAGCAAGATGTTTCCATGAGTTGAATGACCATTACTGCTTGGGGCTCTATCCTTTTTACTTGTATAGATATATCAGGTACCTAATATGTGCCATCCATTGTGCTAGGTAATGACATAAAATGTAAATATAAATATAAATATAAATATAACTGACCTTTGCCCCAGAACTTCTGATATTTGGAATGCTAGTTAGAATGAAAGACTCAATCCAGGGACTTCCCTGGTGGCACAGTGGTGAAGAATCCACCTGCCAATGCAGGGGACGCGGGTTCGAGCCCTGGTCAGGGAAGGTCCCACATGCCCCAGAGCAACTAAGCCCGTGCGCCACAACTACTGAGCCTGTGCTCTAGATCCTGTGAGCCACCACTACTGAGCCAGCATGCCACAACTATTGAAGCCCGCGTGCCTAGAGCCAGTGCTCTGCAATGAGAGAAGCCACCGCAATGAGAGGCCCACGCACTACAACCAAGAGTAGCCCCCGCTCGCTGCAACTAGAGAAAGCCCACGCGCAGCAACGAAGACCCAACGCAGCCAAACATAAATAAATAAATAAATAAATAAATTTTTTTAAAAAAGTTAAGTGCATTGATGGAGAGATGCATTACATTTTAAAAAAAAAAGAAAGAAAAGGAAAGAAAGACTCAATCCATCATTTAGCTTCAACTTGAGTTGGTGAATGGACTAGACGTGGGTTGTCCAGTACTGTAGCCACCAACCACAGGTGGCAACTGACCATCTGAAATTTGGCTTATTTCAACTGAGATGTGCTCTGAGTGTAAAAATGCACAGTGGATTCTGAAGACAGAATAAGAAAGAGCAAATTGAAACTAACTCATTGAGATCTTTTAAACAATGTTTGTATCATCAGTGTAAATACCTGTTGAAGTGATAACATTTTGCCGATTAAAATTATTTTGACTTGTTTCCTTTTACTTCATTTAAAGTGGCTACTAGAAAATTTATAATTAGATATGTGGGTTACATTCTCCTGGACATCCTGGTCTAGACTCAGAGACCCTCCAACTTCCGCCAGCTGGTCCGCCTCGGCTGTGGCTCAGATCCCCAGCAGCAGCTGAGAGGTTGAATCAGTCAACGGGGGAAACTCGGTTCACCATGTGGTAGAGGACTCCAACCAGCATCTGATTAAGGAAAAAGAGCATCATCTCTCCAGCCTGGGTGCTGAAACCTAGTCCTGCCTACAGCTCCTGGAGCAGAGGGCCCAAGGGTCCCTAAGTGTACACACTAGGTCTGGGATTGAGCTGGCCTCGGCATCACTTGCTGTATTAATAAATTACTCCATTCCCCAAACTTTGTTCTGTCATATTTGCCTTTTGTAGAAAACTGAGAAGCAAAAAAGAAATTACATAAGATTGGACTTGCCTCTCTACTAGATCCTCCTCTGGCCTCCAACACCTTCTGAAGGTGATTCAGCTCTTGAGTGAGATCCACCTACAAGGGGCTTTTAATTTTTTTAATTTTTTAGAAGATTCTTAGTTACACATTTAATGAGACTTGTATAGGACTTGTACAGGGTAAAATCTGTAACACTTTGCTGAAGGATGTGAAAATTGATTTTTTTATTGAAGTATAGTTAATTTACAATATTAGTTTCAGGTGTACAGCATACTGATTCCATATTTTTACAGATTATACTCCATTAAAAGCTATCTATTCTATACATAATAGTTTGTATTTCTTAATCCCTTAATCCCATACCCTCCTCCCTTCCCTCTCCCCACTGGTAACCACTAGTTCGTTTTCTATATTTTGAGCCTGTTTCTGATTTGCTATATACATTCATTTGTATTATTGTTGAGTTCCACATATA
This sequence comes from Balaenoptera ricei, assembly GCF_028023285.1. Classification (NCBI taxonomy): domain Eukaryota; kingdom Metazoa; phylum Chordata; class Mammalia; order Artiodactyla; family Balaenopteridae; genus Balaenoptera; species Balaenoptera ricei. The sequence goes on along the minus strand of NC_082652.1, from coordinate 18,278,508 downwards.
AGTGATATAATACAGTATTTCTCTTTCTCTGTCTGACTTATTTAACTAAGCATAATAAATACCCTCTAGATCCATCCAGTTGTTGCAAATGACAGAATTTCATTCTCTATGGCTGAGTAATATTCCACTGTATGTATATACCATATCTTCTATAAGGGGCTTTTTATACTGAAGGATCTCTTCCCACCCTATTCATACCAGGCCTCTTTAATCTGATTGTATTTTGATTTACTTCTAGCAAAAATGAGATTTTTACTAAAGACAAAGAAGTTACCACAAACATTCTTTATTGATGTAAATTATCACAAGCATTTTTACTCAACATTTTAAATGAATTGCACTTGCATTAATTAATTACAATTCATTAATATTACTTCACATATATTTGTAAATATGTCATGCTTAATCTGTAAACCACACAATGGTAGGTAAAATTCTCATTTACTCTGACTCATACATTTTTAAGATTAAAACATTCAGCTTTGCTAATTAATATTGACCCTTCACTAATACCTGATGTAAATTCTCAACTTCAGCTAAACTATTTAGAATATGTGGGTCCAGTTTGATGGACACACAACCTATTTTCCAGGGAATCACGTGGTACCAAGGGAAGGTGAGATGGGATTTGGCCGTGCTTAATTCCCATCCTGTGAGATAGATTCTTCGTCTTGATTTTATTGTCAGTCAATGACTAGAAAGAAGATATTGCAAATTGCCACCTTGTTTTACTGTGCATTAAAATGTAAGAGTGAAGATGTAGCAAAAATCATGAAGCTGATTTGAAATAGTTTTGAGATTCAAAATATGAGGTCATAATGGCAGTTCATAAATTGTACATATTTTAAATACCCATATTACTGAACACTCAATGAAGTTTGAGAATTTGTTGTTGTTTTTAGACACTTCCCCACATATTTTGACCTTCTTTCTTCATATATAAAAAACATGGACAGGTTTTAGTTCTTGAGTGACAGTTGCAGACATAATTTAACATTTGATTAATGAAGTAATCATAAAAGGCTCCAGCCATCTCACAGCTACCCGCTAGGTGGCGCTATGTCAAAGTCTATGAAAGGATTTGGCTCTTCCCTGTTCTGATCCAGGTTTCCTGCCTCCTAGATTCTACTTTCTGAAATGCTCACCAGAAAGCAAGGACCCATCTGATCCTGTGATGGCTCAGTTTTGTAAAAACCCCTGCCTCTTGACAACTAGCTATCCTAACTACATGGTCCTCACAAGACTATGAAAATTGATAGCAGTTTAAATTCTGCTATGGGCTGAATGGTGTCCCCCCTGCCCGCCCCACCAAATTCATATGTTCGAAGCCCTAACCCCCGGTATCTCAGGATGAAACTGTATTTGGAGAGGAGGCCTTTAAAGAGGGGATTCAGTTCAAATGAGGCCATTAGGTGAGCCCTAATTCAATCTGACTAGTGTCCTTATGGGAAGAGGAGATTAAGAGATACAGAGAGAAACCAAATGTGCACAAGTCCAGAGGAAAGACCATGTGAGGACACAGAAGACAGCCGTCTGCAAGCCAAGGAGGAAGGCTTCCAAAAAAATTTCTTTTTTTAAATTTTCTCAAGTTCTAAAAAGGGTGGCTAGAATTTAGACATTGATAACTAAACCATTACTGAGTACCAACTCTACACCTGGCAATATGTATGCAACTTTGTCACCTGCCCAATATGCTAGTGACTGGCTCCGTGTGACTACTGAGCCCTACCAATGTGGCCACATTTGTAAAAATTCCAACATTTTAGATACATTAAGTTAAAAATATATGATTTACGTTTATTTCACCATTTTTGTTTTCTTTTTTCCAATATATTTTTTATTTATTTTTTGGCTGCATTGGGTCTTTGTTGCTGCGCGTGGGCTTTCTCTAGTTGTGGAGAGCAGGGGCTACTCTTCGTTGCGGTGCGCGGGCTTCTCATTGGGGTGGCTTCTCTTGTTGCAGAGCACGGGGTCTAGGTGCATGGGCTTCAGTAGTTGTGGCACATGGGCTCAGTAGTTGTGGCTCGCGGGCTTTAGAGCGCAGGCTCAGTAGTTGTGGTGCACAGGCTTAGTTGCTCCGCGGCACGTGGGATCTTCCCGGCCCAGGGATCGAACCCATGTCCCCTGCATTGGCAGGCAGATTCTTAACCACTGCACCACCAGGGAAGTCCCTTCAACATGTTTTTTTTTTGTTTGTTTGTTTTTGTTTTGTTTTGTTTTGTTTTGTTTTAATATTTTGGGGATTGATTTTACTTTCTTTTTTTTTTTAATTTTTACTTATTTTTTATTTATTTATTTATTTTTGGCTGTGTTGGGTCCTCGTTTCTGTGCGAGGGCTTTCTCTAGTTGTGGCATGCAGGGGCCACTCTTCATTGTGGTGCGCGGGCCTCTCACTATCGCGGCCTCTCTTGTTGCGGAGCACAGGCTCCAGACGCGCAGGCAGACGCGCAGGCTCAGTAGTTGCGGCTCACGGGCTTAGCTGCTCTGCGGCATGTGGGATCTTCCCAGACCAGGGCTCGAACCCGTGTCCCCTGCATTGGCAGGCAGATTCTCAACCACTGCGCCACCAGGGAAGCCCCCAATATGTTTTTTAAGGAGATTCAAGATGTGTGTAATTTTCTGATCTGGAAGATGGGAGATTGTAGCCCCTCCCCCCAACTCCTTAAACTTCTCAGCCCTGCTCTGGGTTAATGTCTCAGCCAAAGAGGACTTGTAGGGTAGCTGGAGGTGAGTCTGGACATATCTTCCACCTCAGCCTAATGATGGACAACCCACGAATGGAAAAAAAACATTGCAAAGCATATATCTGAAAAGGGGTTAATATCCAGAATAGATAGAGAACTCCCACAACTCAACAACAAACAAACAACCTGACTTTAAAAATGCGTAAAAGGCTGGAATAGGCATTTCTCCAATGAAGATACACGAATGGCCGATAAGTGCCTGAAAAAATGCTCCGCATCAGTAATCATGAGGAAGATACAAATCAGAACCACAATGAGATACCATCACACATATATTGGGATATTAAATATTAAAATACAGAAGAGTGTTGGCAAAATTGGGGAGAAATTAGAACCCTTGTGCACTGTTGAAGGGAATGTAAAATGGTGCAGCCATTACAGGAAACAGGATGGCAGTTTCTCAAAAAATTAAAAATAGAATTATCATGTGATCCAGCAATTCCACTTCTGGGTATCTACCCAAAAGAATTCAAGGTAGGGTCTTGAAGAGATATTTGTCCACCCGTGTTCATAACAGCATTATTTTCGATAGCTAAAAGGTAGAAGCAACCCAAGTGTCCACTGACAGAGGAATGGATACGCAAAATGGGTCTATCCGTACAATGAGATATTATTATTCAGCTTTAAAAAGGAAGGAAATCCTGACATATGCTACAATACGGATGAACCTTGAGGACCTTATGCTAAGCGAAAGAAGTCAGTCACAAAAGGACAAGTACTGTATGATTCCACTTACATGAGGTAGATACCTAGTCAGATATCTAGTCAGGTTCAGAGACAAAGTAGAATGGTGCTGTTTAGGATATCCCAGGATACCCCTCCAGGCAGCCACCATGGCTGAACACTTTGAAGAAACAAGCACATGTCCCGTGTGCCTGGCCTTCACTGAGAAACCCGTGTACTTGAAATGTCCCTCCTGATGGCCGTCATGGAGCAGTGGACCGCACGTATGCCAGTGGGGCTGGCCGGGTGCCATATGACCACACAGGTAAGCAACACGAGGAGGTTCAGTGCACACGCAGACCAGGGAGAGGTTCTCCTAATAAGGAAGAAGAATGTAGGGCGAAGCGACACAGGGGGGACTGTTCCAGTCCCAGCGCACCAAGCCCGCAATCCCAGAGAGGCTGTGGGTCTTTCCCTGGTGCTTTCCCAACAGTCCCTACAGGTGCGTCTTACTCAGGCTTGGGCATCATCGTTAGTGCGAAAAGCACGCAGAGGGTCCACATGCTTGTGGTCAGCTCATAGATGCTGAGCACGGAAGGCAGAACCTAGGACAGCTGGGTCACCTTCTGCCAGGTCTGGGTCATCACTCCTTAGAAGCCGGCCCAACGCAGATAAGTTTAGTGCATGTGGCAGCATTATGGCCGGGAGCCCTAGAAATCCTGAAATCCTTGAGCTATGCACCCTGGGGACAGTGACAAATAAGAACTCAAGGTGCCTGGTGCCCATCCCCCTTGCCACAACTCTCTAGCGCAGCCATGTTGGAGAGCATTGCTGCTCACCCCCATCTCCCCTCCAGAGTGCACTAGCCCACCTCCGGACTGCTACCTGAGCAAGGATAGCCACCTCTCTCAATGAATACACACATGTGACAAAGAAAAGGAAGACTGGAGGTAAAAATAACATATGGCTATTAAGGGTTATTTTTATTTTTATTTTTAAAAAATATTTATTTATTTATTTGGTTGCACCAGCTCTTAGTTGCGGCAGGCAGGCTCCTTAGTTGCAGCTCGCGGGCTCCTTAGTTGTGACATGTGAACTCTTAGTTGCGACATGCATGTGGGATCTAGTTACCTGACCAGGGATCAAACCCGGGTCCCCCTGCATTGGGAGCGCAGAGTCTTAACCACTGCGCCACCAGGGAAGTCCCATGGGTTATTTTTAAGTGGCAATATGTCAGTGTTCTCATATCTTCTGAATTTGAGTGTCTTCATGGCAGAGGATTCTCAAGAACAGTAGAATGCACTGCCTACAATTAAATGTCTCCCACCAAGAAAAGTCTTTTAAACAAGTGTGAGATCCCATGCCACAGATGGCCGATGTCGTTGCACCATCGTTGCATCGTGGAGACTGAAATGGTCTTGGAAGAGGTGAGGAAGACAGTGGTGATCGAGATGAGCTTCAGAACGGGCAGGAGGGGCGAAGGGGACCAGCCATTGAATCACAGCCTGCAGGTCAGGACCACACGTAGACTGATTCATTCGCATTGCTTTAGGTCACCTTGAGCAACAAAGCCAAACCAAGGGCTCTGTTTCTCATTTCTTTCACGTTCCTCTCCTTTGACTTCCTTCAATTCACCAAGAAGAATGGCCCAGCAGCACCTTGGTCCATACTTGTTAATCAACCATATCCACAACCCCCCACCCCGGGTCCACATCAAGCAAAGCCCCCTGAGTAATTTCTGAGAGGCACCACCAATGTCCCGATGGTCACTGTGGGTTCTCTTAGACCCCCCCCGACCCCATGCAGGACCTGTTAGAGGATCTTCCCAGTGACAGAGCAGAGGAAGAGGCCCCGTCTAGAGCCAAGGTAAGCTCGCCTCTCTTTGAGATAAAAACGCTGCTTTCTTGGTTTCTTTCCTTTTCAATAAAATTTGAAAGCTGACCAGGTACATTAGGGATGATATATACCATTTCCATGGTGGGCGGGGAAGGGGAGTATTGAATGAGAGTCTTTTACCGACTGATACCTGATCCAAGAGGGCATTTACAAATGACAGCATCAGTCATAAACTACACTGTGGGGGAACTTTCGCTTGGCAGCAATATTCCTCCTTGGATGAAGAACTTTGACATCACCGACCAAACTGGACTCGAGAGACACATCCTTCAGGAAAGCTTGTGCCTTTCCCAAAGGTGCCCTCTACCCTTGCTTTTGGGACCTTTGACCTGACCACAGCTTCCCATCTGGTTTCCTAAAGTCACCAAGAGAACAGAACGAAGACCTGTGTGAACAGGTCCTCATTGTGTTTTCTTTGCAATTGCAGGTGGTGTCAGGAACAAGGGAAAGTGTGACATAGTCTGGAAGCACTCACTTGCTGAGGAAAAAAAACATGCTGGCTTTCGTGGGCAGAGCTGGCCTCATCCAGGTTCCAGCTGGGATTGGCCAGGAGATGAGTCCACAGGGATGGGTCAGAATACAGGGTCGGGCCAGAGACGTGGAATTCCCCAGGCCTCTTCCGCCTGGGGCCAGGAAGGACAAGTCTCTAGTTTTCACCTGTTTCTGGAAGTTGCCTGACAACCAGACCTTGTCTCCAAATTGTTTGCCAAGTGTTGTCTGGCTCAGAAACACATTTAAACTGAAGAGCCTTCACACTGCGTGGCCAGGGCAGCTGTAGAACATTCTAGTTGCAAAGGAGATGAGACAGGCATGGGCCCCAATGGAGTTCAGGAAAGAGATGGGGGCTGATCCCAGAGTCGAGGTGGTCCTTCCTACTCTTCTCTATGACCAAGAGGCATCAATCTGAGAGTTTCTTCAAAATTGTCTTGGAATTCTTAGGCCCAAATTCTGTGTCCTCCCACTCGTGGGGACAGGAACCTTGGACGTAGGTGACCACTGCAAGGGCACTGCCTGTATCTTCCTCATCAGTTCTCACCCCAGTGCTCAGCCCTGGACAACCCGTCTCAGGCCCCATAAATGTCTAATGTACATCCCCCCACCCCGGACTGGGATCCAGTTCAGGGGTGGAAAGGGTCCCTCCTCAGCTTGTCCAGGCCTGCTGGGTCCACACCAAGCCAGGGGCCTGCCCAGGCTCTAATCCAGATCAGGAATGAGACGGGTGGGCTCCTGAAGCATCCCTCCCTCACCCCTGACCCTGCTGTTCTGATTACATCTAGCACAGGTGTGCCCGGCCTTGCTCTTCATCTCTGCCGACAGGTGGGCCCCCTGCTGGGAATCCTCTAGAACCTGGGTGTTGACCTTACTGTCTTTGTCCCCAGGGCCTCACTTAAGGCCTGGCACATGTGCCTGAGTCCAGGAAGAACCTACAAATGCGTTGTCAGATAAGACCAGCAAACTATACTTAGAATGAACGAGGCGGAGCGAGGGAGACTATGTCTTCCTCATCTTTGGATTCTATAGCTGTGACATCCAGTGTGGTGTTCCCTTGCCAGATTTGCCTGTTTATAACTAACTAATTAATTAATTATAAATAAAATGAACATTCAGTCCATCCATCACACCAACCACGTTTCAAGTGCCTTATAGAGTTATGTGCTAGCGGCCACTATATTCAACAAGGTAGAGAGGATATTTCCATCCTCACAGGACACTGTCTTGTGCAGCTGACCTGATCTGGGCACAGGTCTGTTGGCTGAACTCATCTAATTCAAAGTGTTTCCATCACAGGTGGAATTTCAGGTTGATAAATTTGCAGGTGAGAGTGGTACTTATCTGGTGGGAATTGGGGTAGTGAGAAGTTGAAGAGGGATCCTCTCTCTCATTAGAAGATTTGCAGCTATGATCTTGGGGAAGGGCTCTGGCTCCAGGGAGCTCAGGGAAGGCTGAGAACCCAGAGGAAAGAGCCGGGTGATGCTGAGTGAGCCAGCATGGCCTCCACTGGAGTAGAAGGAAGGAGTGAGCCACTCTCTCTAACAACTTTATTGCTCAAGTTTCTGTTTCTAAAGAATGGCTTGAGGAGAGCATAAATGACTCAAGCAGCGAGGATGAAGACTCTCCAGGTAGGGAACAAGGCTCAGCTGCTTTAGTCGGCTGAGGAAGAAAGGTGTAAAATCAGAAGGAAGAGGAAACGTGGAGGCTTGTTTTGTGTTTTCCGTATTTTTTTTAATTAATTAATTAATTAATTAATTAATTAACTTTTGGCTGCGTTTTATTTTTGGCTGCCATTGGGTCTTCATTGCTGTGTGCGGGCTTTCTCTAGTTTCAGCAAGCGGGGGCTACTCTTTGTTGCGGTGCGCAGGCTTCTCATTGCAGTGGCTTCTCTTGTTGCAGAGCATGGGCTCTGGGTGCGCGGGCTTCAGTAGTTGTGGCTCGCGGGCTCTAGAGCGGAGGCTCAGTAGTTGTGGCGCACGGACTTAGTTGCTCCGCGGCACGTGGGATCTTCCCTGACCAGGGCTCGAACCCGTGTCCCCTGCATTGGCAGGCTGATTCTTAACCACTGCGTCACCAGGGGAGTCCCATGTTTTCTGTATTTTAACGACCTAATAGGAAGAGGTATTACCTCTGTGGGCTTTGAGGGTGCTGTGTTTGTAATCACCTTTTCTTGCTTTGTTATTTAAGATAATCATTTCCAGGAGACCAGTTCTTGCTGCCTTTGCCACTGCCAAACACCAGAACCTTTGCTTACGTTTGGGTGGCATCTCTTGGGAATAAAGCACAAGTGTTACTGGGTTGGGGTTTGGGGGTTGAGCTGGGACGAGGCCATCTGGTGGGACACGACTCCCTCACGAACACTTGAACCTGGAGACACCGTTCTTCGTGTGTGATCCCGGTGCTGGGTGAGAAGCAGACGCTCTCCCTTTGCACATTCAGGTCTTGTGGCGGCACCTTCATGTCCTGCCCTCAGGTTTACTCCTGGTTTAAGGGCGCTCCCAGGGGTGGGGAGGTTAGAGATGATGTCCTCCCAGCTTCCTGCACAGGTTCCTGGGTCCTCCTGGAGAGGTGAGGGGGGAGCACACCCTCGAGCCCATTTCTCGCCTGCGCTCCTCACCCACAACCCAAATCCTGGGACCAGGAATAAGGCCCATGTTCAGCTGCCCCTCGAGCCCCTCCATGGCTGGCAGGAATTCTCGAGGATGCTGTGAAGGGTTGCCGGGCTGGCTCCACACACTTGCCCTCAGAGCCCTGCTGACCTGGTCCTCTGGGATTGACCTGCCCCAGGACAGAGCGTCTGGGAGGCAGGGCCAGGGGGTCGCTTCTCCTCTCAGAACCCACCGCTGCAGCCCGGCAGCACTGCCCCTGCTCCCCCATACCCCAGCCATGCCCACCCTGTGCCCTTCTCCCCAGTCCTTCCAGGACTCCGGGAGAATCTAGCAGGTACTGTTTACTCATGTGGGCATATATCCTCCTGCTGGAGAACTCTTGTTGCATCACTTGCAGACCAAGAGAATTTGGACAAGTTACTTTACCTTTAATCTTGTGTTCATCCCCTCTAAGGAGCTAGAAAACTTACAGGGTTGTTGTGAGGACTAAGTGTCTAGCAAGTAGCTAAGGTCATCGCCTCAGGCACAGGACAGATAAATTGTATGTGGAATTGGCTGCCATTCTCTCCCAGGAGGCCCATCGAAACCCTGGGTCCATGACAGGTGCTTCCTGCATTTGGTTGGATTGGTTCATGGATCCATTGATTGATTAGGGAGAGTGGCAGGACACCCACAATTGTTCCTGCAATGTTCCCATATGTTGGAGAACAATATGGTTGGTGGAGGTTGTCAAGGAGAAGGGACTTTAAGCCGACAAGGCAGGGAAGAAGAAAGGAAGAGGAGGGAGCTGGGAGGAGGGCAGTGTTATGCACAGAAAGCCGTGGAGATGTGACTGGCTGTTGGAGGCACAGGAGGACACAGGCATGGTGTCCTGGTCATAGTTACAGAATTCGAGGGCTGGAAAAGGGGCCCTAGAGATCCTAGACCCTCTCCCTCATTGCAGAGGTGAAGCCATCAAGGCCCTGGGAGAGATGGGGACAGAAGGGGCCCCGAGTCCTGACCTTGACTCTGATTCTCAGCTCTCCTTTCGCATGCCCCCACCCCCAGCATCATTGCTGTCCTTGGGCACTAAAACACTCCTTTGCTGACAGTGAAGACTCTGAACGGGAGGGCAACAATCTGCATGTAACTTACTTACTCTTTCATCTCCTTTACATTTTCTCTCTTTTTCTAATCCATAAGCTCCTCTATGTAGCTCTTCCCCGTCCCCTCCTTCCTTCTTTTTAATGATTCTCATCCAGAAGGACCTGTTCTCATCCAGGCACTTGAGGTCCTGGGATCTTCTATAAAATCTGTACAAACCCTCTGCAGCCGTCCTCCTCCACTTTCTTAGCATTGCCCTGGCTCCAGAGTCCCCGCCCACCACCCTGTCTGTGTCACTGAATCGTGTTGAGCAACCCTGAGTGCCCCCCTCCCTGGGGCAGGAGGCAGGTCAGAGTCAGAAGGACTGGGCCCACCCTGCTGGAGCCACCCCAGCCCCACCTGTGAAGTCTGGCTCTGCCCTGCCCCCTCCCACCACTACCACCAATGGGTGTAGTCCTGCCCTGGGCGCCTCTGACGTGTGCCATTGTTTTCTCTCCAGCTGTCAAGAAATTCTCTCCTACTCTATTAGAATGAAGGAAGGAGATAAAGTGGAAGAATAAGAGGAAATGGGAGTATGAAACAAGTAAACTGCGGAGGGGAGGGGAGGCAAATAAGGGCAGGTGGGTTCCATTGCTTCCTAACTTTCTTTCTGGCACTTTGGTAGAACCAGCAAAACTGAGGAGCACACTGGGGTGACCAGTATTGCATGCAAGGGAGACAAGAGGATGGTAAAAACCCATGCAGACAAATGAAGGGTGCCCTGAGAACATCTTTCCTGGAAGCGATAACCCACTCCACATAAACTTTTAAGGTTGCTGGGCCAAAGCCTCCAGTGGCTCCTCCATTTGGAGGAGAGGGCTGTAGGTTACTGTAAGGCCACCTGTGCCTGACTCCAGGCTGCGTTGTTCACATCATACACGTTTGTAAGAGTCTTCCAGGATTTATTTAATATCCTGGTAGTGCGGGACCCAGCTCTGCTCCACCAACCCCCTTAACATCAGCAAGGGGGCATCCCCCACTCAGCGGCTGAATGCTAGATCCGCTAACATTGGATATGATGAGATAGCATGGCGTGACCCTGACCCTTCCCCTCCTTCAGGCCTCCTGGGAAAAGGGTGAGAAGGACAGAGACACCTGGGACTCCTTCTCCTGCAATCAGGACAGCTCACCTGGGCCAGCTTTGAGCCCTGTCTGCCCGTAGTAGTCTCAGCATCAAGTAGGGGACTCTGCAGGATCCACACCCAGCTGGGAGGGAGCCAACCCCTGGGGGCCCCTCAGCCTCTACAGAGCCCTGCGGAGGGCCTGAGTCACCTCATGGCAACGTTTCTCAGGCTGAGGTTCTGTAGATTGGTCACATGTATGTAAAAACAAAACACACACACAAAAATGGAAGGAAACTCAATGCCATACTCATTTGGGATAGGGTAAGGGGGAAGAATTATAAATTGCTTATGTTTCTTTAATTTCCAAATTTGTAAATAAGTAAAAAAAATTATATATTTGATTATATTTCATTTTTTATTTATTTTTTAAATATTTATTTATTTGGCTGCATCAGGTCTTGGTTGTGGCATGTGGGATCTTTAGTTGCAGCACTCAGGATCTTTAGTTGTGACATGTGGACTCCTAGTTGCGGCATACAAGCTCTTAGTTGGGGCATGTGGGATCTAGTTCCCTCACCAGGGATCGAACCTGGGCCCCCTGCATTGGGAGCACGGAGTCTTAGCCACTGGCCCACCAGGGAAGTCCCTATTTCATTATATTTTATTTTATTTTATTATTGTTATTTTTAAAATAAATTTTATTTATTTATTTATTTACTGGCTGCGTTGGGTCTTTGTTGCTGCGCGCGGGCTTTCTCTAGTTGTGGTGAGCGGGGGCTACTCTTCGTTGCGGTGCGCGGGCTTCTCATTGCGGTGGCTTCTCTTGTTGTGGAGCTCGGGCTCTAGGCGCACAGGCTTCAGTAGTTGTGGCACATGGGCTTGGTAGTTGTGGCTCGCAGGCTCTAGAGCGCAGGCTCAGTACTTGTGGCACATGGGCATAGTTGCTCCGCGGCATGTGGGATCTTCCCAGACCAGGGCTCGAACCCGTGTCCCCTGCATTGGCAGGCAGACTCTTAACCACTGCACCACGAGGGAAGCCCTCATTATATTTTACAAAGCAGTGTTTCCTATAACCTTTTCACATTGGAGTACTTAGGCCATAAGCCTTATTTTTTTATTACCACTGAATAATCTATCTCAGAACTGAATGAAGCAAGCAAGGCTTGGTGGGGATGTTAGGAAAAAAATTATTGGGGGTAAAATGTGACTTAACAATTGTTCATTTCCACTGTGCAGGTCTCCTGATGGGTCGGGTTGAGTAGGGCTGGAGGGACGGGGTCACTACTCCCACCTGTGTCATCAGACCTCCCACTCCTCACAGTGCCCAGGTGGGAGGAACCCACACTTTTCACCCTGGAGCCCCAGAGCCTTCCCTTTCCTCTGCATCACTTTCACTGTTCAGGGGACCGGTCACTTGAACGCCGCCCGGCCAAATGCCCAGGTTAAATCGCCCCTGTAGGACATGTCTCTCTGCTACCAGAGCACACTTGGCAAAGTGCAGCAAATAGGCCCCACCCAGTGCCCTGGGGATGTGACCCCTGGGGATGTCAGGGCCCAAAGTCACTTCCAGGGTCTGAGTAGCCCCCTGGGTCCCACACACTGACCCGAGGGAGCCCACCTCCCCACTGACTCCACTCCCTGCCTTTCTGCGGCAGGTTCTGGTCTGACACCTGTGAAGACCGTGACCTGGAGGCCTCAGCCTGAGACTCAGAGGGGATGGAGCTTGTACAGTGTCTGGAAGCTTAAATGAGACACGAGGCCAAGGAAGGAGGGCCAAGGAGGGCCGCCTCTCTGCTCCTCCTCTCCTGAGTCAGCTATTTAGTGCCGGTTATCGCCTGTCTGAACTGTACAGATTCAGCATAATTTTAGATATACGTTTTATTTTTAACACTGGAGGCTTTTACATCAAGCAAAATTGATCTCCTACTTGGTTTAATTTTTAAACATTTCTATGTAAAATAACACACAAGTATAGGAAAGCACCCTCAGCAAAGGGAGGGCTCAGTGAATTACAATGGGCGCTCCACTCTGGGAAGCAGTAGTTTTTCCCTCTGTAAAAGCCCAGATGCTTCTGAGAAGCTCCTCTCAGCTTCCTTACTCTGGCCCCAGACCTCCACAGCGGAAATCCCAAAGGGACTGGATTCTCCCAGCCCTCCAGCGCCCTCCACTACTTTCTGAGTGTGCTGCCACACTAATTTTGAGTTATCTGTGTGTAAATCATTGCACTTGGAATATACACGGAGTAACTGATTTCATGCTTATAACCGAATAAGTTAGCACTTATTCTTCTCCCCTTCTACAGGGGCTGCCAGGGTGCTGGGGACGGCCTGTATATTGAACTGAGTGTTAGTAATAGATGTGTTTATATTTACAAGAAACCATAAAGCTCTACGCTTAAGATCTGTGCCCTGTACAATACACCAAGTAAACTTCAATTAGAAAGAGATGCAAAAAAAATTTTCCCACAAAACAAACTTCAGGCCCAGGTGGCTTCCTCTGATTTCTACCAAACATTTAAGACACAAATGATGCCCGTCTGCTACACACTCTTCCAGAGAACAGATACAGAGGGAACACACCCACACTGCTTTCATCGGACCAGGAGAATACTGATGTCATACCAGCAGCAGATAGTACAGGACAGGAGAAATTACAGGCTAAACACTTCTGAATGTCGATGTCAAAATCCAAAAGCAAATATTAGCCGTCTAAATCTAGAGGTTTTTAGAAAGGGAGGAAGCTGGGATTTCATGGCGGTATTTCCGGTGGTTGATGTGGACAGGATCACTGGGTGTTTGGGTGCTGCCTGGGAACGTGGAGAGAAGGGGCAATGCCATCGGGTTAGTGGAATGAACGTCTGGTGACAGAGATTAGGAGGGCCTGAGTCATCCTCAGAGACAGTCCTGGGGTGGGGTCTCTAGGCTGTGGCTATGGAGGGGTCCCTCCAGGAGGACATGGGCCTCTCTCCTGTGCCGCTGCAGGGTCTATGGATGGATGAGGAGTTTGTAGGGGCTGGATTTTGATGAGGAAGGATGAGCAGGGAAGGTGCGCCCTCAGAGCCAGTGCAGCCACGGCCCCTCCCCAGCCAGGCCGTGGCCCAGGCTACTCTGACAGCTGCTCACATCAATGGTCAGGCGACAGTGGGGCACGCCAGCTTCACCCACTAAACCACCAAGCACGGCCCAGCAGGCCACTGTCCTCACTAATCAGCAGTAACTGTGCATCCAGGGCTGGTTGTTGAAGACCAAGCTAATTTGTTAGAGACGTGCCACGTGGGCAGCTGGCTTGGAGAGACCGGGGCTCTGAGTCACGTGGAGACAAGCCGACCACTGGTCAGACCACCAGGAGGCTCACCCGGTGTGTGACGATGCTGAGAGAGGAGGGACGTAGATGGGACCCCCTGATCCTTCAAGGGACCTTCTTTCAGGGATATTTAACAGCTGTGGGGTCAGGGATCAACATGTAAGGGAGGCAGCTGGGTCAGGCATGGGCCCTCCTGTTGGCTCAGACCCCTCCTGTCCTTGGAGCAACCATGGGGCAGGCAGGAGGATTGGGGGGATAGAGGGAGGGGAGCCCTGGGCTCAGGAGTCCAGGGCACCATCTAGAGGATTCAGGGGTTCAGGGATTTCCGTCCCAGGGAACCAACTACATTCCTGTCCCACATCCATCTGTCATCAGCTTTGCGACTCCGGGAAAGTCACTTAAAATCTCAACATTTTAGTGCCATGTACCATAAAATATGGATCACAGCACCTGCCGTGAGTTCCCTACGGGGCTGATGTGGGGACCACAGGAGATGATAACAGATATTCTTCACAAGCTCTAAAGCATCACACCCATAACCTTCCCCGCTCCCCTGCCCTGTGGCATCCAGGTCCCCTCTCTGGAGGCAGCACTACCACATTTCTTGCTTAATTCTTACAGACATGTAATATTTGAACATTTAGGTAGCACTTATGAAGTACCCATCATTTTTCGTCAGGGTCTACCTGATTTGTTGTATTAAGCTTCATCATGTAATACTAATAAGTGGGCCCTATTAACCTTTCCATTATCACAGAACAAGGAACTGAGGACAGAGGGTCTGCATAACTTTCCCAGGTTCATGTCGCTTCTGGTATGATTTGAATCCAGACCATCAGGCACCAGCCCCCACTCTCTCGCTCACTGTGCTGTGCTCCCTTTCTATATTATCTCACTAAATAAAGTCATGTCCCCGTGCAGTCAGCCCGCTGGCTATTTTAAGTGCACACCACATTGCAACACCCTCTTCCCAAGGCCAGCTTTGATTCACTTGACTCCCCTAGACTCCCCTAGGAGGCTGGTGAACAAAGAGGACAGACGTGTGACCTGGGAATGAATTGACACCTCCGCATGGTCTTCTCCCAGCAACATATCAATAGTTCTCTCAATTTTTGTTGTGTTTTCCGGGATCATGACTCGGGTACCAAGAAGAAAAGGAAGATTATAAAGGAATCAAACACAGGATGCACAGGAATATCATATCAGATGCGATCAAGATAATCTGCTGGCCACCCGCAGTGGTGGTTCAGACACATCAGAATCAGCATCTGGCCAAACAACAGGGTAAGGACACAAATATCACCCCCACTAACCACTCCATTGAAGATACTGTGGAAGTAATACCAGTAAGTAGATTCAGGAGTAATGGCTATAGTTTGTGCAGCAGAGCCTGGATCTGGCTGAGGGAGGGTTGGGCAGGGAAGGTGCCCACTCAGAGCCCGTGCAGCCACTGCCCGCTCTTAGCCAGGCCTTAGTCCAAGCTGCTCAGCTGGTCAGTTTCTAGCCAGTGAGACCCTGGGGGCCTGTAAGCTTCATCTGTTAAGCCACCAGAACACCAGCCCAGTAGACCCTGTTCCCAGCTAATGAATATTAACTGCTCATCATCCAGGTTTGGTCAGTTGAAGATGATGCTGATTCTCTGTGCAACTGTCATGTGGGCAGTTGGTTTGGAATGTCCTGGGTTCTGAGTCAGTTAGGGAGTCAAGAAGACTACTGGTCATTCAGGGTGGTTACCTGACCACCAGGAAGTGTCACTGCAAATCAGCTGCTAGACTCAAGTGCTGAGGGGGAAGGGAGGGGAGATGCACACATATTTGGAAACCCCGGTCCATTAGGGGGTCTTCATTTGGGGGAAAGGCATTGTATTTGGGGTCAGGGATTGAAACGTAGAGCCAGGAGTTGGGTCCAGATTTGAGCCATTCTCTTGGGCCAGGCACTTCCTCTGAGTACCAGCTGTCTCCCTGCAGCATCCTTGGGGCAGGAGGATGTGGGAAAGGGAGTGAGGAGAGCTCTTGGTTTGTGTATCCAGGGCATGATCTCATGTCCATGTGTTCAGGAATCTCTATCCCCAGGAAATCAACTCCCTCCCCTGCCTCAGACCCATCACTCATCAGTGTTGTGACTCTGGGCAAGTTATTCAATCCCTCTAAATTTCAGTGCCCTGAACCATAAAATATGGGCCACAGCCCCTACTCTGCCCACCCCACAGTGCATCACAAGAAATAATATTCTTTCCATGAGCTCTAAAACTTCTTACTCATGTCATCAATGTGAAAAAGTAGGCTCTATCCTCCTGTTTGTAGCCTCCTAGGTTCCCTTTCTGGAGACAACCTGCTTATTCTTCCAGGCATTTAATACTTGAATATTTATGTAGGTAGCACTTATGAAGTACCCATCATTTTTCTTCAGGCTTTGTATTTACTAATTTTTAGCCTCAGAACATAATACAAATAAGCAGGTCCTATTAAAGTTTCCATATCACTGGCCAGGGAACTGAGAAACAGAAGGGCTAAGTAACTAACCTTCCCAGGGACAAGTGGCTTTCAAATAGGATTTAATTTCAGGCCATCAGGCACCAGCACCCATACTCTCCCTCACTGTGTTGTGCTGACTTTGTACTTGTCTCATGTAAATAAAGTTATTTTCCCCATGCGATCAGCCTGTTGCGTATTTTAAGGGCACGCTAAAATGCAAGGTCCATCTTCGTAAGCTCTACTTTGATTCAGGGGGCTCCCCGGGCAGCTAGTAATAAGGAGATCTGAAGTTTGACCTGTGAATAAGTTAAGACTTTTGCCAGGAAGATGTCAACCCCTCTCGCTATTGTGAATGTATTTCCTAGGAACTTGCTTCAGGAATATGAAGAAAAAAAGACAAGGATTCAAACCAAGGATACATATGGGGATTGATCCTCAGTGAAGAAAATATACTGGCTGGCCCTCACTGTCATTCAACAGGTCAAGATGAGCATCTGGTCCCAAAGGGTTGAGCCTCAAATATCATCCCATACAAGCCACTCCATTGAAGTCACTGTGGGAATTCCATCATGAAACTCATCAAGAGTAATGACTATAGGGACTTCCCTGGTGGTGCAGCGGTTGAGAATCTGCCTGCCAACGCAGGGGACATGGGTTCGAGCCCTGGTCTGGAAGGATCCCACATGCCGCGGAGCAACTAAGCCCGTGAGCCACAACTACTGAGCCTGCGTGTCTGGAGCCTGTGCTCCACAACAAGAGAGGCCGCGATAGTGAGAGGCCCGCGCACCGCGATGAGGAGTGGCCCCCGCTCGCCGCAACTAGAGAAAGCCCTCGCACAGAAACGAAGACCCAACACAGCCAAAAATAAATAAATAAATTTATTAAAAAAAAAAAGAGTAATGACTATAAAAATGTTAAGTCATATTATCTTTTTATTGAGATATAATTCACATTCCATCAATTCACATTTTTTTTGAACTGTGTGATTCGGCGGCTTTTAGTATACTCAGGTTTTGCAATCAACATCTCTAATTCCAGTACATTTTCATCATCCCCAAGAGAAATCTCATACCTAGTATCAGTCATTCTCATTCTCTCCTCCCCTTTCACCCCAGCCCTGGGTCTTTCTGTCTCTATTGATTTTCCTATGCTGGACATTTCATATGAATAGAACCACACAATGTGTGGACTTTTGTGTCTGACTTTTGCAGTAAGCAAAATGTACTCAAGATGCATCCAGGTTGTAGCATGTATCTGTCCTTCACCCTTTTTATGGCTGAATAATATTCATTGTATGGATATAAAACATTTTATTTTTCCATTCATCAGTTGACGAATAGTTGGGTTGTTTCCACTTTTTGGCTATTATGAGTAATGATACGACAATATAACACTCATGTACAAGTTTTTGTGTGAACATATGTTTTTTATTTCTCCTGGACATATACCTGGGAGTGGAGTTCCTGGGCCATATTGTATGTCTGTGTTTAACTTTTTGAGGAACTGCCAAACTATTTTCTTTTTCATATTTGCACCAGCAATGCTTGAAAGTGCCAATTTCCCCACATCATTGCCAACCCTTGTTTTTTAAAAAATTATATGCATACTAGTGGGTGTGAAGTGGTATCTCACTGTGGTTTCAGTTTGCATAATTTTGACTAATAATTTTGGCCATGTTTTCATGTGTTTATTGGCAATTTGTGTCTCTTCTTTGGAGCAGTATCTATGCAAATTCTTTTTCTCATTTTTAAAATTTGGTTATTTGACATTTTATTGTTGAGTTGCCAGTGTTCTTTACATATTCTGAATACTAGGCTTTATCAGATATATGATTTGCAAACATTTTCCTTCATTCTGAAGGTTGTATTATGTCTTTCTTTTTTTTTTTTTAATCAGTCATCAATTTTATACACATCACTTTATACATGTCAATCCCAATCACCCAATTCAGCACACCACCACGCCCACCCCACCGCAGTTTTCCCCCCTTGGTGTCCATACGTTTGTTCTCTACATCAGTGTCTCAACTTCTGCCCTGCAACCCGGTTCATCTGTACCATTTTTCTAGGTTCCACATACATGCGTTAATATACGATATTTGTTTTTCTCTTTCTGACTTACTTCACTCCGTATGACAGTCTCTAGATCCATCCACGTCTCAACAAATGACTCAATTTCGTTCCTTTTTATGGCTAATATTCCATTGTATATATGTACCACAACTTCTTTATCCATTCGTCTGTTGATGGGCATATAGGTTGCTTCCATGACCTGGCTATTGTAAATAGTGCTGCAATGAACATTCAGGTGCATGTGTCTTTTTGAATTACGGTTTTCTCTGGGTATATGCCCAGTAGTGGGATTGCTGGGTCATATGGTAATTCTATTTTTAGTTTTTTAAGGAACCTCCATATTGTTCTCCATAGTAGCTGTATCAATTTACATTCCCACCAACAGTGCAAGAGGGTTCCCTTTTCTCCACACCCTCTCCAGCATTTGTTGTTTGTAGATTTTCTGATGATGCCCATTCTAACTGGTGTGAGGTGATACCTCATTGTAGTTTTGATTTGCATTTCTCTAACAATTAGTGATGTTGAGCATCTTTTCATGTGCTTCGTGGCCATCTGTATGTCTTCTTTGGAATAATGTCTATTTAGGTCTTCTGCCCATTTTTGGATTGGGGTGTTTGTTTCTTTAATATTGAGCTGAATGAGCTGTTTATATATTTTGGAGATTAATCCTTTGTCCGTTGATTCGTTTGTAAATATTTTCTCCCATTCTGAGGGTTGTCTTTTCGTCTTGTTTATGGTTTCCTTTGCTGTGCAAAAGCTTTGAAGTTTCATTAGGTTCCATTTGTTTATTTTTGTTTTTATTTCCATTACTCTAGGAGGGGGATCAAAAAAGATCTTGCTGTGATTTATGTCAAAGAGTGTTCTTCCTATGTTTTCCTCTAAGAGTTTTATAGTGTCCAGTCTTACATTTAGGTCTCTAATCCATTTTGAGTTTATTTTTGTGTATGGTGTTAGGGAGTATTCTAATTTCATTCTTTTACATGTAGCTGTCCAGTTTTCCCAGCACCACTTATTGAAGAGACTGTCTTTTCTCCATTGTATATCTTTGCCTCCTTTGTCATAGATTAGTTGACCATAGGTGTGTGGGTTTATCTCTGGGCTTTCTATCTTGTTCCATTGATCTATGTTTCTGTTTTTGTGCCAGTACCATATTGTCTTGATTACTGTAGCTTTGTAGTATAGTCTGAAGTCAGGGAGTCTGATTCCTCCAGCTCCGTTTTTTTCCCTGAAGACTGCTTTGGCTATTCGGGGTCTTTTGTGTCTCCATACAAATTTTAAGATGATTTGTTCTAGTTCCGTAAAAAATGCCATTGGTAATTTGATAGGGATTGCATTGAATTTGTAGATTGCTTTTGGTAGTATAGTCATTTTCACAATGTTGATTCTTCCAATCCAAGAACATGGTATATCTCTCCATCTGTTGGTATCATCTTTAATTTCTTTCATCAGTGTCTTATAGTTTTCTGCATACAGGTCTTTTGTCTCCCTAGGTAGGTTTATTCCTAGGTATTTTATTCTTTTTGTTGCAATGGTAAATGGGAGTGTTTCCATAATTACTCTTTCAGAGTTTTCATCATTAGTGTATAGGAATGCAAGAGATTTCTGTGCATTAATTTTGTATCCTGCAACTTTACCAAATTCATTAATTAGCTCTAGCAGTTTTCTGGTGGCAGTTTTAGGATTCTCTATGTATAGTATCATGTCATCTGCAAACAGTGACAGTTTTACTTCTTCTTTTCCAATTTGGATTCCTTTTATTTCTTTTTCTTCTCTGATTGCCGTGGCTAGGACTTCCAAAACTATGTTGAATAATAGTGGTGAGAGTGGACATCCTTGTCTCATTCCTGATCTTAGAGGAAATGCTTTCAGTTTTTCACTGTTGAGAATGATGTTTGCTGTGGGTTTGTCATATATGGCCTTTATTATGTTGAGGTAGGTTCCCTCTATGCCCACTTTCTGGAGAGTTTTTATCATAAATGGGTGTTGAATTTTGTCAAAAGCTTTTTCTGCATCTATTGAGATGATCATATGGTTTTTATTCTCCAATTTGTTAATATGGTGTATCACATTGATTGATTTGCGTATATTGAAGAATCCTTGCATCCCTGGGATAAATCCCACTTGATCGTGGTGTATGATCCTTTTAATGTGTTGTTGGATTCTGTTTGCTAGTATTTTGTTGAGGATTTTTGCATCTATATTCATCAGTGATATTGGTCTGTAATTTTCTTTTTTTGTAGTGTCTTTGTCTGGTTTTGGTATCAGGGTGATGGTGGCCTCATAGAATGAGTTTGGGAGTGTTCCTTCCTCTGCAATTTTTTGGAAGAGTTTGAGAAGGATGGGTGTTAGCTCTTCTCTAAATGTTTGATAGAATTCACCTGTGAAGCCATCTGGTCCTGGACTTTTGTTTGTTGGAAGATTTTTAATCACAGTTTCAATTTCATTACTTGTGATTGGTCTGTTCATATTTTCTGTTTCTTCCTGGTTCAGTCTTGGAAGTTATACCTTTCTAAGAATTTGTCCATTTCTTCCAGGTTGTCCATTTTATTGGCATAGAGTTGCTTGTAGTAGTCTCTTAGAATGCTTTGTATTTCTGTGGTGTCTGTTGTAACTTCTCCTTTTTCATTTCTTCTTTTATTGATTTGAGTCCTCTCCCTCTTTTTCTTGATGAGTCTGGCTAATGGCTTATCAATTTTGTTTATCTTCTCAAAGAACCAGCTTTTAGTTTTATTGATATTTGCTATTGTTTTCTTTGTTTGTATTTCATTTATTTCTGCTCTGATCTTTATGATTTCTTTCCTTCTGCTAACTTTGGGTTTTGTTTGTTCTTCTTTCTCTAGTTTCTTTAGGTGTAAGGTAAGATTGTTTACTTGAGATTTTTCTTGTTTCTTTAGGTAGGCTTGTATAGCTATAAACTTCCCTCTTAGAACTGCTTTTGCTGCATCCCATAGGTTTTGGGTCATGGTGTTTTCATTGTCATTTGTCTCTAGGTATTTTTTGATTTCCTCTTTGATTTCTTCAGTGATCTCTTGGTTATTTAGTAATGTATTGTTTAGCCTCCATGTGTTTGTGTTTTTTACGTTTTTTTCCCTGTAATTCATTTCTAATCTCATAGCGTTGTGGTCAGAAAAGATGCTTGATATGATTTCAATTTTCTTAAATTTACTGAGGCTTGATTTGTGACCCAAGATGTGATCTATCCTGGAGAATGTTCCGTGCGCACTTGAGAAGAACATGTAATCTGCTGTTTTTGGATGGAATGTCCTAGAAATATCAATTAAATCTATCTGGTCTATTGTGTCATTTAAAGCTTCTGTTTCCTTATTTATTTTCATTTTGGATGCTCTGTCCATTGGTGTAAGTGAGGTGTTAAAGTCTCCCACTATTATTGTGTTACTGTTGATTTCCTCTTTTATAGCTGTTAGCATTTGCCTCATGTATTGAGGTGCTCCTGTGTTGGGTGCATATATATTTATAATTGTTATATCTTCTTCTTGGATTGATCCCTTGATCATTATGTAATGTCCTTCCTTGTCTCTTGTAACATTCTTTATTTTACAGTCTATTTTATCTGATATGAGTATAGCTACTCCAGCTTTCTTTTGATTTCCATTTGCATGGAATATCTTTTTCCACCCCCTCACTTTGTCTGTATGTGTCCCTAGGTCTAAAGTGGGTCTCTTGTAGACAGCATATATATGGGTCTTGTTTTTGTATCCATTCAGCAAGCCTGTGTCTTTTGGTTGGAGCATTTAATCCATTCACGTTTAAGGTAATTATCAATATGTATGTTCCTATGACCATTTTCTTAATTGTTTTGGGTTTGTTTTTGTAGGTCCTTTTCTTCTCTTGTGTTTCCCACTTAGAGAAGTTCCTTTAGCATTTGTTGTAGAGCTGGTTTGGTGGTGCTGAATTCTCTTAGCTTTTGCTTGTCTGTAAAGCTCTTGATTTCTCCATCAAATCTAAATGAGATCCTTGCCAGGTAGAGTAATCTTGGTTGTAGGTTCTTCCCTTTCATCACTTTAAGTATATCATGCCACTCCCTTCTGGCTTGTAGAGTTTCTGCTGAGAAATCAGCTGTTAACCTTATGGGAGTTCCCTTGTATGTTATTTGTCTTTTTTCCCTTGCTGCTTTCAATAATTTTTGTCTTTAATTTTTGCCACTTTGATTACTCTGTGTCTCGGCGTGTTTCTCCTTGGGTTTATCCTGTATGGGACTCTCTGCGCTTCCTGGACTTGGGTGACTATTTCCCCTCCCATGTTAGGGAAGTTTTCGACTATAATCTCTTCAAATATTTTCTCTGGTCCTTTCTCTCTCTCTTCTCCTTCTGGGACCCCTATAATGCGAATGTTGTTGCATTTAATGTTGTCCCAGAGGTCTCTTAGGCTGTCTTCATTTCTTTTCATTCTTTTTTCTTTAGTCTGTTCTGCAGCAGTGAATTCCACCATTCTGTCTTCCAGGTCACTTATCCGTTCTTCTGCCTCAGTTATTCTGCTATTGACTCCTTCTAGTGTAGTTTTCATTTCAGTTATTGTGTTGGTCATCTCTGTTTGTTTGTTCTTTAATTCTTCTAGGTCTTTGTTAATCATTTCTTGCATCTTCTCAGTCTTTGCCTCCAGTCTTATTCTGAGGTCCTGGATCATCTTCACTATCATTATTCTGAATTTTTTCTGGAAGGTTGCCTATCTCCACTTCATTTAGTTGTTTTTCTGGGTTTTTTTCTTGTTCCTTCATCTGGTATATAGCCCTCTGCCTTTTCATCTTGTCTATCTTTCTGTAAATGTGGTTTTTGTTCCACAGGCTGCAGGATTGTAGTTTTTCTTGCTTCTGCTGTCTGCCCTCTGGTGGTTGAGGCTATCTCTATTATGTCATGTTCTTTGAAACACAAAGGATTTTAATTTTGATAAAGTACTATTTCTTTTTCCTTTTGTTGCTTGTGCTTTTGTCATCATATTTAAGAGTTCGTTGCCAAATCCAAGACTGTGAAGATTTATCCCTTTTTTTCTTCAGAAATTTGTATAGCTCTTATATTTAAGTCTTTGATCCATTTTAAATTCAAAGTCTATTTTGTCTGATATTGGTATAGACACTCCTGCTCTCTTTTGGTTACTATTTGAGTTTTCTCACTGAGTTTGGAATTCCTTTTTCTATCCTTTCAACCTGTTTGAGTCTTTTGATCTCAAGTGAGTCTCTTGTAGACAGCATATAGTTGGATCATATGTTTTTACCTATTCCGCCAATCTCTGTATTTTGATTGGGGAGTTTAATCCATTTACATTTAAAGTAATTACTGATTAAAAAAAAGACTTATTTCTGCTATTGTGCTATTTGTTTTCCATATGCTCAAAGCTTTTTTGCCCCTCATTTCCTGCATTCCTATCTTTGTGTGTGTTTAGCTGATTTCTTACAGTAAAATATTTAAATTACTTTCTCACTTCCTTTTGGGTATATTCTATAGCTATTTTCTTTGTGTTTACCATGGGGATTACCTTTAACATCCTAAAATTAAAACACTCTAACTTGAATTTATACCAGGTTAATCTCAACAACATCCAGGTTCTTGAAGCTAAAAGAGTGTCCTACTATCTCAATGCAAAAGACCTTCTCCAAGACACATTATAATGAAATTGTCAAAAATCAAGGGATAAAGAATTGTAAAAGCAGTCAGGGGAAAAAAGATTTTAACTTACAAAGGAACCCCCATTACACTATCAGCAGATTTCTCAGCAGAAACCCGACAGGCCAGGAGAGAGTGGAATGACATATTCAACATGTTGAAAGAAAAAAAAAAAAGCCAACCAAAAATACTCCATCCATCAAAGTTATCCTTCAGATATGAAGGAGAAATAAAGATTTTTCTAGGCAGACAAAAGCTGAGGGAGTTCATCACCATTAGACCTGCCTTGAAAGAAATGCTGAAAAGAATTCTTCAAGCTGAAATGAAAAGACAGTCAGTAATCAGCAACATGAAAACGTATAAAAGTATACAACACATTGGTAAAGGTAAATATACAATCAGAAAACTCTAAATCTGTAAGAGGAAGGTGTGTTAGCCACTTAATTATAAAGGTCAAAGGAAAAGAGTATTTAAAATAATTATAGCTACTGTAATGTATTAACAAACACACAATATAAAAAGACGTAAATAACGACATCAAAAACAAGAGTGGGGAGTAAAAAGGTAAAGTTTTTGTAGGCAATTGAAGTTAAGACGCTGTCAGCTTAAAATGGACGATTTTAATCTATGAGATGTCTTACGTAAGCTTCATGGTAACCACAAAGCAAAACCTAGAGCAGATGAACCAAAGATAAAGAAAGGGGAAACAGCATACCACCATAGAAAATAACCAATTTACAAAGGTAGGCAGAAACAGAGGGGAAAAGAAACAACAGGAATACAAAACAACCAGAAAACAGTAAGATGGCATTAGTAAGTTCTCAATAATTCTAAATTCAATGGATTGAATTCACCAATCCAAAGGCATATGGATAGATTTTAAAAAAAGATGCAACTGTATGCTGCCTACAGTAGAATCGCTTCAGCTTTAAGGACACATATAGGCTCAAAGTGAAGGGATGGAAAAAGATAGTCAATGCAAGTGGAAAGCAAAAGTGGGAACAGCTGCAATGATATCAGAGAAAATAAACTTTAAATTGACAAGAACAGATACTACACTTGATCTTAGCCAAAAGGCTGAGACGAAATAGACAAAATAAACTTTAAGCTAAAATTACTGTCAAGTATAAATTTTACTAATATAGTAATTCCAAAGGACCAAGGAGCAGGGCAGTGGCTTTATTGAGAACCCAGGATTTCTGAGTGTCCACCGTGCCCAGTTACTTTTAAATCATCACCACAGCCCTATAATTCACAGATTTAGGTGAAGTGACTTGCCCAGGGTCACACAGCTAAGTGAGAGTCTTCTGGGACCAACAGTAACTTTTGTAAAGACATCTCTTGCTATACTTAATCACTGCCACCATCTGACACTCACATTCTTTCTTTTTATACTATTCTGTTTCCTTGGGTCAAAGAATCCGACCCCTGAATTAAGGTTAAATAGGAATTAGTGGCAGATCCAAAGCCAAAATCGCTTCAAGATATTCTTTTAATTCCCCCAAGTAATGTCTTTAGTCACAAAAATATAGAACAATATAGAAAATTACAAATCAAGTGACCTTAGTGTTCACAGGCAAGCACTAATACATTTTAATGTACCATGATCATATTAAAATAGAAATAACTATGAAACATTTTCTTTCACATGCATTTATAAAAACATCTTTTTTTCAGAGTGCACATGGAGAGACATACTTATTCTTCCATTGTCAAACAATCTTAATTTTTATTTCTTGGAAATTACCTCATTATCGAGTTTGATATTTAGCATATTACTGCTTTAGTTATATATTCCAAGCATTCTGTGATAACCAGAAATTGCCTAACATTTTTTATTGTGGTAAGAACACTTGAGATCTCCCCTCTTAAATATTTAAATGCACAAACGATATTGTTAGATGTTGTACAGCAGATCTCTAGAACGTATTCCTTTGCAGAACTGAAATTTTATGGCTGTTTAACAACAACTCCCCATTTTCCCCTCCTGCCAGCTCCTGGCAATCACCATTCTACTCTCTGTATGAGTTTGACATTTTTTTCTTTTTTGGGAGGAAGGGGTCCTTTTTTTCAGCTTTATTGGAGCATAATTGACAAACACAGTTGTGAGTTACTTACAACGTGGTTGAAAAAGCATGTAAAACATGAAACTGGTTAAACTGGTTTTGCCTCCTTAAAGAGACTGCTGAATAATCAAACTGAAACAATACCAGCTTAAACTGGTTTTGCCTCCTTATATAGGTTGACTAATCAAACCTTGAGTTATTTTACAGAGACAGCACTGTGCACGTAGAAGATGGGAACCCATGTCTCCAGCATGACCCAGAATCTTCAGTCTACAGAACTTAAAGAATAGAAATGTTGCCACCAGAGCCCTTTACAAAGCGAGGAGTCCTTCAGTAAGGAAAAGCTGGCTTCCAGGTGCAGGAGTAGCTGTTTCTATGGACTGATTCAACACTAGCCGATCAGCTTCCAAGTTTGAAGTTCCCCTGACTCCTTAAATTTCACCCCAAACCCTAGATCAAGGAGACAGATTTGAGAGCCTTGCCTCCTGTCTCCTTGTCAATTGACCTCACAATAAAGCTCTCTCCTCAAAACCCAGTGCCATAGTATTGGCTTCTTTGCACATCAGGCAGCTAGCCCTTGTTCAGTGACCCGATGATTTGATACATTGTGAAAGGATTTCCCCCATCAAGTTAATGGGGTGGGGGTGAAAACATTTAAGTTCTACTCTCTCAGCAAATATCTGTTATACAATTCAGTGTTATCAACTGGAGTGAGTTTGACTATTTTAGATACTTAATAAAAGTGGAACCACGCAATATTTGTCCTTCTGTTACTGGCTTATTTCACGTAGCATGATCGAGCCATCCCACTCCTGGGTCTATATCCAAAAGAATCGAAATTAGGATCTCAAAAGAGACATCTGCACTCCCATTTTTATGGCAGCATTAGCCACAATAGCCAAGGTATGGAAACAACTTAATGTCCATAAACAGATGAATGGATAAAGAAAATGTGGCATGCGCACAATGGAACACTATTCAGCCTGAAAAGAGAAGGATATCTTGCTATATGCGACAACCTAAATATATTTATTTTTAAAGTAACGGTAGACTTCTGGTTGGGCCAAGACGGAGAAAGCCCCATACAACCTCTCTCACGCAGATTACAAATGAAACTCAAGATAGAGGACAAAAAGCATGCACTTGAAACTCTAAGAAGTGAACACTAACAGGCAGATGGGGCCTGGAAGTCCAAAGTTGAATAACAGCCCGTAATAGGGTGATTATGTTGGTTTTTTTCCTGCCTCTGTCTCCCAGCTTACGCAAGGCGTGCAAAGTCCAGCAGCAGCTGAAAGTTAAAACTGTGGGATCAACCCTTTATTTCTAGGCAGACAAGTGAGAAAGTGGGGGGCTTGCATGTTGAGGAGTGAGGGGGTCATCCCCATTTGATTTTTTCTCCCCAGTTACCACATCTCCCCTGCAACCTCAGTGATGGCAGAGACCTTCACTGAGAAATGACCTGTGTCTCTGGACAAAGGAACAGGTAAAGAGGCTCCTATTGTCTGAAGAGTGTGGGGGAATGTCTGTTATTTTCCTTTCTTTTCTCTTGCTATTTCACCTGAAAGGTCAACCTGGCCATATGGAACTGCATGACAGCATGGAGGCTGAAACACTTTGAGGAACATGTAGGAGGGGTCCCTGAAGCCTGAGAATGTGGGTAGAAGCCCAAAGAGGAGAGAGCTAGAGGAGGAGACTATTTAGGTCTGTGTATGAGCCAACATAAGTCCTGGGATCCCCCTGAGCCTCATGCACAGACAGACCCAATGAGGCAGAGTAGAGGCTTGCAGAAGTGAACTACAGTATAAACTGCCACTCAATTCCCAGATTAACCCCTGAGTGGTACGTGCACCATGTGGACACAAACAGCACAGCAGTGTCCTGAAAACTGCACCAAGACTGGAACAACTCAGAAGACAAGGCACAATACGTGTTTGACTTACTGTTCATGAATTGCTTCATAAAAACAACAGAAAAAGAAAAAGTAACAATCTCTGGAGGATTTTAATAGGAACCAGAGTCTCGAAACATAATAAGCAAACTTCCCAGGATACCAACCAAAATCACACAACAGAGCATACAAAGAACTAGGAAAATGTGACCAATTCTCAAGAGAAAAAGGCAATCAACAGACCCAGCCCTGAAATAACCCACATGAAGGAATTAGCAGACAAAGCATCCATTACAACCATGCTCAATGAGGTAAAGGTAAATCCTCTTGAAATTAATGGAAAGAAGTTCTTCACAGAGAAGTAAAAACTATGAAAAAGAAGCAAATGGAAATTTTAGAACTTAACATGCAATATCCAAAAGCAAACATTCACTGGATGGGCTGAATAACAGAACAGAGAAGACAGAGGAAAGATTCAGAAAAATAATGGATCAATAGAAATGGCACAATCTGAAAAACAAAGAGGAAAAATGACTGAACAAAAATTAAGTCTCAGAGACATGTGAAACAATATTGCAAGTTCTACCTTTTGTGCCGTTGGAGGGTCTGAAGGAAAGGTGCAGAAGAAAAATATATGAGGAAAAGAATGGTTGAAAACATCACTGATTTAGAGACACAGATCTAAGCTCAGAAAGCCTCACCCTGACACACAATCTGATAAAAACGCAAAGGTGAAGAATAATCTTGAAAGCAGTCAAGGAAAACGACCTGTTATACATCACAGAATGTCAACTTGAAGGACTGTGATTTCTCATCAGAAAACATAGAGACCAGGAAAGAATGGAATAACATCTTTAAAGCATTAAAGGAAAAGACCAAACCAGGATATTATATCCTTAAAGCAAAGATATCCTTAAAGATTGAAAGCCAAACAAAACCCAAAATGAAGGCTGATGGAGATGAGAGAAAACTAAGAGAATTCATCACCAGACAATTTGCTATAAAAATATTACATGAAAGGAACTTCTTCAGGCTGAAGTAAAATGACACAAGAAAGAAGTAAGCTTGCAACTTCAGAAACAAAAGAAGGGCAACAAAAATGTCAAGTATCTGGAAAAATTATCCTCTTACATTATTTTATATATGTATGACTTTTTTTTTTTTTTTTGGCCGCGCCTGCATGGCTTGCGGGATCTTAGTTCCCCTACCAGGGGTTGAACCTGGGGCCCCAGCAGTGAAAGTGCTGAGTCCTAACCACTGGACTGCCAGGGAATTCCCTGTATGTGTATGAAAAAAGGATACCACAGTCTCAGAGGGTGGGGTTCAAGTCATATAAAGGTGACACATATGACAACTATAACAAAGAGTGGAAGGTAAAAGAATCTATATGGATGTAAGGCTTCTGAATTTTATTTAATTGGTAAAATATTAACTCTAGACTGTGAAACAATATGTATACATAGTGTTATTCCAAGAACAATTAAAAAATGACAAACTCAAGAAAACTGGGTAACCTCAATAGTCCTATATTTAGGAATTGTGGACAAGATAGCTAAAACGTTCACATACGTGTTTTGTGAAAAGTTTTTCTCTTGGTTAATTGCCTAGGAGTGGGTTTTGGGGTCATATGGTAAGTATGGCCCTCTCAGCCAGCCCTGGCCACCACTTCAGGTGTCATCCCAGCAAGATCTGGGTGGTGTGGGCACTTCTGTTCTTAGTGGCTCTCCCCTCCGGTGCCGCCAGGGGAAAGGGCAGGAGGACGCAGAGGCGCTGCTGCCAAAGCTGCCGCCTCTTGTGCGAGCTGCACAGCCAGCAACCTTGCTCCACTTTGCTGGGCAGGGACCCCGTCCAGTACAGTTAGTTCCCCCGACAGCACTGCGGCCCGGCCAGGGGAGAAGGGCCAGCTGTCCTGCCAAGAAGCTCATCACCCTCAAGACAAACACCTCCAACCCTCAGACCCCGGGGGCTTCAGAAGCGCTAGACGGTCCAGGGGCGCATCCTCACCTGTGCGCCCCAGGGCCTCACATGTCCTCTGCGCATGCGCCACCCCTCCCTAACCTTTTGCGCCCTGCGATCGCGCGCCCGTTCTTCACTCACAGGTTCCAGAGCTGCGTCCCAGCAACAGGCCAAACAGTGCGCACTTCGCCTTTGGCCGAGTTGGCAGCTGAAGGAGAGCGCTCGGAGCCCAGCTCTCTGTCCAAGGACCGACCTCACCCAAGTTCTCTAGGGGCAGTTACCTAGGCAGGCCCTGCCCCTCACCCCCGCCCAGGGCACTGGGGGACCAGCACCTCCCAGGAGGGCTCGGCCGCCCCCAGCCTGCTCCCCGCGCCCACTGACTTCCCGTGGCCGGCCCGGGTCACCCAGCTGTCCATGGCCCGCTATCCACTCGCAGGCCAGCCCACAAGTGTCCAGTGACTCTGCATCTGCGCTTTGCCACAGAGTCTCTGAGACCACATTGCAGCATCCCGCAGACCCTGCGCTCCTTTCTGGGGGTCCTTATCGCCATCTGCAGGCGAGGCCATCGGAAGAAGGTGGTGATGGGTGCTCACACCTCCACGATGTCCCGCAGCTCAGTGTCTGCAGTGGACACAGTCCCTGTCAGTGTGGCGCGGGGGCAGCCAGTGCCGCCCACGACACCCAGGTGTGTTCCGAACAGTAGTCGGTGCACAGAGAAGACGGCATTGAGGGTCCTGGGAGAGAGCGGGAAAGGGATGGCCAAGCAGGAGGAAGTCCCCACAGTCACCGGGAGGAATGACGACCGGAGAAGCGGCCCCGATGGCACCGGGGGCACACGATCTGCATTTAGGCCCCTGGGGGTCTCTTTCTTCGTGCCCAGGCCTGGACCTCTGCAGATACACCTCAACGCCAAGAGCGCAGAAGACAGGTACAAGAGGAAACTCCAGACCTCTTTTATGAGCTCCTGCCACCAAAGAAACGCCATCACGAGCTCATATAGCTCCACCCGAGGTTTCCCGCCAGTGCAGAGAAGGAGGGGTCCCGCCATACCGCAAGGGCTGCCCCAGAAGTCCTCAAAGAAAGGGAGCGGGGAGGGCCGTCCATCGCCCTCTGCAGCTCCGGTGGTTTCCCAGAGCAAAAGCCAGCCTGACAAGGATGCAGAGGCAACAAGAGGGCAGAAACAGACCTGGAGGAACTGCTCACCCACATCTGACAGTCCCAGGCCCCGAAAACGCAGGATTCCTCTGCTGCCGCACAGGCGAGGGGAGCCTCTGAGGCTGCCCTCACCCCCTGAGCTGGGTTTCCGGGTCACCGCTGAACACCTAGACGCGGAGAAGGAAGCAGCGCTCCGGCGCATCAACAGTGCGCTGAGGTGAGACCCAGGCCATCGGGGGCCTCGGCGCCACGCAGCCTTCCTGTCCCTTCCCCCTGCCTGCCGCAGGGGCTGCTTCTCCGCCAGCCGTCCCTCCAGACCCCAGCAGGGATCCACCGCTGGAGAGATGCGGTAGGAAGCAGGACTCCCCAGCCCCAGTGGACATCCCGGCATCCGCTGGAGGGGCCTCCTCTGTGCATCCCTTGTCTGGGAGGCAGCACAGCTCACCCGGCCGCCTCTTCTCCCTGCCGCAGCCTCTTCCAGGCACCTCTTCACACTCACGGCCCTCAGCCCCTCTCACCTTGCTGACCCCCGCTTCCCCCCCAGTATCAGGCAGGGCTGGCCTGTGTGCTAGGCCCCCAGACCCCTCCGCCCCTACTCCCTCCCCCGTGCCAGGCATGGCCGGTGCGATCAGAAGCCTGGCTCCTGACCAGCCCGCTCCTCGGCTGCTGCGGCTTTCCTTCCCTGCTTCAAGTTGAAGCTCATCTCGGGGCCTCCTACGAATGGGGCAGGAGGAGGCCGTTTACAGCCCAAGGCATCCGTGATGCCAGACCTGCCTTCCCTGCAGCTCCCAGCACCTCCCGAATGGAGTCCCGCACACCCGTGTGCGTGGGGTCTCCTGTCTTCACCCCACAGAGCCTCCCTCCCGTCACCAACCCTACTGCCCCCCCCCACCAGCCTGCCCATTATGTGTACTGTCAGTTCCAGACCCTCAACCAGCACATCTGCAGGCCTGGCTCCCCAGGCCGCTTCTGACCCTGAGGTCACCCCCATGGACACCCCTCCACCCTCCCAGCCTCTCCTCTTGGGGTCCGCCCCTGGCTCCAATGGGAACCTCTTCTTGTCTTCCCAGGCCCTGCAGACGCCCCCCCAGTGACAGCACATCCTCAGTCACAGTCACCAGCGGCCTGCCTGCACTCAGGTTCTGCGGCCCCGCCCAGACTCTGAGGTTTCCTCTTCAGCCTGGAGCCACTACCCAGCCCATCTCTGGGGCCCCTGATGGGCAGCAGCGGGGAACCACCGCCTGTGGCAGCTCTCCCCACCGTAGAAAACGACAGCTCCAGCCTTAGCCTCTGCTCCGGGACCCCCAGCTTCGGGCAGCCCCACACAAGCATCTTCTGGGAGTTCATCATCCACAAATTCCACCGTGGGCACCCATGCCAGCACCCAGCTGGGTTTTGGGAGTGGAGCGGCTGCCCTAGATCTGAGCTGCATCTTTGCAGCTCTCAGCATCACAGCAGGAACCAGGGGGCCCCCGAGCACCACACACAGCAATGGGGAAAGCGTGGGCCTGAACTCCTGGGGCCCTCCTCACCAGAGCACCCCCATGGTGACCATGGGACCCAGCACTAAGAATAAGCCTGGGTTTGGAGGCACTACTGCCCCCATCTTAAGTCACATCTCTGGGGGCGCACCCAGGCAGGACTCCCCTACTTCCAGCGGAGGGCCCAGCCCATGCCAGCCAAGGCTGCCTTTAGGGGCATGTCGGTTCCGGCCTCTACACCTAGTAGCCCCGCCTCCACGATGGGCCCAGCAAGGTGCAGCCTTCTTGTTAGGGCCCCCTCATCACCTGCCCAGGGGACATAAAACCATTGGGCCATCGACCAAGTCATTCTCCTCCAGGTCGGGATTCATTACCTTGGGGTGTAAAAGGAGAAAGTTGGCCTGAGCCAATAATTTTGGGGAGAAGCCATCAGTGTCCACCTCCTCCCAGGCTGGGCCTTGTGTGGACCCTGTTTCCATGTGAAACGGACATCTTAGCCCTAACCTCTGTAATCCTGGAGCAAACTGGGCACCCAGAGATACAGCATTCCGTTCCCACCCCCGGCCTGCAGTCTTCCCCCCGAAGGTGGGTGGTTTGAGTCTCTTGTCCCATCCCAGCGGTCAGAGTCCTCAGGACAGTAGACAGAGGCCCTAGCCTCGTCTCCTTCAGTCCTGGAACAAGGGGATGCCCCCTGTTGCCTGGAGCTGAGTCCTCCCCTCTCCCTGTTTTCCTTCCAGAACCCTTGTGTTGTGTTCATAATTTATAATAAAGCTTTGTTCTTGTTTTTTTGCATAATCCTCACCTGTCTGTGATCTGTAGATCAAGTGTGGAAAAGCACTGGCTTGTATGAGTGGTGACACGGAAAGCCAGACCTGTTTCCAGTTTCCTGTGGACCCATTCATAGGGTGTGGAGAATAGCACAATGTGATGGCTACAAGGACTGACCCCTGAATATTAAAAGTGTGTTTTGAGTTTAAGTGATGCAGCCCAGGATAAAATGAGCCCAAGGTAGGGATAAATAGGGAGGATCATCCTTGTCTGTTGGAATTGCTACTTCTCACCCACCTCTCTGACTTGGAGGGGGCTAGATCATCCCGAGTGTACAACAGGAGCCCACACTCTACACACTCGTCTTTTCTAATGCAGCAAATCTCTTTTTTATTTTCTACTTTTTTACTTTTAGAGTCCTAGGCAAATCACCTACATACATATCTCCCCTAAAGAGTATGGGCTTGGCATCAAAGCTTCTGGAATGGGGTCAACAAGGAAAGCTTTAATTCTAGGATGTGACATCTCCTGGAGCAATCTGTGACACTCTGCTTTAAAAAAAGCAGAAGGACTCCATGAATACATCTCTTCCCTTTTCCAACAAATAAAGATGAAAGGGAACTATTTGCAGAGGAAAGAAGCAAACATTAATTTTAATTATAAAAGATTAAGACTTCCAGTTTGTGGTCCAATATGTTTGGAGCTTAGAGATCATCGTTCCTGTCATCACAATAAGAGAAAAGCTGAACAAACTGAAAATCAACAGTTCTTAAATCCTTCAGAGAACTGAGATCACATGGCAAGTTACCACCACAAGAACTAGATAAGTGAATACAGAGAATCACACCTTCACAAAGCACAGGACTCTGCTAGAGCCTAGATCTGGGTAACAAAACTTAAACTGCAATTGATGAATTTCTGGAGGCTCATTGTGGACATGCTTAAAAACTCCAGGGGAGGGGGCAGTCTTACGGGGCCTCCACCCTTTCATGGATTATGCCACCAGGAGTCCCACCACGTTCTCAGGGTGAAGATCATAGAAAAGTCCTTCATACTTCTGGCAGGGAGAGAAGAAGAGCAACAGCCCACCGCAGTCTGTTCTCCGTAAGAAAGCCTTCCCTCAAGGGAAACTGTTTTACCAGAGCACCCACCCTAGTTTCTATCAGATCATAACTAGCCTGGAGAAAGGAAGTCCCCAAATCTAGTCCTCTTGAGCTTTCCATGTGGAGGAAAGGAAATACTCAACTCCAGCTCCCTCTAGCATTCTCTTACCTAATGGGAAAAATAATTTGAAAAGCACCTGTAAAGGTTAAATCCCAGGGACACAGGCTGAGATCTAATGACAGAACTGTAGACACTTCCCCTTCCCCTACATTCCCCTTCCACTGCATTAATAGGGCTCCTGTATCAAAATGGGATTTCAACGGAAAGAACTTCAAGTCTCAGATCTTAATGAAGAAGTCTCAAGGAAAACCCAAAGAGAACAGGGAACACAAAATAAACTGAAAAAAAGAAACCCCTGAAAAAAACAAAGGACCCCAGAAGAAACGATAGCTTCTGGCACCTATGACTAGCAACAAATGGTAAACAATTTAATCCCTAGAACATAAAAACTCACATTAAAGACCTATTTACCTCAGTTGTTTTTACCCAGTACATTATGTCTAGCTTTCAACCAAAAATCAGAAGCCATACTCAAAGGCAAAAAAAGAGAAAAAAAGTTTGTAGAGCGAGCATCAGAACCAGACTGGGATATGACAGAGATTTTGGAATTACTAGATTGGGAATTTAAAATA
Organism: Balaenoptera ricei; assembly: GCF_028023285.1. Taxonomy (NCBI): domain Eukaryota; kingdom Metazoa; phylum Chordata; class Mammalia; order Artiodactyla; family Balaenopteridae; genus Balaenoptera; species Balaenoptera ricei. The sequence continues at coordinate 18,243,341 of NC_082652.1, read as the reverse complement.
AGTAAAATTAATATGATAAGGGCTCCAATGGAAGAACTGGACAGTATGTAAGAACAGATGGGCAGTGCGAGCAGAGAGAGAGAAATTCTAAGAAAAAATCAAAGGGAATGGTAGAAGTTGAAAACACTGTAACAGAAATGGAGAATGCTTTTTATGAGCTCCTGAGTAGACTGGATATGACTGAGGAAAGAATCAGTGAGCCTGAAGATAGGGCAACAGAAATTTCTCAAACTAAAAAACAAGAGAAAAAAAGACTGAGGAAAATAGAAAAGAATATCAAGGAACTGCGGAACAATTATAACAGGTGTAACATTTGTGTAAAGGGACTACCAAAAGAAGAAAGAGAAAGAAAGAAAGGAGAGAGAGAGAGAGAGAGAGAGAGAGAGGGAGGGAGGGAGGGAGGAAGGAAGGAAGGAAGAAAGAAGGAAAGAAAGAAAGAAAGGAAGGAAGAAAGGAAGAAAGAAAGAAATGTTAAAAGAAGTTCTTCAGAGAAGGAAAAGGAAAATAATGGGACTTCCCTGGTGGCACAGTAGTTAAGAATCTGCCTGCCAATGCAGGGGACATGGGTTCAAGCCCTGGTCTGGGAAGATCCCACATGCCATGGAGCAACTAAGCCTGTGCACCACAACTACTGAGCCCGTGCGCCACAACTACTGAAGCAAGCCCGCGTGCCTAGAGCCCATGCTCCGCAACAAGAGAAGCCACGGCATTGAGAAGCCTGCGCACCACAATGAAGAGTAGCCCCCCCTCACCGCAACTAGAGAAAGCCCGCACGCAGCAACGAAGACCCAACACAGCCAAAAATAAATAAATAAATAAATTTTTAAAAATTGCAAGGAGAAAGAGACATGTCCACTATCATATTGGATAGACATAGAAATAGACAAATCTACTATTGTAGCACTAAACACTGCTCTTTCAGTAACGAGTAGATGCAGGAGGCAGAAAATCAGTAAGGATGAACAGAACAGCATCATCAATCCACTAGATCTAATTAACATTAATAAAATACTACGTCCAACAACAACAGAATACAGTCTTCTCAAGCTGATATGAAACATTCACCAGATAGGCCACATTCTGGGTAAAAAAAAACTCACACCTCAAAAAACTTAAAACAATATGAATTATACAAAATATGTTCTCAAACCCAAAAACAAAAAACAAAAAACAAAAAAACACACAACTTTAAAGTAGAAAACAAAAACAGAAAAATACCTGCAAAATGCCCCAATATTTGGAGATTAAATGACACATGGATCAAAAAAAAAAGTCTCCAGAGAAATTTTACATATTTTTCACTAAATGAAAATGAATATAAACATACAACTTATCAAAATTTATGAAATGCAGTAAAAGCAGCACTTAGAGGGACATTTATAGCATTAAATGCATATATTAGAAAAAACAAAGATCTGAAACAATGCTTAGAGGAAGAAGAACAACGTTAAGCCCAAAGCAAAAAAGAAGAAATAATACAAATTACAGCAGAAATTAATGAAATTGAAAAAATGGGAAATCAATAGAGAAATCATTAAAACCAAAACTAGTTCTTTGAAAAGATTTTTAAAAATTGATAAACTAGCTAGGCAAACTTTTAAAAAAAATAGAGAGAAGGCACAAATTACTAATATCAGAAGTGAGAGAGGGACTATTATTACTAATCACATGGACATTAAAAGGATAATCAAGAAATATTTGAACAGGGTACCATATGATATCACTTATATGTGGAATCTAAAATACAACGCAAATGAACATATCTACGAAACAAAAACAGACTCACAAATACAGAGAAAAGACTTACGGTTGACAAGGGGAGGGTGAGGGAGGGAAGGATTGGGAGTTTGGGATTAGAAGGTGCAAACTATTATATATAGGATGGATAAAAAACAAGGTCCTACTGTATAGCACAGGGAACTATATTCAATATCCTGTGATAAACCATAATGGAAAATAATATGAAAAAGACTATACATGTGTATAACTGAGTCACTTTGCTGTACAGCAGAAATTAAACACAACATTGTAAATAAGAAAAAAAAAAAAAAAAGAAATATTTGAACAGGGGAATGACATGTCCCTGATGAGTTCTTTAGCATCTATAGCAAATTTTGAAATGAACTAATTCAAATCTTTCCCTAACCCTTTCACATTTAGCTTTTAATTTATATAACCAAAATACTGATGAGGATGTGATTTAATGTCTAAATAATTCCCAGCCAGTAAGACTCCCTTATGCATAAATGACACATCACTAAAATGTAAAACTGTTGTGATTCAAAGGACACCATTAAGAAAGTGAAAAGACAACCCCCAATATAAAGAAAAAATTGCAACTCATATGCCTGATAAAACAAATCTAGAATATTTAAGAACTCTTACAACTCAGTTATAAAAGACATATAACCTTATTTTTTAAATGGGAAAATGAGTTGAACAGACATTTCTCCAAAGAAGACAGACAAATGGCCCTTAAGCACATGAAAGGATGTAATACAACATTAGCCATCAGAGAAATACAAATCAATACCACAATGAGATATCATTTCACACCCATAGGATGGCTATAATCAAAAAGACAGATGATAAGTATTGGTGAGGATGTGGAGAAATTGGAACCCTCACATACTGCTGGCAGGAATGTAAAATGGTGCAGTCACTTTGGAAAAAAGTCTTGCAGGTATTCAAACAGTGAAACGGAGATTTACCATATGGCCCAGCAATTTCACTACTGGGTATACACTCAAAAGCAATAAAAGCGTATGTTCACGCAACACCCTGTACATGAATGTTCACAGCAGCATTCCTCATAATAGCCAAAAAGTATAAACAACCCAAACGTCCATCAACTGAGGAATGGATAAGTAAACTGTGCTCTATCTATACAACGGAATATTATTCAGCAATAGAGAATAAATCAAGCACTGATACACACTACAATATGGATGGATCTTGAAAACATTACACTAAGCCAAGAAGCCTGACACAAGAGGTCATACATTGCGTTATTCCATATATATGAAATATTCAAAATAAGTAAATCCACAGAAATAGAGAGTAAATTAGTGTTTGCCTAGGCCTTAGGGGTTAGGAGAAATAGGGATTGTCTGCTAATGAGTAAGGTATTTCTTTGGGGGGAATTATGTAAAGCTTCTAAAATTGATTGTGGTGATATTGCAGCATTCTGTAAGTATTCTAAAAAATGACGTATTTCACACCTTAAAGTGTGACTTGTATTGTAAGTGAACTGTATCTCAATAAAGCTGTTACAATGATTAAAAGACTGCATTATGTATTGCCAACATATAAAGTAAGCCCCCAGAAGAGAGTACAGAATCTTGTTCACTCAGTTTAAAGGACCAAAACGAGGGCAATGAAACCCCAGAGGAATTCTTTTAGTTAATGTTCAATGCACTATGACATACTGAAATACTCATGAGGATTTCCATGTTTTAATGTACCAAAAAAAAAAAAAAAGTCACCTAAAGTTTAATAAAACATATTCAAAAGTGTCAGAAAAGAATTATCATAACTCAGGGAGAGGGTAACACAGGGAAGTTATCAAATTGAAAGTAAGTGGAAAAGTTTCGATTACATGAACCTACACCCTGAATATGAAATTGGACCCAAATTCACTACTGCTATCCAAATTATTACTGACGTCAAAATGATGTCAAATTAAAACAGCTCAATTAACATCTCTTTCGAAAGCACCAGTTTTCGAAAAACCAAAATATCAAGAAATAAATGTTTTGCAATCATGAAGAACTGAATCATGCAAATTTGTAGTTTTAAAAACTCAGATTCCATTTCATAGGCATTGGAATGCCTCTCTTCCTCCTGGTTGGAGTGGATTCCAGGAAGTGACAGATGCTTAAGGATAAAACTCAGAAGAATCAAAAGTGTGTTAAAAAGGCTACTGTATTTGTTGACCCTGAATCTAATTCTAAACCATGTATAAAATAACAGACATAAATGCGGATCAGTGCAACCAGCAGGCAAACTAACCAATAATCATGAAAAATTCAACACTGCATGCAGTGATATTTCATGGCCATGTATCTATTAAAATTCATCAGGCTTGGAAAGATGCATGCACCTGGGTGTTCACAGCAGCACTGTTCACAGCTGCCAGGACATGGGGGCAGCCTAAGTGTCTGTCTACAGATGAACGGATAAAGATGATGTGGTATGTACGTGCAGGAATACTGGAATACTACTCAGCCATAAAAAAGAAAGAACCGTTTGCAACAACATGGATGGACTTGGAGGGTATTGCGCTGGATGAAGTAAGTCAGGCAGAGAAAGACAAATATATGATATCACTTAAATATGGAATCTAAAAAATACAACAAACTAGTGAATATAACAAAAAAAGAAACAGAATCACAGATATAGAGAACAAATTGATGGTTACCAGTGGGAAAGGGGGGAGCATCAAGATAGAAGTAGGGGAATAAGAGGTACAAACTATTATGTATAAAATAAGCTACAAGGATACATTGCACAATACAGGAAATATAGGCAATATTCTAGAATAACTATAAATGTAGTATAACCTTTAAAAGTTGTGAATCACTATATTGTACACCTGTAACTTATATAGTATTTATTATACATCAACTGTACTTCAATAAAAAAGTTTTTTAAAAATTTAGAAAAGTAAAATTATCAGGCTTTAATGTAGAACGTTCCACGGGCATTCAAAAACAAAGGCATTTCGCATTTGTCAAAAGGTGTGTACCTGTCCTTTATACCGGTTTTTGTTCAACCCTCAGTTCACAGGACTATCATTCACCACAATACACTCCCCTCAGCGCTTTCCGTTCACCAGGGCCAAGATGCCTGAGGCGTCGTCTGTGAAGCCTCAGCTACTTTATTTTTTTGTCAGGAGATTTTCTTTTTTTAAACATCTTTATTGGAGTATAAGTGCTTTACAATGGCGTGTTAGTTTCTGCTGTATAACAAAGTGAATCAGCTCTACTTATACATACATCCCCATATCCCCTCCCTCTTGCGTCTCCCTCCCTCCCACCGTCCCTATCCCACCCCTCTAGGTGGTCACAAAGCCCCGAGCTGATCTCCCTGTGCTATGCGGCTGCTTCCCACTAGCTAGCTATTTTACATTTGGTAGTGTATGTATGTCCATGCCTCTCTCTCACTTCGTCCCAGCTTACCCTTCCCCCTCCCCATGTCCTCAAGTCCATTCTCTCCGTCTGCGTCTTTATTCCTGTCCTGCCCCTAGGCTCTTCAGAACCTTTTTTTTTCTTTTTTAGATTCCATATATATGTGTTAGCATACCGTATTTGTTTTTCTCTTTCTGACTTACTTCACTCTGTATGACGGACTCTAGGTGGGCTACTTTAAAGCGGTACCTCTGCCTCCTCCCTGCTGAGGGCCTGGACGAAAAAGCGCGAGCAATGCAGACCACGCCCTGCGCTGAGGCCCCGCCCCCTCAACACCGTGTCCAACCAGGGCCTCCTGACTGGGGCTGGACTGGGGCGTCCCCGCCCCCGCCCCACCCCGCCCCGGCCGCATCCCGGAGAGAAGGCCAATTCCTCCGCCAAGACCCGCGCCATTTTGCGCCGTCTCTTGTCTGTTTGAGGGAGGCAGGTGTGCCAGGGAGGAAGGTTGGGCCCAAATGGAGTCCCAGCAGGCTTTCCCCAGCTAGACTTTGCCCTTTATGACTAACATTAAGCTCTACTTATATGTGCCAGATGCTACGCTGAGTACTTTATTTGCGTAATCACCTGAAATCTCCTCAACAGTCCTGGACCCTGGAAGGTGAGTCAATTAGTCCTTTGGATGCATTAACGAATAATAATATGAAATAAATGAGAGACTAGAAGCCCGTAGAGTAATTTGAGTAGGCAGGACGCCTCACTGAGTGATAGACGTGGACAAAGCTTGGAGAATATTAAAATTAATCCTACTTTAATAATCTTGGAGTCTCACGGCAATGGGGGTGCTTCCTTCTGGAAAACAGGGGGCTGGAAAAGTACCGAATGATCCCGCTGCGAATGAGATGCCTCACTTTTTTGTAATCAAAGTTTTTATTTTGAGATCACTGTCGATTCACACGCAGTTGTGAGAAATAATACAAAGAGATCCCACGGATCTTTGACCCAGTTTTCCCTAATGGTAACATCTTGCAAAACAATAGTACAATGTCACAACCTGGATATTGACATTGGTCCAGTCAGGATACAGAATTGATCCATCACTACAAGGGTCCCTCATATCCCTTTAATTCCCACATCCCCTTCCCTTCTCCATGCAGCCTCTCCTTAACCCCTGGATTCCACTACTTTTTTTTCTCTGTAGTTGCAAGAATGTTGTGTAAATACACCATACAGTCCTTTTGAGATTGGCTTTTTTCACTCACGTAATTCTCTGAAGGTTCATCCAAGATGTTAGGTAAATAAATAGTCTCTTCCTCTTTATGGCTAACTAGTATTTGGTAGTATGGACGTTCTACAGTTAGTTTAGCCTTTCACCCACTGAAGGACATGTGGGTTCTTTCTAGTTTTTAGCTATTATGAATATAGCTGCTATAAACATCCATGTACAAGGTTTCTGTGTAAACATAAGTCTTCATGTCTCTGGGAAAAAAAGAGATGCGCAATTGCTGGGGCATGTTTAGTTTACTGGTTAAAACTGCCCAAATGTTTCCTGGAATGGCTGTACCATTTTACATTCTACCAGCAATCTATGAATGATCCAGATCCTCTCCAACCTCAGCAAAATTTGGTGTTCTCACTATTTTTTATTTTAGCCGTTCTGATAGATATATAGTGGTATCTCATTGTGGTTTTCATCCCTGATGGCTAATGAATGTCAAAAATTATTTTTTCTCTGTAAATTCCTCTTTGGTGAAATGACTCTTCGTGTCTTTTACCAATTTTAAAATTGGGGTGTTTGTTTTTTATTGTTGATATTTGAGAGTTATTTTATACACAGACAATGTGTTTGTATGATGCTGAGTCTTTGGAATCTACTGAGACTTTCCTTATGACCTAAAACATTATAAGATTTTTTAATTAGAAACATCTATGCTTTAAAAGAATCTGTACTTGTCAGTTCTTCAGTGTAATGTCTGATATGTCTGGAGTTCTTTACATATTTAGACAATACTGCTTTTTTGGATGTTTGTTGCTAATATTTTCTCTTAATCTACAGTTTATTTCCTCCTCTTAACAAGGTCACAGAGCAAAATATTTTAATTTTGATGAAGTCCAGTTTATCAGTTTTTCCTTTTAAGGTTTTTGCTTTGGGTGTGTCAGTTCTAAGCCTCTGCCTAGCCTCACATCTTAAAGATTTTCTTACAGAAGTTTTTCCAAAAAGTTTTATAGTTTTACATTTATATCTGTGATCCATTTTGGTTACTTTTTGTATATCATGTGACACTTAGGTTGTAGTTTTTTTTTTTTCTTTTTTTTTGGATGTCCAATTGCTCCAGCATCATTTCTGGAAAAGGAACATCTTTCATACATTAATTGCTTTTGGCCCTTTGTCAAAACTCAGTTGGGAATATTGCTATGGGTCTATTTCTGAGTTATCTATCATTTTGCATTGATCTATGCACCTGTTCTTCTGTCAATACCACAAAGTTTTGATAACTGTACCTATAAATTAAGTTGTGAAATCAGGTGACTGATTCCTCCCATTTTCTTCTTTAAAAAAAATTTTGTTTTAGCTATTCTAGTTCCTTTGCTTTTCCATATAAATATTGTAATAATCTCATCTATAATGATAAAAATCTTGCTGGTATTTCAATAGGAATTACATTAAACCTGTAAATCGTCCATAGGCAATTGATATGTTTACTAGGTTGACTCTTTCGATTCATGACCATGGTATGCAGCTTCCTTTGTCTACATCTTCTTTGATTTCTTTCACAGTGTTGTGTGGTTTTCAGCATGCAAGTCCTGTGTATGTTTTATTAGAAATACACCTAAGAATTTCTCTTTTTTTCAGCTGTTGTAAATGTTAATTGTATCAATATTTTAAAATTTTGTCCGTGTGTTCATTGCTGATGTTAAAATTAAATACAAAATGGAGACTGGACTTGAAAATTCTCTTGAGTAGACAAAACCTGTTAAGCCACATAAGTGATACTTAGTTTAGCTTATCCTGCTGTGTAACCAAAACTCACCTTGGGTTGTTTCTTGTAAATGCCTCTGAAAATCATAAATGAAACAAACTGTTTTCCAAAATTGGAATAAGATAACCGCTTTTAACTAATCCCCTGTCATTAGGAAAAACCCCAATGCTATAAACAACCTTTGTAAAGAATAAACAGCTTCTGCATTTTCACTGTATAAGCAGTTCTATAGCAATGTAACTCTGAGCTTCATTCCACTGTGGGTCTGAATGCTTCCAGCTCACAGACTGTTCTTATGTGCAGGATAAACTGATCACCTCCTCCTAATTACTATTTTATTGATACAGTGATTTTATTTTTGTTATTTCTGGATTTTTGATAGTAGTTTATTGAAATGTAATTGATTTTAATTAATCTTTATGTAAGTTTATGTCTATCTTGCAAACCGCTGAAGTCACTTATTTATTCTAGAGTTTTGTTGTTCTCTGGGTTGTTGTGGTTTTTTTGTTTGTTTTGTGTTGTTTTTTCTTTTTTGGTAGATTCCTTGGGATTTTTCTCTATAGACAATCAAGTCACCTGCAAATAAAGCACTTTTATTCTTCCTTTCCTTCATCTGAGAATGTTTTCATTTCCCATACATTCCTAAGGGACATTTTCACTAGATCTAGGATTCTAGGTTGACAGTTCTTATTTTTCAGTACTCAAGAAATAGTGTGCCACTTTCTTCTGGCTCGCATGATTTTTGATGAGAAATTCGCCATCACTTAGTTTTTCACTGATAAATAGTGTGTCATTTCTCTTTCACTGCTTTCCAGACTGTTTTCTCTGTCATTGGTTCTCAGAAATCTGACTACGATGTGTCTTGGTGTGCATTTCTTTGGGTTTGTTCAGCTTGAAGTTCACGCAGCTTCTTGAATCTATAGGTTTATGTCTTTTGTCAAATTTGAGAACTTTTCAGCCATTATTTTTTCAAGTACTTATTCACCCCGCCTTCTTTTTCTTCTTCCGGGACTCTGATGATGTGAATATAACATGTCCCTGAGACTATGTTCATTGTTGTTCAGTTGGGGTAATTTCTGGGGGTATAGCTCAGTGGTAGAGCATTTGACTGCAGACGGGGTAATTTCTATTGCTGTGTCTTCAAGGTCATTGATATTTCCCTGTGTCTCCATTATCCTAATCTTAAACCAACCCATTAATTTCTTTTAATTTTTCATTATTGTATTTTTCAGTTCTAAACTTTTAGTTTGGTTCTTCATTGTATCTTCTCTTTCTTTGCCGAGATTTTCTATTTTTTCATTGATTTCAAGTATATTCTTAATGGCTTATTTGAGGATTTTTACGATGGCTGCTTTAAAATCCTTGTCAGATACTTCAACACCCCTGTCACATCAGTGTGGGCATCTACTGATTGTCTTTGTTCAGTCCGTTTGAAATCTTCCTAGTTCTTGATGTGATGAGTAATTATCTGTTGAAACCTGGACATTATGAGTATGATGAGACTCTGGATCTTATTTAAATGTTCTGTTTTAGCTGGATTTTCTGACCCTGCTCAAGGGGAAGAGGGTCTTGCCTCATTACTGCCAGTTGAGTGTGGAATCCAGGTCTCCCAGTTGGCCTCCATTAACCCTCGAGGGCTGAGGTTCTCCTTACTGCTGGTCAGGATGGGACAGGAGAGTGGAGTTCCAGCTCCCCACTAGGGCTCCAGTGATACATCGGTGGGAGGGAGGGGTATGAGTGCCTCATTAGTGCTCCCCATGTGACCTCACTGACATCAAGGGTAGGGAGAGTGGCCTCAGTAACACTGAGTGGTGGTAAAAGCCTCCTCTGACATCACCCCAGTGGGGAGAGGGAGGCCACCTCTTTATGTCTGGGTGTTGTTGGAAGTCCAGGCTCTCTCCAAAATCCACTGACACTGAGGAGTGGAGGACTTCCTCATCATCTGGCAGGGATGAAAGTCCTGACTCCATACTCAGCCTTCTCTGGCACCACCATACCCCTGTCCCGCCAGAAGGGGGTTGGAGTGCCTCATTACAGCCTGGAGAGAGTGGAAGTCGAGTTTATTTACTCAGTCTTTGCAGGTATGGGTGGGTGACTTATTCAGACTAATTACCCCTGGTTTCTACTTTGTGCCTGGATCAACTGCCCTTGACCCTGGGATATAGATGAGAAGCAGACCAGTCAACTGGCTTCTTTGAAATGTGGCCAGACATTCTCATTGTCTGAGAACAATGAGGGAGAGGGTCAGAAGGGAGAAACAGGGCTTGCAACCCAGAATAAGTACTGTAAATGATTAATCCCTATTAATGTTGGAACTGAATAAGACGCTCTGGCACAGCTGCAGAGGATAGCAGCCGTGAACATGAGCTTGGGAATCAGATAGCCCTGGGTGCAAATTCCAGCTCTTCCACTAATTAGCTGTGTGACCCTGGGTAAGTTATTCAACTTCTCTGATCCTCATCTGTAAAATGAGAATTGTTAATGTAACACGTTTTGAGTTCCTACTATGAACAAATAATTGCTATTATTTTTATTGCTACTTAGGACCCCATCACTACACTTTGGGATGGTTTGTTACACGGCACTAGAAAACTGATACAGAAACCTTATCTTCCCATTTTACAGACTGAAGAAAGTGAGGTTTGCTTGAAACCGTGGAGCCACAGTTCAGTCTCTTTCCACTACATCATCAGGGTGAGGCCCCTTCTGACATCCCCAGCCCCATGAAGCAGGGCCAGTTACTGATAAGACAGGGGGTGGGAGACTCCAGTTTCCATTTCCGAAACTCTCATCCACTCACTCGTGACTCTCAGTTTTCACATAAAATGGGGTCACAGCACCTCCTGGGAGGCTCACTGTGAATATCTTTTCAGGTGGGGGATTCTGCTTTCTTCCTATGAGACTTTGGGACTGGCCTTCCCACTTGGGGAATCAGAGGCTGAGACACCTCCCTGTGTCTCCTTGAGGGTGCACTGCAAACAGTGCACCTGGAGGCCTGCAGGCACATGGGGCCCACAGCCAGGACCCTCCTCCTGGAGGCTGGAGGGCTGTAGGAGACTGGGGGGTGGGGGGAGGTGCCAGGCTTGGAGGAGACAACATATACAGTGGGACCAGGTGCTAAGACTCCAGGTCCATGGCTGGAGCTGGAGCAGTCCTGGGGAGAAAGACTGATGGGCCTCTGAACGTTGCCTGGTTGCACAGAGCAGACGTTGGTTGGACAGGTGCCGTGTGGGTGTGGCCCCCTGCAGTTCTAAACGCTGCCCTGCTGCTGCTCCTTGGGGCTGTGCTTGTGCAGGGGAGGCTTCTGCCAACTAGAGGTGGGCATGGGGAGTGGGGTGAGGTTAGGGCTGTCCTCTTCTGGAGCTCTGAGAGCTTCAAAAGAGCCAGAAGCCCAGAAGATGCTGGCATTGTAGCCCTTCACCATTTCAGGGTTGGGGGAGGCAGGCTGAACTCCCCTAAACCAAGAATTCACTGTATGTCCCCGGATCATCCACTGTCTCTTCCTTCATTCAACAAATAGATCTGGGGCTGGGGTTAAGTAAGACCCTTCTTCCCACCACTGTGTGATTTGAGCAAGTGACTTCACCTCTCTGAGCCTCAATTTCCTCATCTGTAAAATGAAGATGACAGTAACACCGCTTTCATAGCTTTTTGAGGATTTAATGAGAATACAAGTAAGGCCCTCAGCAAGGCGGTATTACTGTTGATGCTCTCCTCCACGCCACACCCTCCCCACTCCCTCAGCCCAGGAGACCCCTGCCTGGTCTACCCAGAGGCCCAGCCCTGCTGGTTGTTTGGGGTTGCGCAGGGAGAATGGCTAAGGCCAGAGCTGGAACCAGCAAGGTATAGGCTCAGCGACATTGGACAAGACACTGGCCCTCTTTGGATCTCAGTTTCTCCATCTGTGGAAGACAAGAGCTGTACTGTAAAAAATGAGAGACAGCAGTGCCTGGTGCATTTATGGAGTGCCAACGGTATGCTCCACACTTCACCACCTTCCCCACAATCCTAAGGGGCTGCCAGTGTCATCAACAGCCCCATTGTACAGGAAGGGAGGCTCAGAGAGGTGAGGTGACATGTCCACAGTCACACAGCTAGGAGTAGGGGTGCTGGGCTTGAAGCCTCACTCTCCTGTCTGAGGACCTTGGGCCCCTGGGAAAGCAGGGCTAACTCTGGAGGGACTTCCTCTCCCCCTCCCTCCTCCCTCCTTGCCAGCCTCCACTGGGAGGTGTGCCCTGGAGGAGCAGCTGCCACCCCACCTCTACCAGCCTCAGCCCAGAGGCAGGGGCGGGGCTGGTGCTCTGTCTCCACCTCATGGGAAATGGGATGGAAAAACACAGGAGAGTTGGCCTGGAGGGGAGAGCACTCAGGAGCTGGCGCTGGCTCTCTGGGGCTGCAGCACAAAGAACTGAAACAAGATTCATTTCCTTCGGGCATCTGAGCACCTACTGTGTGCCTGGCACTGAGTGGGGCCCGAGGGGCGGGTGGGAGAGTAGGAGCCATCCCTGCCCCCAAAGAGCTCATTCTCCATCACACAAGCCGTCCGTTACTCCACTTACTATAGGGGACTCACTGTGTCCTTTCATTCACCACCACCAAGCTATGGGTGCTGTTATCCCCAAGGGTTGTATCTGGAAAATGAAGCCCAGATAAGGAAAGTGATTTGTCCAAGCTAGTTGGTGTTGGAGTTGAGAATTACGATTCTTTTTTTTGAATCACACAATTTATTATTATGTATTGACCTTCTAAAGACAAAACAGTGCTTTTGGTCTCCAACCATATTTAGTTTGCTATTTATTCATGTAGCTTCAATAATCTTTCTCTTTCGCCAGTGTTTGCCTAGTATAACTTCCCAACATTTTAATCAAAAGTATGTATGTGTACTTATATGTAGTCATGTCTTGTATGGTTTATCTAATCTGGATACAGGCTTTTTAACTCTCATGTTAAGCCCATTTAAATTTAGTATGAGTGAATATTTTTATAATCGTATTTATTTCTATTATAATTTTGATATATTTGTATTTATTTCTACTATGTTTTTTGCTATTTGTCCTGATGGTTTGATGCTTCCTTTCTCCTTTTCTTTTTTCTTTTGGATTGACCAACTGTAATTTTTACCATAGTACTATTGTGTATTTAAAGTTACTCTTAAAAGTTTAACATGCAGAATTAGCTTACAATGCAAAGTAATCTTTGTGCCTACCTCACTCTGAACAAAATGAGAACTCTTCAAATCTGATTGCCATCCTTCTCACCCTACATGTTACTTTTGTCTAGTAGTTTGCTTCTTTTTTTTTTTTTTAATTTAATTTTATTTATTTATTTATGGCTGGGTCTTCGTTTCTGTGTGAGGGCTTTCTCTAGTTGTGGCAAGTGGGGGCCACTCTTCATCGCGGTGCGCGGGCCTCTCACTATTGCGGCCTCTCCTGTTGCAGAGCACAGGCTCCAGAAGCGCAGGCTCAGTAATTGTGGCTCACGGGCCCAGTTGCTCCGCGGCATGTGGGATCCTCCCAGACCAGGGCTCGAACCCGTGTCCCCTGCATTGGCAGGCAGATTCTCAACCACTGCGCCACCAGGGAAGCCCCTTTTTTTTTTTAACTCCCAGTTTGGAAAATACTATTATTTCATTTGGTGAGTACTTCATTTCTGCTCACCAATCTTCACTAAACATCCCAACATCTCAAACTTTCATTCTGAGATCATTGTCCCTTTAATTACCTCAGTTTGTCTCTGAAAAATCATCTTTACTGTTTCTTTTCACTGTGATTTGAATACAAGTAAAAGTCTATAATTCTACACTGATCTTCTTTTGAATCTTAACATATGAAAGTGTTATTTCAGTTCCTTTTGTTTGTACTTCTGCTGGTTGTTCTTACAGGATAAGAATAGCCCTTTCTGGTCGCTCCATTTGTTTTTCTTGAGATGCACCGCAATATAGCTCTACGTGGATTTTTTATTGATTCACGTGCTAGGGTTTTCATCCTGCTTTCTGAAGGTGAGAATTCACATATTTTTATCAAATCTAGGAAATGCTCGGCCGTGATTACTTCCAGTGTTTTCTTTCTCCCATTCTCTCCATTTTCTCCTTGGAATAAAGTTGGAAGATGATCAGAGCTTCTCATTCTGTGTTTCATATTGTTTTACCTCTTTATTTGAACATTCCATTTCTTTGTATACTGAATTGGGAAAATACGTCAGACCTAATGTCCATTTCTATGTTTCTTTCTTCACCTATCTCTAATCTTCTGCTATAGCTCATTAAATGAGTTTTTAATTTTAATTTCTGTATTTTTCACTTCTAGTAGTTCAGTTGTTTCCTTTAATAATCTGTCTGGACATTTCTGATCGTCTGTGATTCCTTTCCATGTTTTTAGTTCTACATTTAATTTTTAAAATATTTAAAAGATCTTTATGATTCTGACAATTATAGAATCTCAAGCCCTTAGATATCTAGTCAAACAGGAGGATATAGGTGAATTTTCTAGGTAAAGAACTTTGGCCGTGTTTCTGCAAGCCATTGTAATCCCTTTAGATGGTACAGGTTTGTGTCCTAGGGGGTGGGGTGTGTCTGTATGTGAGTTTGTGCGGTGCAGTTTTGTGTGTGTGTGCGTGTGTGTGTCTTTCCCCTATATTCCTTTTACACAGCAAAATTGCAGGTGTCAACGTTCTCGGTAAAATATCCCATTGCCATTGCCTCACGGATATATGTGTTAGGTGCACTGCAATGTCATTCTGACGCTAACCACCAAGAGTTACTATCAGATCCCACATGTTAAGGACAAAGTCCTCCATATGACTGCCGTTTCTTCAGATACCAGCCACATTTTGTGGGTTCCCAGGCTACCCAAACTTCCAAAAGACTGGCTGTAAATTCAGGGGTTCCCATGACCCCCTCAGGTTTGATAATTCGCTATAAATGACTCAAAAAACTCAAGAAAGTGCTATACTTGTTATTACAGTTTTATTATAAAGGATACACATAGGGCGAGGCCTGGGAGGGTCCTGGAAGCAGAGCTCCCATCCCCTCCCCCTGTGGAGTCAGGCACGTCACCGTCCCAGCACATCTGTCTGTTCCCCAAACAAAAAACTCCACCGCGCTTCAGTGTCCGTAATTTTTATTGGGGTTTCACTCTGCAGGCATAATTGATTTAAACACTGGCCCATTGATTGAAGCCAATCTCTGTCTGCCCTCCCCTCTCCTAGTCTTTGACCATGGTTACCTTATAGCAAAATGATCATACCTGTCTGAGCATCTACATTTGGAATAGCATTTACATAATAGATACAGCAATAGTACTGATGTGAATATAGCTCATGTTTGGAGGAGCAAGTGTAGGGTACAGATAGTAGGTTTTAAACTCAAATGTATTTCCCAATACATTTAACTATCAGTATCAGTATTATAATCTTGCCAACAATGCCAGTGTTAGACCGCATCTCAATATTATAGATGTAACCTGAAAAATGAGTTCCTTTTAGTTATGAATAAATAGTCCAGCCCGTCATCATATTACATGACCAAATGTCTCCTGGGCCAGGGCCACACAGGTTTGCAGGCTTCTGTTTGAGATTGTCAGGTTCCAAAAGAAGGAGTGGTCTCAGCTCTATGTGGCTTCAGCCTTTTAGGCATCTGGCATAATTGAGCTAAGGGCCTTTTTAGAAGAATATTGGATTTCCCTCTCTGCATAACCCATGTATTCATTCCTTTACCTTTGGCTATTATTTCTGCTTCTCTCCATTTGTACAGAATGAATGGGCTATTTCTACCACTGGGCAATATAAGCGCATTCACCATTAACCCCATTTTGGCTTGAGGGAGTGAAAGCAGGACTCACTCAATCAGGCCCTTAGGAAAATTGACATAAACGTGTAAAAGTAGAGTTACAGTTTCTTGCCTAGGACCCATGCCTGCTTCTGATTGTAGTTGCAGCCCAGTCCTGTGACTACTGTTTACATCAGGTAGGGGAAGAAAGTTGAGGTGATGGCTGAGGAAAAGAAAAATATATAATTATACCATCATCTTCCCCCAATGGGGAGAACTGCATAGTCAAAGCAGCATCCTCTCCCACGCCCTCTCCCTCAGATCCACCAAAAAAGCAGAAGGATCTATCTAATGGGGAAATGCCTTTGGCGCCTGTCACAGTGAGTGTGAGCAAACACTTGTGAGGGCACATAAGCAAGTCTGTTAATGCCTCTATCTCCCCCTGTTTTAGACAAATCAATGCTTTAACTGCCTATTCCAGTTCTCTACCAAACCATTCCTCTGAGGATGAGCATTGTGTTGCTCAGTGCAGGACCTTCTGTTCTGACTCTTTTGTTGTAGTGTGAGCATTGGCATGTACCACCTGATAACATCACTCCAGTCCATAGTCAGTATCTATTCCTGTCAGGACTTAGGTATAGCCCACTGGGGCCCCAGCATTAGTCCAGTGTAATCCACTTGCCAGCTTTCCCCCTGGGGAATCCACTCCACGGCCATCAGCAGTCTGTGTCTCTCTCGTCGACAGACAGAACAGTTCTTCTTGGCATTTTGTGTCTCAGAGGGCACAAGAGGAATGCATGCAGACTCAGTCCATTACTACAGTCCGTGGACCGAGGAGGCCACCTCAGGCAAGCACATTAGTATATCCAAACTCATCGATTCCAGTCATCTTACAAATCTGAAGATTGGTTTTTCTGATGGGCATTGACATATCCTACTTTAATTCAGTCTTCAAATTTCCATAGTGATTTCCATAGGGCCATGCCCCATCTGGGCATCCTTCTGATAGGCCAGTTTTCCATTGCCTTTTGGCCTGACCATATGGCCAAGCTATTGGTCACCACCCATGCATCAGTAAAAACCCAAACGGCATGCAATATAGGGGCATGGAGCTAGTTTATTTTTACCTTCTTTGATCAGAGTGATGGTCTTCCAAACAGGAAACTATCTCTTCATCTTGGAACTGTCATCTAAAAGCTAAGCCGCTCTTTATTGGTCAGTCAAGAGCTGTTTATAGGGCCCTGTCCCAAGTGGCAGTGGAATCAGTAGCTCCTCATGTGATTCCAAAGTCAGTCCTAGAGAAAATGAGTGTACTTGCCCACGAATACACTGAACAAGTCTTTGCAATCCCCTCACAGCATGCTCCTGTGCAAACCATTTCCATTTTATTATGGAACTCATCTGGGCTTTCCCCTCCCTATTAGAATGTCCCTCTACTGTCACCCAAGATATTATGGGTATTTCAGGTTTCAAGATTATTTTATGTCCTTCAGTTGTAGGGCAGAGTCAGTTAATGTCCGATAGCAAGATAATAATTGCTCCTCATATGGAAATTCTCTAGTCCGTTATCCCAGCAGTGGTCACTGGGAGGGGATCACAGGGTTTTGCCATAAACCCCAGTCTACACTCTACATGGGTCTACTGTAGTGAGAATTTGTCTGTACCAACACTTAAGCTTCTATTTTATACTCTGTAGGTTCTGACATTTTTACTGCTTCCCATTTAGCAATTAGTATTGCTTGAAGGGTGGACTTACGTACCTTCTGTTTTATGCCAGGCAAGGGAAACATTCCTCAGTCAGACCCAATATCCATCCCCATAATATGTTCAGGTAAAACAGACACAGCCACTTCACACAGAGCCTGCATAAACATTCCAGTTTTCATCCAAACTTTCCACCTTAATCTGATTAACTCATGCATTTTTGTTATTTTCTCAGTTTAATTGTAGGCTCTTTGAGGTCCTGTCTCACCCACAGATTTGGGTGCTACACAGTTCATGAAGTTCTTTTGTCAAGGAGCCCAGGAAACTTCCCTTCCTCCCTCCCCAATCATTCCACCCACTCATGTGCATAAGGCTTTGGGTCCCCCAGCAGAGCCTTGAGCCAAGATACACTGGCCCCTTTGTCAGTCTTTATCTAGGTGAGTCTGCTTGACTGTCATCCCAAGTGACTCCCAGTTGGGTTTCTCACTGTAGTCTTTGCCTCCTGACTTTTAAAATTGCTCCAAACTGGGTTAAATAGAGTGGAAAGACATGTTTGAGGACCCACGTCCAATTGGTCCACTCATCCTTTGATGGTGCTCCATTAAGACTTTTGTTTCAATGCCATTAAGGTCAGCTTTATTCATCCCATTCCTCAGAACCATGCAAAGATTTCCATTCTGCTGGAATGAGTCCCTTGACTCTCCCTTCTGCCTTTTGCCACTGTTTAAAGTTAGTCTATTTTTTTTTTTTAATTTATTTATTATTTTTGGCTGCGTTGGGTCCCCGTTGCTGCACGCGGGCCTTCTCCAGTTGCGGAGAGCGGGGGCCACTCCCCGTCGCGTGCGCGGGCCTCTCTTGTTGCCGAGCACAGGCTCCAGAGTGCGCGGGCTTCAGTAGATGTGTTGCGCGGGCTCAGTAGTTGTGGCGCACGGGCCCAGCTGCTCCGCGGCATGCGGGATCCTCCTGGGCCAGGGCTCGAACCCGTGTCCCCTGCATCGGCAGGCAGACTCTCAACCACTGTGCCACCAGGGAAGCCCATAAAGTTAGTCTATTTTTTAATTAGCATCTATAAGACCCGTAAGGGGAAACTGAGACAGAAAAATCTCATAAATCATTTTGGGGCGCTGTTTGATTTGGCAGCAGTTAGGTTACATGGCGTGTCCATGCAAAAGAGGCCCTTTAATCACAGCACTTACCATGTCTTGGGTAAGGGGCATACTCTGTGGATTAAAATCCTGTTCTCCATAAAGCCAGTGTGGCATGGCTTGTGTGCAAAGCATTTCAGCTGCTTCATCTGAGATGTACTAGTTGGCATTTATAGGGGGAGTCAGACAGTCTTTCTTCTCAGGGGAAACAGACTTCACAGGGCCTTTTATCCAGCCCACAAGGCTGTTGGGAATAACCTTTGGTGTGCCTGAATCATGCACAGCCTTCTGTGATTGTTCCATAGTGAGATGTGGGTCCTGGATCAGAGCAAACACACTCTTCCACTTTGCAGCCTTCAAAGCCAAAGACACAGCCCCCACATTAATCCCTCACGTGCCATTTCAGTACAGGTTTTTCAGGAAGCTGATGATACCAATCCAGAAAATGAGACAACTGCACACTCTACCTCCTGGTTTCAGTAAGTTCTTCGTTTTGCCATCCTCGACTTGGACTACCTTTTTGATGACCAGAGGTCTCAGAGGTCCTCTCTCCTGCCCAAAATCTGAGCTTGTCAACACCAAGATCTGACTCAGAACTTTCTTTCAATTCGGTTTTAGCTATTACAGATAACAGTAAAGAGCAGGCTACATACTGAACTTTTTTCTTGTTATTTTACAATTCTTATGCATCCAGTGAGCCAAAACCCCAGGAGCTGGGTCCATCATCTCTAAACTATATTGTTCACCTTTGAGTAAGGGACTGCAGCACAACTGCTATTCCATACTGTAAATGACCTTGTGGCCACCCAGGAATCAAAAAATCCTCACCCGCCAACCTTTTATCCTTTCTCTTCCCAAACCACATGTCTCAGTGGGTCAGGGTCCTTGTAGTGGATCCCCCATTTCTGACACCAAATGCTCTGTTTCCCCCCCCAATCTGGGCATACGTTAATGTGAGTCTGATGGTCACCACCCAGAGTTAGCATCAGATCCCACAAGGTAGGACAAAGTCCTCCACAAGACTCTCCTTCCATCAGACACCAGATGCAATTTGGGGATCCCTAGCCACCCACACTTCTGATGGACTGGCTGTATATTTAGGGGTTCCCACAACCCCTGGGTTTCAATAATTCCCTGGAAACAATTCATAGAACTAAGGGAAGCACTATCCTTACACTTACAGTTTTATTATAAAGGATACACACAGGTGAGGTCTGAGAGGGTTCTGGATGCAGACCTTCCATGTCCCCTCCCTGTGGAGCCCTAACACATCAGCCTCCCACCACGTGTTCGCCATCCTGGAGGTTCCAGTGTGTATGGGTGTCCAGAGTTTTTACTCGTGTTTCATTAGGTAGGCACGATTAATCAAATCATTGGCCTAATGACTGAAGTCAATCTCCAGCCCCCTCCCCTCTCCCTGGAGGTCACTTTGGCTTGAAGTTACAACCATCTAATCCTGCAGTTGGCCTTTCAGTCCCATCCTAAAGCCATCCAGGGATCCAAAATGAGTCACCTCTTTGGCCTAACAAAGGCTATCTTAGCATGCAGCAAATTCCAAGGATTTTTGAAGCTTTGTGCCAGGAGCCAGGGACAGAGACCAGACACCATCTTTATTATACTATAGGATGTATGTCCAAATTTATCAAACTGCAAACCTTCAGTATATACAGTATACTGTATGCTAAGCACACCTCAATAAACTGGGACAAAATACTGTTGCCATCCAGGAAAACATTCACAGGGTTCTAAATGGACAAAACTGTGGCTTCAGAATCACTATTACTGAGACATTAAGTATTCGTTTAATAATAAATCTCCACTCGGAGTTGGCCTTTACGTTCCCCTCATTTTGGTTGATCAAATACAAGAAAAGAATCTGTAACTATTTGAGTTATGAGAAATGGGAGGCTTGAGAACGTGGGGATATTCTGCAAAGTTGTACAACCAGCAAATAGGGAACCAGGCCCTGTAGATTTTACCCTTCAGTTCCAAATCCTGTGGACTTTCTCTGGGGCCTCTGCTTCTTGGGACAGACTCTAAACTTCTCCTATGAGTTTGGCATATCAATTATGACTTTAATCCTTGTTCCCAATCCTTGTGTGGGATGCTCGGCAGGGCTGAGATTGCAGTAATCCCAGCCCTTGCTCCTTCAGATACTTTAACATTAAAGGGGTACTTTCTCAAGGGTGCCTCCTTGCTGTCCCTCTCCACATTCCCAAAGCTTCTTCTTTTTTTTTTTTCAAAGCTTCTTTTTGTTATTACAGGAGGCTTCAGAATTAATCCTCCCCCATCTCAGCTGGGCACTGGGGCAGCATTCCTTCCTTTTGCAGGAGCCCCAGGTGAACCCACATGTCGCACCCAGTTCTGGAGGAATCTGAGAAAGGAGGATCCTCCAGGGATAAATGAAGGACATTCACTCCAACTTTCACCAACTAAGGTCTAGTATTTTGCTTCAGAAAATGTTGGCAAGAATAGGAAATGCCATTCTGATGTGGAAAATCAGTCTCCCATCACTTATGCCAGCCCTGGTTTCTGTGTGCTGGGCACGAAACACTGTACAGAGATCTCCTTCAGGGACCGAGCATCAGGGTAGGCGCTGGGCTCCCTTCCTGGGAGGATGAAGGGGAGGTTGTGCATTGCAAGGTGGGGAACGGGGAACTCAGCAGTGGGACAGGAACATCGCCACTCATGTCCCTGTCACACCTGCCAGAGGAAATAGGGTCTGGGTTTCTTCTGAAGCCTTAGCAAGTAACAAGTCAAGGGAGTTGTTTGAAGTCAATGCAAATATAAAATGAGGCAGAGTCTGACTTGAGGATCCTTTTGTTTCATGGCTCCTGTGTGAAATGCATGGCATTTTAATAGAATTTGATTGTCCTACAGGAGTGTTGAAATTTTTCCCCACAAAATAAAAAGAGGAGACTACTTGATTAAAAAGATCAATTTTTTCCCCCAGAAGCAAGTTTCTCATAACAAGATTGTCCTAGAAATCCTTCATCTCTAGATCACAGATTCCCAGGGGTGCTTGAGGGGACCCTGGCTGTGTGTGATTAAAGGTTACAGTGAGAGATACCAAGAGCAGCTGCTCAGTGGGTTCCATAGGAGACATCATGGCCCAGAACCTTGGGCAGGACCTTGAGAGGAAAAAGATATGGAGGGACACAAGAAAGACACAAGAGTACCCAGGCCATGGGAAGGAAGAGGGGTGATAGATTCCAAAGTCTTCAGATGGGAAAAATCAGTACAGCCTCACCACCTGTGTCCAGCCATGGCCATCTCTACCTCTGTGCTCCTTCCATGTGGGGATGAAGGGGGATGAGGTGCAGTGGCTGCAGTGAGAATAACAGGGACATCCAACTTAGTGTCTGCAGAGAGGAGCTTCCTTCCTATTCTGTTGTCTTCTCCATCAACTGCAACATACCCAGCACTTTGCATCATAGCAGTTGGTGGGAGGCAGAGAAGAGGAGTCAGGTCTGACATGGGTCAGCAAGAATGGACTACAGGGTCCGGCCAGAGACAGGAGGCTCTGAGACCTCTTCTCCCTCATGCTGGGACAGGGACCAGTTTTTACTTTTCATCAGCTTCCAGAGGTTGCATGACTGCTACTCCTTTTCTAGACAATATTAACCAAGGGTTGTCTGGCCCAGAAAAGCATTTAAACTGAAGAGAGCTCACAGCATGTGGCCAGGCAGCTGTAGAACACTCCAGGTGCAGTGGAGGTGGGGAGGGGCGCAGGCACTAGCACCGGGCAAGCTCAGCAAAGACATGAGGGATGTTCCCAGAGTCGAGGTGGTCCTTGCTACTCTTCTCTATGACTGAGAGGCATCAATCTGAGAGTTTCTTCGAAATCGTCTTGGAATTCTCAGGCCCAAACTCTGTGTCCTCCCACTCGTGGGGACAGGAACCTTGGACGTAGGTGACCAGTGCAAGGGCACTGCCTGTATCTTCCTCATCAATTCTCACCCCAGTGCTCAGCCCTGGACAACCCGTCTCAGGCCCCATAAATGTCTAATGTACATCCCCCCACCCCGGACTGGGATCCAGTTCAGGAGTGGAAAGGGTCCCTCCTCAGCTTGTCCAGGCCTGCTGGGTCCACACCAAGCCAGGGGCCTGCCCAGGCTCTAATCCAGATCAGGAATGAGACGGGTGGGCTCCTGAAGCATCCCTCCCTCACCCCTGACCCTGCTGTTCTGATTACATCTAGCACAGGTGTGCCCGGCCTTGCTCTTCATCTCTGCCGACAGGTGGGCCCCCTGCTGGGAATCCCCTAGGACCTGGGTGTTGACCTTACTGTCTTTGTCCCCAGGGCCTCACTTAAGGCCTGGCACGTGTGCCTGAGTCCAGGAAGAACCTACAAATGCGTTGTCAGATAAGACCAGCAAACTATACTTAGAATGAACGAGGCGGAGCGAGGGAGACTATGTCTTCCTCATCTTTGGATTCTATAGCTGTGACATCCAGTGTGGTGTTCCCTTGCCAGATTTGCCTGTTTATAACTAACTAATTAATTAATTATAAATAAAATGAACATTCAGTCCATCCATCACACCAACCACGTTTCAAGTGCCTTATAGAGTTATGTGCTAGCGGCCACTATATTCAACAAGGTAGAGAGGATTATTTCCATCCTCACAGGACACTGTCTTGTGCAGCTGACCTGATCTGGGCACAGGTCTGTTGGCTGAACTCATCTAATTCAAAGTGTTTCCATCACAGGTGGAATTTCAGGTTGATAAATTTGCAGGTGAGAGTGGTACTTATCTGGTGGGAATTGGGGTAGTGAGAAGTTGAAGAGGGATCCTCTCATTAGAAGATTTGCAGCTATGATCTTGGGGAAGGGCTCTGGCTCCAGGGAGCTCAGGGAAGGCTGAGAACCCAGAGGAAAGAGCCGGGTGATGCTGAGTGAGCCAGCATGGCCTCCACTGGAGTAGAAGGAAGGAGTGAGCCACTCTCTCTAACAACTTTATTGCTCAAGTTTCTGTTTCTAAAGAATGGCTTGAGGAGAGCATAAATGACTCAAGCAGCGAGGATGAAGACTCTCCAGGTAGGGAACAAGGCTCAGCTGCTTTAGTCGGCTGAGGAAGAAAGGTGTAAAATCAGAAGGAAGAGGAAACGTGGAGGCTTGTTTTGTGTTTTCCGTATTTTTTTTAATTAATTAATTAATTAATTAACTTTTGGCTGCGTTTTATTTTTGGCTGCCATTGGGTCTTCATTGCTGTGTGCGGGCTTTCTCTAGTTTCAGCAAGCGGGGGCTACTCTTTGTTGCGGTGCGCAGGCTTCTCATTGCAGTGGCTTCTCTTGTTGCAGAGCATGGGCTCTGGGTGCGCGGGCTTCAGTAGTTGTGGCTCGCGGGCTCTAGAGCGGAGGCTCAGTAGTTGTGGCGCACGGACTTAGTTGCTCCGCGGCACGTGGGATCTTCCCTGACCAGGGCTCGAACCCGTGTCCCCTGCATTGGCAGGCTGATTCTTAACCACTGCGTCACCAGGGGAGTCCCATGTTTTCTGTATTTTAACGACCTAATAGGAAGAGGTATTACCTCTGTGGGCTTTGAGGGTGCTGTGTTTGTAATCACCTTTTCTTGCTTTGTTATTTAAGATAATCATTTCCAGGAGACCAGTTCTTGCTGCCTTTGCCACTGCCAAACACCAGAACCTTTGCTTACGTTTGGGTGGCATCTCTTGGGAATAAAGCACGAGTGTTATTGGGTTGGGGTTTGGGGGTTGAGCTGGGATGAGGCCATCTGGTGGGACACGACTCCCTCATGAACACTTGAACCTGGAGACACAGTTCTTCGTGTGTGATCCCGGTGCTGGGTGAGAAGCAGACGCTCTCCCTCTGCACATTCAGGTCTTGTGGCGGCACCCTCATGGCCTGCCCTCAGGTTTACTCCTGGTTTAAGGGCGCTCCCAGGGGTGGGGAGGTTAGAGATGATGTCCTCCCAGCTTCCTGCACGGGCTCCTGGGTCCTCCTGGAGAGGTGAGGGGGGAGCACACCCTGGAGCCCATTTCTCGCCTGCGCTCCTCACCCACAACCCAAATCCTGGGACCAGGAATAAGGCCCATGTTCAGCTGCCCCTCGAGCCCCTCCATGGCTGGCAGGAATTCTCGAGGATGCTGTGAAGGGTTGCCGGGCTGGCTCCACACACTTGCCCTCAGAGCCCTGCTGACCTGGTCCTCTGGGATTGACCTGCCCCAGGACAGAGCGTCTGGGAGGCAGGGCCAGGGGGTCGCTTCTCCTCTCAGAACCCACCGCTGCAGCCCGGCAGCGCTGCCCCTGCTCCCCCATACCCCAGCCATGCCCACCCTGTGCCCTTCTCCCCAGTCCTTCCAGGACTCTGGGAGAATCTAGCAGGTACTGTTTACTCATGTGGGCATATATCCTCCTGCTGGAGAACTCTTGTTGCATCACTTGCAGACCAAGAGAATTTGGACAAGTTACTTTACCTTTAATCTTGTGTTCATCCCCTCTAAGGAGCTAGAAAACTTACAGGGTTGTTGTGAGGACTAAGTGTCTAGCAAGTAGCTAAGGTCATCGCCTCAGGCACAGGACAGGTAAATTGTATGTGGAATTGGCTGCCATTCTCTCCCAGGAGGCCCATCGAAACCCTGGGTCCATGACAGGTGCTTCCTGCATTTGGTTGGATTGGTTCATTGATCCATTGATTGATTAGGGAGAGTGGCAGGACACCCACAGTTGTTCCTGCAATGTTCCCATATGTTGGAGAACAATATGGTTGGTGGAGGTTGTCAAGGAGAAGGGACTTTAAGCCGACAAGGCAGGGAAGAAGGAAGGAAGAGGAGGGAGCTGGGAGGAGGGCAGTGTTATGCACAGAAAGCCGTGGAGATGTGACTGGCTGTCGGAGGCACAGGAGGACACAGGCATGGTGTCCTGGTCATAGTTACAGAATTCGAGGGCTGGAAAAGGGGCCCTAGAGATCCTAGACCCTCTCCCTCATTGCAGAGGTGAAGCCATGAAGGCCCTGGGAGAGATGGGGACAGAAGGGGCCCCGAGTCCTGACCTTGACTCTGATTCTCAGCTCTCCTTTCGCATGCCCCCACCCCTAGCATCATTGCTGTCCTTGGGCACTAAAACACTCCTTTGCTGACAGTGAAGACTCTGAACGGGAGGGCAACAATCTGCATGTAACTTACTTACTCTTTCATCTCCTTTACATTTTCTCTCTTTTTCTAATCCATAAGCTCCTCTATGTAGCTCTTCCCCGTCCCCTCCTTCCTTCTTTTTAATGATTCTCATCCAGAAGGACCTGTTCTCATCCAGGCACTTGAGGTCCTGGGATCTTCTATAAAATCTGTACAAACCCTCTGCAGCCGTCCTCCTCCACTTTCTTAGCATTGCCCTGGCTCCAGAGTCCCCGCCCACCACCCTGTCTGTGTCACTGAATCGTGTTGAGCAACCCTGAGTGCCCCCCTCCCTGGGGCAGGAGGCAGGTCAGAGTCAGAAGGACTGGGCCCACCCTGCTGGAGCCACCCCAGCCCCACCTGTGAAGTCTGGCTCTGCCCTGCCCCCTCCCACCACTACCACCAATGGGTGTAGTCCTGCCCTGGGCGCTTCTGACATGTGCCATTGTTTTCTCTCCAGCTGTCAAGAAATTCTCTCCTACTCTATTAGAATGAAGGAAGGAGATAAAGTGGAAGAATAAGAGGAAATGGGAGTATGAAACAAGTAAACTGCGGAGGGGAGGGGAGGCAAATAAGGGCAGGTGGGTTCCATTGCTTCCTAACTTTCTTTCTGGCACTTTGGTAGAACCAGCAAAACTGAGGAGCACACTGGGGTGACCAGTATTGCATGCAAGGGAGACAAGAGGATGGTAAAAACCCATGCAGACAAATGAAGGGTGCCCTGAGAACATCTTTCCTGGAAGCGATAACCCACTCCACATAAACTTTTAAGGTTGCTGGGCCAAAGCCTCCAGTGGCTCCTCCATTTGGAGGAGAGGGCTGTAGGTTACTGTAAGGCCACCTGTGCCTGACTCCAGGCTGCGTTGTTCACATCATACACGTTTGTAAGAGTCTTCCAGGATTTATTTAATATCCTGGTAGTGCGGGACCCAGCTCTGCTCCACCAACCCCCTTAACATCAGCAAGGGGGCATCCCCCACTCAGCGGCTGAATGCTAGATCCGCTAACATTGGATATGATGAGATAGCATGGCGTGACCCTGACCCTCCCCCTCCTTCAGGCCTCCTGGGAAAAGGGTGAGAAGGACAGAGGCACCTGGGACTCCTTCTCCTGCAATCAGGACAGCTCACCTGGGCCAGCTTTGAGCCCTGTCTGCCCGTAGTAGTCTCAGCATCAAGTAGGGGACTCTGCAGGATCCACACCCAGCTGGGAGGGAGCCAACCCCTGGGGGCCCCTCAGCCTCTACAGAGCCCTGCGGAGGGCCTGAGTCACCTCATGGCAACGTTTCTCAGGCTGAGGTTCTGTAGATTGGTCACATGTATGTAAAAACAAAACACACACACAAAAATGGAAGGAAACTCAATGCCATACTCATTTGGGATAGGGTAAGGGGGAAGAATTATAAATTGCTTATGTTTCTTTAATTTCCAAATTTGTAAATAAGTAAAAAAAATTATATATTTGATTATATTTCATTTTTTATTTATTTTAAATTTTATTTATTTATTTATTTATTTATTTATTTATGGCTGTGTTGGGTCTTCGTTTCTGTGCGAGGTCTTTCTCCAGTTGCGGCAAGTGGGGGCCACTCTTCATCGCGGTGCGCGGGCCTCTCACCGTCGCGGCCTCTCTTGTTGCGGAGCACAGGCTCCAGACGCGCAGGCTCAGCAATTGTGGCTCACGGGCCCAGCCTCTCCGCGGCATGTGGGATCCTCCCAGACCAGGGCTCGAACCCGTGTCCCCTGCATTGGCAGGCAGATTCTCAACCACTGCGCCACCAGGGAAGCCCCTCATTTTTTATTTATTTTTTAAATATTTATTTATTTGGCTGCATCAGGTCTTGGTTGTGGCATGTGGGATCTTTAGTTGCAGCACTCAGGATCTTTAGTTGTGACATGCGGACTCCTATTTGCGGCATACAAGCTCTTAGTTGGGGCATGTGGGATCTAGTTCCCTGACCAGGGATCGAACCTGGGCCCCCTGCATTGGGAGCACGGAGTCTTAGCCACTGGCCCACCAGGGAAGTCCCTATTTCATTATATTTTATTTTATTTTGTTATTATTATTTTTAAAATAAATTTTATTTATTTATTTATTTATTTATATGTTGGCTGCGTTGGGTCTTCGTTGCTGCACGCGGGATTTTTCTAGTTGTGGCGAGCGGGGGCTATTCTTCGTTGCGTTGTGCGGGCTTCTCATTGTGGTGGCTTCTCTTGTTGCGGAGCTCGGGCTCTAGGCGCACAGGCTTCAGTAGTTGTGGCATGTTGGCTTGGTAGTTGTGGCTCGCAGGCTCTAGAGCACAGGCTCAGTAGTTGTGGCACATGGACATAGTTGCTCCGCAGCATGTGGGATCTTCCCAGACCAGGGCTCGAACCCGTGTCCCCTGCATTGGCAGGCAGACTCTTAACCAGTGCACCATGAGGGAAGCCCTCATTATATTTTACATAGCAGTGTTTCCTATAACCTTTTCACATTGGAGTACTTAGGCCATAAGCCTTATTTTTTTATTACCACTGAATAATCTATCTCAGAACTGAATGAAGCAAGCAAGGCTTGGTGGGGATGTTAGGAAAAAAATTATTGGGGGTAAAATGTGACTTAACAATTAATTGTTCATTTCCGCTGTGCGGGTCTCCTGATGGGTCGGGTTGAGCAGGGCTGGAGGGACAGGGTCACTACTCCCACCTGTGTCATCAGACCTCCCACTCCTCACAGTGCCCAGGTGGGAGGGACCCACACTTTTCACCCTGGAGCCCCAGAGCCTTCCCTTTCCTCTGCATCACTTTCACTGTTCAGGGGACCGGTCACTTGAACGCCGCCCGGCCAAATGCCCAGGTTAAATCGACCCTGTAGGACATGTCTCTCTGCTACCAGAGCACATTTGGCAAAGAGCAGCAAACAGGCCCCACCCAGTGCCCTGGGGATGTGACCCCTGGGGATGTCAGGGCCCAAAGTCACTTCCAGGGTCTGAGTAGCCCCCTGGGTCCCACACACCGACCCGAGGGAGCCCACCTCCCCGCTGACTCCAGTCCCTGCCTTTGTGCGGCAGGTTCTGGTCTGACACCTGTGAAGACCGTGACCTGGAGGCCTCAGCCTGAGACTCAGAGGGGATGGAGCTTGTACAGTGTCTGGAAGCTTAAATGAGACACGAGGCCAAGGAAGGAGGGCCGCCTCTCTGCTCCTCCTCTCCTGAGTCAGCTATTTAGTGCCGGTTATCGCCTGTCTGAACTGTACAGATTCAGCATAATTTTAGATATACGTTTTATTTTTAACACTGGAGGCTTTTACATCAAGCAAAATTGATCTCCTACTTGGTTTAATTTTTAAACATTTCTATGTAAAATAACACACAAGTATAGGAAAGCACCCTCAGCAAAGGGAGGGCTCAGTGAATTACAATGGGCGCTCCACTCTGGGAAGCAGTAGTTTTTCCCTCTGTAAAAGCCCAGATGCTTCTGAGAAGCTCCTCTCAGCTTCCTTACTCTGGCCCCAGACCTCCACAGCGGAAATCCCAAAGGGACTGGATTCTCCCAGCCCTCCAGCGCCCTCCACTACTTTCTGAGTGTGCTGCCACACTAATTTTGAGTTATCTGTGTGTAAATCATTGCACTTGGAATATACACGGAGTAACTGATTTCATGCTTATAACCGAATAAGTTAGCACTTATTCTTCTCCCCTTCTACAGGGGCTGCCAGGGTGCTGGGGACGGCCTGTATATTGAACTGAGTGTTAGTAATAGATGTGTTTATATTTACAAGAAACCATAAAGCTCTACGCTTAAGATCTGTGCCCTGTACAATACACCAAGTAAACTTCAATTAGAAAGAGATGCAAAAAAAATTTTCCCACAAAACAAACTTCAGGCCCAGGTGGCTTCCTCTGATTTCTACCAAACATTTAAGACACAAATGATGCCCGTCTGCTACACACTCTTCCAGAGAACAGATACAGAGGGAACACACCCACACTGCTTTCATCGGACCAGGAGAATACTGATGTCATACCAGCAGCAGATAGTACAGGACAGGAGAAATTACAGGCTAAACACTTCTGAATGTCGATGTCAAAATCCAAAAGCAAATATTAGCCGTCTAAATCTAGAGGTTTTTAGAAAGGGAGGAAGCTGGGATTTCATGGCGGTATTTCCAGTGGTTAATGTGGACAGGATCACTGGGTGTTTGGGTGCTGCCTGGGAACGTGGAGAGAAGGGGCAATGCCATCGGGTTAGTGGAATGAACGTCTGGTGACAGAGATTAGGAGGGCCTGAGTCATCCTCAGAGACAGTCCTGGGATGGGGTCTCTAGGCTGTGGCTATGGAGGGGTCCCTCCAGGAGGACATGGGCCTCTCTCCTGTGCCGCTGCAGGGTCTACGGATGGATGAGGAGTTTGTAGGGGCTGGATTTTGATGAGGAAGGATGAGCAGGGAAGGTGCGCCCTCAGAGCCA
This sequence comes from Balaenoptera ricei, assembly GCF_028023285.1. NCBI lineage: Eukaryota > Metazoa > Chordata > Mammalia > Artiodactyla > Balaenopteridae > Balaenoptera > Balaenoptera ricei. The sequence continues at coordinate 18,213,038 of NC_082652.1, read as the reverse complement.
GTGCAGCCACGGCCCCTCCCCAGCCAGGCCGTAGCCCAGGCTACTCTGACAGCTGCTCACATCAATGGTCAGGCGACAGTGGGGCACGCCAGCTTCACCCACTAAACCACCAAGCACGGCCCAGCAGGCCACTGTCCTCACTAATCAGCAGTAACTGTGCATCCAGGGCTGGTTGTTGAAGACCAAGCTAATTTGTTAGAGACGTGCCACGTGGGCAGCTGGCTTGGAGAGACCGGGGCTCTGAGCCACGTGGAGACAAGCCGACCACTGGTCAGACCACCAGGAGGCTCACCCGGTGTGTGACGATGCTGAGGGAGGAGGGACGTAGATGGGACCCCCTGATCCTTCAAGGGACCTTCTTTCAGGGATATTTAACAGCTGTGGGGTCAGGGATCAACATGTAAGGGAGGCAGCTGGGTCAGGCATGGGCCCTCCTGTTGGCTCAGACCCCTCCTGTCCTTGGAGCAACCATGGGGCAGGCAGGAGGATTGGGGGGATGGAGGGAGGGGAGCCCTGGGCTTAGGAGTCCAGGGCACCATCTAGAGGATTCAGGGGTTCAGGGATTTCCATCCCAGGAAACCAACTACATTCCTGTCCCACATCCATCTGTCATCAGCTTTGCGACTCCGGGAAAGTCACTTAAAATCTCAACATTTTAGTGCCATGTACCATAAAATATGGATCACAGCACCTGCCGTGAGTTCCCTACGGGGCTGATGTGGGGACCACAGGAGATGATAACAGATATTCTTCACAAGCTCTAAAGCATCACACCCATAACCTTCCCCGCTCCCCTGCCCTGTGGCATCCAGGTCCCCTCTCTGGAGGCAGCACTACCACATTTCTTGCTTATTCTTCCAGACATGTAATATTTGAACATTTAAGTAGCACTTATGAAGTACCCATCATTTTTCGTCAGGGTCTACCTGATTTGTTGTATTAAGCTTCATCATGTAATACTAATAAGTGGGCCCTATTAACCTTTCCATTATCACAGAACAAGGAACTGAGGACAGAGGGTCTGCATAACTTTCCCAGGTTCATGTCGCTTCTGGTATGATTTGAATCCAGACCATCAGGCACCAGCCCCCACTCTCTCGCTCACTGTGCTGTGCTCCCTTTCTATATTATCTCACTAAATAAAGTCATGTCCCCGTGCAGTCAGCCCGCTGGCTATTTTAAGTGCACACCACATTGCAACACCCTCTTCCCAAGGCCAGCTTTGATTCACTTGACTCCCCTAGACTCCCCTAGGAGGCTGGTGAACAAAGAGGACAGACGTGTGACCTGGGAATGAATTGACACCTCCGCATGGTCTTCTCCCAGCGACATATCAATAGTTCTCTCAATTTTTGTTGTGTTTTCCAGGATCATGACTCGGGTACCAAGAAGAAAAGGAAGATTATAAAGGAATCAAACACAGGATGCACAGGAATATCATATCAGATGCGATCAAGATAATCTGCTGGCCATCCGCAGCGGTGGTTCAGACACATCAGAATCAGCATCTGGCCAAACAACAGGGTAAGGACACAAATATCACCCCCACTAACCACTCCATTGAAGATACTGTGGAAATAATACCAGTAAGTAGATTCAGGAGTAATGGCTATAGTTTGTGCAGCAGAGCCTGGATCTGGCTGAGGGAGGGTTGGGCAGGGAAGGTGCCCACTCAGAGCCCGTGCAGCCACTGCCCGCTCTTAGCCAGGCCTTAGTCCAAGCTGCTCAGCTGGTCAGTTTCTAGCCAGTGAGACCCTGGGGGCCTGTAAGCTTCATCTGTTAAGCCACCAGAACACCAGCCCAGTAGACCCTGTTCCCCGCTAATGAATATTAACTGCTCATCGTCCAGGTTTGGTCAGTTGAAGATGACGCTGATTCTCTGTGCAACTGTCATGTGGGCAGTTGGTTTGGAATGTCCTGGGTTCTGAGTCAGGGAGTCAAGTAGACTACTGGTCATTCAGGGTGGTCACCTGACCACCAGGAAGTCTCACTGCAAATCAGCTGCTAGAATCAAGTGCTGAGGGGCAAGGGAGGGGAGATGCACACATATTTGGATACCCCGGTCCATCAGGGGGTCTTCATTTGGGGGAAGGGCATTGTATTTGGGGTCAGCGATTGAAACGTAGAGCCAGGAGTTGGGAGTTGGGTCCAGATTTGAGCCATTCTCCTGGGCCAGGCACCTCCTCCAGGTACCAGCTGTCTCCCTGCAGCATCCTTGGGGCAGGAGGATGTGGGAAAGGGAATGAGGAGAGCTCTTGATTTGTGTATCCAGCGCATGATCTCATGTCCGTGTGTTCAGGAATCTCTACCCCCAGGGAGTCAACTCCCTCCCCTGCCTCAGACCCATCACTCATCAGTGTTGTGACTCTGGGCAAGTTATTCAATCTCTGTAAATTTCAGTGCCCTGAACCATAAAATATGGGCCACAGCCCCTACTCTGTCCACCCCATAGTGCTGATGTGAGAATCCCAAGAAATAACAGATTCTCTCCACTATTGAAAGTTGAGTATGGAAGTTTCTCACTATTATTGTTGAGGAGCGTGTTTCTCTTTTCAGTTCTGTCAGTTTGCTTCATGTACTTTGGAGCTATCTTGTTAAGCGCAAAATGTTTATAACTGTTTCCTCCTTGAGAAGTGGACTCTTTTGTCGCTCTAAAATGTCCTTACTTGTCTCTAGAAAAAATTGTCATAAAGTTTATTTGTCTTATATAATAAAGCCAGTCTAATTCTCTTTTGGTTAATATTTGCTTGGTTTATGTTTTCCCATCTTTTTACTTTAGATCTCTTTGTATCTTGAATTTAAAGTGCAACTCTGTAGATAGCATATAGCTAGATCATAGCTTTTTATCCTTTCTGCCAATGTCTGCCTACTGGAGTGTGTAAACCATGTATGAATACATTTAATTTAATCACTAGTCAGGTAGCATTGAAATCTGTCATTTTGCCATCTGTTTTCTGTATGAGTTATATCTTTTTGTTCTAATATTCCTCTATTGCTGCTTTCTTTTGTGCTGGTTATTTTCTAGTGTACCAATTTAATTCCCATGTTGTTTCTTTTACTATAGATTCTGGGTTATAGTCTTAGTGGTTTCCCTGGGGACAATTAACATCTTAATTTATAGCATTCTAATTTGGATTAATACCAAATTAATTTCAGTGACTTACAGAGACTTTACTCATCTGTGGATCTGTTCCATGTATCCTTCTGTATACTGTTATTGTCATATACATTACATATTTTATATGTTGTGTGTTCAGCAATATAGATTATAATATTCTTGTACTGTCCTTTTTAAGCAGATAGAAGAAAATAGTACATTGTTTATATGTTTATACTATATACATCTTATGTACTTATATTTACACTTTCTTTTCTATTTACATATGTAACAATTTCTTCATGTAGATTTGCGTTACTCTGTTGTCTTTTCATTTCAGCCTAAAGGACTCCATATTTCTTATAGGCCTGGTGATAGCAATGGATTCTCTCAGGTTTTATTTATCTGGGAATGTCTTAATGTCTCCTTCATTACTGAAGGGCATCTCTACTAGAGAATTCTTTTTTTTTTCTTTTACATCTTTATTGGAGAGTAATTGCTTTACAATGGTGTGTTAGTTTCTGCTTTATAACAAAGTGAATCAGTTATACATACACATATGTTCCCATATCTCTTCCCTCTTGCATCTCCCTCCCTCCCACCCTCCCTATCCCCACCCCAGGTGGTCACAAAGCACAGAGCTGATCTCCCTGTGCTATGCGGTTGCTTCCCACTAGCTATCTATTTTACGTTTGGTAGTGTATATATGTCCATGCCACTCTCTCTCTTTGTCACATCTTACCCTTCCCCCTCCCCGTATCCTCAGGTCCATTCTCTAGTAGGTCTGTGTCTTTATTCCCGTCTTGCCACTAGGTTCTTCATGACCTTTTTTTTTTCTTCCTTAGATTCCATATATATGTGTTAGCATACTGTATTTGTTTTTCTCTTTCTGACTTACTTCACTCTGTATGACAGACTCTAACTCCATCCACCTCACTACAAATAACTCCATTTTGTTTCTTTTTATGGCTGAGTAATATTCCATTGTATATATGTGCCACATCTTCTTTATCCATTCATCCAACGATGGACACGTAGGTTGCTTCCATGTCCTGGCTATTGTAAATAGAGCTGCAATGAACATTTTGGTACATGACTCTTTTTGAATTATGGTTTTCTCAGGGTATATGCCCAGGAGTGGGATTGCTGGGTTGTATGGTAGTTCTATTTTTAGTTTTTTAAGGAACCTCCATACTGTTCTCCATAGTGGCTGTATCAATTTACATTCCCACCAACAGTGCAAGAGGGTTCCCTTTTCTCCACACCCTCTCCAGCATTTATTGTTTCTAGGTTTTTTGATGATGGCCATTCTGACCAGTGTGAGATGATATCTCATTGTAGTTTTGATTTGCATTTCTCTAATGATTAATGATGTTGAGCATTCTTTCATGTGTTTGTTGGCAATCTGTATATCTTCTTTGGAGAAATGTCTATTTAGGTCTTCTGCCCATTTTTGGATTGGGTTGTTTGTTTTTTTGTTATTGAGCTGCATGAGCTGCTTGTAAATTTTGGAGATTAATCCATTGTCAGTTGCTTCATTTGCAAATATTTTCTCCCATTCTGAGGGTTGTCTTTTGGTCTTGTTTATGGTTTCCTTTGCTGTGCAAAAGCTTTTAAGTTTCATTAGGTCCCATTTGTTTATTTTTGTTTTTATTTCCATTTTTCTAGGAGGTGGGTCAAAAAGGATCTTGCTGTGATTTATGTCATAGAGTGTTCTGCCTATGTTTTCCTCTAAGAGTTTTATAGTGTCTGGCCTTACATTTAGGTCTTTAATCCATTTTGAGTTTATTTTTGTGTATGGTGTCAGGGAGTGTTCTAATTTCATACTTTTACATGTACCTGTACAGTTTTCCCAGCACCACTTATTGAAGAGACTATCTTTTCTCCACTGTATATGCTTGCCTCCTTTATCAAAAATAAGGGACCATATGTGCGTGGGTTTATCTCTGGGTTTCTATCCTGTTCCATTGATCTATGTTTCTGTTTTTGTGCCAGTACCATACTGTCTTGATTACTGTAGCTTTGTAGTATAGTCTGAAGTCAGGGAGCCTGATTCCTCCAGCTCCATTTTTCGTTCTCAAGATTGCTTTGGCTATTCAGGGTCTTTTGTGTTTCCATACAAATTGTGAAATTTTTTGTTCTAGTTCTGTGAAAAATGCCAGTGGTAGTTTGATGGGGATTGCATTGAATCTGTAGATTGCTTTGGGTAGTAGAGTCATTTTCACAATGTTGATTCTTCCAATCCATCAACATATATCTCTCCATCTGTTGGTATCATCTTTAATTTCTTTCATCAGTGTCTTGTAATTTTCTGCATACAGGTCTTTTGTCTCCTTAGGTAGGTTTATTCCTAGATATTTTATTCTTTTTGTTGCAGTGGTAAATGGGAGTGTTTTCTTAATTTCACTTTCAGATTTTTCATCATTAGTGTATAGGAATGCAAGAGATTTCTGTGCATTAATTTTGTATCCTGCTACTTTACCAAATTCATTGATTAGCTCTAGTAGTTTTCTGGTAGCCTCTTTAGGATTCTCTATGTATAGTATTATGTCATCTGCAAACAGTGGCAGCTTTACTTCTTCTATTCCGATTTGGATTCCTTTTATTTCTTTTTCTTCTCTGTTTGCTGTGGCTAACACTTCCAAAACTATGTTGAATAATAGTGATGAGAGTGGGCAACCTTGTCTTTTTCCTGATCTCAGTGGAAATGGTTTCAGTTTTTCACCATTGAGGATGATGTTGGCTGTGGGTTTGTCATATATGGCCTTTATTATGTTGAGGAAAGTTCCCTCTGTGCCTACTGTCTGCAGGGCTTTTATCATAAGTGGATGTTGAATTTTGTCGAAAGCCTTCTCTGCATCTATTGAGATGATCATATGGTTTTTCTCCTTCAGTTTGTTAATATGGTGTATCACGTTGATTGATTTGCATATATTGAAGAATCCTTGCATTCCTGGAATAAACCCCACTTGATCATGGTGTATGATCCTTTTAATGTGCTGTTGGATTCTGTTTGCTAGTATTTTGTTGAGGATTTTTGCATCTATGTTCATCAGTGATATTGGCCTGTAGTTTTCTTTCTTTGTGACATCTTTGTCTGGTTTTGGTATCAGGGTGATGGTGGCCTCGTAGAATGAGTTGGGGAGTGTTCCTCTCTCTGCAATATTTTGGAAGAGTTTGAGAAGGATAGGTGTTAACTCTTCTCTAAATGTTTGATAGAATTCGCCTGTGAAGCCATCTGGTCCTGGGCTTTTGTTTGTTGGAAGATTTTTTTTTTTTTTTAAACTTTGGGTTTTTATTTATTTATTTATTTATTTATTTATGGCTGTGTTGGGTCTTCGTTTCTGTGCAAGGGCTTTCTCTAGTTGCGGCAAGCGGGGGCCACTCTTCATCGCGGCCTCTCTTGTTGCGGAGCACAGGCTCCAGACGCGCAGGCTCTGTAATTGTGGCTCATGGGCCTAGTTGCTCCGCGGCATGTGGGATCTTCCCAGACCAGGGCTCGAACCTGTGTCCCCTGCATTAGCAGGCAGATTCTCAACCACTGCGCCACCAGGGAAGCCCTGTTGAAAGATTTTTAATCACAGTTTCAATTTCAGTGCTTGTGATTGGTTTGTTCATATTTTCTATTTCTTCCTGGTTCAGTCTCGGCAGGGTGTGCATTTCTAAGAATTTGTCCGTTTCTTCCAGGTTGTCCATTTTATTGGCATAGAGTTCCTTGTAGTAATCTCTCATGATCCTTTGTATTTCTGCAGTGTCCGTTGTTACTTCTCCTTTTTCATTTCTAATTCTATTGATTTGAGTCTTCTCCCTTTTTTTCTTGATGAGTCTGGCTAATGGTTTATCAATTTTGTTTATCTTCTCAAAGAACCAGCTTTTAGTTTTATTGATCTTTGCTATTGTTTCCTTCATTTCTTTTTCATTTATTTCTGATCTGATCTTTATGATTTCTTTCCTTCTGCTAACTTTGGGGTTTTTTTGTTCTTCTTTCTCTAATTGCTTTAGGTATAAGGTTGGGTTGTTTATTTGAGATGTTTCTTGTTTCTTGAGGTAGGCTTGTATTGCTACAAACTTCCCTCTTAGAACTGCTTTTGCTGCATCCCATAGGTTTTGGGTCGTCGTGTCTCCATTGTCATTTGTTTCTAGGTATTTTTTGATTTCCCCTTTGATTTCTTCAGTGATCACTTAATTATTAAGTAGTGTATTGTTTAGCCTCCATGTGTTTGTATTTTTTACAGATCTTTTCCTGTAATTGATACCTAGTCTTACAGCATTGTGGTCGGAAAAGATACTTGATACGATTTCAGTTTTCTTAAATTTACCAAGGCTTGATTTGTGACCTAGGATATGATCTATCCTGGAGAATGTTCCATGAGCACTTGAGAAAAATGTGTATTCTGTTGTTTTTGGGTGGAATGTCCTATAAATATCAATTAAGTCCATCTTGTTTAATGTATCATTTAAAGCTTGTGTTTCCTTATTTATTTTCATTTTGGATGATCTGTCCATTGGTGTAAGTGGGGTGTTAAAGTCCCCTACTATGATTGTGTTACTGTCGATTTCCCCTTTTATGGCTGTTAGTATTTGCCTTATGTATTCAGGTGCTCCTATGTTGGGTGCATAAATATTTACAATTATTATATCTTCTTCTTGGATCGATCCCTTGATCATTATATAGTGTCCTTCTTTGTCTCTTGTAATAGTCTTTATTTTAAAGTCTATTTTGTCTGATATGAGAATTGCTACTCCATCTTTCTTTTGATTTCCATTTGCATGGAATATCTTTTTCCATCCCCTCACTTTCAGTCTGTATGGGTCTGAAGTGGGTCTCTTGTAGACAGCATATATACGGGTCTTGTTTTTGTGTCCATTCAGCCAGTCTGTGCCTTTTGGTGGGAGCATTTAATCCATTTACATTTAAGGTAATTATCGATATGTATGTTCCTATTCCCATTTTCTTAAATGTTTTGGGTTTGTTATTGTAGGTGTTTTCCTTCTCTTGTGTTTCTTGCCTAGAGAAGTTCCTTTAGCATTTGTTGTAAAGCTGGTTTGGTGGTGCTGAATTCTCTTGGCTTTTCATGTCTGTAAAGCTTTTAATTTCTCCATCAAATCTGAATGAGATCCTTGCTGGGTAGAGTAATCTTGGTTGTAGGTTTTTCTCCTTCATCACTTTAAGTATGTCTTGCCACTCCCTTCTGGCTTGCAGAGTTTCTGCTGAAAGATCAGCTGTTAAACTTATGGGGATTCCCTCGTGTGTTATTTGTTGTTTTTCCCTTGCTGCTTTTAATATGTTTTCTTTATATTTAATTTTTGATAGTTTGATTAATATGTGTCTTGGCATGTTTCTCCTTGGATTTATCCTGTATGGGACTCTCTGTGCTTCCAGGACTTGATTAACTATTTCCTTTCCCATGTTAGGGAAGTTTTCAACTATAATCTCTTCAAATATTTTCTCGGTCCCTTTCTTTTTCTCTTCTTCTGGGACCCCTATAATTCGAATGTTGGTGCGTTTAATGTTGTCCCAGAGGTCTCTGAGACTGTCCTCAGATCTTTTCATTCTTTTTTTATTCTGCTCTGCAGTAGTTATTTCCACTATTTTATCTTCCAGGTCACTTATCCGTTCTTCTGCCTCAGTTACTCTGCTGTTGATCCCTTCTAGAGTATTTTTAATTTCATTTATTGTGTTTTTCATCATTGCTTGGTTCCTCTTTAGTTCTTCTACGTCCTTGTTAAATGTTTCTTGCATTTTGTCTATTCTATTTCCAAGATTTTGGATCATCTTTACTATCATTATTCTGAATTCTTTTTCAGGTAGACTGCCTATTTCCTCTTCATTTGTTAGGTCTGGTGTGTTTTTACCTTGCTCCTTCATCTGCTGTGTGTTTTTCTGTCTTCTCACTTTGCTTATCTTACTGTGCTTGGGGTCTCATTTTCGCAGGTTGCAGGTTTGTAGTTCCTGTTGTTTTTGGTATCTGTCCCCAGTGGCTAAGGTTGGTTCAGTAGGTTGTATAGGCTTCCTGGTGGAAGGGACTAGTGCCTGTGTTCTGGTGGATGAGGCTGGATCTTGTCTTTCTGGTGGGCAGGTCCACGTCTGGTGGTGTGTTTTGGGGTGTCTGTGGCCTTATTATGATTTTAGGCAGCCTCTCTGCTAATGGATGGGGCTGTATTCCTGTCTTGCTAGTTGTTTGTCATAGGGTGACCAGCACTGTAGCTTGCTGGTCGTTGAGTGAAGCTGGGTCTTGGTGTTGAGATGGAGATCTCTGGGAGATTTTTGCCGTTTGGTATTACGTGGAGCTGGGAGGTCTCTTGTGGACCAGTGTTCTGAGGTTGGCTCTCCCACCTCAGAGGCACAGTCCTGATGCCTGGCTGGAGCACCAAGAACCTTTCATCCTCACGGCTCAGAATAAAAGGGAGAGAAAATAGAAAGAAAGAGGATAAAATAAAATAAAGTAAGATAAAATAAAATAAAGTTATTAAAATAAAAAATAGTTATTAAGAGAAAAAAAATTTTAAAGTTAAAAAAAAAAAAACGGACGGACAGAACCCTAGGACATATGGTGAAAGCAAAGCTATACAGACAAAATCTCACACAGAAGCATACACATACACACTCACAAAAAGAGGAAAAGGGGAAAAAATAATATATCTTGCTCCCAAAGTCCACCTCCTCAGTTTGGGATGATTCGTTGTCTATTCAGGTATTCAACAGATGCAGGTACATCAGGTTGTTTGTGCAGCTTTAATGCGCTGCTCCTGAGGCTGCTGGGAGAGATTTCCCTTTCTCTTCTTTGTTCGCACAGCTCCCGGGGGTCAGCTTTGGATTTGGCCCCGCCTCTGCACGTAGCTCGCGTGAGGGCGTCTGTTCCCGCTCAGACAGGACGGCGTTAAAGGAGCAGCGGATTAAGCGGCTCTCGCTCACTCAGGCGGGGGGGAGGGAGGGGTACGGATGCTGGGCAAGCCTGCGGCGGCAGAGGCCAGCGTGACGTTGCACCAGCCTGAGGCACGCCATGTGTTCTCCCGGGGAAGTTGTCCCTGGATCACGGGACCCTGGCAGTGGCGGGCTGCACAGGCTCCTGGGAGGGGAGGTGTGGAGAGTGACCTGTGCTTGCACACAGGCTTCTTGGTGGCAGCAGCAGCAGCCTTAGCGTCTCATGCCCGTCTCTGGGGTCCGTGCGGATAGCCGCGTCTCGCGCCCGTCTCTGAAGCTCGTTTAGGCGGCTCTTTGAATCCCCTCTCCTCACACACCCCGGAACAATATTCTCTTGCCTCTTGGGCAGGTCCAAACTTTTTCCCAGACTCCCTTCTGGCTAACTGTGGCGCACTAGCCCCCTTCAGGCTGTGTTCACGCCGCCAACCCCAGTCCTCTCCCTGGGATCCGACCTCCGAAGCCCGAGCCTCAGCTCCCAGCCCCGCCTGCGCCGGCGGGTGAGCAGACAAGCCTCTCGGGCTGGTGAGTGCTGGTCGGCACTGATCCTCTGTGTGGGAATCTCTCTGCTTTGCCCTCCGCACCCTGTTGCTGCGTTTTCCTCCGTGGCTCCAAAGCTTCCCCCCTCTGCCACCCACAGTGTCGGCCCGCGAAGGGGCTTCCTAGTGTGTGGAAACCTTTCCTCCTTCACATCTCCCTCCCACTGGTGCAGGTCCCGTCCCTATTCTTTTGTCTCTGTTATTTCTTTTTTCTTTTGCCCTACCCAGGAACATGGGGAGTTTCTTGCCTTTTGGGAGGTCTGACGTCTTCTGCCAGCGTTCAATGGGTGTTCTATAGGAGCAGTTCCACGTGGGGATGTATTTCTGATGTATCTGTGGGGAGGAAGGTGATCTCCGCGTCTTACTCTTCCGCCATCTTCTCCTCTCTAACCTTGTTTCTACTAGAGAATTCTTGGTTGACAGTCAATGGCTTTCAGCACTTCTTTTTTTTTTTTTGGCCACGCTGCGCGCAGCTTGTGGGATCTCAGTTCCCCAACCAGGGATTGAACCCGCGCCCTCTGCAGTGAAAGCGCGGAGTCCTAACCACTGGACTGCCAGGAAATTCCCTTTTTTAGCACTTTTACTACGTCATCCCACTGCCTTCTGTTCTCCATGATTTTTAATGAAAGTCAGCCCTTAAACTTAGTGGGGAGCTTTTGCCCGTGATTAGTCACTTCTTTCTTGTTGGTTTCATGACTCTCTCTCTTTGTCTTTGACCTTCAACCATTTTATTGTGATGTGAGCTTATTCAACTTGATGTTTATCGAACTTCTTGAATATTGATTGTGTTTTACATCAAATTTGGTGAGATTTTGGCTATTACTTCACATGGCCTCCCTTTCTCTCTCTCATGTCTTTTTGGGACTCTTCTTTATGCATGTGTTGGTATGCTTGATAGTATTACCCAAGTCTCATTAGGCTCTGTTCATTTTTCTTCCCTGTCCCCCCCCCCCTTTCTTTAACTTACTGTTCATCAGACTGGAACTCAATTAACCTGTCTTCAAATTCGCTGATTCTGTCTTCCTCCTGCTCACATCTGTTCAGCCCTATTGTGGGTTTGTGTCCCCCCCAGTTATATATTAAATCTCTAATGCCCAGTACCTGTGACAGTATCCTTATTTGGAAATAAGGTCTCAGGTTAAGATATGGTCATACGGGATTACTGTGGGCCCTAACCCAATGGCTGTTGTCCTTATAAGAGCAGGGAAGTTTGGATACACAGACACAGAGGAGAGAAGTCCCCGTGATAATGAAAGCAGAGATTGGAGTGAGACAGCTGCAAGATAAGGAAAACCAATGAGTTCCAGAAAATACCAAAAGCTAGAAAGGAACAAGGAAGAATAATTTTCTTGATCTTTCATAGGGAGCATAGCCGGGCCTACAGCTTGACTCCAGACTTCCAGCCTCCAGAAGTGTGAAACAGTAAATTTCTGTTGTTTTAAGACATGTGGTTTGTAGTAATTTGTTACAGCAGCCCTGGGAAACTAATCTAAGCCCCTCCAGTGAAATTTTCAGTTATTACTGTCCTTTTCAACTACAGATATTCCATTTGGTTCTCTTTCATAATTTTATCTTCTTTATTGCCATTCTCTACTTCGAGGAATATAATTTTCATACTATTGTTTAGTTTTTAAAATATGATTTCTTTTAATTCTTTGAACATACTCAAAAAATGTTCCAGGGTTCATAGCAGCACTATTTACAATAGCCAAGACATGGAAGCAACCTATATCCTCATCAACAGATGACTGGATAAAGAAGATGTGGTGTATATATATATAAAATGGAATAATACTCAGCCATAAAAAAGAATGAAATAATGCCATTTCCAGCAACATGGATGGACCTAGAGATTATCATATTAAGTGAAGTCAGACAGAGAAAGACAAATGTCATATGATATCACTTATATGTGGAATCTAAAAAAATGATACAAGTGAACTTATTTACAAAAATAGACTCGCAGACATAGAAAACAAACTTATGGTTACCAAAGGGGATAGCAGGGGAAGGGAGTAGAGATAAATTAGGAGTTTGGGATTAACATACACACACTACTATGTATAAAGTAGATAAACAGCAAGGACCTACTGTATAGCACAGAGATATTCAATATCTTATAATAACCTATAATAGAAAAGATTCTGAAAAAGAACACATATATATATATATATAAACCGAATCATGTTGCTGTACACCTGAAACTAACACAACATTGTAAATTAACTACACTTCAGTTTTAAAAAATGGTTTAAAAAAATAGCTGATATAAAGTATTTGTCCATTGTCAGGAGTTTCATGAAGATACTGTCTACTAGGGTTTTTTTTTTAAATAAATTTATTTATTTTTGCTGTGTTGGGTCTTCGTTTCTGTGCGAGGGCTTTCTCTAGTTGCGGCAAGTGGGGGGCCACTCTTCATCGCGGTGCATGGGCCTCTCACTGTCACGGCCTCTCTTGCTGCGGAGCACAGGCTCCAGACGCGCAGGCTCAGTAGTTGTGGCTCACGGGCCCAGTTGCTCCGCGGCATGTGGGATCTTCCCAGACCAGGGCTCGAACCTGTGTCCCCTGCATTAGCAGGCAGATTCTCAACCACTGCGCCACCAGGGAAGCCCTACTAGGGTTTTTTTCCCCTTGTGTGTCAGCCTGTTTTGGGGGGGGGCCGAGAACACCCCCAGGCTATGTGATTCTCTCACCGAACTCAGTATATTGTCATACTAGTTGCTATGATTTATTACAATGATAGCACACTAAGCAAAATAAGCTAAGGGGAAAAGTACATGGAGGAGGTCCAGAGGAAACCAGGCACAGGCTGTTAGGAAACCTGCTCCAGTGGAGTCACACAGGCACACTTAACTCCTCCAGCAAAACTTGCGATAGCACATGTGAAATGTTGTCTTCCAGGGAACCTCATTAGAGACTGTGTGCCCAGAGGTTGTTACTGGGGTCTGGTCATTTAGTCATCCTCTGCCTAGCACATACCTAAACTCAAGAATTTCAGCAGGAGAGAGATGTTCAGCATAAAGCACAGTGTTTGCAAAAACAGCTTGGGCACAGTGAGCCACTCTTACTGGAGAATGGTGGGGACTGTCCTGATTCCAAGTTCCCAGACTCTAGCCAAGGGCCAAGCTAGCAAGCAGGACTTTCTAAGGAAAGCAGTCTCAGCCCTACTATGTCAACTCTTTTCTGGACCACGTAGGACCACACTTTTTTTCTTTTCTTTCTTCTTTTTTTTTTGGCGGGGGGGGGGGGCATAAACTGGACATTTAAAATAATATCACATGGAAACTCTGAGAATCAGATTCTCACCCCTCCCCAGGATTTGTTGTTTTGCTATTTTTTTGTACTTGTTGTGTTTTTGGTTTCTTTTTTGTTTTGGGTTTTTTTTTTCTTTTGTTGTTTTTTTGCTATTGACTTTTCTGAGCGAATTCACTAAAGTGTATTCTGTGTCGTGTGTGACCACTGTCGTCCCTGTTTGGTTACTTGGTGGTCATTTGCTGATTGGATAGAGATTTCATTAACAGCCTGGAACCAAGAAGTCACCCAGTCTTTACTGAGGGGCTCTGTGAGCATGGGGATTTTTGTCTTAACACTCAGCCAGGCAGCGGAAATCCCCACCTAAGCCTACACTTCCTGCTTGTGCAGAACGTCAAGGTCAGCCAGAGGTGAGAGCTTAGAACCTTACCAGGTCTTTCCTGAGCATGTGCACAGCCCTGAGTATGTGAGCCAATTCCTCATAATAAATCTCCTTCTATCTCTTTTTGTTTCTCTAGAGAACTCTGACTAGCTCAGGCTCCACATGACCTCTACAGCCAAATGCTTACTTCTTAGGATGTGTCATCTTTACGACATGGCTGCACCCTTCCTTCCTCTCATCCAGACTCATCTAGAGTCACTTCTCCTGACCCTGTCCCCACCTCCATCTGTCACACTTAGGCCCAGTGCAAATTCTATTATTTTCTTGGATGAACAACCAAAAATTTTTTTTTCTGTTGACATATGCTGTTACCAACACCTAGAGCATTTTCCCCCTCATTTCTCCTTCTAGCTCATTTCCATAAATCCTAAAGATATCACCCTCTGGGGTCAGGTTTCTGTGTCCTAAATGCTTCCCCAAGCCCAAACCCTCACTGGGGATTTAACTCAATATGTGCTCCCACGGCACCCTTCTAATTCTCACACTGTTGTGTTCAGGGACTGGTAGAAAAAGGTGAAGATGGGGCTTTGGAGGCACAATTGAGGAGACTGACATCCAAAAACATAAGCTGTGTGAGAGCATTACTGTTCTAGCGTTAGGGACCCCAGGAAGTGGCCAATATATGCTGTAATGGTGGATAATCCACAGGACTGAAAAATTAGATCATTGCATGGAATTGAAAGATTGTTAGGAAGAAGTTGGGTAAGTAAATGTCCCTTTAGCTATTCTTGGCATTAATTGTTTACAGTTCCTTTATGGAAAAAATCGGAGGTTAAATAAACATATTTAACCTAGCTCCTCTTCATTAATAAATACATGTAATACACATCATCAAGTAGATCCCAGTAGGTTTAGAACTGTGCTGCATGTAAATATTTTTGAATGAGTAATTCTAAACATCCTTAACTGGATTTATTGAGTTTTGTTGGCAGTCCCAACTTTAAAAAGCCCCTTTAAGTACCCAGTATTGTCTACTCCATATCTCCTCAGGGATCCATTGCACCCCGATGCTCTGGGCAGCGAGTAGGTAGCCTGAAGCCCAAAGGTCTTTCTCTCACTTCCCTGTGGACCTTGAGCACAATGCAAGCACCAAGCTGCTGTCCCATGCTGATCAGTAATAATTAGCCTCGTCTCCAGGCTGGAGACCAGAGAGAGAGAGGCCAGGCTGCCTTGACCCAGAGCCCACAAATCTCTCTGCGATTCCTGAGAGTCGGTTAACATACTTGTGGGTCAGGAGTTTGAGGACACAGCCTGAGTGTTGCTGCAGCCAAGCTGCTCCCTGGTTGCCCACATTGTTGCTATTTCCAGTACAGGTAATGGTGGCCATCTGTCCTGGGCCCTTAGATGCTGAGGGTGGCTAAGTCAGCCCTGCCTGGGCCATAGACCCTACAGGGAGAGAGGGAACAGTGAGCCAAGTGAATGAGGGTACAGGGCAGAACTGAGGGGTCCCCCACAAATATTCCACCCAGAACAGGTCAGCCCTCACCTATGCAGAGAGGGAGGAGAATGATGAGGAGAGGGGTGCAGGTCATGGGGCAGGTGCTCAAGAGCTGTGCTGCCTGAGACTCCAGTGGGTGCTCCCCTAAGTCTCTCTTATTCTGAGGCACCCATGGGTGGGAGGAGTTCCTACATTCACATGTGTCCCTGTTCCCCAGCACACTCAGCCCTGGGCAATGTCTCTGTGGCAGGTTAATGGCCCCTCCAAAGATGTCTATGTTCTAATCCTTGGATTCTACCCAAATGTTGCCTTATATGGGGAAAGGGAATTAAGGTTGCAGATGGAGCTAGGCTGCCTATCAGCTACCATTAAAATAGGGAGAATATCCTGGATTATCCAAGCGGTCCCAACATCATCACAAGGGCCATTAAAAGTGGAAGTGGGAGGCAGGAGAGTCAGTGTCAGTGGGATATGAGAATGACTCCATTGGCCATTGCAGGCTTTGAAGATGGAAGGGGGGCCGGGAGGCAAGGAATGCAGACAACTTCTGGAAGCTAGAACGAAGGAAACAGACTCCTAGAGCCTCCAGAAAGGAATGCAGCCCTGCTGACACATTTATTTTAGCCCGGTAATGCCCACATCAGACCTCTAACTCAGAGTCAGGAAATTCCTTATTCTTAGATTATATATTGTATTGCTACTTAGGGCAGATTCATTCCTAACCTACTCAGTAACGTGCAACTTAGGTACTATGATACACTGGAGAAAGTTTATCTGTAAGCCTTTGGAACAATAAAGCTTTCTCCTAGAAATATTTGATACCCAGTTTCCTTCATCTAATTTATAAAGGACTAGTAGGCTAATAAAGTCAGATGGTGTTCTGGTCACGATATTTATATTCATCTTACAAAAGCAACAATTTTTTCTAATCAGTAGATTAAGAAGCCTAAGACCATATTTTTAATAACAAGACTGAATTCAGTGATTTTAACATGAATACCTTTATTGAATCACATTTTAAATTTATAATTCTAGACATTATAGTGTTATGAATAAATAATATTTGTATTGCATTTATAGGAAATGTTCAGAAAGTTCTCATTACTTTGAATTTGTTCCAAGTGATTTTTGTAGCTCTCTAGAAATGTACTACCATAAATGTATTATCATAAATCAAATTCTAGGTTCAGAAAAGAATGTGTCATCTTTAATCATGGAGACCATATCCTATATTATATTTATCATTATTAGCAATACAGCTAGGTAGGACGTTACCGGGATTACAGTATATTTAAAAGACTTGTTTTAATTTTATTTCTTTTAAGATGGGTTCAAATTGCAAACCTAAATTGATTAACCTATAATCAAAGCAATTATATTATTTTTAAACATATCCTTTCTGATGTATTTGAAGTCCCCTAACTACCCCACCTCAAAAAAAAAAAAAATACCACTCTATGAGTATAAGAGAACAAAAGTTTCACATATTGTTTTTTTATTTAATTAATTAAGTTATTTATTTATTTATTTATTTATTTATGGCTGCGTTGGGTCTTTGTTGCTGTGTGCGGGCTTTCTCTAGTTGCGGTGAGCGGGGGTTACTCCTTGTTTTGGTGCACGGGCTTCTCATTGCGGTGGCTTCTAGTTGTGGAGCACGGGCTCTAGGTGTGTGGGCTTCAGTAGTTGCAGTGCGTGGGCTCAGTAGTTGTGGCTCGCGGGCTCCAGAGCGCAGGCTCAGTAGTTGTCGCGCCCGGGCTTAGCTGCTCCGTGGCATGTGGGGTCTTCCCGGACCAGGGCTCGAACCCGTCAGTGTCCCCTGCATTGGCAGGCGGATTCTTAACCACTGCGTCACCAGGGAAGTCCCACATATTGTTTCTTAAATCTATTTAAAGATAGTTTTAAGTGGAGAGAGAAAAAATAATGTGTCTGCTTTCAGGAAAAACATGATAGCTTCATTTAAACAACTTATTCAAGACTTTCTTCTGATGATGGTACAGCTAACACAATAATGTCACACTTAGAACATGCACAAGAGAATGAATTAAACAGAAATGCTAACAAAGCCCTTAATTTACCTTCTTTGTGGAAAATGTGACAAAATGTTACATTCCTGAGCCACCAACTTTTAAATCGCAAAGCTCTCCTTACTACAGCTCCACCAGAAAAAATTCAGATTCCCATGCAGGTACAAAGAACAAACTATTTCATATATAGGTTGTTTCTTTCATACAAAATATTAAACACAAATAAATTCCCATTTAATTTTGCCACTTTTATGTCTTCACTGTCCTTGAGAAAAAGGATGTTACAAAACTAAAGTAGGTATGATTTTCCAAGTAGAATTTACTTGTTCATAGATATATATATTCTCCATGTGACTAATGCCCAACCTTTTTTTTTAATTAATTAATTTTTGGCTGCTTTGGGTCTTCATTGGTGCGTGCAGGCTTTTCTCTAGTTGTGGCGAGCAGGGGCTACTCTTCATTGTGGTGCATGGGCTTCTCATTGCGGTGGCTTCTCCTGTTACGGGGCAGGGCCCTAGAGTACGTGGGCTTCAGTAGTTGTGGCATGTGGGCTCAGTAGTTGTGGCTCATGGGCTCTAGAGCACAGGCTCAGTAGTTGTGGCGCATGGGCTTAGTTGCTCCGTGGCATGTGGGATCTTCCTGGACCAGGGCTCGAACCCATGTCCCTTGCATTGGCAGGCGGATTCTTAACCACTGCGCCACCAGGGAAGTCCCCCAACCTTTACAATTAGAGCAGCATTGCTTGGAGTACAGAATATTCAGGCATGTTTAATCATAAAGTCCTTGTAACACATTTGAGAGGTAAATTGTAAAACAAAACTCTCACTGTCAGTTCTCCCGCCTGGAGAAGAGAAGCCTCATGTTAAGTTAGTGGTAGTATTGAAAATAGCATAACACACTTGGAGTCTCGTCCATGTCCAGTCAAGAATGGTTTTAATTCTGATTGTGCATCTAGGAAAAAATTTAAGATGTACAGATGCAGAATGAGAAAATAAGTTTACAAATTGTGGTTTTCAACATCCCATCATGCTTTCTTCTCTATGTTAAAGGTAAAAGAGACGTTTTGACAGAGATTCATGTGGTTCTTGGTGAAGACTCTGGCCCACCAGGTAAGCCAGCTTATGGGCATAATGGCAAGGAGCAGGAACTCGGATAATACCCTTTAGGAGAAAGATCAACCAAAAAGATTTTTTTACTTTTATGTCTGCTTTCCCTAAGTTTAAATTTTTATAGATATCCAAGGTTCAAAAAGTAGATTCAGTTTTGAACAATTTCACAGATCTGAAGGAAAATCAGTATCAAAAAATACTTACCATATTCATGGTACCATAACCATGTTCATATGGAGAACAGTATGGAGGCTCCTTAAAACTAAAAACAGAGCTACCATATGACCCAGCAATCCCACTCCTGGGCGTATATCCAGAAAAGATGAAAGCTCTATTTCAAAAATATACATGCACCCCAATGTTCGTAGCAGCACTATTTACAATAGCCAAGACACAGAAGCAACCTAAATGTCCATCAGCAGATGAATGGACAAAGATGTGGTATGTGTATACAATAGAATAGTACTCATTCATTAAGAATGAAATAATGCCATTTGCAGCAACATGGATGGACCTAGAGATTATCATACTAAGTGAAGTAAATCAGAGACAAATATTATTTGATATCACTTACATGTAGAATCTAAAAAATAGCATACAAATGAACTTATTTTTATTTACAAAGCAGAAACAGACTCACAGACACAGAAAACAAACCTATGGTTACCAAATGAGAAAGTGCAGGGGGGAGGGATAAATTAGGAGTATGGGATTACAGATGCACATTACCAAATTAAAGAAAAAAAAAATACTTACTGAAAAATTGTAATACATGTGGCATAGTTTGTAAGTTAGACTTTGTACTGCATCTGGGCTCAAGTAAAGCGTGTCATGGATGACATTATAATGAGTGGGAGTGACAGTGCCAGTGCCTTCTTTCACAGACTGACTCACAATAAAAAAGTCATACCTAGAATTATAGAACATAATTGGTATCAAGCTTATTTTAGAAGAAAAACAATGTAGCAAACCTAGTCTCTGAAGTAACAATTTACAGAAATCCATGATACAGAGTTTCCTTTTTATTTAGAAGCCTGGCTAACTGTTGAGCAATGATTTGCTAAAGCAAATCTACAAAGGACAGTGAAATCATTGACAATTAATAACGCTCATGGGATTTAAGCTCAAAAGCATATGCACTGATGCCTAGAGGCAGCAAACATCAAATTAGCACGTTAGACATGGTCATAGGTAATGTGATTCAGAGATTCAGGGAAAGATGGGAATATCCATCCCTGCAAATCACCAGAATATATTCAAACTCCCTAAATTATATAAGTGGTAAGGTTAACCAATTTATCGTAAATATTGAATGTTTATATCATTTTATGTTACACTTTGTTAATTGTACTTTTCATTTGCTTTGTTTTCTTCAATCCTTTCATGCCTTCTACTAGAAAAATCAGTGTTTCTGTCTTTCTTCAAATTTAATTCATTTCTCCCTATCTGTTGGTATGAATGTCCTGTTTTATTTCTTGCTGTGGCTTTGCATAACTTTCTCATTTGCATAATTCACTTTACAAGTCTAAAGTTAACCAGAAGTTCTAGCCTTCTTCCTAACAACTGAATCATCTTAGAACGATCAATAAATATTTGTCTGTTTTTAAAATTCTCTGAGAAACAAAATGACTGAAGACAGAAAAAATTATCTAACATACCTACCATTTTTAACCTTCTTTAGGTCAATTCTTCCTTTCTCGTGCAAATCATGCAAACCTTAAAAAATTCTGTTACTATTTGAATAAAAAGGAATCTTTAAAATAAAGAAAGATAGCTTACCATTCCGTCCTAGTCACCTCTAAATCAATAACCGTTCCTGGAGATGGACTGTCAAGTCTTCCCTCATCCTTTTCAATAAAAAATCTGGTGTTTATTCGTTTCTTCACCACGATGAAAGTTAGTCTGACACTTAAAAGATTATGATCAGTGTCACTCTGGTTGCCCTGCCTTATCTCAGAAGCATTCAGAGTGTCGAAAACAGCCCACACGTAGGAGCCATTAAAAGGAGTCTGCAGATGGTAGCTGTCCACACACCCCAATTTTACTGTCTTAGCTCCAAGAGCCTGATTTAGGAAGTAAAGGAGGAGGTTTCTATTCATAGCCATTCAGATCCTAGGGGAAGGGTCCCTTCCTCCCAAGGTCAAGATTACTTGTACTGTCTGTGCTGGGCACCAGGCTTCACTGACAAACAGGTGAGGCCAGAGAAGGGAACTGAGAGGAATCCCCGGTCCTGGGACGAACAGAACTCCAGGATAAAGGAGCTGGATAAGTACAAACCATTGACAGACTATGTTCATGGACTTTTAGGAATATCTGAGGTTAGCAAGCTCTCCTCCATCAAGGTTTGGAAGGAGATTAGAAAAAGAAAGAATCATGGGGTTCCATATGGGGAAACAACCTGCTACTGCAAGGCTTCAGTTCTGCTTTCTCCCCTGATGTGGGCATGGAACACAAAGGGGAAGGGTCTGTTTTTTTCTCCCCACCCATCCACTGAAGCTCTCTGTATCCAGCTTTCCAATTCACACATCACAGTTGTTGTAGATATTTCCCCCCTGCCCCTGGAAACTAAAATGTAAAGCTTACAAAATCTGCACTTCATGAGTAATATACCCACCTTTGTCCTCTGTAAGCATTTTCTAAGTAGGACTCCATCTGTTTTAGTTCTTGGTCAATCAGTGCTTGAAGCTGTCCTTCTCCCACTCCATCTCGATACCCAATGATAGAATGTGGCAGAGATGAATTTTGTTCATACCAGAGCTTCAAGGCAGCTGAAAGGAAGTCAGAAACACATATAAATAAACCATAACTTGGAACAAAGTGGCCACTGTTTTTGACAACTTCTATGTTCATTTGTCAACATGGTAGCTTTCAGGACACTGCTTAAGTCCTCAGTCTAGTCCATACTTAACAAGAGTATGAAAATTTTGAGCCAGATAATTGTTTGTGGTGGTCAGGGGCAGGGAGTGTTGCTCTCCCATGCATGGTAAGACATTTAACAGCATCCCTAAACTTCTGTCCACTAGATGCCAATAGCACCTCTATCCCCACTGTGACAACCAAAAGTGTCTTCACTCATTGCCAGATGTCCCAGGTGGGGGGGCAGTATCTCCACCAGTATAGACTCAAGCCCTCCAGCCTCCACCAGGCACTGACTATGCAAGCAGGTTGTCAGCCCATTGACAAGCTCCTGCCCCGATTGCTGGATGATGCATTGAGAGAACCACCTGTATGGAGAAAAATAAGCCATTAGTTTGGAAAACAAGATTAATTCAGAATCAAAATGATGAAATTAATCTATGACCAAAAAAAAATTCACTATCAGTAGTTGAGGATCCAATTAAAGATCCATTCTTCATCCGGCTGCAGAGATCCAAGTATTGGTCTCTTCACATATCTTAGGCATTTTGTAACATTTTGAATGCACACAAAGAGTAAGATAGAATGGAAACATTTGTTAACATTAACTACAAATTATACATGCTTTGAATACATATGACTCATATTGTTTCAGCTCTTGGGGAATTCCACAAAGTGCAAACCCAGTGTTTTTCTGGAGACTCCTACTTCTAGTTCAATGTCGTAAACAATGGTTCATCCATATGAATCTGCTTTGGAGGGAGCAGTTTGCTTCAAAACAGTAATAGCTATTGTGACCACTGCTCAGCGTATCAAGTAAAATCACCTGTTTGTCTCGAGTTTCTATCCCCTTATTGCGTTTTTGTTTACTTCAGAGTAACAGAAGTTTAGGATGTTTAGGATGACCTGATAGGGTATGATGTATGTTTGCCTCTTCATCTGAATCTGTACTCCGATGGATGGGATCAGATATTTTGGCTTTACATTTTCACTGCTGCATTCTCAGTATTTACACATAGCAAGTGCTCAAAAATATCTATTGCATGAATGCAAGCTTAACTTTTTACCTATTATCACAACATTTTCTACTAAAAAAGGCAGAGTAAATCCATGTTACTCTATTTAGAGTATGACTGGAAGAAAAAGATCCTTAAATGATACTGTGGAATTATACCTAGTGGGCCACAAACAGCATTGAACATAGTGGTGGTTTGTGACTGTCCCACGTACCATAATGCACAAGAGAAGAATATGCAAACCCATCTGCACTATGGGTTTTATTTTCTACTCTACGCACAGAAAATAAAAGGTCCCTGGAGAAAAGGAGAATCATAGGATATAGAAGCACATCTCCTTATTCAGGTACATTATATACAAATGTATGAAGACAAGATCTTATTATACCTACAGGCCACTGGGTATGTTCCCATATGTGTCTTCACCCACGTATATCCTAAGTGCTTCCTCATGTGTCCCTATGCAGAGACTCACTGATCAAATCCTGCGGTTGGCAGAATTCTACTTGTCCTCATCCTTGGAACTTGTGAACATAGTGAGATCTGGGCCCTGTGATGATGTTATATGGCACAGTTGACTTTAAGATAAGGAGAGTCTCCAGATGGATGATATCCGACCTCATGAGCTCCTTTAAAATCAGCGAGTTTTCTTTGGCTGATGACAGAAGAGGAAGATGGAGAGATTCAAAAGAGAACAAGAACACAGTGTGAATTGGCGGGTTGGAAGTTGGAGGGGAGGCAGGAAGCACATCAGAAGGAACGTGGATGAAACTCTAGAAGCTGAGACTAGCTGTAGGTGACAGCCAGCAAGAAAGTGGGGTCCTCTGTCCCACAATCACTAGAAAATCGGCTCTGCCACATCGACGTATGCTGGGAAGAGGATCCCAAGCCTCCAGGTGAGAATGTGGCTTATGTGACACTTAACTCAGCCTTGGGACTTCCCTGGTGGTCCAGTGTTTAAGAATCTGCACTTCCTCCGCATGGGGCATGGGTTCGATCCCTGGTCGGGGAACTAAGATCCCGCATGCTGCGCAGTGCAGCCAAAAAAACAAACAAAATCTCGGCCTTGTAAGGCCCTGAGAGCCACGCAGTGCCCAACATCTGACCCACAGGACTGTCCGTGGTCATGTGAGTGTTGTCTTAAGCTGCCACATTTTGTCGTAGTTGTTAGGCAGCAATAGAGAATGATCAGAGGCTTCCATACAAAATGTTCTGGGAGCCTAACTTTGCCAGAAGATCAGGAGAGCGCATCACTAAGAACAACTTGTCCATGGAGCTTGCCAACAATGTGTGTTAGGTCCGCCTCTCCTATTTGGCCTCCAGATAGCTCCCCACTAAACACTGTCTGCCAAAGCTTACCCACTGCGTCAAGTCTGGATCGATGCTTGCCACAAATCCTGCGACTGACTTCCGTCGACGTACAATACCGTGGAAACAATCGATACCGATGAACATTGCATTCTGCAACTTAAATTTTAAACAAGGTAGCAGATTGAGTTAGAACACAAAGCAAATTTCCAATTAAATAGGACCTTAACAAATTCTACCAAAGACAGATGAAAGCAAGAGAAGGCAACAAAATCCCCACGTACTTCTATATCCACCTTCCAGAGGGCACCTCCTAGCTTGCAGTTCATCTACAGGGCAATCTTTGTAGTGATGGTCAGCGGCGTCTTGGGTCTCTCTAAGGTCCTTTTCAACACACACTGGCTTGGAATCGGGTAATTGACACACACATGTCTTTTTATGCCATCATAAATTTCTTTATTTTCAGTGGGCAGCAAGAAAAGGACCTTGAAAGAAAGCAAACATGACATTCCCCAAGATGCAAGAACACAGCGATGTGAGAAATGGATGCGTGTCGAGGAAGCTATATAGTTGGAGCACTGACAAAGTAGAGACTATTTATTAAACAGATATCTGAATCCATGAGGGCGAAGGGTCTAGAATCACACTGCATTCAACAAGTGTGAGTATGAGTGTTTGGAAGAGACAGGCTGTGAGACAGGCATTTGGCAATATGCATCGATCCTTGAAACTTGCAAAACCCTTTCATCCTAGTCATTCCATTCCCAGGAATCGTTCCATTTCCAGAAGTCTATCATGAAGTCAACATGGATGGGTTAAAAACATAGACTGAACTATACCGTCCTCAGGACAGTCACCGTTGATGGGATGATCGCTCTGTGTGGGGCACTTGCCAAGCATTTTACTTGATGCAGTTAATTCTCTCACCAATCCACTGAGATAAATACTGTTATCTGCCCCCACCAGCAAACAAGCTTGGGGGTTGTTATGGAAACTGCCTGATTTACAAGCAGCAGAGCAAGTTTCCAAGCCCTCGCCAGGACCTCCAGTAGGACACTGAGCCGTTAGGAAGAGAGGCTACCGCTTGGCTTGTTTCTGACTAATGGGAAAAATCATCAGTATATTCTTTTTAACAGTGATGCTTCTAGAAGTTTTTGGCAGACGTTCTTTATCAGATTAGGGTAATTCTTTTCTCATTGTAGATTAAGTGAGTTTTTCTTTTCACATGAAAAAGTATGAGATTTTATTAAATGCATTACCTGCGTGGACTAAGAAATATTCACCACACTATAATTCACCACACTAACCAGTTTTTAGAAAAATATAAACAACCTATTTCAAACTTACTGGCCCACTCTAGCCCATGGTGTTCTCCTAATATTTCTTTAACCACCAGCGAATCTCTAATAATGAACTCTATTTTTCCTAGTGTTGTTGAGCCTTACTCTTTTTCATTATTCTTGACAGTATCAAATTTTAGTATTTCCAAAGCTTTAGATTTATTTGCAGATTGTTTTCTATTTAGTTTCTCTTTTTACTGTTGATTTCATTCTATTTTACTTTGGTTGACTTGGTTCTTTTTTTTTTTTTTTTTTTAATGTCTGAAACATTTATATTAACATATTTCCATACAAATACAAATATGATTTTTAGAAATTTCATGTAATGTCTGAAACATTTATATTAACATATTTCCATACATATTTCCATACAAATACAAATATAAGATTTTTAGAAATTTCATGTAATGTCTGAAACATTTATATTAACATGTTTCCATACAAATAACCCAATGAAAGTTTAGTATTAGTTGTTTGTTTTTTTATACTGCAGGTTCTTATTAGGCATCAGTTTTATACACATCAGTGTATACATGTCAATCCCAATCGCCCAATTCAGCACACCACCATCCCCACCCCACCGCAGTTTTCCCCCCTTGGTGTCCATATGTCCATTCTCTACATCTGTGTCTCAACTTCTGCCCTGCAAACTGGCTCATCTGTACCATTTTTCTAGGTTCCGCATACATGCATTAATATACGATATTTGTTTTTCTCTTTCTGACTTACTTCACTCTGTATGACAGTCTCTAGATCCATCCACGTCTCAACAAATGACTCAATTTCGTTCCTTTTTATGGCTGAGTAATATTCCATTGTATATATGTACCACATCTTCTTTATCCATTCGTCTGTTGATGGGCATATAGGTTGCTTCCATGACCTGGCTATTGTAAATAGTGCTGCAATGAACATTCGGGTGCATGTGTCTTTTTGAATTACGGTTTTCTCTGGGTATATGCCCAGTAGTGGGATTGCTGGGTCATATGGTAATTCTATTTTTAGTTTTTTAAGGAACCTCCATATTGTTCTCCATAGTGGCTGTATCAATTTACATTCCCACCAACAGTGCAAGAGGGTTCCCTTTTCACCACACCCTCTCCAGCATTTGTTGTTTGTAGATTTTCTGATGATGCCCATTCTAACAGGAGTGAGGTGATACCTCATTGTAGTTTTGATTTGCATTTCTCTAATAATTAGTGATGTTGAGCATCTTTTCATGTGCTTCGTGGCCATCTGTATGTCTTCTTTGGAGAAATGTCTATTTAGGTCTTCTGCCCATTTTTGGATTGGGGTGTTTGTTTCTTTGATATTGAGCTGAATGAGCTGTTTATATATTTTGGAGATTAATCCTTTGTCCGTTGATTCATTTGCAAATATTTTCTCCCATTCTGAGGGTTGTCTTTTCGTCTTGTTTATGGTTTCCTTTGCTGTGCAAAAGCTTTGAAGTTTCATTAGGTCCCATTTGTTTATTTTTGTTTTTATTTCCATTACTCTAGGAGGTGGATCAAAAAAGATCTTGCTGTGATTTATGTCAAAGAGTGTTCTTCCTATGTTTTCCTCTAAGAGTTTTATAGTGTCCAGTCTTATATTTAGGTCTCTAATCCATTTTGAGTTTATTTTTGTGTATGGTGTTAGGGAGTATTCTAATTTCATTCTTTTACATGTAGCTGTCCAGTTTTCCCAGCACCACTTATTGAAGAGACTGTCTTTTCTCCATTGTATATCTTTGCCTCCTTTGTCATAGATTAGTTGACCATAGGTGCGTGGGTTAATCTCTGGGCTTTCTATCTTGTTCCATTGATCTATGTTTCTGTTTTTGTGCCAGTACCATATTGTCTTGATTACTGTAGCTTTGTAGTATAGTCTGAAGTCAGGGTGTCTGATTCCTCCAGCTCCATTTTTTTGCCTCAAGACTGCTTTGCCTCTTCGGGGTCTTTTGTGTCTCCATACAAATTTTAAGATGATTTGTTCTAGCTCCGTAAAAAATGCCATTGGTAATTTGATAGGGATTGCATTGAATCTGTAGATTGCTTTGGGTAGTATACTCATTTTCACAATGTTGATTCTTCCAATCCAAGAACATGGTATATCTCTCCATCTGTTGGTATCATCTTTAATTTCTTTCATCAGTGTCTTATAGTTTTCTGCATACAGGTCTTTTGTCTCCCTAGGTAGGTTTATTCCTAGGTATTTTATTCTTTTTGTTGCAATGGTAAATGGGAGTGTTTCCATAATTTCTCTTTCAGATTTTTCATCATTAGTGTATAGGAATGCAAGAGATTTCTGTGCATTAATTTTGTATCCTGCAACTTTACCATATTCATTAATTAGCTCTAGCAGTTTTCTGGTGGCAGTTTTAGGATTCTCTATGTATAGTATCATGTCATCCGCAAACAGTGACAGTTTTACTTCTTCTTTTCCAATTTGTATTCCTTTTATTTCTTTTTCTTCTCTGATTGCCGTGGCTAGGACTTCCAAAACTATGTTGAATAATAGTGGTGAGAGGGGACATCCTTGTCTCGTTCCTGATCTTAGAGGAAATGCTTTCAGTTTTTCACCATTGAGAATGATGTTTGCTGTGGGTTTGTCATATATGGCCTTTATTATGTTGAGGTAGGTTCCCTCTATGCCCACTTTCTGGAGAGTTTTTATCAGAAATGGGTGTTGAATTTTGTCAAAAGCTTTTTCTGCATCTATTGAGATGATCATATGGTTTTTATTCTTCAATTTGTTAATATGGTGTATCACATTGATTGATTTGCGTATATTGAAGAATCCTTGCATCCCTGGGATAAATCCCACTTGATCGTGGTGTATGATCCTTTTAATGTGTTGTTGGATTCTGTTTGCTAGTATTTTGTTGAGGATTTTTGCATCTATATTCATCAGTGATATTGGTCTGTAATTTTCTTTTTTTGTAGTGTCTTTGTCTGGTTTTGGTATCAGGGTGATGGTGGCCTCATAGAATGAGTTTGGGAGTGTTCCTTCCTCTGCAATTTTTTGGAAGAGTTTGAGAAGGATGGGTGTTAGCTCTTCTCTAAATGTTTGATAGAATTCACCTGTGAAGCCATCTGGTCCTGGACTTTTGTTTGTTGGAAGATTTTTAATCACAGTTTCAATTTCATTACTTGTGATTGGTCTGTTCATATTTTCTATTTCTTCCTGGTTCAGTCTTGGAAGGTTATACCTTTCTAAGAATTTGTCCATTTCTTCCAGGTTGTCCATTTTATTGGCATAAAGTTGCTTGTAGTAGTCTCTTAGGATGCTTTGTATTTCTGCAGTGTCTGTTGTAACTTCTCCTTTTTCATTTCTGATTTTATTGATTTGAGTCCTCTCCCTCTTTTTCTTGATGAGTCTGGCTAATGGCTTATCAATTTTGTTTATCTTCTCAAAGAACCAACTTTTAGTTTTATTGATCTTTGCTATTGTTTTCTTTGTTTCTATTTCATTTATTTCTGCTCTGATCTTTATGATTTCTTTCCTTCTGCTAACTTTGGGTTTTGTTTGTTCTTCTTTCTCTAGTTTCTTTAAGTGTAAGGTTAGATTGTTTACTTGAGCTTTTTCTTGTTTCTTTAGGTAGGCTTGTATAGCTATAAACTTCCCTCTTAGAACTGCTTTTGCTGCATCCCATAGGTTTTGGGTCGTCGTGTTTTCATTGTCATTTGTCTCTAGGTATTTTTTGATTTCCTCTTTGATTTCTTCAGTGATCTCTTGGTTATTTAGTAACGTATTGTTTAGCCTCCATGTGTTTGTCCTTTTTACGTTTTTTTCCCTGTAATTCATTTCTAATCTCATAGCGTTGTGGTCAGAAAAGATGCTTGATATGATTTCAATTTTCTTAAATTTACTGAGGCTTGATTTGTGACCCAAGATGTGATCTATCTTGGAGAATGTTCCGTGCGCACTTGAGAAGAACGTGTAATCTGCTGTTTTTGGATGGAATGTCCGATATATATCAATTAAATCTATCTGGTCTATTGTGTCATTTAAAGCTTCTGTTTCCTTATTTATTTTCATTTTGGATGATCTGTCCATTGGTGTAAGTGAGGTGTTAAAGTCCCCCACTATTATTGTGTTACTGTCGATTTCCTCTTTTATAGCTGTTAGCAGTTGCCTTATGTATTGAGGTGCTCCTTTGTTGGGTGCATATATATTTATAATTGTTATATCTTCTTCTTGGATTGATCCCTGGATCATTATGTAGTGTCCTTCCTTGTCTCTTGTAACATTCTTTAATTTAAAGTCTATTTTATCTGATATGAGTATAGCTACTCCAGCTTTCTTTTGATTTCCATTTGCATGGAATATCTTTTTCCATCCCATCACTTTCAGTCTGTATGTGTCCCTAGGTCTAAAGTGGGTCTCTTGTAGACAGCATATATATGGGTCTTGTTTTTGTATCCATTCAGCCAGTCTATGTCTTTTGGTTGGGGCATTTAATCCATTCACGTTTAAGGTAATTATCGATATGTATGTTCCTATGACCATTTTCTTAATTGTTTTGGGTTTGTTTTTGTAGGTCCTTTTCTTCTCTTGTGTTTCCCACTTAGAGAAGTTCCTTTAGCATTTGTTGTAGAGCTGGTTTGGTGGTGCTGAATTCTCTTAGCTTTTGCTTGTCTGTAAAGCTTTTGATTTCTCCATCAAATCTAAATGAGATCCTTGCCGGGTAGAGTAATCTTGGTTGTAGGTTCTTCCCTTTCATCACTTTAAGTATATCATGCCACTCCCTTCTGGCTTGCAGAGTTTCTGCTGAGAAATCAGCTGTTAACCTTATGGGAGTTCCCTTGTATGTTATTTGTCGTTTTTCCCTTGCTGCTTTCAATAATTTTTCTTTGTCTTTAATTTTTGCCACTTTGATTACTATGTGTCTCGGCGTGTTTCTCCTTGGGTTTATCCTGTATGGGACTCTCTGCGCTTCCTGGACTTGGGTGGCTATTTCCTTTCCCATGTTAGGGAAGTTTTCGACTATAATCTCTTCAAATATTTTCTCTGGTCCTTTCTCTCTCTCTTCTCCTTCTGGGACCCCTATAATGCGAATGTTGTTGCGTTTAATGTTGTCCCAGAGGTCTCTTAGGCTGTCTTCATTTCTTTTCATTCTTTTTTCTTTAGTCTGTTCCGCAGCAGTGAATTCCATCATTCTGTCTTCCAGGTCACTTATCCGTTCTTCTGCCTCAGTTATTCTGCTATTGATTCCTTCTAGTGTAGTTTTCATTTCAGTTATTGTATTGGTCATCTCTGTTTGTTTGTTCTTTAATTCTTCTAGGTCTTTGTTAATCATTTCTTGCATCTTCTCAATCTTTGCCTCCATTCTTATTCCAAGGTCCTGGATCATCTTCACTATCATTATTCTGAATTCTTTTTCTGGAAGGTTGCCTATCTCCACTTCATTTAGTTGTTTTTCTGGGGTTTTTTCTTGTTCCTTCATCTGGTACATAGCCCTCTGCCTTTTCATCTTCTCTATCTTTCTGTAACTGTGGTTTTTGGTCCACAGGCTGCAGGATTATAGTTTTTCTTACTTCTGTTGTCTGCCCTCTGGTGGTTGAGGCTATCTAAGAGGCTTGATGGGAGGCTCTGGTGGTGGGTAGAGCTGACTGTTGCTGTGGCGGTCAGAGCTCAGTAAAACCTTAATCCACTTGACTGTTGATGGGTGGGGCTGGGTTCCCTCCCTGTTGCTGTGGCGGTCAGAGCTCAGTAAAACCTTAATCCACTTGACTGTTGATGGGTGGGGCTGGGTTCCCTCCCTGTTGGCTGTTTTGCCTGAGGCAACCCAACACTGGAGCCTACCCGTGCTCTTTGGTGGGGTTAATGGCAGACTCTGGGAGGGCTCACGCCAAGGAGAACTTCCCAGAACCTCTGCTGCCAGTGTCCTTATCCCCACGGTGAAACAGAGCCACCACTCGCCTCTGCAGGAGACCCCCCAACACCAGCAGGTAGGTCTGGTTCAGTCTCCCCCAGGCTCACTGCTCCTTCCCCTGGGTCCTGATGCACACATTACTTTGTGTGTGCCCTCCAAGAGTGGGGTCTCTGTTTCCCCCAGTCCCGTCAAAGTCCTGCAATCCAATTCCCACTAGGCTTCAAAGTCTGATTCTCTAGGAATTCCTCCTCCCGTTGCCTGACCCCCAGGTTGGGAAGCCTGACGTGGGGCTCAGAACCTTTACTCCAGTGGGTGGACTTCTGTGGTATAAGTGTTCGCCAGTCTGTGAGTCACCCACCCAGCAGTTACGGGGTTTGATTTTACTCTGCTTGCGCCCCTCCTACCGTCTCACTGTGGCTTCTCCTCTGTCCTTGGACGTGGGGTATCCTCCTTGGTGAAGTCCAGGGTCTTCCTGTCAATGATGGTCCAGCAGTCAGTTGTGATTCTGGTGCTCTCGCAAGAGGGAGTGACAGCACGTCCTTCTACTCCGCCATCTTGGTTAATCTCGTCAAGTCAGGGGTTTTAAATGCTCTGTATGTAGACACCCAGGAAAACTGAATAGCTCCGGTTGACTTGGTTCTTGATGCATTAAAATCCAGACTTCATTCCCAGTGTATTCATCAAGGGCTGTAGGTCTCATTTCTAGTTTGCTGTGTCACCCACGTTTTGATGCCTAGTACTTACTTATATAGTCCCTCGGTTCTAAGAGTTTAATAAATTTCCATTATTCTCTCTAATATCACTGTTACTTAAAAAAATAATGGTTTCTTCAGGTGTACGTGGTTTAATGATTTCTAATTGTAATGTACTGTGGTCAGTGTATGTGGTCGATAGGATCCTGGTCCTTCATTATTTGCCTAGGTTTCTCCAAGCCCAGTGTGATCAGTTGAAGACAAAGACAAAACGAACTTATAGATGCACTTTTAAAGAGCACCTGATCTTTTGGGTCCATATTTTATACACGCACATGCACACGCACACACGCACGCACACATCTCCCTCTCTTTCCCTCCTCCCTTTCTCTCTCTCTCTCTCTCATATATATATATATGTTAGTAGGTTAGTAGGTCAAGCTTTTAGGTACAAGTTTAAAATCTTCTAGATTCTGTTTTTTTAAATCTGCTGATCTGACTTTCCTGAGAGTGGTCAGCGAATATTGTCTCCTAAAATTTCAGCTTCTGGAATAGCATGGACCTGTCTCCTCTTAAGAGCTATTCAAGCTGATGAAGATATAGAAACATGCCTGTTTCAGGCTCAGCCAGTTTAACAAGGCAATAAAGAATGATAGGGTTAAGATAGGAGAGAAGTAGGGACCCAGAGAGGTGATCCCAGCAACTGAGGCTGCGTTCTCTCCTGAGGTATCTGCCCATCCCAGTAAACACGGCTGAGAGGTTGGGAGGCTCTGAAAAGACTAACAACCTCTCCTCAAAGAGGGAGAAGGACAGAAATTAAAGACCAGGTCCTGCCAAGGAAAGGGTACTCGAGTTAAATCTTGAGCCTAGCACTCTAAACAGATTAGATTTATAATACTATGCTTTAAAGACATGAAGCTATGAGAATGTTCCAGCTGATGGTGGGTGTGTATCACCTTGGTACAGCCATTAAGGAAATCTGATTAGCAGCATCTAGTGACAAAGGAACATTCTTCTCCCAGGTGCATCCCAACAGAAATGCATACATATGAGCACGAAAGACAAGTACAAAAGTAGTCATGATGGTGCTTAAGTAATAGCAAAACTACAAATATCCCAAATGTTTGACAATAGGATGCATTAAGTTAAAAACAATGGGTTACCATCTAGAGCAAGAGAACAAAAAACTACAGCTACACCCAACAAAGATAAAACCTCAATGCTGAGCCAAAGAAAAACCAACACAAGACTGAAAGCATATGGCTCTTTAGGTAAAGTTCAAGAACAGACAACATTAAGCTACGGTGATAAGAAGGCAGGGAAGTAGTTTCATTTGTAGGATAGTGAGTGTGAAGGGGACAAAGTGAGCATCCAATGAGATTAAAAGATTATGATCCATTAAATAAGAATCCATGAGTGTGTTTACACAAGAATGAAGAGCTCTTCCTTATAATAAAATACCAACTAATAAATATAGAAGGGATATTGGAAACATAGACATCACTATTTGGTGAGACCATGTTAACAACTGTTTCAGACAAGAATCCTCAATGGATGCTAAAATTAATGAGTGAAACTTCAATGAGAAACAGAACATTTGCATAGTCTCGAAGTGTCGTGCCATAATAAATTTAATCAATTACAAAGGGATAAAACACTAACTTTATAATGGTGAAACCTACCAGACCTCAACTTAATCATATGAGCTAAATTACAATGACCAGTTAATACAGCAGAAACTAACACCACGTTGTAAATCAACTAAACTCTAATAATAATAAAAAAATTATTACATGGAGATCTGATGACTTAAACCATGAATAGCAAAAAAAAAATGACCAGTTAAATCAACATCATGGGCTTCCCAATATGATGGATTTAGTAAACCATAGAATACTTCTGTGATATTCTGCAAGAATGCATGACCTGAATCTAGTCATGAGGAAATGGGCAAACCTATATTGAGGATTGTTCTATAAAATTACTGGCCAGTACACTTCTAAAATGTCAAGGCCATAAAACCCAAAGACAGATTGAAGATACTTCCCAGATTAAAAGAAGACGGAAAAAGCCTGATGGTTAGATGCCTCAGGTGACCCTTGATGGACCAGACGAAGAATTTATTTTGCTATAAAAGGGAACGATTGGAAGAATTTGGATTAGGGGTGTAGATCAGATAAATGGCTCAGGAAAAAACATATATACACACATGTAACTACTATGAATAATGACACAGGTATATATATACATATATATATATATATATATATATATATATATATATATATATAGTGAGAAGGAAAGAATGATTATATGTAGGTAAATATAAAGAGGGAGAGAGAATGATTATAGGAATGTGATAAAATTTACTGGTTGGGAAATCTGGATGATGGTTATAGAGAGATTTGTACTGTCTTTGCAACTCTTCCTATAAGTCTGAAAATATAAAGTGAAAAGAAAAAAGTTTTAAAATATTCAGGAAAATAGATAGTGGAGGTTTTAGATTGGATTGGTGTGTACTCATTCTTAAACAGAAAAGTTGTAAAAGATTCTCTAAAATAACAGGGACTGTGTCCACAGTTGCCATTTTTACTGCCAATATCTGATTTTGAGGAATAGGTTATTAATATTATGTGTAAGATGACTATTTTTATTCTTTTAGCCTTAAATTATTAATGCAGTACTAGATTGCTTTTCCTTCCTGGTTTAAAAAA
This sequence comes from Balaenoptera ricei, assembly GCF_028023285.1. Taxonomy (NCBI): domain Eukaryota; kingdom Metazoa; phylum Chordata; class Mammalia; order Artiodactyla; family Balaenopteridae; genus Balaenoptera; species Balaenoptera ricei. The sequence goes on along the minus strand of NC_082652.1, from coordinate 18,178,432 downwards.
GTCTGTAGTTTAGTTTAAATATGCTTTTATTTCCTCTATTTCTGCCTTACTCCACCAGCTCACACGTTTATAGGAATTAAATTCTTTATTATTCCCAAACTATGTGAGTACTTATGAACTCTTGGTAGTGTTACCACCAATTCATATTAATATTTGGGAAGTTAATGTTTAATTTGAGATATAACATAAATATGTGACTTGATGTCTTCCCATCACATTCAGTGGATTACCTTACACAGCCTGGTTCTGGCCCCCACCCAGCGCCACACAGCCTTTGAAATTTGTGAGCCACATGGCTTCACCCCTGCTTATATATGAGAATTCCCCTCTGTTCCTGGTCTAGGGAGACTTACTTTTGTGCCAAAAGATGTTTTACACATAATTTCCAGTTCCTATTTTATTGGTCATTCCCAGTTGTTTGGAATGCATAAGATTGTAGGCATGCTCTCCCCACCATTTGAAAAGACACCTTAAAATATTTAAGGGAGTGCCTTGAATAAAAGATACTGTTCCAAAAAGAAAAACTAGGATAAATTAGTAAAAGTGGGGCAAGTTCCCATTCAAGTTTCAGACACTTTCTTAAGAGAAATTCCCACAATTAGAAAGGCAGTCTTTCATTTTCCAGGCAGATGCTAAATGAACAAAGAAAGTCATGTCATGAGTTGGGATGCAAACCACCACCAAGGCCTCTTCAACTCCATTCTAACATGCGATGCTTTGCTGAGTCCCACCGGAGGCTTCCTTGACCTAGCTGAGCATTTAAGGCTACAACACCAGAGAAGCATGAAGCATGGCATTCAATCAAAGTAACAGGAAGCAAGACACAGATTTAAGAACAGGATTTCAAAAGTAAGATTTCATTTGAGTATAATAATGGCTCACAGAAGGTATCCTTCAGAGTAGCCTACAGGGTTGCTTGGTAGAAGCTGAAAGGAGAGAAAAGTCTAGGCTCTATGGAAAAGACAATAGGAGGAATATCCTGGTTTCAGGATCAAGAAACAAAGATCCCTTTAAAGAGCATCCTGGGGACTTCCCTGGTGGTCCAGTGGGTAAGACTCCACGCTCCCAATGCAGGGGGCCCAGGTTCGATCCCTGGTTGGGGAACTGGATCCCGCATGCCACAACTAAGAGTCCATATGCTGCGACTAAAAGATCCTGCATGCCGCAACTAAGAAGCCCACATGCCGCAACTAAGACCCAGTGCTGCCAAGATAGATAGATTAGATAGATAGGTAGGTAGATAGGTAGGTAGGTAGATAGATAGATATAAAGAGCATCCTGGATGATGAAGGAAGAATGGGAGATGAGTTTGGGGAAAGAAACCAAGGAAGGAAGAAAGATGTTGCTTTAGTAATTCAGATACAACATAATGACAACAGATGGGAGAAAGGAAAAATTCCATGAGAAATACCAGACGAAAGAACACTTACTGGAAGAGAACAGATCATAGACTTTGCAGGTTACAGCTGGAGAGAGAAATGATGAATGTGTGCCTACCATAATCCATATTACTTAATATTTGTATGGTGTTTTTTAATCTGAGACTTAAAAAATAATTCTAAGTCCTCAAGCCTAAAAGAATGAGCATAACATGGTGATATTAAGTAGTAGCTTAAACCCCAAAGTCTGTATTCAGCTACATTGTAGGGGTAAATTTCTATTTTTTGGCTGGTTTAGGAAACCAATGGCAACATCCAAATTCTAAAATACATACAAATGCAACTCACTAAGGACGGGGCACACATCAAATAGACACTTACCATCTGTGTTTTTTGTGAAGCATGTTTTTCTAAGGTGCTTATATAAGAATGGACTGTATCATCTGCTTCAAGCCTAGAAAATAAGTATTTCATCTATATTTCAAAAGTAATGAACAGTGAAACATGTCACATTTTATACAGCCAATGAAGCATGACATAAAACAAGGCAAGATAGACTGCCAAGGTAAGTATTTCATTTGAAGGTTTTTAAGACAAAAACAAGTTCAGTTTTTGGAAACAAGACTGGAAACTAGTTTTTACTATTCCCTCCTCCCCCGTCCACTCACATCAAGTTGCTAATTCTCATGTCTTCAAGATGTGGCCCAATAACCAGAAATTCATAGATCACAAAAGCCTGATTTAATATGTGTGGGCTAGAGCAGACTTTACTTTTTTGCTTACACACTTTCAGAGTTTGGATAACGTGACGGATTCCTACAATTTAAGAAGTTTTTCCACTTTCAAATTGCCAGCAACCGATTTTGAAATTGTAGATAATTTCTGCTCTACTTACAGTTTTGCATTTCTGACAGTTATGCCCATTTTGGGTGTGAATTTCTGTAGATTCTGCTGAAAGGTAAGGGCTGTTCCATAATTTCCCTTAGTATAGAGTATTAGCCAATGATCCAGTGACATTGCTCTAAGTACAGGTACCTCCCTTGTGTTTCTTGACCAATCTGCATTATGGTTGTCAAACTGGAGGAGAATTCAAGACATGGTATAAAACCTCATTAAAAAAAAAAAGAAAACCAACATCATCTAAGATCCTTTCCATTGTAAATCTGTGCTATTTCCCATTGAAACATTACCATTTTAAACTTCAGTCATGACAAGATTTTTTAAAGTACTTTAAAAATAAGTTTATTATAACTAATGAATATAAAATCTGACATGTTTTCAAACATGTTTGCAAAAAAAAGTAAATCCCTCCCTTGCTCCCCCTCCCCACAAGATACAGAGTAAGAACTTGGACAGAGTTTTACATGAAATCTAAACATGAAATTCTCATTTGTCAGTTGATCCTGAAAAGCTCCAACACATTATATTCTAGGTAAAGGTCCATTAAAATTAAGAAATCAACAAACCACTTGCTTTCTACTGTCATTATGATGCTCATTCAAAATGCTGAAGGGCAAGAACAGGTAACATAAGATTGCATGTGACAGATATTCAAAGTGCATGGATCTATGAAATCACAAACAATTGAGATGAGAATCCTGGGGGTGGAATTAAACGCTGACTTAAAAAGGCAATCCAAGGAAATCTATGTATATTGTAGTCTTTCGCATCTGGTCTAATGTTAGCTATTTTTCCTTAAGATATAGGTTAGTCACACTAGAATACTATGGGTTATTCTGGGTTATTATGATTTTAGGTATTTGACTGTTAAGGATACATTTGGAAGATCATTTTACCATGAGAGAATGTACACAATACTAATAAAGATATACAGAGTTTACTCTATGCCAAGCATGTTACATGCATTCTTATTGAATGATGGCTTGTCCTCTCATATGGAAATGACAGGTAGTCTGAAAACAGCAGTCATAGTTATTGACATGACCGAGTTAGTTCCTCTTTAGGTTGTTACTAATTTGACCCAACTCTGACATGACAATCCTGCAGCTGTCTTACAGTTCTTCTTCCTTGGTGAATTCTTACATCTTGCAAAGTTCTTCCAGAAAAGGATAAAAACTCCATCTCAAGTTCCAAATTCCAGTCTCGAAGCTCCTTTTGTACAGTATTATTTCTTAAAGAAAAAATATTTCCACATGCTCAAACCCAAGAAAATACGCAAAGGCAATTATCCATTTGCAAAACACAAGTCAGTATTCCTCTCATCTAAAGTGCTTTGTGTCAAGATGCTACAGGTAAACTCCATAAAACTCAAACAATCTTGTCTTTGTTCTCACACTTGTGCAGGCACTTAGAATCTATTTCATTCTTACCCCCTCTTGGCCTCCTCTAACACTGCAATGACAGAAAAAAAGAGTTGCACCTCCCCACTCCCCAAATATCACTTTCTTCCCAATCGTCACCTTTTAATTGAAGAATCTGAGATGCCAAGTGATCCACACAGGTCTCCACTTCACACACACAGAAAAGTAACACTTACTCCGTGCAGCTTGCAGGATCTTAGTTTCCTGACCAGGGATGGAACCCAGGCCCTCAGCAGTGAAAGCATGGAGTCCTAACCACTGGACAGCCAGGGAATGCCAAGCACTTACTCTCTTAAAGCATCCATGAGTGTTAGCAATTTACGCTGCCTTCTACCTGGATCCATCCTCATATAGGTGGACAACTCTCTCATCATTCCGTAGTCTTTACGCAGGTCATCCGTTAAGCCTTTAAAAAAAAATCCGAAAGATAATACACCAAACAAGCAAGAATAGATTTCTATTAGAGAAGACATAACTGTTGTATCCGGAAGAAGAAGAAAATCAGAGAGAACAAGTCTGGGTCATGTGGAGTCTTGTGAAAATCCTGTAAAGTAATATTGGTGACTTTAAAGAAGGGCTGTCTTTTATGAAGATGGTATAAATCCACAGTACCTGTCAGGTGGCATAGCTCAGGAACCAGCATTATAGGTTGACGGAGTGTGTCCTGTCGGCTCTTTTTCCATTTGCTCTTGGTGATCAAAAGTGGCTGACTTAAGGTAGTGACCACTGTACCATACTGCTGCTCAACAGAAAAACGAACACTGGCATGACTATTAGCAAAACCTTAGTAACATCAAATAAATAGGTACAAAAGTGCATTTTCGGATCACAAATGGAGGCCTAGAGGTGTGGTGATATTGTTTCCCCCAGTTTAAGAGAGCCTCCAAAACACTCTTAATATTCTCTTAATTTGATGTCCCAGGGATCACTTACAAACATAGATGGCCAAGGAGAGTAGAACACCCACAAAACATAATGGAATCATTGTGCTACCCTTTTTATTATAGATGTAGATGGGTGAGACTCTTGGATTATGTATTTCTCACCACAGTAGTGCCTTGAAAGTTTCCAAAACATACTGAGAATTTTCAAGAGGATTCCTATACTAATGGGGGACAAAAAAACCTGGCCACTTTTTAGAGTGGCAATTCCAGATCTATTCCCAACATTCCTCCTGCTTTATTTCCCCTAAACCCTTAGTCTCTGCTTCCAGTAGGGAAAGGCATCTTCTAAGGCATCACATACAGAAGTTCCTATCCCTAAGGCAGCAAATTCTTGTACAACAGTGACTTTACTCCCCAACACAAAGTGGAGATTCTTTGTAGTACAATCTTTCTAAGCTGCTTATTAGCAAGGTCCTCATCAATAAGTTAACCACATGAATTCTGGTATCATCTGTCATTTAAGCATCTGAGAGCTTCAAAAGGAGTTCTAACTTTGGGCAAGAAGACTTCAAATCCAGGTTTCATGGCTCTTTTCAAGCTGGGCGGCTACTATTAATTCTCATGCGATTGTTGCAGATTATATATTTTTTTCCTTCAAGCACTCTGTAGTTATTTGAAGGCAGCTAAGGTTCACCCCCTATTTCCTTGTCCTAGACCCTTCTTTAAGGAGGGCACTTTTGCAGGTATATACATGCATGTAGAATCATGGCATCATTTTAAGCTTCATCCACAACTCCTATCACCCAGTTTATCAAAGCCTTTGGACTTGCTCTTCCTCCTATAGAGAACTTTGGAAATCACACTTCCATTTCTTATAGCTTTTGTAAAAAATAAACAAACCTCAATTAAATAGAGTCAGGAGACCAGAGAGGGAGCTCTCACACCTTGCAACGATAGCAGAGCCCAACAGGAAGAAGAAAGACTTCTCTTCTTCCCTGGCAAGACCTTGGCCAATGAAAAGCCATGGACTCTTTGTTTACTAAAGCCCTTCCAACTTCCTTTTCTCTTCTATAAAAGGGTTCTCCTTTCCTCGTCAAGTGGGACTTGCACATGGCTCGCCAGGGTTGCAGACCCCAAATTGCATTTCTCCACTGATCCCAAATCAACCCATCTTTGCTGAAGAAAAAGCCTGCAGTCTATTTGTTTTAGGTCCAAAAAACAAATCAGTTCTGTTGTCCCTATTTCCATTATTTGAAAGCTAGGATTGCGCTTACTTTCTAATGCCTCATCTATGAATTCAGCAATTTTTCCCAGATCTCATTACAACCCTACGACCAAGTTGTCATCTCTTATGAGACTCAGTTCCTACCAGGGCATCCTGAGACTACCATAGTCATTCAAATATTTCAGCGCATCCATTTCACTCAAGTAAATCTGCTGGAACCATTTTCTTATGTTTACGTGTAAGACTCTATCAACACATGCCAAGAAGGTAGTTTGCCTTAATGTGACACACTCTCTCAAATTATTACTAATCCCACTACTCTGTGATGCTAACATGCATGAATTATCTATTACAACCTATGTGTATGAGCTACTATGTGCCAGTCATGGTCTAAAGTGTAAGAGATATGTATCGCAAAGAGCAGAATTATAGCTCTCCTAGTCCTATGAAACTCGTAGTCTATTGGGGAGGGGAGAGATTAATAAAAATCACCCAAATATATAATTACAAATTGGGATAAGTGTTATGAAATACAAGTACATAACAGAACAGCGTGACCTCACAGAGGCCTGATGTTGCAGGTCAGTGTATGCACGGGAGGGAGGGGTACTGTTGGGATATCCAGAATGGCTCTTTTTAAAAAAATTTTATGAAGTATAGTTGATTTACAATATTATGTTAATTTGTGCTACATAGCAAAGTGACTCAGTTATATATATGTATATTCTTTTCCATTGTGGTTTATCACAAGATATTGAATATAGTTCCCTGTGCTATGCAGTAGGACCTTGTTGTTGATCCATCCTATATATAATAGTTTTCACCTGCTAATCCCAAACTCCCAATCTTTCCCTCCCCCACTCCCTCCCACTTGGAAACCACAAGTCTATTCTCTGTATCTGTGAGTCTGTTTGTTTCATAGATATGTTCATTTGTGTCATATTTTAGATTGCACATATAAGTAATACCATATGTCCATCGACAGATGAATGGATAAAGAAGATGTGGTGTATACACACACACACACACACACACACAATCGAATATTACTCAGCCATAAAAAAGAATGAAATAATGCCATTAGCAGCAACATGGATGGACCCAGAACGGCTCTTCTTAGTCAAAGATCTTTGAGATAAAATTTGTAGGATGAACAGGCAAACATCAGCCTAGGTGGAGGAATCAGCACACATAAATTGAGAAGGAGAGAGGTGCTTAACTCTCTCACAGCCTCACCTCCCTTACTTCCCCAGCTTGCATTCCATAGCCTGTCACAATCACATCCTCACAAATGCCATTCATTCCTTCACTATGCCTTGATCATGCTACGTTGGCAAGTCTCGAACCCTGGTAAAACCCAGCTGTCTGTTCTGCCCATGCAACCAACAATCAAACCCTGCTGACTGGTTCTAGAGTTAGTCTGCCACAATCTAAAAGGGGTGTTCTGTTCAGATTCCCTAGTTATGCTTCCTACCCATTGAAAAAACCAACATTTCACACTTTCTCATCTCTTCTCAAATCTCCTATACATCTCCCTCATCGTTGCCCATCAACTAACTCAGCCAATTATCTTGCTTCATACTTCACTGAGAAGTGAATGTCTGAAGATTCAGACAGGAATACACTTACATTCTGCCCAGTGTTTGCCTTCTCTCTACACATATGTATGTTCTTCTTGCCCTCCGATTACTATGGAGGATGTGTCCTGCTCCAGAAAAGGGTCCGTAATCTCTACCACAGCTATGGATTCTAACCTCTTCTTTCCTTCAGGGATTTTGTTCCTATCATTACCCCTCATTTATCTTGCCTTCTGTACTAACAATTTCTCCTTCTCTATTGGACAATTTATACCAGGATAAACACATACTGTAGTATTCTCTAACTTAAAAAAATCCTTCGTCTACATAACATTTCTCTTCCCTTCTACAGCAAACGTTGCTAAATCTTTCCTTCAGTACCTTCCACCTGGACTTCAATTCCCACCATTACACAATTTGCTCTTGGCAGTGAACTCCATGCTATCAAACTCAATATACTCTTCACTGTGTATTTTTCCCCCAGCTCTATTGAGGTATAATTTATATACAAAAATCTGCCCATAATGTGTACAGTTTGGTGAATTTGGGCATATGTATACACTCTCATTTAACCTCATCTTAACATTTTACAGAGACGCATATCCTTCTTTCCTGAAATACTTCATCCTCTTGGTCATCTATATATTCTGCCTAGGTGACTGCATATCAAAATCCAAGGACTAGGTAAGAGCTAATAATTCACAAAATGAAAACTCCAGGCTTTACACCCTGGGACTCCAGACTCATCGGCATGCCCAAAGAGCATACTTTATTTACACCCTTTGGCAGAGAGATGATGAACTCACCACATCTGTACACGAAGGAAAAGAGTGTCCACTTAGTTAGGTTCAGGCTGTAGGACTGAATTTTAACAAAGAAATATGAGTGAAAGTAGTGCATCAGCCTATCACTTTCAGTCTAAGGGACCTAAGAGCCAGTATGCTGCTTCTACCTCTTTTCTTCTAACATGACAACCTTGGAGTCCTCTTGTTGAGATGGTAGAGCCACAAAATGGTAACAGATGAGATCACTGAGTCTCCCTGACTCTCATTAGACTTTATTCAAGCCAGAAATAAACCTTTAAAATTAACTTACTGATATTTCAGTTTGCAATTCCATCTGTGCCTATCTCATCCCAGAACAATCCCCTCACTTATTACAACCAAGCCTTCACTTTGTCCTCTCCATTTTCACCTACTTCTCCCACCCTGCTCCAGGCCACCATCATCTTTTAAGTCAACTGATTTAATAACCTCCTCACTGATTTCCCTGCCTCCCATTTTTACCCCCATACAGCCCATTCTCTGTATATTAGACAGAAATCTTACAAATATCTACATAATATGACTTGACAATAAAATCCAATTTACTTCTCTAGAGAACACTCCAGCCTAGTTTGGGCTCTGGGTACACCATGCCCACCCTGAAAATAGTGCCTTTGTACTACCTCTTCTCCCTCATCCGCACCTAGCTTGCTCCTTGCTGCCATTTACATATCAGCTTCACAGAGAAGCTTTCCATGACCTTGCAGACTAATAGCCACCAGACATTCTCCATAATACCACCCAATTTTAATTATCTCCATATCCCTTATAACTATTAGAATAGTTTTCGTCTTGTTTGTCATCTCTCTGTCTGCCATGAGAATGCAAGTGCCTTGAGAGCTGAGAACTAAATTGTCTTACTAATGTATACCCAAGATATACAGTAGGCACTCACTAAATGCTTTTGGGATTGAATGAACAAGCAATAAGTGTGAAACACAAATGAGGATAATGTCATAATAACCCTCCCTTGAAGGGTTGTCAGAGGGCTATGTACCTGCAATTGTTCCAAGTAGCTATGTTTTGAGTCCCAACATAATACAAGCTTTTTAAAGAAAATCATCCATTTATAAGTTCTTTCCATTTGCCACAAATATCTGCCATTCCTTTAATTACCTTTCTCTCATCTGCTAAAGCTAGAAAACCAACCTCACCAACTGGCCTGAGTTTATTTGTGAGCACTCAAATTAAAAATAGAGGAGGGACTTCCCTGGTGGCACAGTGGTTAAGAATCCGCCTGCCAATGCAGGGGACACGGGTTCGAGCCCTGGTCCAGGAAGATCCCACATGCTGCGGAGCAACTAAGCCACTGCAATGAGAAGCCCGCGCACCGCAATGAGAGTAGCCCCTACTCGCTGAAACTAGAGAAGGCCCGTGCACAGCAACGGAGACCCAACACAGCCAAAAATAAATAAATAAGTAAATAGAGGAATTATGAGATTTAGCACATAACAGACATCACCTCAGATTGTAATTGGTCATTTTTTTCTTCTTTTTGAACCAAGTTCTGTAGGGCTGAAACTCCTACATAAAGTTCTCATTTCTGAAGTCTTACCATGTTTTATTTTCTACCTAACAATCCATCTACATGTTTAAAACCACCATAGCCACTTCTAAGCCTGACAGGGAGGGCCATCTTGGAGGCATTCTAATTATGTGACATTACCCTATACACAAAACACTCAAATACATGGATAATAGATATAAGCCAAGCTATAATACCCCAAAAGGAGAATATATACAAGTACATATATATGTGTCTAAATAAGACTTGAGAAATATACTTAACTGTATAATATGAAAATTTTTAAGACAAATATGTTTGAAGAAATAAAATTTCATACCTCCCTGTAATAGTCTACAAAGGAGGTTTCACTGCCATCCGGCCTTGTAAATGTAGAGCTGGGAGACTTCTCCCAAGTAATATCATCCACCCTGTAGGTTCTGTTGTTATACCTGTGGAATAATCATAATATATGGTATTATTCCTGACGTTATTGCATGGAACCATGTAAGAAAGAAGTGGTTTAAAATCCTACAAGTAATTGCAGAATATATAGCTTTGTTAAGATTAATTCACATAACATGCAATTCACCCATTTAAGTGTGCAGTCCAGTGGTTTTTAGTGTACTTACTGAGTCGTGCAACCATCACGCCATTTTAGAATATTTTCATCACCCAAAGAAGAAACACCTGAACCGTGAGCAGTCACTCCTTGTTTCCACCCAATTCCCCCAGTCCTTAAACCACCACTAGTTTACTTACGGTCCCTATGCATTTGCCTACTCATCACATTTCATATAAATTGAGTCATATAATATGTGATCTTCCCCGACTGGCTTCTTTCACTTAGCATAATATTTTCAGGGTTCATTCATGCTGTAGCATGTATTGCTACTTCATTCCATTTTATTGACAAATAATATATCATTGTATAGATATACCACATTTGTGTTTATCCATTTACCAGTTGATGAACATTTGGGTTGTTTATGCTCAAGCTATTATGAATAGTGATGTTGTGGACATTCATATACCAATTTTGGTGGATATGTTTTTATTTCTCTTGGGTATATAACCTGGAGTGGAATTGCTGGGTCGTATGGTAATGCTATATTTAGCACATTGAGGAAATGCCAGACTGTTTCCCAAAGAGGCCATACTTATACCAGCAGTGTATAATGGTTGGTTTCAATTTTTCCACATCCTTGCCAACACTTGTTAACATTTTCCTTTTTAAATTTTAGCAATCCTAGTAGATAGGAAGTGGCATTTCATTGTGGCTTTAATTTGCATTTCCCTGATGGCTAATGATGTTGAGCATCTTCTCATGTGATTATTGGCCATTTGTATATTTTATTTGGAGAAATGTCTATTCAGATCCTTTGCCCATTTTTTAAAGTTGAGTTTCTTTTATTGAATTGTAAATATTCCTTATGTATGTAGATACAAATTATTTACTACATGTGATTTGCAAATATTTCCCCCTGTTCTGCCAGTTGTCTTTTCACTTTCTTGACAGTATACCTTAAAGAACAAACATTTTATTTGGTTAAGTCCAATTTATTTGTTTCTTTGGGCATTACTTGTGCTTTTGGTGTCTTATCTAATAAGGTTTTTGCCTAACTCAAAGTCAAGATTTACTCTTAAGTTTTCTTCTAAGAATTTTATATTTTTACCTCTTTTAGTTAGGTCTATTTTGAGTTAATTTTTTAGTAAATTTGAGTTAATTTTGTGTATCCTGTGATGAAGGGGCAGGTGAATATCCAGCTATCCCAGCAATACTTGTTGAAAAGACTATTCTTTCCCTGATTGAATTGTCTCCATACCCTTGTTAAAGTCAACTGACTATAAAAGTGAGGGTTACTTCATGGATTCCCTATTCTATTTCACTGACTTTTAGGTCTATACTTATACCAGCGTCACACTGTCTCGGTTACTGTAGCTTCATAATAAGGTTTGAAATTAGGAAGTGCGAGTCTTCCAACTTTGCTCTTCTTAAAGATTGGATTTAAGGTTACTTAGCCAAAACATCCTCTTATCAATTTAAGATTTCTGGTGTAGAGGGAGATTAAAAATAAAAACTTCCTTCAAATGGAAATTTGCTAGTAGATTATAATTAAGCACTAATTTTTAAAAATAGCTAGACAAAGAGAAAGGAAAAGAGAAATTTGGAAGATGCATACTCTCTTGAGTGCAAGTGAGCGTTCAGAGCCAACAACTGAATTAGCAGTAGGACTCACAAGAACCACAGAGTTTACAATTGACATATGTTCCTCTCCCATGCTGTATAACCAGATGAGAAAAATTATCCAGTGATTCTTGCCATTTTCATGCTATTTCTACTTCTGAATGTCTACATTTAATCATTCAAAAACCCTAGGAACATCTCTAATGAAAAAAAGTCGAAGTGATTGGATAGGTTTCCAAAAAGCAGACTTACTTTGTAAGAACAGATGACCCAACTAATTTTTTAAGAATTTTCTCTTTTGCATCTTCTTCTCTGGCTTTTTCACGAGTGTGTGATATTAAATCATAAGCAGTTTCCATTCGGAGCAGTTTATGGCTCACATCAGCACAGAGCGTAAGACCAGTTTCATATGGAAGAATGGAAGTAACATAGCCAGGCCAGATTTCCAATCTGCAAATAAGTTAGATGTGGGTGTCAAGATCCCAGCTCTGGACGTAAAGCCAGGTATTAGGGAACCTAAACTCACTGTCTAAAACTGATACTTTTAGAGTCAGTTTTAATCTCTTTTTTTTTTTTTTTTTTTTTATTTATGGCTGTGTTGGGTCTTTGTTTCTGTGTGAGGGCTTTCTCCAGTTGCGGCAAGTGGGGGCCATTCTTCATCGCGGTGCGCGGGCCTCTCACTATCGCGGCCTCTCTTGTTGCGGAGCACAGGCTCCAGACGCGCAGGCTCAGTAATTGTGGCTCACGGGCCCAGTCGCTCCGCGGCATGTGGGATCCTCCCAGACCAGGGCCCGAACCCGCGTCCCCTGCATTGGCAGGCAGACTCTCAACCACTGCGCCATCAGGGAAGCCCCTCTCTTATTTTTAATAATCACTGGTCTTTTGAAGGACCTTCAAACAGAGATTTTTACCAGATGCGCTAGTTATAAGTAATACATCTTTGTTAAACCATTTTTATTATCATCTATGGGCTTAAACTATTATATATACTCATATGTGAGGATATATATGATATATACATATGTAAATTATATACACGTATACCAAGGAGTAATACATACACATAGACACAAGTGTTATGATTGACAATATTTTCAGAGAAATTACCCAAGTTTGAGATGATTATTTTGATTTTCTAAGGTTTATACAACAACTGACAATCTTAAAGTTTATGCTTATCATGCTAGGATTTTTAGAGTAAATTTAAAATTTTAAGTTTCCATTTTAAATTGTAACTTCAATTGTAACTTAGTTGTTCAGTCATTGGATAGTATGTAAAAGATCACTTGTAAATCATACACCACTTCAAATGAGCAACTGTCTCAAAAGCTTCTATGATTATGTCTGCAGAATGTGAAACTTTCCACTTCATACAACACTTCATACATACCTATTCTTGTAGAACTCAGTCTTCTTACTTTTATTGTAATAGTTGCAACCAACTTGGTTCAAATCCATCTTCTCCAACATTCTAGAAATTGGAAGAATAGGTTTTGTTGAAAGTGCAGTGAATATTACTAAGCATTTGTTAACACACATAAGGATGCATTAGAGGGGAAAAAAATCTGTCAGTGATTTTGTTTATACTAACAACACAAAACATCTGATAATGACTGTTAATAACAAGTAAGTTACATTATTGAGGTGCATAATGAGGTTCATTTAACCTCAAATTTTCTCTTTCATAATATAAAACAGTATAACATGGAAAGGACATCAGTATGTCCTTCATTCCTAGAAATGAACTGAAATATCTTTTGCAGGCTACGTGTTCCAAGTTTTAATTTTGACTATTTGTTCATTACAGTGAATATAGAACAGAAAACAAGTATATTTGCTCTAGAAAGAAATAAGCATGGATGTACAAAGTTGATGTCTGCTACTTCTTCTAGACAGGTTGCAGCCATGGGAAGTAGGGGTGGGCAGGGAGTAGAATATGGAGGAAATCCATGGAATTTGCACATGCCTAGCTGAGGCTCCAGTGTCATTTCATCTCAAAAGATTCTTCACCCTCTCAGTACGTGGGACTTGTCAAGAATACAAAATGCTAGAAGCAAATGGCTGTGTTCAGCATCACTGACACACAGTAAAACGCAACTGAATCTCAAGCAAACAATGTTACTAACATACCTTCTAAAGAGAATGTTGTAATAGCATAGGCAATCTGGCGAGGTGGTCTGTAGTTCTCTGGAGAGCTCAAAGGTTATCTTCACAGGCTGGTTCTTCAACTTGCTGACCACTTCCTTTTTCTGAGATAAAGAAAAAAGGTCGCGTAGTTCTTCCAAGGAAACTAAGCTCCATTGTGTGACAAATCCATTGCGTGCTGTCCAACACAGCACAGTGGAAGGAGCAATCCTTCCCAGAAAAAGGCACATGCAGGTGGAAAATGTGATTTACAAGACAAAAGTAAAGAGTCAGAATTAAATATTTAAGTCAAAACTTTTTTTTACTTAAGCAAGCTCCTATAAATTATTTGGTTCCTTGATGTAGAAGTTTATAGGATAAAATAGGAAGTCCTTCTCCCAATGTTTTTTTCTGCTAAAGTTTTAGAGGGAACAAGAAATTTAAAAACTTACTCAAAACTTCATTATCAGCATTTGAGACATATTGTACCATTAAAAAGGGTAAAAGATATATTTTTTACCTTTGTATTAAATTCAGTTTAAGCAGTGAAATGAGACACTAGAGAATATCAATGATAATCAAACATGGCATGTGGGTTTGTTACAGGTCCTATGGGCAAGGGATGTTCAGGATATCTCCACAAACTGTTGCACAGGAATAGTGGGAGTTTGGCTCTAATAGAGTGAAAAATGGGAGAGAAAGAGCAATGTCAGGAAAATGTAGAATATTACTTAACCGTTTCCCTAGTGAGTGAAGTAATAATAAAGAGCTTCCATCACATATACAACGATGTCCCAATAACTTTTCAAGTTCAGAGAGTAAAGCTTCACGTTTTCTTCCACCCTCTATGTCTGGCGTATAGATGACATTGTACTTGTATAAATTCCTGTGAGAACAAGACTTCAGCTGGACATGGTTTGAAAATAGCATTACTGGGCTACCTAGCGTGCCTGAAAAATGGAGCCACGTGTTAATCCTGAAACAGAGTGGCTGATCAGACCCCAAACAATTTGGACACCACAATATTAAGAACCAAAGTTAGATCCAACCAGGAGACTGACAACAAACAACATAAGCAATTATATACACCTGGCATCCAGAATCCCTAACATCAATTTAGGTGAATCCTTATGCAAGCCCACATTTAGGAAGTTCAAGGATCAAGGTATTTAACGATAATAAAAATAACAAAAGAAAACCTTTGCCAAAAGCAGGGGATTGGGGGAGGGGAGCCACTGTATGTAATAATGTTTAGTTTTCTGGGTTTTTTAAAAATCTCAGCACAACCGAAGAACTGGGTCATTCTATCTTAAGTGGCTATAAAAGGAAGAGAGGAAAATGAAGAGTACATCCAGGACTCTTAAGTCTTTGTTTATGCAAAAGTGAATGTTATTACAAAAATGTGAGAAGGTGAGAGGGTACCTCCACTTAAGGTGATGGTATAAAGCATCATAGATAGTTAAACAACTCTATAACATTGTATTGTTAACGACCAGCATACCTTTTGTTGACTCTCTAACATGGCCTAATTTCTGCCGAGTATTCACCACGAAGTCTCGATAATCCCTGCCAACATCCCTCCTCTCCCTCAGTGAGGATTCCTGCAATCCAGATGCCAGTTGAAGTTCCTCTACATGTAAACAAGCATGAAACTTGTTAATTTACACAAAAAGGGAAATGTAAATAGAAAGGACAATATTACACCCCAGCTATTAAGAGTTAAGATTGTTTGAGGTAGAAAAGATATCAAAGGATCCAACATTATTTTAGCAATGGGTCATCAGAAAAGAAGAGTCTTGGAAGCTTTTCCCAACAAGTCCCCAGTCCACATCTGTGTTTGCCTTAGCACCTCATTCCTCCCTGCTCTAATATTTGTCTTGTTTCATCTGGTTTTGGTTCAGAATACAAGATTCTTCAACTGGAATATTGTTCAACATTAAAAAATGAAATCTATGGGCTTCCCTGGTGGTGAAGTGGTTAAGAATCTGCCTGCCAATGCAGGGGACACAGGTTCAAGCCCTGGTCCGGGAAGATCCCACATGCTGCGGAGCAACTAAGCCCGTGCCCCACAACTACTGAGCCTGCGCTCTAGAGCCCACGAGCCACAACTACTGAGCCCACGTGCCACAACTACTGAAGCCCGCCCGCCTGGAGCCTGTGCTCTGCAACAAGAGAAGCCACCACAATGAGAAGCCCATGCACCGCAACGAAGAGTAGCCCCTGCTCGCCACAACTAGAGAAAGCCTGTGTGCGGCAATGAAGACCCAACGCAGCCAAAAATAAATAAATAAAAATAAATTAAAAAAAAAAGAAATCTTGCAATATGTAACAACATGAATGAACCTTGAGGACAGTCACAAAAGGACAAATACTGCATAATTCCACTTATATATTGAAAATAGTCACACTCAGAAGCGGAGAGTAGAATGGTGGTTTTCAGGGAGTGGGACAGGGGAAATAGAGATTTGCTATTCAACAGGTGTAAAATTAGAGTTATGCAAGATAAGTTAGTTCTAGAGATCTGTAGTACAACATTGTGCCTATAGTTAATACTGTGCTGTACATTTAAAAATACAATAAGAGGGGCTTCCCTGGTGGCGCAGTGGTTGAGAATCTGCCTGCTAATGCAGAGGACAGGGGTTCGGGCCCTGGTCTGGGAAGATCCCACATGCCGCGGAGCGACTGGGCCCATGAGCCACAATTGCTGAGCCTGCGTGTCTGGAGCCTGTGCTCCGCAACAAGAGAGGCCGCGATAGTGAGAGGCCCGCGCACCACGATGAAGAGTGGCCCCCCACTTGCCACAACTGGAGAAAGCTCTCGCACAGAAATGAAGACCCAACATAGCCATAAAAAAAAAAAATACAATAAGCGGGTAGAACTCTATTGTTCTTACCACAATAAAAATTTTAAAAATGTTTTAAAAAGGTGGTTGGAGAATCAGATCTAAGGTTTCACTGCATTACCCAAATCCTTGGCAAATGACAACATCTGAGCCTGTGGGCTTACCTGTATAATGATAACCATTCACCTGTGAGGATAATATAATGTAGGTAAACATCTGAGGAACTGCTCAACCTTTCAGTATAGCGATTCACGAACCCAAGAAAAATCATGTTCCCCGAACTCCTAGTTAACTTATAGTTGTCATACCAATGCATTTTCTAAATCTGAAAAGCAATTACATTGAATTAGCTTATGAATAATGACCTCTATTTCTTTTTCCATAAGCCTTAAAATCTAAGCGGAATAAAGCATTGATAGCCAGATAATTCACTGCAGGAGATAGTTGAGAGCTCTACATTCTTCCCATCCTGCCAAACATCACGGGAACACCGAGGCTGTCTGTCTAGAATTTTATCGCTGTTGCGTACCGTCACATATTAAACATCCTCTGCCCCTCACCAAATCTTTCTTCTTCCCTCTTTTTACCTGAAGGCTGAGGTGTTCCGTCTGCTCCTGTTGGTGGTCCAGCACCAGCCACGTGGCTATCATCCCACAGCTGCTTGAGTCTAGGCTGGATTTGATGAGGTTGCTGAGCCTGCAAGTTTTTGGAGATAAAAATAAAGAGTAATGTTATCCATATGTTCGACCGTCACCCAAAAATTATCATATGCCTGCCATGTGCCATGATGCCATGTATCGGAGCATAAAGCAAAGGAACTTCCTTGAAAATCTCATATTCCAGTGACAGAAAATAAATTGATGACTAACTTATATGGCATGCATATGATAATTGCTAGGGAAATGAAAAAAGTAGAACAAAGCCAAGTATGGAAAATTGGGAGTTATTGGGAAGGTGGGGTATGAAAGGGGCTGGTTGCATTAATTCATGGGGGACAAAGCAGAGCCTCAGTGCGAAGTTGACGCTGAAACAGACTCGGAGGCAGTGAATTAACAAGGTTACACAAGCCTCAGGTGGAGGAAAGAGCAAGCTCCTAAGGAAGAAATGTTGAAGGGAGAGCAAGATGAACAAGAGAGGGAGAAGCAGGAGGACTCGGAGAGGTAGTGGGAGGGAGGCCATCTTAAGGAAATCTGTGACTCTGAGAAAATGTGAACTCTTACAGGCTGTGGGTTGAACGTGAGTCCAAGTTACTGGTTCTGTGCTGGGAACAGACTGAGGATGAGACCAGGGCAGAAGCAAGAAGACCAGTTAGGTGGCCATTTGTGGGGTCCAGCCAGGGATGCTGGTGGTTTGGCCCAGAGGGTAGTAATAGAGGGGATGAGAAATGATCAGAGACTGGATATTTTTTGAAAGTCAGGGACAACAGTATTTCCTGGTTGTTTATGTGAAGGGTTTGAGGTCAAGAGAGGGTGAATCCAAAGACTTTGGCCTAAACAACTGGAAGAAAGTCATCAGATGAAGTAGTTAGGAATTGTCTGGGAGGGCAAATCAGGAGCATGAGACATGCATGGGGATGTTTGTTTAGTGCAGGAGAGGGAACTTGTCCACATACCAGGTCGCACTTAAAGCCGTGATACTGATAAGATGACCAAGGGTGTGAGTGCCTGTACCAAGGAGAAGAGGCCCAAGGACTAGGTCCTGGGCATATGGACAGGACAGGAGGAGAACCCAGCCAAGGGAAGCTATAGCAGTGGCCAGTGAGGTTGGCGGAAAACCAAGGGTGTGCGGTGACCTGACCACCACATGGAAGGAGTTAATCAAGGAGAAAAGAGGGCCCAGCTATTCCAAGTAAAAGTGATAGGCAAGACCAAGGAGGACCTAGGACGGACCTGGGGATTTGACAAAGTGGAGGGTACTGGGGAAGCCTGATAAGAGCCATTTCAGTGGAGCAATGGGGAGAGCACCTGATGGGAGTGAAGGGATGAGGGCGATAAGGATTGGAGTTCAGAGTAGAGACAAGACTTCTTTGATGAGAAGCAAAGAGAAAGGAAGTAACTGTGAGGAAAGCAGATGCAGGAGAGGATTCTTGTTGGATGGGAGTCAACTCAGCTGGTTGTAGGCAGATGGGGATGATCTAGGACTCGGGAGATAGAAAGGAGAATTGCAGGAGAGATGCCAGGGGATAGAGAATTGGCTAAGGGGCCCAGGAGATTTTTCCTTTAGGTAGGAGCAGAGCCAGTGCCCTAGGGTCTCAGGTGAGGGGCCAAGGCCAGGATGTGGAGATTTGGTGAAGACAACATTGAAGTTCTGCTTTGATGCTTTATTTGTCTCAGTGACATAGGAGTTGATGTTAAAGGCTGAAAATTAAGACGGAGGAGGAGCAGGAGGAAGGGTTGAGGCTTGAGCAGGTGGGGGAGGAGAAGAAACAGGACCTGATGGGGTCATGTGACTGCCGGCCAGCACCGGGACCCATCAGAGGTCAAAGCAAGACCCCCTAAAGCATGCAAAGTAGATGTGGGATAAGAGAGACAGAAATGCATAGAGACAGCAGGGATAGCAAGTATTAAACAAGACTAAAAAAATCTATCCAACTCAGTCTGTTCAAACACTTGCCTGAAATTGTCCATTTTGAAATCACTCCCCAAAGAGGAGTCACTGGCTGAGACCAAGAGATGTAGATGACTTTCCATCCACTGGAGGTTGGAAGAAAGTCTGTTTGCATCTATGAAGATGCACATGAAAGGGAAGCGGTTTGTTTTAAACAGCAAAGCCAAAGAATGACAGAAACCTGGAGGCAATTAACAAAAAGACTGATACAACAAATATCATTTACAAAAACAACCTCCAATAGTTAGCTTACATATCACTGCAAATCCACTTGTAGGGATCTGTGCCAGGGAGACAACTAGGCATGAGCCCAGGTTTGAGTCCAAAGACAGTCACAGCAGCTACAACTGAGTTATATTGGCCACAGCAGGGATTTAGTTCAAGTATTAAGTGCTAAGGACATAAGTTTCTGGAGTTCCAAGTGCACATCATTTGGTAAAGTCACTCGGCGGCAGGTTAATCCGCGGATGGCTGATGGGCGGGATCAGGCGGGCCCAAGGGCAGGCAGAGCCACTCCCCCTCCCACCTTCCCATCCCACTGACACTCAGAGCATCTCTTAATTCGCCAGGTGCAGCTTAGAGTTGCCCACACCGGCAGCCGTAGAATCTGACTTTTCTTACAAGATGCATTAGTTCTCTCTCAGCAGGAGAGAACTCTAAACCTGAACTGTACTGACCCAGCAACGCATCTTTAGGAACATTAGGAAGCTCACTGCTGTGCCACATCTCACTGTGTCAACGAAGCGAAGCTCCGTGGTGGGTCGGTTCTGGGTACTTCAGGCATTCGGGAACCCCTAGCCACCTCAGGCTTAGCAGGCTCCACGGATGCTGGATTGCGCACTCTGCCTCGGGCTCGAACCCTGGCCCTGCCGGTCATTGCTGTCCTGAAGGCGATGACCCTGAAGGGGAGAGGCCCTTAAAAAACATGGTTTTGTTAAACATCTCTGTGTAGTTGCCTGGGAACTTTTTTTTTAACTATGACTTCAAATAAAGCATCAGGTTACTAGCGACACACGTTTTCCAATCACACCAACAAGAGGGACTGCCCCTAAATTGTCAGAGCAGTGTCCTGTAGTAAAAGACAGGGGACCTGGGAAGATACTCATGGGAATTTAAGAAAATTGTTGATTATGTTTCTTTTCCACACACAGATTCACGAGACACTATGGTCAAAGTGCTTGCTAGTACGAGTCAGGTGTGTAGCCCGGGTGTCCCCTAGACTTTCTCTAACACACACACACACACACACACACACACACACACACACACCCCTACCTCTGAACTGCTACTCCACCCACCTATCTCCAGTCTTGGTCCTCCGGACTCAGCCCACACAGCTCACCTACCTTCCTTCCTCTTCTGGAATTAGGAAGATCTGTGCATGATGCACCCACAGTTTTGTGCCTTCGTGTCCCTCTCCTCCAGCCCCACAGCGTCTGAGCGCCGATTTCTGCAGGGTTAGAGGTGCAAAGCTCCTTTCTAAAAGGGTTAGCCCTTCCCAGGACACAACCCTGTGCCCCCAACGCAGTCACCAAGCAGGGGTGGGATTGGAGGGAGGACTAGCCTGGCTGCTTTGTGGGATGTGCCTCACCCCGAGCAGGGCAGGTGCCGGGTGCAAGCCCACCTCAATTTCATTTTCAACCCTGCTGCCCAGCCTCTTCCGGCGCTGCCTCCGTCCTGGCCCAAATGCGGCCAACTGTAAGCTGCACCAACTCTAAACTGCACCTGGCGAATTAAGAGATGCTCTGAGTGTCAGTGGGATGGGAAGGTGGGAGGGGGAGTGGCTCTGCCTGCCCTTGGGCCCGCCTGATCCCGCCCATCAGCCATCCGCGGATTAACCTGCCGCCGAGTGACTTTACCAAATGATGTGCACTTGGAACTCCAGAAACTTATGTCCTTAGCACTTAATACTTGAACTAAATCCCTGCTGTGGCCAATATAACTCAGTTGTAGCTGCTGTGACTGTCTTTGGACTCAAACCTGGGCTCATGCCTAGTTGTCTCCCTGGCACAGATCCCTACAAGTGGATTTGCAGTGATATGTAAACTAACTATTGGAGGTTGTTTTTGTAAATGATATTTGTTGTATCAGTCTTTTTGTTAATTGCCTCCAGGTTTCTGTCATTCTTTGGCTTTGCTGTTTAAAAATTTTCTTAAATCACTAATTCTTTTAATATTTTTACAGTTGCATTGTTTTGCATTTATATCCTTGATGCACACTGAATACCAATTTTAATTATGAAAAAGATAGTCATCTGACATTTGGATAATCCTCACCTTACTCACTGCTTTGGAATTCCATTGTTATCCTACAGAAACCTGTGTGCACGCCCAGCTCTAAATATTAACTCAGTTCTACACTGTCCAGGGTGCTCCAGTAACAATATTTTGTTTGCTCTATCTTGAAATGATTAAAGACTAAAAAAGCCTGAATGTGCTAAGTGCTCAGAAATTCTTGGCTGTTCCTTTAAATGTATTTTTTCAAATGAACTTTAGAATCGTTGCATTGAGTTCTAGACTATAACAAATTCTGTTGTCCTGTTAATTTGAGGTTGTATTGAACTTAGACGTTGATTTAGTTCCCCCAAGTTGCAGAGTCCTCACTAAGATTTCCCTGGAATATCCTTGTGTTCCTAAGTGATTTCAAGGAAGATGCCTGTGAGTGTTCAGGGTACTGCCATAGAAACCCGCCCTGGGTGCCTTCTGGGTAGTGAGCATGCCTATTGTGTGTTCTGGTTTAAGATTCCGGCTTGTCTGGTGGAGGGTAACTCAGGAGAGAGGGTGCAGGGAAAAGAGAAGATGATGAGAGGAGAAAACTCTGGAATGTTGGATTGGATGAGACGTTTCCAGACATCATTTGTGGACACAGTCCAGTATTCAGGTGTAGCAGGTTTTTAGTAAATATTTCCTGAACCTGCATTAAGTCACATCTGGAATGCGTCTTTCCCTGAGTACCCACCTCTTCATGGTATTTGGGACTCATAACTAATGGCCACACCTGTAACGGAGCAGGACCCTTTGGGGGCCTTCCTGGGACAGACCTGCCCCCCATATCCTCTGCTTTAGCTCTTCTCTGAAGTACCTAGATAATAGTATCTGGTGCACATTTCCTGAGTTGTTTTTCAGATGCTAAACCCGCCCCACCAAGTGGAAGAAATTAACTACTTGGTGACCATGAGCTCTTAGCCTCCAGACCTACTGGAGCCTGAGGATGAATGATGTTAACCCTTGTGACACTGCCCTGTTACTGTTAGCTAATTAAGTTCTCTGGACCCTGCTTGGGCCCCAGCCTGGCCAAAGTTCTCTGC
The DNA here is from genome assembly GCF_028023285.1 of Balaenoptera ricei. Lineage (NCBI taxonomy): Eukaryota > Metazoa > Chordata > Mammalia > Artiodactyla > Balaenopteridae > Balaenoptera > Balaenoptera ricei. The sequence continues at coordinate 18,155,650 of NC_082652.1, read as the reverse complement.
CTCATTGGGGGAGGGTTCTTTTTCCATTTGTGTTAGAGTAGGCTGTTGACTGGGAAAAAAATGCACAACCTAAAAGTTGAGAATTATGTTTTATTTGGTGGACTGAGGACTTCAAGCCCTGGAGGCAGCCTCTCAGCTAGCTCTGGGGGACTGCTCCGAAGAGACAAGGGAGGAGCCAGGATATACAGGAGTTTTTGCAACAAAAACCAGGCAGTCGGAACATCAAAAGATTATGGTTAATTAAAGGAAACCAGACCTCTCAAGTTAATGAATTTAGCTCTTTTCTATACATAGGAATATGCAAGAGTCCGGGCTCATTGTAATCATTCCTTTGATATGAAACTTAGCTACCTAGGGCTGGTATCCTGTTCTTTCCCATCCTGAGCCCCCTGCGGGTGCACCTTTGGGGTGGCTGCAGTGGCTGAGGGCTTGGCAACAGGCAACCCGTTTGTTTCCATCCTGAGTTCCCTCAGGGCTCACTGGGGTGGGGGTGGGGGTGGGGTGGGGTGGGGTGGGGGGCAGCTGTAATGCCTTATGGCGGCACCATTTTCATCACAAGGCGGATAAGGAAACTGAAGCTGAGACTGACACAGCACACACAAACTTTATTCCTTGGCCAAAGAATGGGGAAGCGGGAACTAAGTTCACAGATCAACTTCTCGCCCACCTGGGGAGAGTGATTCAATTTGAAAGAGTAAAGACAAAGGGAGGAGGAGTGAAGCTAATGATAGGGAGGCATATGCATTATTCTACCAGGGAAGGGGCAGGGCTTTTTCCGAGGGAGTGGGGTGCCACCCCCTTTTCATCCTCCTTTTGGTCCTTAACCTCTGGCCCTGGCCGCTGGTAGGTGTGTGTCATTTAATATGCTAATGTAGTAAAACCAGCATATAATGAGGCTCAGAGGCTGCTGGAGGTCAGATTCCAGGCATCTTGGTCCCAGCTGGTTCCATCTGTTTTTTTTGTTTGTTTGTTTGCAGCTTTCTTTCTTATCTCTGGACCTTTAACTTAAAGATTTATGTTAACTCCTGCCAAAGGTAAGGGGGTTGGAGGTTTGTGAACAAACACCTGGGTCAGCTCTGGCAACATTACCTCACCATCAACCAATCAGAGAATTATGCACGAGCTGACCACACACCCTGGGACGCCTCTCCCTCACCTTGCATTTAAAACTGTGTTGCTGAAACTTGTGGGGAGTTTGGGTGTTTTGAGCACTAACTGCCCTGGACTCCTTGCTTGGTGCCCTGAAATAAATGCTGCACTTCCCTTCACAACCTGGTGTCAGTAGATTGGCTTTACTGCATGCTGGTGAGCAGACCTAAGTTATATAATTATGCAAGTGGTTTTTTCTGCTTAACCATTTTTCAAAGCCAGTAACAGAGCTCCTTCATGCTTTTGAATAGCTGCATAATATTCAATGTACTATTATTTGCTTACCTATGCCCCGGGTGATGGAAATTTGGGTTGCTCACATTTTTTTCCACTAGAAGTCTTTCTACAATGAAAATTCTCATGCATATATTTTTTCCTATGTGTACCACGTTCTGAAAATAAATTATGTGTAGGCATGTATGTTCATCTAAACCTAGAAAAGATGTTAAACCATATACACCTGAAACTTTCAACAAGAGCTATCTCTAGGAGAGGCACCAGTGGGGACCATTAGTGTTATGGACATAACCTAGCTGTGCAATTATAAAAAAAATCCGAGGATGATACATTTTTAGCAGGACTGGAAAGTACACGGTCCATGTTAGAGCAAGAATTCAAGGAGCCTGAAGAAAAGAGTTTTTGCAAAGAAATTGGATTTAGCATAAGAAATGCTATGATTAAGAACTTATGACTAAAAAAAAAGTTATGACTGAGAACCATAAACAAAATGAAAAGACAACCTATGGAATGGGAGAAAATATTTGCAAGAGCTTTATTTCCAAAATGTACAAACAACTCATACAACTCAACAACAAAAAAACAACCAAATTGAAAAATGGGCAGAAGACCTAAATAGACATTTCTCCAAAGAAGACATACAGATAGCCAATAGGCACATGAAAAGGTGCTCACTTTGTTATAAAGCAGAAACTAGCACACCATTGTAAAGCAATTATATATTCTAATAAAGGTGTTTAAAAAAAAAATGAAAAGATGCTTAACGTCACTAATTATTAGAGAAATGCAAATCAAAACTACAATACGATGAGGTACCACCTCATACCAGTCAGAATGGCCATCATTAAAAAATCTACAAATAACAAATGCTGAAGAGGGTGTAGAGAAAAGGGAACCCACCTACACTGTTGGTTGGAATGTATTAATAAGTTGGTGCAGCCACTATGGAAAACAGTATGGAGGTTCCTCAGAAAACTAAAAATAGAATTACCATATGATCCAGCAGTCCTGCTCCTAGGCATATATCTGGACAAAACTATAATTCAAAAAGATAAATGTACCCCTGTGTTCATAGCAGCACTATTCACAATAGCCAAGACATGGAAACAACCTAAATGTCCATTGGCAGATGAATGGATAAAGAAGATGTGGCACATATATACAATGGAATACTACTCAGCCATAAAAAAGAATGAAATAATGCCATTTGCAGCAATATGGATGCAACTAGAATTATCATACTAAGTGAAGTAAGTCAGAAAGTGAAGGACAAATACCATATTATATCACTTATATGTGTAATCTAAAATGCAGCACAAATGAACCTATCTATGAAACAGAAACAGACTCACAGACGGAGAACAAACTTGTGGTTGCCAAGGGGAAGGGCGGTGAGGGAAGGATGGACAGAGTTTGGGGTTAGTAGTTGCAAAATATTACATGTAGAATGGATAAACAACAAGGTCCTACTGTATAGCATAGGGAACTATATTCAATATCCTGTGATAAACCATAATGGAAAAGAATATAAAAAAGAATGTATATATGTATAACTGAATCACTCTGCTGCACAGCAGAAATTAACATTGTAAATCAGCTATACTTCAATAAAAAATAAATTTAAAAAAAGCTATGACTGAAAATCTTGGAAATAAGGCGAACACATATGCTTGTTATGTCAGTAACAACCAAGGAAGCCAATTACAAGTTCTAGTAGAATAAGTCTGTGCAAGAAAGTCATGGGCCAAATAGGAGGCCAATTAAAATGAGGCATGACTTTGAGCCTGTGATGGGTTATAAATTTAGAAAACCATTTGATACTTGGATGGAACAATTTCCTTAGAATGACCCAGGACTGGTATTTCATTGTGTCCAATGGAATATTATTCCATTGTGTGTGTGTGTGTGTGTGTGTGTGTGTGTATAACATTTTCTTTATTCATGCGTCTGATGATGGAGATATATAAGTTGCTTCTATGGATTAGCTGTAGTGATTGATGCTGCTATGAACATGGGTGTACAAATATCTCTTTGAGATCTTGCTTTCAATTAATTTGGGTATACACCCAGAAGTGAAGTTGCTGAGTCATGTGGTAATTCTATTTTAAATTTTTTAGTAACCACCACACTGTTTTCCATAGTGGCTGCAGCATTTTACATTCCCACCAACAGTGCACAAAGTTTCCAATTTCTCCACATCCTCACCAACACTTGTCTTTTGTTTCTTTGATAGTAACCATTCTGATGGATGTGAGGTGGCACCTCCTTGTAGTTTTGATTTGCATTTCACTAATGATTAGTAATGTTGAGCATCTTTTCACATGCTTGTTGACCATTTGTATACACTTTTGAAAACATGTTTATTCAACTCCTTTGCCCATTTTTGAATGGTGACATTAGTTTTTTGTTATTGGATTATAAGAGTTCCTTATATATCCTGAGTAGTAACCTCTTATGAATGATTTGCAAATATTGTCTCCCATCCCCTGGGTTACCTTTTTCACTCTGTTGATTGTGTCCTTTGATGCACATAAGTTTTTAATTTTGATGTAGTCATTTATCTATTTTTATTTTGTTGCCTGTGCTTTTGGTGTCACGTCCAAGAAATCATTGCCAAACCCAATGTCATGTAGCTTTTGCCCTGTATTCTTTGAGTTTTATAGGTTTAGCTCTTACGTTTAGATATTTGATCAGTTTTGAATTAACTTTTGTATATGGCATAAAGTGAGAATCCAACTTTATTTATAATTCCATGAATATTTGTGGCTTTTCTCCTTATTTCTCCCTCAGCCTTGGCCATTACACAAGGTTCCCACTCACTGCCCGTGTGGATGCCTCCTCCGAAGCAGCTTGTCTGTACCTGGGATGAAGAGCCACTAGGTGGCGCTGTTGTCACTCGTGAGTATCGGCGACGATAAATCTACACTAGCCTCTGTAGCAAGGGCTTTAATTTACATAGGTTAGTTAAATCATTTAATCCTCACAATGACCCGGAGAAGGAGACAGGCACAGAGAGGCAAAGTTGCTTACCCAAAGTCACACAGCTAGGAAGTATCAGAGACAAGATTCAAATCCATAAGCCAGGGGCAGAAGGTTTCTACAGTGAAATTGTCAGTGTACAAACAACAGCTGTCCCTGCCCGGGAAAGGCCGTGTTTTTTTTTAGGTCTGAAATTAGGTCCTTCCTATCCTTTAGGTGTTAAGATGGTTTTTCTTTTCATTTTTTAATTTATTTATTATTTTTGGCTGCGTTGGGTCTTCGTTGCTGCCCGTGGGCTTTCTATAGTTGTGGAGAGCTGGGGGCTACTCTTCGTTGCGGTGCGGGGGCTTCTCATCACGGTGGCTTCTCTTGTTGTGGAGCACGGGCTCTAGGCGTGCGGGCTTCAGTAGTTGTGGCACACGGGCTCAGTAGTTGTGGTTCGCGGGCTCTAGAGCTCAGGCTCATTAGTTGTGGCACACGGGCTTAGTTGCTCCGCGGCATGTGGGATCTTCCCAGACCAGGGCTCGAACCCGTGTCCCCTGCATTGGCAGGTGAATTCTTAACCACTGCGCCACCAGGGAAGTCCCGGTTTTTCTTTTATGAAATGATGGAGACAGTGGATGTGTGGTGGTTTTTTGCGTCCTTAATAACCAGAATTAAAAATTTCCAGGAATTCCCTGGTGCTCCAGTGGTTAGGACTCCGCGCTTTCACTGCTGAGGGCACAGGTTCAATCCCTCGTCTGGGAACTAAGATTTTGCAAGCCACGTAGCACAGCCAGAAAAAAAAATTTTTCCTATCCAATACATATTCCCCTGCAATTTTCAGGCCCCAACTATGCAAGATCAGGGACCATTTCCCTTAATGAACAAGCTATGGTGTTCAGTTAGGAAATTCAAGTGTGTACAACAATTCTGTTGGTCACCCAGTCCAAGTGGAATACAATCAGTAATGTGGCACATATATTTATAAATGCACCAAACAATGAGAAATATAACAAAAAATTTTTTGTATCATACCCAAAGCAATAATTTATGCAGAGGAAGAGATAAATTTCAAACAGAATCAATGATTAGGCTCTTGGATTATTTGATAATCAAGTTAAGAAGAGGAGTAAACCCTAACATATTGAAGGAATATACAAATTTCTGACCAGTTTCACAAGAAATCAGGATAACAGAAAACTATAGGTTTTCATTATAGGTTATTAGCATTTTTTATGTATATTTATTTTTTACCTTTTAAAAAAAATTATATTTCATTTACAGTGTTGGGTTAGTTTCAGGTGTACAGCAAAGTGATTCAGTTATACATACATATATATGTTTTTTTCAGATTGTTTTCCATCTATGTGGAAAGAAAAACAGGCCTTTTTGAATCAGGAGTTTGTGACAAACCACAGCAAGGCATTCATGTGGCATTAAGACATTTAAAAAAATTCATCCTGTAGGTGGATAGTTGTGGCCTCCTCAATATCACTGTGGGATTCTTCTTCTAAATGACAGTAAAACCACTTTTGTACACCACCACCCATATGTGCAAGTGTAAGGCCATCTTCCTAGGAATAATTGCTCAATTTGAGTTTAATTTCCTTACCATTTGTTTTCCTGATTTCACAGGGTCACCCCTTTAAGCCTCCAAAAATCACATTAACTGGATCCTTTTTTTTTTTTTAAACATCTTTATTGGAGTATAATTGCTTTACAATGGTGTGTTAGTTTCTGCTTTATAACAAAGTGAATCAGCTATACATATACATATATCCCCATATCTCCTCCCTCTTGCGCCTCCCTCCCGCCTTCCCTATCCCACCCCTCTAGGTGGTCACAAAGCACTGAGCTGATCTCCCTGTGCTATGTGGCTGCTTCCCACTAGCTATCTATTTTACATTTGGTAGTGTATATATGTCCATGCCACTCTCTCACTTCATCCCAGCTTACCCTTCCCCTGCCCCATGTCCTCAAGTCTATTCTCTATGTTCCAAAATATAGTAGAGGGAGGAACACTCCCAAACTCATTCTACGAGGCCACCATCACCCTGATACCAAAACCAGACAAAGATGTCACAAAGAAAGAAAACTAAAGGCCAATATCACTGATGAGCATAGATGCAAAACTCCTCAACAAATACTAGCAAACAGAATCCAACAGCACATTAAAAGGATCATACATCATGATCAAGTGGGGTTTATCCTAGGAATGCAAGGATTCTTCAATATACGCAAATCAATCAATGTGATAAACCATATTAACAAATTGAAGGAGAAAAACCATATGATTATCTCTATTGAGATAATATTGATTACCTATTGAGATGCAGAAAAAGCTTTTGACAAAATTCAACACCCATTTATAATAAAAAAACCCTCCAGAAAGTAGGCACAGAGTGAACTTACCTCGACATAATAAAGGCCATATATGACAAACCCACAGCCAACATCGTTCTCAATGGTGAAAAACTGAAACCATTTCCTCTAAGATCAGGACGAGACAAGGCTGCTCCTAACAAAGGCTCTGATGCTAATCCTAACTAAGGCCTGACACTACTGCTAACTCAGGCCATGGCACTAATCCTATCTCAGGCCCTGACACTGTCCCTAACTAAGGACCTGACACTACTCCTAACATAGGCCCTGACACGATAACTAACAAAGGCTCTGATGCTACTCCTAACTAAGGCCCTGACACTGTCCGTAAGTAAGGCCTTGACACTACTACTAACTCAGGACCTGATACTGTCCCTATCTAAGGCCCTGACAGTACACCTAACTCTGGCCATGACACTGACCCTAACTAAAGCCTTGACACTGCTCCTAACTCAGGCCCTGACACTGTCCCTAACTAAGGCCCTGACACTACTCCTAACTCAGCCCCTGACACGATTCCTAACATAGGCTCTGACGCTAGTCGTAACTAAGGCCCTGACACTGTCCCTAACTAAGGCCTTGACACTACTGCTAACTAAGGCCCTGACACTACTCCTAACTCAGGCCCTGCTAGTCCTAACAGGGCTTTGAGAAGGATAGGTGTTAGCTCTTCTCTAAATGTTTGATAGAATTCACCTGTGAAGCCATTTGGTCCTGGGCTTTTGTTTGTTGGAGATTTTTAATCACAGTCTCAATTTCAGTGCTTGTGATTGGTCTGTTTATATTTTCTATTTCGTCCTGGTTCAGTCTCAGAAGGTTGTGCTTTTCTAAGAATTTGTCCATTTCTTCCAGGTTGTCCATCTTATTGGCATACAGTTGCTTGTAGTAATCTCTCATGATCCTTTGTATTTCTGCAGTGTCCGAGGTTACTTCTCCTTTTTCATTTCTAATTCTATTGATTTGAGTCTTCTCCCTTTTTTTCTTGATGAGTCTGGCTAATGGTTTATCAATTTTGTTTATCTTCTCAAAGAACCAGCTTTTAGTTTTATTGATCTTTGCTATTGTTTCCTTCATTTCCTTTTCATTTATTTCTGATCTGATCTTTATGATTTCTTTCCGTCTGCTAACTTTGGGGGTTTTTTGTTCTTCTTTCTCTAATTGCTTTAGGTGTAAGGTTAGGTTGTTTATTTGAGATGTTTTTTGTTTCTTGAGGTAGGATTGTATTGCTACAAACTTCCCTCTTAGAACTGCTTTTGCTGCATCCTGTAGGTTTTGGGTCATCGTGTTTTCATTGTCATTTGTTTCTAGGTATTTTTTGATATCCTCTTTGATTTCTTCAGTTATCTCTTGGTTATTAAGTAGTGTATTATTTAGCTTCCATGTGTTTGTATTTTTTACAGATTTTTTCCTGTTATTGATATCTAGTCTCATAGCGTTGTGGTCGGAAAAGATACTTGATATGATTTCAATTTTCTTAAATTTACCAAGGCTTGATTTGTGACCCAAGATATGATCTATCCTGGAGAATGTTCCATGAGCACTTGAGAAGAAAGTGTATTCTGTTGTTTTTGGATGGAATGTCCTGTAAATGTCAATTAAGTCCATCTTGTTTAATGTATCATTTAAAGCTTGTGTTTCCTTATGTATTTTCATTTTGGATGATCTGTCCATTGGTGAAAGTGGGATGTTAAAAGTCCCCTACTATGATTGTGTTGCTGTCGATTTCCCCTTTTATGGCTGTTAGCATTTGCCTGATGTATTGAGGTGCTCCTGTGTTGTAACTTGATCTTTTAAGGCCCACGTAGCTTCCCCAGATTGTCTTTTGAGCTTCAAAATTAAGTTGTTGAGAGAACTCTTCCAGCCCAGGAATTCTTAAGAACTCCCTATTTCCTATGGGATAATGGGCAGGGGGCTCACCTAAAAATAAGCCATGAAGGAGGTGCACCCAAGTGTCAGTGCTGTGGTTCCCTGGTGAGCAGATTATTGTTCATGTGATGGTTCTTCTTTTGTTTTTTGTTTGTTTGTTTGTTTGTTGGTTTTTTTTTGCAGATCTGCCCCAGATATGAGCTGCCCCTTTGCAGCACTCAGCATTACAGCAGAAGTGAATGGGTCCCTGAGAACTACAAGCTGTTATGGGGGAAGCGTGGCCTGAACACCTGGGGCCCCCCTCACCAAAACACCTCCATAGTGACCACAGGACCCGGCACTAAGAATAACCCTGTGTTTGCAGGCACGATTGCCCCTGCCTTAAGTCAGAACCTGGAGGTGCTCCAAGGCAGAGCCCTCTTGTTGCAAGTAGGGAGCCCGGTGACACCAAAGGCAAAGCTATGCTGAGATGTAGGCTCTGGCCTTTGCTACCGGTGGTCCTGCTTCTGCCGAGGGCACAGTGAGGAGCAGCCTTGTCATTAGGGTCCCCTCATCACCTGCCCAGGCTCTTTTGGACACAGAACTGTCAGGCCATCACCCAGCTCACTTTCCTCTGGTTCAGGATCCACACTTCCGGAGTCTAGGAAGCAAAAGCCGACCTGAAAGAACAGTTTGCTTGAGAAGCAGCCAGAGCTTGGGTTCCTGTATCCTGGACCTTGCTTCTGCTCTGTCTTCGTTTCTTTTATAATTTTTAAAAATTAATTAATTAATTAATTTATTTTTGGCTGCGTTGGGTCTTTGTTGCTGTGCACAGGCTTTCTCTAGTTGTGGAGTGCGGGGGCTACTCTTTGTTGCGGTGCGCAGGCTTCTCATTGCAATGCTTTCTCTTGTTGTGGAGCACGGGCTCTAGGTGCTCGGGCTTCAGTAGCTGTGTCATGCAGGCTTCAGTAGTTGTGATTCGCGGGCTGTAGAGCACAGGCTCTGTAGTTTTGGCGCACGGGCTTAGTTGCTCCGCAGCATGTGGGATCTTCCCGGACGAGGGCTCGAACCCGTGTCTCCTGCATTGGCAGGCAGATTCTTAACCACTGCACCACCAGGGAAGCCCTCTGTCTTCGTTTCTAACACAAATTTATCTCTCATTTGTGCATTCCTCCAGGAAACTGGAAACCCAAGACCTTGAAGGGAGTGTGAAGAGAAGGAGGCAGAATGAGGGCAAGCAGAAGATACCTCGTGCCCAGATCTTGGTTTCTAATGCCACACTCCAAAAGAAGAAACTAAGGCTTCCTGGAGAAGTAGCTGATTCACAAGGAGGCAAGATTCACAAAACAGGCTGGTACTTGCAATTCCTACTGAGACCCTACCCCATCATCTTTATTATTATCATTATTATTTTCTATTTTGTGAAAAGGTAACATATGTTCATAATAATTTTTTAAAAAGCACACTGCTGGAGGGACTTCCTTGGTGGTCCAGTGATTAAGACTCCATGCTCTCAATGCAGGGGGCACAGGCACGGGTTCAATCCCTGGTTGGGGAACTAAGATCCCACATGCCACGTGGTGCAGCCAAAAAAAACCCAAAACGTACTGCTGGAAAGAGCACACAATTCAAAGTAAGTCTCCTTCCCATACATCAGTAAAGGGAGAAAGACTCATCGGCAAAGAGAACGGAGCCACACACAGCAAGAGAAAATCAATAACCTTCACACAGCCAGAGATGCTATTCGGCTTGTCCTTTTTTTCTGTCAAATCCGCCCCGCATATCTTCCATCAATTTAAGTGACTCAGAGTGAGTGTCTTTCCTGTCCCAAGAGCCTTGACTGAGATCTGCTTTAGCAGCTCAATGACATAATTTTATCACTTCGGTAAATTAGCGATCATATGTACTTACATGGCATGTATACCAAGAGTCTCCATAAACACGATGTCATTTGATTCTTATCTTCACAGGTGCACTGGGAGATAGATAGACAAGTAGAATTAACACCTCTCCCATTTTATAGATGAGAAAAATGACGCTTAGAGGATAAGGAATGATGTTCAGAAGGCAATGCCTGTGGCACAGGAACCAGGACATCCTGGAGCCCTCAGAGACCATCTGGAACACTTTTCTCTCCCACCTTCTCTAGGCCTCACTCATAGGCACACTCCTGAGCCACATACTCTTCGTTCTGCTTCAGTAGCAATGTTCACACCAAATAACTTCAGCCCTCTGGCTACAGCTGATTGGAGCAGATAGGGCCACCTGACCCAGGATAGAGTCAGTTCATTGGCTAGGCTAAGCCAATCAGATTTTGAAGTTTGGAGACTGGAGACGGGTTTTTTAATAAATTTATTTATTTATTTTTGGCTGTGTTGGGTCTTTGTTGCTGAGTGTGGGCTTTCTCTAGTTGCGGCGAGCTGGGGCTACTCTTCGTGGCGGTGTGTGGGCTTCTCATTGCAGTGGCTTCTCTTGTTGCGGAGCACAGGCTCTAGGCATGTGAGCTTCAGTAGTTGTGGCACGAGGGCTCAGTAGTTGTGGCTCATGGGCTCTAGAGCGCAGGCTCAGTAGTTGTGGCACGAGGGCTCAGTAGTTGTGGCTCTTGGGCTCTAGAGCACAGGCTCAGAAGTTGTGGCGCATGGGCTTAGTTGCTCCGCGGCATGTGGGATCTTCTTAGACCAGGGCTTGAACCGATGTCCCCTGCATTGGCAGGTGGATTCTTAACCACTACGCCACCAGGGAAGTCCCTAGAGACTATTATTTCTTGAGCATTTTCTGTATGCCAGGAATATAGCAGTTGGCATCCATTTCATTCTCACAACAAGCTTATATTGATCGTTATTGCCCCCATCTTATAAATGAGGAAACTGAAGTTCAGGAAGGTTAAGGGACATGATCAAGGTCACATAGCTGGCAAGTAGCTGAGTTGAAATTCAGTCTTGTGTATGTCTGACCAGAGACTGTGGTCTTAACCAGTATGTGGTGCTGCCTCCCTGAGTGGACCCCAGAGCTTTCTCAGCCACCCCACTTTCGATACCCCAGTATTCAACTTACTGACCAACGTGTAATTCCTCAAATGTATCATACTGGCTGTCACCTCTGAACCCTGCATGTGTTATTCCTTCTGCTTTTCATGCCCTGGATCTGTCACCTCCTAACAGCCAGACCTTGGGCTTTGTTACTCCATCTCATTGACCTCAGTTTCCTTGTGTGTAGAATGGGAAACACTGATTGTAACCTTTACCTCGTAAGGACAATATGAGGATCAAGTGATGACTGTGAAACCACTTTATAAACTTTGGCAATACTCCCCCAAACTGTCTACAGATTAGTACAATCCTTAGGGAAAATCCCAACACCATTTTTGCAGAAATGAAAAAACTGATCCAAAAATTCATATGGAATATCAAGAGTCCCCAAATAGTCAAAACAATCTTTAAAAAGAACAAAATTGGTAGATTCACACTTCCTTACAGTTATCAAAACTGAGGTGCTGGAATAAGGATAGTTATATAGATCAGCTGAATAAAATTGGGGGCCCAGAAAGGATACCATACATCTATGATCAACTGGTTTTCAAGAGGCTGCCAAGACCATTCAATGGAGAAACAATAGTTTCTTTTTTTTTTTAATTGGAGTATAGTTGATTTACAATGTTGTGTTACTTTCTGCTGTACAGCACAGTGAATCAGTTATACATATACATATATCCACTCCTTTTTAGATTCTTTTCCCATATAGGTCATTACATAGTATTGAGTACAGTTCCCTGTGCTATACAGTAGGTCCTTATTACTTATCTATTTTATATATAGTAGTGTGTATACGTCAAGCCCAATCTCCCAATTTATCCCTCCCCCCACACTCCCCACTGCTAACCATAAGATTGTTTTCTACATTTGTAACTCTATTTCTGTTTTGTAAATAAGTTCATTTGTACCATTTTTTTAAATTCCACATATAAGTGATATCATACGATATTTGTCTTCTTTGTCTGACTTACTTCACTCAGTATGACAATCTCTAGGTCCATCCATGTTGCTGCAAATGGCATTATTTCGTTTGTTTTTATGGCTGAGTAATATTCCATTGTATATATGTACCACATCTTCTTTATCCATTCCTCTGTTGATGGACATTTAGGTTGCTTCCATGTCCTGGCTATTGTAAATAGTGCTGCAGTGAACACTGGGCTGCATATTTCTTTTTGAACTATGGTTTTCTCTGGATATATGTCCAGGAGTGGGATTGCTGGATCATATGGTAGCTTTATTTTTAGTAACAATAGTTTCTTGAAAAAAGGGTACTGGGACAACTGGATATCCACATGCAAATGAAGTTGGACCCTTACCTCACACCATATATAAAACTTAACTCAAAATGGATTGGAGACTTAAATATAAGAGCTGTACCTATAAAACTCTTAGAAGAAAACATAGGGGCAAATAGGCATAACCTTGGTTTTGGATATGGTTTCTTAGATATGGCATCAAAATCACAAGCAACAGGGACTTCCCTGGTGGTCCAGTGGTTAAGACTCCATGCTTCCAATGATGGGGGCACAGGTTCGATCCCTGGTTGGGGAACTAAAATCCCACATGCCCTGTGGAGTGGACAAAAAAAATTTTTTTTTAATCACAAGCAACAAAAGAAAAAATACATAAATTGGACTTTATAAAAATTTAAAACTTTTTTTGCACTATCTCAATAGGCTGCTATCAAGAAAGAGAAAAGATAGCCCACAGAATGGAAGAAAATATTTGCAAGCCATATATGTAATAAGAGTCTAGTATCCAGAATACATAAAGAATTCATACAGCTCACCAACAAAAAGACAATTCAATTTAAAATGAGCAAAAGACTAGAATAAAACTTCTCCAAAGAAGTTATACAAATGGCTCACAAGCATATGAAAAGATGTTCAACACCATTAGTCATTAGGGAAATGCAAATCAAAATCACAATCAGATACCACTTCACACCCACTAGGATGACTATAATTTTTAAAAATGAAAATAAGTTTTGGCAAGGATGTGAAAAAATTGAAATCCTTGTACGTTGCTGGTAGGAATACAAAATGGTACAGTCACTATGGAAAAGAATATGGAGGTTCCTCAAAACGTTAAGCATAGAATGACCATGTGACCCATGTCTTAGTCAGTTTGGACTGTTATAACAAAATACCATAGACTAGGTGGCTTGTAAACAACAGAAATTTATTTCTCACAGTTCTGAAGACCAGAAAGTCCAAGATCGAGGCACTGACAAATTCAGTGTCTGGTGAGAGCCCACTTCCTGATTCATAGATGGCTATCTTCTTGCTGTGTCTTCACGTGGTGGAAGGGGCCAAAGAGCTCTCTGGGGTCTCTTATAAGGGCACTAATCTCATTCATGAGGGTTCCATCCCCCTGACCTAATCACCTTCAAAAGGTCCTACCTCCAAATACTGTCACACTGGGGATTAGGTGTCAACATATAAATTTGAGGGGAACATCAACACTCAGTCTACAGCACCCAGCAATTACACTCCAAGTTAAATAAAAATATTTGTCCACATAAAATCTTGTACACCGAAGTATACAGCACTATCCATAGCAGCATTATTCACAACAGCCAAAAGGTGGAAACAATCCAAATGTCCATGCACTAATGAATGGAGAAACAAAATGTGGTATGTCCATAAAATGGAAATTCTTAAGCCATAAAAAGGAATGAAGTACTGATACATGCTACAACATAGATGAATCTCAAAAATATGGTATGTCAAAGAAGTTGGACACAAGGCTACCTACTGGGTCATTTAACTTACATGAAATCTCCAGAACAGGCAAACTGATAGGTACAAAAAGCAGATTAGTGGTTGCCAAAGGTTGGGGGAAGGGGGAAATGTGGAGTGACTGCTTAATGGGTACAGGGTTTCCTTTTGAGATGAAGAAGTGTTCTGGAACTAGAGAGTGGTGATGGCTTCATCACACTGTGAATGTACTAAATGCCACTGAATTGTCCACTTTAAAATGGTTAGAATGGTGAATGTTATGTGACTGTTACCACAGTAAATTAAAAAGGCTTGCTGATGGATAGAATGTGGGATGAGAAGGTAAGAAGGAAATCAAGACTCTCCTGGGTTTTTTTAGGGAGTTACGGACTGGAGGAGCCTTAAGTACTCACTGTGTTACAGTCTCCACCACATCCATTCTCTTCTTTGTCTAGGCATGCTCATTCCCACTCCAGGGGCTTTGCACCTGCTCTTCCATGTGCCTGGAATGATCTAGATGTATATTTATTGACATAGAGAGATGTTCATTTTTAAGTGAAAAAGCAGGTCACTTTTTTTTACAAATGTTCATGGAAACAGATGAACACATTACATAGAATAATTTTATCAGCAAGGTGTTTTCAACTGCAAGTAAGAGAAAACTCTAGGTCAGTGACTTCACAATAGGGTCATGCCGTTGTGCCAGTAATCAGTGTTTTGCTTTTCAACTCCAAATTCTTTCTTCCATAGTGAATGGAAGTGTTCAGGGGTCTTTGGCCATAAGCCACAGAAGCTGACTTTGGCTAACTTAAGCAGAAGGCAATAAATTGGAAGAAAAACGGGCATTCCCCGAGTCCAAGGGAGGCTCCTCCATAATAATCAAGACTGCATTAAGATTGTCTTTTCGGGTTCGAGCCCTGGTCTGGGAAGATCCCACATGCCGCGGAGCACCTGGGCCCGTGAGCCACAACTACTGAGCCTGCACGTCTGGAGCCTGTGCTCCGCAACAAGAGAGGCCCGCGCACCGCGATGAAGAGTGGCCCCCGCTTGCCACAACTAGAGAAAGCCCTCGCACAGAAACGAAGACCCAACACAGCCATAAAAAATAAATAAATAAATTTATTTAAAAAAGAAAAAATTGTCTTTTATACTGAGCACGATGCTGAGTTTTCTCAGTAGAGGGCGCTAAAGAGACACTGCAGGAGAAACAGGCCTTTCTCACTGGTTCCCGCAGCTGCACCAATGGTCAGCAGCACAGGTATGAGGCAAAGCCTGGGTAGCCGTGAGTCAGATGGTGGAATTCTCAGACCTTGAGGAGGGCTTTGGGATCTTTGCAAGCTGATCTTAGGTGATGGCGCCCCTAGTGGTGAGCGGTCTAACTTCAGTGGAGAGAGCCAAGCTCCTGGTTCAGAAACCTGAGCAAATCCAGGTCCCATAGATGCCCATCTTCCTGTTGCTATTAAAGCAAGCTTCATCAAGTCCTTCTTTTTGGATGAAAAGCTCCAGGTTTTCAAGGAGGGACCATCACAGGTCACCTATCCATGCCTAGTGCTTGGCAGAAGGAAAAACATGGGTTTTGAGAAATGGCTCCCCACAGTGGGGCCTGGGCATCCTACTTTTCTAAAGTACCCCAATTATCCTAGGGGCACAGTCAAGGATAGAACCACTGGATCAATCTCTTGAGCCCTGAGGTCAGAATTCTGACTGCTGTTCACTTGGCGTGTTACCTTTTTTTTTTTTCTTTTGCCAAAAGGCAACTGTTTCTCATACTCTGGGCACCTGCACTGGAGATAGTGGGGTGGGGGGAGTGTGATTGAGACTCCCCTCCCACAGAAGGAGCAGGCTGTGTGACCCAGGCCAGACCAATCAGATGCTCCCTCTCTGGAACAGGGCCTTAAATAGATGGAGCTCCTCTCACCTGAGTGGTGGTGCTCTAAAACATACAGTCTTTGTCAGACGACTATTCCCAAGAGTCTCTTTCTGGCCTTCCAGAGCTGCCTTGGTTTCATCCCATTTCTGAGTCTTCCAGCCTCCCTTGGACTCTGGGAATGCCCATTACCCTTCCAGTCTATTCCCTTTTGCTAAGTTAGCCAAAGTCAGCACCTGTGGCTTATGGTCAAAGGCCCCTGACACTGACAAATGGAAAAGAGGGGACTCTGGATCCATGGCTGCAGGGAGAGGGCACACTCTGAGCTGTCCTCAGTCCTTCTGAAAGGAAAACTGAATAGTGGGGGGCCCTCTGGGGCAGGATGCAAATCCTAAAGTGGACTTCAAGGCCTTACAGGACCTTGGCCCACCATTGTGCTCCTTGTTTGTGCCACTCCAGCCCCACTGGCCTCTCAGCTTGTCATCACACTCAGTGGGCGCACTCCTACCTCAGGGTCTTTGCACTTGCTGTTGTTCCCTTTGCCTGGAATGCTCTTCCTCCAGAAATCCCCACAGCCTACTCCTTTGCCTTTGCTCAAATGACACCTCTTCAGTGGGGCCTCTCTCAGCTACCCCACTTCAAAATACAAAACCCACCCGTCTGGGCCCTCTCTCTCTGCTTTGCCTACTTAATTTTTCTCCAGAAGCTTCCATCATACTATATCATCTGCTTATTTATTTTGTTGTCTATTCCCTAAGCCCCACAAAGTGAGGCATTTTGTCTGTCTTGCTCACTTCAGTATCCCCAGGACAGTAACCTGGCACATAGTAGGCGCTCAATAAGTATAGATCTGAGATGCATCCTGGGTGGATGCAGTCAGGAACTTGGTGGGAAAAACCTTGGTCCCAAAGAGCTCATTGCCTGCCCAGCCCTGGAGATCCTGGCTGACAGGTGCCCCTATTGGGGTCCTGCCAGGACCCCACTCTCCCAATGACCTGCATGTGGGGGAGGGAGCCCCTCAAGGCCTGGCATCTCCTGGATGGAGAACCAGTGTGCCTTGGAAGATTCTTAATAATACCACATACCTCAAAGATATAGCGGGTTCAGTTCCAGATCATCACAAAAAAAGCATGAATAGCGAAATAAAGCAAGTCACACAAATGTTTCAGTTTCCCAATGCTTATAAAAGTTATGTTTACACTGTACTGCAGTCCATTAAGTGTGCAATAGCATTATGTCTAAAAAAAATGGACATACCTTAATTTCAAAATACTTTATTGCTAAAAAATGCTGTCATCCAAGCCTTCATTGAGGAGTCAATCTTTTTGCAGGTGGAGGGTTTGAAATATTGTGAGAATTACCAAAATGTGACAGAGACACAAAGCCAATGAATGCTATCGGGAAAATAGCACCGATACACTTGCTAAATTCAGGGTTGCCACAAACTTTCCATTTGTAAAAAAACAAAACAAAACCCACAATATCTGCAGAGTGCAATAAAGGGTATAAGACACAAGCAATACTTAAGCTGAAAATAGACTGAAATCTATAAGTTGATTGGGAAAATGTGAACACTGACGGGATATTTGTTGTTATTAAGAATTTAGTGTTAATTTTTTAGGTCTGATAACGAGATTGGGTTTTGTTGTAAACAAAAAGAGTTCTTATATTTCAGAGATACATACTGAAATATTTATAGATGAAATGATAATGGTGTCAGGGGGTAGGACACAAATGAGGTATAAAAAAGAAAAGATTGGCTGTATATTAATAACTGGGGATGGGTAAATCTGGTTTATTATGCTATTCTCTCTACTTTTATATATGTTTGAAAATGTCCATGGTAAAGTTTTTAAAATGAAAAAAAAAAAGCAAAGCAGAATAAAACGAGGTATGCCTGTAATAATAATAATAATAATAATAATAATAATAATAATAATAATAATAACAACAGTAATAGTAGCAGCACAGCTATCTTTTATGGTTGCTGGCCTTTTTTTCCTAGGTGTGTGTTAAGCGCTTTACATTCAGTACTTCATTTAAGTCTCATATTATTCCCATGAGGTGATCATATTATACCCACTTTAAAGATGAGAAAACCGAAGCTAGTAGAGTGTCGATAGTAGCCCCATCGTCTCCCGCCACTTCCGAGCCTGGCACACAGCAGACACTGAATAAATGATGCTGTCCTTCCCGGCCCCATAGAAGGCGGGTGGGCATGGAGCGGGGCGGGGTGGGGGGCGGTCCCTCTGGAGGGAGGTCCAGGCGCGGGATGCGCGGGATGCGCGGGGGTGAGCGTGTGTGTCGGGCCGCTCGGAGCCTCAGCGAGGGCCTGGGCGGCCCAGCGTGGCTCTCCGGAGGGTGGGGCAGCCGCGGCCGGGCCTGACGTCTGGCGCCTTGACCGTCGCTCGGCGCTCGCCCCGCCCCGCCGCGGCCGCAGCAGCCGGGAGAAGCCCCTAGGAGCCACCACCGCCGGCCGCACTCGGATCGCAGCGCGCGCAGCCATGGCTTCGGGGCTGGCGGGTAAGGGGACGCGGGGCGCTGGGGCGGCGGGAGGGCAGCCCCGAGCCGCGGCCCCCAGCCCTCGGCTGACCGGCAGTTCCCCCGTGTCACCCCACAGAGGCGGAGACCCGGCAGAGGTTGCTGCGCACCGTCAAGAAGGAGGTAAGTGCCGGGCGGGGGCGGGGGCGCCACCCCCAGGGCAGGGAGCCACCGCAGCCACCCCGAAAGCGTCTGCAAAGGAGCGGTGGCCTCCTGGGGTGTGGAGCTACCCTGCGTGGGTGCTGACCCCACGGGGCTAGAAGCGGGTGAGCTTGGGGGTGGGATTATTGGTGGGGGGCCCTGGGTGTTTTTGTGCTGTGTGCAGGGGCGACTGCTGCGTGAGGGCCCTCCAGGTGGCGGCACACCTGGATGTGTCTGAGTAGGAGCCCTTCTTGTGGAAGAGCAGGGTGGTGGGTCTCGCCAAGGTGAGAAAAGCACCTGAGGGGGGCTGACAGGGCATGTTGTCGGGGGCGGGCCGGATGGGGCTGCAGCAGGAGCGCCAGACTTCGGGAAAGGGGAGAAAGTCCCTACGGGGAAATAAAGCCCCCCACCTACCCCCTCCCCGAAATTCTCAGTCCTTGGAGCCACCCCCAGGAGCCCTCCCTGAGAGTCCCAGGTCAGTGGGTTACTCCATTTGAGGCATGTGCGCATGCTCCCCTGGCAGGCAGGGCCCCCTGACCCCCACCCCCACCCCACCCTCGAGTGAGGGTGAGAATTAGTCAGGGTTCAGCTGCCCCTCTGCCCCTTCACTCTCCCTGGGGTTAGACGGGAGCCCAGTCTAGCCTTTAGAGTTAATAGTTCATGACTTCTTGGAGAGCGGGAGAATCTATAGTGATGGGTGCCTGGGGAAGCATTTAGATACCTGGACTGCGTGTGTTTTTTTGTGTGTGTATGTGCATGCACATGTCTGTGTGGGTGAGGACATGTAGCTGTGAGTATGTGTATCTGAGAACATGTGTGCATTTGCCTGGAAATATCTAAGTATCTCTATGTGTACATGCATCCGTGTGTCTGTGTGTTTATCTGTTTTTGTGATTATGATGTGTATCTGTGTGATGTGGGAATCTCTGTGAATGAGTGAGGTTGTGACTGTGTGTGTGCATGGGACATGGGATGCATGAGTCTGTGTGTGAATGAGTGAGGCTGTGACCGTGTGTGTGTGTGTGTGTGCATCGCCCTCCTCATGTCACCCCGCATCCCTCCACGTGGGACCCCATTGCTGCTGAGCCTGCCTCACATCTGCATCCTGAGTGCTCAGCCCTAGACCAGGAATGGCCGCAGACCTTGGGGGCTGACCTGATCCTGTGCCTCTGTGTATGTTGAGGGTGCCAGTATCTGGTCACAGTGCTGTCCACCAGGAAGCCCCTCCCCGCACGGTGGCAGATACCACCAAGGGCAGCCTGGAGGCTGGAACCTGTTGCTGCCCCTCCCCATTTGGGGAGCGTCGGCGTGTGTCTGTGCGTATGTCTCTGTGTGTGGCATGTCCCATTGTTGCTAAAAGAATCAGCTCCAGGCTGACTGCACATTCTAGCGTTTCTGAATAAGGAGACATACAGGCTACATGGAATCCCTCAGAAAGGCCCAGAACTTTTCAGCTCAGGCCTCTTAGAGACCCCTGTGGGGACCTGAAGAAAGCTCTGTCTAGACCCTCTTTCCATCAGAACCTACATATTCTGATTGTTTTGGGGGAAAGTGTGTATAGACCTCCCCCACAAAACCCTTCAGGTTAAAAACCTGCAATTTTTTTGTTCATTGTTTAATTAAACCTAGGTGTAATATGTGCTCCCAGATCTTTTCACCTGGAGTGGCTGTGTTTTTAAGGAAATGCTTGACTGGTTCAACGAGGGGTTGGGGGAGGGGACCTACAGGCAGAAGAGCTTGTGAACATCTTGGAGGGAGTGCTTCCCGGCTCTGGGCAGGTCTCCAGCTGGGGCCCTGAACCCAGCTCTGCTACCAGCTCCCTCGATGCCCTAGACGAGTTCCTTCCCCTCTAGGGACTCAGTGTCCATATCTGGAGGAGGAAGCGTTGGTTCAGTGTCCCTGGAGGTCCCATCCATGTCAGTCTAGTTTGGGTTATTGGCCAGGCTGTGGGGGACTTCCCCCCTGGCGGCCAGCGGTCTGGGGCTGCATTCTCTCTCCTGGGAGCAGCTGAGTTTGGGGCTTGGGATGAGCTTTCTGCCTGGCTCGAGGTCGAGGCCATCTCCTGGTCAGAGGGACTTCTTGGCATCCTGCTTGATGCCTGGGTGGGGGCCAGGGGGGGCGGGGTGCAGAGGCAGAACCTTGCACGTTTCGGCAAAGGACCTCGGGTGCCCATTGACCCCGATCTGCAATCAGAAGGCAAGACTTTTAGTTGCAAGTTGATGGCTGTTTCTAAATTTGCATTTCGTGGGGGCACATCGTTTTAGTAATTAGTGCTTCCACTTACTGGGGTCTACTCTGTGCCATATCCTGTGTGCACAGTAATTTTATGAAGTGAGTGAGGTTGTTCCCATTTTCAGACAAGGAAACTGAGGCTCAGAGAAGAGGAGTGAATTCCTCAAGAACACACAGCCCAGAAGGGACTTATCCCCCAGGCCTGTCTGGTGTCAGAGCCAGGCTCTTACCCCCTAAATCACAAACATGCCCATCCACATCTACACAGTGCTACAATCTCAGCATGTGTGGGTGGTATAATTTCCATTGTACAGATGAGAAAACTGGCCCAGAGAGAGTAAGCGATGTTTCAAGGGCACAGAACCAGTGAAGGGGGACAGTCTTCTGTCTGTGAGCCCCCTGTTCAGCATGGGTGCCCCCAAGGGCATGGTGACAAATCCATGCCCCCCAAAGCAGATCCCCTCTCTCCTTTCCTTCCTCTGCCTACCTCTTTGGAGAGCATCTCCAATGGAATGGTGAAAGGGAGCTCTTTGCTTAGAAAACTGGGAATTGATTGAGGTCTTCCTTCTCTCCACCCTCTGGGTTCAGAACCACATCCCTGCCTGTCACAGCCTTGCCCAGGGGCCCCTCCCATCCTTCTTTCTGGAAGGGGCGGCTTAACAGTCAGTTTCTGTAGATAAGCCAGGCAGGTCTGCAAACTTTGTCTGAGCCACTGAAGCTACAAAGGCTAGTAGAGCCTGTGGGGCTGGAAGTTCCATCTAGTGCTGACTCAGCTGGTCTCTGTGGATCCCACAGTGAACAAGATTGGCCCTGCCCTCTGGGGGCTGACATTCCAGTACGGTGGACAGACCCTGACAGACATCCGAATGTAATGAAAAGGATGATTGCAGGCTGTGCACTGAGGTCTGAAGTAGAAGCACTTGGCATCACAAGAACATATAACTGCATGCAGGTGGCTCAGGAGGGCTTCCCGGAGGAAGTGATGTTTAAGAAGATGTGTGAAGGATAAGTAGGCTTTTTAGGTGAAGGTATGAGGTAGCAAGAGACAGAGGAAAATCATTCCTGGCAGAGGGAACTGCACATGCAAAGACTTTGTGGCTGGAGGGAGCACTACAGACAAGGAATGGAAGGATTAGGAAGTGGCTGGAGTGCAGAGAGAAAGGCGAGTGGCGCCACATGCAGAGGGGGCAGAGCATGTGGTCCAATCCTAAAAGCAAGAGGAAAGGAGTGGGGAGGACATGAGGAATATGGAAAGAAGAGGGTGGAGCCGAAACTCATTGCTTATCAATTGTACAACTTGGACAAGCATCTGTCTTTACCTTCACACGTATCTGGGTTTCAGTTTATTCATAATGGGGGTGAAAATTACTCACCTATCAGGATAAACCATGTGAAAACACCCACCATGTTAGTCTGAGCTTCTCCAGGACAGGAATCTTTTTTTTTTCTGTCTCCCCAGCGCCACCCAGGGAAGGCTGGGGACAGCGTGGCCTCAGCATAATTTCCACCAGTTAAATCCAACCAGCTCTGTCCTAGCTCCTTCCTGGCTCCATTAGCTGTCCCCTCCTTTTCCCTCCCCGCCTCCACCCCTTAATTTTGTTTTGGTTCCCAGAGCCTCAGGGACTGGCTTCCCGTTGCCATGACGACTGCCACTAAAGGAGCCAGCCACGTGACACGAGTTGATAACGGAAGCAGAGTGACTAACTGCCTTGTTTTCCTGCCTCCGGGCTGGGCCTGGGAGGCCTCTTAATTGGAGGGGAGAAGGCAGGGGCTTGTGGCCCGGAGGAGAGACCCTGGGAAAGAGGCAGGGGCATGAGGTGGATGCTAGAGAGGAAGCTGCGTGTAGCTCTGCACACTGGAACTGGTGTGAGGGCTGTCCTGGGGAGCCATCATCACAGTGGCTGAGCTGGGCTTGTATGGGGACTCAGCCTCCCAGCTCCTGAGTCGGGGATCATGAGAGGGGAGGTGGGTGGGACGTGTTGAGAAGGTTGGAGGAAATCAAGAGGGAAACAACTGATGTTAGTACTAGGACCCTGTGGTGGTGTCAGTCTAACCCGGTGGCTCTTAGTGAAGGAGGGGGCACAATTTTACCACCCAGGTAGGATTGCCAGGTAACATACAGGTCACACAGTTAAATTCGAATTTCAGATAAGCAACAAGCAATTTTTTAGGATGAGTATATATTGCTAAATCTGGCAACCCTACCCCAGGGGACATTTGGCAACATCTGGAGACGTTTTTGGTTGTCATAGCTGGGGGTGCTACTGGCATCTAGTGGGAAGAGGCCAGGGATGCTGCTCAACATCCCACAAAGCCCGGGACAGCCCCCAGCACAAGGAAGTAGCCAGCTCAGAACAGCACTACTTTGCTGATTGGTCCCCACATGCCACCTCCTTTACTCTGAAAGACAACCCTAAGAGGGAGAATAACCATCTCCTTCACTTTATAGAAGAGGACCTGGAGGCACAGAGACGGTAAGCAGCTCGCTTTAAGGTTGCACAGCCAGCCCGTGGAGAAGCCAGGATTCAGATCCCACATTGTCAGGATCTGAAGGGTGGCCTCGTGGCCCCTGATTCACGGAGGGCAGAGGTAGGGAGCTACAAGCTACAGCAGAGTCCCCGGAAGCAGGCTTCGGGGTCAGATGTGTGTGGGGGAAGGAGATGAGTCAGGAAAGGTCCATTAGCCCCAGCTTGTGCAGGGCTGTGGATGCCAGGCGGCAGCCTTTGCTCCATCAGATAGTGGGGAGCTCTAGAAGATTTAGGAACAGGGGAGGTCTTGCTTGGAGTTGTACTGCAGGAAGTTTCATTTGGCAGCAGGGGCCAGGACAGACCCTTTCTGCCAGCTCTTAGAAGAAAACTTCCTCTCTTCTTTCCTTCTTTCCACAAATATTTATTGAGCATCTACTAGGTGCCAGGCACTGTTGTAGGAACTGCAGATTGAGAAGTGAACAAAGCAACATCCCTGCTCACGTGCTCTTGTGAAGCTTACAGTCTAGTTGGGGGACAGATAGATAACACAATAAATATGGTGACGGGAGCTATGAGGAAAATAAAGCAGGGAAGGTGGTGGAGAGTGGTGAGAAGGGCGCTCCAGAGGGGGCACTCTGGGATGGCCCTTCTGACAGGGTGACATTGTCTGCTTGGCGGACATCTGCGGGAAGGGTGTTACTGACAGAGGGAACAGCATATACAAAGCCCTTGAGTGGGGAACAGTGAATAGCGAGGAGGCTGGCGAGGCTGGAGCAAAGGGAAAAAGAATGAAGGAGGAGGAGATGAGGTCAGAGAAGGAACAGGAGGCCCATCGTGCAGGGCCTGTGGCCCTCGGAAGCTTTGGCTTTTACTCTGAGTGAGATGGGAGCCGTGGGGGGATTTTGAGCATGTGGGGAGTGTGAGTTCACCTACGTGTGGCTGCAGGCGGGCAATACGTGGAGGGGACAAATGAGGATACAAAGTCATCAGGCAAGAGAGGAAACTTCTATCTAGTCCTTTCCGAGCTTTCCATTCTTGGGCTGGAAATCACAGCCCCACGCTCCTCTGCTGGGCCAAGCGGAGGTTCCAAAAACGCTTGCTGATCGAATGAACAAAAGCAGGAATACTGGGTGGGATATTTTGGGGCTCTCTGATGCTTGCAGGGTTGACTCAAATCAGTTGGTGTGTGTCGTGTTTTCGAGCTTAAAACGGCAGAAGTTGTCATGAATAATGCAGCTATATCCGCACATAGTCTGGTTTGATGCTTTTTTTGTATCTCTGGCAATGCGGCTTCCGGGAGCTTTGGATAGTGGTGGGCTTGGGTTCGATGTGATGGGGGTGGCAGGAGGGACTCTGGCTTTCCTGCTTAGCTATGTCTCCCGTGAAGTCTGGCTGGGTCCCGCCTGCAGTAACCTCCTGAGGGGCTCTGCGAGAGGGTGGTAGCTTTTGCTGCTGGTTGGCAGGTGGGAAAGTGCATTTCTGTCACCCAGTTGGGCCCACAGTTGTTGGCTGCAGACCCCAGGATGGGAGGTGAGGACACCTGAGTCCTTGTCCCAACTCTGCCCCTAACAACCTGTGGCCTCCTAGCGGGTCCCTTCTCCCTGTCTCGTCCTCCTGCTTTCTAAGTGGGCAAGGTCGGACGGCTCAGGGATTCTAAGGACATCGAGCCATCTAATTTGACCGGCATCTCTTTCCAAGAGCCGGGTCTCTCCTGTGTTTTCTCTACTCTGAATTTGCCAAGTCTGTATTTAAGATTTATTATACTCAGTAGCTGATAAGACTTTTGGGGAGCCTTCACTCAAGGAAAACAAGGGCTCGACTAAAGCCATTCTAATGGGATCAAGTTTTTTTAAACAGCATTTACTGAGCATTTTATATGAATGACTTCATTTAAGTATCTCAGTGCCCTGTGAAGTGGATAAAATGTTCTCCCTAACAGAGAAGGATATTGAGGCACAGAGATGGCAAGTAACACCCCTGCGGTCGTGGAGACTGTAAGTGGTACAGCTTGGGGGTCTGGCTCCAGAACCCTGCTCTGCACTCTGGAGCCAAAACCAATGTGGTTATAAGCTATGCTGAGAGTGTGGAGTTAGGGATAAGGCCAAGCTTTGGAACCAGACAGCCTTGAGTTCAGGTTGCAGCCCTGGCATTTAGGAGCTGTGAGAATCTCTCTGGCTTGAGTTTCTTTGTGTATCAGATGGCCAGGGCATCATCTACCACTCGTTTATGCTGTAACACGGGGGTTCGACAGTATTTGTGGAGGGACCAGGCACAGTGCTTGGCTCACCCAGTTAAGAGTGAGATGGAACTCGTTTGCAGAAGGACATTTTGCTGCCCTTTCTGGTCATGTTGAACTTGCAGATGCCCTCAGCATGGGATCTTGCTCTCCTTGGGTAAGCCTCGGGCTGGGCTGTGCCAGGGCCACAGGAGCAGTGCTGTAGCCTAGGAAGGGGATCCAGCGGGACTGAGCCCTTGAGTAGGAGTCTGCAAGGCTGAGTCTTGACTGATGGCATTGCCATCCTTGGGTGGGCAGCTGGAGGTTCCCTCTGTGTCTGACTGCTCATCGGCCCCTGCGGAGGTAATCCCTCAGCCTCAGGAGGTCAGAAACCCTCGTGAGCCTGCTGGCCCTGCCGCTTAGCTGCTGTGAGCCCCCGGGTGAGGCAGCTGGGAGGGCTGAACTCCAGTGGGGGGCAGCGTATTTTTCTTTCTTTTAGTAGTACAAGAAGATAGGAGATGAATAGTTTTTTTGTGCTTTTTCTTTACAAAATCTTGAAGGAACTCAGATTCTGGGCATTTGTAAAGGACAGTAACAGGTTCTATTGCAGTAGACCCCATACAAAAATCGGATAACTGAAGCCCCAAGAGATCAAGGGACTTGGCGATACTTGGGGCATTGAATGGATGCTCCTCTAATTATTGTTATTTAGTGAATTATGTTGAAATAGAAAGTTAGAATTAGAGCAGCTATCATTTCTTTTTTTTGTTCTTTTTTTTTTTTAAGAAATAAAGACAGTTTTACTACTGCCATTTATTAAACGCTACTCTAAGTGCTTTACTCTGTCTCATTTAATCCACAAAGCAATCTTCCTATAGAGTAGGTACAGATAGCGACTCCTGTTTACTGAAGAGGAGATTGAAGCTCAGAGAGGTTAAGAAACCAGACCAAGTAAGGTCACACAGCTGCAAAGCAGCAGAGCAGGGTATTTTAGCCAGCCCCATCCAATTCAAGTTGGATAATAACTTGCTAAAAAAAACCAGTTAAAACAATAAATAAATATATAAATATAAAGCAGAAAGGGAAAGAGAGGCTAAGAAATGGATCTATTGGTTCAAGGGTTTGGGAAGTTTGTAGTGATCCAGTTTTATGTACAGCTGTATCCAGGGGTTCCAGTGATGTTATCAGGACCATCTCTCTCCATCTCTCTGTGCTGCTTTTGTCTGTGTTAAGCTTTATGCTTTCTCTCTATGGGGAGGTAGAGTGTTGCCCAGCCGCTCTCAGGAAACAATATGCCAGTTTGACATCAAGACAAACAGAGCTTCTCCTTCCCCATGGTTCTAGCAGAAGTCTTAGGATTAGATCTCATCCGACCAGCCTGGGTCATGTTCTCCTCTTGCGCCAATGGCTGTGGGATGGATTGCTCTGATTGGTCAAGCCTGGAGGGGTGAAGTGTGGAGTCAGCCCTGTGAGAGTAAAGGAGGGGACCCAGAGGAGAGTCAAGGTGAAATGACCAGACAGGGAGATGGTAACTAGGCCAACAAACTACAGACATCCGCCTTCACAGCCTGAGGGTCCTGCATTTGGAGCTCAGCCCCTAACAGTAGAAGTGGCCACTCTGATGGTCTGTGCCTGGCTGTGATCCCAAATGCTGCCTGGGGACCTGCTGTGCGCAGGTATCTGCTGGATCAGAGATTTTTACTCTGGGGTGTGCAAAACCCTGAAATTGTACAAACACTTTGTACTTGCTGTATGGAGAGGGTATCCTCCATTATCCTCAGGACCTGTAAAGGATCCACAACCCAAATACACTAATACAGTTGGTGTCCTTTAATATGGTTTTAAATAAACCTTTCATAGAGTTAAAAAAAAAACAAAACACCCTGAAAGATGCTGGGATACAAAGATGAATACAGTACAATTTCCCGACCTCCATGTGCTCAGAAATGAAATGGTGTCTCCTACTCTCTAACCCATTGAGTCCTCTAATAATAATATCAATCTCTAATAATAATCATAATGAGCATTTATTGGGCACCTACTATATTCCAGACCTTCACTGTCCAATGTGGGCTACTAGTCACGTGTGCCTATTTACATTTAAATCAAGTAAAATTACATTTAAAATACTGTTCCTCAACGGCACTAGGCACGTTTCAAGTGCTCAATAGCCCCACGTGGCTAGTGATAACATATTGGACAATACAGGGATAGAGCGTGTCCAGAAAGTTCTATCATGTTCTAGACGTTGTGCTAAGTGCTTTATATCCATTAACATATTTGATCTTAAAAAAATCCTTAATAAATAGGACCTACCCCTACCTCAGAGGTAGGGGTAGGTCCTATTTATTATCCCATTTTACAGATGAGTAAACTGAAGCACAGAGCAAGTGAAGTGACTTGCCCAAGGTCGGAGAGCCCATAAGAACCAGGATTCTAACCCAGCCCTTAAATACACTATCTCACTGCTTTTCCTCTTAAGGTTGGCTGGAGGTGGTTAGTCCATTTTCTGGTCCATCCTGAGTGTGAACCATCTGGGAATTCCATTTCTTTCTTTCCTGCAGCCACCCAGACCCCCAAATTTTGGGCAGGCTTCCAGAGAATCTCGGCACCCTCTGGAGTCCGTGTGCGCCTTCCTCATCCTTGAGGCCCGTGGGTCTGCGGAAACGGGGCATGTTGCCAGGGGAGCCGCCACACGCAGTAGGCAGAGCACCCGGGAGAAAGCTGGCGGGTGTCCATGGTGTAGGCTGAGAATGTGAAACACGTGGGCCCTTTTCCCTGGGGATGGGGGGTGGCCGGGGGGTGGTCTTCAAGGCTTCTCCATGTCCATCAGTGACTGGGTGTGGGAGTGTTGGCCAGAGGGACCTTTTGGCCAAGATGTCCCCAGGTGAATGCTCTTAGAATCAGGCACTGGGGAAGACTCCTTGTCGAGGGGTCTGGGGCA
This sequence comes from Balaenoptera ricei, assembly GCF_028023285.1. NCBI lineage: Eukaryota > Metazoa > Chordata > Mammalia > Artiodactyla > Balaenopteridae > Balaenoptera > Balaenoptera ricei. Next base: position 18,126,913 of record NC_082652.1, on the reverse strand, counting down.
CCTGTGCAGGGTGGCGATGACAGACCTGTTGGTGGGAACCCCATTCTCAGCCCCCGAACACCTCTCCTTCCAGGCCCGGCTGGCTGGCCGGTCTTTCTACTCTTCGGAAGCAATGCCTGGTGCCTATTTATAGCACGTCAGTAAACTATTAACTGGGGCCGGACCGGCAGCAGCCCGGGAGAGGCATTTGCTTCTCCTGCAAGCCCCATAGGCACCTTTAGGGGGGTTAAGAGTGAGGAACCGGAGGGAGGGCTTTTCTAACCCTCTGAAGATCCACATGCCACCACTTCATCATTTATTTATTTAGCTGCTCATTCCTGTCACAGGGACGGGACTGCAGAAGGACACCCCTGTGGCTTTGCCTTCCGTACCTGCGTGGATGTGGTGGGCAGGATGGAAGGATGTGGGCGGGAGGGTGGGGCAGATCAGTCCTGGAACTGCAGGCGAGAGAGAGTCCCGAAAAGGAAGCTTCGATCCATTCCCGGTGGTTGCTGAGGTCCTAGTGCCAGACACCTTCAGACCCCTGCTCTGCGAGGCCCGAGCCCCCTGCAGACCACACAGGCTGAAGGCGTGGAGGAGTCTCTTTGGAAGGAGACTCTTAGCCTGTTTGCCCAAAAGCTGGGACCCCTGCCGACATCCTCCATGAGTGGCAGAGTAAGGTAAAGACATTTTTTTGGAAAACAGACTTTATTTTTTAGAGCAGTTTAGGTTCACAGTAAAAATTAAATGAAAAGTACAGAGATTTCCCTTACACTCCCCGCCCCACACATGCACAGCCTTCCCCACTATGGACCCCCCACCAGAATGGGACATTTGTTACAATGGAGGAACCTACGTTGACACATTATCACCCCAAGTTCATAGCTACACTAGGGTTCAGTCTGGGTGATGTGCCTGCTATGGGTCTGGAGAAATGCATAAGGACGTGTATCCACCATTATAGCATCACACAGAACAGTTTCACTGCCCTAAAATCCTCTGTGTTCTACCTGTTCATCCTTCTCTCCCCCCAATCCCTGGCAACCACTGATCTTTCTACTGCTTCCATAGTTTTGCTTTTTCCAGAATGTCATACAGTTGGAGTCATACAGTATGCTACCTTTTCAGAGTGGCTTCTTTCATTTAGTAATAAGCATTTCAGCTTGGACATTCTTTTCGTGACTATGATTTTCCTTCGGGAACCGACATGTGGCAGAGAGAGGAAGCTAGGAGGTGCCTGGCGAGCTGGGAGAGATGGGTGATGAAAGATGATGGCTGGGGCAGAGGTGGAGCTGGCAGGTGCTGCTGGACCCTGGCTGTGACTGTGACGTTGGGCTGCACTGGGCTGAGGGAGCCGGTGCGTTGGCCACCTGGCTGCTAGCGTCCCCACCGTGACTTGGGACTCCGGAGCAGGAGACCTTGATTCAGATCCCAGCCTCTTCACAGGCCAGATGATCTTTGTCCCTCCCAGGTCTGCTGCTTCGTTGGAAAAATGAGAATAGTAGCAATGACACCTATATTATTGTGAATCTTTGGGCTCACATATGTAAAGCTCCTACCCAGCTTGTGGGAAGCATCCGTAGGTGTCTGTTGAATGAATGAATGAACCTACTGTGTGCCAGGCTCGGTGCAGAGCAGGTAGTCATGGGTTTGAATCCCTGCCCTGCCATTTGAAAACCTTGTGCTCTTGGAAAGTCATTTAATCTCACTGAAACTCAGTTTCCTCGTTCGTAAAATGAGGAGGCTAATTGTATCCATTTCTCCAAATTACCACAAGGATTGGATGAGATAAACCCCCTAAACACAGTGCCAGTCACACAGTGAGCACTTTATAAATAAATGCCAGTTGTTCTTACATAAAACAAATGCATAAAGCACCTACTACGTGGCTGCTATTGTGTTTAATGCTTTATATTGAGTTGTCTGAGGTGTTTATATATATTTTGGATATCAACCCCTTATCGGTCATATCATTTGCATATATTTTCTCCCATTCCGTAGGTTGTCTTTTTGTTTTGTTGATGGTTTCTCTTGCTGTGCAAAAGCTTTTAAGTTTAATTAGGTCTCATTTGTTTATTTTTGCTTTTATTTCTTTTGCCTTCAGAGACAGATCCAAGAGATATTGCTACAAAATGTATCATCTTATGCCTGTGAGGCAATACTAACATCTAATACAAATACTAATATAACACTAATATGAATAGCACCCATTTTATGGTTGGGAATGCTGAGGCTCAGAGAAGGGACATGATTTGCCCGAGATCATGCGTGCATGAGCTGGGATATGAATCCTGGAAGTTTGATTCCAGAGTCCAGTGCTCATGGCTGTGCAGTGGGTGTTACTCTAGGAGCTGGGAAAGGGAGGGGGCATCACATCAACTCGAGGGGGTCTCAGGAGGGAGTAAGAAGGTCACGTTATCTGGTTCTGGAGCACTGGGTGGTTTTTCCAGAGCTGGAGGTGGAGGTAAGAGTGGGTGGGGATGTCAGGTGCAGGGGACTGCAGAAGCGAATGTCAGGTAGTGGGAGTCACGTGGGTCACACAGAAGGAATGCAGGTGTGACTGGGAAGGGACAGGATTTGGCAGGAAAGGCAGGTGGAGCCACACCATGGGAATAGTTACAGCTTGCCAGGCGGTCCCATCCAGCCCCCACATCTGTGTCTGTGCTTCGGAGCTTACCAAAATATTCCTTTCCACCCCCCCCCCACCCCACCCATCAGCCTCAGCCCTGTTCCAGCCCCTCCCAACTCTCACCTCCTGCGTGCCTCGCCCATATCAAATTAAAAAATACAGAGCCGCCAGCTATTTCCATGTAGTGCTTTTCCCTGCCACACTGTCCGTACATCTGTTCCTTCCTTTGAGCTCCAGGGCACCTCTGTGGGGGCAGTAGCAGGAGGAAGTTTTTTCCCTGTGCTTTAGAGTTGGTGAATCCGAAGCCCAGAGAGTTCATTTCTACTTGTACTTCAGATCTTGAGCATCATCTCCTGCAGGAAGCCCTCCCTGACCTCCCCACCCACCCAGCTTCCTTGTTATTTGTTCTCATAGAACCAAGTTCTTTCACTGCAGAGAACTGGTCTCACTTCGTCATTATCTACCTGTTGGTGTGATTTCGTTAATGTCTTTCCACCTTGCTGGACTGTGACCTCCATGAGGACAGGGACTCCATCTGCTTGCCACCTAATGCCGCACACATAGGAGGCGCTCTGTGTAGGTTGACTCACTGAGCAGTCAGTTTTGACAGTTTTGGTTCATGTGATACGTTACGGGAAGGCAGGTGTTAGCGGAACGTGGAAGAGGCACGCTTATCCCCGCTTGGGGTATGGAAAGTCCAGGAAGGCTCCCAGGAGGAGGGGACACCTGGGCTGAAGCCTGAGTTGCAGTTAGCTAGCTGGAGCATGCATGGAGGGGCATCTGGCAGAAGGCACCACGTGGGCAAAGGCATGGAGGTGAGCCCATTGCATTGCCTTTGGGGACCTGCGTCCTGAGGCAGGGCTGGAAATACTGGCCTCTTAAGGTATCTGCATTTTGTTCTCAGCATCCGGGGTGCCTGCAGAGTGGCCCAGCCTATCTACCTCTCACCCCCCGCACCCCAGTCATTGTCGAGGGGGCCTTTGAGCCACCCCCCCTTTTCTCCCCACTTTCCCTACATGCTGAGAGTTTTGTTTTGTTTTTTATTTATTTTTGGCTGCGTTGGGTCTTCGTTGCTGCACGCGGGCTTTCTCTAGTTGCGGCGAGCGGGGGCTACTCTTTGTTGTGGTGCACGTGCTTCTCATTGTGGTGGCTTCTCTTGTTGCGGACCACGGGTTCTAGGCGTGCGGGCTTCAGTCGTTGTGGTGCGTGGGCTCAGTAGTTGTGGCTCACGGGCTCTAGAGCACAGCCTCAGTAGTTGTGGTGCCCTGGCTTAGTTGCTCCGCGGCCTGTGGGATCTTCCCAGACCAGGACTCGAACATTGGCAGGTGGATTCTCAACCACTGCGCCACCAGGGAAGTCCCTGAGAGTTATTTTTAAAACCACTTCGAAGGCCCTCCAGGCATCCTAATCTAACTCCACCGTGAGTTTCTTGCAGACGTAAGAGTCAGGCTGCCTAGGGGCCTCCATCTCAGAAGCTGTTGCTGCCTAAGCAGTACTCACCCACCTGCACCACCTGGCCCCTGCCACCTGAGGCGCCCGGCTGGCGTGCGGATGCTCTAAGGCCTCTGCCGAGCAGGTGGCAGTTCTGGTGATGTTTATTTAGGCCTCCTATGTGCCACAGGCACTGTGCTGGGTGCTTTAAACCAGGGGTCCCCGTGGCCCAAATGTAGCCTGTTTGTGTGCTGCCCTTGAGCCAAGAGTGCTTTTTACATTACAAAGGGTTGTAAAAGCAAAAAAGACTTCTGTGATGTAGACTGTAGGTGGCCTAAAAAAGAGGTTTGCCAGATTTAACAAATGAAAATTCAGAAAGCCCAATTAAATTTGACTTTCAGGGAAACAGTAATGTTTTAGCAAAAGTATTTACCATTCACTATTTGCAACATACTTATACTAAATATATATATATATATCTTATTTATCTGAAATTTAGATTTTACTGGGCATCCTGTATTTTATATGGCACTGCTATCCTAAAGCCTGAAGTATTTGCTGTCTGACTTATTACAGAAGAAGTTTGCTGACCCCAGCCTTATACACATGGAAGAAGTTTGCTGACCGCAGCCTTACACACATAGCAAACAAGATCAGGCGTCAAAGGGGCTTAGGACACTGCCTGGAACCCAGCCCCATAAGCATCGGCTACTGGTATTCGTGTTATTGATATAATCAGAGTCATCACCAAATATATATTGAACTGCTTGTCCTAGGGGCTCAAGGTTTACTTGGGAGAGACGGACACTGAATGAATAAATCCACAGACGTGTAGTGACGATCAGGCTGTGATAAGTTCTAGGGTGCCATGCAAGAGACTCTGTTTTAGACAGGGCGGTTCTGAGCACTGTGCCTGTTTTGTCTATGGAATCCTCCCATAGCAGCCCTGTGAGGTGGTGCAAACATCATCCCCATTTCACAGATGAGGAAACCGAGGCCCGAGGTTCCCCAGCTAACAGCAGAGCTGGAGTTAGTCCTGGGCCTGGTGGCTCCCAAGCCCATGTTCTTAGTCACATCACTAAAATGCCTTCTTTTATATGGTGCCAGCTGTGTGCTGGGTCTCGTTTGAGGTCCCCTGCCTGTATTTTCCGTAATCCTTATGACAGCCCTGCATACTGGGCCATGTGATTCCCATCCGGGGCTTAGAGGAGTAAACACAGTGTGGAGAGGCAGGGAGGAGGAGCAAGTTGATTTGGAACCTGGCAGTGTTCCAGGTGGGCAACTTGAGGGTAGCTGGGTGTGGGCAGGTGGCAGGTGTGAGGAGGAGAGACACAGGGCAGACCGGGGAGCCACCAGGAGCCCCCCTTCCGGCTTTGCAGATTGGCCCGGATTTCCCTGTCTCCCTCCTGAGATTAATCCTCCTTTTATGCTGTTTAAATATTTGCAGGTAGAAGGAGGGAGGGATGGGGGAGGGCGGGGCATATTTCTGAATGGTTGCAGGGTGGGGCTGGCGGTGGGGTGGGGTAGGTGCTCTGAGGCCTGATGTGGAGGCACGGCTGGGCCACAGCCAGAGGAAGTTGGGGTTGGTGAATAGAGCTGAAACGGCGCCTTAGCAACTGGCCATTCACCTAACTAACTAACCCTCATGAAAATCCACTGTGGGCCACGCAGTGAACCTGACCATCACTATCATCTCAAGAGTCATTACTGTTTGTAGCATCCTTACTATGTGCCAGGTACAGTCTCCACAGTCTCATTCAAGCCTCACATTATGCCTGTGAGGTAGGGGTGCTAAGACCATCCACCCCATCTTACAGATGGGGAAGCTTGTCTAGCATCATGTGGGCAGTGAGTGGCCAAGGATTGGACCCCAGGTCAGTGACTCCACCTCCTAGGCTCTTAGCCTCTCTCAACTGCCTCCTCACATCCTGTCCTTAGAGCTGAGAAGCTGGTTCCAAAAAGAGTGAGCTCCCCATCGTTGGAGAAACGCAAGCAGTTGTTGGAGGACTCCTTAGAATGGAGCTGGAGAGGGATCGCAGTTTCCCGACCACTGTGACCTTTGAGGTCCCCCTGCCTCTGAAGGGTCCCCACAGTGCGCTGTCGTTGGCGGAGTCACATCCAGGTGACCCAGGTCTTCTGACTCCCAGTTCAGTGCCTCTTTCCATCCCCAAGTTGGGAGACACTGGAGAATCCCTCCTCACAGGTTTCTCAGCACCTTGGGATTTCAGAGGGCCTGACCCAAGATTGGGCAGGGCTGGAGGCAGGGCTCCAGGTCAGGCCGTCAGACAGACCTGGGTTCAAGTCCTGGCTGTGTGACCTACAGACAAGTTGTATAAACTCTCTGTGCCTCACTTTATCCATCTTTAAAATGGGGATAATAATTCTCTCGTGAGGATTAAATCAGACATTCTAAACAGATCACCTGGCACTTTGTAGATGCTCTTAGTATACATTCTCCTTTAATAACAAAAGCAGAATGACAAAACAAAAGGAGAATAACAGAAGCATTTTGTTCACAGTGGCCTCCGCTTCTGCAGTGAGAGACGAAGTATTTATTAGAACAAAGGCCCTGAGTCTGAATCCTGCTGCCTCTGCGTGACCTGGGTCAGGTTAGCTAATCTTTGTGCGTCAGTTTCCCCATCTATAAAATGGGAAGAACTCGGGAAATGACCTCATTAAGGTTGTGCTTACAAATAGTCCCCGGAACACAGCGAGTGCCCAGAAAAGTGAGGGTAAGTTTTAGCGTCATAAACCTCCTACTGTGTGCTAGCCCGGCCTGCCCTTTCACCAGTCACATCACATTTAATTCTCAGCACTGCCCCAGGGGATGATAGGTTCCACTTTACAGATGAGGAAACTGAGGTGCCAGCAGGGGCACGACTCGACCGAGCTCACACTGGACGTGAGTGGCCGGGCTGGGATGAGAATGCAGGTCTGTGTGGCTCCAGAGTGGCACCAACCATAGTCACTGCCTCTGTGCCGCCCAAATGGGGCGGGATTCCTGGTCCAAAGCTTAGAAAATCACACAGGCCGCAAGGAGCCAGGATGGCACCCTGCCACTGCCACTGTCTCCAAACTACCCCACGGTCCCTCAAATCTGTCTGCCTCCAAGGTGGACCAAGTTCAAGACCATGTCTGGGGATCTGAGAGGGGGAAGGTGGTTAAGCTAATTTCAGAAGTCTTCCGCAGCTGCCAGACCCTCTTCCCCCGCCCACAGTGCTGATCTGTCCCCGGGGATGGGTCGCCCCCTCGCGGGAGTGGGCAGCAGCCTCTTTCTTCCTGCGGCGAGACCATGCCCTCTTCTGCAAGACTCTCAGTGACCTTCTGGGGAAGGCTCCCACAGCATTGCCTTTTAATTTCCTCTCCTGGCCTCCGGCTGTCAGCCTGTTACGAACTTCTGGGGAGATATTCTAGCCCACAGCTGGGAGCCAGCGGAGGTGGGAGGGGCCCTCACTCGCCAGAACCCCTCGTTCAGGCTGAGAACACCGTGGGTGCTGCATTCTCCCCTCCACCACCCACCCCCAGATCCACCCCCAGGAGAAGAGGCCCAGAGCCAGGCAGCCACGGGCCCCTCCCTGCAGCCGGCTTCCCAGCTGTGTGACCTCAACAGCAAGGCTACCCTTTGAGTTTCAGGCTCCACAGCTGTAAGCAGACGGCCTTCCCTGCTCTGCAGATTTTGGAGTTGAGACAACGCGTGTGTGCAGTCAGGGTGCCGACAGGAAGCAAGTGCTTCCCCCAAACTGAGTACATTAAGGTGAATTTAATAAAGGGCTGTTGACTAAGGCAAGGGAAGGATGCTGTGAGACCCCGTGATATTAACATTGGGGAACCAGGAACCGCTACTGCCCCCAGTCTGATCAGGGTGGGAGGGAGAGGTTCCCAGAAGGGGCAGGCTGTGTGGGGAGGGTCCCCAGAGATAGCTGTGACTGCTACGTCTCTTTCTTAAGGATTTTGGGGGAGCTCCTTGTTTTATATCCTCCCCACCCTTCCCCACTCTCCCCCCCCCTCTCCTTTTCCATCCCCTTAGATCCTTGAGTACAGTCTGAGCGTGCTTGAGATCACCTGGAGGGCTTGATCACCACCCCAGAGTTTCTTATTCAGTAGGTCCAGGGTGAGGCTGAGCATTTGTATCTCTAACCAGTTCCCAGCTGGTGCCAGTGCTGGTGCTTCTGGGCCCCGCCCCGAGGAGCTCTGCTGGTCCCCATCGCACTTACCTCCCAACTCCCTTAGCTTGTGGCTCTTTGGACTAAGGGCCCCTTCAGGGCAGGACTGTCTGACTCCACCCCTGCAGCTCTCTCCACCTTGAACTCAGTATCCGAGGGCTGGTTCTCTTGCCGCCTGCCCAGATGAATTCACCTGCGTTTGTATCAACTTGCAACTTGTCCCTGTAGATTGCTGTCCAGACATGTTGATCCGAGGTCAGTGCTGAGATAGAGATCAGGATGCCGCAGGTCTATGAGGGCACGCTCTCAGGGTCAACACCAGGGGAGGTGAGGCAGAGAAGCAGGAGTGGGTGGAGGGAGAAGTTGGGCCACAATGGGGCCTCCGTGGAAGCCTCAGCCCTGTGGAGAGCTGGGACGGCCCTTTAGAGCTGTCCCATGTTAGGGCAAGGATGCCGGATCTTCACACCCCACATGCATCATTCACTGGATGGGCCACCCCGGGCGGGACTGCGACCTTGGGGGAGGCCCTCTCTGCAGCTGAGGTGACCCTATTTCCTAAGGGATAGCAGGTCTCCCAGCAGCTGGCAGCCTCCGGTCCTCATGGGATCTGAGTGGTACATTGTGTCATCTGCCACATCATCAGAACCTTCTCATGGCCCCCACCGCCATCCTCTCCCCACCCCTGAGTCCCATGGCCCCTGTACCCCACACTCTTCCTTCCTTTCCAGCCCCAAACCAGAAAGCCCTCTTGCTATCACTCAAACACACAGAGCCCCCAGTAGAGACACCTGCCCATGGTTTTTCACCAGGTGACCTCTGAATCTTAATTTTGCTTGGCCAGGCCATCCTGCAACACAGAGAAGTCAAAGCCTCCAGGCCCCATCCTCTTTGTACTACATCAGTGTTATCTGCCACATGCGATGGTTAGGGATGCCCCAGGCCTTCCAGAGAGAGGGAGAGAGGAAGACGGCAGATGTATTAGTCTGCTCGGGCTGCCATAACAAGGTACCACTTGGTGACTTAAACAACAGAAATTTATTTTCTCACAGTTTTAGAGGCTGGAAGTCCAAGATCAAGGTGTCGGCAGGATTGGTTCCTTCTGAGGGCCGGGCGGGAAGGGTCTGTTCTGGGTCTCTCTCCTCGGCTGTTGATGGCTGTCTTCTCACTGTATCTTCACATGGTCTTCCCTCTGTACCTGTCCACGTTCAAATTTCCTCTTATAAAGACCCCAGATGATATCAGATGAAGGCTCACTCGAATGTCCTGATTTTAACTTAATCACTCTGTAAAGATCTCATCTCCAAATACTGTCACATTCTGAGGTCCTAAGGGATAGGATTTCAACATGAATTTGGTGGGGGGCCAGGGAGGGACACAGCTGAGCCCGTAACATTAGGGGAGGTGACAGTTTACAGGATTGGAAAGCAGGTGACAAGGAAAAGGAATGGAAAGAGGTTAAGGCATCCTGGGCAGGTCTTTGAGGCCAGAGGGGTGTTGCCAGCCTAAGGGCCCCTACTAGTTGCTAGCAGAGCCGGAAGCTAAAGCTGAAGGGTTTTTCACACATCCTGAGGAAGCTCACAGCCTCCTTTTGTGGAGGGAGCCGATGGGGCCTGGTGGTCTCTGCGCTAACCGTGGGGAAAGGGGCAGGCTGGCAGCAGGGCCTCTGCATCAGAGCCACTCCAGAGGGTGACAGGCAGATGGCCGCCTCCAAGGAACAGGAGGACATTAGCAGGAGGGCTGCGACCTGCTTAAGAGAGGGCTGGCCCTCTGGAAGGAGCTGAGGCCTGCCCTGAAATGGAGTGGTCACGCTTCAGCACTCCTCCCACCCCCCCAGAGCTGTCCTGCTGCTGCAGGGAACACCAGCCCGGCAGAGCCAAATGTTCCTGTGCTGGGTCAGTAAAGGGAACAGCAAGTGTGAAGGCGTGAGGTGGGACCGTGCCCTCTGAGCTGGGCAAACAGCAAGGAGATATGGGGTATGTGGAGTGAGTGACAGGACCAGTGGGGGAGGAGGCTGGGAGGACAGTGATGGACCCAGGTCATGTGGAGCCTTGTGGGCCATCGTGAGCACTTGGGTTGTCACTCCAGGTGAGATGGGAGCCATGGGAGAGCTCTGAGCACCGGAGGGATGGTGGTCGGACTTACCCTGTTTTTTCTAACTAGAAAATATTTATTTATACTACATTAACACATACATGCTTCTTAAAATTGTGGTAAAATACAGAGAACAGAAAATTCACATGCTTCACCATTTTTAAGTTCAGTAGTGTTAAGTATGTTTACATTATTGTGTAGCCAGTGTCTAGAACTCTTTTTATCTTGCAAAACTGAAATTCTGTACCCATTAAGCACTAACTCCCCATTTTCCCCTCGCCCCCACCCCAACTTCTGGCAGCCCCATTCTACTTTCTCTATGCATTTGACTATTTTAGGTGCCTCATATAAGTGGAATCCTACAGTATCTGCCTCTTCGTGTCTGGCTTATTTCACTTAACATGATGTGCTCAAAGGTTCATCCATGTTGTAGCATGTGTCAGAATTTCCTTCCTTTTTAACTCTAAATAATACTCCATTGTATGTATACACTACATTTTGTTTATCTATCATCCATCGATGAACCCTTGGGTTGTTTTCACCTTTTGGCTATTGTGAATTAATTACACTGCTATGAACATGGGCATACAAACCTCTCTCTCTGTATATAATATCTAAATATAAGATCATGTCATCTGGGAAAAGAGATAACTTTCCTTCTTCCTTTCCAGTGTGCGTCCCTCTTTTGTTTCTTTTCTTGCCTAATATATCTGGCTGACTTCCAGTGCTATGTTAAAAAGAAGAGGTAAAAGCAGGCATCTTTATTTTGTTCCTGAACTTATAGGAAAAGCTTTTTCAGGCTTTCACCATTGAGTATGATGGTAGCTGTGGGCTTTTCATATACAGGCTTGACTCGGAGATAATGTAGGTTTGGTTCCAGACCACCACAATAAAGCGAATATCACAGTAAAATGAATCACATGAATTTTTTTGTTTCCCAGTGGATATAAGTGTTACGTTTACACTATACTATAGTCTATTAAGTGTCTATTAGGTTATTCAATCTGTTGGTATCCAGTTTTCATAGTATTCTCTTATAATCCTTTTTATTTCTGTGGCGTCCCTTGTAATGTCCCCTCTTTCAATTCTGATTTCAATTATTTGAGTCTTCTCTCCTTTTTTCTTTTTTTTTAAAAAATATTTATTTATTTATTTACTTACTTATTTATTTTTGGCTGCGCTGGGTCTTCGTTGCTGCACGTGGGCTTTCTCTAGTTGCGGAGAGCGGGGGCTACTCTTCGTTGCAGTGCGCGGGCTTCTCATTGCGGTGGCTTCTCTTGTTGTAGAGCACGGGCTCTAGGCGCACGGGCTTCAGTAGTTGTGGCTCGTGGGCTCTAGAGCACAGGCTCAGTAGTTGTGGTGCACGGGCTTAGTTGCTCCACGGCATGTGGGATCTTCCCCGACCAGGGATCAAACCTGTGTCCCCTGCATTGGCAGGCAGATTCTTATCCACTACGCCACCGGGGAAGCCCTCTCCTTTTTTCTTAGTCAGTCCAGCTTAAAGTTTGTCAATTTTGCTGATTGTTTGAACCAACTCTTGCTTTTGTTAATTTTTTCTGTTCTCTATTTTGTTTATTTCTAATCTTGATTTCCCTCTGCTAGCTTTGGGTTTAGTTTATTCTCCTTTTATAGTTCATTAAGGTGTAAAGTTAGATTGCTGATTTGGGATCTTTATTCTCTAACGTAAGTATTTCCAACTGTAAATTTCCCTCTTATCACTGCTTCCCTTTCATCCCATAAATTTTTGCATGTTGTGTTTTCATTTTCTTTCGTCTCAAGATGTTTGTTGATTTTTCTTGTGATTCCTTCGACTCATTGTTTAAGCGTGTGTTTAAATTTTCATTTATTTCTGGATTTCCCAGTTTTCCTTCTGCTGTTGATTTCTAGCTTCATTCCATTGTGATCGGAAGAGATACTTTCTTTGATTTCAGTCTTTTTTAATTTATTAAGACTTGTTTTGTGTCCTAACACACTAACCTGAAGACTATTGCATGTACACTTGAGAAAAGTGTGTATTCTGCTCTTGTTGTTTGGATAGTTCATGTGTCTGTTAGGTCCAGTTGGTCTATAATGTCGTCCAAATCCTCTGTTTCCTTATCGACCTTCTGTCTGGTTGTTCTGTTGACTTACCTTTTAACAAGATCCTTCTGGACACGTTAAGACAGCCTCTAGGATGTAGATGCAGGGAGACCAGTGGGAGGTTACAGTGTCAATCCAGGAGAGATGTGACTTGGACCAGGATCACTTGCACCTGGGCAGTGCTGGTGGAGGGGAGGAAAAATGGTTGGACTCTGAGTCTATTTCGATGGTGGAGCCAAAAGAGTCAGTAAAATGATTCTGTAGAAATTGGAGCTGGGTAAAGGAATTTGCCTAAGCTCCTACAGCTAGTAAGTGGCTGAGCCAGGATTTGAACCCAAGTCTGTTTGGCTCCCAGTTCTTGGCTCTTGATTACTCACTGTGCTTTTGAAAGTACTCCCGATCCAGCTGCCTGGACACCCACCCCCATGCCTCCCTGACAGTCCACTGTCACCACTATTTGGCCTGAACTCACTCCCTCTGCCTCTTTTCCCAAATGATGTCCAAGTCTGGGTGCTGGGAGCAGAGAAAAGAGGGAGGCAGGTACCTGAGGCTGAGGAAGGCAGAGAGGGGGACAAATGCTCTGAGACCATGCGGGCTTAACGGCATGTTGTAGAAGGAGCTCAACCCCTGGAGTCGGATAAACCTGGGTCCAAGCCCTGAATCCACTCCTCACCAGCTGTGTGACTCTGGGCAGGTTACTCCACCTCTCTGTGCCTTTGTTTGCTCCAGGGATCATTATGCTGCTGGTCCGTTTACCCATGATTATAGTGACAAGAAAGCATGTTTTTCAACTAGAATATTCTACCAAAGCAGAAGTCAATCATGATCTTTCAAGCCATTCATTCCTCAAACAGAACTTTATTGAGCACCTACTGTGTGCTGGGACCACAGTTGTTAAGCAGGGAGACATGTAGTGCTTGCCCTCATGGGGTCCACAGCTTGGCAGGCGGGACAGGTGCTGACAAAATCACAAATCTGATGGATGTTACAAAAGCAGCCACTGTGGGCCCCCAAGCAAGGAAATTTAATCTTAACAGATGATGTTTCAGGCAGGAACAGAATAACGGTAAACGAGGCCAGGTGTGAGGTTCTCGGCAGGGCAATGACCTGCATGCAGCTAACGTTTATCGCAGGCACACTGCGCACCAGGCTCTGTACTCAGCACGTGGGGTGCATTACCGTGTGCAGTCCTCCCATTGCCCCTTGTGGGTGCTGTTCCTACAAGCCCTTTCTTTACCCAGTGAGAAAACTAAGGTTCGGAGAGGCGACATGATCTGCCTGAGGAAATACAGCTAGTAGCTAGAGGGGTCAGGATATGGCAGCTGGAGACAAAATGAGAAACATTTTTATAAGTTGGAATTCCAGCTCTGCTGCTTCCTAGCCGTATGGCCTTGGGTGGGCTAGTTCATCTTCCTGAACCTCAGTTTCCCCATTTGTAAGTGGGACCAGTTCCACAGGCTCAGTTAGATAGTTTTCAGACTTTTAAATGCTGCTGGCAAAACCAGGCTTAGAGCTTGCTGGGCTTAGTGGCCGGGAGCTGTTCACGGTGCGGGTGCTGACTTGGTTATGTCGGGGGAAGTGCTGTGTCAGCTCTCAGTGTGAAGTGTGGGACTATCAGAGGCCACAGGCCCTAGCCCTACAGAAAACACAGCGGGGAGGATGTGGAAGGAAAGCAGTTACTAAAACATCCCAAGCAGCCTGAGAACACCATGGGGGGTGATGTAACCTTCTGAGGTGTCTGCACCCCGAGTGGGTTTGGGTCTCCCCCTCCGGTGCCTCTGCCTTCCAGGTGAAGCAGATTATGGAGGAAGCCGTCACACGCAAGTTTGTCCATGAAGACAGCAGCCACATCGTCTCTTTCTGTGGTGAGTTAGTGGCCCGTGGCCTTGAAAAGTGGCTTTTTTCCCCCTCTGTGGGCTGCCTCGGGGATGTGGCGTCTTTCTTTGAGCAAAGTTCTCATGTCATTCTTTTGCTTTTTAACTGCAAAGCTATTTGTGGATTCTAAAGGGACTCCATTAGGGAATTTGGAAGTAGAGAAAAGATTTGGAAGTAGAGAAGAAATTAAGAATGACATCTGCACCCCGGGAAAAGGTAATCATGGTTGACACAGAAGGATGCCTTCCCTCCCGTGGGTTCCGTTCGCACTGACCCTACCCCAAGCGACCAGGGGTCTTGCATCTAAGGGATGGGCTCTGCATCCTTTTCTCACCCAGGTAAAGAGACAGGATGAATGAGGACTTAAAAAAAAATAATAAGGAATCAAGAGCCATAGACACATCCTGAGGGATCTCTTCCAGCTGGCTCAGCAAAGGAGGCAGGCTCAGAGCGTGACTGAGACTTCTCTCCTTGAACCTGTGAGGCCCACAGGGTTCCAGAAATAACCTCCCTGCCAGGTTCTTACTGTACTTTCACAATGGCTAGAGACAGGTGTCTTACCGTGTCCCTAAAGTCAGGATTCAGTGCATAAGCAGTGTGTACGTATATGTGGGAGTGTTTCTTTCTCCCTGAAAACCTTTTTATTTCGTGATTGGAGTCTCATAACGAAGGATAAGCTGTAATGCCCCTCTCATGGTTTTGGCCCTATGGAGGGACCCGTCAGCTTCCATCCAGATGGCCGGGGACACCACCCGTGGGCCTGCAGCTGGCCGAGCACATGCCATGACCTGGGTAACCACTGACGTCAGCTCAGCCCCTTGCAGCCCACCTCTGTTCAAATCCCACCTCTGCCACTTCTTGGTTGTGTGACCTTGGGCAAGATCTTATTTTTTTAGGTGATAATGCATTTATTTAAATCAATAAATATATATACACATATATATATTTTTTGACTGTGCCTCCTGGCTTGTGGAATCTTAGTTCCCTGAGCAGAGATCAAACCTGGACCCATGGCAGTGAAAGCGCTGAGTCTTAACCACCGGACTACCAGGGAAGTCCCAGAAATATGTTTTATGTATATATTGGGTTGGCCAAAAAGTTCATTCGGGTTTTTCTGTAAGATGTTACGTTATGTATAAAAATACACATTTATGCACGCACATATATATACACACACATACATATATATGGGAATATATATCTCTATATATAAATATAGATATATATCTCTGGCTTTCTTCTCCTGGACATTTTTATTTGCAAAAGACATGATATGCATGTCTATTTTGGGACTCACTAGCATACCTACCAATTAAAGACTTAGAAGACTAGAGAGTGATAAAAATCATAATAATTCTCTAACTCTGATCAGAGTTTGGGGGTGAGAGAAATCTGCTGGCTCTAAATGAGACCTGAAGGATGTCCCTGAGGTTTCTTTTGTCCATTGTTCCTTATGAGCCATTGTCAGAAAGAATGGAAAAATGTCTACCAAGCCGGAATGGATCATGAACTTACTCAGTACAAAGAAATGAAAGTTCTGGGTATGTAAGCAAAAATGAAGATATTTTAGAGATCATCGCCCAGAATATTTTAAATCCATGAGCAGATTAGGCAACATGTGAACAATCCTTCAGAGCCAAGTCATTGCTAACAACAACAACAAAAACAACACAGGCAATTAAACCGAAACATCTCAGTATTTCTCCTTGCACATGGCATGACCTTGGTCAGGCTCTTGAGTGCTGGTGTCCTCTTCTGAAATGACAGTAACTAGAACACTTGCTTCATGAGTTTTGCCGCGGGGATCAGGGAAGGTAAACCTTAACACTGGTCTGACACCCAGTAGGTGCCCAAGAAGGGGTGGCTCTTATTATAAATTCACATTTTCCCATAAACATTGATTATGTTCCAGTGCATACCAGAGAGCTCCCAGTGTGCTGTGTAAGACGGAAAGTAAGAAGATAAATAAAGGCTGCTGAGAGTATCAGATATAAGATAGGGGCCATCAGAATGGCCTGCACAGGGTCTGTTTCTTAGAAGGGAACACTGAGGACCAGAGGGGGAAAGTTATTTGCCTGAGGTCACACAGCAAGTTAGTGATAGAACCCAGGCTACACCCTAGGTGTCTTATTTGAGGAGGGCTGGACGGGGCCTCCAGGGGAAACACAGAAATGGGAAGATTATGACTGAATCCTCTCTTCAAAGGCCCTTTGTGGAGGCACAAGTGTTGTGAGCACACCTTGGGTTCAGATGTGTGTTTGAATCCCAGCTCCATCACTTATTTGCTGGGTGGCCCTGGGCAGTTCAGTTTACCTCTGGGAGCCTCAGTTTCCACATCTGAAAAATGGATGGTTTTCCTTTCTGCCTGGCTGTGGATCAAATGAGATCCATAATGTTAGCTGTTACTGGAGTCACAGTAGTAATGACAACAATGTGATTCTCTAACTAGAATAAAGCTCAGCAGTCACATGGTCCATTACTCATTGACAGGAGTAATAGCTAACATTCGTAAAGCACACACTATGTGCCAGGCTCTGTGCAAAGTGCTTTCCGTGCATTTTTCCCACCTCATCCTAACAGCAACCTCATGAGGTTAATGTTCATACCATCCCCGTTTTACAGATGAGGAAACTGAGGCCCAGGGAGGGGAAGTAATTGCCCCCTGTCACACAGCTGGTTATTGACCAGGAGAGAATGTGAACAGAGATGATCTGACCTTGGGCAGCAAACGTGGGTTCACCACTAAGCCCCCTTGCTCCCTTTTGAGGGGCTGGATGGTGGAGAGGCATACGTGCTTTTTGCTATGATGCTGTCACGAAATTTGTGATTCTGGGGTCCCCGGATCTTCAAGGTACCTGTGTGTGTCTGAAGCTCAGAGCCAGGCTGGGCACTGGGGAGCATGGGCAGGGCCTGCTGATCATTGTGTCCCCGCAGCGGCTGTGGAGGCCTGCGTCCTGCATGGCCTGCGGAGGCGGGCGGCTGGCTTCCTGCGCAGCAACAAGATCGCAGCTCTCTTCATGAAAGTGGGCAAGAGCTTCCCGCCAGCAGAGGAGCTGAGCCGCAAGGTGCAGGACCTGGAGCAGCTGATCGAGAGCGCGTAAGTGCTGAGAACGGGGTACAGGCTAGGGTACCCCCAGAGGCCAGCCCCTGCTCCTCTCCGGGCTCTGTGAGAGCCTGCACCTCCTCGCACCCTCTCCACTCTCCATTCTGCTCCTCAAACCCACCAGATTCTTTCACACCCCAGGTCCTTTGCACACACTGTACCCTCCACCCAGTTCACACCCCTCATCTTCCATGGCTGGTTCCTTGTCATCCTCAGGCCTTCCCCTAACTAATGGTAAATTCCAACCCTCACCCCATTTCTCTTTTATATCCCTCTGTTTATTGTCTTCCCAGTTGTTATCACCACCTGTAATTTATTCATTCCTTCGTTTACTGTTTACTTGATTGTTGTCTGTCTCCCCCACTTGACTCTGAACTCCTTGAGGGCAGGCAGCTGCACCTGTGCTATCCCCCATTAGGTCCCCAGTGTCTGAGACAGTGCTCAGCACCTGGGAAATGCCCAAGAAACAACTGTAAAATGAATAAGTGCCTACTCTGAGCCAAGCCTGTGCCAAATGCAGGAAGATCAGAGTTTAACATAACCAACATGGTCTCTGTCTGCGTGGACAGATGCTCACAGTGAAGCAGCCATTGAAGGGGATGTTGTCTTAGTGGCTGATTGTGTGTACTGGGGGGAGGCTCATGGCCCGAGAGTGTGTACATGAGGGCCTTCCACCCGAGCCACCCCCAGGGTCCCGACTGCACAGCCAAACCCCCTAGCTGGAGCCTGGTCAGGGATGGCAAATAGGTTTCAAACCCATTTGGTCCTAGTGGCTGCACACAGAGTTGTGTTGTGAAAGATTCTGGAGCTGTGAGTGGGCTTCATGGGAAAGAGGGCAAGGATTGATTAGCCATGCCTGTTACGGGCAAGAGAAGGGAGAGAGAGGCATGCATGTCATGTGTTTGCCCTCTCTGCCGTGAGTGGTTACTCCACTTCACTGGATGAGAAATGGCCCTTTCCTTGCCCTTTAGGCCCTGCCAGCCCCTGGCTGCTGGCCAGAACTGCATGATGGGTAAGGCTATGGATTTGGCATTGCCAACTCCCATTTGGAATCTGACTCCTCAGCCACCTGGTCTTTAGTCTTTCCAATCCATCTGCTAAATTCCCAGGTGTTTGCTGATAACTTCTTAAAGGGATGGATTTCCATGGACCTTCCATAACACTGGGAGCAACTTTCTAATGGAGGAATGAGAGATGTCCATTCCAGGTGCCCATTCATTCATTTGTGCAATCATTCATTCATGGACATATTTACTGAGCCCTTTGTATGTGCCAGGCACTGTGCTGGGCCCTGGAGATACAGGCGTGAAAAAGGGCCAAGGCTTGCCACTTGGTAGACTCTCAATATTTTATTTTAAAAGCAGTCGAGTTGCATTGTCCATACCCTCGAGGTCACAGTGTGGAGGGGAAGACAGAGAAGTGAGCGGGAAGTTAAGCTGCAGAGGTTGAGGGAACACAGAGGAGGGGCCCCTCCCCAGCTTCAGCTGGTGCAAGAGGGCTTCCTGTAGGAGGGGGTGCCCTCGCTGAGACCCCAAGAGTGAGAAGGAGTCAGCCAGGGAATAGGGTGGGCGGGGGAAGCCGGGAAGAAGCAGCAGCTCATGGAAAGTCCTCAGATGAGAGCTTCGCAGCCTCAGGGATCCACAGATATCTCTGTCTGGCTGGATCATGGGGTCAGAGGCAGAGAGTGGTAAGGAGGTGTCTGGAGAGGCAAACGGGCAAGGTCATGGAGTGCCCTGCTAGTCATGTTAAAAAGCTTCCTTCTCCAGGGCAATGGGGAGCCACCAAAAGATCTATAATCCAAGACTGTTCTTGGCCAGCACTCCTTTCCAGCCAAGAGAGAGAGAGACAGAAATTTCAGTGTGAGAATTTGGCTCACCCATCAACAGTGTATGAAAGTGTCAGTTTTACCACATCTTCACACTCACTCGGTGTTATTTTTTCAACTCTTTTCCCATTCTCCAGGAACAGTATGGGCTCTTGTTGTTGTTCTAATTGACATTCCTTGATTTCTTAGAGAAGTTGGACACTTTCCCATTTTCATATTGATCCTGTTGGATTTCGTCTTTTGTGACTATCTATTATCTTCCTTTACTGGTCTTGAAGGCGAAACCAGATCCAGGGACTCCAGGAGAATGTGCGAAAGCTGCCAAAACTGCCCAACCTGTCCCCACTCGCCGTCAAGCACCTGTGGATCCGTACAGCCTTGTTTGAGAAGGTCCTGGACAAAATTGTTCATTACCTTGTGGAAAACAGCAGGTGAGCGGAAGACACCTGGGTGCGCTCTGCCTCCACCTGCTGGCCTTCTTAGGAATTGCACCCTCGCACAAAGCTGCTTACCCTTTGCCCCCTTAATATACACTTGATGTGAAAGTGATTAAATAAGGGCCTTCTGGATGTTTGACTCTGAACTAGCCTAGCTTAGAACCTTGGGAAGATTTGGGTGCTTAATAGCAATGCAGGGTCTTCAGAATTGGGGTGGGGTATAAGGATCTTCCAATCTTAGAGATGTTCCTTTTCCCATGAATGAAGCCCACAGTCTATTCACTCTGTGGCCCTAGGGGACTCACTTAGCTTCTCTGTGCCTCTGTTGTCTCTTCTGGTGAATGGGAGGGGATGGGAATTGCTGCCACTCTGGAGAAGAGGTGAAAAAAGGAGTTAGTGAGTACACAGCATTTTGGAAATGCATAGTGATATTTTTTACATTTTCTCTCCTAGCTCAGATTGACATGGTATAAAGGTTTTACAGTGTAAGTCCTCTTGGCAAACATTCATCCATGCATCCATTCATTCACCCAATATATATTTACTGAGCATCTACTATGTGCCAGGCACTAACCTAGATGTTGGGGATACATTGGTCTTGCCTGTCATGTTAAAGAACTTGGATATTATGAAAAGAGCAGTGGGGAGCTACTGAAGGATCTATGATCTGAGACTCCTTGTGGCCAGCACCCCTTTCCAGCAAGAGAGACAGGGAGGATGGAAGAAAGAAAGAAATACATCTGAGAATCTTTCCATCTTTCAGTATGTGAAAATGCCTGTTTAACCACATCCTCACACAGAGTGGGTATCATTGTTTTCATCTTTTATTCTTTGCCTGTTTGCTAGGAAAATATGTATGAAAGTACAAACCAATGTCCTTCCCCTCATGAAGCTTGCATTGTAGCAGGGAAAACAGGCAAATAGTAATTGTGATCATTTGTGGTGAGTGTACCAGGACAGGTGGGTGGTGTTTAATTTCCTCTGGGTGGTCAGGGCAAGTATCCCAGAAGATGGGATACTGTGAAACAGGGTGGGGAAGAGTGTTCCCAGCAAAGGGAACAACAGGTGCAAAGGCCCGGAGGCAGGAGAGGAACTGAAAGAAATCCAGGCTCTGGAGCTCCAGTTCACCTCTTCACCTTCTAGTAAATTATAACACATCTCTGCCCCCTGTCTTGTTATGGGTCCAGGGTCTCTGTAGTTAATTGCCTTTGGCATATGACCTTGTGTTTTCCCACTGAAAAAGTTGGTCATATTTATTTAGTAATTTATTTGAGCAGCAATACCAACCTACTATTTCTTCATTAACACTGTATTTTGAATTTTAGGTTCACACAGAATTGAAACAGTAGTACAGAGGGTTCTTGCCTACCCTCAGTGTTAACATCCTACATAACTGTAGTACAAGTCTTAAAACCAAGAAATTGCCATTGACACAATACTGTTAAACCAACAGTATTGGTACATTCTTTTTTTTTTTTTTTTTTTTTGCTATATAATTCTATGAAATTTTAACACATGCATAGTTTCATAAAACCAACACCACACTCAGGCTATAGAACTGTTCCAAAGAAACCCATCACCTGGAAGAAACTCTTTGGGGCTACCCTATATAGTCACATCTTGCTCCCAACCTACCTACTATTTTAAGACATTATTTCCAGGTTATGATCACATAACTGTGCTGATTTTTGGAATAGAATACGAGTGGTGGACTGGAAAGTGTCTCAAAGTAGTAGCTTCAGATCTGACACCAAAATGTATAAACTTGATGTTGAGCATGTCCAGGATGTGTCATTCTGCCTCAGCCAATTTTATGGTTGATTGAAGATTTCTTTGGGGTAAAATTACAATGATTTTGCCACATTTAGTGAGAACTTCCCGGTGCTGGGACTTAATACATGCAGTTGGACATTGACTCCTCCCAGCAACCCCAAGTGGGTGAGTTCTGTCATTCTTCCCATTTTACAGCTGAGGGCACAGAACGAAGCTTAGAGAAGGTAGTCACCTGCCCAGAGACACACAGCGAGGGAGGGAGTGGCCGAGCGGGGCTCCCACTCAGTCCGACTCCAGATGCTGTGTTCTTCACCCCCTGTTGTAGGACAGGAAGAAGAGCTAAGCTTGCTGGGTGTAGCCTGCATCCACCTGCTGTGTGGCCTCCAGCAAGTCACTTACCTTCTCTGGGCCTGAGATCCCTCAGGAGGTCAGAACAAGGTCCTTTCCAATTCTGAAGTTCTGTTAGTTTCTAGATTGTATGAGTTTGCAAAGAATTAGAAACCAGTACACAGCAACTCAAAAAACAAAACACTCAGCACGAATGTATTGACAACATTGCATGTTATTTTGGAGAGTCAGAGGCCGGGGGCATTTTTGAGCATGTCAGGCCAGCATCATCTGCTTTAGTTTTCCATACAGGAAGGCCTATTAGTACAGCTTTTGAGGACACACCACAGCTAAAAAGCATATGTTTGCCTCAATAACATTGGAAGGGCAGACATCATCTGAGCCTCTAAGTGACTTCGTGTTTGAAATGGAAGATGCAAGAGAAGCAGACAGAACCAGCCAGGCCTCGGCAGCCTTCTAATGATTTTTTCTGTTACTCTCATTATTTTTTTTTAAACCAATGTTAGTTTTGCATATTTTACTCATTTAGTTTTTTGTTTTTGTTTTTAAATTTTTATTTATTTATTTATTTATGGCTGTGTTGGGTCTTCGTTTCTGTGCGAGGGCTTTCTCTAGTTGCGGCAAGCGGGGGCCACTCTTCATCGCGGTGCATGGGCCTCTCATTATCGCGGCCTCTCTTGTTGCGGAGCACAGGCTCCAGACGCGGAGGCTCAGTAATTGTGGCTCACGGGCCCAGCTGCTCCGCGGCATGTGGGATCTTCCCAGACCAGGGCTCGAACCCGTGTCCCCTGCATTGGCAGGCAGGCTCCCAACCACTGCGCCACCAGGGAAGCCCCTGTTACTCTCATTATTAATAATAATGTATTATTAATAAGCCATGTATTAAGCAGTTATAGCCAAGCACTGTGTTAAGTGCCTTACATCTGTTGTCTCTCTCAAACATCCTTTGGCAGGCTTATGAGACATATTATTATTATCCCCATTTTACAGATAGGACAGCTGAGGCTCACAGAGGTACTGGGTGACCAGAGAGGCATTGAACCCAGTCTGCTCTTAACCATCAGGCTGTAGTTGATTGTGTGCCCTCCGCTGCTCACCATCCAACCCTGCATGTCCTTTCCTCTCTTGCTAGTAAGTATTACGAGAAGGAAGCTCTCCTGATGGACCCCGTGGATGGCCCCATCCTTGCATCTTTGTTGGGTAAGTGGTCCAGTGCTCTGAGCTTCTTCTGGATCTCTGGTCTCAGCTCCAGGGGGCACCTCCTAAGGGCCTCTCTCGCCTCCCACCAGCCTCTCCCTTCAAAACTGCTCCCTGCCTCTTGCTTTCAGGGTCTTGTGCTGGTTTCTCTTTAGCAGGACCCTGGGTCATGCCAGCTGCCTGGAGGGGAGAGATGGTGAAATAAGTGGTCCGTCTGGTGGTAGAAGGGAGGGAGGACTTTCCAGGGAGATGGGTTCCTAGCCCCTGTCTGCTCCGCAGTGGGGCCCTGCGCCCTGGAGTACACCAAGATGAAGACTTCTGATCACTTCTGGACGGACCCCTCAGCCGACGAGCTTGTCCAGAGGCACCGCATCCACAGCTTGCACCTGCGACAGGACTCGCCCACCAAGCGTCCGGCCCTCTGCGTGAGTGGGGTGGACGGTGGGGCGCTGGGAGGGAGTCTGGCTGAGTTCTGGACTTGGTATGGAGGTGGGGAGTGGACCGGGGCCTTGGTGGTCACTCCAGACCTCATCTGCCACCTCCCCGCACATTGCCAGATCCAGAAAAGGCATTCGAGTAGCAGCATGGATGACCGGCCGTCCCTCTCCGCCCGTGACTATGTAGAGTCCCTGCACCAGAACTCCCGGGCCACCCTGCTCTATGGCAAGAACAACGTTCTGGTTCAGCCGGTGAGAGTTCGTCTTGGGCCCGTTCTTCCACTGGGGGTCTGGCTCCAGGTTATAGAGGAGGAGTTCCCTCTGGCTCCTGGTTGCTCATCCATCTATCGAGCCATCCACCCATTCACCCATCTATTCATCCATCTGTCAAAATCTCCACCCACCCAGCCAGTCTACTCTCTTCCAGTCTCTATATTCACCCATCCCTCTATCTATGCATCCATCACCATTTCTTTATCCATCTGCCTGTATTTATATCCACCCAACCACCTGTTCATTCATCCATCCATCTACCCATCATTACATCCATCCATTCATCTACCCATCATTACCTCCATCCATCCACCCATAATTATATTCATCTATTCATCCATCCATCTACTCATCATTAATCCATCTCTTCATTTGTCCATTTGTTTTCCAGTTCATCTATCCATCCATCTGTCCACCCAGCTGTCTATCATTCTCTGTTGTAATCACTCACTCATTTAGTTCACTCATTTGTACTGAACCCACTATACACTAGATGCTTAGGATATCAAGATGAAAGTCTTCACAGCTAATAGTTATGGAGCGCTTCCTATGTGTCAGGCTCTGTGCTAAGTGTTTTTAACTGTATTAACTCATTTAAACCTCACAACAACCATCTGAAGCAAGTTGTATTATCACAGATGATAACACTGAGGCCCATACACAGGGGAGTAAGGGGCAGAGTTATGATCTGAATTCAGAGTCTGTACCACTTATCAGTCGCCCTCTATGCCCCAGCACTGAGTGCAGCCCCAGGGGTGGGTGGCGAGTAAGACACATGAAGGCCCCACCCCCATGTGATATCTCCTTTGCTGTCCCCTCCCTGGACCATCGAGATCAGCGTTGTGTTTGGGCTCAGCCGGGAGGAGGAAGAGAGAGAGCTGTTGGCCACTCCAGCCCTGCGCTCACAGTTGCCACCACTGGGTGCCCCAGGTCACTTCTCCTTCTGAGCCTCAGTATTTGCATCTCAGTGGGCACGAGACCCTATTTCCTCAGTTGTAAGAAGCCATGAATTTAAGATGCACGATTTTTTCTTTTTTGGCCATGCTGCGCAGCATGTAGGATATTAATTCCCTGACCAGGGATCAAACCCGCGCCCCCTGCAGTGGAAGTGCAGCGTCTTAACCACTGGACAGCCAGGGAAGTCCCAAGGTGCCTGATTTATTAACACAACCGTCAGGAAATTTAAAATGCTATTAAATTATACGCAGTGTTTTCTCACTAGGAAATTTTATTTTATACTTTTTGAAGGAGATATTTGAGACTTATTTATAGTTTTTTTTAATCATACATTATTCTTATAAGTATACACAAGGGGAAATATAATTGAAATACATTAGTTAAGATAGTTCCAAAACATCGTCACATTCCAGGATTCCGATCTTCTGTATCACTTTTTGAGTCACAGTCATCACTGCCCTTATTTTTCTATCTAATATAATTTTTTGTTCCATCAAGAGACAGGGTCAACAAATTACAGGGTGTGGGCCAAATGCAGCCCTCCACCTGCTGTTTTGTTGTGTTTTTTTTTTACCATTTATGTTCTTCCTGATACTTTATTACTTTTTTTTTTTTTTTTACAATTTTTATTGAACTTTAGTTGATTTACAATGTTGTGTTTGCTTCAGGTGTACAGCAAAGTGGTTCAGTTATACATACATACATATATATTATTATATATATCCACCTGTTTTTGTAAATAAAGTTTTATTGGAACACAGCCATGCCCATTAGTTTATATATTGTATATGGCTGCTTTCACGCTATCATGGCAGAGTTGAGTGGTTGCAGCAGAACCTGTATTGTTCACAAAACCAAAATTATTCCCTATCTGACCCTTTACAGAAAAAGCTTGCCCACCTCTGATCAAGAGCACAGGAGGTACAGCCTTTCCTGCAAGCGTGTGCACTTGGTTGTTGTGCAAGAAAGTCTGGAAGTGTGGTCACCCCTGCAGGGTGAATGATGTGTCTGCTTCACCAGTATCACACTCCACTCCACTGCTCTGTGCCCAGCCTTCCTGCATACATAATCACTTTTCCAATCAGATCACAGTCTAATCTTTTCGAAGACATTTTAAAAAAACACCTGTACTCCACATGTGGAGTAACAACGATAGCACAAAGCGTCATTGAAGGGACAACAATATAAACAGCCGAGACCGAGTTTGCACCAGATCGGGCAAGGACAACTATGTCACAGTTTAAGATGCCGCTGATTATAAGAGGCATCCCCGTTTCAGGTGCACTAAAATGTGAAAAACAATTGTGTATCTTAGAATCGATGAAATACGGCAAGGATGCTTCCTCCCAGGGTTGCTGGCATGTGTGGTTGAGATATTTATGGAGTGGAGCCATGCTCAGTCCGCCCTCGGTGCTCAGTAAATGTTAGTTGTCTGTCTCCACATGTTGTGGGGGTGAATTTGGGGGGAGGAGGGCTGCTTCTTATGTGTGAGGCTTGGAGACAGCCCCCTCCGCCAAACCCCACTTGGGATAGAGCAGAGCAGGTGAGAAGCCCTGCAGACATATTGGGAAGGCAGAGGATGGAGCTCCTGGGCGGGGAGTATGGAGAGGGTATTTGGGGAGGGGCTTCTGGGTAATATCTGGAACAGAACTCAGCTGCCGTCTCTTTCTCCCTTAAGACTGGACACAGTGATGGCAGATACATGCCTTCTGTTTTGGAAAGGGTGTTATTGAAAGGACAGAGCCCCCTTCCTGGTTCTAAAGATCCCCCTCGACCCCACATGTCCCTCCTGAGCCACATGAAAGGGTTGGGTGGGCGGCTTTCACAGCTGGACTCTATAGAACCAAACCCATCGTGGTGGTTGACTTAGCACGGCCACCTGGAGGGAGGTTCAGGGTCTTCCAAATGGACGTGGCCATGGAGGGAATGAGCCAACCTCTTGGTTCTGGTTGTGTGTCCTTGAGTCACATGGGCCAGGGCCCATGTCCACTGTGATGCCAGCACTGTGGTCAGGCCTGAGTCCTGCTGTCTCTGCAGAGCGATGACATGGAGGCTGTGCCGGGGTATCTGTCCCTGCACCAGACAGCTGACGTCATGACCTTGAAGTGGACGCCCAACCAGCTGATGAACGGGTCTGTGGGGGACCTGGACTACGAGAAGAGGTAGGGTGCTGGGAGCCTCCCCTCCCCTCGGCGCAGGGATGTTTGTGCCCCGTCCCTTGTGCCCCGCCTCTGCCCCTGCTCCGTCTGGTTGTTATGGCCACTTGGTCCAGGCTCCCTGCAGCTGTGGCCTTGTGGGGTAACTCAGGAGGATCTGGGAACTGACTGGAAGAATCTTAGGATATAGGTATTAGGCAGCGCCCTGAGCAAACACCACCCGGAGAGAGAAATCGTAACAAAGATCTCGTAAGCCCGCAAATGGCAAATACTCTCCGGTCTCCTGCCACCTTACCCATCACTCAATGCAAAAGGAAGGCCAGAGGTGTTGTTTGTGAGCATCTGGTCCAGGTCTGTATCTCCTGTAATACCCTGCGAGTTATAAGACCCAGCAAAGGCCTTGGAGTCACACTTCAAAGAGACCCGGGGACCAGGGATTCCCTGCCTGCGATCCCCTGTGTTCCAGCGCAATTAGGGAAAGTTTAGGGAAAACACAGGGAGGCCGCCGTGCAGAGGTGCCGCCAGCCCGGTGATTTCAGCTGGGGGAGTCCTGGCTGCTGCTGGGGGAGGAATGATGGGTTTTGCTGCTCTGAGTCCACATCGGGCTCTATTATTATTGTACATGTTCTTGATTTCTTCAAAACTTTTGATTATGAGGAATTTCTAACATAAAAATAGAACTCAAGTACCCACGATGCAGCCCTAACAGCCATCCCGTCATCCCCTCTGCCTTTCATATTGTCCTGCAGTGGCAAACAGACATCATGAAATTATAGGATTTCATCTATAAATATATATACGTATTTGTAAGTATAAATATATATATTTATATATATAAAATAAGGACTCTTTTCAAGGGCCGTAACCAGAGCACTGTCATTGTATTCTGTGTAGTGTTAAGCCTCGGTGCGATTAACGCCAGGCTTTGGTGTGATTAATATCATTCTCTAAGCTGATCACTTCCTGGGCAAGGGTTACCATCTGTCCTCAGAGACTGTCATTGGGAGGTGCCGTCAGTCCTCAGCTGGGCCACGTAATTCAGCTCCAGCCAGACTCCTGAGTTTCTGATGGCGAAACCTTCTGGGAGGAGCCATGTGGGAGCCGAGGAAATGCTCTTGCCCTTGAACCTTTTATCAGCTTATTCACCTGAAACCTCTATATATCAGGCCTTCCCTGACCTCCCAGCTGAGTTCAGGTCCCACGGAGCCCTGAATCTCCTTCTTAGCATTTACAAAATCATAATAAATCTGTACCTACTTGTGTTCCGACTGTCTCACCCTTTAGATATCAGATAATTGTGAAGCAAAGCAGGGAAGTCAGGGGACCTGGATTCATTCATCAAATGTTAACTGAGTACCTACCATGTGCTAGACACTGTGCTTGGTCCAAGAGAGATAACAGATGCGTAAAAGGAGAGGAAAATCGATCTTTTCAGAACTTACACTGTATTTACATTGTACTGGAGGAGACAACGAATAAGCAATGGATAAATGGATGTGATGGGACCAAGTCCTTGCTCGGTCCTCACCTCACTGGATGACCTGGGGTACATCACTTCCCCTTTCTGGGCCTCGGCTTCCCTCTCCTATCAAATGAGGGGGTTGGACAGGATGAGCTCTCCAAAACATGAAGGGTTCCCCAAGGGTCTGCAGGGGTTCCTAAACATTGACGTGTCTTCCACCAAACATCAAAGCTTTCAACAACACAAGGACCCTGTTTGTTGGTTGGACCTAAGCCCAGGATTGTGTGGGCTGGAAACTTTTGATGTTAATGTTTTGGGAAAGGCATTGGGCCAAATGGTTGCCAAGCATCTTCCCTCCAGCTCAAATCATCGGGGACTCTGTTTCTGCCTGTTTCTGCTGCTGCTTTTCCTCTGCGGGCAGGCACATCATAAGTGCTTCAATATTTAGTTCCGGCTGAATCTGCACTTCGAAGGTCACTGCTAATGGGGTTGGGAACTTTCCCAGCCATGGGCTCTGAACCCCCATCTATCCTTGTTATCCTTGCCTGGAACTGAGGCTCACTGGAATAAAAACAGCCAGGGGTCAGAAATGTGCGTGTTAGCACGGGAAAGGGGGGAACCCAGGGGCTGCAGCATCCCTCTGGGGATCAAGGGACAATGACGATAAGGAGGAGGAGGTTCAGGATCTCTTTCCTCTTTTCCCAGCCAGACTTCCCTCTTACACAACCAGGATCATAACGCCCCAGCTGGGTTTCCTGATGTTCAAGGGGAAATACCACCAGAAAGGTGGATATTTGGTCTCTGGAGTCAGCCCAGACTTGGCTCAAATCTCAGCCCTGCCATGTGGAACAGCTGGAACCCTCATACACTGCTGATGGTCCAACCGCTTTCCAAACAAGTTTGGAAGTTTCTTATAACATACCCTTGCTATATGACCCAGCAATTCTACTCTAGAAGCCGTTAGAACACATAAAACGAAAACAGAAACTCAACTCTTGTTCCTTCCCAGTTGAGTGATCTTGGATAATCAACTTCACCTCCCTGAGCCTCAGTTTGTTCATCTGTAAAATGGCGATGTGGTAATGGAACCTCTGAAGAGACATACAGGGAAGAGTCAATAAGAAAATGCATATAAAGCCCTTAGCAGGAAGCCTGGCAGCTGGAAAGGCATCCCAGTCATGGGGTTTGTTGGTGTTAATTTAGATGGATCCAAAGGACCTGTGGCCACAGAGATCCTCCTTGCTGGTGTCTGGTGGTAATTGGAGAGTTGCCTTGTTTCCTGGGCATTCCAGGATCCAGCATTTACCATTCATTATGAACATTCTCTAAGCATTTTGCAGAAGTGAACAAAAAACCCAGTCCCTCTCCAGGAGTTCAGCACCCCTTGGAGAGACAGAGGAGAAAACAGGCAATTGGAACCCTGTGTGATGGGCCTGGTGTGGGAGTCCTGGGAAGGACCTCCTGACTGAGACTCACCTTGTGAGGGGCTCGGCAGAGGCTGCTACTCGGAAAAACGCTTGTGTACTTGACCATCGTCCAAGGACATTCACTCCATGGATCCTGACAAGACTGATTCTGGTATAGACCAGTGCAGGAAGGACCCTCGGAGAGCGTATATTCCAACTTCCTTGCTTCACACCAGAGGAAGCTGAGGCCCAGAGACGGGGAAAGACTGGCTCAATGTAGGTGGCAGAAGTGGGATTTGAACCCTGCCTGACCTTGACACCTAAGTTAGTTTGTGTCCTCCAAGAAGCAGACACCAAGACAGGATTAGATGTGCAGAAGAGATGTAATAGGGGAAGAACCTGCAAAGGATAAAAGTGAGGAGCAGGAGGAGGCAGGCAGACCGAGAAGCTGGTCTTATCACTGGGAAGGGATGGGGAAAGGAAGGAAGACTGGTCAAGAAGAATCTCGGACACAGTGCAGTTTCAAGAACATTTGGCCAGATCAGTAGGGAATCCCTGGGCTAAAGTTGACCATTGGAGGAGTCTCCGAGCCCACAAGAATAGACCTACACTGTCACCCCCACGTGCTCAGTCCTGCCTAAAAGCAGCCCAAGCGAAGCATGACCTTAGCACAGATGTGGTGGTGGATCCACAGGGGTGGCCTCTGAAGCTGTTGGTCAGCTCTGCTCCCCACAGCAAGATCTGAAGGAAACTTGAACAGTGCACTCCTGTGGCCACCACTGTCCATTGTGTTCTGAGGGGAAGGGCAATCTGTTTGAAGACAGCAGTAGGCATTGAGCTGGAAATGGAAAACCTTAAGTAAATCATCACAGGGACCGTCCACCAAGTGCCTTTTCATGCATCACCACTGTGTTAAGCCCTTCAAATATGTGATTCCATTTAATCCTCACAGCAACACGATGCAGTAGATATTATTATCAGCCCCGTTTCATAGAGGAGGAAAATGAGGTACATGGAAGCCTTCAGGTCACCCTGCTGAGACCTGTGCAGTTAAGGCTGTTGAGTGGCTGTTCTAACCACATGGACACATGGTGGCCTGGAGTTGGTCAAGACTCTTATCTTAGATGCTGGTGACAGAAAACCAAACTCAGACTGCCTTAATCATTGGCTCACATGAACTGAAAAATCCAGGGGCAGTGCCTTCAGGCATGGCTGGATCCAGGGATTCAGATGAGGACCTGAACTCTTTCCATCTCTTGGCTCTACTTTCCCAACTGTTGACTCCATTCACAGGCAGGCTTTTTCTTGCCATGGCTCTCTACACCTCCAGAGTTCTATCATCCTTACCACTACTCTCCTAGCAGAAAGGAGCACCTCTTTCCCAGAGATTTCTAACATAAATCCAATAATTGAGTCTCATTGGTTCTGCTTGCATCATGGGGCAATCTGTGAACCAATCACAGTGGCTGGAACAGTGTCATATACTCAGTGGCCAAGCCAGGGTCAGGTGCCCATTCCTGGAGTCCTCGAGGTGGGGGAGGGTAGGAGAGGTCAGCCTTAGCCACATGGACTGGGGTTAAAGAAACGTGTGTGTAGGGGGGATTCCTTGGAAAATTGGGATACTGGAACCAGAAAAAGGGAAGATAGAGTCTGGGAAGACGGGGACATGGATGTTGGGGATAGGTGGTCCTGGTGAGGAGGGTGGAGGTGCCCATGGGTTGGGCTTCCCCACGGCGAGTTGGCCAGACATCCTGCAAGCCTGACCCTCCCTCCCCTTCCAGCGTCTACTGGGACTATGCCATGACCATCCGCCTGGAGGAGATTGTCTACCTGCATTGCCACCAGCAAGGTAGGGACTGAGGGCGAGCATGGGGCTGGGGTGTTCCTCCTGGATCCCCTGCCTGCCCCACCCACTTATTACGTGTGCAACCTCAGACAAGTGACTTCACCTCTCTGAGCCTCAGTTTCCCCTCTGTAAAATGGAAACCATAACAGCGTCTATTCATGGGGTTGCTGTGAGGATCAAATGGCATTTGTTAAGGGCTCAGCATTAAACCCATGTATCAGGCCCTGTTCTCACTATTCACATGCTTGTTATCTAATCGTTGCAACAACCCAGTGGTAGGGGCTCCATCATTCCCATTTCAGAGGTGAGGAAGCAGCATGGCACATTGATATACTTCCTAGGCTCCCCAGTCTGGTCTCAAACCCAGGCTTTTGTCCCTCCAAAGTCAGTGTTCTGAAAATCAAAGATTTATAACTAGAGTTCTCCTTTATAGCTCAAGGAAGGTATATTCTGAACAAGCAGAGGGCCATCCTGCTTTATTAAGAAAGGAATCTGTACCTCACCAAGACACAAAACACAGTGATTTAAATTATTTAATGAGACAGACGTGGGTTCAGATCCAGGTCCTGCCACTCACCAGCTGTGTGACCTTGGGCAAGTTACATAACCTCTCTGAGCCTCAGTTTTATCATATGCAAAATAGGCAGTAATAGATATGCCTCATAGTGCTCTTTTGAGTATTACAATAAGACAATGCCTTTAACGTGCTATGCATGTATACAGTAAATGCTTAATACATGCTAGCAAGAGTCAATTACTGCCCTGAAAATGGGTCTGTCTGAAAGCCTCCATACAAAAATAGGTCAGGTCAATTTGTAGAGTGTGTTTGAGGGGCATAGGGTGTTTGGGGGTATCTTTTTCCTTTGGTGGGTGAATGCAGGGAAGCCAACCACCTTCTTGACCTTGTCCTGTAGTTCCCCAGTTGATGACCTTGGTGGGTGGGATGAGGGGGACTCGGAGGAGGTGACCACTGCCCCTGCCCTTCTGCCCAGGCCTTTCCCAGAGCCTTAGAGCAGGACCGCTGGGTCTGGCTGGGCATGCCTGGGAGGGGCCCATCACCACGTCTCATAGTGACTTCCTGCTGGGTCTCCTCTGGCCGGGTCGCGGTGGCAGTGGACAGCGGTGGGACAGTGGTGTTGGTCAGCCAGGACGGGATCCAGAGGCCGCCCTTCCGCTTCCCCAAGGGAGGTCACCTCCTGCAGTTCCTCTCGTGCCTGGAGAATGGGCTGCTCCCTCACGGGCAGCTGGACCCGCCACTCTGGTCTCAGCGGGGGAAGGTGAGTGATCGTGGGAGCCCCAGGGAGGCTGGGGTAGTGTCAGCCATGGGGAGTGGCTGGCTGTTCTTGCCCACGGGCCCTTACGTGGCTGCGTGGGCTCTTGCACGCCCCGCAGAGACCCTCGGGCTGTGCAGGTTGTGGAGACAGGTGAGTCCCAGGGACCATGCGCTGGGATGTGTTCTTTCAGGGCAAAGTATTTCCCAAACTGCGCAAGCGAAGCCCTCAGGGTTCGTCCGAGTCCACGTCTTCAGACAAGGAAGATGAGGAGGCCACAGATTATGTGTTCAGGATCATCTACCCTGGCATGCAGTCCGAATTCGGTAAGCTGCCCTGGCCCTGGGCCCAGGGATCCACCTGTTAGCTGGTCCTGAAATTGACTTCAGCCATGTGGAACTAGAGGACAAAAGATGTGGATTCTGGGGCCAGCAGGGGGACCAGGAATCAGGAAGTTGAGATCTTGGCAGCCTTGCTTTCCCCCAAATGAAAACAAATAAGCACTCTCTACTTAGCTAATAAAGATGTCCATGGGCACAAGGTGGCATGGGGTAGCAGCAGTGATATGGGCTCTGGAATCCTGGTTGAACTTGGGCAAGTCACTTCACCCCTCTGTGCCTTGGTTTCCTCATCTGTAAAATGGGGATGTTCATAAGCACCAATTTCATGGGACTCTTGCGAGGATCAAATGAGATAAAGCACTTGGCACAGAAAGAACACTCACATGCTATTATGTTGTTATTATTATTTTACTTCAATATATTGTTGTAAGGATTCAATGAGATAATAAGCTGGTCAATGTAATGCCCATAGAATGAGGCCTCGCATACAGTAGGCCCTCAATAAATGGTTGTCAAGACAGCAGAGGGGAGGAATTTCCTGGTGGTCCAGTGGTTAGGACTCTGCATTTTCACTGCTGAGGGCGTGGGTTCAATCCCTAGTCGGGGAACTAAGATAAAGCAAGCCGCGCAACGCGGCCATAAATAAAAACAAACAAACAAATAAATAAATAAAAGCCAGCAGAGGGGAAGGGAAGCCCTGGGCACTGGCACACAAGTTTATAACATATGTCCTACAGTTTGCATGGTGACTGCCATGAAATAGATGCTTAGTGAATGGAAACTGTTGCTATGAAGATCATCATTACCAGAGGGCTGTGGTGACGATTAAATGAATTAATATTTGAAAAGTTCTCAGAAGGAGGCCTGGCATTTGTTCAGCACTGTGTGGATGTCTGTTAAATCAATAATAAGTTACAGGCTCTTTCTATAAACCTTATTTTAAATATTTAACCCTCTGCAGCCCTGTTCCCATTTGATGGATAATGGCTCTGAGATTCCCTTTGCTTAAGTGACCACGCTGGGCAGTGAGAGGCTCTTTTGAAAGCAGACACCCTCCCTGGCGAGGTTGGACTAATCGTGCCAGGCTGCTTAATGCTCCAGTTCACAGCCACTGCTGTCAGAGCTGGGATGTGGTCAGGCTTGGTGGTAAGGTCTTATGTTGCTTGGGTTAGCCTGTGTTTTCACATGTATTCAGTTAGGAGCAAAGCCTCATGTTCCCATGTCTTTAAGAGCCATGGAGTGTCCTGAAGTGTATTGCCACATCCGTTGCCACCCAGTATCAGGGTCTGAAGCCCTCCTAGCCTCTCTGCAGGACCACGGCTCACATGGCGCACGCACCGCCCTCCCCCCCGACCCCGAGAGCTGATTTATCAGAGGGGCCAGTGCCCTGTGGCTGCCTTCCCAGGCAGCTCTCTCCACAGGGCCTCATCCAACAAACAATTTGTAGTCTCTTGCTGGGAGCCAGGCTGGGTGCTGAATGTCTTACTTATTTGGGGAATATCCACGTTAGCCTGTCGTGGCCCTGCATGTGCCAGGGAAACAGATGCTAGCTGCACCCACCCACACCCTCTGTGCAGGCAGCTCCACTGCCAGCTGCCAGCCTTAGTGTCTCTTTGCCTAAGGGTTTCTCCAGCCACCAGGGTTCCTTCTGCCCTGGTGGGTGGGTGGGGTGGATTACAATCAGTGCCTCCCTGGAGCAGCCCTCAGCCAATGCCCGGTAGGATCTGGTGTATAAATGCCCCAGCTCCCTCACCCCTCAGGTGAGAACACTCTGAAATGTGTGTTCTGCACATGTCCTAGAGGTCCCCCATGAGATCAAGGGCCAGCTGCCCATGATGGTAACTGATGCGGTGACCAGCTCGTTACCCTCTTCGCCCTTCCCCTCCTGTGTCCTTTCACTTCTCCCCTACCTGTGCTTCTTGGGAACATCTCCCAACTTGCACTTGAATCCTTATCTGCCCTCAAGGAAACCCCAACCAAGACAGTGTATTTAGAACAGGGCTTCTCGATCTTAGCACCACTGACATTTCGGGTGGAATAATCCTTTGTGGTTGGGGGCTGTCCTATGCACTGTAGGATGTTGAGCAGCATCCCTGGTCTCCACTCACTAGGTGCCAAGTAGTAAATCTGCCCCCACCACCAGCACCACATTGTGACAACCAGAAATGTCTCCAGACGCTGCCAAGTGTCCTCTGGGGGCCAAATTGCCCCCGGATGAGAACTGCTGGTTTAGAGAAAAGAACACATTACTACTTTCAAGTCTGCCACAGCAATGTGGCCAAGTGACTGGCCCTCTCCAGGCCTCATTTCCTCATCTGTAGAACTGGGATAACAGTCGTCCCCACCTGGGATCATATTCCTAGAAGTCAGCTCAATGATACATCACACACCTAATATGACAGATGCCCTGTGAGCAATGGTGGGTCTCATGTACTAAGTGCCACTGTGTGCCGAGCCCACTTCTGTGCTCTCTCCATGTCTTAATTCACTTAATGCTCACCACAGCCCTCCCGGGCAGGTACCATTGTCATCACCATCCCCCCTTGTTCAAAGGAGGAAACTGAGGCACAGAAAGATTAAAAAACTGGTACAGGGTTGCCCAGCTAATCCTTGGCATGGCTGGCATTTGAACCCACGTGGTCTGGCTCCAGAGCTTGTGCGTCTTACATCCACTCCATGCAGATTGTTTTGATGGGAGGGTGGGGGAGGGCATTGTGGTTTCACTCCCTTCATCCTCAAGGTCAGGTTCAGCCCACATGGAAATGGTGACGCCCATCCTTGGTTGATTTTCTCAGGACCCTGAGCCTCGCAGAGTTTACAAAACAATCATGTTATGATTTTCATCTGTAAGACCTGTAAAGTCCTTTCTGAAGAAGTGCCTAAATCTGAAATGAGCAAACCCCTTCTTGTGGGCCAAATTCAGCCCACTGCTTGTTTTTGTAAATAAAGTTTTATTGGAACACGGCCACACCCATCCATTTACGTATGGTCTGTGGCTGCTTGAAAAGCCACAGCTGCAGAGTTGAATAGCTGGGGCAGAGACTACATGGCCCACAAAGCCAAAAATATTTACTGTCTGGCCTTTTGCAGAAAAAGTATACAGATGCCTGCCTTAAATAATAAGAGAGAAGAGTTTCCCCCTGTGGGAGGGAAGATGTGGCCACAGATGGTTCTAAACTCCCTTTCCGTGTCTTCTCACCCCTGTCTCCACCACCTGGTTCTGTGCCTGCTTCTTGTGCACAGAGGAGGCAAAGACAAGTTCTCAAGCATTTAGGTGGGTTCACAGTCAGAGAAGGGCATTTCCAGACCCCTCTGTCACCAAGACGGTCTCTGTACTGTCTGGTATGGGAGGCGTGAGCCGCATATGGTCCTGAGCACTTGAAATGGGGCTAGTCCAAATTGTAAGTGTACAATGCACACTGGATTTTGAAGATTTTGTACCAAGAAAAAAAATGTAAAATATCTCATTAATAATTTTATATTGATCCTGTGTGAAAATGATAACATTTGGTGGGACTTCCCTGGCGGTCTAGTGGTTAAGACTCTGCACTTCCACTGCAGGGGCTGCGGGTTCAATCCCTGGTCAACCCTGGTCGGGGAACTAAGATCCCACGTGCCACGCCGTGCGACCAAAAAAAAAACAAAAAAAGATAACATTTGGAGTTTATTGGGTTTAACAGCACATATTGTTGATTGATTTCATCCGTTTCTTCTTACCCTTTTAGTGTGGCTACTAGGAAATTTTAAATTATGCTTGTACCTCGCATTGGATTTGTATTGGACAGCACCTGCCCAGTGCAGGGTTTCTCAGCCTTGGCACTGTTGACATTTTGGGCTGAATAATTGTTTGTGGGTGGAGGAGGGAGGAGTCTTATATAGGATGTTGAGCAGTATCCCCTACCCACTAGATGCTAGTAACATCCAGCTAACTCCCAAGTCATGACAAAATGTCTCCAGACATCTCCAAGTATCCCTTGGGAGGCCAACATCACCCCAGTTGAGAACCGCTGGTCTAGGGCAAGGATGGTTTGGAGAGACAACAGCCAGTAGGAAAACAGCTGAGAGAGTATGAATAGGATCTCGGGGTCTGATCCTCTAGGTTGGAATCCCGGCTCCACCACTTATTAGCTGAGTAGTCTTGGGCATGCTGCTTGAACTCTCTGTGCCTCAGTCTTCTAATCTGTAAAAGGGGATAATGATAGGACTTGAGCTCGGGAAGTGACAGCTCTTCTTAGTGGGAAGAGAAGGGGGGACTTTAGTCAAAAAGACCAGCTGGGCCAGTGACTAGCTGGTGAGGCTTTGAGTAAGTTGTGTCACCATTCTGAGCCTCAGTTTTCTCTTCTGCAAAATAGGAAAAAAAAAATGCATCCCTTACAGGGTCGTTAGGGATAAGGCAATCCCCTGCATATAGTAGGGGATGTACACCCAGCACATAGTAGGCACTTTATAGGTAACAGCATTCTTTCTTCCTCCGATCAAACACAATCCATGGGAACTAAGTGGAGCAGGACAGGGGAGGGTTTCAAGCCCCAGGGAATTGGTTCTTCTCGCCTTTTCAGTGTTCCGGCAACTGCAGACCTTCCATCTCACCAGGGCTTTTTATTTTGTCTCTTAAGTTGCTTCCAGTGCCATGGGCGGCACTTCCCCTGTCTCCGTGGGCCCTGCCTGGATGGTGGTTCCTGCGGGACTGTCCGCGTTAGTCGTGGCCAGGGGCAGTCGGTGGGCGCAAACCAAATGGGACACCACCCTCCCCACATCAAGCCAGAAGCCGCAGCCCCCCAGTAATGTCTGGGCTCCCCCCACCCCTGGGGCTGGGTGCCAGCCACCTCTGCCATGTTGTCATTTGAGTCTTGGTCCCGGGGGAGGTGGAGGCAGGAGATATATTGATGCCCTCACACTGTCCTACCTCCGTGCTGCAGGACGCAGCTTGGAGTGTTGCGGGTTCTGTAGCAGAGGGATCCATTGATGATGTCTGCAGGGTGTGAGAGGCGGGGGGTGGAGGCACGCTTGCCACATCTCTGTGAAACTGAGCAGTGCTTCCCTGAGATTGGCTGAGAACTGGGACTTTTTCTAGAACATTTTACAGGGGCTTACTGGTCTTTCTTGGCCAGCTCATTGGTGAGTCTATGGGGAGGAGTAGGGCAACAAGCCACTTTTGGTGGCCTCAAGAACCTCATTCTGTAGGCAGCTTTCTATTCTGTCAGTGCCTGGGGGCAGACGCTGTCAGCTACGGATCTGTGGTGACTCGGGGGGCCGGATCCACAGCTCCCCCTCCCCTTAGAGCCCAAGGGAAGAGGCCAGGTATTACCAGTCATCCTTGAGGAGGCATGGCTCATGGGGCAAATGAGTACGTACCCTCTTAATTTCCTAGAGCAGGGTTTGGCAGACTATGGCCCACAAGCCAAATCCAGTCTCATTCTGTATAGCTCATGAACTAAGAATGGTGTTTACATTTTTAAATAATCGAAAAAAAATCAAAAGAAGAATAATATTTTGTGACATGTGAAAATGATATGAAATTCACATTATAGTGTCCACAAATGAAGTTTCATTAGAACATACCCATGTTCATTTGTTTGCCTTTCGTTTTTGGCTGCTTTTGCATTACAACAGCAGAGTCAAGTGGTTATGATAGTGGCTTGCAAACCCTAAAATATTTTCTACCTGGCCCTTTACAGAAAATATTTACCAAGCCCTGTCCTAGAGAAAACAACTTTTTTGCACCAAGAGGCCAGGAAATGAACTGTAGAAATTCTAATGCCTGGGTCACCGGTGTGTTTGTTCTGCAGCATTGCAGATGCTGCGTTTTCCATGGAGCTGGGAAAGAAAACAGTAAGGGAAACTATAAGTGCTATATCCTTGGGAGCAATTGATCGGGAACCACCAGTGTCCAAGAGTTAGGAGATCATTTGTGCCCTCTTGGTTCTCCAATGTGGCTGCTACCTCAAAACTGTTTCTGAAACACAGACTCGATGGCTGTATCTCCAGGAGACTTTAATTCAGTAGGTCAGGGGTGCGATACAGGCATATGGCTTTTTAACATGCCCCCCCCCACATGATTCTGGGGGGTTGCCAACCTATTTGAGGCTCTGTTGGTAGAGCAGCTACAGGCCCAGGACCATGGACAGTGCAGGTACCCTCATCAGTGGGGACTCCACTGGGTCCCCTTGCTGTTGGGTGCCCTGCCTCACCTGTTGAGTCAGGCTTCCTTACATCTCATCACCAGGAGCTCCCCTTGAGACCTACCTCTGGGGACTCGAGGCCATCAGCCTTCCCCAGAAGTCCCCAGCAGGCTCCCCTTCCTTCCTGCCAGCCTGCTATGAGGACAACTGAATGACAACATGGTGAGGCTTGGCCTCCTGCTCGGGGATTGGGCATGTTTCCTTGGCTCTGATCTCTTTCTGTCTGTTCTCCTGTCTCTTCAGCTTTCATCGGCTCTGCCCATCTGCTGGGGGCCCGAAATCTTGGTGGTGGCTTTCATTGGCTCGGATGGGCTCAAGGACCTGGTTTGGGGTCGCTGTTTCCTGCTGTGACATTCAGGGTCTTTCCCTATCCCTGTGCTGGTCTGGGGGTGAGCTGCTTGCTTTGGGGTGAGGTTTCTGTGACCCACATAGGCTTAACCATGGCTCTTCCTCTGCCCCTTCTACCCACCACAGTCCCCCAGGACCTGATGGATGTCTCCGTGAGCAACCTGCCATCGCTATGGCAACCCAGCCCACGGAAATCTTCCTGCTCATCCTGTTCACAGAGTGGCTCGGCTGATGGTGGCTCAACCAATGGCTGCAACCATGAGAGGTATGAGGGGCTTGGACTGTGGATGGAGGGAACGGAAGGATTTACCAAAGATTTGCAGATGCCCATTTCTTGCCTTGCCTTGAATTCAGAGGAGTGAACATAGGCTATAGAATCATCCATGTCTGGGTTAAATCCTAGCCTTGTGAAGTCCTAGCTGTTGGAGCTTCCTTACATATATCGATCAGGATAAACAAGATTATGATGCTGTAACAAACAACCCTAAAATCTCAGTGGCTTTACAATAAAGGATTGTCCATCGTGCGTATTCATGCTGTGTGTCTATCCTGGGTCAGCTGGGGGCTCTGCTTTCTCCACATTAAAGGGCCTGGCAGATGGAGCCACCACCATCTTGAATATTGCGAATCACGGTGACTGAGGGAAATGGAGCTCTGGATGGGGTTTAACCAGTGGTTAAATGCTCCAGCCCGAGTGCAGCACTTACCATTTTCACTCACACCTCATTGGCCCCACCAACAAGGGACCAGGAAGTGCGTCCTACCATGCTCCTGGAAGACAGAAGCTAGAAATATTACTTAATGACAACCAAACATGCCTCAGTTTGCTCTTCCACCAAGTGGGGATACTAATGCTTATGTTATGTAGCTGTTGTAAGGACAAATCACATAACGGTTTAAAGTGGCCAGCATGTGTACCTGGCACATGGTGATGTTCAATAAATGACACTTTTTAATTTATTGCATAAAGTTAAATCCCCAGATCATCTCTCTCCTTGCCCACAGGGCTTTGTCTCCTTGGAAGTAGTCAGCCCATTCCTGAGACTGGTCATGTTTCCCATTGACCCCACCTGGCCTGGCCTGGGAGAATGGAACTCTTTTCCTTGCTGGGCCTCTGTCCCAGTGGGTGGTCCAGTCTTCAGTCATGGGCGTGTAAATGGGGGCCAGCATCAGATAAAGCCATGTACTTCCTGGTTTTCAGGGTGTGGTCTCTGGGCCAGCAGCACCATCACCTGAGCAGATTCTCTGTCCTTCATCCCAGACCTACGGAAGCTGAATCTGCATTTAACAAGGTCCCAAGATCATGTGTGTACTTTTAAGCTTGAGAAGCACTGAAATGACCAGAGATTCTCACATTTTCATAGGCATCAGAATGACTTTGGAGATCACATACTGCTTCCTGGACCACTTACTGGAGATCCTGACTGAGTAGGTCTGTGCAGGACCTAGGAATCCACATGCTGGAGAAACCCCAAGTGATTCTGTGGCTAATGGTCCATGGACAATTGACAAATGCTGTTCTAACCTAGTACCTCTCATAGTATCTGCTCCCATATCTGTAATGATAGGGAACTCACCACCTTGTAGACAGCCAAGGCCACTGTGGGGCAGCTGTCAGTGTGATGCTGTCCTTATGTAACCCGAGGAAGCCAAGCCTTACCAGCCTGAGGGCACAAAGAGGGTGACTTTAATGTTTAATGCCTCCATGTGCATAACTGGAGGACTTCAGCCATGCTTCCTTCCCAGTCTCGCTGGGTTTTTAATGGGTGTAATATTCCTCCACTCTGTTTTGTCCAAGAATGCACAACACTACCTTCAGCAGTCCTGTTTTCTCCATCAATTCTGAGGCCTTCTTTCAGCCAAAACAGTCCCCCCGCAAATTCCCATGCAAGGAGAAGCTCTGAGGCATTACCTTTGCAGTCAGCCAGAGTCTGAATCGCAGTCTGGCTCCACTTTGGTTCAGCTGGGTCACTTTAGAAGTCAGACACATGGCTGTATATGTATGGCTGATTCATTTTGTTGTGCAGTGGAGGCTAACACAACATTGAAAAGCAACCACACTCCAATCAAAAAATAAAAAGATGTCAGAACACTTTCTGCTGGTGAAAGAAACCCACTTCAAACTGGTGCAAATGAAAATCTGTTGATAGAACTGAGACATCCAGAGGTATGGTGGCTTCAGGCATGGCTGGATCGAGATGCTCCATAGAGGGATGTCTGTTTCCTTGGCTCTTGGCTCTGCTTGTGTCTGTGATGGTTTCATTCTCAGGCTGGCCCTTCCTGTGCAGTAGGAAAAATGGATCCCAGCAGCTGCTGCCCTACATCCCACTGGCTTAGGAACTCAAGCAGAGAAAAGAGTGTCTGTTTTCTAGTAGTTCCAACAAAAGTTCCAGGGCTGATTTTCATTGGCCCAGGTTGGATCATGTGACCCACCCCACCCCACCCCGACCCAATAGCTGTAACTCCAAGCTGAGTCATGTACTGGGTAGAATCAGCTCTACCCAAACCATACGGACAGAGTTGGGGAGGAGGTAACTCCCAAGCTGATAGCAGAAGAAGGGGCAGTGATGCTATGTAGATAGAAACAATAATACCCCCAGTCTACTTGACTGGCTGGTTTTAATCTGCTCCCTAGAGATAACGAGTTATGCTCCTCTCCAGCAAACCTGGGCTATGTGTGGATCTGTACTAAGTGTCTTCCTTTTCCTTCCTTCCTTCCTACAGGGCTCCCTTGAAGCTTCTCTGTGACAATATGAAGTACCAGATTCTTTCCAGAGCCTTCTATGGATGTGCGTATTGGCCTTATTTGCCATTGTGGTCTCCAGGGAGCATTTATTCAGTGCCTACTGCATGCCCGCAATATCAGGGGAAGGAGCCTGACTCCTATTTCCTAGGTGTCTAGTTTTGGTGAAGTTACATTAACCTTTCTTAGCCTCAATTTCCTCATTTACAGATTGGGCATAAAATTTCTCCCTTGGTCCTAAGGGAAGGCAGTGAACATTTGCTGGAAGGGGTTTGGTTTAATCACCATTGCATCTTCAGTGCCCACCTTAGAGGGTTTGCTTTCAGGATTGAATGGAAAGCATGTATAAAGCCCCTAGCACCTGGCATTGCGTGCAGTCGGTGCTCAGTAAATGTCAGTCCCCTTCTCCTATAGTCAGAAGCAGAAGAGTAAGATGGCCTGATCCCGTCCCCAAAACTTAAAAACTAAATTCATAATACAGGTGCTCTGATTATTTCCAATTAACAGATGAGGAAACTGAGGCACAGAGAGGCAAAGTGACTTGCCCAAGGTCACACAGCTAATAAGCGACAGAGCTGGGACTCAAACCCAGGCCTGCCTGGTGGCAAAGCCTCTGTTTTTTCCACTCTGCTGTTTTGATTCTTAGCAGGTTTTATTTCCCCTGCCTCACAGCCTAGATGGGGAAGATAAAATGTGTATATTTTCAGGGATTCTAGGAAAGTGTTAGTACATCCTGCTTGGGCCTGCAAAAAAACAGTGCAGGTCGTATCGGTCTGGAGAAACAGGAAAAGCATGAGCTCCCCAAGATCAAGGTCTTTGCCTGTTCTGTTACTACCCATCCCTAGTGCCTAACGCAGGGCCTGGCGTGGAGAAGGCATTGGGTGAGTATTTATGGAACCACAATGGAAGAGCTTCCTGGTAGAAGGGTTGGGGGTCGAGATGGGTCTTGATGTCATCACATGGTGTGGCTCCTCCCTGATGGTGGTTGAGAGCCCAGGTTCTGGAGCCAGACAGTCTGCATTCAAATCCCAACTCAACACCTAGCAACGTGACCTGGGCAAGTGATGCACGCAGACTGTGCC
The DNA here is from genome assembly GCF_028023285.1 of Balaenoptera ricei. Classification (NCBI taxonomy): domain Eukaryota; kingdom Metazoa; phylum Chordata; class Mammalia; order Artiodactyla; family Balaenopteridae; genus Balaenoptera; species Balaenoptera ricei. The sequence goes on along the minus strand of NC_082652.1, from coordinate 18,083,479 downwards.
TCAGTTTCCCCACCTATAAGATGGGCGTAGTAAGAGTACCTGCTTCATAGGGTTGTAGTGAGAATCAACTAAGTTACGTAAGCTCTGGGAACAGCTCCCTGGAACAGAGTGTGCTATATAAGTGTTAGCTATCGTATCATCCTCATCGTAATCATCATGATTACCCCTGTTGTTGGTAGGGGTGAGTCCTCAGGCTCCAGATGGTCCAGGGTCCTCTCTGGGACTCGAGGATGAGTTGGGGGTCAGTAGCCAGAAGGAACGGGCATGGTCAAAGCGCACATAGGCCAGCACCGGCTGAGTGCTTCCTGTGGACCCGGCACCCAGGGTGGAGCAGGTGAAGGGGGGCAAGTTGGTGGGAATTGCTCGAAGGGCCAGGGCCATCTTTGAAAGCAAACCAGTGCCCTCAGCATCTCCCCAGCTACTGACTGGCCAGGGCCTTCTTTGTCCAGCTGCAGTTTGAACGAGTCATCCCCCTCTCTCCCATTCTCTTTCTCTTGGTGTGGATTGGAGGCACCCCAGGGCACAGCGAGCCCGTGGAGTCACTGGCCTCTTCCTGCCTCCAGCCTGTGAACTAAATGCCTTGGTTTCCAGTGGAGGAGGTGCTGAGGCTGAGAAAGGTGACATGACTTCCCCAGGGTCACAGGGCTGTTAAGCAGTTAAGCCAGCAAGTGACTTTGCCCCTCCGAGCCTCACCTTCCTTATCTGGAAAAGGGGGATGATGACAATTTGCTGGTCACGAGGGTTCAATCAGATTGCGAGTAGGACAGTACTTTGGAGCCTCCGTGAGACAAGGCAGGGGGTGTTGGATGGTGGACAATGACACTTTTCCTCCCTCCCCGGCAGGGCTCGCCTACTGCAGACACCTGTCCACTGTGAGGACCCACCTGTCAGCCCTGGTCAATCACATGATCGTGTCCCCGGACTTGCCCTGCGATGCTGGACACGGGCTGACGGCCGAGATCTGGGAGCAGTACCTGCAGGACAGCACAGTAAGGGTTGGCCGGGCTCGGCCTGCCGTGCGGCAGAGACTGTGGGGGGACAGAGACTATGGGGGGACCTCCTATCATCTGAGGAATAGACCCACCTGCGTGGGGACTCAGGTGTTGTGACATCCTTGGGCTCTCCATACACAAACTGAAGGTCCCCTCCTCGAGAGTTCCAACACCCATAGCCCGCTTCTGCCCATTGGGGTGAGGATCAGGGAGGGTGGAAAATACATATGTTTGCCTGGAAGGAGTAAAGAATGAGTCAATCAGTAAGCATTTATTAAGCATCAGCTGTATGCTCAGTCCTGTATGATATGCTGTGACTTCCCGGCCAGAGGAATTTACAGTCCAGTTGGCTACTTAGAATGATGAGAGTAGCTAAGTTAGAGGGAGGCAGCTGGACCAAGGAAACCCACCACTGCATGAAACCCTTTTCTCTCATCTTTGTCTTAGGGCTCGAGAATTCTACCCTTAGCTATTTCGCCTGGAGATAGATTTCTAAGATTTTCTTATTAGAATACAAATATTCCTGGAAGGGAAATGTTTATGTGTGAAAAAAGTTTCATGGAGAAATAATTTGGGAAACAAGCTTAAACAGCTTTCTGTACCTTGCAGGACTTGTCAGAGCCTTGGCTATGCTGATATACTTGTCACGCTCAGGAAATTGGGGGAGTGTGGGAGAGCATATGGAACGTTCCTTCCAATGTATGTGGCCGCAGGGACCTTTGTTGGAAAAGTACCACCTATGGTGGAAGGCAGAATCCACTCTAAGAAATACTGGTTTGCTGCCAAGTGCAGGCTCTCAGAGGAGATACCCATTTCCTCCACGCTGGGTGAATGTGGTGGCTCCGTCAGCTGCATCCCTCCTCCCTGGGGAGGGCCAAGCTGGTGAGCACCTGGCTCAGCCTGGCTTCCCCACGTTGGGGGAGGGTGCTATTCTGTGTATTAATCTGAGGATGCCAGGGGACTCAGTGGGAAAAACAAACTGATTCCCAAACCTGGACAAGCAGAAGGGTGGTTTTCTTTTTTTGCCAGAAATAGTTGTTTTTCTAAATTACAGGAGGAATGCCTTCTTACTGTAACAATTCAAAGAATGAAGAACACAGGTGTACAGAATTTTTTAAAAGTTTTTAAATATCATCTCTCTGCTGCACCCCCCTAGTTCTGATCCCCTGAATTAATAAATAGTATCAGTTTGGTGTAGACCCTGCTATACATTTCCCATACTTATACATCCACAGATATGTCTATATAGATATAGCTGAAACATTTTTTTAATGAGGTAACATTATATTTGTATTTTAAGTGACCAACTTGCTTTTATATCAAAGACATCTTTCAGATCTCTAAGTAAAATATTACATGTTAGAACCTTAGCACCTTATATATGGGTGGACCATAATTTAGTCAAATCTTCCTCTAATGATGGACATCTGGGCTGTTCCTTTTTCTTTTTTTTAATTATTTCAAACAATGCTGCAGTCAACATCTTTATAAGCATATACCTTTCTGTACTAGTTCTCTTATTTCGAGGGTAGAGTCCTAGAAATGTAACTGTTTGATGTCCATTTTAAATTTAATTAGATATGCCAGCTTACCTTTCTTGAAAGGTTATAGTGTTCATAATCCCTGGCAGTCTGTGAGAGTGAGTGCACATTTCCTGAGGAATTCGAAAGATTTATAGACTTCTGGGCTCCACTCCAGCTTTACTGATTGAGCACCTCTGAGAGTGGAGCCCAAGAATTTATATTTTGAAAGTTCCCCTTCCCCAGGGAATTCCCTGGCAGTCCAGTGGTTTGGACTCCGTGCTTTCATTGCCAAAGGCCCGGGTTCGATGCCTGGTCAGGGAACTAAGATCCCATGGGCTGCGTGTTGCGGCCAAAAAAAAAAAAAGAAAAGAAAAGAAAGTTCCCCAAATGCTCCGCGCGATCTCCCCAGTTTGGGAGGCAGTATCCTAAGGACAAATTGGCTGAAACAATAAATAGTCAAAAATGAATATTTTTCATCTAACACTCCTGCAACCCTTTCACAATCTGCTTGGTTGCATCATTGTGTCAGGGTGGACTGGGCTGCAGTAACACATAGTCCCCGCTGTTTTAGTTGCTTGACACCACAGAGGTGTATTTATTGCTCACTTAACAGTCCTGGGTGGGCATTCCTGGTGAGTGGGCATCTCTCCTCCCTCTAGAGGGTCCGGGGTCTTTCAGTCTTGTGGCCCCACCATCCTCTGGGGCCTTGTGGTCATCTGCTTCCAGCCAGCAGAGGGGAAATGGAAAGTGTGAAGGGAGTACGCCTGCTTCTTCAAAGCCCTGGCTTGAAAATGGATTACATCACTTCCTCTTACATCCTTTTGGCCAGAAACCAGTCACATGGCCACACCTACCTGCAAGGGAGGCTGGGAAATGGAGTCCAGCTATGGACTCTGGGAGAAGAGAACACAGATTTTCGATGAAGCGTTCACAGCCTCAGCCCCAAATAGCTCCCTAATTTTTATACAGCGTTGACAAGGCTGTCAATACAATATGAATAAAAATTCCTAACAGGAACAAAATGGCTGGTTTTGCCACTGTGGTTGGGTACATTTAAGACTAGTGTTAAGAAGTGAAACATGCTTTTAATTTTAGAATGTGAAGTAAAGAGGTGGGAGGAAACAGGACCCTAGTGCCCTTCAGGGTAGCCTTCCGGCAGTCATTGGCACTTTACACACACACACACACACACACACAGACACAGACACACAGATAGGACACTCTGGTCCCCCAGCGCGACTGCTTGACAAATTGTATCTGCAAAGCCTTTGCCTGAAAATGAATTTTAGAAAAGAAAGAGGACAAATCTATTCCACAGTACAGCAAACAGTTGCTAAAGTCATTCTTGTGTGCACAAAAGCTATTAGTGTACGAAGAATCAGCTGGAAATGGTTCCTTTTCAGTTTAATTCGCTTTAAAACAATTTTCTTAGTGCTGAGTCAAGATTAATAACTCCAAGATAATATTCCCCAATAAGCACAGTACACAAAATTGACTAAAAATTAAGTAGAAATGTTAATTCATTATATTCTGACCTTTGGGTTTTGCTTTTGTTTTTTACAAAAATGGGTTCACCCTCGACCTATTCTGCATCTTATTTTTTACACTTAACAACATACACTGAACGTCCTTTTATGTAGGTTCTCATAAATGCGCCTGCTGCCCTGTTACTCTCTGTGTGGTATTCCCACATAGGGATGCAGCATTCCCCCATTGGTGGGCAGTTATGGGGGTTCCTGGGCTTTTGCTTTATTGTATGATGCCGCGATGGATATCTGGGCCCATGTGGCTTTGCTTGTTCACAACATGATCACTGAGGGCTAGGTCTGAGAAGCGGGACTGCTTGGTCACAGAGTCCATCCCCCGGTTTCCTGTTGACCAAATCCTTTGTTTCCCCCCACCTACCACAGAGTTACGAGGAGCAGGAGCTGCTGCGTCTCATCTACTACGGGGGCATCCAGCCAGAGATCCGCAAAGCCGTGTGGCCCTTCCTCCTGGGCCACTACCAGTTTGGGATGACAGAAACAGAAAGGAAGGAGGTTGGTTACCCCTGATGGGCAGTGGGGTCTTTGGCAGCAAGAAGAGCCAGGTACTGTGGGGCTGGGAGAGCTCTGGTCCCAGGGTGGACCAAGGTGGGGCAGGGAGATGTTGGGGAGTCAGGAAGCTTGGGGGCAGCGCAGTCCAATAGAAACACAACACATGCCACAGATGTCATTTTTCTGAATACCTTTTCATTTTGAGGTAATGATAGATTCACATACACTTGTAAGAAATAATGCCGAGATATCTCATCCTTTATCCAACTTCCCCCAGTGGTAACTTCTTGCAAAACTATAATATCACAGCCAGGGTATTGACATTGACATAGATATACTGGCAACGTATGAATCTTTATTTTTACATTAAAGTCCATATTTTATTGCATTTCTTTCTTGTTTACAATAAATATGTATATTTTTTAATTGAGATATAGTTTATTTGCAATATTATATTAGTTTCAGGTGTTCAACATAGTGATTCAAAATTTTTATAAATTATACTCCATTTATAGTTATTATAAAATATTGGCCATATTCCCTGTGCTGTATAATATATCCTTATACATATGTGTGTGTGTGTGTATATATATATATATATATATATCTCAATCTTAATCAGACTTCCCATTTTACTTGTACTCGTGTGTGTGTCTGTTTAGTTCTCTACAATTTTATCACATGTGTGGGTTTGTGTATCACCACCACAGTCAACATACTGAACATTTCCAGTGCTACGAGGGTCCTCATGTCCTTTTACAGCCAAACCTCCCTCCCTCCCACTCACTCCCATCCCTAACCCCTGGCAACCACTGATCTGTTCTCTATTTCTATAACTTTGTCATTTCAAGAATGTTGTAGAAATGGAATCGTACCGTGTATAACCTTTGGGGATTGACTTTTTCCACTCAGTGTAAATCTGTAGCGATTCATCTAAGTTGCTGCGCGTATCTATTCTTGATTCCTTTATACGGCTGAGTAGTGTTCCACAGTATGGATGCACCACAGTTTAACTCCAACTGTTGATGGGTAAGCAGGTTGTTTCCGGTTTTTTGGTGATTACAAATAAAGCTGCAGTGAACCTTCATATACAGGTTTCCATGTGAGCATAGGGTGGAATAAATGCTCGAATGCAGTTGCTGGGCCTGATGGTAGTTCACACTTTGTTTTGTTTTATAAGAAACTGCCAAACTTCTGCAGTGGCTGTACCATTTTATCTTCCCGCTAGCACTGTAGGAGTGATCCACACCTGCATCCTCACCAGGGTTTAGTGTTATCACTATTTTTTATGTTAGCCACTCAAACTACTGTGTACATGGTATTTCATTGTGGTTTTAATTTGCATTTCCAAATTGACTAGTGATATTGAACATCTTTTCACGTGCTCACTTGCCATCTGTGAATCTTCAGTGAAATGTCAGATCATGGCTTCTGTTCATTTTCTTGTTGAATTGTTTCATTTTTTTATGGTTGAGTTTGGGAGTTCTTTTTATGCTCTAGATATTAATTCTTTGTCATATATGTCATTTGCAAATATTTTCTCCCAGTCTGTACCTTGTCTTTTTGTCTTCTTAACAGGGTCTTTTGCGAACAAATTTTTAGATTTTTGAGGAGGTTCAGTGTATCAGTTTTCCCTCTGATGGATTGTGCTTCTGGTGTCAAGTCTAATAATTTTTTGCTTAGCCCCAAATCCTGAAGGCTTTTTCTCCTATTTTTTCCTAAAATGTCCATGATCCATTTTGAGTTCATTTTTGGGTATGGTGTGTCATTTAAGTCAAGAGTTTTTGTTTGTTTGTTTGGTTTGGTTTGGTTTTTGCCTCTGGATGTCCAATTGCTTCAGCACCATTTGTTGAAAAGGCTGTCCTTCCTCCATTGAACTGCTTCTGCATCTTTGTGAAAAATCATTTGGGCATACATTTGCAACAACATGGGTGAACTTGGAGGGTATTATGCTTAGTGAAATGTCAGGCAGAGAAAGACTAATACTGTATGATACCACTTATACTTGGAATCTAAAAAATAAAGCAAACTAGTGAATGTAACAAAAAAGAAAGAGACTCACAGATATAGGGAACAAACTAGTTTTTATCAGTGGGAAGAGGGAAGAGGGGAGGGGCAAGATAGAGGTGGGGATTAAGAGGTACAAACTACTATGTATAAAATAAATAAGCTACAAGGATATATTGTACAGCACAGGGAATATAGCCAATATTTTATAATAACTATAAATGGAGTATAACCTTTAAAAATTGTGAATCACTGTGTTGTACACCTGAAACTTATGTAATATTGTGAATCAACTATACCTCAATATAAAAAAAAGTGAAGGAGAAAAAAATCAGTGGGGCTTATTAGAGTGGTGTCTATTTCTGTGTTCTCTATTCTGTGCCTTTGATCTAATGCCACACTATAATTAGTAATCTTCAGGTAATACCATACTGTCTTCATTACTGTAGCACATATGGAATTTTAAATGTCTTAGTAGTTACATTTTAAAAAGTAAAAAGAAACAGATACAATTAATATTTTTAAAGTTTTAATTTTAACATAATTTTAAGTTCACGCCAAGTTGCAAAAGTTGTGATGCAGAGGTCCTAGGTACCCATCACCCCACTTCCCGCGATGGAAGCATCTTATAGAACTATTATGTATAGTGTATTATCAAAACCAGCATACTAATGAAATTCCCTGGCAGTCCAGTGGTAAGGACTCGGCACTCTCACTGCCGGGGCCCTGGGTTCGATCCCTGGTCCGGGAACCAAGATCCCAAAGGCCTCGCAGCTAAAAAAAACCCAAAAAACAAAAAAACAACGCATTAACGTTGGTACAGTACAACCTAGGATTTCATTAGTTTTTGCATCCGCTCCTCTGTGTGTGTGTGTGTGTGTGTGTGTGTGTGTGTGTGGTTCTATGTCATTTTATCAGGGTGAAATTAATTTTAATAACATATTTTATTTAACCCAGTATATCCAGTATATTACCATTTCAGCATCTAATCAATATAAAAATTATTAGTGAGATATTTTACATTCTTTTATTCATACTGAGCTTTCAAAACCCACTGATATTTTACACTCCATGTCTGTGTACCATCTGTGCTATGATTTACTAAGTATTTGTCTTTGAATTGATTCACTTAAAAATTTATATAACTTACTTAAAAAGGCATTTTATATCCCTACCGTCAATGGAAAACCAATATGGCTTGCCAAAAGAGAAGGAAACTTCAAAAATAAATAGAATGTGACAAAATGATATAATTCAGTTCTACCTAGATGTCACAGGCTGCCTGAGGCCTCTCTCTCTTTGTTATGAAGGGAGATTATAAAGTATTAAGGATGGATTAAAGACACAGTAGTGCCAGACTGGCCTTCCTCGTCATCAGAAAAGTTGAATATGGAGACTTTCTCACACTGTGGTTCCATATGCTGAGGCTGTGCTGTGAACTGTCTAAACTGATCTCAGGACCAGCATGAGGATTCCGGTGTGGCAGGCCCCGTGCTCGGGACTGGGGACCCAGAGGTGCATTAGATAAGGTCTTTGCCAGTTTAGGGGGGTTCATGCAAAATCAGATGGAGGCAAACGCAGGGGCTTTAAGAGCATGGAGGAGGCACCTCCACCGGGCAGAAGCCTACCTGAATTCTTTGAAAAGGTTGCTTTCCAGGCGAGGAGACTGAGGAAGGGCTTCTAGGAAGAGAGATGCCTGCATGATGCGATGTGTGTGTGTCTGTGTGCATTTGTGTGGGGAGAGGCGGAAGGGCGTGCAGACGTGGGTAGCTGGGAAGTGAAGGACGAGGGGGGTGGGGGCAGCAGTGAGAGGCAGGGCTGGAGAGGAAACACGAGGAAGACTGCCGAGTGGGAGATGGGCAGGAGGGGCCACCTGGGACAAGCAGGCACCAGGAAGGAAGGTCATCTGGGTGAGGGGTCCTGGAAGCCTAGCCTAGGATGGCAGTGGGAACAGGAAGATGGGCTTGGATGAGTCTTCGGGAGGTCAGTGGGAGGGAGCTGCCCATGACAGGCTTGGGCAGGGTGGACCCGGAGCCTCTCTCTGGAAGCCCTGACTAGCTAAAGGATGCCCGCCCCCCCCCCCCAACCCTGGCCCGGGGCAGGCTCCCTGCCCTCCCTCTTCTCCTTCCTGCCCCCTCACACCCTTTCGTCAGCTTGTCTGCCCCACTTGTGCCCAGAGGTCTGGCAGATTCAGAACCTCAGTTACCTGGGCTGTGCAACACAGAAATGAAGTAAGCTCCGATCTTCTCTGCTGAAATCCCACAAGGGAAACACTAGAAACCTGTGGCCCTTCTCTAAAGCCATTGCTGTAAGTAAGGGAAAGGGTCACTTTTATTCATCTTTGTGTTCTCAGCATCTACCCCCATGCTGGGCACCTGGGAGGCCCTTGGTAAATGCGTTGAGTGACTGGAGGAATGGACAAAGGAGGCATCTTGCTCATCTTGTGTTTCGTATGCCTAGGTTGGTGCCTAGCACATAGTAGGTACTTACCAACTTAGATGAACAAGTGAATGAATGAAAGAATGAATGAAGTAGGAAAGAGGAAAAGAAGGTAATAAAGAAGGAAAGAAACAGTCTGCTCACTTTAGTATCCCCGAGGCTTAGTATACTGCCTGGCACAGAGTAGGTTGTCAACAAATATTTGAATAAGTGTATGAATGAATGAATGAATGAATAAAAGAAGGAAGATAGGAAGGAAGGAGGGAAAAATGGAAAGAAAGGAGTTGCCTTGCTCACTTTTGTGTATCCCCAGGGCCTAGCCAGTGCCTGGCACATAGTAGGTGTTCAGTTAATGTCTGATGGATGTTAACTCCATGAATGTTGGATGGGTGTTTCTAGGGCTCAGGGTCCCAGGTCAGAGCTACCATCTTCTGGGTTGGGTTGGTTGTCCCCTGGGATCCCAGCATTCCAGGTGACCGTGCATCTGCCCTGGCAGGTGGACGAGCAGATGCATGCCTGCTACGCGCAGACCATGTCCGAGTGGCTGGGCTGTGAGGCGATTGTGCGGCAGAGGGAGCGGGAATCCCACGCGGCCGCCCTGGCCAAATGCTCTTCGGGGGCCAGCCTGGACAGCCACCTGCACCGGATGATGCACCGGGACTCCACCATCAGCAATGAGGTGATGGGTGGCTCCCCTCAGGGAGCCGGGGGCGGGGCTCTGCTCCATCAGGCTGTTGTAGGAAGGGTGAGGCCTGGGTGTTTGGGGCCTTGGGACAGAGTCTCACCCCTGGCTTTTGGGTGGAAGGTGACTTTGGAGTCAGACAGACCTGACTTCAAACTCCAGCCCCTTCATTTCTTAGCTCTGGGGCTCAGACAAGCGCCTTTACTTCTGGGCCTCAGTTTCCTCATCTATGAAGTGGGAATGATCATTTGTACAGGGGAGATTTGTGTGCAACTCAAACAAGCTAGTATAAATAAAGTGCCCAGCACAGTGTTAGACTTTCATTTGTTCAGCAAATGCTGTTGAGTACCTACTATGTGCCAGGTACTGTCAGGAATGTCCTGGAATGTCAAGAATGCTCCAGTGACCAGGTCAGACATATCTGTCCTGATAGAATCTCCAGTTTAGCATCCCAAAGCAGGGGATGAAAAGAAAGTCAGTTCCCTTCACCAGTGATAAATCCGTCATCAATTGCCACACTAATACTGTGTAACAAACAACCCCCAAAAGCCAGTGATGAGTCCAAGAGTAAACATATATTTTTTACTCATGAGTCTGTGGGTCAGCCGGGCAGTTCTGCTCAGCTAAAAGGTTTGTTGATCTTCGTTGGGCTCTCACATATCTGGGGTGACTCGGCCCTGCTCCTCATGTCTCATCCTCCGGCAGGCTAGCCTGGCCATGTTCTCACAGTGAAAGCAGATCTTAAAGAGAGAAAGCAGAAATGCACAAGCATTTTTTATGTGTTTGCCCTGTCGAGTTTGCTAACACCCCACTGGCCAAAGCAGGTCACTTGGCCAAGCTTAGCAGGGTAGACAGAAACTAGAAGTTATAGGGCAAAAAGCATGTATACAGGGAAGGAGTAGAAAACAGACATGCATACAACCAGTCCTTTGAGTTGAACTAAAATATTAGTTGGAAGTCTCAAGAGCAGAGCAGTTAAAGGTGGGGTTCTCTGGTTGTGGGTGGGAGGTGGAGGTCCAGTGGCTGGTGTGGCCTCCAAGGAGGCTCCAGGGAGCAGGGAGTGAGCCGCCGCCCCACTTTTATTCGATAGTTAGAAAGCTGAGGCCCTGAGAAGGGACTTGCCTGAGTCAGGAGTAGAGATAAGACCACACTTAGTGACTTCCAGCCCAGCAGCCCCTCCTGAGCTCAATGTGGGGACCCTGAGCCCGGATGCAGCCTCACCCACACTCCGTCCTGCCCCTTTTTCTCTCAGTCCTCCCAGAGCTGCAGTTCGGGCCGCCAGAACATCCGCCTGCAGAGCGACTCCAGCAGCAGCACACAGGTGACCTCCCGGAGGCCCCGCCCCCCATCCCCCTCCCTCCAACCTGGAATAACCAGACTGGAGGTCCCTCATATACAGGTCACTCATGGTTGATCTGTTTTAGCTTTTTATGCTAGCATTAAAAATTGAAGTTTTACCTACACGAGTAATACATGAATCTCTTTTGCCTGTTAAAAAAATTAAAATATTACAGAGAAAACTAAATTTGGCTTTGACCATCCCTAAGCCCCACATGCCCTCCCTAGAAATAACATTGCTATCTTCAATTTGCTGTGTATCCTTCCAGACCCTTCTGTATGCCTTTACATACACAGAAATATATAGACAGTATGTAATATATTGCGATGTTTAGTAATCTTTTAAAATTTCTAAATAAATACCATCAGATGTATTGTTCAACAGCCTTTCATTTCGTTCAGTGCAAAGAAATGTTAACACATTCTCACTCAATATTAAAGAAAAAAACAAAGTGAAAAAAAAGGGCATAGTATGTCACCTTTTGCATAAACAGAGGAACTATTAATATATGTATGTATTTGCATCTATTTTTTTTCTAAAACGATGGAAGGATAAACCAGAAACTGGTCAAATGGTTACTTAAGTGGGGTGAGGAGTGCAGGGAAAGAAGCTACATTTCCCTGAATGTACTTTGTTTTCTAGTTTTGACTTTGGAGTTAGGTAAGTTAACTCCAAAAGCAATTTAATCGAAAAGAAATCTTTTTAAAACCAGAAGCACATGAAATTAACAGTAAATCAAGTTGGTGACATAACCACACAGAAGAAATATTTCAAGTGATCTGGGGACATGATCTTATACAGTCTGCCTTGATGGGATATGGCCTAAAGACACAAAGAACCACAAATAAATCTTAGATATGTATCCTGGAGACTTTTCCATAATATTTCATATACATCTAACTAATTTTGAAAAATGATCCATAATAGTCCACCACATGGATGCTTTTTTAGCCTATTCCTTATGTGGTTAACTAATTTTTTTACTTTAAAAAATTACGTGCACATAATTTTGTATGATAAAAGCTATTCTTCCTCAGAGTCAACTGCAATGCTTCCTTGTTTCTTTGTGCATTATTCTATGCCTATGCGTGCGTATGGGGCAATTTTTTATTTTCTGCACATGGGAGCATATATTACACCTTGTTCTGCCTCAGTCTTTTTACTGACTGTGTAGTGTTCCCCTGCAGGCATGTTCCGTATTTGAACCAGTCCCCTGTGGATGGATATTCAGGTTGCTGCTGGAAGCAGCACCACAACAGACATCCTAGTCCATCTGTCTTTGTGCACCTGGTCTGCAGGTCTTTGAGTCTGTGGACGAGGTGGAGCAGGTCGAGGCAGAATGCAGGTTGGAGGAGAAGCAGCCCAAGATCCCCAACGGGAACCTGGTGAATGGCACCTGTTCCCCAGACTCCGGCCACCCTTCCTCCCACAACTTCTCCTCGGGCCTCTCGGAGCACTCAGAACCCAGCCTGAGCACGGAGGACAGCGTCATGGACGCCCAGCGCCCTGCCCCACTGGTGATTCGACCCAGGGACAGCCGTGTGGATGACGGGCAGAGCAGCGAGGCCACCGCTTCCCGGGATGAGGTCCCCCGTGAGGAGCTGGCTGTGCAGGACAGCCTGGAGAGCGACCTCCTGGCCAACGGGAGCATGGACGAGTTCGTGTCCATCACTGGCAGTATGGATGTAGCTCTGCCCAAAAGGGGGGGCCCTGCGGTGGAGGGCTGGAGAGGCATCGAGGTGGGGAAGCAGAGCCAGGTGGACAGTGAAGACAACCTCTCAGAGGAGCCCGAGATGGAGAGTCTCTTCCCCGTGCTCGCTTCTCTGGCCGTGACCACTTCTGCCAACAGCGAGGCATCCCCCGTGTCTTCTAGTGGCGTCACCTACTCTGTAAGTCACCAGGATTCTCCTCCGCTCAATTTTCTGCAGCCTCAGGAGGGTGGGAGTGTCCCACAAACCTCAGTTATCCAGAACGACCTCGGATTCATTGCCTTTTCCCATCACGGAGGGTTTACTGTAGAAACCCATTTGGGAGAGAAGATAATATAATACTTAAAGAACACAGGCTTTGCAGACAAACAGTGCTCGGTTCAGATCTCAGCTTAGGTACATCACTTTATCTTTCTGAGCCTCAGTTTCCCTATCTATCTAGTACCTTCCTCCCTGAGTTGTTTTCAGAATTAGTGAGTCAAGTCCTCTGTGCTCAGCCCATAGCGATCAATAGCAACCTTGATGGTGACCATCCTGATTTACACTCAGGTCCAATAGCTTTTAAATATTTTACTTTCTTGCCAAAAAGCCCAAAGCAAAGGACATCAACTGAAAGGGAGGTTTTCTGGGCCAGGTGTTGTATATCCATTTTCTTTTAAAGGACTTTTTATTTCTATCACAAAGAGTCAAACAGTCAGACAAGGCTGGATCCAAAAACTGGAAGTTGTCTGCCCCACCTCTGCCCATTAGGCTCTCCCCAGAGGCAGTAGTATTTACTTATTCTGCCCAAATTATCTGGTGTTTACCCTCATGTCTGTAAATAATACACTTGTATTGCTACTTACTGATCTTTTTTTGTTTTTCTTCAGTTTTTGACATCTATTGACTCCCCAGTGTGGAGGAAGAGGATTCAGTCTTCTTCCTTCCCACTCCCCCCCGCCCCCTCACCACACAAGTGAAACCGGCCCAATCCCCATCCATTCACTATGGTTATAATAATTTTAGTTAAATGACTGTTCGGTGGTTATATTATTATAACAATTTAATGCATAATCCATGTAGTAACCTGTATATGTTTTTTCTTTCCTGCAAAAAATTTTGTTTTTCCTAGAGTATTTTCATTTCTTTGTTTGCTTTTTATTAGTTTGCTACATATATATTGTAGCATATATATACATATATATATATCGATCTTACTTTTTTCATCTATAAAATGGGGATAGTAATTCTATACATCTCATAGGATTGTGTTGTTTTATTTTTTTTGGTTTGTTTTTTAAAATATATTTATTTATTTGGCTGCACCGGGTCTTAGTTGCGGCATGTGGGATTTTCATTGCCGTTTGCGGGATCTTCGTTGTGGTGTGCAGAATCTTTAGTTGCAGCCTGCGGGCTCTCTTAGTTGCAGCATGTGGGATCTAGTTCCCTGACCAGGGATCAAAAACGGGCCACCTGCATTGGTAGTGCAGAGTCTTAACCGCTGGCCCACCAGGGAAGTCCCGGGATTGTGTTGTTTTATAAAGGAAAAAAATAAAGAGAATTTTCATCATACAAAGTGAAAGAGGCTTTCTCAGGAAACAATAGCAACAACAAAAAAGTCGAACATCTGACTGGTCCATCTATTATTAGGTAGAGGAAGTTTTTTTCAGTGATGACAGGAGAGGGCTAGGAGGAGGAAGGAGAATGTCTGGAAGACAGCCTCTGTGAGGAGTTGGGGTGTAATTGTTCTTTTCCTCCCCTCCTGGGGGCCCGCAGCCAGAGCTGCTGGATCTGTACACGGTGAACCTGCACCGCATCGAGAAGGATGTGCAGAGGTGTGACCGCAACTACTGGTACTTCACACCCGCCAACCTGGAGAAGCTGCGGAACATCATGTGCAGGTGGCTGGGGTGGGTGGGGGGATGGATCAGTCGGGGATCGGGAGGGGATGGCACAGGTGTGGGCTACGGGGAGCCCATTTAGAATCGCACTCTCTGCAGCTGGCACCATGCCCACCTTGAATCTCATTCCAGCCCATCCTGACAATTATATAACAATTATAGTAATGATAACAATAGAGAACATTTATTAAGCACCTACTGTATACCAGGCACTATCCTGAGCCCTTTACTAACATCATTTCACTTGGTCCTCACAACAAGCCTATAAGGTAAGTGTTATCCCCTTTCATAGGTGAGGAAATGGAGGCTCAGAGGGGTACCGCATTGCTCAGGGTCCCTCCAGGTGGGCAGTGGCTGAACCGGAACTCACCCATTTCTCTCGGACTCTAGAATCTCTGCTTTATTTCTTTAAGCCAGGATTTGGGGCTACTTGTTACTTTTCATTAAATAGTAAATATTTTATTTCTTAATATATGAAAGTAATCCATGCTCATTAAAAACCTGAATCAACCAAAGAAATCAGAAGTTCATAAAGTATAAAGAGAAACTTCTCTTTTTATATCCAGTCATTAATGCCACTCACCTAGAAGAAGAAACTACTGCTAACAGTTTAGTGAATATCCTCCCAAGCCATGTATATGAGATATCTATATATACACATATATAATAGATAGTATATTATATAACATACAATGTTATACTATATAACATATATAATTATGCTTCATATGTAGTATATAATTATATAAATATATAGTATAATATGAATATACACATGTTAATATATTGATATTTATTTAGATAGTAATATTTAATGTAATATAATGCTATATAACTATATAAATATATAGCATGTAATTATGCTATATAATATATAGTTATACTATGTAATATATAGTATAATATAATATGAATGCACACGTTTTAATTTTTAAAAGATGTTTATCTGCGTTGGGTTATACTGTAAACTATTTTTCTACAACTTGCTTTTTACACTCGACAGTGCATCCTGGACTTCTTTACATGCTACTCTAACTCAGGAGTTTGCAAACTACTACTACAGCCCATGGGCCAAATCCAGCCTACCACTTGCTTTTGTAAATAAAATTTTTTTTAGAATTCATCTATGCCCATTTAGTTGCGTATTATCTGTGATTGCTTCTGCAGAGTTATGTGGTTGAGAAAGAGAACATATGGCCTACACAGCTGAAAATACTTCTTATCTGGACCGCTCAGAAAAGGATTGCCAAACCCTGCTCAAACCGTTCTTATTAATAAACACCACCTCTTAACTATTCTGTCTTATGGTCTCCCAAGCAATTACTGCCACTCAAAATTTAGTTGATGAGATACAAACATAATTAACTTTAATATAGCATGCTACCTTAAAATTGAAAAGTGCTGGGGGACAAGGAAGGATAGACTGACTTTTACCTAGTTATGGCACCAGGAGAAATCACAGAAGACCTCACAGTGGTGTGACCTTCGAGATGAATTTTGGCCAAAAGAGAAGACACTGAAGAAATAAATCATTTAGCACTGAAGTTAAGAGCACATACTCTGGCCACCTGGGTTCAAATCCTGTCTCTACCATTTATTGTTAGGTGTATGACCTGGTGCGTGTCACTTGGTTCTCTGTGCCTCATTCCCCTTATCTGTGAAATGGGACAATAATAGTAACTTTTTCATATGATTATTTTGAGAATTAAATGATACAGTACATGTATAGTGGACAGAGCATACGGTAAATGCTCAGTAAATATTAGTTACTATTATTAAGGGACAGATGGGAATTCCAGACAGAGGAAAGTGCTGGGACAAAAGCACAGGGGCATGAATGTATGCTTTATTTGTACAAAGGTAAATACCTCAGTGCAGCTGGAGGGGAAGAAGCACTGGGAAGTGATGTGTGAGACTGTAAAGAGGGATTGGGAGGAAACTATGAACTCCTTGCACCCCCAGTTAAGGAGTTTGGACACTGTCCTGTCATGCAGTGGGGTTTTTGAGCATGCAGTGGTCTCCTTGAGCTGAGCTTTAAGAAGGACATCCTGGTGACTGAGCATAGGATGTTTGAAGAGAGTGAGACTGGGGATGGGGATGCAGGCAGGAGGTTGAGGGAGTGGTCCAGGTGAGAGATGGGGACCAAACCAGGATGGAGGTAAAGGAGGAGTGGGTTGGAGAGGCATATTGTGGGGGCCATCACTGGGCATCTTGTATCTCTCTTGTAGCTACATCTGGCAGCACATTGATATCGGCTATGTCCAGGGTATGTGTGACCTCCTGGCTCCACTGTTGGTCATTCTGGATGACGGTGAGTGTATCCTCCCTGCCCCAGAACTGGGGATGCAGTTTCCTTCCCACTACATAGAAGAGAGGTTAACCTGACTCTGTGTCTCCATGGAATGGGTCAGTACAGGTGCTCAGAAGACCTGTCCAGTGAACACATCAAGGTCCTAGTGAAATAAAAAGTTCTCTTATTCCATGTTGACCAACACTTATTTCCAGGTGTCCAACACCCATCCAAGCTTTTGCTAGCCACTGGTTGTATAAACATGAGTGAGAACAAAGGAAAACTCAGACCCAGAAGCTTCACTAGTGAATTCTACCAAACACTTAACAAAGAATGAATACCAATGCTTCATAAACTCTTCTAAAACAGAGAAGAGGAGGGAACACTTCTCAACTCATCCTGTAAGGCAGGTCCTTATATGAGGACCCACTGGTACCCTGATACCAGACAAAGACATCACAAGAAAAGAAAACTGCAGGCCAATATCCTTTATGAAATCAAAGGCAAAAATCCTCAACAAAACACTAGCAAACTGAATCCATCAAGATATAAAAAGGATTATATTTCAAGACCAAATGGGATTTATCCCAGGAATGCAAGGCTGGTTCAATGTATGAAAATCAATCAGTGTGATTCACTACATTCATAGAGTAAAGGACAAAAATCACATGATCATCTCAGTTGACAAAGAGATGCCATCTGACAAAATTCAGCAACCTTTCATGATAAAAAATTCAGCAAACTTGGAATAAAAGAGAACTTCCTCAACGTGATAAAAGGCATCTGTGAAAAACCCACAACTAACATCATACTCAATGGTGAAATACTGAACACTTCTCACCTAAGATCAAGAGTAAGACAAAGATGTCCACTTTTGCCGCAAAAGGCCCTAGCCTGGACAATTAGGGAAGAAAAAGAAAAAGAAGGCATCCAGATTGGAAAGGAAGTAAAACCATGTATATTTGCAGATGACGTGATCTTGCCTGTAGAAAATCCTAAGGAATCCAAAACACATTAGAACTAATAAACAAGTTCAGCAAGGTTGCAGGATATAGGACCTATATAAAAGTCAATTGTAGTTCCATGCAATTGCAATGAATAATCTAAAAATGAAATTAGGAAAGCAATTCCATTTTCAATAACATCTAAAAGAATAAAATGCTTATGAATAAATTTAACAGAAAAAGTGCAAGATTTATACACCAAAAACTATAAAACATTGCTGAAAACAGTGAACCAGAAACACAAAAACTTAGTTATTTTTCTTCCAGTGAGCATGTAATTCTTAATTGATTTGAGGTTGCAAATAGACAGATAAAAAAAAAAAAAGAACAACAAAGAAAAAAAGACTACAAAATTGGATTCTCTGTCATCTCTCACCCAACAGAGAATAGGCTTTCATTATACACCCAACAGAGATCACCAAATAGACCATAAGAGCAAATCCCCAGTCATTGCTGCCACCAATTCAGATTAACTTATTGAAGGTGTACAAGCCAGAAATAAAAACAAATACATAATATCAGTAGAAAAAGAAAAAAAACTAGAGGGTCAGAAAAAGTTCTGTTGCCACCGAGGATGTACAGGTAAATTGATTTAATTTGTCTCCATTGGATTAATCCCCTCAAACATCTCAGTGGATGACCTTCAGAACTGATGAAATATAATTTTCAAAAAGTTAACGTCTCTCTCATACAAATAAAATAAACACATGACAAAGATTTTATTCAACTTATTAATGAGGAAACCAGTAAGATATGAAAACTGCCTCCAAGAGCATATGAGAAGCTGGGCATTTTAGCAACATTAAAATAAGATTGCTGCCAGAAGGAACAAATCTGTAGAGACAGACAATAGACTAGTGGTTAACAGGGACTGCAGGGAGAGGGAAATAGGTGATGACCTCTGATATAGAGAGTGTGTCTTTTGGGGGTGATGAAAATATTCTGAAATTAGAGATTTTGGTTCACAGATGTGAATATACTAAAACCAGTGAATTATACATTTAAAAGAGTGAATTTTATGGTACGTAAACCTCAGTAAGGCTGTTTTAAAATGGGAAGTATAACTCCCAACTCTTCAGAGCTGAGCATAGTGACTTGCTTCCAGAAAGTTCAGTGTAGAAGTGGGTGGGAGGTGAGAGAGAAACTATGCAGTGGGGAAACCTGAAAACACTGCCTCTATCAGGTGGCCAAGGTCATCAACCATCCTCAATCACATTGATACAGTATACCCTTGATATGATGTGATTAAAATGGCACATTACCTACATCTTTCTCCCAATAACCCATAATTCCAGTCTTATCATGAGAAAAACATCAGATAAATTCCAATAGGGAGGCATCCCGTAGAATACCTGACAAGTGTTCTTCATAACTATCAAGGTCATCAAAAACAAGGAAGGCCTGAGGCACTGCCATAGCCAAGAGGAGCCTAAGGAGAGATGACAGTTGTTTGTAATATAGTCCTTGGATGAGTTCTTGGCACAGAAAAAGGACATAAGATAAAAAACTATGGACTTGAGTCAATTATGTATCCTCAGTGGGTCATTAATTGTAACAAACGTACCATACTAATGGGAGATGTTAGTAATAGGGGGAATGAGGTGTGGGGTATATGGAAACTCTCTGTACACTCTTCCCAATTTTTCTGTAAATGTAAACTGTTCTGAAAAATAAAGTCTTTTAAAAAATAAATGAGATCCTACTGTGCCTCTGGAAACCTTCTCATAACTTTCCCCAGTTACTAGGTGTTAAGAGAGAAAAAAGGTACTATTTTCAAATAAATTTTTTAAACACTGGGTTGAACAATATAAAAGAATTTTTAAATTACGTGACTTCTCAGAGCCTTTTCATTCTTAATATAGGTAGTGGCTCTCTAAGCAGCATTTCCCAATGTTATTTGACCCTTTCTTTGCATAACGCCTGCAAACACCCTTCCAATATTGACAATTGCTCTTTTAATACAGTGGTTCCCAGACACGAGAATTTCATGAACCCTGTAGAATTTTTTTTTCAAAAAGTTTGGGACCAAACATTGTAACTTTTTATTACAGCAAATAGGGATCTTTAAAACAGAGCATTTTGCTGTCACCATTGTTTCCTAAAATAAAACATTTCAGTACCTCTAAAGGTGGGAAGTATGTAATTAATTGGAGAGCATTCCTTGAAATGGTATGCATTTGTACTCCATTGTCCTTATGCTTCTCATTTGGCTGTGGACTTTGTGAACCAGCTCGGGGCCTCGGACCATCACTTTGGGACCTCGGGTTCCTTGGGCAGTGGCGCAGTTGACTGTTCCTCCTGTGCTCTTTCCGCAGAGGCCCTTGCCTTCAGCTGCTTCACCGAGCTCATGAAGAGGATGAACCAGAACTTCCCCCACGGAGGCGCCATGGACACGCACTTTGCTAACATGAGGTCACTAATCCAGGTAGGACCTTGTGCTTTTCAATAATATAACTTATTCCAGCTCAGCCCAATGGACCGCAAGGCAACTTAATAGCCACGCCTTGTTTAACTTGACTCAGTCCTTCAGTCCTACTTAACTCAGCCCCGTTGAGTTAAACTAAAAAACTCAATTCAACTCAACCTTCACTCAACAGCTCAGCTCCACTAGATTCATTCTCACTGAGCATTTATTTGGTTCAGGCACTGTGGCCACACTGATGAACAAGACATGGCCCTCGCTCTTAACAGGATGTTTGATCGTATTGGTCCTTTTCTGCAAAGAAATATTTGAGTATATTTCTCTCTCTCTCGCTTTCTCTCTCTCTCATACACACACACACACCCCTTTATTGAGATCAATTCATATACCATAAAATTCACCCTTTTAAAATGTTCAATTCAATGATTTTTAGAATATTCACAGGTGTGAAATCATCATCACTATCTAATTTCAGAACGCTTTCATCACCCCAAAAAGAATCCCCATACCCATTAACGTCAATCCCTCTCCCCAGCTCCTGGCAACCACTAATCTACTTTCTGTCTCTATAGATTTACCTATTCTGGACATTTCATATAAATGGAGTCACACAATATGTGGCCTCTTGTGTCTGACTTCTTTCACTTAGCATCATGTTTTCAAGGTCCATCCATGTTATAGCATATATCTGTACATCATTCCTTTTTATTGCCGAATATTCCATTGCATGGATAGACCACATTTTGTTTATCCATTCATCCACTGATAAACACTTGAGTGGTTTCCACTTTTTTGCTATTATGAATAATGCTGTTGTGTACATTCATGTACAAGTTTTTATATGGACATAGGTTTTCATTTCTCTTGGGGATATACCTAGGTGTGGAATTACAGCTGCACCAGTTTGCATTCCCACCAGCAACATATAAGGGTTCCAATATCTCTTCATCCTCACCAACACTTTGTTGTCTGTCATTTTTATTATAGCCGTCCTAGTGCATGTGAAGTGGTATCTCATTATGGTTTTGATTTGCATTTTCCTAATTGCTAATGATGGTAAGCATCTCTCGTGCTTATTGGCTATTTGCACATCTTCTTTAGAGAAATGACGGGGTTAGGTTGAGCTAGGTTGATTTCCACCTCAAATCCTTTGCCCATTTTTAAACTCCACCTGGTTGTTAAGGGCTGTATGGTATCTGCTGTGGGGATGTAGCATCATTTATTCAGCTGTCCCCTCTAGTCTAGCCTTTGCCCAGGAGGCTGATGCCTATCTTTCCTTTCTCTGACAGATCCTGGACTCAGAGCTCTTCGAGTTGATGCATCAGAATGGGGACTACACTCACTTCTACTTCTGCTACCGCTGGTTCCTGCTGGATTTCAAGCGAGGTACAGACTTCAAACTGGAAACTTGTTCTCAGACTCTTTGTAGCAGAATCTCAGGGGAAAAGGTACCACGGAGGTGAGGCTGGGAGGTGTAACAAAGCCAGTGGAAGAGAGTAATGCCCATTTGTTGAGTTCTATCAGTTCACCCAACTTATCTTGCAGAGACACTATGCAGTAGGTGTTGTCACAATCCCCATTTTACAGATGAGGAGGCTAAGACTGAGAAGAACTAAATTCAGAGCTAGGAATAATAAAGCCTAGGATCTGAGCCCCACTCTGTCTACCTAAGCCCACTTCCCTTCCATTCTATTAAGCTGCTTATCAGAGGCCAAGAACTCTGAAGCCCATAGAGCATCTTTCACACGTGAATTAGAAATGATGTCTGACACGGTGCATTGCTGTCATGCCAATTTGGGGTGATGCTAATAATATCTAACCTGTATGGAGGTGTTTATTAAGGTCCAGACACTGTGCTGAGCCATTTCTACGTATTATTTCTTCAGTCCTTTATTACTGTTAGTATCACCCCACTTACAGATGAGGAAAGAGAAGGGCTCATGGAGGGGAAGTAACTAGCCCAAGGTCACCTTACTAGTAAGTGATGGGGCCAGGATTCAGACTGAGTTTATTGGACGTAGGAAGCCTTACTTTTCATCGTTGCTCTATTCTATCTCTTTACCAGACCCAGAGGCAGCAGCCAGCTCTGCGTGGGTGCAGGGGGAAAAGGAGATACCCTCATCGGTGCTAAAAGAGATGGCGGGTGCAGGGAGAGAGGGGGACACTGACCAAGGGGCAGGGCAAGGACAGGTCAATGTAAATCAAATCTGCACGTGCCCGGTTCCTCCACTTACAGGATGTCAGAGTTGGAAATTTACAACCCACCTGGTTTGCATAGCCTATTCTACAGAGGGGAAAACTGAGGCTTCTGTCAAATGACAGTGTCCAGGTCTCCTGTCTCCTGGCCTGAGCTCTGTCCACTGCTCCAGGGCAGCAGCGCGGACCATGGCTGGCCTGGGATCTTTCCGGAGGGAGGGCAGCACCGTGAGCTCAGTGACTGACCCTCCCCCTGCGCGTGTGTGTTGGTGTCCCGGCAGAACTCATCTATGATGACGTCTTCTCTGTTTGGGAGACCATCTGGGCAGCCAAACACGTGTCGTCCGCCCACTATGTCCTGTTCATCGCGCTGGCGCTGGTGGAGGTCTACCGTGACATCATCTTGGAGAACAACATGGATTTCACAGACATCATCAAATTTTTTAATGGTATCCGCATGACCAGGGTCTTATCTGAGGGGTGCAGGCTTCTGGAGGGCCCCTTCCTGGGGGCTGGAGAGGGATGGAGGGTCACTGAGACTGATGCACCATGAAGGGGATGGAGGAGGGTTCTCCCCACTTCTTGCGGCTATTTCCAAATGGATGAGTTAACATCTTGTAGTGCTGAGTGATCCCTGTGTGTATTTCTCAGGGATCTGGCAGAAGGGGCCTAGGTGTTGAAATCAGGCTCAGGGAGCATCCCTGGCTCTGCCGTTAACCAGCTGTGCCATGGACATGTCGCTTCCCCTCTAAACATCTGCTTCCTCATCTGGGAAATGGAGTAACAGTGTCTGCTTCAGAGGGTTGACATGTGTAGGGAAAGCAGATACAGGAAAGCAGTTGAAGTGGCATGAAAAAGGCACAGTCTTTGAAATCAAACAGAGATGGATTCTGATCCCGGCCTTGCCACCTGGGAGCTGTGTGACTTGGGCAAGTGACTTTATGTCTCTGGGCTTCAGAGTCCTTGGGGATAAAATGGTACTAACACCTCCCTCATGGAGATGTCAGGAGGATTAAATCAGACCACAAGGATATAAAGCCCATCAATCAGGTGGTACTTGGCTCATAGCTGTTGCTATGAATAGAAGCTGTTGCTACTATCAATATTATCACTATTAAAACATTTTCTTAAACTAAAGAAGTTTTTGGAAAAAGCAAAAGAAGAAAAAAGCCACCTGTGATGACCTTACACTGGAAACATTATTAGTTTTCTTTAAAGAAGCTTTTTTATTTTGGAATAATTTTAGATTTAGAGAAAAGTTGCAAAGATAGTACAGAGAGTTCCCAATACCCTTCACCCAGCTGCCCCTGATGTTAATATGTTACCTGATCCTCGTACATTTGTAGAACAAAGCAATTAACATTGATATATTATTATCAACTAAACTACAGACTGACTTGATTTCACTTGGTTTTTAACTAATGTCCTTTTTCTGCTCCAGGATCCAATCCAGGAAACCACGCTGTACTTAGTGGGTTCATTTTTTTAAAAATGGTTTTTCCATCTAGTCTTTCCCAAAATAATGTATATTTTTATGTTGTTACTATTTCAGAATCCAGTTGTATCTAGAGTTTTTTCCACTTAATGTTTTAAAAACCATCTTCCATATAATCATTTTATTTTTAAATTTTATTTATTTATTTTTGGCTGTGTTGGGTCTTCGTTTCTGTGCGTGGGCTTTCTCTAGTTGCGGCGAGCAGGGGCCACTCTTCATCGCGGTGTGCGGGCCTCTCACTATCGCGGCCTCTCTCGTTGCGGAGCACAGGCTCCAGACGCGCAGGCTCAGTAGCTGTGGCTCACGGGCCTAGTTGCTCCGTGGCATGTGGGATCTTCCCGGACCGGGGCTCGAGCCCGTGTCCCCTGCATTGGCAGGCAGACTCTCAACCACTGCGCCACCAGGGAAACCCCCATATAATCATTTTTTAAGACAGCAGAATATACCTCAAGTGACTGTTCATAACTTACTGAACCATTCCTTCTGATTGGGCATCTAGGTTGTTTTCGGTTTGAGGGTGTGATTTGAGAACCCAAAGCAATTCCTGTCTTAGCATGGAGGTTCTCAAACTTTCTCAGTTCATGGCACCCCTAATGTCTCTGTAAAGTTTTTGTGGCACCCGGACCAAAAGTTCCATTCAGTAACTAGTTAGGTCCAAACCACCTAATAAGTATCTCTATCCAAACAGCTTAGTAGCCATTTGAAAAAATGATACATATAAGTCAAAAGAAAATAGTATTTTTATTTTATATTTAAGTAAGTACAGTTACTGGGACTTCCCTGGCGGTCCAGTGGTTAAGACTCCACACTCCCGATGCAAGGGACATGGGTTCAATCCCTGGTCAGGGAACTAAGGTCCCACATGGCACATGGCGTGACCAAAAAAAATAAATAAATAAAAATAAATAAATAAATAAGTACAGTTACTAATGGGTGTGTTCACCTGTTGGGCTTTGCACAACTTCTCAAACCTTGGAATCATTTTGAACCCCACCACCTTCATTTCTTATTCCACAGTGATTTTCACATGATACTTGCTTTTATCACAGCAACTGCTTGCTGAAAACCTAGTTTTTGCAAAGCTATAAAGCCGTTGATAGGAATGTCATGAAATTTGCAAACTCACTTGCGTTAGCAGTTTATGTGGTGTTCAGCAGATATGGAAGATAGCGGTATTTCCCTCAAAGTTTCCATGTGTTCACTGTGGCACCCTGGGATTCCTCAGCACCCAGTTTGGGAACCATGGTCTTAGTGTTTTTGTTTGTTTTTCTTTTTTTCTTCTACCAAATGATTTCTTTCTTTCTTGGGTTTTTGGTGGTTTTTTTTTGAGGTTCTTTTTTTTTTTTTAATGTTACTTATCCCTATTTTTATTTTTTTTTATTTCAATTTTTATTTATTTATCTATTTACTTGCCTGCGTCGGGTCTTAGTTGAGGAACACAGGATCTTCGTTGCGGCATGCGGGATCTTTCGTTGCAGTGTGCGGGCTTCTCTCTAGCTGTGGCATGCGGGTTGTCTCTCTCTAGTTGTGGTGCGTGGGCTCCAGAGTGCGTGGGCTCTGTAGTTTGCGGCACGTGGGCTTAGTTGCCCCGTGGCATGTGGGATCTTAGTTCCCTGACCAGGATTCGAACCCACGTCCCCTGCACTGGAAGACGGGGACTACCACTGGACCACCAGGGAAATCCCCAAATGATTTCTTTATGATAAATGTCTAAGTTTAGGATTATTCTGCTTTGAAGAGCTGATCATTTTGTGTCACTCTCGACAAAGTGATTATTGGTGCTTTCTCCCCTCCCCTCCCCCTCTCCTTCTGTTGCTTCCTTCCTTCTCTACTTTTAAGCATCTACCATGTGCCTGGCATTGCTTTCTTAAAAGGTGTCCAGTCATTATGTTTGTAGGAGGGTGGTGGGAGGACCTAATATTTTTTTAAACACACACACTGAGAGCCAGCTTCGTCTCGTTTGATCTCACAGTAACCTTGTGAAGTAGGTACTGTTATGGTTCCCATTTTACAGATGAGGAAACCGAGGTCTGGAGATGCAGGCCTTCCCCAAAGTCTCTGCTTCCAGAACTGCTCTGGGGGTGATGCCAGATGATGATGATGATGATGGGGATGCCCCAGAGACCTCTCCGGGCACTGAAAGTGCATCCCGAGGATGGACACAGAAGGAGGCTCATGAGATTTTACTTCCGCTCTTTCAGAAATGGCTGAGCGACACAACACCAAACAGGTCCTGAAGCTGGCCCGGGACCTCGTGTACAAGGTGCAGACCCTGATTGAGAACAAGTGAGGACCATGTCACCCAGGCAGCGTCAGCCGAGCCTCCGCCCACCTGCCTGTCCTGCCTGCTTCTCCTCCTGGCTGCCCAGGGAGCAAGGTCCTGGCATCTGTTCCCGAGCATGGACCTCTGTGCAAAGAGAAAGTACCCCAACTTTGGCCACCAGGCAGGTGGGATCGAGGGGTTGCCCCTTCAGTTCAGCCTTACGTTTCCTGTTTGACCAAAGATCGCCCAAGTCTGGGATTTCTCCCTTGTGGGAGTTGGGAGTTGTTGGTGTGCGGAGGGAACATCTTCGTTCATGGTCCCCAGAATGGTCTCCTCCCTCTTCTGTCCCATCCCTCCAACTGTCTTGTTGGATGAGACTTGGGGAGGGAACTTTTTGGAAACTGGTATAGGAGAGGTCTGTGGGGCTACCTCTGTACTCTGAAAGGGGCCTTTGGAGATGTTCCAGAACGTGGCTGGAAGGTTGGCCTGGAGCAGAGCACTGTTGACATTTAATGCTTTTTGGAGGGATGCTGCCCTGTGCACTCTTGGAATCTGAGCAGCCTCCCTGGCCTCTACCTACTACCTGCCAGTAGCACCCTCCTCCCCAACCCCTAGTGACATCCCAGAGCACCTCCAGACGTTGCCAAATAGCCCCATTTGAGAACCACTGGCTTGGAGGAGGGGCTACAAGTGTATCTCCTCTCCACTTCCTTTGTACCTGAGCCGCCTATATCCTGAGACTTTCTTCCATTTAGAAAAGGCACATGGGGTCCTTTGCACATCTCTCTTGGGGTCCTGGATTTCAACCATTGTGTATTTCTCATTTTTTCTCCTCCACCTGGCCCAGGAGAGACTTTTTTCTTCTTTTAAAGAAGGACGTCTGCCTGTGAGAAATGTCTGTAAGCATGAGATAGGCCTCTTCCGGGTCCTGCTCAGGGGCCCCCGGGCAGGGCCGAGTCCGCATCCCCTTCCTCTCTTCCCAGGGAGGACCTCGCCTCTCCTTCCATACGTCGGGTCTGATGTTCCAGAAGCTTGGAAGATGTGTGTTGGTGCAAGCCACTTGTTTAGGGAGTCTGGCTTTTCTCTAAGTGCCCTTGCTCACTCAGGACAAAGGAGGGAAATGAGGACAGAGGTTGGCCCAGGTAGGGTATGTCGGGTGTTTTCCTTGGGAAAGAAACATCAGCTGGTGAACTGGTGCCAGGGTCACAGACCAGACTGGAAATGGTCCCCTCCATGTCTTCACACAGAGGGTCACCAATCCCCAAACAGGCCCTAAGCGAGCTAGTTTACCCTGCCTACCTGTCCTCCCAGGAGAGTGGTCCTGCCAGCCCTTCTCTTCCGAGAGTGTACCAGAGTCGGGAGAAACAGTGAGAGTTGGGAAGGGATGCTCTTCCCAAGAATGGCAGGTAGGATTTTGGAGAGGGTAGGAGACTCGTCAAGCACTTTGAAGCATTCACAGAGGCAGTGCATTAGTCCTTCCGTCCTGAGCAAACCAGGATGGGGAGCAATCCCTGCCTGGAGTGCTTGTGAAGGCGCTTCCCTTGGACCCAGCACTTTAGGTTGCACTGAACTTCCGCCTGAGTAGGGCCTCCTGGGCAGGATGGATGAGACTAGATGGCCCTCGCTTCCGAAGAACGCTCCGTGAGAAATGCATCTCCTCGCCCTAGTCCCCCACCTTCCCAAGATGGGAGAAAATGTATGAAAGTCCCCTCCAGATGAAAGTTTATTTTGCCATTCAACTGTTCACTACAGAGGATGTTATTTTAGCAAGACCCAGGTCCTAGACCTTCCAATTCTTATTTGTTTTTTGACAGACTAGTCTGAAAGTACAGCACAAGATCTCTTCTCTGCCTTCTCTCGTGGTGTTCCAGAGAGAGTCGTGGTTGTGATTTGGAATAACTCCTATTTATTTGGCTTACTGTGTTTATTCGGATCTCTGTACGTTGTGTGTGTCCGTGTGTCCCTGAATCGTATGCGTGCGAGTTGTTTTATCTATGGAGTGCCCTCCTTTTCTCAGTGTTGCCAACATATCTTGTTACAGTTTACTACAGAGTTGTGTCTATAGAGAGAGAAAATATATATAAACAGAAACATGTGAACCTGGGTTATTTTTTGTTTCTGTGTTTGGGGATTTTCTTTTTAATTTGAAAGAAAGAAATGATTGCTTCTGAAGACTGTGTCCTAATACCCCACCCTCCACACCACCTCAGTGATCCAGACACAGAGAGGGACATATTCTTATGATAGACTCCCTGGTCTTTCCCCTGAAAGTTCAAGGCTGGTGAATCTCATCTCATCCTTTGTATCAGTTAGCTGTTACCACAAGTAATGCTGTGTAACAAACCACCCCAAATCTTAGTGGCTTCAAACAGCCATTTATTTAGCTTGTGATGATTCTGTAGGTCAGCAATATGAGCTGGGTTCAGCTGGGCGGTTCTTCTGGTCTCAGCTCGACTTCTTTGTGTGTCTCTGGTCAGCTGATGGCCAGCCAGGCTACCCTGCTTTTGACAATTGGCCGGCTGTTGTCTAGGATAGTGGGAGAAACTGGGCCATGTATCTCCCATCCTCCATTAGGCTAGCTCAGGCTTGTTTACATGGCCATGATGGCAGTTTCTAAGAGAGCAAACAGAAGTGTGCAATGCCTCTTGAGACCTAGGATTGGAATTGGCATAAAGTTATTTCTACTATATTCTTTTGGTCAAAGAAGTCATATGGCTGAGCTCAGATTGAAAGGATGGAGAAATAGATTCCACCAGTTGATGGGAGGTTTTGAGAAGTGACAATGAAAAGGGCTGTAAGTACAGGCAGGGAAATAATTGAGTACTTTTGCAAACAGTCTACCATGTAGTATCCCAAGGTCCATGCACAGGAGGGGTCCCAAGATGGTCAGCCATTGGACTCAAGAGTATACCTCTAAGTTGATGCCTCACTGTATCCCCACTGCTGAGCTAGCTCCTCTCTCACCCCCAGTGTTCCCATAGACCATCAACTTATCTCCTCAATATCTATGATTCCCACTCACGGCTGCCATTCTGAACCACAGTCTTTGGGCAATGGAGACCTCACATGGATCTCCACCCCCAGCAGCCTCTAACCATGTGCCAAGGGAAACTTCTGGTTTTCCGCTGCAGAAGCAAAGCTTGATTTAATCTAATGAGCACCCATCAAAACTTCAGGTTTTCTATAGAAAAAGTTAGTTTCCAAATAAGCCAGCAAAGTAAAGGAGTTTCAGGTGGCATTGGTGGCCTGGCTAAGCCCAAGTCACCACTTTCTTGGAAGATTGCCAGCAGAGGTAAGTCTGAAGCCACACAGCAGCAGGCAGGTGGGGACTTGTCTTTTGCTGGCCCACATGGGGCTCTCTTAGTGGGAAGGTCTGCTTCTTCCTGGGAGAAGCTTCTGAGAGCAAAGACTGGTCCTGATGTTCTGACCATCCTTTGAAGCCACTGGTCTCATTTCCCCAACTCCAGCCATAGCTTGGTACACGTGGCCCTCCCCCTGGAGGACCCCACTATTCTTGCAGCTGCCTGGCACCACCAGACCTGGGTACCACCAGCATGTGGTTATGTCTGTTATGTCTGTACAAATGTGCAGTTACATGCATTATTGACTTATGGTAAAGGACGATATATTTTGTGGGAAAAAAATCCTAAGAGAATGTTTTGCTTTTGTAAAGGTTTTCCTAAACACATGCATTTGCACCTTGCATAGATGTGAGAAGATGAGTCTTGGGCCACTAGGCACGTTTTCGTGACTCAAAGCAGGGATGGAGAAGGGGTCTTTGTTGCCGTGTGTATGGCACACACAGTTGTCACTGTGGACTCCTCCTCCCCCCCTTTTCTTCTTCTTCCTCCACCTCCTCCTCCATCTTTTCCTCCATTTCTTTACCTTCTCCTTCCCCCATCCCTCCGATTCCTCTCCTCTCCTCCTTCTGCCTCCTTTCCTTGTAGCCATGAGCATGTGGATACTGTCTGTCACCATGTCTTCTGCCTGAATGTTGCTGTTCGCATTCAGAACAACACTGCTGGGTTTAGACCCTCTGGCTGCTCTGTCATCTCTCTTCTAAATCGCGTTCCATTTTCTTTTCACCTCGAGCGTTCCATTTGGCTTGTGGGAGAGGCCATGGGGCAACTGAGAAGCACTTATGCAAAGAGTTTGGGAGGCCCCAACCATCCCATTTCAGAACAGCTGCAACCATTTATGCCATCCTGTTTCATCTTCCTTCTTATCCCTCCCTCCTTCTCTCCCAGGCCTGAGGTCCCAGCAGCCCTGTGGGGAAAGGAGGTGAGGGCACAGTCAAGGGCAGTGGGAGGAAGTGGTTTAGATTTCTTTCCTTTTCAACAGATACTCAAGTTTGAGAGACATTAGATCCATCAATCAATGAGTCTTCTCCCCAAGTTTTATGACAGCATCAAACTCAAGTCACCTGCAGTCCACCTTTATGATTTGGACCATATCTGTGTACCATCTGTACTATTATATCTTTACTAGTTTTCTTTTTTCTTTTTACTTTTCGGCCACACCGCGTTGCACGTGGGATCTCAGTTCCCCGATCAGGGAGCGAACCTGCACTCCCTGCAGTGGAAGCGTGGAATCTTAACAACTGGACCACCAGGGAAAGTCCCTTTACTAGTTTTCTTTAAATCAACTCATTTTTTAAAACTTCAAACTTATGGCAAGCCAGGATCATTTGCATAAACAGAAGATGGTTGTAAAAATAAATATTATTATTTTGCCAAAATACTATTTCCCACCAAAGGCTTTCTGAAGCTTGCTCTCTTGCCGTTAAGAAGAGATGTACTAAGGGTTTGAGAGGTTAAAGACATGCTAGCACCAGACGAGCCTTTCTTCTTGGAGGACTTCAAGGAGGATTGAAGTGGGAGTGACTTTCTCACCGCACCAACTAAAATCATGTCCTATATCTTTGTCCACATGCTTGGGGAGGGATGACTTAGGATCCCAACTCTGCCACTTCCTGGCTGTGTGGCTTTGGGCAAGTGACTTTACCTCTCTGAGCCTTGGTTTTCATTTCTGTGAACTGGGGGTAATAATGCCTCCCTTGGGTCTGGATTCAGTCCCGGCCCTCCTCTTTCCACTGGGACCCTCTGCCCCTAGCATCACTGGGGATGATTTCCTGGTTGGGACCTCATTTTCCCTGAGTTCCCATCATCTGTCTTGCTCAGGTTCTCAGGTGAATCTTTGACACAGCTCCTGGAGGAGAACTGGGGAAGGGATGAGCTCTGAGCCCTCTGGGGCTATGACAGAGCAACTGGAGTTAGGTGTGGTGAGGCCATCAGTTCTTGGCAGGAGCAAAACCCACTCTGACTCTGTAGTTTGCATCGGGTTCTGCTGAGTCAGGGAAGGGCTCTTGGGTCTCTGTGCTGCTGGCCTTTAAGCTGCTGGACACATTGAGAGCTTGAGCCCAGGACAGGTATAGACTCTAGAAGGAGCACAGTTTGATCCTTTTTGGAGTGCCAGCTTGCCAATCCATTGCTAAGTCAACCTAGTAGAATTCAAATGACCTACAGAATGATGCCGTTCCCTGGGGACTTTCCATTACATCAGGGTGTTGGGCAGGAATCCTCCAGTATCTTCCTGGCTTGCTTTATTCAGTCTTGTGGGCCCAGTGATTTCCAGCCTCGGCAGGTAAAGGGCTCCTGCAAACAAAGAATACCTCTTATTATGATGAGCAGAAAATCAGACAGACAGATCCCTCTGTCTCTTGTCAAATAAAACAGCGTCTGTGTAAATGCTTCTGCTTCATAGGCTGCAGATTTGCTCCCTTTGGCATTGCTGAAATTGTTGAAAGAGAAAATTAAGGAACGTGGGAGCTGCTGTAAAGTTATTACATAGAGGAGGCGGCTCATCCCTAGCGCAGGTGGGTTACCTGAAGCTGAGTTTGGGCTTCTTCTTGGTGGCATCTACTTGCTGCTTTTTGCACTGGGATGCTGCCTGGGCCTCCTGGAATCTTCCCACAGAAGCCTGACTCACATCAAAGTGCTTCTGATGACACTTGAAACATACCACTGGTCTTTGAGTCCATTTGGATACCATGTGGTGGCTTCCTAGGTTTTCTATTACTTTATTCCCTTATTCTCTTACTTTTTAAAGTAATTATTGTCCTTATTGTTTTTTCTGAAAGATGAATGCAAGCTGCATTCTCTGTGGTCTGTGTGTTTTCAAAATAATAGAATCGCTGTAATAATATAATATTGTTGTTTACAGATGTTCTTAGTTGAACATTTAAAACCAAAAGAGTTTGGTGAGCTGGGTCGGGGCAGAGATAACAAATTCAGGTGTTATTTTGCCTCCATCACAGAGTCTGACAGACCTGGATTCAAATCCCAGCTCTGCCACTGATCGGCTGTGTGACTTTGGGCAAGTGACTTTGTCTCTCTGAGCTTCAGTTTTCACTTTTGTGAAATGCAGATAATAAAGCTTCCCTTAAAGAGAGGTTTGGTATCAAATATTTTTGCTTGCCTGGCATCCTTGCCCCATTCTAGGACCAGCAACTTCTCCCATCTTCTGGAGAAATGTATCTCCTACGTTATAACTATAGTTATAGTCTAGTGAGATTGCTGACATGCCCCTCCCCCCAAGGTGGGCACATGACCCAGTTCCGGCCAATCAGATTCCTTCCCTGGGAAGAGAGCGGTTCACTCTTTCTTCTGGGGCAGTCTAGCTAGAGGGGTACCAGCCTGGAGCTGCCTGTGACTATGTCTCTTGCAGGTAGGGGAGCAGGCATGGCTGCATCCAACTACTCAAGTGAAGTCTTTAGAGCTCCCTCTTTGTCAATCTTGTGGTTCCACTGTTGTCCATGTTGGCTTATACAGGTCCCATGCCCATCTCTGAACCAATCATTCTGACTGGGCTTGACTGGCCATAAGGACTCATTTGTCCACCCTAAAGCCTGGGGTGGTCAGAGAGTTGCTGAGGGTCATTCCTCAAGGGAAGATTAGGGCGCTTTTCCCAAAGAAGGGTGATGGGTCTTGATAAGCAAAGGCAACAGACTGAATCCATCCCTGGCAGAGAGAGCAACGTGTACAAAGGGGTGGAGCTGTGAAGAGACCTACTGTGGGCTCAGAATTCAGTGTGGCTGGAGGGAGAGGTGCAGGGTTGGGTGAATGACAAGAAAGAAGCTGAAGAGAGAGGTTCAGACTGGATCGTGAGGGGCCTCATGTGCCCCAAATAACAGTGAAGTTTCCACATCAGTGGGATTATCCATGGAGGGGTGAGATAGGTCCTTACTGCCTGACACCCACCCACCCCCAATCCCCACGTCAGCACTGGACCACCTCTCATCTATAAGGGGCACTCACTAGATGTTTGATGAGAAAATGAAAAATTTTCAAATTCTCCAAGAGGAGGAGTTATAAAAAGGGAAGGATATTTTTATTTTATTCTCTCATAGAGAGAGAATATGCACATACTTATTAAAAGATGTAGTATTGGAGTGGTGAGCACAGATTCAGAATTGCCCCAGGCACTTTTCATGAATAGATTTATCATCACCACAGTCCTGTGAGATAGGGATTATAATTATAGCTAAAGTTTATTGAATACTAGTGCCTAACATCGTGCTAAGGGCTTTATTTATATACAGCATCTTAAGTTAGTTATCATAACAACCCTATGAGGTAGGCATTATTTCACACACACACCCATTTTACAGAAGTATACACCGAGGCCCAGAGAAGTGAAGTGTCTTGTCTGAGGTCACACAGCAAGGAAGCAGCAGAGGTGGGATTTGAACCTGGGTGCGTGGTGATTTCATACAACTGTTGCATGGGCTCTTTTTGCTTCTCCTGAGATATTTTTATTTGCTCATTTCTGGCACGAGGATGATGCTGTCAGTGTCACTGGAGAAGAGGATGGTCCTCCGCTGGACCTCGGCCACATGGAGCCACCTGAACATGGGCAGGAGGCTGGCCAGGACTGCATGGAAGATGGCAGTCACATAGCCCCAGCCCAGCCGGCACTGACCACTGTGGGACACAGAGGAGGCTAAGCAGGCTTCCTTGGCAAATGGGGAGGCCAAGCTGATCGGGAAAACCAGCAGGCCCACAATGGTGGTGATGGCTAGGCTAGAAACAGCAGCAAGGAAAACCAGTGTGTCAGTCAAGGGGCTCTGGGCTGCCTTTCCATCCCAGGACTCACTCATCCACCCTCCTATCCACCCACCCATCCATCCATCCATTCACTTATTTATTGGCTCATCTATCCTTTTATCCACCGATCACTCAGCTTAGCCTTCCACCCATCTGTCCATCTACTCACCCATCCTCTCATTCTCTCCATTCCTCCCCCTACCTATCCATTCACTCATCCATCCATCCATCCAACCAACCACCCACTTAGCCACCTGCCTTCCACCAATCCATCCATCCATCCATCCATCCATCCATCCATCCATCCATCTATCCATATTCCAATCTATCCATATTCCAATCTACCCATTTTCCCCATCTATCCATTCATCCATTCTTCCAGTAATATGTCTACTGATGCATCCATCAGCTCATCCACCTACTTACCCACCCTACTCCATCCATTCACCAACCCATCCATCCATCCATGCACTCATTCATCAAAACTGTTACGCACTCTGTCAGAGGTACTAATGATACTAAGAAAATGAACCAGACACCTCCGCACCTAGAAGGCACTCCCCGTGCAGGAGAGTCACGTGACCTGCAGCCACCCTTCAGCCACTCTCGTCCACTTGAAGTTCCCTGCACGTGCCTTGCTCTCGTCTTTATGCCTTTGCCCGTGATGCTCCCATTACCTGAAACACCCTTCTACATTTGGTTAACTCCCACTCATCCTTCCAGGTTCATCTCAGTGATGCCTCCTCAAGGAAGCCTTCCTTAACACCTTCCACACACTGGGTCAGGTACCTCTTGGAGTTTTTCCTTGCATCCTGTGCTCATCCTCTTGTGCCAAATATCCACTGAGTTATAACTGCCTAATACACCCCACCCCCAGTAGACACTGGAGGACAAGGACTGTATCTCCATCCATTGATTCAACAAATATTTAATGAGTAACTATTATGTGCAAAGTACCGTGTTAGATGCTGGTGATATCAAGGTAGACAAATCCTTGCCCTCATGGAGCCGATGTTCTAGTGGAGAGAGATGCACAGTAATCAAGCAGGCAGATAAGATATTACCAAGCAGGCAGGTAAGTGCTATGAAAAATGGAAAGCAAGGTAAGAGGAAGGAGACTCTAAGGAGAGGGAAGCTCCCTTACCTTGAGGTCATGGAAGACCCCCACTGAGGCAGTGATATTTGAGCAAAGCCCTTAATGAAGTGGGAGGAGCAAGATGTGAAGATCTGAGAAGAGAGAATTCCAGGCAGAGGGAACAAGCTTGGTTTTTATGAGCAACAGAAAGCAAGCCAGTTTGGCCGGAGCATGCTGAGCCTGGCGGAGCAGGTAAGAGATGAGGTCAGTGAGCGAATGAGGGCTTCATCAGTGGAGCCTCATCGGTAACAGGAAGTCATTGGCGCGGATAAGCCAGTCCGGGTGGCATGGTCTGATTTCAGCTCTAACAGGACCCACTTGGCCAGAGTGTGGCAAACAGACTCTAGGGGGCAAGGGTGGCAGCAGGGAGATGTGTGAGGTGGTCACCTCTAAACCAGGTGAGAGATGGTGGAGAATTAATTGGATGAAGGTTCAGTCAAGACCTGAGCTGGATCATCCCAAGCCGATGTGTGAATTAGAGAAAAGCAGATGCAGCCGGGCAGACGCAGCCCTGCAGTTTCACAGCTTAGGAATTAGAGCATGGTTAGATTTCAGCAGCTCTCAGCCCTCAGCTGGATGCCCTTGTGCAGTGCACAACCTGCCCAACTGTATATGATGGTCCTGGTAAAAATGATGCAAAGTGGATGGATGGGAGAGAAACAAAGGAGGACAGACTATTAAGACTGGGTTTGGATAAGGGCAAGAGAGGGTGATGCTAAGGATACCATTCCCTACCTCCAATTTCTGGCTTGTTAAAGGACCTGGAATAGTCTACAATCCTAGGGTTTATCTCTGAGATTCAACTAGGAGGCAAGACTCTGCTTACAGGCTCATTCATCCATCCATGCATGCATTCATTCATTCCACAAACATGTCTGGAACACATATGTGATAGAAGATTTACCTGCTGTTGCCTGCAGCCCTGGCATTGGGCCACTGCCCCTCCTTGGGCACAGCCCTTTGGGGGCTAAGGCCCAGGACAGGAAGAGAATTGCATTGAAGACCAATAGGAGCCAGCCTCCAAGGAGCGTCACAGCTGAGACCTGCCAGGAAGAGAAAGGAGGGAGGGTGTTGTCTGGGGTGGAGGCAGTCTCTGCTCTCTCTGCTTAACTGATCAGCTACTGAGTCCTCAAAATCCCACAAGGTCTGTGCTATTATTATCCCTGTTTTACATATAAACAGAGATATAAGGAATTGGAGTCATTTCCCTCAGAGCACACAGCTAATTAAGAGGTAGAGTCAGAATTAAGATCTAGATCTACAACCACCATGCCCTCCCTTAATTGAGTACCTGCTATACAGCAGAGTCACCAAGAGAGGCACCTTTGTAATCATTGGTTTTGAAGGCTGTGAATCTTCCTTAGAGGTGCTGAACTGGGAGTCCCAACCCATTGTGCCCATTGTTGAATTTGGCAATTTGCAGTGACTTTCAACACCTTAGCTGTGGTTTTCAAACCTAGCAGCGCTTAGATAGAGGATGACCAGGTAGGTGTGTACAGGTTGTGCACTGCACAACTCTAGGAGATGCTTTTGGGAGTCATCACAGAAATGCATATTGACTACAGTACTTTTCCAGCAGATGGCAGTATAGTGTCCTGAA
Organism: Balaenoptera ricei; assembly: GCF_028023285.1. Classification (NCBI taxonomy): domain Eukaryota; kingdom Metazoa; phylum Chordata; class Mammalia; order Artiodactyla; family Balaenopteridae; genus Balaenoptera; species Balaenoptera ricei. Next base: position 18,046,362 of record NC_082652.1, on the reverse strand, counting down.
GGAGGGGCACCCTTTTCCTAATTTGTACAAAGGCACTGCATGCTGGCAGCTGCCTTCAGGATCATCCTGGGTGTTTGCTAACAGGCAGATAGCCAGACCCCACCCCGCACCTACGAGTCAGTGGTTAGAAGGAAGGTGGACAGAAATTGGCTTTTTTTTTTTTTTTCTCTGATGGGTTTAAGAGTGCCCCACCGCCAGGTCCCAGTGAATCCATGAGACCACGCCTCACCTTCCAGGCAAAGTCAGGAATATCATCCAGGGACCTGAAGGTCCCACAGCTCTGGTTCCAGCTGTTACCCTGAGGCCAGGAGCAGTAGGTGAGGACACCAAAGGAGAAGGTGGTGGTCTGGAACCAGGCAGGAGAGATGAGGCTGAGGGCTGAGATGCAGGTTAGGGAAAGCCCCAGAGCTGCCCACACGCTGCCCACCATCAGGGAATGTCAGTGACCTAGAGATCAAGGGACAAGATTAGTGGAAGGAGAGAAACAGGGGCTGGCAAAGGTGTCCCCCCTCCTCCGCCAGCCAGGGATCTGGTCCTGTCTTCAGATCACAGGTCATTAGTCTCCCTTCACCCTGGGATGCACTTGGAGGTGTTAATAACTGGGGTGAGGGTGGGTCTTTTCCCTAACAAGTTCTGGAAGTCGAAATTCCAAATTTTAGAATGAATGTTAGTGCTTAAACAGACCTTGGAGCACAACCAGTCCTCATGGGAAATGATCATCACTGGTCCATGCAAGCCCCCTCTCATGTTTCATTAATTCATTCATTTATTCCTTCATTCATTCGCTCTGCCCATCAAGGCTTGCACTTTCCAAAAGGTCTGCTTCTACCCAGAGGGAGCACCTTTTCCGAAATCCCACACAGATGCTGTGTTTCTAGCAACCACCCTGCCCATCAGCTATCTCCTCCCAATCCCTGACCATTATTTAATGTGTATCTTTTTGTATGGAGGTATTTTTGCAAAATCAATATTGTTCAGTATATGTGTATTTTTCATGTATGTAAATGGCATTGTTTTATATATTGCTGTTCCACGTGGTGCCACATATGACCCTTGAAGGCTAGTCAGGTGGCACCTGAACCCAGCCTTAAATGCCAAGAGTTATTTAGTTTTCAATTCTCCTTCAATCCTTCTCTTTGCACCAAGGAGAAAATTTCTGTTGGAGCTAAAGGGTCTTAAACATCTCCCAGGCATCTGTCAATCTCCTCTTTTTAAAAGACAGGGAGCCTTGAGCAAGCAATGGAGTCTAGTGAGATTTTGGGGATGTAGTTGAATTTTCCTTGTATTTGTTGTGGTGTTTTTGTTCTATTTTTTGGCATGATACTGGTTATCCATTTTAAATTAAAATATATTTTAAGGAGAAAGAGAGTTGATTTCAAGTCCGGTCTTACCAAAATAATAATAGAGGTTGGATGAGGAGGCTGAGGCAGGATGGTGGTTTGCTAATAGCCAACATTGTCACTGATGGTCAGAAGTGAGGCCCAGAAGGGCTGAGGCAGCCTAAGGGCGCCCAGGGTCAAAAGCAGCTGAGCCAGCCAAGGGCACCTACACAGACTTTCCAGGACTTCAACCTTGGGTTTCACTTTGGGACTCTAAGCCCAGCCAGCACTTTAAACGTGGCCAGAATCCTGGGCTTGGCGGCCAGCCAGTCCTTCTACCACTTCCCAGCTGTGTGACCTGGAGCAAGTTACCCCATTGCTCTGGGCCTCAGTTTCTCCATCTGTAAAAGCAGATTCTAAATCCCAGGGGGCATGTAGTGTTGGGTTCAATCACTGAGCAGGATGATGTGGTAGAAAGAAGCACACAAACCATGTTTCCCCCATATGACCTTGGGGAGGTCACCTCGTCTCTCTGGAAATGGGGGTAGGGGTGTTGTGAAGGTTCTAGGGGGTCAGATGCAAGTGTGTTGCAGGGAGAGGGGCTGAGCTAAGCCTGGGAAGGTAGGTCAGGGTAAGGTGGCACAGACATTTTATTCCCAGGATTAGAAAAACCTCATGGCAGCTAGCCAGCAAATGAGACACGGCCCCTTGAGGAAGGGAGGATGGATTTTTGTCCTACGCCAAAATCAGCCTCAACTTTGGGGTTGGCAGGATCCCGAGGGGTGTAATTCCAGCCAGGAAGCTGGGGAGCCCAGAGCTGACTGAGGCCCGTGATTTTCCCTCTCTCTGGCTGCCCCAGTGCCTCTCCGGGCGTTTCTGACCTTGAAAGAAGTTTTGTTCTCCAGATAATGTGCTCAGTGTCACCTAGGAAAATCACACCAACCGTCCAGGTGCCCAGAAACTTAAATGAGGCATTATAACCCGAAATCACATCCGGCCAGGCTTCAATTACCTGGAATCCACCTAAGGGAAACTTGAAAGGGATTGAATATTTTCTCCTCCAGCTCAGTGCTTAGCTGTTAACGGTAGTTGACAATTCCTGAGCACTCATCAAGCCCCATTCTAAACTCTTTCAGTGCCTCATTCAATTTAAGCCTGTGGGCCCTCTATGATAGGGTGGGTAGTACTGTTATCTGAGTTCCCATTTTACAGATGACAAAACGAAGCCTCAGGAAATGAGTGGTGGACTAGGGCCTCAAACGCAGGGAATCAGGCTCCTGACTCTGGGACCTAAACCCAAAGTGATATTAAGGAATTAGTTTAAAAGTCAAATACCCCAGCGTTTTTTAGGAGCTACCCAGGGTTAGAATTTGGTCAACCCTCCCACCTGCTCCAGCCAGTGAGCATAGATGGCCAGGGTAGCCATAGTCAGCCATGGCAGGAGGGGAACTGGGATTTGGGTATTTAGAGGTGGCTGCCAGAGCCTTGGTATGTCCCCACAGCCAAGTGCCTTCCTCATCCTGGTGTCCATGTCCTCCTCTGTGAACTGGAAGGAATTGGTCATTCATTCATTCAACTTTTATGTTCCCAGCCCTATGTGACCTTCACAGATACAGTGGTGAACAGAACATAGTGCCTGCCCTCAAGGAGCTTAGGGTTTCGTGGGCAAGGCAGACAAACAGGATGGAAGAATATGGTCCATCATCCATCCATCCAGTCAACAAATATTTATTGAGCATCTACTATGTTCCAAGAACTGTTCTAGGTGCTGGGGATTTAGTAGTGAGGAAAACAGACAAAACCACTGTCCTCATGGAGCTTGCACTCTAGTGGGAGAGAGAGACAATAAGGAAATAATATATAAGATGCTTGATGTAAATAAGTGCCACAGAGGAAAATGAAGCTGGGAAGGGAGATGGTGAGTGACTGGGGGATGGTCAGGAAAGCCCCATGAGAAGGTGACCTTTGAGTAAGAGCTGAGGGAGGAAGCCATGTGGATTTATGGGGGAGGAAAGTCCAGGTAGAGGGAGGTGCAGGTGCAAAGGCCCTGTGGTAAGCGTGTACTTGGCATGTTGGCAGAAGCAAAGAGGACCCGGTAACTGGAAGGAATGAGGAAAGGGGGAGAGTGGTGGGCCTTGTAGGCTATGACGGATCTTTGGCTTTTACTTTCTGAGTGAGATGTGGAGTCTGTGGGTGGTCTCGAGCAGAGATGCGACATCACCTGTCCCAGTGTTTTAAAAAGATCACTCTGGCTTCTGCATGGAGGAGAGGCAGAAGGAAGGGCGAGGGAGAAGCAACCAGAGGCAACTTCAGTCGGTCAGGTGAGAGACATCAGTGGATCCGAGAGAGAGGAGAGAGGGTGGGTGGGGGCAGATTCTGGATCTTTGTTGAAGGAAAAAGGCAGGTCCGGCCAACCAACTTTGCTTATGGATTGGACTTGGAGTGTGAGGGACCAAGAGGAGGCAAGGATGCCTCCAGGGCTTTTGACCTTGGCACCTGGAATGGAGGAGCTGCCCTTACTTGAGATAGGGAAGCTGCAGGAGGGACCGGTTTGTTAGGAGAGGTGGAGATATCTGGGTGTGGTGTAGCCTAAATGAAGTCTGAGATGTGTATTTTGCCAACCCATCGATCAACAGATGCAAACAGACACAGCGTCACACCAAGAGAAAGCCCAGGGCGACGTTGGGGCAGGCTCAGAGGAGGGGCACCTGATCCAGCCTGGGTGCCAGGTGACATCCAGGCTGAGATCTGAAGATGGGCAAGTCGGGTTTAGGGGAGGACTTTGACCCGCATCCCTTGTCTCATTCTCCTAGCTGCACAGCCAGGTCAGCCTGACTTCTGGTGCTTTTCCAGCTCCATTACAAGTTGGCTGTGTGAGCTGGTCAAATTATGTTGTAATGTAATGGCTCCAAGCCTCTGTTTCCCCATTGCAGTGGACTGAGTGTTCGTGTGCCCCCCAAAATCACATGTTGAAATTCTAATCCCAGTGGTGATGGTATTGAGAGATGGGCATTTGGGAAGTGATGAGGTCATGAGGGTGGACTTATGAATGGCATTCGTGCCCTTATAAAGAGACCCCAGGGAGCACCCTTGCCCCTTCTGCCATGGGAAGACATAGCAAGAAGACAGCCATCTATATACCAGGAAGTGTGCTCTCACTAGACACCAAATCTACCTGATCTTGGAATTCCTAGCCTCCAGAACTGAGAGAAATAAATTTCTGTTGGTTATAAGCCACTTAGTGGCACTAAGTGTGTGGCACTTTGTTATAGCAGCCTGAGTAGACTAGAACACCCACCTGCAGAAGGATGGCCATGTCCTAGACCAGTGGGACTTAACCTTTTGGAGGTGATGAATTCCTTTGAAAATAGGATTTGAAAGCATGGATGCATCCTTCATGCAGACTTACTTGTACACACACACCCACACCCACACCCACACAGTATTGTAATTTCAGGGGCTCATGGACCCTTAAAGCCCATTATGGCTCCTGGACAATACTTTCCTCTCTCCCCATCCTGACCTCACATCCTTCTTCCCTCCAGACTCACCACACTTCAGGTCAAGACCCTCCAACGTGGCCACTTCTTCTCAGGCTCCAGCTTTGACCGTACGTCTGCGACCTCATAACAGGTGTCCTTCCGTTTGAAGGAAACATTCAGGCTGCTGAACAAAGTCCAAGTGTGTGATAAGCTGGCCTGAGGGGTGTGTGTGTGTGTGTGTGTGTGTGTGTGTGTGTGTGTGTGTGTGTGTATTTTCCTTCCCAGTTCCTTAAATCGACAGGCTTTCACTGGGCTGCTGGGTGGGCTGGGCAAAGAGGGAAAAGCCAGCCCCAAATCAGGATATGGTGAGGGTATGGGGGTTCCTGGGTAGGAGAAGACATGAATAGGGATTAACCGAGCTACGATTAAACACCAGGTGTTGAAGTTCTTGCCACTGTGCTCTCTACCTTTCTGCCTTGGTAATTCTAGTTGAGGGATATTTCTCTGGGATCTGGATATCTACCCTGCAGGCTGTGAACTTGCGGAGAGTAGGCACTGGATCTGAAAAATCTTTGTCCCCCATATTCAGCATAAAACTTGGCACAGAATAGGCGCTTGTCTTGTCTTTGCGGTAAGTGATGGAAGTACAACTCCAACTGGCTCAATTAGAAACGAGAAATGCATTGGCTTACATAACTGAAAATTCTGTGGGACAGCTTCAGGCACAGCTGGCTCCAGGTGAACAAGCAATGGACCTCTCTTTCTCTCTCCATCTCTCAGCTCCATTTTCCGCTGAGTTAGGTTCGCTCTCAGGCAGATTCTCTCTCTCTCACAGTGTTGACTTCTGGTGCCTCCAGGCTTAGCAACCCCAGAGAAAAGAAAGCTCCTCTTTGCACATAGTTGCCGCAATTGCTGTGATTAACGCTCACTGGACAAGCTTGGGTCCCATCATTGTGGCCAGGGAAATGGGATGCTCTGATTGGCCAGACCTAGGACCTGGGCTCAAGGATTAGGGATTGAGGGCTGGAGAATGGGGATTAGAGTAAGCATGTCATGAGGCTCACCACACTAGAACTACATGGACTAAAGTTGGGGGATGGGGTGGTTTCTAGGAGGAAAACCAAGGTGCTGTTAGCAGAGGATGGGCCGTGGATGCTGGGAAAGTGAGAACAAGAGGCGTCACTCTGATGCTATAAATGCTGACACGACAAATAAGACACATCAGTTGGTGCTGTCAGAAGCAGGAAGGTTCAGTGATGCCTGAGACCGAGGCTCAAGTCCCAGCTCTGCCACCCACACTCAGTGTGGCCTTGGTCAGGGCATCTCTGCTTTACTGGGCCTCAGTCTTTCCACTGTAAAATGAGAGCCTCTGGAATACACCAGGGTTTTGAAGAGATGATTGCCAGGGTTTTTTTCCCACTCATTTGGTCACGTATTCTTTTTTTTTCTTTCAATCAGTATTTGTGGAAGGGCTTTGGAGTTAGTCTGAACTGGATCTGAATCCCAGTGTGATATCTCTCAGGCTTGATCGATGCACCTTCTCAGGTGTGCTTAGCTGTGTCCTTCCCGGCCACCCAGTGGCACTGGATGCCATCAGCCTCTGCTCACCTGCCCCTGCAGGCGGCCTGGGTCAGTTGCTGCAGCCACTTGGCCAGCTCAGCCTGCGGTGATGAGGCCTGAGTCGTGGCTTGGTCTTCCAACGACCCCAGCTGTGGTCCAGTCCGACCTGACTGGATCCTTGGCTGGGGGTTGGGAATAGGGTTCTGCTGCCTCCTCTTCTAGACTCAGGTGAAGCTCTGGGTGTAGAACTGGCTTCCCTCATGGCTGCCTGGAGGTGTAGGTAACACAGCCCAGACATGAGGAGCAGCTGGGCCCAATGGTCACTAATGGCAGACAGGAAAGGGGACGGGCCAGCAGATGAAGTTCTTGCCCTTCATCCCTGCATGTTTCACGTGGCTTCTCCAGAGATGCCCTGAGTGGTGGAACTCCCGGCCCTATTTTCTTGGAAAGCTGTGGCCAACTTAGTAAGACACATCTTATATTTGCTCTCCCTCCTTCTCAGTCTCACAGTCCCTTTTCCTTAACTCTTGTAAAGCTGGGATTTCATCCCTAATAAGGCATTAGCTTATAAATCTTGCCTCAGGCTCTGTTTTCTAGGGAACCCAGGCTGTGATCCTAGCTGTGTGACCTTGAATGATTTACTTAAACTCTCTGAGCTTCAGATCACTTACCTGTGAAAAGGAGATAATATAGCATCTCTTATAGGATTGTTGTGGCGTTTAATGAGACAGCTCAATAAATTACAGCTTTCATTAGTATCACTACTGTGAATGAGGCATTGGATTGTATCATGTGAAAACATTTATTCAACGTTGAACTCCATGAATATTTATTGGGGGTCAGCTCTGATTCAGGTATTATGTTAGTCTCTGCTCCCAAGGAGCTCACAGTCTAGAAAGTGAGACAGAGAAGTAATTTACAGTGTCATCAGTGTCTAGTTGGGGCTAGAAGACTCAGAAGCTTCGGCATGGGGGCCAGGGATGGTAGTCAGGGATGGCTTCTTGGAGGAGTTGACTTTAAAACTAGGATCTGAAGGACACATTGTTGTTACAGATGATGGAGGGCAAAGTGTTCCAGACAGAGGCCATGGCATGGGCAAAGGCCTGGTGTTGAGAGGAAACATTTCAAAGAACGTACTGGCTCTCCCCCTCAAGGAGCAGGTAAATTACAGGAGAAACAAAATGAATAAATATACATCAATGAAAATGTGTGAATATGCTCTTTGCCAAGGAGTGTGTGAGTTCTAGAGCTGTCCTGTTCAATACAGTAGCTGTAGCCACGTGTGGTTATTTAAGTTAATTAAAATGAAATAAAATAAAAAATTCAGCTCCTTGGACACACTGGCCGAATTTCAAGTGCTCAGTAGTCATCTGCGGCTGATGTTGGACAGTGCAGATATAGAACATCTCTGTCATTGCAGAAAGTTCTACTGGACAGAGCTGCCAGAGAGTCTGAGAACAGAGCTGCCGGATCAGGACAAACTTTCTGGAGGAGGGGGCAAACAATGGCAGAGAAGGGGTTCTGGGAGAGTCCCTGGGCGGCACTGTCCTCTCTCCTCAGGAAGAGAAAAGCCAGGGCTGGGAGTGGTGAGTGGGGTGTTGGCTCTGAAAACAGTGTACAACCTGACACCTCTTTGGTCAGGGTGTAATCTCTGGGTGTGTGCTGGCTGGCAGCCTCTCACCTGGGAGGGAAGACACAGGAATGCAGACAGAATCAGCTAAGGTGGGGCTGAGCCAGGAAGTCCCGCCCCTTCTGGGGCCAGGAGGACTCTGGGAGTTGTAGTTTGGCACGTCTGGGATTTCCCCTCAAAGCTTGATGTGGGTAGAAGAACTGACACTGGGCATGGGATGGGCATTTCTTGGGGTGTAGAGTTGGGGGTGAGCTGGCTAGGGCTGGGGACACATCTGAGTTTGGGGTTTCTGTGATAGGTGGCAGAAAAAGGACTGTCTTCTCCCTTCCCCTGCTTAAGTTCTGGGATAGAGAGGAGAGGCCAAGATGGAGGACTAAGCTGGATGGGGAGCTGAGAGACATCCAGTTCAACAGAATCCTCAGCCCACACGTTCTGGTTCATTGAGATTTGCCTGGGAGAGACAGGAAGTTCTGATAAGGTTAGGGAGGAGAGACAGCAGAGGGTATCCTATCAGCTGTTGGTCATTCATGCATTTAACCCAATATTTATTAAGCGCAGTATTTATTGAGCACTTACTATGTACCAAGCCCTGCTCTAGGCACTAAGAATAGGAGTGAACTAAAGAGATAAAAGCCCCTGCCTCCAGAAGTTCTAGAGAGGGCAGCAGACGATAAACAGTGATTTGCCTTTGCTCATACAATATACATGTAATGCAAAAGTCCTGCTTAAAGGTTGATTTTGAGGCATTTTAACTTTCAATCCAACCATTCTCTGTCCCCCACCACGAAGACTCCGCCCTGGGAGTGGTAGACGTATTTAAAAGCCACTCAGTTGGGTCCTACTGATGGCTGTTCTCAAGACATCCAGATACAGATTATTCTAAGATGTAAGACGGTGGGACTTCCCTGGTGGCACAGTGGTTAAGAGTCCGCCTGCCAATGCGAGGGACACGGGTTCGATCCCTGGTCCGGGAAGATCTCACATACCGCAGAGCAACTAAGCCTGTGTGCCACAACTACTGAGCCTGTGCTCTAGAGCCCACAAGCCACAACTACTGAAGCCTGTGCACCTAGAGCCCATGCTCCGCAACAAGAGAAGCTACCACAATGAGATGCCCGCGTGCAGCAACGAAGACCCAACGCAGCCATGGGCGTCATGGGGCCACTGCCTCACCACTTCTGGGTTCCATCACTGTGGGCAAGTCTCAGGCTGCTGCTTGATAAAATGGTGATACTTACTCCAAAACTGCAGATTAAAAGAAACAAGAGATATGATGTGTGTATCTCCTGTAACAGTGGTGCCTTCTTACACACACACACAAACTGAGAGAAAGACAGGTAAGAGAGATCCCTGCCAATTCTCCTGAAGCCATACAGCGTGATGTTCTTTTTCCTCTCTTTGACTTTATTGAGGTCTAACTGACGTACAATAAATTCATGTATGATTTTAGGTCCTTCAGTTATTAACTCTCCGTACATTTCCTTCCTAAGGAAGGAAGCACGAGTCACAAAATACAATTCAATTTATTCGTGCAAATATTGTTTACAATGTCTGTAAGCTCCACGAGAGCCTGTATATTGCCAGATGCTTCACCACTGGGTCCCTGACATCCAGCATACTGCAGGTGCTTAATAAAGACCTATGGAATGAAATGAGTAAAGGAGAGCAAAACAGGCATTTTCCCATTCAGGAGCAGCTTCCTTCGATTCTCTCAACTTGTCCAAAAAGTCTCTATATGCCTCACACCTCAACCCCCACCTCAACACAATGGCAGCAGGCGTGGCATACAGTAGGCGCCCCAGCGGAGTGAACAACCTCCTGCCAGGCCCCTGGTCCTGCGGTCCCGGGTGCAATTCCCCTGATTGCCGCGAGGCGGCGCGAGCGCTTCGCGCAGACACCCCCCCACCCCCCACCCCCCCAAGCCGGCGCCCGCAGCCCAAGAGATTCAATGGGCGAGGCTCTACCGTGCGCCTCCTGAGTTACCGGGCTGCATTAGACTCTCGGGGGCGCAGACCCGGCGGCCGGTCGGTGTCCATTGCGGGGGATCCCAGCCAGAGCCGGGGACTGACCCCGGGAATGCGGGCGGGGATCATGAACAACGTTCTGAGTCCGGCGCGGCGGGGTCGGGGCTCGAGGGCCGGGACCGCTTCCGGGAGGAGTGTCGGGGCAAACTCGCGACCTCTGACCTGTCTGACCGTCCCCCGGTCCTGGCGCCGGCCGAGAGCACGGGTCCGCTGGCAGCGCTCCGCCCCGGGGCCCTCCGCGCAGGCGCCGCCGGCCACAGTTCCCATGGCGACGGGGGCGCTTCCCCGCCCGAGGCCCCGCCCCCAGCAGGCTAGGCTGCGCTGGGCCGCGGGCAGCGCGGGCAGGTGCCACGGGCTGCGGGCAGGTGGAGGCGCGGCGGGCCGGCGGCGGCGGCTCTAGGGTAGGTTGAGCGGCGGCCGCGGTAGATGGGGGCAGGCCATCCTCCCCCTGTCCCCGGCCTGCGAGGGGGCTGGGGAGGCGGCGGCCGGCGATGGCCGCCAAGTTTCTGCTCGGCTGAGGCCCCGGGAGAAAAGTTGGCAAAGTTGGCCGGGGAAGAGGTGGGGACCCGGTGGATCTCCCGGGGCTTTGGGTCTGCGGGGAGGGGGCATCTCGATTTGGGAGCCGGGAGGTCTGTCTCTCGAGACTTGGGAGTGGATCCTGCGGGAAGATCCCTCACTGGGCAGCCAATGGATCCCACGCCACCCAGTTGAAGACTTGGGAGTCGATCCCAGGGGTGGATTGGGCGCTGGTGGCCTGGGGTCCCATTCGCTCCCCAGCCTGGGGGTTACTGTGGACGGTGATTGGAAACTGGGAGCTAGTTGATCCCTCTCCTCTGACCCCCACTGGTCCGAGCCTTGGGAGTGATTCCGAGAGGAGATCTGGTGGCCGGGAGCTGGGGTATCGCTGGAGATCCGTACCCAGCCTGGAACTGCTAAGATCCGGACGTCCGTGCAGGTTGGAGGCCCAGGAGGTGGACACGGGGAAGCGGGGGTGCTGATCGAGGCGGAGCCCGGGGCGAAGGGATCCTGCGGGCACCTGGGGCGGTGGAGAGAACAGCGCGTGGGGCCCCACGGGCTCCGGGGCTCCGGACGCGCCCTCCACGCAGGGCCTGCGCACCCCTCCGCGCGCCTTCTCAGGGCAGAGGCGCCCTGATGGGATTAAGGCTCAATCCCCCTGCTCCCGGTAGGCTCGGGTGGCCCCCACCCCGCTGGCGGCGCTGCCTAGGGCTACAGGCGGGACCCAGGGGAAGGGAAGCGGCCCGTTGACCCCCGAGCCGGGCCCGACCTTTCCACACCCTCCTAGCACACACTCGGCACGGAGCCGCGGCGCCGCGCCCTGAAACCCTGCTTCTCCGCTGGTCGGTAGCCGGTCGGTAGTGGGGCTGCCGTGTGACCTCCGCGCGCCGCCTAGGTGGCCAGGGCTTCCTGCCCGCGGGACTGAACTTTCTCCAAACAGAAGCTGCCATTACCTTTTGGAAAGGAAAGGGCTATACCTGTTGCACAAAGAAAGTGCTTTTTCTTTGCAGCTTCTTTGTGACCTTGGACAAAACACTTAACCTCTCTGAGCCCAGGTCTCCCTTTCGGGCAAAATGGAGTGGGGGTGGGGGTCACAGTCCTCCCTCGTCTGGGTGACTGGCAGGATTAATAGGTATAAAGGGTATGAAACAGGTACAGGCTCTGTAAATATTAGTGGGCCCTCGTTCTGTGGTCTCTCCTTTCCCTTGTCTCATCCCCGGCCGCTTCCCCTCGGGTATCTGAAGGAAGGCTCCAGAAACCCAACTTGCTGTCTTTTTAAACTGCAGGATTAGGCAGATATTTAACTTAGTCTTTCTTCCAAAGGGGTTTAATTGCCCCTCTGATCCCCCTTGCAGAGAGAAGCTCTAGGGTTTGGCTAATCAGTAACCAGGGCATTTGGACAAGACTTCTCCCTTGGCCCAGCTTTCCCTTTGCTAATCCATCGAAGCTCCTGGACAAACATGCATTCACCCCCAGACACCGGTGTCTCATCCTTGGGACAGTTCCAGAGGGAGTTGTGCATCCACTAGCCACGGTCCTGGTGGTTTTATGGGGAATCCTTTTTAAAGGATTTGCATGCTTGACAAGGGGGCAATTATCCTAGAGAAGTACAGGGTTTCATTCAGTACAGTGTCTGGACATGTGAGAAGCTCATTCGGTCAACCAGTGTGTGTATTGAGCACCTACTATGTGGCAGACACTAGAAATGGTGGACCCAGGGCAATATAGGGTCTGTCCTCCTGGCTTGCGATCTAGCTGTGAGCAATCAGCTTGCCCTGCAGTCCAGTGAGGCAGCTGTACTGATTCTTGATGTTGGGGGTATAACCCTCACCCCAGATTCTGAGTCTGGAGGTGCCCCACCCCCCCTTGGAGGTCCTGGGGGCTGGCTTTTATTCAGAGCTGACCTTGGCAGGAGAATGGAACAGCCCACTATCTGGCCATGAGCCTTTCTCCCCTCTCAGCATCACCAGAATACATCTCTGACCATCTCAGAAAAAGAGCCTCAGAGGAATGTTTTAAATGTGCATTCATTAATTAATTCATTCAACAAATCTTTCAAGACACCATGTCAAAGAGGAGGCACACCCTTAAGGGGTAAATTCTTTGTGAAAAGAGGCAGTTGTCCAGAAGGAGAGAGCTGTGATAATGGGAAGAGGGGCTGATGACTTCTGACCTGGAGTGGGGGATGGTGGGCAGGGGGTTTGTTTCTTGGAGATCGTGCCCATGGGGAGAGGATGGCGTTATGCGCTGGAAAGAGGGAACAGAAAGGCCTGGGCACCTGGACAGAGGAGGGAGCATAGGGTGTTGGCTGGAGATCCTGACAGGGGCCAGGTCAACCATTCCCAGGGGTTTGGACTTTATACCGGGGCAGTGGGGCACTGTGGGAGTTTCTCTGGGGGAGAGGGATGGAGTCAGATGTGTGTTTTGGGAAGCTTGCCCTTCTCTTGAGGAGGCTGGATGGGAGATGGTGTGCCAGGAGGCTGGAGACTGCTCGAAAAATCCAGGTGAGAGGTGATGACGGAACTGCACTTAGAGACAGTGGTCAGTGTTGTGTTTCAAGAGCCATGCAGTTGAAGACCCCTTCCTGGAGGCATGGCAGTCAATCTGGAGAAGGAAATCCCCAGTGAAGGTGGCCTGAATATTTTAAGTGTCAGTATTTCATTCAATTCAGCAAACCTTCCTGAGCATCTGTTGTCACCTGCCCTGGGAGGGTCATAAACATCTGAGGGGACTTTACCTTGGAACCCTCACCACCTTCCTGTGTGAGGGGGTGGGGCTCATCATTCCCATTTTACAGATTCAGGACTCAGTGTTGTGTCAGTGAGGCCTTTGTCAGCCGCCAGTGGCAGAGCAGGGATTTGAACTTGCTTCCAGTTTGCAAATCGCGGATGTTTGGAGTTAGGGAAGTTGAGTAGAGAAGCCACAAATGTTGGTGAGGTTGGGTCAGGGTGCAGCAGGGGTAAACCCAGGGAGGCTTCCAGGAGGAGGCAGGGATAGAAAGGAGGGAGTCAGCCAGGGAGACTTGGGGGCAAACCCTGGCGCTGCCCCTTCCTGGCTGTGGTCTGAGGCCATGGTATTTGGTTTGAGACTCAGTGTCCTCATCTGTAAAATGGGCTTATGATAGAATACTCCCCTCCCTCAAAGGGCTGTTATACAAGTTGAGAGAAGCAGTGCATGGACATTACCAGGCATAGTGTCTGCACTGGTCTGTGCCCACTAAGTAGTGGGTATGATTATTATAATAGATGTCATCACGGCGTGTCATTTTATATATATATATATATATATATATATACTATATATATGTATATATACACACACTATATATATATATATATATACACTATATATATACACATACTATATATGTATGTGTGTGTGTGTGTATATATATATATATATATATACACACACACACACACACACACACACAATAGTGTTTCAGGCAGGTGGTGCCTGCCTCTCCCAACCTGGTCTGTTTGGTGGGGGGGGGGGGTGGGGGGGATGTTGGATGACCATGGGTGACACTTGAGCTGAGTCTTAAAGGAGGAGAGGGCAAGGATGAGGACATTGCCGGCAGCAGGAGCAGCACAGGCAAAGCCAGGGCCATTAGGAGAACTGCGTGCTCATTAGTATACCCAGAGTACAGGGTGTGTTGAAGGAATAAAAGACCATTAGCAACAAAAATTCTCTTTACACCCCCTGCCACTCCCTAAATACCCAAACAGGAAGGCTTTGGCAGGTTTGGGATTGAGAGGAGGGCAGGGGGAAATCTCTGTCCAGGAGTTTCACATTTCTTCCCCCACTCACCCATCCAGATTATAGGAGTGTGACCCCAGACAAGCCATTCCCCTCCTGGGACCTCAGTTTCTTCCTCTGTAAAATGGGAGGATTGGAGAGAATGTAGAGAAAGCACATAACACGTCAGAACAACTGCTTTTCACTGAACCCTTTACATGTGCTGGGTTCTGGGCGAAGCTCTTTTGTTCTTTTTTTATTCTTCACAACAAGCACAGGCGATGCCTGCTTTGGGGACCCTTGATTCTGCAGTTTATAAAACTGAGGCTTTGAGGGGTCCTTCTGCCCAAGACCACTACTGAAACTCCTGTCATTTACAAAGAAGCTAACAAACTTTGAATTGAGAGATACACACACATGCACACACAAATTTTTTTTCCCTTCAATGTGATGGATATTTTATTGAGCATCTTCTATGGGCAATTCAAAAGAGCCTCTGCCCTTAGGAATTCACTCCACAGAAATCTGGTCAATTGGATAGGAGGAAGGGAGGGGGAAGGCAAAGTGAGACAGATATGGAAATGATTATGGATTGACTTCTGGGAAGCAGTTATCACTGCCACATTTGCTAATTGCTCAGCTGAATGACCTTTGAAATGTTGTATAGCCTTGTCTCCACTGAGAATATAAAATACATCCTCAAAGGCTGATCTTTGGATATTTACATCACTGAGTCAGAAGAGATACACATGCACACACACACACACACACACACACACACTCACACACACACAGTATAATAATAACATATATATATTATTGTGAAAATAACATGTAACACACCAAACACTTCAAAGACGGCAAAATGATTTTATGTTAAGTGAAAAGTAAAATCCCACCCAAGACCCCCGATCCCACTCCTCAGATATAATGCAGTCAGCAGTTTCCCTCGACCCTCCAGAAACTTTCCACATACATATGCTCTGTTTACTTCTTTCCAAGCCCTTATCACACTCTGCTATCTTAAGTTGTTGTTGTTGTTGTTTTGTCCACTCTGGAACCAGATGGAAAGAGTTGCATCTTGGTTCTGCCACTTATTGGCTGTGTGACCTTGGGCAGGTGACTTAACCTCACTGAGCCGCAGTTTCCTCATCGGTAAATGGAGATAATAACAGGTCTTACCTCTGAGGGTTGCTGTGAGGAGGAAATGAAAAGGGACTGGCACATGGTCAGTGCTCGGTGTGTGTTGATTGTTATTATTATTCTTGTGCCTTGTGGTGGTTGTAGTGGAGGTGGTATTGCTTCCTCCCCCTCTAGATAATGCTCCAAGAAGGCAGAAACCCTATTTGTCTTCACTGCTGTTTCCTTAGGAAACAGTTGTGGAATAAAGAAATGAATCAGTATATGTGGACATACGCTTTGAACAACAACAATCGTAAGACAAAGAATTTCAAGCAGAAATTAAAAATAGATGTGGACCCATTTTAGACTGTGTTGACTTACTGCACTCTTTTAGAAAACTGAACAATACTTCAGTGCATGAAGGTGCTATTAGTTATTGAGCACATGCCCTGTCTAGACAAGCTAGACAATACTAGGGCATTGAGTGGTTTGTTTTCTTGCTATGACACACAGTGTCACAGTGACATCCCTGCTCGTGTGTCTTTGCATACTTGTTGAAGTCGATGGGAGGACACATTCCAAGATGGGGAACAGTTGGGATAAAGGGTGTTTAGAATGTTGATCTCACCTGCTCAGTTTCCCTCCAGAGTGGCTGTACCTTTCCTACTCCCTCCAAGGCTGGAAACACGTAGTCCTTTGTGTCAGTCAGGTTTCTCCATGATAATACTGTGTAACAAATGTCTCCCAAATCGCAGTGAATTTTTTTTTTGTCTGCGTTGGGTCTTTGTTGCTGTGCACGGACTTTCTCTAGTTGCGGCGAGCGGGGGCTACTCTTCGTTGTGGTGCGTGGGCTTCTCGTCGTGGTGGCTTCTCGTTGTGGAGCACGGGCTCTAGGCGTGTGGGCTTCAGTAATCGTGGCACATGGGCTCAGTAGTTGTGGCTCACGGGCTCTAAAGCACAGGCTCAGTAGTTGTGGCGCACGGGCTTAGTTGCTCCACGGTATGTGGGATCTTCCCGGACCAGGGCTCAAACCCGTGTCCCCTGTATTGGCAGGTGGATTCTTAACCACTGCGCCACCAGGGAAGTCCCTGCAGTGACTTTTAACAACAAACATTTGTTTCATACTTGGGGGTCATCAGATGGCTTGGCTGACCTTGGCTGGGCTTGGCAGGGAGGCTGGATTCCAGGCTTTGGGTTGGGTTCCCGTCTGCCCTGTGTATCTTCATCTTGGTCCCCAGGCTGACAGGCAGCAGCCAGCCAGGACACGCTCTTCTGTGGTGGACAACAGATGCTCAGGAGCTCACTGGGAACCTGCAGAGCCTCTGAAAGCCTCCCCTTGGAACTAGGAAGGTGTCATTTGTGCCCTCATTCTCTTGGCCAAAGCAAGTCACATGGCCAAACTCAAATCAATGAGATGGAAGTATGATCCTCTCATGGAGGCTGAGAGGGAGCTAGTATATATCTTCTGAGCAGGAATACAGCCTGCCACATGGGGCAAGGAGGTCCTTGCCAAGGTGGAGGGTCCGCCCAAGAGGTGGCGGTGAGCATCGTGGCTCATGATTTGTGGGGGACACAGCAGAGCAGGGGTCTGAGTAAGGAGACCTGGTTTGAGTTTATAGCCCAGAACAGGCAGTTCACCTCTCTGAGCCTCAGTTTCCTCATCTGGAAAATGGGAATAATGCGTCTTCTCTGGCAGAGCTGCTGTGAAGCTTGAAACAGTATTAAATAAGGAGGTGCTTTCTGTGACATGAGGTGCGAAGGTGAGGGATAATCGTCTTGATGATGGTTTTTGCTCTGGACTTTGTTCCTCAAGCTCTGGTACCTGTAGCCAGTGGACTGGGAGATCACAGTGAGACCAAGGGGAGGCTGTGGTGATCAATCTGGCTTCAAATCCCAGCTCTGCCCCTTATGGTCCTCGTGACCCTCAACCAGTCTCATCACCTCTCGGAACCTCAGTTTTCCTGTTTGTAAAATGGACACAGGGTGCTTGTGACCATTAGCAAGAAGGACTGTGAAACACTTGGCATGAAGTAGATGACAAATAAATGGTCCTGTGACTGCGGAGCTGGGGTGGGGGTGGGGGTTCCTGATTGGGGTGGAGTGAGGAATTCTGCAAAACTGGATATCGGTTCTGCAGAATTGGCTATAGAGTTAGATATTCCCAACATCCCTTGGGAATAATGCAGAGAATCTGGATCCAGAGTGCCTGTGTTCAGACCCCAGCTCCACTACTTTCCAGCTGTGTGACCTTAGGCAAGACAGTTAGTCTCTCTGTGCCTCAGTTTCCTCCTCTGTAAAATGGGAGTAACAATGGTGCCTGCCTCCTGAGGTGGATGAGCATTAAATGAGTTAATACATAGTGCCCTATAATGAGTGTACATGTGTCATTTTTATAAATTAATTAATTTATTTATTTTTGGCTGCGTGGGTCTTCATTGCTGTGCACGGGCTTTCTCTAGTGGCAGCGAGCAGGGGCTACTCTTTGTTGCAGCATGTGGGCTTCTCATTGCAGTGGCTTCTCTTGTTGCGGAGCACGGGCTCTAGGCACGCGGGCTTCAGTAGTTGTGGCATGCGGGCTCAGTAGTTGTGGCTCGTGGGCTCTAGAGCGCAGGCTCAGTAGTTGTGGCACACAGGCTTAGTTGCTCTGCAGTATGTGGGATCTTCCTGGACCAGGGCTTGAACCCGTGTCCCCTGCATTGGCAGGTGAATTCTTAACCACTGTGCCACCAGGGAAGTCCCTACATGTGTCATTTTTACAATAATACTATTGTCATTATTACTAGTATCATTATTGTCTATGAAGGTCTGGTGAAGTTGCTTCTGGTCCTTGGAGCACCAGGGTCCTGGGGAAAGGAGTGACTTAGGACCCCTGCTTCCCAGCAAGTGTTTTTCCCCTTCTGCTGTAGCTGGAGGGCTGTCAGTTAATGAATCACTGTTTACATGACTTTCTGTCCCCAAGGCGAGCCTTGACTATCCACTCAGCCCCATTCTGGCCAGGGAGGGGTCTTGGATGCTCTGCGTTTAAGGAATGTTCACACCGCCCCATTGTGGAAGCAATCAGCAGGTTTCAGGGAGCCCATGGTTATGAGTATCGGCTGGAGGCCACCTGAGCTAGCTGCAGGGTTAGAAGTCACACTTACTCCTTCATTTCGTGAAAATTTATCCTGTATCTATCACTTGGCAAACCCCGTGCTGGCCATGGGGAAAATGGGATCTGCTTGATGTCAGGGCTGGATTTTTGGAGAAAAGTCGGGTGGCGCCGGCATGGGATACCTGTGTGACCCTGTGTAGGTTGCTTCACCTCTCTGAGCATTTCCCCGTCGGTGAAGTGAGTCTCAGATGGGCCAAGGTGTCAGTGAAGGTGAGAGAGGACAGCCTTTGACCTGTGTGTACCTGATGGTCTCTGCCCTGGCTCCTGTGCCTTCAGAAGTTTGGGGAGATGACTGAGTCTGCTGTTGCTCCATCTGCTGAGACCTGGCTTTTGAGAACACTAAATGTTATTTAGAGTGAAATAAAATAATAAGTAGGGAGTTTTCATTCTGTCCCAGGCACTGTGCGCATCATTGTTTTATTTGATTCTTATGTCCCCATTTTACAGATGAGAAAACTGAGGCTCAGAGAGGGAGTCCCATGCCCAGGGCCTCTACTAGGAAGGGGGAATGCTGATCCTTGCAGCCTGACTCAGCCCCTGTGCCCTGAATCCCTCCTTTGCTGCCTCCCTGGCAGTAAAGCAGGCCAAGCTAGACAATCCTAGTGTTCCATCCCATCTGTACTGTCATTGCTGTGTGACTCTGGGCAAGTGACTTTGCCTCTCTGAACCTCAGTCCTCATCTGCAGAAAGAAGATGCTAGGATTTTCCCTGTGGGGTGGTTGTGGGGTTAGGTGAGGTAACCGTGCACATAGTAGGCACTTTAAAAATGGGAGCCCTGCACCATAAAAAGATCAGTTTAGTATTCTTAAAAACTGTCTGTAAGTTATGCCAAGGAATGACTTTATGAATCACTATATAAATCTTCCTTGTTTGTAGTAGCAGAAGTAGTCATAGTAGCAGTAATTCAAAATAATAATTAGCTTTGATGGACTGCTTCTTATACTCTAGTTCCTTGTGCATTATTATATCCAATCTTTTCTCGGTGCTAGTGTTGTTCCCATTTTACAGATGAGGAAACTGAGTCCCGGTGTGGTGAACCTCCTTGCCCAGAGCTACCAGCTAGTGGCAGCCCTCTTGTGTGTGAATCTCCTTGGTGGAGACACAGCTGCACTTTCAAAGGCTCCAGGTCAGGGCTGTGGCTCTGTGTTGACGTTTCTTTTTGTTTTGCTTCCTCAGTGAAGAAAGCCCTTTCTGGGTGCCATCCTGTTTACCTGAGGCGTGGTGAGGCACCGCTGTGGGAAGGAAGCCCAGGGTGTGCGGGGCCCACCGGCAGTGGGAGGCCAGAGGGCACACTGGGTACACCAAGGTCACTCTGTGATTTCCTGCCACCCCGCCTGCCCAGACATGGAGCCTGGGCCTTAGTGGGCACAGTGCCTGCCAAGCCCTGCCCAGTGCCCTGGGCTGGGCTGGGGAGTGACTCGTTGGGGAACTCCCAGGGCCCTTTGGCCTGGGAAGCTGCCCAAGTTTGTCTCTCCCTTTCATTTTAGGCCCCAGCCCTGGAAAGCTCATGTCTTTGTTTCTAGAATGGATTACCTGCCTGCCAGGGACTTGCTTGGCATGAGAAGGGGTCCGAGGCCATGGGAGAGAATGCAGAATATATTAGAATGAGTTCTGGGCCACTAGTCAGGACCCCTGAGTACCCACTTCTCTGCTGTGTGTCCTTGGGTAAGCCCCTTCCCCTCTGTGGGCCTTTTTCACAGGGGGAGGGGCAACTGGATGAGTAGATCCCAGAGCCTCTTATTCCTGCTGCGCTTCTGGGAAGAATCAAAACCAGACCTTTGAAAGGTAGGGCCCAGGAAAAAACCAAAAAGAACAACAACAAAATCCCACCATTTGTTGAAGACCTACTGTGTACCAACTGCCTTGTTAGGGAGGTATTACATCTACGTCTTCTGTCAGTCCTCAGAATGACTTGGACAGGTGGTATTACTAACCCGTTTTACAGATGAGAAAACTGAGCCTCAGAGACCTGAAGCCTTCCTCAAGGTCTCTTAGCTTGAGGCAAGAAGTGGCAGAGGCTGGATCTGAACTCAGGTCTGCCACCTGGAAAACTGCCAACCCCTATGGTAATAACTCAACGCAGTGGGTCCTCCCACCTCCCCATGACCATGCTGAAAATACCATCTCTCCCCTCAGAACTTCCCGGGCAGTGTATCCCTGTCCTCTTTTGGGATAGTTGGTCATTTTCATCTTTGTTATTAATTAAGCACCTATTGTGTACCAGGGCCTGGGCTGGGCCCTGGGTCTCAGAGCTGCCTGGGATATAGCTCCTGCCCTCCCAGAGGGTACAGATGAGGGGTTACAGGGCAGCGTGCCCAGGGCTGTGATGGCGGGTGTGGGGCCCATGGGGGCACCGGGGTGGGGACGCTGTTCTCCTGGCCCCGCCTCCTGGCAGCCTTGAAGCAAAACCATTTCTCTTGACATGCTCAGACTTGGATGAGATGGGAAGCTGTGGCAACCAGCATTCCAGCTCCTTCTTGGAGAGGTGAGGTGTGCCGGGTTACTGTCGGATTTAACTACAGGGAGGAGATGATAAGACGTCCAAGTGTCGCCTTTATCCAGATGCCTTCATCACAGCCCCTCTGCCCTCCTCCTTTTCCTTCATTAAAGGGGGGGATGGGGTGGAGGGGGGCAGCAAAAAGCTCTGGAGGAATTTTTGGAATGCCCAGAATGCTGGCTGACCCAGCAGAGCAAGTGTGAGCCATTTGCCCTGGCTTTAGTGGGCTCGGCTGGGCGACCGCAGGGGCTTTCTGGGTGTCGCCCAGTTCCTGTGCCAAGGCCCAGGTCACCCCCGGGAAGGTGGCTCTTCTGTGGACCGTGGCAGCGGCCCACCATGATGACACTGCTCGGTTGGGAGCCATGCAGCCCTGGGGTCACCTCATGCCTCTGTTTTGTCCCCAGCCATGGGCGTGGCTTCTTCTCTCTGCATGGGTGTCCATGCCATGGAGCGCGGGCGCTGATGCCCATCTTTCAGCCCGGCCGGGAGCTCCCGGTGAGGTCACGTAGGTGAATGTTGGGGTGAATGGCCAGTTGATGTTCGTGCTGGTCTACTGGGGTGGGTGGTGATGTTAAGTAAAGCCCCCACTGTGCGCATGCATCCTTCTGCAGTGCCACAGGCTTTCTATAACCTTTACTATTTACACCTGGCCAGCCCTTCTGCCTTAAGGTGGTGGCAGGAGATAACTGTTCAGTGCTCTAACGGTTGATTCTCAGTTCATTTTCCAAATTAATAATTTTTATTCTCTTTTTATCCTTAGTACAATATGTTTACATCATGCTACAGTACATGTTCATTGTCAAACATTTACAAATACAGATAAACAAAAAGGAGGAGGTAAAACTCATACAATCCCACAATCGAAAGATAACCAGGGCTCATGTTTTGCAGTGTGAGTTTTAGACTTGTGCACAGTACATGTGATGGAGAGATGTCAGCACTGCATTCTGCGGTTTAGAGTGTGGGCTTTATTCTCAGGTGGCTTGAATCCAAATCCTGACTCTGGAATGTCCTAGCTGTGTGACCTTGGGTAGGTCACTTTCCCTGAGCCTCAGTTTCTCCTCCGTGAAATAAGGTGGCTGTGAGGATTAAATGAGTCAATGTCTGTGAAGTGCTTAGAGAGATGGCTGGGATACAGCAAATGCTTCATGTTTACGAGCTACCGTTTTACACGTATGCATATTTTTTCTTGTTTTGAGTGTTGCGCCCCTTTCTAGCAGTGCTGTAATCTACAACTGGCGGGTTTGGACATTAGGCTGGGGGTACACCCTGACCACCTCATGGCAGGGCCAGGGCCAGCAGTGGGGGCTGCTGAGAACGGGGGTCGGGCCAGCTGGTTTGGCTGACACAAAGCACTCCGGGCACGCTCACAAGCTGGTCCTGATCTTTATCGCTCAGGGATGCTTCCTGTCCCCACTGAGTCCTGGGCGTTTGTCCAAATTAAAGCCGCTGGCTGGTCCCAGCAGCTGGAGGTGGCCCCTGTAAATGAGCTCACCGAGAACCTTTCTTCTTCCTCCCTTGGCGGCCGCAGTGGCTTCAGAAGGATGGGCTCAGCCACAGCTGGGAAGAGGGACAGGGTCGGCTGGCCACCTCTAAGCAGGTCTGAAAGTAGGAAGTCACCTGGCACCAATGGGGACCCTCAGAGAGAGGGAAGGGGTTTGGGGAGCCATCGGGCAGGACAGTTAATGGAGCCTGGCTTTCAGAAGTGAATTTGGGGTTGGCGACATCCATGGGGGGCAAGCAGTGGCGTGCTTTACCAGCTCAGTGACCACGGGAGAGTTAAACAACCTCATCCGCCCTCAGTCTTCTTCTCTGTAAAATGGGGCTAATAGTAGGTCTCACCTTATAGGGTTGTTGTACTATGATATGTAAAGGTCCTAGCACAACTGGACCCATAGTCAGCACCTCCTCCTCCTCCTCCTCGTCATCATTTGTACATTTAAAACAGCACGGACTGAGCCAGACACTATGCTAGGTGCTCGCTATGCATTATTTCCTAGTCATGAATTGCCGTTGCTGTTATTAACACTGTTGTCCTGCTGTCTGATTCCACACTGCTTGGGAGTATGTTTAACCACAGCTTCACACCTTTGAGCATGTGATGAAACACTCAGCACACAGTCAGTGATCGATAAAAGGCAACCACAGCGGTTATTATTATTAGGTTTGCTGGCACTACACACAGCTGTTGGACAAGAGGCAGCTCCCTCACCAACCCAACGTCTGTAATTTGGAGCGCCTGCCCCGTGAGTGTTCTTCTGGGGCTGACCTTGAAATCCAGGTTTGGGACTTCCCTGGCGGTCCAGTGGTTAAGATTCCGCGCTTCCAACGCAGGGGACGTGGGTTCAATCCCTGGTTGGGGGACCAGGATCCCGCATGCCGCATGGCACAGCCAAAAAAAAAAGAAAACCAGGTTTTCCTTGTCCATTTCAGTGCCATGCCCCTGCCCCCATCGGCAGTCCTCCTGGCTGTTTATCCACTTCAGCTGCTCTGAAGGATGGTCGCCGCATCCTGGGGGTACCCCCGGGATCCTCCAGAGTGAATATTGAAGCCACGACACGGTACATCCCAAACGTCTCTCCCAAATTTGGGCGTGATTAATCTGGCTGTTGTCGTGGAGGATGGTATAAAATTTGCCCCCGGAAACTGTATTTTTAGGGGGTGGGTCTTGGAGGCAGGGCGTTGGGAGGATGACTGCTCTTGCGGGCCGCTGGCTCGGGCTCTGGCTGCAGTCTTCATCTTCTGCTGGCTTGGAGTGCGGGTGGGGGGTGTCCCTCTAACTGTGCTTCCAGAGGCCGACCGATGCTGGGAAATCTTCAGTTCCAGCGTGTGTCTACTGTGAGGGGGCGGGGTAGGCGGCTGGAACAGGCCGGGACCCCAGCTGGGTTTCCCTTCTATCTGAAATCTAAGATCATACTAGAGAAAGATGCTAAGTACTAAATATAATTCTTTGGGTAGTTCTTAGTACCGAAACAAGACAGAATCATTATAGAACACAAGCAAAAAATTAAAATACAAGATAAAAATCAACCAAAATGTTACCACCCAGGCAGATATCACAGTGATAACAAAGAAAATAATAAGTTAATGTCTATTGAGCACTTGCTAAATGCTTTACATGCTTTATCTCACTTCACCTACTCAGAAAAAGGTATTTCTGAGCGATTTTAATTCGGGACCCTGTGCTCATGAATGCGTGGTCAGAACCACCCAAAAGATCTGGTCCCCCATTGATCCTTCCGTCGACCCCCTAGGATGTGCCAGACACGTGCTAACTCACTTCATTCTCACGGTGACTCAGAGAGGCAGGAACTCTTCTTGTTCCCATTTTCCAGATGAGGAAACTGAGGTCCAGAGAGGTGAAGTCCCTAGCCCATGGTCACTCAGGAGGTGGGATGTGAACCCATGTAGAGCCTCTGTTTTGAGGATTTAATGCATCAACTCTGTGTTTCCCAAACTCCAGTCATTCCTGTATCACCTTGAAAATTTTTCATATTTATGTACCACCTGGGACTGTTCCTCAGTTAACGTTTTTCTTGAACTTGACTCACTTTTTAAAGTAACAGCTTTATTGAAATACAATTCACTTACCATATGATTCATTCATTTAAAGCGTACAATTCAAATTACAGTTAAAA
Source organism: Balaenoptera ricei (assembly GCF_028023285.1). NCBI lineage: Eukaryota > Metazoa > Chordata > Mammalia > Artiodactyla > Balaenopteridae > Balaenoptera > Balaenoptera ricei. The sequence goes on along the minus strand of NC_082652.1, from coordinate 18,021,685 downwards.
ATAGAACTACCATATGATCCAGCAATTCCAGTTCTGGGTATTTATCCAAAGAAAATGAAAACACTATCTTGAAAAGACATCTGCACCCCCGTGTTCATTGTAGCATTATTCATAATTGCCAAGATATGAAAGCAACCTAAGTGTCCATCGATGAATGAATGGATAAAGAAGGTGTGGCATATATATACAAGGGAATATTATTCAGCCATAAAAAGGAGTGAAATCTTGCCATTTGTGGCAACATGGGTGGACCTCAAGAGGATTAAGCTAAGTGAAATAAGTCAGATAGAGGAAGACAAATACTAGATGATCTCATTTATATGTGTAATCTAAAAAAAAACCAAACAAACCCAAAACAAAAACGAGACCTCCAGTACATAGATACAAAGAACAGATGGGTGGTTGCCAAGCGGGGGCGGTGGCCCTGGGGGTTGAAATGGGTGATCAAAAGGTACAAACTTGCAGTTATGCAATAAGTCCTGGGGATGTGATGTACAGCATGATGACTCTAATAATATTGTATTGCATATTTGGAAGCTGCTAAGAGAGTAGATCTTAAAAGTTTCATCACAAGAAAAAAACTTCTTGTAATTATGTGTGGTGATGGATGTTAACTAGACTTATTGTGGTGATCATTTTGCAACATATACACTTGAAACTAATATAATGTGTGTCAATTATACCTTAATAAAAATTTTTTTAATAAAAAGAATTAAGAAAGTATATAGTTCAGTGGTTTTTAGTATATTCACAATTTTAGGACATTTTTATGACCACAAAAAGAAATTTTGTATTCATTAGCAGTCATTCCCCACTTCCTTCCAATTCCCCCAGCCCCTGGTAACCATTAATCTACTTTCTGTCTCTCGGATTTGCCTATTTTGGACATTTCATATAAATGGAATCATACTGTATGTAGTTTTTATTCTGGCTTCTTTCACTCAGCATAATGTTTTCAGGGTTCAGCCGTGTTGTCAAGTGTATCAGGACTCCATTCCTTTTTATGGCCGAATAATACTCCATTGTATGGCTCGATGACATTTTGACTCATTTTTAAAAAACTTAAAAATATTAAAAAAGATGTTCAACATGCTGGTTATATTTGATCTAAAGCATGGGGAAATACATCACTTAAAACCTTTTTTTTAAACTATAACTGGAGATTTATTATATTCTAATACAGATCATTTATAAATGCAATTTCTTTATTCAAAAGTTCCCTCTCTTTTTATCTGTGTACAATTTGCAAAACTATTCTGAAAGCAGAATATATGTGCACGAGTCTGCAAAGACTGCAAATTCAGAATATGGTAAATGCTTTACAAGTTACTTTCAAAAAACTATCTGCTGTATAACTGATTCACTTTGTTATAAAGCAGAAACTGACACACCATTGTAAAGCAATTATACTCTAATAAAGATGTTAAAAAAAAATTAAAAAAAAAAACTATCTGCCACAACTGGGCCTTTACAGTGCCTTTTTCTCTTTTCTTTTTTTTTTTTTTTTTTTTGATAAAAATATTTCAATGCCAGCCTTCCTTCCGCTGCATTATCACTGTGGTACATACACACTCCATGCCCTGATGTACTTGGGACCGTACATTGTAAACTCTTAACAGGCCACCCACAAAGTGAGCTGTTTTATCGTGTCGTGTCATTGTTACATTTGGGGGAGGGGGGTGTGATGAGATATTTTCCATTTTGTCCCATGAATGAGAAAAACACAGTCTTCTGCTAGAACAGAGGAGAGATTTAAATTTCAGCGTTGATTGCTCCCATGCTGTACGCTGCCCCCATCCACATATTGGGTTGAACGTATGAAAGTGCCATTTTTGTAGCCCAACAATGGTGGAATATTGTAATTTCATGTGGTACAACCTGAGGATGACCCCACCAGGTCAGCAATATTGGTCCCTGTTTGCAGATGAGAAAACTGAGCCTCAAGAGGGAGGTGACTCAGCAAACACAGCCAGGACGGGCAGAACTGGGAGCCAAAGTCCCTACTCATTTCATGGCCTCCCTTGGCTCTTGCAATGACACTGCTGACTCACCGGTGGTGGATGGGAGCTTTGGCTTATTTTTTCAGCAGCAGGGACGGGTTTCCCTGCACCATCCACGCTCCCCTCCGTTCCACGTGGGCTGGCCACGTGCCTACTGCATGCCCTGCAGGAGGCCGCTGGCTGGGAACCGAACAAGTCTACCCATCTCTGGTCTCCAAGGCCCCTGACAACCTGGTCCTTCCTCTCCCCATCCTGAGCCAGCGACTCGGGGCTCTTGGCCCTGCTGCAGCCGGGAACGCTGAGCCCTGCGCATCCCTCCCTGGAGGATTGGTCCATATTTGGCAATTCCCTGTCTACAGAGCAGGATGGCAGAATCCCCAGGGGCAGGCATTGGATCTGGGCCCTAACCAGGCTGTCTGGATTTTTGTGCCTTTCCTTTGGAAGCCTTCCTTTCTAGGGGAGGGAACAAAAGGCCTCGAGTGTGTGTTTCTCTCAAGGTCACAGAGCCAGCTGGGAGCTGCTGCGCAGGGACAAGGTGTCAGGATTCCTGCCACCTAATTCCTGCTTCTTCCCCCCGACACCCTCCCGGCCCCCTAGAGCCCCCCTGCTGTTGGAGGCACCCGTCCTTGCTGCCCCCTCACAGCAGGTGTGAGCTGGCTGGGGGTGCCACACAGCCCTCGAGGTGTCTGCGTGGAGCTCCAGCACCCACTGGCCACCCGCCAGGTGACTTGGGGAGCCCACCGGGCCGGTCACGGCTTGAAGATAGTCCAGCACCCAGCACCCCAGCAGGCGGAGGAATGGGTTTGGCCCTTTCCTCACCCATCCCCCGCATGCTGGGGCCCACCCCTGGCTCAGCCCATGGGCCACCTGCCCCTGGCTGCGCCTGAGTGTGCCGGGCTTTGCAGGAGAAATGCTGCCTCGGTCCTCCCCGCCCCAGGAGGACAAAGCCTTCCAGGGACCCTGCCAGTGGGGAGGGGAAGGGGGAGACAGAGGCGGGGTAACTGGACCAGCAGAGTCACAGCCCAGTGTGGATGACCACGGTTCCACAAAGAGATAGACCCCAGTTCCAGTCTTGCCTCTGGACAAGTCACATCACCTGCCTCTACTTCCGTTTCCTCATCTGCCAGATGGGTGTGATAGGCCTGCTTCAAAGGACTGATAAGGGTTGGGCCTCAGTAAATGGCCATGTAATGGGGGAGGGGGTAGATGGAGCTGAGCAGGCAGGCTCTTGTGTCCAGGAAGCCTGGGCTCAAGTCTTTGGCTTCACCACTTGCTGCCTGTGTGACTCCAGGCAAGTTGAGTCCCCAGGCTCAGTTTCCCTGTCTGTACAATGGGAATGACAGGAGAACCAATTTGAATGTGCTGTTATGAGGATTGATTGAGATGCTGCCTGTGAAATTCTTATTAGCTGGGCATGTCTTTGGAAGCTGTTATTATTATTATTAATATAATAATAATGTTTCCACAGTATCAGCATCGGATGCATCTGAGTGTGTTTATTGGATGACCTTGCAACCTTGGGGCTGTGTTTCTTTGAAAAGGGGGAAACCAAAGGGTGATGGAGGCAGGGGGATGGATGATGTGAACCCTCAGGGGCCCTTCCTGTCCAGAGATTCTGGATAAAATGTTTGTCCAAGGCCAGGGACTCTGTGTTCTGCTGTCTGGGCCCTTGACAAACGGGGTCATTGGCCTTGGTGAGGCGAATGGGTGGATGGTAGGCAGGATCCACCCCCAACTTCCTGCTGGGGTGTGAGTCAGAAACAGAAAGGCCTGAGTGTGTCCGAGTCCCTCTAGCCCTGTGGTCACTTGGGGGCACCCACCTTCCCCCCCTTCCCTCCCCCGGGGTTCTGGTGGGGCCCAGGGGTCTGATGTGCTCATAGGTTGTTCTATGGACTGGTTTCTCACCCTTAGATTCGCAGCGCGGTGGGGTGGGAGAGCTGGGGCTGCTGAAGCCCAGAGAGGGCAGGGTCTTTGACCTGTGTCACCCAGCAAGCCGAGGGCAGAGGGCTCTTGACTCTGGGCTCCGGGCAGGGACATTTTATTGCTGCATTGGCCTCTGTCCTCACTGAGTTTAATTTCTCCACTTTCTCACCTGCAGTACATAGTCTTTATTCCTTACTCATAAGTGGCACCTGGTATTAACCAAACCACGAGGCCAAAAATACACTTCCCTGGACCTACACATTTTTCATGTGGGTGTCCTCCAAAAGCTCAGAGGGGGGATGGTAATAACAGCCACCACCATCATATAGCTGTTAATACACTGAACACATGCTGTGAACCAGGCACGCTGCTCTGCACTTTATAACGATTAATTCATTTCATCCTCCCAGTGGCCCCATGAGGCAGGGGTTGTTATTTTTATACTCATTTTACAGATGTGGTAACTAAGGTACAGAAAGGCAAAATAACTTGCCCAAGGCCACCATGGTAGAACTGGGATTTGAACCCCGGCAGCAAAATCTGGCACCAGATTTTAAAAATAAAAATTATATTAAAATTGTGGTGAAGTACACATAATGTAAATTTAGCATCTTAACCATTTTTAGGTGTACCGTTCAGCGGCATTAAATATGCTACCGTCATCACCATCCATCTCCAGAATTCTTTTCATTTTGCAAAACTGAAACTCTGCACCCATTAAACACTAGCTCCCCATTCCCAGCTTCCCGCATCCCCTGATAACTGTTACTCCACTTTCTGTCTCTGTGAATTTGACTAGTCTAGATACCTTATGTAAGTGGGCTCATGCAATATTTGTCCTTTTGTGTCTGGCTTATTTCACTGAGCATAATGTCCTCAAGGTTCACCCATGTTGTAGCCTGTGTCAGAATTTCCTTCCTTTTTAAGGCTGAATAATATTCCATTGTACATAAACACCACACTTTGTTTATCCATTCCTCAGTCGTGTACCTGGACACTTGGGTTACTTCCACATTTTAGCTATTGTGAAGAATGCTGCTATTAACATGGGTGTACAAATATCTCTTTGAGATCCTCCTTTCAATTATTTTAGGTAGTTACCCAGAACTAGGATTGATGGATGGTATGATAATTCTATTTTTAATTATTTGGGGAACCACCACACTGTTTTCCACAGCAGCTGCACCATTTTACATTCCCACCAGCAACGTACAACCGCATCCCACCAACACCTGTTATTTTCTGTTTGTTTTTTTTTAAACACCAGCCATCCTAATAGGTGTGGCTGGCACCTGATTTTTGTGGGAGATTCTTAGAAGCTGTATTTGTGAGGCCTCAGTTCCTGTTAGAATGCCTGCTGCATCATGGGATGCGTTTTCTGGAAATATTTCGGCCTCTCCCACCCGACTGGGAACTTTCTTAGGATGAGCCCCAGGGCCGCCACAGGGGTGCTGGCCTGGGTTAGGTGCTGAGGAAACGCTAAAGAACTCGATTCTCACTGACCCAGGGCACACCCTGCCATGTGTCTTTTTTAAGGAGAAACGCTTAAGGCCCGGATCTTATTCTTCCAGGATGTTCTCTGGGCACCGTAGTCCCAGCTTCTGGGTCACTGGGGAGGAAGCAGCGGCTGAATACCTGGCACTTGGCTGTTCAGAAGAAATACCCTCCCACCCCCGGCAGCTTTAAGAAAATACAGGTGCTGGGACCACCATTTGGAGGCTCATACTCCGTGGGTCTGGGGTGGGGCCCGAGCATCTGTTTTAAAAAAGAAATCTACCCAGGTGATTCTTAAGGGCATCTGGCCCAAGAGGCACGCCCATATAACATGTCACTCGACTCTGGCTAAAGCTGCGGAATTTATCACAAAAATACCCGAGGGACGTGTGTGTCTGCGTCTTCGCTAGAGTGAGTGAGTTAATGAATGAATGAGTGCTGAGTTCCCCAAGTTCTGTCATCCCCACACCATCTTCATAATTTTTGCCCCGTCTCTACAGGCATACCTCGGAAATATTGCGAGTTCGGTTCCAGACCACCACAAGAAAGCCAATACGATAAAAAAGCGAGTCACGTGAATTTTTGGATTCCCAATGCACACAAAAGTTACGTTTACACTATACTGTAGTCTGTTAAGGGTGCAATAGCATGATGTCTAAAAAGACAATGTACATACCTTAATTAAAAAATACTTTATTGCTCAGAAATGCTGATCATCATCTGAGCCTTCAGCTAATCGTAACCTTTTTGCTGGTGGAGGGTTTGAAATATCGCGAGAGTTACCAAAATGTGACACAGAGTCAGGAAGTGAGCAAAGGCTGTTGGGAAATGGCACCTATAGACTTGCGCAACGCAGGGTAGCCACAGACCTTCAATTTGTGAAAAACGTAGTATCTTCGAAGGGCCAAAAAATGAGGTATGCCTGTATACTTTCTATGTTATTAGTCACCTAATACTTTAGAGCCACCCCACCTGGGTGTACTTAAAAAAATCTATGTAAAAATTGGAAAAGCCAGTATCTCTGGCCATAAACAGAAGTTTACTTTCAAGGTTCAAAGGCAATCAAACCGTGTCAGCAGATTTCAACTAAACTCAGTCTCCCTCGGTATCTGCGGGGGGTTGGTCCTAAGAGCCACCCGGGTACCCAGATCCGCGGATGCTTAAGTCCAGTCTAGGACAGGCGGCCTTCCGTATCCGTGGCTTCCTCATCCTCGGATGCAACCAACTGCGGGTGGTAAACACAGTACACGGTGCGCGGTCTGTTGAATCAGTGGCTGCGGAAACCGCGGATGCAGAAAGTGCGTAGGCGGAGGCCAGACTGTAAACGCTGCAACCCCCAAGGGTTTTGAGCCAGAGGCCTTGCTCTCTTTAGTAAAAAGTGTAATTACCTAGTGTTACATAAGTGTTAAGGACAGGCTAGCACCCAGTGGAGATGTTCTCCTGCCTGGAACTACTTTTCCTTCATGAGTCAGTGCTATTTATTGTCCAGACCTTGGACTATGTGGCCTCCCATGCTTTATAGCTGCAGAGTCAGGCAATGAGGGCATGAGGGAGGAGCCAGGGTGATAGGGAGAGTGGATTCCCGTGGGCGAGGCCCGTGGGCGAGGCCCACCGTCTTGAACGGCCATCGCCCCGAACTGCCCTGTGGGCGTGGGATTAACCCAGAGCCCAGGGCATCCCTTGCCCCACGGCTGTCCCAGGACTGAAGAGGCTTTTATCTACAGGTTCATTGAGTTGAGACGGGTCCCTGCCAAGGAGGTCAGGTCCTGGGTCGGGCACAGAGCCCAGAGGGCACGGACCTCGTAGCTGGGAGTCAGGAGGGAGAAGAGGCCTGTCCTGCAGGGCTGGAGTCCCTGTGGGGTGGACGTAGGCATCCCGGCTCCTCGGATCACCGGTGTGGAGGCCAGCGGTCTGCCTCTTCCTGGAGTGTGACCTTGGGTGAGTCCCTTGACCTCTCTGAGCTTCCCTTGGTCTCTCTGAGCTTCCCTTGGTGCATCTGTCAAATTAATTCATTTGGAAACTACTGTTGGATGCCTGCGGGGGCCAGGCTCTGAGCTGGTTGCCGCAGGAAACCCGGCAGCTGAGACCCCTTCTCCCTGGGAGTTTATGGGCTGGCGGGGAGGCGGACATGGCAGGGAGGGGAAGAGGAGCAGGAGGCTTTGAAGATAGTCTGGGGGAGGTGCTTTAGCTGAGGGGTCGGCTCACATTTTTCTGAGGCTGGTGTAACAAGTAACCACAATCTGTTGTTACTTAGAACAACAGAAATGTATTCTCTTACAGTCTGGAGGCTAGAAGTCCAAAATCAAGGTGTCAGCAAGGCCACACTCCCTCAAAGGCTCTAAGGGGAACCCTTTCTTTCTTCTTACAGTTTCTGGTGGCTTCCGGCAGTCCTTAGTGTTTCTTGGCTTGTGTCTGTATATCTGCATTTTCTTTTCTTATGAGGACACCAGTCATTGGATCAGGGCCCACCCTAATGCAATATGACTTCATTGAGACATCATTATGTCTGCAAAGACCAAATAAAGTCACGTTCCAAGATTCCAGATGGACATGAATTTTAGGAGGGCACTATTCAACCCACTATGCTGAGGAAGGGCCATTAAAGCTGAGACCAAACATGTGTGTGTGGTCAGGGAGGGTGGGGAGTTGGGGGGAGGGGGTCATTCAGGCAGAGGGAACAGCATGTGCGAAGGCTTTCCGGTGGGAGGGCAGCTGAGGCGAGTGTGACGGGGGCAGGGTAAACAAGGGGAGCTGTCGGGGCTGAGGGCAGAGAGACTGGGGGGCTGCAGCACGGAGCCCCGGAAAAGGGATGGATTTCATCCTAAGCGCCTCTGACGAGTTTAAACAGGGGCATAACGTGATTGGATTCACTTTTTGGAAAACGGTCATCTTTTTTTTTCTAATTGAAGTACAGTTGACTTACAATGTTGTGTTAATTTCTGTCGTGCAGCAGAGTGACTCAGTTATACATATACGTACATTCTTTTTTATATTCTTTTCCATTCATGGTTTATCACAGGATATTGAATATAGTTCCCTATTTTGTTTTTTTTTAAAACAAGGTCATTCTAACTATAGACGGGGAAGGGGCATGGCAGTGACCAACAGTATACATGCTTTAAGGTTTACCCCAGCACATTTGCTTCCCACGAGTGCTTTAATCTTCAGAGCCCTGGCAGGGAGGTAGGGCAGTGCTAATATCCCTTGAGGAAACGAAGGCCCAGAGAGGGTAAGCAGTTTTCCTAGGATCACACAGCTAGGACGAAGAGCACTCAGGACACTCACCAATGTCTTCTGTCTTGTGAATGCTCAGGCACCTGGAGGTGAAGGTCCTTGGACCTTGAAGGCCCATTTTCAGAGACAGCTGGGATTCCGGGGCAGGGGAAATGCATTGATTTTACACCTGTTGCTGCCTGTGCTGTGTCATTTGCTCAGCCCATGGAAGGTTTAGCTATGCGATGGGGATAAGGTAGCTTTGGCAACTTAGTGTGGAGTTAATTCCCTTATATCTGTGAGCTGCTAGGATCCTCCCCTTCAGAGCAGAGCTCCAGAAGAGAAAAAGCAGGCCAAGGGCAATAAACACTGCCCTGTTCACCAAAGAGCATTCTGGAGGGTTGTGATAAAATCTTGGGCCGAGGCCCAAAGGAAATGGCAGGATAGTTAAGACTGTCCCAGAACCTTTGAGCTGATGTTTCTGTGACATTTGGGGTGTCTATTCACATGGAAAAGAACTCTCTTCTTCTTGAGAAGTAAAAATTCGTATCTATTCAGATGAAACATTCCAAAGTGTGAACATGTTCATTTAACCCGTCCTGGGATTGAAAACATAAATTAAGTGCCATCTCCCAGGTATTGAGGGCGCTAATATCCTCCTATGAAACAGGCGTATTTGCTGGATCTGAAATTCCCAGTGTGGTGCAAGGTCATTATTTCCTGTTCGGGTCTCTTGTTTCTTTAGTTCTCTCTTTGTCTCGGTGCTGGGGTCGGGGAGAGAGACAGAGGGATTGCTCTGGAATGCCCCCCTTCTGATGAGGATTTTTCTCCAACTGTGTTTGGAGAGAGCTGTGGGCTGCTCCCTGGGGAGAAAGCTGAGCCAGACACCGCTGACTCCCTCCCCAAGCCTCGCTGCTGGGATGGACTCCTTACCCAGCAAGGTTGAGAGATGCTGTGTGTGTGTGTGTGTGTACGTGTTTTATGTGTGTGTGTGGCGGAGAGGAGTTAAACTTGGTTCGGGATCTGAGGGCTGGTTTCCTTCCTCTCCTGGTGAAAGGCCCTGTCGAATGAATCACATCCTCTCTTTAGCGTTCTGGGCCCACAGAATGTCAAGGCCAGCCTGGTGTTGTCAGAGGGACGCCCACCCAGGGGATGTCAGACTCTGGTTTGGGACTCCGTGGAGGGACTTTGGGCCACCCCAAGGGATGATGCCTATAGCTTCCCTTTGAGGCATGTATATTTCATTCATTCATCCATCCATCCATGTGTCCATCCCTCCATCTGTCCTTCCACCCATCCACTCATTGCAAATCTGGGTGACGCTCAACCCCTTGCTGGAGACAGGTCCTTGGGTTAATCATCCACCCTTTGTTATTCCAACACCTGCCTCGGCCTGGCCCTATGCAGCCCCCAGGGACTCACCTATGGAAGAGACAGAGAAGCTCCCGCACCCTGGTCTGCCAGCTTCTCCTATAAAGGACCAGATAGTAACTATTTTCAGCTCTTCAGACCATAAGACCCCCATCACAACTGCTGACCGCCAGAGACAATATGTAGGCAAGTGCATGCCGCTGTGCTCCAATCAGATTTTATTCAGGGACACCGAAACGTGGTTTTCCTATAATTTTCATGTGTCACGAAATATTATTTTTTCGATTTTTTTCCCCAACGGTTTAAAAATGTGAAAACCATCCTTAGCTCACAGGCCCTACAAAAACAGATTTGGCCCATGGGTTTCTAGACAGAATCAAAGTGAGTAAACCAACAGAAAGATCATTTTGGTCGGTGAGAAGGGCGGTACAGAGGATACAGCAGTGAGACGGGGGCGCTCCTGTCTGGTGTTCAGGGAAAGCCCCTTTGAAGAAATGACATTTAAGTGGAGAACTGAGTGGAGGGAGAGACAGCCCCTCTTCCAGGCAGTGGGAAGAGCGGGAGCAAAGGTCTGAGGTGTAGGGAGGAGATGGCGGAGGGGAGGGTGGCACAAGGACAAGGAACAGAAAAGTGTGCATGGCCCAAGCCAAAGGGTGAAGGGGAGAGATGGGTAGTGGGGTCCCAGAGATGAGAGCTCAGCCATTTTAGATTTTGATGAGGACGTTGCACCTTAGGTGTTTCCCCGAGGGATGGGAGAGCTGGGGTATTTATACTCCAGCTCCTGGGGCGTCAACTCCTGGCTACTTCCGGCCGTCTTGCACCCAGGCCCCCAGAGCAGGGGAAAGCCCTTAGGCAGAGACTGCAGGGCTTTTGAAAATTGTGGGAGTGTTCAGGGTTGCAGATAGGATACTGACAGCATCCGCTGCACTGGGATTTAGTGCCTTTTTCAAGACCTAGCTCAGGTGTCTCCCCTGCAGGAAGTCTTCTCCACTCCCCCCCGCCCCCGACCCCTGGCAGCCCCTGGTCCTCCTTCCTCTGATCCCCCTCAGCCCCCAGGTCAACCCCCATCCTAGTGCTTCAGGGCTTGATGCTGTGATTCCTCCTTGGTCTGGGTTGGGGCCACACCTTGTTCCCAGATACAGGGTTTGGAAATACCTGGTGATGATGAGTTCAGGGCAGTAAGGCGGGACCCCTGCCCTGGAGCGCTCACAGCCCTGGGGGGAGGCAGACAAGTGACAGGTGGCCGAGGGCTGGGGAGGCTGTGTCTGAAAAGTGGCTGTTTTTTGAGCTCCTCCTGCTCCCAGACCCTGTGCTTCTCCCCCCTGGACGATCCCTGGCGTCCCTCTGGGAGTTCCATAAAAATAGCCATGCCCAGGCTCCACCTGCGGAAATTCTAACTTGGCCCAGGACTGCATCTGGCTATAAGTCTTGATCCAGTCCTTTGGGCTTGGAGTGCCAAACGCCTCTGTATTTGTTTCTTGTGGCTGCTCTAACAAATTATTACAAACCTTAAAGGCTTAAAACAACAGACGTTTATTCTCTTCTGGTTCTGGAATCAGTTTCACTGAGCAGGAACTGAGGTGTCGGCTCCCTCCAGGGGCTGTTGGGGAGAATCCTTGCCTTTTCCAGCTTCTATAGGCTGCCGCATTCCGAGTTCCCTTCCTGAATCTCCAGAGCCACAGCTGAGCATCGATCGTCAAGTGTTTCTCTGCTGAGACTGTCACGTGGCCTTTTCTCTTCCCTAGGCAAATTCTCCCTCTGCCTCCCTTTTATAAGGACACATGTGATTGCATTTAGGGCCCACCCGGGTAATCTAGGCTAATCCTCCCATCTCAAGATCCTGAACGAAAGTACATCTGCAAAGACCCTTTTTCTATGTACAGTAACAGGGATCCTGCTTCCAGGGCTTAGGACCTGGATATTTTTTGGAGCCATTAATTCAGCATCGTGCTCTTGGTCCTGAGAACGCACCTCCTGAGCCCCCAGCCCGGGCAGGCGCCTCCCCTGACAACTAATCTTACGGACTCCTGCAAGGTTGGGCTCCTTATTTCTGCTTTCCAAGTGGTGAACCCGAGGCTTGCGGGGGGGAGAGTGATTTTCTGAAACCAAGCTTGCATTTGAGTCTGACCTCGCATCCTTTGCGCCCTGAATCGTGTTAGCCTTCATTCCTCGTGCTCCAGGGAGGGGGCAGCGACCGAAGTGCTGTAGCTAGAGGGGGTCCTGCTGAGCTCCCTCTTCGGGTCGCAGGATTCTAGAGACTACCGCCTTGGGGCTGGGAGCCTACTTGTTATGTTTAGGGTGTCTCTGTTCTGACCCCCCTCAGTGGGAAGAATTCCCATTTCTTCTTCACGTGATCCTTTGGGGAGAAAGTCACTATTGATGTTAGTTCTTTAAAAGTGGGCTTTGGGGTGATTTAACTCACCTGAGGATCGCAGTGGGCGTCAGCCCCAAAGACAGGGGAGGAAAGGGAACCGCTCTGTCCCAGTTGCTGCCCTGGGACCCTCCTTGCCCATTCGGGCTCTGCATCACTATCCCCATTTCACAGGTGAGGAAACCGAGGCTTGGGCAGGGGGATTGCCGTGTCCAAGGTCATGCAACCAGTAAGTGGTGGAGCTAGGATTTGAACCCAGGTCTCCCTGACTCTGCCCTTTGCGCTACTGGTGAATCACCAGGCCCGGCACGCTCCCTGCTTCTGAGTGGTGGGAGGGTTTTTTGCTTTTTTTAAAAAAATTTATTGAAGTATAGCTGGTTTACAGTGTTGTGCTAATTTCTGTTGTACAGCAAAGTGATTCCATTATACATATATACTTTTTCATATTCTTTTCAATTATGGTTTATCATAGGATATTGAATCTAGTTCCCTGTGCTATACAGTAGAACCTTGTTGTTTCTCCATCCTATATGTAATAGTTTACACCTGCTAATCCCAAACTCCCAATCCTTCCCTCCCCCACACTTGGCAACCACAAGTCTGTTTTCTGTGTCTGTGAGTCTGTTTCGTAGATATGTTCATTCGTGTCATATTTTAGATGCCACATATAAGTGATGTCCTATGATATTTGTCTTTCTCTGTCTGACTTACTTCGCTTAGTATGATAATCCCTAGGTCCATCCATGTTACTGCAAATGGCATTATTTCGTTCTTTATTATGGCTGAGTAGTATTCCATCGTATATATATACCACATCTTCTTTATCCATTCATCTGTTGATGGACATTTAGGTTGTTTCCACGTCTTGGCTATTGTAAATAGCACTGCTGTGAACGTTGGGGTGTATGTATCTTTTTGAATTATAGTTTTGTCTGGGTATATGCCCAGGAGTGGGATTGCTAGATCATATGGCAACTCTATTTTTAGTTTTTTGAGGACCCTCCATACTGTTTTCCATAGTGGCTGCACCAGTTTACATTCATGGTGGGAGTTCTGAATTGAACTTTTTCGGTCCCTTCTGGTTTCCCTGCTTCATGTCGGGAGGGGGTTCACGCTCTTCCTCTCACCCTCACATTCAGTCCTTCAGCCGGTCCCGTCATCTGTTTTTAAAGCCACAATGTCTCTTCTCTCCGTCCCACTGTCACTGAACCCGCCCAGGCCGCCCTCCTCTCACACCTGGGAGGCAGCAGGGGGCCTCCACTCTTGTCCTCGGCAGTTTATTCTCCTCTGGGCGCCCGGAGTGAGCTTCCAGACGGTTCACAGCCCTGCTAAAGCCCACGTCGGAGTGGATTCCCACTCCTTCCCACAGAGGCTCTGCCTGACCCCCCAATCCATCCTGCCCCTCCAGACGACCTCATCCTCCCCCTTCCCCCCTGCCTGCCTCTGGCCTTCCTTTTGGAGGCTCTTTCCTGAGCTGTTTGCGTGGCAGGCCCCTCCCCTTCCCTTGGGTCTCAGCTCAGATGCCAGTCACCTCCTCAGAGCCCTCCCCATCCCCCCAGGGTAGAGTTGCTCCTCGCCACCCGGACTCTCATCACATAACCCTGCTTTATTGCCTTCGCAGCCCTGGTTGGCTCCTAAACGATTTCATCCTTTCCTTTTGTCTACTGAAAGCTGTACCGTCTAGAGCAGAGCCCTTGACACTTTGCTTTGAGGCTGCATCCCCCATGCACATAGTCGGTGCTGAATTAATGGATATTTGTTGAGTGAACGGCCCTGGTGAGGAGTTCCAGGTTCCAGTGTGGACCTTGCCCGGGCTTCCTGGATGTCCTTGGGCAACTTTCTTCCCCCTCGGGCTCTCCTCGCCGGTGTAACCAAGAAGCTTGGGCTGCGTAGTCTCGAAGATGGAAGACTCTGGCCTTCCAGGCCCCAGGAATTCAGGGCTGGTCAGGGCTCTGGGGGGATGGACTGGCCCGAGGGAAGATGTGGGAGGAAGGCAGACCCTGAGCCACAGGAAAGGGAGAGTCCCTGGGTGGGGAAGAAACTATTTGGGACGAGTTCACGAGGTTTAACCAGAGCTCACGAGCCCCCCTCTCCACGGCCCCCCAAGAAAACACTGGCTGTTGTCTTAGCTGCTGTGTTGGTGCCGGGAGGGTGTGCGGGGCGAGTGCCCCCCCCCTCCCCCCGCCGGGACCTCTGCCCAGCAGGCTTTGTTTGAGATTTGAACAGAAAAGAAGGCTATCCTCTTTAAAACGCAGCTCCAGAAACCTCTCTGGGCTTTGGGGATCTGGGCAGAAGATGGCAGGGAGCTTTTTTCTCACTCTTTGTTAAACATTAAAAATTTTTTTCTGATGGAACATTATACGTGCCAAACACCAGCAAGAAAAAATATCCTCCGGAAGTAAGCCCACCACCATTGGATAATCACCGTGAACTTTTGGCATGGGGAGTTTTGTATTTTTGAGGGTGCCATGATTACAATTTTTTTTTCAAAACCCCAGATGTATACAGCTTTGAAGCTTCCTTTTTTTCCACTTAAATCATGCTATTAACTAGTTTCTCCCATTACCCATCTTGGTAAACTTCATTTTGGACAAGTGCATAAAATTTCCAAAGAATACCATAGTCTGTTTAATCAAACCCCAGTCATTGGACATTTAGATTGTTTCACATTCCTTGGTCCATCTCTCCAGCCTCGAGTACCTGGTGTTCTCTGGCCCTGGAAAACCCTGTGCTTTTGGTTCCCTGAAAGGGTCTCCTGCCTCAGGACCTTTGCACCGGCTGTTCTGCTGCCTCTCCCTCTGTTGTACCTTCCTGGTGTGCCCCCTTTACTTTCCTCACAGTTTGTATGGAAACCTTTCTTGGGTTTCTCTTTGAGTTCTGCTCGCCTCCCCTCACCCCTGACTGTGAGCTGCCTGAGAGCAGGGATGTTGCTGACTCTGGAGGGGTTATGGGGATTGTTAGTTTCATGCCCCCTAGATGTTTGTTCTTGAGTTGTAAAAATGGGGCCTTGGCTTCCTTTGTGTCTTAACTAGTTGAGTGGCTGGCAGGGTTGGGGGGGGTGAATAAGTTTTATGATGGGGGTAGGGGATACATTTTTATTTTATTTTATTTTATTTTTTGGCTGCTCTGCTTGGCATGCAGGACCTTAGTTCCCCAACCAGGGACCGAACCTGCACCCCCTGCAGTGGAAGCGGGGAGTCTTAACCACTGGACCGCCAGGGAGGTCCTAATACATTTTTATTTTAGCCCCCAAAGCATGAGGCAAAGATGAAAATGACCCCCACAGATGCATGACACCCCATCTAGTTCCTCCACTGACATACTCCACGTATGTGGACCCACATGGCAATGGCGGTTACCATGGATATCCACAGGTGTCATTGTCACCATGATAAATAGTAAGAGCTGCTCTTTCTTGAACACTTAGTTTAATTAATTAGTTTAATTCAGTTACTTCTCACAGCCAGCCCCCGAGAGAGGCTCTCATCATCCCCATATTACAGATGAGGAAACTGAGGCTTGGAGAGGTGTTGTAATTTGCCCAGGATCACACAGACTAGAAGTGGCTGAGGCAGTATACAAACCCAGGTGGGGTGGTTCCAGAGTCTGAGCTTCTAACAACAGCCCTGGCCCACCACACACACACACACACACACACACACACACACACGTGCCAGACGTGAGCACACGCCAGCAGCTGCCCTGGGTGCTGGTATTGGCTTTGGGCTACAGAACCACTGCCTCCAGCCTGGCCCCAATGTGAACAGGTCACCTCTGGGTGTCAACAGGATGACCCAGCAGGCGCTGGCTCATGCCCTGGCCTTGCCCGTCCTTGAGGGGTGGAGTCATGGTGGCCCCATGGTGACCTGGACTTGCAGGTGGGCAGCTTCAAGGATGCTGGCCTTGGACTCCTGCCGTAGCCTGAGCGGCTGATCTTCCGGCCACACCTGTGGGAAGGGCCTGGGGCTTGATGGGTGTGCCAGGCCCTCTTGCCCAGCAGGGGAACTGAGGCTCAGGACGCACAGCCAAAGTCACAAGCCCCAACCAAAGGCCTCCCCTTGACCGCTCAGCCCCTCTGTCCTGCTGAGGGCCTGGCCCAGGCAATGCCTGTCACTCAGGCCAGCTTTGGGGACCCACCCTTCCGTACTTTTAAGATTGTCCCCTGTCTTCATTCCTGCCAATCCAGGAGAGGGATTCAGCCTTTTGGGCTCTGAAGTTTGACAAGATGAGTGACCTTGGACTAGGCTTTTAATTTCCTTAAGCTTTAGTTTCCTCCTTTCTTAAGTGGGAAAAATAATGAAACCTGTAGTCATGGGGTAATGGGAGGAATCAAGGAGATAATCTCTATCCAGAGTTTATTTTGGAGCTGGGGACATGCACAGCAGGCGTGGGGTGAATGCTTGTTCCGTGCTTGGGCTTGTTATTTCCACCAGCATGGGGAGGTCCGGGACCTGGGCTTGCCCTGTCCACGCTTGTCCCCTCGCGTCCCCTCCTTCCTCGGCGTGGCCACACCGTATCAGCGTTTGCAGACATGGGTCTGGGGACCCCTCCCCCTCCTCTACAGAGCAGGACGTGACTCATGCCTGTGCTGGCGGACACCGCCCTTGGCATAACTGACCACACCCACAACTGATCTCCTGAGAGGTTGTCTCTGGGGTTTAGGGATGTTGCCAGCGGGTGGGGGTAGGGACCAGGGCTTGGACCCTGCCAGAACTGAGACTGACCCCTGAAGAGCTGGATTCTTTAAGGATGCCCATGCCCGGGTCTCTGCCAGGAAACCAGAGTCTTAACTTGCCATGTCGTGGCTGTAGGCTCTGGGCTTTTAGTGGAGGACATGGTCTCAGATGGAGAGAACACACCTACTATGTGCTTGTAAAATCCTGTCTGTAATTACCGACTTGTGTGAACATTACATGTGTCCCCTGCCACCCCCAAGCTGGCCCTGTCTTGTTCACAGGTGCATCCTGGCTCCTGGTACGGTGCCTGGCACATAGTAGGAGACCAGTAAAAAGGGAGTCAATAAATAAGCAGTGCCAAGCACTTTTACGTCCTTAGCAAACCTCTCAGCTACTTTTGGAACTGGATAGGATCATAAACCCGTTCAACAGGCGAGGAGACTGAGGCTAAGGAAGATAAGGAGCCCAAGTGCACAAAGACAGGATTTGAGTTCGATTCTGCATGCTGTGAGCTGCTACCTGAAGCTCTCTTCTGACTCAGATGCCCACTTGCCAGGTGCCGATCTCAAAGCAGCTCTCTCTGCCTCTCCCTCTACCTGCCTTGAAGCCAGCAGTTCTCACCTGGAGGATGCTGACATGTGAGACGCCCTCCCCCGGGAGTGGGGGACTCAGCGAGGCTCCTGGCAGCCAGGCGGTAACTCCACCCTCTCCCACTCAGGAAAGCAGATCAGGATGCAAGGGAGGCAGGGAGAGGAAGGTGTTTCTGGGAGAACCCCAAGTGCACTCTCATAGGTGGCCTCAGATCTGCTCATTGTCCCTCGTCCAGATTCAGCCCTTGCCACTTTTTGCCACTTCAGCCCAGCCAGGTTAGCAGAAATTGCCTTTCCCTCAATGCCCTGAGCTCTTTTCCAACTCTAGACCTCATGGTCTTCCCTTGGCTGGCTCCCTCTGATCCTTTAGGTTATGCAGCTGAAATGTCACCTCCTCCAAGAAGTCTTCCTTGATCACCCAATCTATGGGGCTCAACCATGATTCATTTCACAGACCTCATTCCCTTCACCTCCCTTGTCACATGCTGCCATCTTTGTCCTGGCATGTTGGCTTATCCATTCCCTGTCTTTCCCACTTCCCAACTCTAAACTCTGTGTAAACAGGGACCTCGAGTTTTGAGTTCATCAGTATCTCCCCATCCCCGAACATGGGGCCTGGCACATAGTGGGTCAATAAATCTTTTGAATGATTGGTAAAAGAGCAACTTGAAAACATTTGGCCAGTGCATACGTTGGCACCTCCCACCATCTTGGTCATCGGTGGGTTGTGGACCATTTCACAATGGGGTATGCCTCACCATCACATCACGAGACCCTAGGGGAGAATGGGTGTTCTGAGCAAGTCCATCTCTTGTGAGTCAGTGATTTTGGGAAAAGACGGGTATCTTAGGTTGGGCTCCCCCAGAAGCAGAGCCTGAGTCAGGGGTGCCAGGGCAAGTGATTTATTTGGGTGGTGGGACACCATTAGGCTTTGCTAACAATCAGGATACCTCTGGGGGCAGCTGGGGCATGAAGTATGCTGGGAACCTCAGGGAGACTATGAAACACACCTCTAAATTGTCCCACCGGCAGCAGAAAGTTGTCTACCAGTGCCAAGGAGGTTTGGGCGGGGCTCTGATAGCATCTGCTACAGCAGGCAGGCTCTTACTCGGTGGCTGGCATGCACGGCCTGGCAAGCTCTGGCGGAGACCTGCCGGCTCCAGCAGACAGAGGGGGATGGTGGCTCTGGTGAACCCGAGCATGAGCCCAGAGGCTGTGACCAGGGAGAGGTTGGTTACTTGTTCCTGTTTCTGCCCGAGATCTGGGGCTATTTGCACATAGTTGCCACTTTGGGCGTAAAAGGATCTCCGAGCCCAGGGAGGTCATTTTCTTGGGTTCATCTTCTGAGGAGGAGTTTTATCATAAGCAGAACTCCTGCATACTGAGCGCCTGCTGTATACACTTCCCAAGCCTCTTTGGTTCCTTGTGTGGTTGGAGATGCCGGACGAAGTCTGTCTGTCCCTCCCCCCAGCTCTCCACATCTTTCCTGCGCTTGTACAGAAGGCAACAGGTCTAGCCCCGCAGGGCCCCTCCTCGTCCCAGTCTCTCTAAATGGTTAATAATAGTACTATTGATGAGGACAATGATGTGTGTGGCGCCCACAGGCGTTGTCCGAAGCACTTTGCATGTGTGATCTCCTTTAATCCTCACAAAAGCACATGAAATACCTACCCATGATTCCATTTTATACTTGAGGAAGCCAAGGCTCAAAGAGGTGGAGTTACTTGCCCAAGGTCACACAGCTGGTGAGGTCAAGACAGGACTGGACGCCCAGCTGGTTGACTCTGGAAGTCCACGCTCTGCTCCGTCCTACAGAGGGACACGAACAGGGTGAGGAGGATGGGGGGCTCCTGGCTGCCAGTCCTGCATGTGTTCCCCCAAGCATGTCGTCCTCTGTGCTCTTAGTAACTGCTGATTACCCTGGGCAAAATTAAGGTCTGGAAGAACTGAGTGCAGGTGTTTTTTAATCCAAATTTAGGAGATTGTAGTGTTTTCTGTCACCAGATCAGGTAGATTGCCTTTAGGGGAGGGGCTTGAAATGACTCATCAGGGAACAGACCCCGTCTGCCCAGGTGGCTCTTCTCAGAGCCCGTGGTTGGGAGGGGTGGCTCGGGGGAGGGCCCTCTCTGCGCTCGGAGGGATGTTTCTTAGCTTCATTGCTGGTGGCTGAAAGCAAGGTTTTGATGGGGGGTCCTTCTGTATCTCTTTTAGAGATAAAAGTGAAAGGACTCGGGAGCAGAGGGTAGACCCTCCCCCAACACACATGCATGCATGCGCACGTGCAGACAGACACACACACACACACACACACACACACACACACACACACTGTGGACATTGCCTCCCCTTACAGCTGGGCTCCTGGTCCATCCTCAGTCTGTCATTGTCATTCACTTTAGACTTACCAGTGGGAGGCAATGCGTCTTCCCGGAGTCCAGGCCGGTGGAGACCCTGGAGTCTGTCTTAGGTAGGGTTTGGTTCCCGAGAACCAAGCTTGAGATGGAAAGCATTGATTGGATGGGGGAGGGGTGCTCTCAGGAGTGGGGGAGTGAGGGAAAGAGGAGCGGGCAGGGGAAGGGATGTGGTCTCACCCAAGTTTAACTTCAGCCTGAACCCCTGGGGGGCTCTGGAGCCACAGAATGAATCCTGCCTTGATGCAAGGGTAAGTGGCCTTTTGTATCCCATATATGTTAGTCACTGGCTATGGATGCCCTGGTTGGTAGGGGGTTTGCAGGGAGGGTTGGAGGTCTTGGCCTGTTGGAGGACAGCTCTCCTGGAAAAGTATGTATCTGTGAACAGACAACCCTCATAGCAGCTGTGGGGAGGGTGCAGCACCAGGGAAGGGGATCTGGTGGAAGGAGAAGGCAACAGTGTCTTCTGGTGGTTCTAGGCTACATTTGTCCCTAATTGGCTGTGTGACCTTAGGCAAGTCACTTACCCTCTCTGGGCCCAGATTTCACCTTCTATACCTGGAGAGAGTTGCGTAGAATCATCTTGGCCCCATCCCATTTTTAACCTCCATCAAACGACTCATTTTCTCCTTCAAACATTCATTTGTTTCAGCAAATGTTTATTGTGTACCTGCTATGTGCCAGGTGACTTGCTAGGCTCTGATGATGAGAGAGGGGAGGGAACAGGACAGAGAGGGTCTCAGCCCTCAGGGGGTAAGACAATCAATTCAACAGACTTAAAACAGTAGGATCAGTGTCACAAAGAAGCAGAGAGCTGTGGGGATGAAAGCCTCCCTTGGGTGGGGGCAGAGGTCTGGGAAGGCTTCCTGGAGGAGAAGCATTTCATCAGAGAGCTGTTGCTGCATGAACGCACATGGTTACTGACATCACTCGGGAGAAACAGAAATGACCGGCATTTCCTTGCAGGTCTCTTTCCCATCTGAGGGTGGAATTCTTACAGATCCTGACTCCCTCCAGGTCAAAGCAAACTGAGATCTCCAGGCTGGGTGGAGCTGGGGGAAAGGGAGGGGGCACTTGGTAGGAGATGAGGTGCTGGGGTGGGTGGGAGGCACATCAGGCAGGGCTATGGTGAGGGGCATGGCTTCATTTCATAAGCACCTGGAGGCCACTGGAAGTTTGAGGGCTTGTTTTCTCAGGCATAACTTACAGTAAAGTACACGAATCTTATGTGTAAACTGGACACACGTTTGCATATGAACACAGCACGTAACCACCACTCATATCAAGATATAGAACATTTCTAGTCCCCTAGAAAGCTTCATTATACCCATCCTAGTCAATACTCCCCAAATTGACCTGCCTTCCATCACCATTGACTAGTTTTGCCTATTTCCTGAACTTCAGGTTAGTGCAGTTTTACTGTACGAGTGCTTTTGGGTCCTGCTTGTTTGCTCATCGTAATGTCTGTGAATTTATCCACGTGTTTGCATGTTGCAATAGTTTGGTTTTTTTCATTGCTGTATTATATCCCATCATATGAATATGCTGCATTTTATCCAGGCTACCGTGGATGGACACTTAGGTGGTTTCTAGGTTTTGGCTATGACCAATGAAGCTGCTGTGGACATTCGTGTACACGTCTCTTGTGGACCTGAGCACTCATTTCTTTCGGGTAAATACTCAGGAGAGGATTTTCTGGGTCGTAAGTTAGATGCAGGTCAGCTTGAGTAGGTTCTGCCCAACAGTTTTCTAAAGTGTGCCAGTGTAAAAACGGTTCCACTTCCCCCCGGTCAACACGTCAGTCTCTGTTGTTTTGGCCATTGTGGTAGATGTCGGGTAGTATCTCATTGTGATTTTAATTTGTGTTTTCCGGATGACCAGTGAAGTTGAGCATCTTTTCATGTGCTTATTGCTCATTTGGAGATTTGTGTGTGTGTGTGTGTGCAGTGCCCATTCAAGTCTCTTGTCCTTAAAAAAAAAAGCAAACAATAAGCCAGATTGTCTTTTTCGTATTGGTTTAGAGTTCTTTATGTATTCTGGATAGAGTCCTTTGTGAAGTATATATGTCTGTGTGTATACACATGTACACATGTATAAATATGATATATTTTAAATTATATTTATAAACATAATATAGATGAAATACTATATATCATACCATTTGTGTACATAATATTTTATCCCAGTCCATGTCTTCCCTTTTCATTCTCTCCATGGTGTCTTCTTTTTATTTATTTATTTATTTATTTGTTTTTGGTTGCATTGGGTCTTCATTGCTGCGCACCAGCTTTCTCCAGTTGCCGCCTGCAGGGGCTACTCTTCCTTGAGGTGCGCAGGCTTCTCACTGCAGTGGCTTCTCTTGTTGCAGAGCACGGGCTCTAGGCGCGCGGGCTTCAGTAGTTGTGGCACGAGGGCTCAGTAGTTGTGGTTTGCGGGCTCGAGAGCGCAGGCTCAGTAGTTGTAGCGCATGGGCTTAGTTGCTCCACGGCATGTGGGATCTTCCCAGACCAGGGCTTGAACCCGTGTCCCCTGCATTGGCAGATGGATTCTTAACCACTGCGCCACCAGGGAAGTCCACGTACCTAGCATTTTTAAAACGTTTCTTTTTTTTCTATCATGAGCACATTTATTTGATCAGAAGTCAGCACAGCAAAGGAGTCCAGACGGTGGGCTTCGTGGTCTTGGTGCCTCTGAGCCTCAGTTTCCTCATCTATAAAATGGGAGTAAAATACTACTACCTGCCTCAGAGGTAGCCGGGAGAAGTGAGGCTTTGCCTATAAAGTGTTTTACCTGGAAACTGGCTACACATTCAATAAATAGAAACTGTTTTTGTTGTGATTAGTATTGTATAAAATTAAGAAATTATAAATAAGCAAAAAAAAAAAATAGATTAAAATCCCCTGTAGTCTCATCTCCCTCCCACTTAGAGTCACCCTCTCTGAACATTTCTTATATATTCTTCTAACACTTTCTGTAAGCATCCTTGTATTCATATTTATATACCCATCCATGTGCATCTATATAAAACAAGAAATGGGATCTTCATGGTCCATATCTTACCTAAATGTTTTACAGTTTAACTTTTACTTATTTATTTGGCCAGGTAATACATTCACGAGGCTCAAAATGCAAAGTTACCAGAGTGCAGACAGTGAGAAATCTCCCTCCCATTTCTGGCCCTCAATTCACCCATTTCCCTGCCTGCCACTGCCAGGGAATGAATTTAAAATTTATTTTTAATTGTATTCCCCCCTGCACCCCGAAACTCTTTGTAACTGCCTCTATTGGGCAAGGAGCCCCTTATATCCTTGTAAGTGGCAAAGGTTACCCTAGAAATTGAACCATGTTAGCCTCGTGTGTTGATGGTGTAATTCTGGCCCTGTAGATAGAGGTTTTCTTAGCGCTGTATGCCAGTTGATAAAGATGATGGATTTGGGGGTCAAAAGGACACTGGCTGATCTCTCAAACACGTGACACTCCTCAGTTTAAACCACAAGTGCTCTGTGCCCGTAATGAGTGGCTGGAACCTCTGTTAACCAGAACCTTTCATTAACCAAGGCCTCTCCTCTGCCTCCCTCGCCTCTCACCCTGCGTTTAAGGCAGAGAGAGAAAGAGGTCAAAATAAACAGTTCTCGGTGATGCTAAAGGTCATGACTCCGGACAGTGGGTGAATAATTCATGGTTCAGTTAAATAAGGTTGGGCCTGGGGTTGAGGCAGCCAGCCCTGTGGCCCAGGCCTCCTCTGTGTTAAGAAGGCTGAGGATGAAATTAGAAGATCCAGGGACTGAGTGCCAGCTTGTCCCTTCCCACCCCTGTGACTCTGAGCCTCAGTTTCACATCTGTGTATTGGGAATGTATAGCGCAGTCCAGTAGAACTTTCTGCACTGCCCAGTAAGGCACCCAGCCTCCCGTGCCTACTGAGCCCTTCAAATGGGGCTGGTGTGACCAAGGCACTGAATTTAAAATTGTATTTAATTTTAATCAGTTGACATTTAAATTTTAGTAGCTACATGGAAAAGTGCAGTGCCAGGACCTACCTTGTAGGATTTGATACTGTCAAGGTCCAAACAAGCAGGAATGGGGGGGTTAAGAATTTTGGTGGCTCTGGGGGGGGCTAACCCAAAGGACTTCACAAAGGCTTGAGCTTTGGGGTTATTTAGGTAGCCATTCAGCTCCGTGCCGCCTCCTCCAGACAGTCCTCCCTTTCCTTTCTCCCCAGCCAACTTAAGCTCTGTATGAGTTTCCTATTGCTGCTGTAACAAATTACCACAGTTTACTGGCTTCAACAATGCAAGTTTATTACCTTATAGTTCTGGAGGTCAGAAGTCTAATGAAGGTCGGCTGGGGTGTGTCCCTTCCAGAGGCTCTAGGGGAGCATCCATTTGCCTGCCTTTTCCAGCTTCCAGAGGCTGCTGCATCCCTTGGCTTGTGGCCCCGCATGGCTCTAATCCCTGTTTCCTTCATCACATTTTCTCTCTCTGACTCTGACCCACTTGCCTCTTTTCCATAAGGAACCTTGTGATGACATCGGGTCCACGCAGCTAATCCAGGATAATTTTCCTATCTCAAGAGACTTCCCTTGGTCACATCTGCAAAGATAACAGAGTCACAAGTTTTGGGGATCAGGACGTGGACATCGTTGGGGGGCATTATTCTGTCTACTCTAAGCTCTTCCTCCCGAGGGCCTCAGTCTCACCTCCCTGCTGTGGTCACTGTCTGTGGCCATGTCTGCAGCCGTGTCTGCCTCCCAGCTAGACTGTGCTTTGAGCACAAGGACGTTCTGTCCCAAAACTTGCCTGAATACCCAGTCTGAGCTGGACAGGTCCCGTGAAGGATAAAATGGCAAAGTGCATACACTGTGGAGTCAAACAGCCTGAATGGAATCCCAGATCTGCTAACTTACTAAGCAGTTGACCTCAGCCAATCACTTTGTCTTTTGAAACCTCAGTTTACCTATCTGTAGAATGGGGATAATAATAGCATCAGCCCCAGAAGATCATTGAAGAGATTAACAGGGCCCAGTACAGGGGTAGAGGTGGAGGTGGGTGGGGGGAGTTTGGCATGGGGAGGGGAGGGGATGCCAGCACTTAACCCAGCAACTGTTGGCTGCTTCGAGGATGAACTGGGTGGGATTGAACTGGGTGGGATTGGGAGGGAGGCTGCCTGAGTTCAAATCCCAGCTCTACCCCGTGGGCAAATTGCTAAACCTCCCTTGGCATCATTGTCCTCATCCATCAAGTGGGCCTAATCATGCGACCCACCCCAGAAGGTGGATTAAGTGGGGAAATTCATTTAATGTGCCATCTGGCACAAAATGAGTGCCCAATTAGTGTTAGTGATCTGATGATGGTAATTATTAACACCAAGCTTTCCCAGGGCCCAGCACTTAATAGGTTGGAGGACAAAGCAATTGAATAAACTTGGGATTGTTCATTGGGTTCTCTTTTTGGCAGCCAGGCCAGGTATATTTCTTCAGCTCCACTGAGGCCTGGGTTCTGTGCCAGGAGGGCCTGTCTGTCGTGCCCCGAGGCTGGCAGCGCCAGGCCCTGACAGGTTTACAGGGGTGCTGGGAAGCTGGTCCCAGAGGACGAGGAGGAAGAGTCAGTTGGTTGCCTGAAGGGTATCGGAGGCACACTTACCCTCCTGGGAAAACCAGGAGAGGACATGTCGGCCATCACTGCAGGTTCATTGCCATGGGCGTAGCCCTGATGAGAACGGCTGGTGGGGTGGGGTGGGTGCAGCAGCCGGGGATGGACCTGGGACTGTTTACATCCCTGGGACGCCAGTTCGGTCTTGACCGTCTTTTCAGGCTTTTCTTGCACCTGGTTTTGGGAGGGATGCTCTTTGGTGCCTACATTCTTCGGTGCTTCCCCCTGATTTTAATCAAGGCTTGTGTAGATGACAGGCTGGTATTGGATCGGAGGACAGCCTTGAGAAAAGTATCTGCTTACCCAGTCGCTGAATCACTATCTCTCCCAAATTCCTTCATCAGAGAGCTATTCCTTTAAATCTAGCTAAAAAACTCCCGCCAACCCACACATTCCTCCATCAGGCTTGATGTTCTGTTTATTTGCCCATTTATTTATCATGCATTTGCAGAAACCTACTATGTATGTGCCAAGTATACTGATGGTGTTTTACATGCACCATCTCCTTTAATCCTCGGAATCCTTGAGGTAGGTATCATTGAACTTAATTTACCCATGAAGAAACTGAGCTTTCAGGGGTGAAGTGGCTTGTCAAAAGCACTACTACATTCACTGTGTTTACTTACAAGACATTTGTCCACTTACCCAATTTGTACCCAAACTCCCTGTGTCCGTTAAGAATGCTTTTGCCTTCATGTAACAGAAACCTTAACAATGGCTTAAATAGATAGTACATTGTTATTTTTCACATAACAATAACAACAACAAAAATCCAGAGGAGAACGGTTCAGTTAGTTTAGTAACTCAGCTATGTCATCAAGGTCTTTTCCATGTCACTATCCTTAAAGTATCACTTGTGATCCCATGGTCCCAAAATGGTTGCCTTTGTTCCAGGCATCACATCTTTGTTCCAGGCAGGATGATGGGGAGGGAGCACCACAAGATGCATCTGCCTGTTTTTGACTCCAATGCCATGATCTTTCCACTTTACTGGTGAATTCCAGTCACATGGGCTTTAAAAAAAAAAAAAAATTGATTTATTTTTGGCTGTGTTGGGTCTTTGTTGCTGCGTGGGGGCTTTCTTTAGTTGTGGCGAGCGGGGGCTACTCTTCATTGCGGTGCGTGGGCTTCTCATTGCGGTTGCTTCTCTTGTTGTGGAGCACGGGCTCTAGGCGTGTGGACTTCAGTAGTTGTGGCTCACGGGCTTAGTTGCTCCATGGCATGTGGGATCTTCCTGGACCAGGGCTCGAACCCGTGTCCCCTGCCTTGGCAGGCGATTCTTAACCACTGTGCTACCAGGGAAAGCCCCTGTCACATGGGCTTTTGCCATTTCTACATAACCCCTGTATCATCATTTTATTTTTAAACTTTCACTTTTCCGAAAGTTAAATAAAATTTTAAAGGAACCGTTACAAACATCTCTACTGTAAATAGCAAACCAGTGTCACTTGTCTTAAATTGAAAACAACAGTAAAATTAAATACAATGAAAATAAAATTATATTTTAAAATCTGCTGCTGCAGCTGATGGTCTGAGCTTGGAGCTGTGTCTTCTTTCTTAAACCTGGGAGATTAGCACATAGTGTAGGTGTTAAAGTCATGGTGGCACCAAGCAGAGATGGACTCAGGAACTTCATGAGAAGGCACCCATGAGAATCAGAAAGGAAACAGTTTGCACAGAATGTCATTCACAGAAGCTTCATGCTGTGCCTGGATGTCAAAGCATCCTAAGTGTTACCAAAGACCATCTTGTGTCCCGCATGGGCTGCCTCCCACTGCTGGGGAACCCAGCACTCTCCTATTCTGCCTTCCCCGTGTCAAGCACTGGGTAGGTTCTGGGAAGGGGAACCCAGAGCCAGAGCCGGAGTGGTCTGTGTCCTGGGTGGGCTCAGGAGGGATCTGTAAATCTTGCCGGGGGGAGACTGTCAGGCTTATCTCTGATACAAGGCATGATGATCAGGTAAATAGCCAAAGAGGGTTGGAAGACACTTTGGCTTAGGAAGTCAGCACAGGCTTCCTGGAAGAGGTGTCCCTTAGTCTGCTGTAAAAGCATGAGTGGGATTTGGGCAAATGGAAATTGTGCTGTGGGTAAAGGGCTCTCCACGGAGAAGAAATAAGTGAAAAAGATGCTCAGGTCGTGAGGTACCTTTGGGAATCTGGGAGTGGAGGCAGGACCTGTAGTACAGATCAGGTTGGTTAGTTTTGGCCTGTGGGTGGGTTGGTGGGGGGGGTCTTGAATACCTTGTCCAAGGCAATGGACAGTGGGAGACATTTATTTTGGAGCTGGGGAACACATGATCAGACCTTCCCAGGGTTTGAGTTTGAACATAAGGCAGCTCTTGGGCCAAAATAGGCTAATTCCTCCAGAAACCTATCTGTGCTCGGAGGGAATTATTTATTTATTTTTCTGAAATGCAATATGCACCTCTCAGGCTCCCTAAAGAGAGAGCATGTTATACTCAGATTTATCTGAGTCCAGCATTGATCTGTGTGTCGTGTTGAACTGAGCTCTGATGTTGAATTTCCTCTGCCGTGAACGTCATTTCTGGGGCGGGGCTTCCTTCCTGCCCACCCTTGCAACGCCAGGCTGGACACAGCCTCTGGGCTGGGCCCAGACTCACCTCTCCCTGTGAGCCGTTCTAATTGCCTTTGCAAATCTTACAGTCAAGTGCGTGATGGTCCGGCCATAAATGAGACCCAGTAAAGCTGCCAGTGATGGCACAGTCAGCCCTGGGGCCCTGGTTTATTTCTCATCTTTATTGGGTCTGCCCCAGGGCAGAGGTTAAGAACCCTGTCCTCCTAAGCTTTGACTCAAGTCAGCATGGGATGTGTTTCCCTTAGGTGTGAAGCTCCATTCTGCATCTATCCAAAGCTCTGAAGAAAGTGTACACCCTTGGAACCAGCCAGCCCACTTCTAGGCAACATTTACCTTGGCAAGTCATTGCACGTGGGTGTTCACTGCAGCGTTGGGTTTAATAGTCAGAGATTGGAAACAACCTAAGGATGCAATAGTGGAGGATGGATTCGATGTAATGATGAGATATCCATGTAATGGGATACTGCAAAGCATGAGAAACAGCTGCATAGGTTGTGTAGCTATTGATGTGAAAGGTATTTATGACGTATTTTGAAATTAAACAAAACAAAGCAAGTTCCTAAACAGCACGCATGACCTGATTCCGTTTTATTTATTTATTTATTTATTTATTTATTTATTTATTTTTGACTGTGTTGGGTCTTTGTTTCTGTGCGAGGGCTTTCTCTAGTTGCAGCGAGCGGGGGCCGCTCATCATCGCGGTGCGCTGGCCTCTTCACTATCGCGGCCTCTCTTGTTGCGGAGCACAGGCTCCAGACGCGCAGGCTCAGTAGTTGTGGCTCATGGGCCCAGCCGCTCCGCGGCATGTGGGATCCTCCCAGACCAGGGCTCGAACCCGTGTCCCCTACATTGGGAGGCAGATTCTCAACCACTGCGCCACCAGGGAAGCCCTCCATTTTAGTTTTGACAAAAAGTTCCCACTTATTTTGGAAATGGCCCGATGGATGGACATCAGAATGCTAGTAATGGCTGTTGGCTCTGGGTGGTGGGATATAGGATTATTAAAAACATTTTGCTCATTTATATTTTTGAATTTTTCTGCAATTACTATGTGGAGAACCTGAAGAGACCTCGTGAAGAGGTAGGTCTCTGCCAGAATAGCGTGAGCACTTTGGATAATTTAAAGGGGGCATGTCATATCCTTGGGGGAGTCCAGTCCCTCAGGGGACTGAGTTCTCTACAATCTAGAGCAGGGGTCACAAACTCTTTCTGTAAAGGGCCAGAGAGTAAATATTTTAGGCTTTCTGGGCCATACGGCCTCTGTGGCAACCACTCGGGTCTGTCTTCGCACCTTGGAAGAAGCCATCAATAACATGTAAATTAATGGGTGTGTCTGTCTTCCAATAAAACTTTATTTACAAGAACAGGCAGTGGGCCAGATGTGGCCTACAGACTGTAGTTTGCCCATCCTTGATCCGGAGAAAAACAAACAAACCCAAAAAAGCTGCTTGATTAATGGTTTTGGTGAGTGCTGTAGCCAGTCCAGAAATAGCACAAATAGTAGGAAGGAACAGGCCAATGAAAGTTGAAAAGGCGGATGTTTAAATAAAGGCATAAAGGCAACTTGTAACATTCTTTCTCCAAATCAGCAGTTGCACCTGGACAAGGCGTATTGGGGTGAGGCAGTTTGGATTATGCTTTGGAGTGTCTAAAATGCCAATTAGCTCACCAGAGGCTCTGAAAAGTCCTGTGGGAAGGACAATAGTTTACACACTGTTGAGCTCGCATTTCCCAAACTCTTTCTATTGATATAAACCACAGGACCCTTTGTGTGGGTGTGAATGTGTACCACCCACATCTTGTGGTATGGGGCCAGTTGGGGAAAAGCCCCCTCAAACTGTTCCTCTGTATTCCAGAGTCTGACAGGTCAGATGCCCCGAATTCTAATTCATTACAACTTGAAATTGACACAGAAGTCAAGGCTGTACTAATTAAGGCAGTTCTTACAGAATCACACACATTGAGTAGGAAACTTAGCTCTCACTACTTCTGTCAACACTGAATGAGAATTTTATTGAGTCCCCTAACAATCCTTTATTGAGCACCAGTTGTTCAGAAGGAATCGTGGGGGACCAGGGGATGTAGAACGTGGATCTCAGAATCTCAGAGAGCTGGGCTCCACGGGGGATGAGCCAGGGGCAGAGAAAAGTTACATAATGCAAACCTGATAAGTCCTGGGGTTGAGCCAAACCACAGTCACAGAATCTGGCAGGGACCTGTCCAAGCTCTCATTGCAAGTTTGTGGAGGAACTGAGACCAAAACTAGGGTGAGAGACATATTGGGTGATTCCATTTCTTTGAAATATCCAGAAATGGCAGCTCCTTATAGACAGAAAGCAGAGTAGTGGTTGCCAGAGGCTGGGGGAGGGGAGAAGGGGGAGTGGCTGCTTCTTGGGTATGGGATTTCCTTTGGGGTGATGAAAATGTTTTGGAACTAGATAGTGGCGACGGTTGCACAATACCTTGAATTTACAAAATGACACTGCTTTCACGCTTTGAAATGGTTGAAATTATGAATTTCATGTTATGTGGTTTCTACCACAGTTTAAAAAAAAAAAAGTAGGATGATGGAATAATTTATTGTCCAAACCCGGGCACTTTTGAGAATGAAAGGGTTCTGTCCCAGGTACACCAGGATCTGTGATCACCTTGGCTAAAATCACCCAGTTCTGACTCTCGGACCAGTGTTTTGTACCTTCCAGTGCGACTCTGACTCAACAAAAGTGCATGGTTTTTCGAAAGTTGTGCCACTCAGACTTTTCACCAAGATAGCCCCACGTTGCCCCAAGGAGAATAAGTGAACAGGCTCACGCTATATGACTGTGTTTCTCCTGTACCTTTGGGCCTTTTCACATGCTGTTCCCTCTCCTGGCTCCAACCTCCTCCTCTGCTTGGCTGTCTCCTACCAGTCTCAGTTGAGATGTCACCTCTTCCAGGAAGGCATCCCTGACTACTCCTCCTTTGGGCTTTTACAGCCTCATTTTCTGCCCCTATTAGAGCACCCCCCCGATTGTAATCAGGAATGGAGCCTCCTTTGCTTCCCATTGCGTTCCTGGTGGGGATGGGGGCAGAGCCCATTGTGTACCATGAGGGCTTTTTTTTTTTTTTTTCATGAGGGCTTCTAATGGAGATTTGCCTAAAGGACATGGGTCCCCATGAGCTGAGTCACATGGTAATTAGAGCTTAAGCATTAGGTTTCCTTTATATTTGTCTTTAGTTTCTTGTTTTTTTTTTATTGTGGTAAAATATACATAGCATAAAATTTATCATCTTAACTGTTTTTAAGTGTGTAGTTCAGCAGCGTTAAGTACATTCACATTATTACTCAACCATCACCACCATCCATCTCCAGAATTATTTTTATCATTTCATACTAAAACTCTGTACTCATTAAACAATAAAGCCCCATTCCCTCCACCTTCCACCCCCTGGCAACCAACATTCTACTTTCTGTCTCTATGAATTTGACTACTCTAGGTGCCCCATATAAGCGGAATCATCCAGTATTTGTCCTTTTGCGAATGTCTTATTGCACTTCGCATAATGTCCTCCAGGTTCATGCACGTTGTATGTGTCAGAATTTCCTTCCTTTGTAAGGCTGAATAATATTCCATTGTATGGATAGACCACATTTTGTTTATCCATCGATAGACGTTTGAATGGTGTCCACCTTTTGACTATTGTGAATAATTTTGCTTTGAACACTGAAATTCAAATAAATTTAAATTTTATTAGGATTTTTTTCTCCATTAAGGAAGCTACATGCAAAATATACAACATACAAAATATATATACAACATACAGAATATCTTTAAATAACACAACTCCCAGACAGGGACAGGGTGATCTTTGGGGGAGGGGCATTCTGTCTTTGCTTCACTATGTTCTATTTTAAATTAAAAAAATTTTTTTTTCTCCTCTGGATGGAATTCTGAGATGGCAGTGGATGGGGGATGTAGTGGTGCTGGGAGGATGGGAGAAAAGCAGAAAGCAGTACAAATACGAGACTTCAAGAAGATTCTCAGAGCGACTGGGAGGTAAAGACACAGAGAGGGTTTGGTGGAGGTGTGCAAGTATCTGTTCGAGTCCCTACCCTCAGCTCTTTTGGACATACACCTAGGGGTGGTCATATGGTAATTCATTCTTTCTTTCTTTGGTTGTGCCGGGTCTTAGTTGCAGCAGGTGGGCTCCTTAGTTGCAGCTCACGGGCTCCTTAGTTGTGGCATGTGAACTCTTAGTTGCAGCATGCATGTGGGATCTAGTTCCTGGGCCAGGGATCGAATCCAGGCCCCCTGCACTGGGAGCGCGGAGTCTTAACTACTGCACCACCAGGGAAGTCCCCGTATGATAATTCTATGTTTAGTTTTTGAGGATCTGCCATACTGTTTTCCTGGGCAGTGCACAAGGGTTCCAAATTTTCCACATCCTCACCAACACTTGTTGTTTCTGTTTTTTTTTTTGATGATAGACACCATAATGGGTGTGAAGTGTCCTTTACATTTGAACATCATAAAAAAGCACTTGCTCTAGTTAAGCCCACGTGGACTTTGGAAGGAATCCTACGGAGGGGAGGGTGGATCGGCATACCTCCTGCTGCCCACGGCAGATCCAGTCACTCCTCCAGCGTCAGTTTCCTCACCTGTAACATGGGCTTCATAATAGGACCTGCTTCTTTTTTTTTTTTTTGGCCACGCTGCGCAGCATGAGATATCTTAGTTCCCCAACCAGGGATTGAACACTTATGTCCTGCAGTGGAAGCGCAGTCTTAACCACTGGACTGCCTGGGAAATCCCAGGACCTGCTTCTTTGTATTGTTAAGGGGACGAAATGAGTCATCTTTGTAAGGCACTTAGCACAAGTTCCTGGCACACGCTTAGTGCTTAATAAATAATAGTTATCTTTATCCTCAGCTTCTTTTTTAAAAAAATTTATTTATTTATTTATTTGGTTGTGTTGGGTCTTAGGTGCGGCAGGCAGGCTCCTTAGTTGCAGCTTGCAGGCTCCTTAGTTGTGGCTCACTGGCTCCTTAGTTGCGGCACGCATGTGGGATCTAGTTCCCGGACCAGGGATCGAAACTGGGCCCCCTGCATTGGGAGCACGGAGTCTTAACCACTGACCACCAGGGAAGTCCCTATCCTCAGCTTTTGAAAACTCTGAAAGTGGGCAGGAAGGGAGCCTTGGTACCTCTACATTTTGAATTGATGGGGAGAACACAGCTCAGAGGGAGACTTCCGGTATTGAGGCCTAAAAAGAAATCTGCACAAACAACATTAATGGAAATAAAAAGGAATCTCAAAGTGAAAAGGAATTTAAAAATATAACAATTCCACCCTTGTCCCTGACACTTTTTCTTTTCACCTGTCCCTTTCCCCTTCCAGACCTTGACCATTTGTGTAAACAATCTTTGCCATTGTCACAGCCTTGAATACAGAAAATTACCCACCTGCCACCCTCTCTCCAACAGCATTCTCATGAGCTCTTCTCACTTTCCTGCACAGGTCCCCCAGTCCTCACTTTCAAGAGATGCAAAACAGCCCCTTACATGTGGCTGAGAGGCTTTCGCCTTTTGTGGAGAATGTGGATTATTTCTAGGTTTTTGCCATGATAGCCATGGCAGCCATCCTTTTTTAAAATAAATTTATTTATTTATTTTTATTTTTGGCTGCGCTGGGTCTTTGTTGCTGCGCGCAGGCTTTCTCTAGTTGCGGCGTGTGGGGGCTACTCTTCGTTGCGGCGTGTGGGCTTCTCATTGCAGTGGCTTCTCTTGTTGAGGAGCACGGGCTCTAGGCACGTGGGCTTCAGTAGTTGTGGCACGTGGGCTCAGTAGTTGTGGCGCACAGGCTTAGTGCTCTGCAGCATGTGGGATCTTCCTGGACCAGGGCTTGAACCCGTGTCCCCTGCATTGGCAGGCAGATTCTTAACCACTGTGCCACCAGGGAGGTCCTGCAACCATCTTTTCTGATCACAAACTCAGGCCGTGTGGTGTGAAGGGATTTTTGTGCCACTTGTGGGCAGACTGGGAACTGGAGATCTGGTCTACCCACTGACGTTGCAACTTTTGTGACATTTCAAATGGCTTCTGAGTCCTGGGTTTTTTCAAATAAGAGTTATCACCCAAAGTTCAGGGTGCGTTATTGCTGCACTTGGATGGGGAACACTGCAGGGGGCATCTTCGTGTGGATGGTTTTCTCTTCCTTTAGATTCCTTCCATAGGACACGTTTTTAGACGTGGGATTACTGAGTCAAAAATAAATGAATGTTTTTGGGGTGAGGTATATGGGGGGAAACACTTGATTCATAGTGAGAAGATTTCAACTGTAACACTACCCCTCACTAGCTTGAGATCTGACTCATTTTCCTCATCTGTAGAATGGTGGTAATAAACTGAAAAGCACAAGATTGTTGAGAATATTACATGGGAGAAGGCAGAAGGTGCAGAGTCACTTAGTGTGGTCCCTGAGTCTTGATGGGGTCTCCAAAATTATTAGTGGAAAGTGAATATTGCCAAATTGCTTTTGTAACTTACATTGTCCCTGGGAGCAGATGAGCGTGTCAGTTTTCCCACACCCACGCCTGCATTGGATACTATTATTTTCTTCTCTCAGGGATGCTCTCCCTTGAGGTATTTTTTGCAGACTGACTTTATGTCCGGTGCAGCATCAGACCCTGGGGGTACAGCTGCGAACCAGACCCAGGACCCTCCTGTCCTGGAGCTCCCACTCTAGAGGCAGTCACCACATATGGGATCAGCGCTGGGCTAGGGAGAGGCTCTGGAAGTTAGATACCAGAGCAGAGAAGAGGCACCTGAACCCACCCTGGGGCATCAGGGAAGGCTTCCTGGAGGAGGTGGCTGCTTGGAGCTGAGATTAGCCAGGCAGTAGGAAATGGCAGTGTAGAGGTGGGAAGGTGAGGAAAAGCATGATGTGTCTTGTGACCTGTCTGGGGTTCATGTGCTGCAGTAAGTATGTGAGTGAGTGTGAGAGACAGACAGACGGATGGAGGGGGAGGTGTCAATCATGAGACTGAAGCTGGAGAGATGAAGAGGATCCAGATCCTGCCAGGCCCTAGGGAAGGAGTTTGATCTTCATTCAGAGGGCAGTGGGAGGTGTGGGGAGTGACATGGTGGCCCCTGCGTATCAGAGAAACACTCTGGCTGCTGCTAGAACAGATTGGAGAAGACGCCAGCAGAGAAAGTTACTTACCTAACAACATTCTATGCCTCTTGCTTATTTATTTCGTTTATTGTCTTTTCCTATCTTCATGATTGTCAGCTCCGTGGGAACAGGGGTTTCTATATGTTTTGTTCACTGCTGTGTCCCCAGAGCCTGGTACATGGTAGGTGCTCAGTAACTGTGTATTGGAATGAATGAATGAATGAATGAATGAGCTGGGGCCACAGCCATGGGGACGGAGAGGAGAGGATGCATGCACTCCATCGACATTAGACGTTGGTCCCCCTCCATCTGGGGCCTGTGGATGGACAACGCACATGCGTTTACCACAGCCCTGCTTTCCTGGGGAGACCTGGGCATGCACTTGGCCCTTCACACGGGGCACCACACAGGGTGGATTTGCAGATTTGGGAGCCCAGGTCACATTCCAGAAGATGCTGGAAGGTGTCAGGACTGGCTCACGGCCCTCACCAGATTGTGGCATTCCCAGGAAGCGGCACCCAGAGATGGCTGAGTGAATGACTGTGAGCTCCCAGATCGGATTTAGGGGTGTCATTATGAAAGATTGGCAACAGCTGTTCGAATGAATCAATGCCTCTGAATCTGAGAGAGAAGCTACCGAATGGTTGGGTTGTGAATGGAAGGGCTTCTCCTGCCTTGTTCCTGTGAGGTTCTCTCGGATTCCCCGGGAGCCTGTGCGCTCCACGGCTGCACCCCCAGCACCCGGCACAGAGCCTGGCTTGTAGCAGGAAGGTCAGAGGGATGGGAGGAACGAATGCTCGTGAACGACGCCTGTCTAATTTCAGCGATGATCGGTCTCGGTGACTCAACCCTCAGGAACATGGTTTTCTCTGCATGAAATCGCAGGAAATGGGAATTTCAGACCTTGCAGATCAATTCAGGGAGATCGAGCCTGTGGACCTGGCGGGTTCAGCAACCGCAGAGGCACACCCAGCACTACCCCCACTGCTGCCCCGCATCCTCCGTGTCCTGGTCCACTGCAGCCTCCTGACCTCCCAGATCAGCCTGGCTCCCCGTCTGTCCCCCCCCCATGCCAACCTCCACGGTTATTTGTAGATAAAACCAGACACAGCTCATACCTGGTGTCCCTGCTTTCTCCAGGGAGCTCTTGTTTACCTGCCTCTGGCCATCGTGCTAATATATTTAAAAAGAGCGAGCGAGGCCACCCCAGGAATAAACAGCATCTGTCCTCTGTGTGAGTGGGCTTCTGAAATGTTTTGGAAGAGACTACCATCTCTTAAATTAAGCATAACATATGTGATGCATTTAAAGCAAGATTTTAAAGCGAACATTTCAGTCGGTTTCCTTGTATTTTACAACAGGCTAAAGGAAAACCTGAGAATCATGGGTTTCTAGGTTTGGGAAAGAGTTCAAAATATTATTTAGCCGTCCACTATGGTGGTTTAAAAACTCTTTTTTTTCCCCCCTTTGTTCATTGATTGATTGATTCATTCACTGATTTGTTCATGCAACCATATTTATAGACCAGGCATCTGCCTGGCATTTTAAATGGAAACTTGAGAGGGAGCCCAATATAGAAAGGAGATTACAGATAACAGAGACACCGTTCTGGTTAAGAGGGGTGCGGACCAAGAACCTTTCTCTTGTTTTCCCTTTTTCCTTCCCTGCAATCTGGCTACTGAGATGGGTTCAGAGATCCCAAAGTGGGGGCAACATTTGTGAGCCGTCAGCCCTGATTCAGCAACAGTGCTCTTGGTGGTTCTTCCCAGGAAAAGCTGTATAGAGAAGCATTCGTTCATTCCACCTTTGGGCAGATGAGCCGGTGTGACAGCCTGGGGTTAATGTGGTCACAGCAGGTGTCTGACGGTGGCCTGTCCCAGGCAGTGCAGCAGGTGAAACTGGTGGGGCCTCTCGGCGGGGTCAGCAGGTTGAGCTCCCAGCTGAGCTCTTCGCAGCTCCTTGGTTCTGTCGTTCAGTAGCAATTGACCTATGGCCACACCAGAACTTGCCAGAGCCAGAGGAACTAGTTCACCTTGACTGCTTAGTGTCATGAAACTCAGGACTCTGGCACTTATTTAGACCCAGACTGCTTAGTGTCATGAAACTCAGGACTCCGGCACTTATTTAGAATCTTAGAAGGGTGGGGAGCAGGGCCAGGAGAATAGTTCTTCATTCATTTATTTATTCACTCAATAATTATGTGTTCAGTGCTATTATCTGCCAGGCCACTGTGCTAGCTCTTGGGGATTCAGGGTGACTCCTGGGGGCTTCCCATTGATGTGAAATGAAGGATCATGAACTATTAAATGTAGCTGTGTAGCTATGAGGAGTCTGGCCGAGTGTCTGTGGGTCTCTCTGGACATGTAAGAGGGAGATTATACTAGGTTGGAGGGGAGCAGCTGTGTCTGGACTGCAATCTTAGGGGATGGCCTGCGTCTGTGTGTAGTGACACGGGTGTCTCAGAGAACAGGCACAGCACGTGCAAAGGCCCTGAGGAGGCGTGTGAGGACCTCCAAGAGATGCAATGTCCAAGTACTGCTGAGCAGGAGAACCAGGGGAAATAGCTCCCAAATTAGCCAGCTCTTTGAGTCTTCAGGAGTTACCTCCTCTAAACCGAGGGAGTCTTCCGGGACCACCACTCCCAATTTTAGGCAGTTAATCCTCCTTTTCCTGTGCTCCCATGTCCCCCTTTATAAACTATGATGTTTATTGCCCAGTGTTGTAATCGCTTGTGTGTGTGTATGTGTATGTGTGTTTCTCACACAAGACTCTGAGTTCCCTGAATGCAGGGGATATTTCTTATTCATCCTTGTGAACGTGGTAGGTGCTCAATAAACATGTATCAGAGGAACAGGGGAGATTTTTATTGAGCACCTACGGTTTGTATTCGGCACCCTTGATGCCCACGTGTATAGATAAGGCGACAATACTGAAAAGCTGCTAGGAGCATGAGTTTTGCAAGCTGGCAGAGATGCCAGCAGCTGCAGTTGGAGCTCGAAAGCCTTTGCGCCGTCTGTGCACATATTGCCAGAACCCCGGAACTGAGGCTCTCGCCCTGTGTCTCCCCAGACCTGCTCGAAACTCAGCCTGCTGGGACGAGCCTCCCCTCCCCCGCCGGCTTCTGCCATGGGAGTGTGCGGACAGCCCCATTGGAGATGAGACACGATACCGCTGGCTTTCTCTGGCAGTCACACGTCCCCAGCCAGGACCTGCTAGCTCGGGTAAGTGGGGCTGGAGTGTCCGGGGGTGGGCAGGGCTCCTGTGGGTTCTGCTAGGGAATTTTCTCTCTGTCCTTTGAATCCTGTTCTTGTCCTCTGTCTCATGTCCGGGCTATGTCTGTGTCCCAGAGGTCACGGGAGCTGGCTCTAACGATGAGCAGTCCTGATTTGGGGCAGGACCCTGTGCACCTTAGAACTCCACCCCGAGTCACTGCAGACGGGTTCCTCCCAAGTCTCCGATTTTCCCATTCTCCATTTCTGCGCCTCTCTTCTGCCTCTAACCCCGTCTAGACAGTGTTCCCCGCTTTGGGGAGAAGGAATCTTTTTAGCACCATCGAGTGTGTAAGGAAGAGAAAATATCAAAATCTGTCTGCCTTTCTTTCCTGCAGCCTGCTGAGTGAGTCAGAGCCGGGGGCAGCAGTGTAGCACCCCAGGAAGGGAAGTGGAGGCTTGCGTTGGACTAAAATGCCTTCTACTTTTAGCCCATCTAGACGGGGGCAGGCTGGGGACAATTTTGTAGGGAAAGAGAGCACTGGAGTGAAGGTGGGGTTAGGGTGGGGGATGAATCAAGAACAGCAACTTGTCTGGCACTTTTTAAGACCGGAAAGGAAGAGGACATAATTGTTAAAAAGGCAGAGTTGAATGGGTCCAGGACTTGAGGTCACGTTTCAGCTGTGTGATGGTTGGCAAGTCGGGCCACCTCTCTGAGCCCTTTCCCTTCATCTTTATAAGGGAGATAAGGATAATCCCTGCTTCTCGGGGTCATTGGAGGATGGATGAGAGAGGAGGGCTCCTGCCTTGAGAGAGCAGAGCTCATGACTGGATGAACAAGGGGTTTGTGCCTGAGCTGCTGCAAAACTGGGGCTGATGATCACACACCCACCTCTTAGGGTTCTAAAGAGGATGTGATTTGTAAAACAGAGGAAGCACTTGGCTTCCCTGAGGCCTCACTCATGGTAAACTCTCATCCTTAGCTGTTACTCTTCTTACTGAGACTGTGAAGGCAGCCAGCATAAAATAGGCGTTCAACCGAAAAGAACCCAAAGGCAAACCGATCACGACAGCAGGTGGAGTGGAAAATGAGGATGGCTTTTTTTTAAGGCTTCTGGAAGGACTGGGGAGGGGAGAGATAAGGGACTGTCTGGACGGTTAGAGTTCCAAGGCCAGTGACCAACTTTGCGACCGTTGGGTAGTTGTGTGAGGTGGGGCTTGTCACCTACCCTCTCTGTGCTTGGTTGTGACCAGGATCAGCCTGACGTGGGCAGGCTCTGAAATGGGAAAATACTGCGGGGTGACAGCACTCTCACCAGGGTTTATGCTGGGAGCGTGTGGTGTGAATTTGGAGTCTGACCTGGGTTCGAATCCCAGCTTTGCCTCTTTACTCTCTGAGTGACCTCAGGTCGGTTACTTGGCCTCTCTGAGCTGGTTTCCATACCTGTACAGCAGAGATCAATCCCTTTTCACCCTGAAAGCTGGCCTTGAGATTAGCTGAGTCAGGGAAGTCCAAGAGAATGTCGGCGCCTTTTCTGTATCCTTTGAGCCGGAATGAACTTCAGAGTCGGGCCATTTAGTCCGCTGCCCTTTGCCCACAGCTGAGAGGTGAAGGCACTGGCCCAGGCTGGCCCAGTGGTCAGTGGAGAGCTGTCGTCCAGACCCGGGACTCTGGTCTCTTGATCCCCGTCCCCCAAATCCCTCTGCTTCAACCCAGACACTGACTGAATCTTAAATTTCCTATTTTTTTTAGCGGTTGCCTCTCCGTTTCTGATGTTCGTCTTCCCCATGGATCCACAGCCGTAACCATGGTGACGCGGGTGGAGGTCGGCTCCGTAAATTCTCTGACAGGAGTGCCAGGCCTGGGCGAGCTCTCCAAGGAGGAGGCTCTGACTCGGACCTACTTCCGCCAGGCTGGCAAGGCCCCCGGGGCGCCCTCAGCGCGGCTCTTGGAAGGAAAAAGCCCCCTCAGGAGCCCGGTCCGCTTGCTCCCTCTGCCGAGACTCGCCCCCAAGCCCTTCTCCAAGGAGAAGGCCGCGGACGTGACCTCCTCGTGGCCCAGCCTGAGCAGGCCGTCTCCCACCGGGGGGCTCTCCCGGGACGTGGCGGCAGAGGGGCTGGGCGAGAAGATGCCCGGCTTGGTGGGGCGGGAGGCGGGGAGCGGGGACGGCCCGAGCAGCTCGTCTCTGGTCTCCAAAGCCGCGCTTCTGCGGCCTAGCCCCAGCACCGTGATCCTCTTTGAAACCACCAAAGCCGGGCCTACCCTGGGGAAGGGGGTCGGCCGGGGGGCTCCGGAGGCCGACGCAGGCGTGTCTCAGGGGCCCCCTGCTGCCTCCCGGCCTGAGGTGGCCACCAAGCCCGCCTTGCCGGCCCGAAAGCCTGCGGGGACTCTTCCCCGACCGGCCTCCCTGTCTCAGGACACCAGGCCGGCGGCCACCCAAGAGGAGACAGGCCTAAAGGAGCCTCTGTCAAAGGCCAGCAGCGTGGAGGACGCGGGTAGCCCCGCTCTGGAGCCCAGGCCTCGCCTGAAGAGAAGGCCCGTGTCGGCCATTTTCATCGAGTCCATTCAGCCTCAGAAGCCAGCAGGCCCTGGCGGGGCAGCCATGGCGGGGAAGGCGCCCCCCACCCCTCCTGAGAAGACGTGGGTGAGGAGGCCTAGGCCTCTGTCCATGGACCTCACGGCCAGGTTCGAGAGTAGAGAGGCCTTGGCGAGGAAGGTGGCGGATGAGGCCATAGCAGGATCCACGGCCCAGTGGCGGGGGCCCGAGAGGCCTGACCTGGACCCCAAAGTGGATGGGGAGTGTCTGGTCAAAGCAGAGGCTCCCCTTCACGACCCGGATTCCGACTTCCTGCAGGTGGCCAGGAAGATCCAGGAACGGAAGGAGAAGCTGCTCTGCAAGCAGGCGGAGATGGGCAACCTCAGAACCATGGGGGGCTCGGCCAGGGTCACCCCCACCAATGACCAGAATCTTGGGGAAGAGAAAGCCAAGCTGGATGGGGAGCCGGAGAAGGCACCCAGGGCCCCCCAGTCCCCTTCGCCCAGGCCTGGAAAAGGCCAAGAAGTCGCTGAGGTCAAGAGCAGAGCGGCTGATGGGGAAACCCAGGCAGGGGGAGAGCGGACCCCGAGGGGCGGCGTGAGGAAGCACGTCAGCCTCTTTGGCGAGGAGAGTGCCTCGGCCTTGTCATTGGGGTCTTCACTCCCATCAGCCCCCCCTGAGTCCCCACCGGCTGCACCGGAGCAGGGGAAAGCCGGTGTGAGCGTCCAGGAGCGGATCAAAGGCTGGGCCACCGAGAGCTCGGAAGCAAAGCCAGAGACCAGGAAGAAGATGGTCCAGGCACGGCCGCTGTCAGCGGATTTGACCAAACTGTAAGTGGGAATATCCCGCTGGCTTCCCCCAGCCTCCAAGGTCCTCAACCCCTTACCAGAGACCCCTCGGGAAAGGAAACAGCAGGGCGCCAGGCTCCGTGCTGCGCGCCTTACGCCCCCTCTCAGTTTACCCACAGCCCCCAGAGGAAGTGGCATTGGCTCCCATTTCTCAGATGAGGAAGCTGAGGTGTGGAGAGGCAGGGCAGCTCCCCTGTGTGTGCTGGCAGCAGGGCTGGGAGCTCCATTTCCTCGTACACTTTTTAGGGGGAAATATTGTGCCCATTTCACAGATGTGGACAGGAAAGGTGAAATACCATGAGGAAGTCGGGAGCCTGGTGCAGTTCCAGCTCAGCCTGTCTCCATAGCTAAGCTTTCCTTTCCTAAAATCCGAGGACACCTAATATATGGCCTAAACCTCTGTGGATGGCCCAAAAAACAAAATCAGATGGGTCACGATAACTTGGGCGGGTAGCTTCGCCCCTTGAGCCTCGGTTTCTTCATCTCCAAAACAGAAATGATGCTAAGACCTGCCTTTAAGGATTAAGGCAAAGACTCAGAGAGATAATGCTGAGAGTCACTCAGCCCAAGGGAGCCCTCAACACGTAGCTCCAAATGATATGATTAATCCTAATGGTTAATGATGATTTTCTAAGCTTGGCTTGGCCTCTGATATCTCTTGCTCCTTTGTTTTTCCACAAGTGGCTTCTCGGCTAGGACAGGGAGATGCCACCGGGTGTTTCTGCCAGCTTGTTAATGACATGCATGCCGCTGACATACTTTGTCAGGGATGGAGCTTCCAGGGGGAGCTCTGGGCAGACTGCTCTTCAGGCCCTGGGAACCCGGGCAGACAGCTTGGCCAGAGTTAGGCCGGTGGCTCTCAGCATTTAGAATAACCTGGAAAAAAAAATACCGATGCCTGGCCCCCACCCCACCTCCTAGAGAATCTGATTCAGCTGGTCTGGGGAGGGGCCCATGTCTTGGTGGCTTTTAAAAGTTTCCCAAGTGATTTTCATGTGCAGTCAGGCTTGTGAACCCCTGAATTCAGAAAACAGAGAAAGGGGGGAATTCCCTGGCTGTCCAGTGGTTAGGACTTGGCGCTTTCACTGCCATGGGCCGGGTTCAATCCCCGGTCTGGGAACTAAGATCCCGCAAGCTGCACAGCATGGCAAAATAATAATAATAAAAAATTTTAAAAACCCAGAAAACAGAGAAAGGGGCACCCATGTCGGGGACCTCACACACCTCCCCTCTCTGCGTCCCCCGCAGTGTCTCAGGTTGTTCCCATCTGACAGGAGGGGAAACCGGGGCTCTGGGCTTAGAAACAACTCATGCACAGCCTCACGCCTCCCAGGAGGCAGACCTTGGACTGCTGCGTGTGGGTCAAGTTTAAGCGGTTTGATTTCTTTCACCTCCCTCTTCTCTGCAGCCCCCAGCCCTGAGCTAATCTTTCAGCGTCCGCTCCAGAGAACTCTTCAGAGATGGAAAAAGTGTAGCTCCAGAACTCCGCTTTCTCCCTCTTCCCCTTTCCGGTGGGGAAACGGGCCCAGAGAGGGATAACGACTGGGCCCAGGTCACCCGGAGAGGCAGAGGCAGGCCCGCGCCCCAAAACATCCCCTGACTGCCCACTGCCCCCAGTCCCGTGGTCGGTCTGCGGTGGGACTGCTATTGTGGGGTTACAGCCATTAATTATCCCTCCTGGGGCATCTTCACTCTTCTCTAAACGCCCTCTTGTAGCTATTAGGGCCTTGGGTAGCCTCTTATCCGCCCTACAAAAGACGACGGGGAGGTGTTAATTATCCCCGTTTTATAGGTGAGGTCACAAGCCTGGCCCGAGCTCCCTCAGTGGGGAGGCAGGAGAGCTGGGACTAGCACCCAGGTCTCTTCACCCAAGCCTGGGGCTCCTGCTGCCCCGATGATGCTGTGTTTAAGGTAGGCTGTCCCCACCGGGCCAGAGAGGTTTGGCAACTGCAAAGGACATGTCCCTTCTCGGAGGAAACTGGGCAGTGTTGCTTTGATGGTCTCAGTGCTGATTTCACCCCTGGGTTCCTGAGCTAGTTACGGGGTGCGGGCTGGAGGGAGCCACAGCTGCCGGCCCCTGTACAAGTAACTTGGATCTCTGTGCCAGGTTTTCAAGTGCAGCTTCAAGCAACGAAGTCACATGTGAGAAGTGTTCTGAGCTGAGCAGTGAGCCTCCTAAAGAACCAAGAGAAAAGGTAAGGAGCCACTTGGCGCATCCTTTTTTCCCAGCAGGTAGTTATACTTATTGGAAAAAGGGCTTTTATGATCTCCAGGACCCAGGAAAGAATCAGAAACCTCTCATGAACCGTTAAGACATTTTATTCCCTTAATGTTGGGACTTTTAAAGTCCCTTCCGGTATGATGGGCTGTGTGATTCCCCGTTGCAAATATAATCGTCAGGCATTTCTTTTTGTCTGTGCAAATGGGAGGAGGAACATGGCTTTCCTGTGTAAGAATGTCTGCTTTATTAAGAAATTAATAAAGATGTAAAAATGTTGATAGAAACCCCCCTCAATTTTCCCCCATTATGGTCCGTTTCTTTCCCCACCCTGATGTGTCACCTAGGAGAAGAAGAAGGAAGAGAATTACCATCAATTAAATTGCTTAAAAAAATTTTTCATTTAGTCTGTTTTCTTAAATATTTATTTATTTATTTATGTTGCCTGTGCTGAGTCTTAGCTGTGGCACACGGGATCTTCGTTGCGGCATGCAGACTCTTAGTTGCAACATGCATGCGGGATCTAGTTCCCCGACCAGGGATCGAACCTGGGTCCCCTGCATTGGGAGCATGGAGTCTTACCCAGTGGACCACCAGGGAAGTCCCCATTTAGTCTGTTTAATAAAAAAAAAAGCTCGTAAAATAACTGCTAGGT
This sequence comes from Balaenoptera ricei, assembly GCF_028023285.1. Taxonomy (NCBI): domain Eukaryota; kingdom Metazoa; phylum Chordata; class Mammalia; order Artiodactyla; family Balaenopteridae; genus Balaenoptera; species Balaenoptera ricei. Next base: position 17,976,772 of record NC_082652.1, on the reverse strand, counting down.
ATAACGGGTTTGTGGTTGATGCTTTCTGCAGTTTCAATTTTTCTTAAACAGCTTTATTGAGGTATAATTGACATACAGTAAACTGGACATGTTTAAAGCATATAAGCAGGTGAGCTTTGACATCTTTGTACACCTGTTGAAACTTTCAACACAATAAAGACAATGGACATTTCCAGCACATGCAAGTTTCTTCTTTGTAATCCCCCAAAGCAACCGCTGATCTGCTTTCAGTTACTACAGATTCATTTGCATCTTCTAGATTTTTATATAAATGGAACCAGTGCTCTTTTTTTGGTCTGGCTTCTTTCACTCAGAATCATTATTTTGAGCTTCATCATGTCATCATGTGTATCAATAGCCCATCCTTTTTTATTGCCGAGTAGTACTCCGTTGTACAGGTAGCCCACAGCTGGCTTATCCATTCACCCCTTGATGGGCATTTGGGTTGTTTCCAGTTTGGGACCATTGCAAATAAAGCTTCTGTGAACATCTGTGGGCAAGGCTCTGTAGGGACATCTATTTTCTTTTCTCTTGGATAAATACCTAGGCGTGGAATGGCTGGATCACATAGTTTTACTTTTTAAGAAAATTATGCAGAGTTTTAAACACCAGAGCTTGGTTCCAAGCCCATTTGAACCCCTCCCATCATAAACCCCTAACAAAGGTGAGCTGGCTCTGAATGACAGTGCCCACCACTCCTGGGGTGGGCAATTTGCCCTGTTTTTATCCTTGGATCTTGTGAGTCATTTCTTTAAAAATGGTAGAGAGGGACTTCCCTGGCAGTCCAGTGGTTGAGACTCCACACTTCCACTGCGGGGCACATGGGTTCGATCCCTGGTCAGGGAACTAAGATCCCGTGTGCCATGTGGCATGGCAAAAAAAAAAAAAAAGTTAGAAGGAGGCTCTAATTTAGGTGAAGCCCCCATATTCACATTAAAATATTATAGTGACAATAGCAGTAAGAACAAAAAGGGCTACATGAAGCCAGTGGGGCAAAATGTTGATTGTTATTGAATCCAGGGGATGGGCTGTGGCGAACTGATTATTTTATTCATTTATTTATTATTTTTTTCACTTTTAATGACATTTATTGTTTTTATTCAAGTGAATTTTTTATTTTAATCTGTCATTTCACATGTTTGAAAATTTTCAAAAAAAGTGAAGAGTTAATAAAGAAACGCTTGCTTTAAATATCATGAGATTTCATCTCTATAAATGGACTTTTCTTTTGGTGATTTTTTTTATTGGGTAAAATACACATAACATAAAATATACCTTTTAAACTAATTTTTAAGAACAAAAAATATATTTTTTAAATTAAAAAAACTATGTGTGTGTACACACACACACACACAAGTGCAAGGAGAAAGTTCTGGACAGTTCTTCCAGGATCCACTGCCCACTGATAACACGTGTTATCCAGGAAGGGGCCTGGGATTTGAATATTTGAATGAGGGAACTGAAGGACTTGAGCTTTGTCTATATTGTTTAGATTCCTGTACAACGAAAATGAATTCGTATATTACTTCTGCAAAATTTATGAAATGAAACATAAAAATTTAAAATCAATATATTTTTTAAAGTCTTTAACGGCATTCCATCATCTAGAGTAGAGATTAGCAAGCTATGGCCGTGTCTGCACTATAGCTGTTTTGTAATAAACAATTCAGTGGCATTAAGTATATTCTCAAGGTTGCACAACTGTCATCACTGTCCCGTTCCAGGATTTTTCATCCCCCCCAAAATGGAAACCCCTTACCCAGTCACTCCTCATCCCCCACCTCCAGCCCCTGGCAACCATGAATCTACTTTCTGTCTCTATAGACTTGCCTATTCTGCATATTCCATATAAGTGGAATCATATATGTGGCCTTTTGTGTCTGACTTCTTTCACTTTGCATTATGTTTTCAAGGTTCATCCACGTTATAGCGTGTATCAATACTGCATTCTTTTTTATGGATGAATAATATTCCATTGCATGGATATACCGCTTTCTGTTTATCCATTCATCCATTGATGGACATTTGAGTTTCCAGCTTTTGGCGATTGTGAATAATGCTGCTGCGGACATTGGTGTACAAGTTTTTGTCTGAACACCTGTTTTCAGTTCTTTTGGGTATATACTCAGGAATGGAATTGGTGGGTCGTATGGTTAAATCTTTGTGTAACTTCTTGAAGTAGACTTTTTTCTAACAGAAGAGAAAAATTTTAAATATGACTAAGCAATAATACATGCATATTATAAAAACCCAACAGAACTAAAATGTGTAGGATTAAAAGATGACGTTCTCATCCTCATTTCTTCTTCCTACCCTCACTCCTTCACTCACAGTTTTTTTTAATTAATTTATTTATTTTATTTATTTATTTTTGGCTGCGTTGGCTCTTTGTTGCTGTATGCAGGCTTTCTCTAGTTGTGGCGAGCGGGGGCTACTCTTCGTTGCGGTGCACTGGCCTCTCATTGTGGTGGCTTCTCTTGTTGCGGAGCATGGGCTCCAGGCACGCGGGCTTCAGTAGTTGTGGTACGTAGGTTCAGTAGTTGTGGCTCGTGGGCTCAGTAGTTGTGGTGCACGGGCTTTGTTGCTCCACGGCATGTGGGATCTTCCCTGACCAGGGTTTGAACCCGTGTCCCCTGCATTGGCAGGTGGATTCTTCACCACTGCACCACCAGGGAAGCCCTTCACTCCCAGTTTGATTGATATCTTTTCTCCATTGTTTATGTACACACGTACATGTTTATACACATGTACACATGTAGTTTTTTAAAATGATATTTTATTATAAATATATAGTTCCTCATCCTGCTTTTCTTCCACCAGCACAGCATTTTGTGTGTTCTTAGATGTTAGGACATTGGGACCCACACCCCCTTCTGTGGATCCAAGTGCCTGTGTGGTATTCAGTTGTTTGAATATTTCAGAATTTATTTAGCCAGTGCCCTTCAGGTGGGCATTTAGGTTGTTTCTGTGTTCTTTTGTTTCACAAACAGTGCTGTATGAACTTTCTCGTTCACATAGACTAGTGCACGTGGGCAAAGCAAGAATCCTGGGAGGAAATCGTCCAGATAAAAGGAAATGAGTGTCTTAAAATCATGACAGATATACTGAGTTGCCCAAGAATCATGCCCATTTGTCTTCTCACCGAGTGTCTGAGAGTGGCCGTTTCAACCACATCCTCACTCACACTGGCTATGCTCAGTCTGTAAGATTTTATGGTGTCTCACTGCTGTGATTTTAAAAGCAGCTATTTCAGGGCTTCCCTGGTGGCACAGTGGTCAAGAATCCGCCTGACAATGCAGGGGACACGGGTTTGAGCCCTGGTCAGGGAAGATCCCACATGCCGTGGAGCAACAAGCCCGTGCGCCACAACTACTGGGCCTGCGCTCTAGAGCCTGCGAGCCACAACTACTGAACCCATGTGCCACAACTACTGAAGCCCGCGCGCCTAGAGCCCTAGCTCCACAACAAGAGAAGCCACCGAAATGAGAAGCCTGCTCGCTGCAACTAGAGAAAGCCCGCGCGCAGCGACAAAGACCCAAGGCAGGCAAAAATAAATAAATAAATAAATAAATAAAAGCAGCGATTTCAATCACTTCATCTCTTTCTTTCCATTTCAAACTGCCACCCCCCACCCAGGTTTTGTTTTGGCTGCACTGCACGGCTTGTGGGATGTTAGTTCCCCGACCAGGGATCGAACCCCAGGCCCTGGCAATGGAAGCCCGGAGTCCTAACCACTGAACCACCAGGGAATTCCCTCCATTTCAAACCCTTTAACTTAAATTGGATTTTTTTTTTTTCCCACAGCAAAAGGAAGGGCATGGTGTGGATGGAGCATCTGTCCCAAGAAGCCCCTGGAAGCCTGCGACGACCCGGGAGAAATCCAGGCAGACAGAGTGGAAAGACAGTTCTGACCAAGTCCCTGGCAGCGGTTGGAGCGAAAGTGTGGTGGGGCCTCTGAGCCCTTCTGCCAGCACCCCGGATGATGACGGAAGCTTCCAGACCGTGTGGGCCACAGTGTTCGAACATCACGTGGAGAAGCACACCGTGGCTGACCCGTCAGGACACTGTCCCACAGCCATGACCCCCAGGGACACGGCCGATGTCTTGGAGCTCAGATCCATGTTCCTTGGGTCGAGAAGCTCTTTCCCGCAAACCACATACCTGAAGAAAGAGTGGTTGGAAAATCCCGACCCAAAGAAATCTGGGCGGACTGCCTTCTCCAACGGTGAGCCCAAACAGCATCATACGTCTTCGCTCCTGGGAAGATACCCTGTGGGCGAAAAGTGCAGTAATAACCCCTGCCTCAAGCTCTTGGAAAGCCCTCCCGCATCCGAGAGGGTCGAGCCCAGGTACGACATCATGCACGCGGTCGGGGAGCGTGCGCACAGCGAGGCCATCCCCACGGCGCCCGAGGAGAAGGCTGTGACGCTCCGGAGCAGCCAGTCTCGGCTCTCGCTGTCCCAGGAGGTCACCCCTGCCGTGACCCCTGCTGACCCCGAGCGCAGGCTGGAAGGCCAGGTGGGGTCCGTCCAAAGGGCCAGTTTGATCTGGGAAGCTCGAGGGACGCGTGAGGTCAGTGGGCCAAAGACTGATTTCCACCGAGAGCTAAAGGACACGTCTGGAGGCAATTGCCTGTCACCCAGATGGACTGGTGGGGTGGCCATGAGCTGGCAGAAAGCCGCCGTGGGGGTCAGTGAAGAGAGAGGCACGGAACCAAGCCCCGAGGCCACCTCTGCGAGGACCATCCAGGCTGCCATCCAGGAGACCCAGCACCAGGGGATCGAAGGGGCCGGAATAAAGCCAGGGGAAAGGGGTCCCCCCCAGGGGGGCCCTCTGGAGCCTCCTTCCAGGGCTAAGGGCGAGGCCTCTGACTTCCGAGCCCGGCCACAGGCAGACGTGCCGCTGCAGAAGGGGCCCCTCGCCGTGGCTGGCGGCCAGGGTGGAGCGAGGCCGGCCCAGGTGCCGGAGCCCGAAGCCAGGATGCGGAAGGTGAGCCCCAGCGACCAGAGGATGGAGAGGTGGAGGCGGCGGACGTTACCCCACGACGCAAAGTTCGATGAATTCAGCTTGCTGGCCCCAGAGCACTCTTCCAAGGCAGAGCAGAGACGGACGGGTTATTTGACCCGCACCGCAGGTGCCTTAGGAAAACCCCAACTAGCCCACGGTTGGGAGGAGCCCCAGCAGGGGAACGCGGGCGTATCACAGGTTCTTTCAGCGGCAAAGCAAGGGTCATCTGTGGAACCCAAGGCAACCTTTTTTGCAGTGACGTATCAGATTCCCGACACTCAAAAAGCAAAGAGCATTGTTAAGCCTGGGCCCGAAAACTTGATGGAACATTCTAGAAAAATAGCCCCACCTCCATCGCCTCATCTTTTAACATCTACGTTGGTTTCTCTGAACCGTGAAGAGCTGCTGGAGACCATGGGCAGTAAAAACCAGGCTCCAGGCAGAGAGCATGACAGCGCAAACTTTCCAAAGACTCCGAGGCCGGCGTCTCTTGGGGACAGGATTCTGGGTCCTCCCAGCGAGAGAATCTCCGATGCCGACGCTTTATGGGTTCGTCGGGGACCGGAAGACAGCATTGGTTTTCACAGCGACTGGAGGGACGGTGGGAACAAGACGTCCCCGCCTGGTGCTCCCAAAACACCTCCGGCTCTCAAAAGTCACCTGAAAGCCACCCATCTCCTGGTCAGAAGGAAGACGGAGGTGGTCAGCGAGATGTTCCCAGGTAAAATCAAGGACGGCTACAGGTCCAGCATCCTCGACATTGACGCCCTGATGGCCGAGTACCAGAGACAGCCGGCCGCAGGCCCCAGGGAGGCTCAGGAGCTGATGGGGGGTCCGCCCGCAGAGCCCAGGGCCTCAAACCCTGAGAGGCCCGGCCAGCAAGGCGAGGTGGATCGGAGACGGAGGAGCCTGAAGGAGGGCCCTGAAATTGAGGGTCCCCGGAAACAAGCCAGTTTTGCCGAAGCAAACCCCAGTTCTACCCCCGGCTCGGGCAAGCAACTGGCAGAGACCCCGGGGGCAGCCACGAACACCAAGGTCAGCCCTCCTCTGTGGGCTCTGCCGCACTCAGCTCCTCCTGAGAAATATCCAGGGGCCTCTTCTGGCCCTGCAGGTCCCAGGAAAAAAGGCTCGGGGGTCACTGAGGATGAAAAATTGGCCTTTAATAGTAAACATCACAGTGCAAAGTGCCAGCATCCCCTGGCTGAGTCAAAGCCCACCACCTCCTGGGAGGATCTGGGCAGTGGGGCCACCATGCCACCCAGGTTGTCCCCCACTGACCAGAAGAAAGGGCCCCCAAGGAAATCCCTCGGGAGGGGAGAGGAGGACAATGTGACCCAATGGGGCAACCACCCATGGGACTGTGGAAGGTCACTGCTGGATGTCAAGAGGGCCCATTCGGAGAAAGGCCCCCCTCTCAAAATCCGAGAGGGCCTGTCCATCATGCAGGAAGCCAGAGAGAGGAGGCAAGAGCAGCCCAAAGGGAGGCCCAGCCTCCCCAGGGAGAGTTCAGAGGCCAAAGACATCAAGACAGGGCTCTGTCGGCAGGAGTCGGGGAATCGAGACAGTCAAAAGGTGAGTACAAACCATGTTGCAGTTTTGTCAAACGTTGTTAAACATGCAGGCCAGGGGTCTCAAACTCAGAACCCACGTGGGTAGGCCAGGTGAGTATGGAAATGAGTGGAGTCAGGCTGGGTGTGAGATGCTAGGGAGTGGTGGGGCTTGTGGCAAATGGAGAGCCCATGCCTTATCGGAAGGGGGCAACCGCTGTGCAGCCCCGGCTGGTTCTTTACAAGTGAGGAAGGTGGTGTTGAGATGACAGATCTGATTTATCAAGAGAACTGGAAAGATCCAGATTTTTGTCCGTAATCCCCTCCCCCCATTATGAAATGAGGACAGAGTACTAAAAAAATGCTGCTTAGTCCAAACAAAACTTGTCTGCTGGCACTATACAGCCCGTGGGCTACCAGTTTTAAACCTCTGGCCTAGAATGATCACGATAGGTGTCATTTATTGAGCACCTGCTGTATTCCAGTGTGCTGCATCACGTTCATCATTGTATCCCCAGAGTCCAGCATCCTGCTTGATGTTTCGTGAACATTCAAGAAGTGTTTGTTGAATGAGTGAGCTCACATGAGCCTCAGGACAATCCACACGAGAGGGATTGTCGTGGTTTGTGTTCCTATAGAAGCAGCCCCCTGCAAGTTGTTTTAGGAGGTGATCCCCAGAGGAGCTGGTGTGGGGAGGAGAAGTGAGTCAGGGAAGGGAAGCAGGTGATGAAGGTGTGGGCACCTGAGGCTCGTTCTCACTGGAGACCCCTGGGGAGCAGCACAGGTCACCTCTGGGTGGTCCTGTCCAAGGGGCAGGGGACCTGGAGTATTTTTTTCCTAGTTCCCCTCTGTCCTTGCCTGAGGCTGTGTCTGGAGTTTTTACCATTCAGACTCCTCTAACCTGGCTGGGGCCATGCTCAGTGGTGGAGAGGAAAATCCTCACGCAGCATTGGCGTATACTTGAGTGGTGGGCAGGACACCCACAACGTCTGCTGCAGGTATGATCACTTTGTTCAGATGGAAAAAACTGAGGCTCAGAGAGGTTCAGTAACTTATCCCAAGTCACAAAGCACCAAGTGGCGTAGCCAGTGTTTGCACCCAGGTCTAGCCCGATACCCGAGCTTTCAGTGGAATGAGAGATCATGAAGGTGGGGAAGAAATCTGAGGCATGGAGTCAGCCCTCGGGAAACTTTCGATCTCTGTGCGGAGGTGGGACATGGTGATTGATGGCCAGGAAAGGATGTGGTGCAGAGTGAGGCGCTGGAGAAGAGGCCCAGGGAGACGTCCCGGAGGAGGCCCTGGCCTGAGCCCACCCTTGAGGGATGGATATGAATTCGGATGGGCTGATTAAGGGAGGTGAGGGCATTCTTGGTAGGAGCACAGCATGGGCAGAGGTTCAGAGGTGGGAAAAAAAACGGCATGCCCTGGGGCCAGTGTGGAAACTGACTACGGGCCCCTCCCTGTCACCCCCCATCCAACCTAGAAAGGGATGTTGTGGAAATTAAGCGATAGGAGAATTCACCTAAGGTTCAGGGCGCATAAGTGGTGGAAGCAGACTTTGAACCCACGTCTCTTCCAATGACCATATTCAGGCTTGCGTTGGAATCTCCGCTCTGCCGCTCACCGGCTCAGCTGTGTGCAGAGCAGGCACTTGGCCTCCCCGAGCCTCAGTTTCCCCCTCTCCGGAGTTAGGAGTTAACGGGGATTCCTTCCTTGAGGCGCTGCGACCAGGCGGAGAGGAGATAAAGTGCCCAGCATGGGCCGGGCAGGCAGCGGGCTCCCGGGAAGGGTTTCGCCTCCCCCCCGCCCCCGCACCCAGCTCCAGGCTGTTGTTATGGGGAAGCGAGAGGGGGAAGAGGCCGTGGAAATGTGACACTGCATCTGTGTGCCAGCGCCTGGCTGAGGGGCCCGCCGGCAGCAGGAGACTCGGGGCCTCGTGGAGGGGCCACCCCAGCCCAGCCTTGGACACCCGCCCGGGGTGCCGGGGCCCCAGGAGCGCTCATTGTCAGGGGATCTGTTTTCTCACAAAGGGGACTGGGAAGCCTTGGAACAGCTCCCGTTTCTCTTCTCTCCTGCCCAAAGATCTTTGGTTCTTGACCTTTAAAAAATGAATAAGAGCAAAACAGAAGTAAAAAATGTTGGTTGTTGAAAATTCAGACCTTACGAGAGTGTATAACGTGTATAGAAAAATGTCCCCCCGGACCCCTTTCCTTTCCTGTCCCCCAGATGCAGCCACTGTTACGGTTTTTGATCTCCTTGGAGACTTGCCCACACTCCAGAGTGGCTTACCCATCGTATATGTATTGATTTATAATTGTTGTATTTTTCTTATTGCAAAAGTAGTGAATGCTTGGGCACAATTTAAAATATTATTGAAACATATGGTTTAGGATGGAAAGCTCCCCCAAATGAGGACCCTCTGGTGCACTGGGACCCTCCCCTCCAGGCCTGTTGGTGGTTCTCGGCCATGGGCAGCTTTGCTCCCAGGGCGCATTTGGCAAAGTTTGAGACATTTTTTGTTGTCGTAACCAGGGAAGAGTTTGCTCCTGGCATCTACTGGGTGGAGACCGGGGATGCTCCACAACATCCTACAGCACAGCCCCCAATACAGAGAATCACGGAGCCCCAAATGTATGTAGATCTGAGGCTGGGGCACCCTGGCCCAGACACAGATAGGTAAATGCATACTGTTCTGTGGAAACATGGCAGCATTCTTCAGAAAATCTCACAACTTGCTTTGTTTTTTCTGTCGTGTATTTAAAATTTTTTAAAATTTTTTTGTAAAATTTTTAAAGATTACTTTCCATTTACAGTTATTACAAAATATTGGCTGTATTCCCCGTGTTATACAATACATCCTTGAGCCTATTTAAACCCAATAGTTTGTACCTCCCCCCTGCCTCACGCTTACGTTGCCCCTTCCCCCAGTGCCCCACTGGTAACCATTAGTTTGTTCTCTGTATCTGTGAGTCTCCTTCTTTTTTATTATATTCACTAGTTTGTTGTATTTTTTAGATTCCTCATATAAGTGATACCATACAGTATGTGTCTTTCTCTCTATGAATTATTTCACTTAGCATAATGCCCTCCAAATCCATCCATGCTGCTGCAAATGGCAAAATTTCGTTCTTTTTAATGGCCGAGTAATATTCCAGTGTGTGTGTGGTACACACACACACATATACACACACACGCACACCACATCTTCTTTACCCATTCATCTGTTGATGGACATTTACATTCCATACCTTGGCAATTATAAATAATGCTGCTGTGATCATTGGGGTGCATGGATCTTTCTGAGTTAATGTTTTTGTTTTTTTCAGATATATACCCATATAACTTGCTTTTAAAACTTTTAACAGTAAAAAAAAAAGTGCATATATAATCACCTTATTATTTTTAATGGTTGCAAAGTATTTCATTATGTGACTGAGCCCAAGCTTTTCTTATCCAGACTTCTGTGGATGGACATTTGGGTTGATTTGAGTTCTAGGGCTTCATTGAGCATCTTGAGGTGCATCTCTGCTTCCTTGGGTGAAGATTGCTTGATCGACAGCCAATTCTGCTCATGTGCCCCACATGGGGTGTGATTGCAATTAAAGTTATTCCTCCCTCCCTCCCTCCTCTCTTCCCTTCGTTCTCACTCTTTCTTTCTTTTTCACTTAACATTTATCAGAACTTTGTCCCAGGCCCAATTATAGTATTTCATTTCATCAAATGATTTATTTTCGTTTCAAGAGAGAATATTTTCACATGGCTCCAAAAATACTTATAAAGTAAAAATTCCCCCAGACCTCTCATTCTCCATCCTCCCGTTCCTCCACATCCCGTAATCATATTCTTTTCTGCCCAAATTCTTTTAGAGTTTCTTTCCGAAAATACAAGCAAATGTGAATACGTAAGTCTTGTTTTTCCTTCCCTTTTCCGTAAAAGAGAGCGTTCTCTAAGAGTGGTTGAAACTTTGGTTGCCTATGGGTAAGTCCTAAAAGACAGCAGTGCAGGGGCTTCCCCCCAGACCAATTTGGCTGAAGTCTCTGGGGTGGGGCCTGCCTTTGTCAGTTTTAGAAGCTCCCCTGGGGATTCTTGGGTGGAGGGTCAATGCTGAACCCACAGATCTGCTACCTGCCGTTTTTTTGGTTTTTTTTTTTGTATAAAGCCTCTTTGAGAACTTTTGCATTCAGCCCGCAGACAGCGAGCGTCCTCATTGTTTTTAACTGCTGCATAGTAGAGGTGGATGATATTTCCCACCTTTTACTATTTACAAACCACGTACGTGCAGGTGTATCTGTGGGTTCCGAATGGCGATGGCCCTTCCACGGGGGAAGGGGGCTGTGGCTTTGCAGGACTGCCAGCGCGCCATGCAGTGGAGCTGTACCGGTTCACATCCTCCCCGGTGATGACAGGGCCCCGTCTTCCCTCAGCCTTGCCAGCCGGCTGGGTTATCAAACTTTCGGAGCTCATGCTCCCAATGAGTGCCTTCCATCCTGTCGCTTGTGCGTGAGGCCATTTGTATTTCCTTCCTATAACCTGCTGGCTTAAGTTCCGCCACTTTTCTTTTGGAAAAAGAATTCTTCATTAGGAAGATGAACACTTTGTACTTTCATGATTTGACTTCTTCCTGGAAACAGCCCTGGACTGCAAATGGGGCAGACCTGGCATTGGGCAGACCTAGCTTTGTGACTTACCAGCTGTGTGGCTCTGGGCACCTTGCCAGACCTCTCTGAGCCTCAGTTTCCTCACCTGTAGAATGGGAATCCTGCTTGCCTCATGGACTTGCTGGAGATTTATCACAAAGTAACATATAGTCAAGTGCCTGGCCCAGGGCCTAATGTGGAGAAGGTTTGTGGAAGTCAGAGGGATGCACTTAGGGTCAACCTTCATCTCTTCACACATTGCATAAGTGTACGAATCTGGTGTCAGGCCCTGTTCTGGGCACCAGGGTTGCTGGGAGGGCCCAGTCCACTGTATCAGGCTGTGCCGTCCAATACGGCAGCCACTAGCCACGTGTGGTTCTTTCAATTTAAATTAGTTAAAATTAAGTAAGATCCAAAATTCAGTTTCTTCGTCACACTGGACACATCCAAATGCTCAAAAGCCACAAGTGGCCCACGGCCGTGGTATTGCTCAGCCCAGATGGAGAACCTCGCCATAATCACAGAGTGTTCTAGTAGACAGCGCTGGTCCAGATGGGCAAGCAGAGTGAGTGAGTGGGATCATTCAGAGAGTGGTAAGTCCTGGGGAGATGGAGTAACCTCCCTGTCACCCCCTTTCTCTAAGGGGCTGTCTCATGGGAAGGGACTTGACAGATGCCATGTGAGTGATGGGAGCACCCCAGGCAGGCCGGGATCTGCGGGGAAGAGGCAGAAGCAGTGAGTGAAGATGCCCCAGCATGGGGATGAGCTGGTCCTGGGGATGCTGGAGGGACCCCAGTGGGCCCTGGGATGCTGGCCAGAGCTGAGCTGGAGAGGTGAGGAGGGGCCAGAGCGTAAGGGAGCTAGCAAAGGGTTCTGAGCTGCTGCCACCATCTGTGTCTCAGAGAGACCCCTGGCTGCCCTCTGGGTGAGGGTGGAAGCAGGGAGGCCCGTAAGGAGGCTGCCGTGGTCCTCAGACAGGTGACAGGGCTTGCACCAGGGTGGTGGCAGTGGAGGGGTTAGCAGCATTTTTTGAGGAGGTGGTAACAGCTTTATTGAAATATAAATTCATGGCCCATGCAATTCACCCATTTAAAGTGTACAGTTAATTCAGTGGCTTTTAGTATATTCACAGAGTTCTGCAACCATCATCACATTCAATTTTAAAATATCTTCTTCATCCCCCAGAAAGCCCTGTACCCACTGACCAGTCACTTCCTGTTCTCCTAATACCCTCCAGGCCCAGGCAACCATTCATCTACTTTCTGTCTCTATAGATTTGCCTATTCTGGACATTTCATATAAATGAAATCACACGAAGGGGTCCTTTGTGACTGACCTCTTTCACTTAGCATAATGTTTTCAAGGTCCGTCCGTATTGTAGCATATATTAGTAGTTCATTCCTTTTTATGGCCGAATAATATTCTGCAGTATAGATGCACCCCGTTTTATTTATCCATTCATTGGTGATGGGCATTTGGGTTGTTTCCACTCTTTAGCTATTATGGAGGAAGGTGCTTTGAACATTCATGCACAAGTTTTTGTATGCTTTCATTTCTTTGGCTATATACCTGGGAGTGGCATTGCTGGGTTATATGGTAATAACTCCAGGTTTCACTTTCGAGGGGCTGTCAGACTGTTTTCCAAAGCAGCTGCACCATTCTGCATTCCCACCAGCAGTGTATGAGGGTTCTAATTTTTCTGCATCCTAGCCAACATTTGCTATCATCTGTCATTCTGATCCTAGCCATCCCAGTGAGTGTGAAGTGATATCTCATGGTGGTTTTTTTTAAATTGAGATATAATTGACATGTAATGTTATATCAATTTCTGATATAACATGATGATTCAGTATTTGTATATATTGCAAAATGATCATTGTGGTTTTGATTTGCATTTCCTGTTGAACGTCTTTTAACGTGCTTATTGGCCATTTGTGTACCTTTTTGGAGTAATGTCTATTCAGATCCTTTGTCCATTTTTAAATTCGTTTGTTATTTTATTATTGAGCTGTAATTATTCTTTGTACACTCTGGATACAAGTGCTTTATGAGACCGAATGATTTGCAGGAATGTTCTCCCATTCTGTGGGTTGTCTTTTCACTTTTTAAAAATTAATTAATTAATTAATTAACTTCTGGCTGCGTTGGGTCTTGTTGCTGCGCATGGGCTTTCTCTAGTGTGGCGAGCAGGGGCTACCCTTCTTTGCAGTGTGCGGGCTTCTCATTGCAATGGCTTCTCTTCTTGCGGAGCACAGGCTCTTGGCGTGCGGGCTTCAGTAGTTGTGGCACGCGGACTCAGTAGTTGTGGTGCATGGGCTTAGTTGCTCCGCGGCACGTGGGATCTTCCCGGACCAGGGATCGAACCTGTGTCGCGTGCATTGGCAGGCGGATTCCCAACCACTGCGCCACCAGGGAAGTCCCACTTTTCACTTTCTTAATGGTACCCTTTGAAGCATCAAAGTCTTTCATTTTGATGTAGTCTAGTTTTCTTTTGTTGCTTGAGCTTCTGGTGTCCTATCTAAGAAACTCTTGCCTAATCCATGAAGGTCATGAAGATATAAGCCTATATTTTCTTCTAAGAGTTTTCTCCTTTTGACTCTGACATTTAGGTCTTTGATCTATTTTGAGTCGATTTTCGTATATGATGTGAGGTTTGCAGCATGTTTTGAAGGCAGTGTCAGCTTTGTTGATGGGACGGAGAGAAAGAGGAGACAGAGGGTGACCCGAGGGTCTTGGCCTACCCAGCTGGTGACGGGGACAAGGTGGGGAGGAGCGATTGGAGGGGAGGAATGGAGAGGCCTGTTTTGGGCACACGAGATCTCAGATCAGCGTGAGCAGTGACTATAGATGGTAAGTGGGCAATGGGATCTGCAGGTCTGGAGTCCCAACACAGAGAGACAGAATCCGGACTCGTCCATGTGTACACGGGATTTATTTAAGCCATGGGGTGTGATAAGAAACCCCAAGGGAGTGATGTAGAAGAGGAGGCTGCGTGGCTGGCCTGGGTCACACTTTCACATGTCCCTCTGAGATGCAGGGAGCCTGAGAAGGAATAGCCAGGGAGGTCAGAGGAGAACCAGAGAGCCTCATAAGGCATCAAAAAAGAGGCTGTGAGGCAAGGGATCAGGAATCCAGCCATGCTCTTCACTCATGCTGCGTGTTCTTAAGCAGATGCCTTCCCTCTCTGGGCAGGGACAGTGTGAGGTATGTAAAATCCACATTCTAGAGTCCCGTGTTTACTGGCTTGTGACTATCCCCTTATATATAAAAATAACAGGATTCATACCAGCATACCTACTCCATTGTATTCATGTACCATTTCTCTGTATATGTGCACATGTGTTTGGATGCATGGAAGGATGTCTAAAATGAGGTCACCAAAAGTTGCCAGTGGCAGTGATGAGGCAGGCTAACATTTACGGAGGGCTCCCCACATGCCAGGCATGGGGGAGACTAAGATGAAGCCAACCAGGCACCCAGGTCTCACGCATGTCTGCCCCCTGGTGGCAGCACTGAGTCACACGCTTTCCACGGGCTGGTCCATCCCTGAACTGAGGACGATTATTAGGGGTCTTTCTTTCCCCACATGGTCAAGGCTCAGAGAGGTTAAGGCACACAGCTGAGGTAACACAGTTACTAAGTGGCTGAGGCTGGGCTGAACCCAGACCTGCTGCTCCTACATATTACCCCCGTTCACTGAGGTGGACCACCTGCCATGGGATGGTGCGGGGGGGTGGGGATGGAGCATCTGGAGCTTTAATTTTCTTCTTTGCCCTTTTAGGTCAGAATGGACTCTCTCGGTGTGACATATTCTTCCTGCAAATAGGGAAGCCCCAGTAAAGTCCTTTTCTTGTGTCCTGTGCCTCAGGAGCCACCGGGGAGGGAGGATGCCCTTCAGGACAATGAGCCGCTGCTCCGGCAGGTGACGCCTGTGGCCGCGGGCCCCCGGAGAAGCCACAGCTTCTGCAAGGACAAGAGGAGCGGGCCCTTCGTGGTGAGTGGTGCTGGCGTGGCCAGAGTGGACGCAGTTGGGAATGTCCCAGGCTGGCCGCAGGGCCTGAGGGGGACGGGGACGGGCAGGTGACTGTCCGGGAGCCTGGTGCTGTCTGGCTGTGCCATGGTTCATGACGTGGAGGGTGTTTGGTGGCTCTGCTGGGGAAGCCTTCTCCCCTCGTGGGTCTTTGGCCCCTTGTGGAGGGGTAGCCCCTGCTGTTTGGCGTGGAGCAGTTAGGAGAACACGTGCTGGGGTCCGAGAGCCCTGGGTTCGAATCCCAGCACTGTCTCCTCCTCTCAGCCTCTTTGAGCAATTTTTCTTAATTTCTCTGCACCTCAGTTTGTTCACCGGGAGAACAGGGCTGTGATTCCTGCTTCTTTTGCGCCGCTGGGAGGATGGAGTAGGATTGCGTGGGGCCCAGCACATGGTAGTTCAGACAGTGATAGTTAGTGTGGTGACGACAGGAGGAAGGTGGGGTTAAGCTGCTTCTGGAGCCGGATCGCCTGGGTTCACATCCTAGCTCTGCATGCAGATGGGCGTCTGGCCTCAGTTTCCTCATCTGTAAAATGGGGGTAGTAATAACATCTCCTTCACAGGGCTGATATGGGGTTCAGATAAGATAATTCGAGAAGTGTTTAGCTTGGTCCTGGTAAACACTTTAATAAGTGTTACATTACCATTATTATTATCGTTGTTGTTGTTATTATTATTCTTGTTTTCGAGTGTCCTTTTGGCTGTCACTGAGCTCTGTCTCCTCAGCCAGCACTTCCTCCCTCTCAGCCTGTTTCCTCACTTGTGGAAGCAAGTAGGTAAATGAGGTGGCGGGACCCCAGGTGAGCCCCCTTCGCTGGAGCCTCAGTGTCCCCAGCTGGGCTCCAGGGCTTCACCACGTCTGAATTTCCGTGATTTTCTTTTCTGGTTTTTTTTTTTTTCACTTTTGCTCCATGATCCTTGGAGATCTGCTGAGCTCTGCATTTCCTCCTGAAGTCCCTCCCAGGCCCTGGGCCTTGCGTGGGGACATCTGAGATAAGCCTTTTTTAATGAGGCAACACCAGCTCTGTGCCTGAGGTCATTCTGAGTGCAAGGCTGCATGCATTTCAGTGGTTATCTGTGCCCGGTCTCACGTCTCTGAGACGTGGGCTCCTGCAGCATTGAAGCCTGAGGTCCATTCCTTCTAGCTTTATGGCCACGGGCAAGAGACTTCACTTCCCTAAACCTTGGTCTCCTCCTCTGTAAAATGGGTGAAGACGCCGCCCCTGGCAGGCTTCTTGCCGAGACATGATGGGAGAGTTAAAAGGCCTGACTGGGGCTGGGGGTGACAGCTCCCATGCAGGGACTCAGATGTCGGCTGAGAAGCCCTGGAAAATTCCTCAAGTGTCCAGATCTCAGCCACCGATTTCTTTCTCACCCTTATCTCCACTCCCTCTCAGGCACTGACCCAGCTTATCTGATAGTGTGTGTGTGTGTGTGTGTGTGTGTGTGTGTATGTATGTTTGTGAGAGAGAGAGAGAGAGAGAGAGAGAAGACAAAGGCCATGGAGCGAAGAGCATTCAAACCCTGTCTTTTTACAGTCTCTGCTTGCTGGCCCCTCCCCTTTCTCCCTCTGTCACTGAGGGGCCTTTGTCCATGGAGTTGTCAGGTGGCTCCCTCCTTCTGGCCCCCAAGGCCCCTGCCCCATTGCTGCCTGCTTGATCACCTCTCCCCTGGAGGTGGATGGGTTGGGGTACTGAGCCTGAGCAAGACAGAGCTGGGGCCCCAGACCTCGGTTCCCTGCTTTCAGGACTGACACCTGCAATTCCAGGTAGTGGCCACCAGGGGGTGGTGGTGTTCAGCTCACTTTCTGATGGCTCCAAAAGCCTGTCTGGGGGTACCTCAGCATTGGGGCTCTGGAGACTGAAAGAAGTAGGTTCAAGTTCTGGCTCTGGCACTCTGTGACCTCAGGCAAGTGGCTTGATGGACCCCACTGAGCCTCAGTTTTTGCTTCTGTAAAATGAGGCTGGTCCTAAGTGGCCTCCAGAGTATTTTTGTGAGCAGTAAATGAGGTCACTCAGCCGTCAGGAAAGTAAATTCCCAGTTAATGCCTTGGCTGCAGGGATCACTGTTCCCGCTTTCCTTTTCCTCTCCTTCTCTTCCACCTCCCTTGCCCCCTCCTCCTCCTCCTCCTAACTCCCCGTCCTCCTGTCATCTCCCTTTTTCTCTCCTAGTCCAACTCTCTCATTATGAATGGGGAAACTGAGGCCCCAAGAGAGGGCCTGACATAAGCAGGGCAACCCTGCAGGTGAGGCCTGGGGTCCTGAGCCCTTGGCCCTGCCAGCTGCCCCTACCCCTCTGGAGGTAGGAGGTGGTCAGTCCTGCATTTTATACTCCGTGGTACATTTGGGGATTCATTCACTAGTGGATAAACGCCATCCGCCGTTACTCCTGTCACTGTTTTGATTGATGACTTTGTACTGTTGACTTCCAATTGAGATTCAGGTTCATCTCCCTTTTTTGAGTCTGTGCTCCAGGCCTTGTCAGTTCCCACTCTCCACTCATGTTAGGGAATATGAATCCCATTTTGCAGAGGAGGAAACCAAGTCTCAGAGAGGTTAAGCCACTTGCCCAAGGCCACACAGTCAGCAAGTGGGGGAGCTGGAATGCATACTGGGCCTGTTTCACCTCCAGCCTTGGCCCTGGGCCCCTTCTGCCTCAGGCCTGTGCTTTTGGCCTGGGACCGCCCTGCCAGCCCCTCTCTCCCCTTGGGCCTGCAGTGCTTGGTGCATCTCTCACAAGGAAACAAGACAGCCAACCAAGCCCCGGGGCTGAGAATATGATATTTGTCCAGCACAGGGTTGGCCACCCTCCGAAGGGTGCCTGGGACCCACTGGGGCTGATGCCCTGCTGATCTGCAGAGCCCCACCCACCCCCAGCTGGTCAGACCCTGAGCATGAGGTCAGACCGGTCCCACCCGGCCGCTTCATAGAGGCGGCAAACAAGTGAGTTTAGCACTCGGGGCCTCTCTTTTTTTTCCTCTGTAAAGTGGTGGATTGCAGGAATAACAGTGCCCACCACAGTGCCCACCACAGTGCTTACTGGGTGGCGTAGATAGTAGTTTATCCCCATTTTACAGGTGGGAAAACTGAGGCTCAGAGCCAGTAAGTGCCTCTCCCAAGGTCTGAGTCTACCTCATTGTGTGGTAGGAGGATGGGGCTGAAATGAGATGATGCTTATAAAGCACTGATGGAGAGTAACTGCCTGATAAATGTTACTGTGTTTTGGTTTTGGGTTTTTAAAAATAAATTTATTTATTTATTTTTGGCTGCGTTGGGTCTTTGTTGCTGCATGCGGGCTTTCTCTAGTTGCGGGGAGCGGGGGCTACTCTTCATTGCGGTGCGCGGGCTTCTCATTGCGGTGGCTTCTCTTGTGGAGCACGGGCTCTAGGGCGCGCAGGCTTCAGTAGTTGTGGCACACGGGCTCAGTAGTTGTGGCTCGCGGGCTCTAGAGTGCAGGCTCAGTAGCTGTGGAACACGGGCTTAGTTGCTCTGCGGCATGTGGGATCTTCCCGGACCAGGGCTCGAACCCGTGTCCCCCGTATTGGCAGGCGGATTCTTAACCACTGCGCCACCAGGGAAGTCCCACTGTGTTGTTAATTATGATTTGCTGTCAGCTGTTTTTTTCCTCTACATTCTCTCGAAGAGCTGCTGATGGAACGGGAAGTTGTCCCGTCTCTTAGGAGTTTTTTTTGCCGTTGAGGAAACGGAGGGCAGGGGAGGGGCGGTGTTCTGTCCGGGGTCCCACGGCGGCCGGGCTGGGCTGGGACTGGAGTTCTGAGTCCCTGGCCGGTGCTCTCTGCTCTCCCTGCTCCCCTTCTCCTTTCAGGGCCATCCTTAGGACCTCCGGTCTGTGTGGCAGGTCCCAGTCCTGCGCCCAGCCTCCTCCCTCCCCCATCCAGGGGTGGTGGTGGATGGGCGCACCCTCTTTTCCTCGTAAAGTGAGCCTTTGGCTTGCACTCGTGCTGGGATTGTAAAACACGGTGACTCAGTCGTGGACCACGACCTTGGGTCATGGTTCACCCCAGAGGCCCCTCCCGTGACCGTGAAGGCACAGATTCACTGGCTCTGGGGGTTCCCTGCGA
Source organism: Balaenoptera ricei (assembly GCF_028023285.1). Taxonomy (NCBI): domain Eukaryota; kingdom Metazoa; phylum Chordata; class Mammalia; order Artiodactyla; family Balaenopteridae; genus Balaenoptera; species Balaenoptera ricei. The sequence goes on along the minus strand of NC_082652.1, from coordinate 17,957,473 downwards.
TGCGGCAGATGGGCCTCTGGTAACCTCAAGAATGTTCTCCCAAATCCCCAAACCCATCAGTCAGCATTTGGTGGCTCATCTAGTGATGAGTTCACCCCCTCGTGGGCCTACTTTGTGCCAGGCCCTGAGTGAGGGGGCCCTGGAGAGTCTCTCACTCAGTTTCCTGGGGTCCACAGTCCAGGCGGGCCTGGAGGTGGCCCGGGAGGGCATAGTTAGGTGAAGGCGGGCACTCAGGAAGTAGGGACAACGCATGCAAAGGCATGGAGGTGAGGTGGAGCGAGAGGCGTGTCTGGGGGTCAGTGACCAGCCCAGTTGGGCTAAGATGGAACATTTCGGGGGTTCAGTCTTTCTTTTGACAAATATTTATCTGCATGTTATGAATAAGACACAGGTAGATAAGAAGGTAAGTAAATAACTGCCATGGGTTCTAATGGCTCCGGTTCACTGAGCCCTTACTGTGTGTGCCAGGCGCCCTGTTGCGTGCTTCACCTGCATTCCCTCATTCAATTTGCTCATGGTTCCCCCCACAAGATTAGGGAGTATATCTCTCCATCTGGGGAGGTCTCACAGAGGAGGGACAATTGTTTTAAGTGTTCAAAGATGAACAAGCGTTTGCCAGATGGGTGTGGTCTGGGAAGAAGTGGTTTGCCCCTGGTGGAGGGAGCAGCTTGGGCCAGGGTTGGGGGGTGTGAAACTGTGTTCTACTCCTGAGTGTCATGCAGGGTCCAGGAGATGGCCTGGAAGTCATTCCTGGACACCCCCCCCCCCCCCAGTGTGTGTTTTAATCCTGGGTTCAGACTTTTCCCACACCTCCTGCTGATGAACCAGTGGTTCTTACTTTTGAGCAGTGGCACACCTCCTGGCAACTCTGTCATCATGCCGTCATCTTTGGACAAGGATCGGCCAGGGCAATCCCTGAAGCTTTGAAAGCATTTGAACCTGATAACTTTATTTTTTTCCTTTTTATGATTTCTCTCTTTTTTTAAAAAAATTTTTATTGGAGTATAGTTGACTTACAATGTTGTGTTAGTTTCAGGTGTACAGCGTAGTGAATCAGTTATACATATACATATATCCACTCTGAGCCTGATAACTTTATTATAACGACTGGAGAATGGGGGCACATTTTTTTGAATTCTAATGACAAGAATAGTAATTCTTGTGAATGCGATCAACTTGAGATAAGAGGGAACTCTTGATGTGGCCCCAAAATGGAGACATCAGTGGTCCTGGTTAGAGGTTCTCTGAATTTCAGTTGGTTGACTGGGCTGTCAAAAGAGAAGGAAATAAAAGCAAAATGGAAAACCATATATGAACTGCTAGAAAGAACTCATCAAAGATTGTGCTTAAAAAACAAGTTGTACATAAATATATGATGGCTTTTTATTTGCTGGGGATGTGAATTCTCCTCCCCATTCTGTGTTGCTTGGTGTTCCCACATATGAGGTTGGGCCTGTGTCCACGTGTTGCTGAAGTATCAGGAACGTGGCTCACTGGCTTAATTGAAAGGCCTAATTTGCCTCACGCAGCAAGATATCTGGAGGTGGGCAGCGGCTGACTTAAGTCAGCACCTCTGAGAGTCTCTTGGGCTTTCCCTCCTGCTTTGTGCCTCATGGTCCCAAGGTGGCTGCCACTTTTCCAGCCACTCGGTCCACTTTCAGGTGGGAAGAAGTGGGAAGCCAGAGGTGCCATGTCAGCTGAGTTTGCAAGAAAGCAACAGCTCTCCCTGGAGCACCCTCCCAGAGGGCAGTAATGGGTCACACGGCCACTGCTAGCAGCAAGAGGGTCTGGAAAAGTCAGTGTTCCACGCTGGAAGTTGGCCACATTGGAAATGGCCGTTGGTCGTTCAGATAGCATTGTCGGGAATTCCGTGGTGGTCCAGTGGTCGGGACTCCGCACTTCCACTGCAGGGGGCATGGGTTCAATCTCTGGTTGGGGAACTAGGATCCTGCAAGCCACGTGGTGCAGCCAAAACAACGACAACAAAAACCAAATAGTATGGTTTAGTACAGTCTGGCTTCCTTGTCAAGGAAGCCTTGGGCCTCCAAACAAGGATACAGGACAAGAGAGAAAATCTGCCCAGCATCTGTGTGCTGTGATGTGAGATGTGTGCTGGGCACTGGGCTTCAGGGATTGGAGGACACAATCCCCGCCCTCCAAGGCCCCCAGTCTGCTGGGGAGCAGGCCTCAGGGAAGGGAAGGAAGGCTGAGGTGGAAGGAACAGGCCGGGTGGGAGCCGGCCCAGCGGCCAGAGTGACTCCTTCTGCCTGGGTGAGTCTGGATGATGGGCCAGCTCTAGGAGCGTGACGCGGAGCTGAGTGGTGAGGATCTGGACAGCAAGCTGGGCTCTTAGGAGGCCCAGGAATCCTCTGACAGGTGGCTAATTTCACTTGTTAATTGCTTCTTGTCTTTCACTGTTGAGTCCAAAGGGCTGGAGAAGAATGGAGTAATTTATATCTCAGCTGATTAAAGTTCCTTTTCTGAATTAAAACCAGCCAGACCAGAAAGCTTTTGTTTCCTAGGTCTTAAAATGCAAATGACCAGTTGTGCCTGAGATTTTGTATTGGGAGGATTTTGTATTTATTCATTTACCCAGTTCTCTCTCCACCCACTCACTCATCTACCCTCCCAGCCATCTACCTAGCCATCCATCCATCCTCCACCCAGTTATTAATTCATGCAAAGCTCTACAGATATAAAGATGAACAAGTTAACTTGTCTTCAAATTGCTCACATTCCTAGACTGTAAACCCAGGATGGTACAAACTAGTTATTTGTTGATTTAGTCAGTCACTCATTCATTCAACAGAAATGTATGAGTACCTACTATGTGTCATGTGCTGTTTTGGGCCCATCAGGTACAGCAGTGAACAAGACGTGTGGTTCCTGCTCCCTGGAGCTAATACTCCGGTGTTGGGTGGGACAATGTGGGGTTTTCCAGGAGCTTCGAGGGGGTTAGCTGGGGAGTGGTGGGGATGAGCCCGTTGACTAGACCCAGCTGAGAAGGACCCTCAGGGTTAGAATAAGGGGCGTGGTGTTCGCCGGCCAGAGGCTTGGAAGAGCCAAGGGAAGTTAGGACCAGGGTTAGAGAAGGTCAGAGGAGCACCTTGGAGCTTGGGGCGCCCTTTAGTGGCCATTGCAGAGAAGGGTTGGAGAGGGTAAACTGGAAGCTCGGAGACCGGTTAGGAGGCTGTTGGAAAAATTTGGGCAAGACGATTAAAAAAAAAAAAAATTACTGTGGTTAAATACACATAACGTAAAATTTACCATTTTAAGCTTACTATACATCTATAATAATGTATGTCATTAGATACATTCTCAGTGTTGTGTAACCATCACCACCATCCATCTTCAGAGCTTTTCTCATCATCCTGAACAGAAAGTCTGTCTGTGCCGTGAAACACTAACTCCCCCCTCCCCGCCTCCCACAGCCCCCGGTAACCTCTACTCTACTTTCTGTCTCTGAATTTGCCCTTTCTGGGTACTTCATATAAATGGAATCATACAATGTGTATCCTTTTGTGTTTGGCTTGTTTTATTTATTTATTTGTCCATGGTGTAGCACATGTCAGCACTCCACTCCTTTTTATGGCTGAATAATATTCCCTCGTATGTACAGAACACATTTTGTTTGTCCGTTCTTCTGTGGATGGACACTTGGGTTGTGTCCACCTTTTGACTATTGTGAATAATGCTACTAGGAACATTGGTGTGCAAGTATCTGAGTCCCTGCTATCCGTTATTTTGAGTCTATACCAGAGAGTGGAATTGCTCAAAAAACTATGGTAATTCTACGTTTAACTTTTTGAGGGTTCACCACAGTGGCTTCACCAATTTTACATTGTCACCAGCAATAATGCACAAGGGTTCTCATTTCTCCACATCTTCACCAACACTTGTTATTTTCTGTGTTTTTTTAAAAAATACCGTCCATCCTAATGGGTGTGAAGTGGTATCTCCTTGTGGATTTGATTTGCATTCCCCAAACAACTAATGATATTGAATATCTTTTCTTGTGCTTCTTGGCTAGTTGTGTATCTTCTTTGCCCATTTTTGAATCTGATTGATATGTATATATATATATATATATATACACACACACACATTTGTATATTCTGGATATTCATCTCTTATCAGATACATGATCTGCAAATACTTTCTCCCATTCTGTGGATTGTTTTTTCATTCTCTTAGTAGTGTTCTTTGATGCATGAAGGTTTTCAATTTTGATTACATCTAATTTATCTACTATTTTTTCTTTTGTTGCATAGAAAATAATTTTTAAAATTTGTGTTATAATATGCATACCAAAAACAATTTTTTAGTTGAAGTGTAATATGTATCTTAAGTCAGAGAGCCTGGGTTTGAATCTTAACTCTGCTACTTCTCAGCCATGTGACCTTGTGTGGGTTAATATCTCTGTGCTTCTGTTTCCCCATCTGTAAAAGAGGGATAATAATAGAGCCAACTTGTTAGAAATGAACTGAGTTTACATGAATTAATGTCAGAAGGCACTGTGAACAGTGGTTGACACCTAGTAGGTGTTTTTTAAGTGTTTGCTGTTATTACCATGACTGTATATCATATATTGAGTTTCTACTTGGCAGTCCCTGCGCTGAGTGCTATACAAACGTTATTCCACTGTCCCGTTGAATCCTCCCAAACCCCAAGAGATTGTCCCCATGTTGTAGATGAGGAACCTGAGGCCTGGGCCCTTACACTTTGTTGAGTGCCATATCCTGGCATTTTTCCCCTGAGTGACCCCACTGTATCCTGAGGTGCTAGGAAGATGCCCATTTTAGAGATACTGAACTTGAGGCTCAGAGAGAGGAGGTGACTGGCCCAAGGGCACACAGCAAAGGAATCGCAACACCTGGATTGATTCTTGGCCTGTGGACTCACCCCTTGTGGCCGGGGAGGGGTGAGGGCGTTTTTCGGGGACAGGGGAGTCCTGCTGGGCTGAATTCTGTTTCAGTTGTGCCACTGGAACTCCCGGGGTTCTGTGGGTTCCCGGGCACCTGCTCCGCTTGCGAAGCCTCCCTACTGGGGCCGGGCAGGCAGCATGCGGGCGCTGGGAGGAGATCCTGGGACCTGTTCACCTTGTCCACGTGTTAACCCATTCCGTGCCACAGCACACTGCCGCCATTGCGTAGGTGAGGAAGCAGAGGCCCAGAGGGCAGAGGATGATCTCGTCCTTTTGTTTCACCTCCTTGAGAAAGTATGTTGACGTGCCCTTGCGTGAGAATGATGCTAATACTGGAATAATCTTGATTCTCATTTCTTTTTTTTTTTTGTAAGAAAGTAAATCATTAACGAACATACACTTTCAACTGCTAACAGTCACAATTACTTGCTTCAGCTGTACAGGCGATTGAGACACAGCACCCTGGCAGGGTTGCTGGGGCCACACGATTTCTGCTTCCAGGGTGCACACAAGTGCTCTTGTGTATATGTACACACACACACACACACACACACACACACACACACACCTGCGGGAACCCCGAATAAGCCCCACTTGACCCGGATTCTCATCTAACCTTGTTCAGCTGCCACTCTCTGGCTTCGGACAGTTCGCTGAGCTTTATTTCCCTCATCTGTGAAATGGGGTGAAGCCCACTCCGTGCCCCTCACAGGCTGTCATGAGTGGATGAGAAAGACATTGGTAAATTGCCAAGTCGGATGTAGTGGTCCAGGGCCCAGGCAGAGTTCAGAGTTCATTCCAGAAACGTTTGCTGAGCACCTACCGCACGCTGGAGAAAAGCCAGGTTCACATTGGTTCCTGGAGGATAAAATCCCATCGCACTCAGGCTCCAGTTCGTGGGCACAAAGGGCCTAAAGGACTGTGTGTGGTTTGGCCCCTGGCCACCCACGTGACCTCTGCTCCCAGCACGCAATCTCAGCTCACCCCACTCAAGCCACACTGGCCTCCAGAAAGTTCCCTTCACACGCAGGCGTGTTTCCACCCAGGGCCTTAGCACAGGCTGTTTGCTGTCCTCCAGATTCCCTCCTGACTTCCCTCCTCTCAGGGCATCTCTCAGCTCAGTGTCACTGCTCAGCGGGGCCTTCCCTGATGCCACGTCTCTAGAAGGACCCCAGACACCTGTGTCACATGCAGTGTCCCCCCCATCACCCCGTGTCTTCCTCCCCCATCAGAGTGGAGGCTCTGAGAGGCAGGGAACACTCAGCACGGTGCCCGGCACATAGTAGGCATGCAGCGCGAGGGTTTACTCCACTTCTGGTATACTCACAAACTTGTGCATCCATCAAGCAAGCAATTTTAGAAGATTTTCATTACCCGCCAAAGAAACCAAGCACCCCTTAGCAGTCAATCCCCGGGCCCCTCCTTGATACAATTTATCGACCTCCTAGGATGTGCCAGGCACCGTGTTCGGTTCATCCTCACGGTGACCCTATGAGGTGGGAACTATTCTTGTTCCCATTTTCCAGTTGGCAAAGCTGGGGCCCAGAGAGGTGAGGTCACTTGCCCACATCACGAAGCCAGGAGGTGGCAGAGCTGGGATTTGAACCCACACGGAGCTTGTGCTTGGAGGATCTAACACACGGATTTGACGTTTCCCAAACCCTAGTCATTCTCATGTATCACTCTGAACATTTTTCATTTTCATGAACCACCTGGACTAATACATAGTTAACGTTTTTCTTGAACTTGGCTCACTTTTCAAAATGTAACAGCTTTATCAAGATGTAATTCACATGACATACAATTCACTCACTTAAAGGGTAGAATTCAGTGGTTTTTAATATATGCAGCCATCACCACAGTCACCTCTAGAATGTGTTCCTCACCCAAAAAGAAAGCCGTACCCATTAGCGGCCATCCCCAGTCGGTCCCCAGCCCTAGGCAAACCCTTTCCTGTTTTCTGTCTCTAAGAATTGCCTGTTCTAGGTACCTTGTATAAATGGAATCACACAATATCTGTCCTTTTGGGTCAGTCTTATTTTACTCAGCGTAGTGTTTTCTAGGTCCATCCGGGCCATGGATGGATACCGCGTTCCTTTTTATGGCTAGATAGTACTCTGTCATGTCAACATACCACACTTTGATTATCTGTGCGTCGATTGATGGACATTTGGTGTGTTTCCACTTTTTGGCACTCCCCTCATTTTTACAGTCCCCTTGTACCGGTTTCATTTCTTCACTATTCTAACCTCTGTCTGCACTTACCATTTATTTGGTTTCTGATCTCCTGTCTCCCTACTGCAAACAAGAACTGCAGGATTTCCGGGCTCTTGGCTCTTTTGTTCAGTGCCATGTTGAATGAATGAGTGAGCAAGTGAGCCAGAGGGTGAGTCAGCAGCCGAGCAGGGAGGACAGATAGGCACGTGCACAGCTAACCGGCCCGGTGAGAGAAACAGTGCTCGGACACCCTTGACTTGGTTGTGGGGAAGCCAGAAGGGCTCGAGGTACAGTGAAACTGGGTCTTGGCGGTGTGTAGAAGTCAGCCAGGTAGAGAGAGGCAGGAAAGGCAACCCAGGCAGAGGACTCAGCCTGAGCAGTGGCCGGGGGGCTTGACCTCTTTTGCCTGTACAACAGAGATTTGTTGTCCTTGCCACACTCCTGGGAGGGGACCCCTGTGCTCGCAGGGTGGCCTTGTCACTGAGCAGAGAGGAGGGCTTGGAGCAACGCGGAGAATTTAGTCAGGGGGGTGGGACAGTGCTCCGAGGACCCCATTCCTTCCACCTCAGAAACCCCCTGACCTGGTGATCCCTAAGTGCCGGCCTCAGATAGATGCATTCAGGGCTTCTGAATCCAGATTTGTGGGCAGTGTCCCTCGAGATCCTGTATCAGGGGCTACCCTCAGAAGCCAGGCCAGGCAGGGATGGGAATTTAATGACAAACAGGGTAGAGGGCGGGGGCCCTCCCAGGGTGGTCCTGCCCAGAGTGGCTGGACCACCCGATGTTCCAGGCAAAACTGATGACGGGGATTTGATCTCATTGTGAAATCTCACTGTCTTTATACATGGGAGAAAAAAAATTTTTTTAACCACACCCAGCCGCCTTCAGTTAACACAGGCGGTATTGGCAGTCTCGATTCACATATGATCTCGCTGAATCTTTGCCACAGTTCATGGGGAAACAGAAGCTTGGGAAAGTGGGCAGGTGCCACCGGCGGGCTCGGTCCAGGGAGGTCAGACTCTTTTGGAAGCCTCCACCTTCAAGGGGCATCAGAAATGCCCTGAGTGTCCTCCAGGGGGTGTCTTGCTACAGTTTCTGTCCTCTCCCCCACCCATCCTCCTCCCAGATTAAAAGAAAGCACCAGCTTCCTGATGCAGTGTTCGCAAGTGACCACCAGAGGGCAGGATGGGGGCTATCTAAATGCTTTCAACATTTTGCTTTATTAGTAGCTTTTAACCCCTTTTGCACTAGGGCCTTCATTCTAAAACCGAAAAACCCAAGTCTTCCACGGCCATTTAGATTTTTATTTTAACGCTTGTCACTGATTTTGGAGCACGTGTCACTCAGCTTGAGTCCCCGTCAGGTCTCTTGTCAGTTTTGATTTTGCAAGCCAGTCAGGGCTGCTGGGCTGAAGTTGGGACATTCATCTGCAGCCCTCACAGCCCTGGCCACCCCAGTTTGTTTTCACTGCTGTTGTTTCTCTTTTGAATAAATTATTTTTTGGGGAAAAAAAGTTTCCCCAAAGTTTTATTTCTAAAAGAGGTGTGTGTGTGGGGGGGTTGTATGTGTCCAGGGGGTGGGTAGCCCATAATGAGAGCCCTATGAATATAGAAATGGCATTTCTGACCTAAGAAGATGTATTTCCAGAGATGCTAAATCCTCTACTTGAAGACAGGGTCTCCTGAGAAGAGGAACGTTTGGTTGTATCTCAAGCCTCGGCTCCATGCCGCTTCCTCTAAGAAGCCCTCCTGGGTTGCACCCTTTCCTGTGCACTCCAGGCCCTTCAGCCTCCAGTGCCATAATTTATTCCCAGGTGCTTCCCTCCTGTAGACCCTGAGCTCCTAGAGGGCAAGAACCTGGCCTCCCTCAGTCTCATGCAATGTCCCTACCACCTCACGCTTCATCCTCAAGGCTTTCAGTGAGCGAGCACTTGAAATCTGCTAGGCACTCTTCTGACCCCACCTCACCTCACCTCATCCCCCAGCTGCCCTGTGAGGGAAGAAATTATTATTGTTGCCGTTGTGGTCGTTGTTATCTTTTTCACCGACCTCGTTTTACGTCAGAAGGAACCAAGGCACAGAGAGGAGAAGCAGGTTGTCCAGGACGACACCATTTGGCAGGATCAGAGCTGGGATTCGAACCCAGGCCCATCTGAGTGCAAATCCCTGCTCCTGGCAGCTTCGTGCCCCAGCATAGTAACATCACTGCAGGTACTCAAGCAGGGCTCACTAAGTTAGCAGGGGGGGCTCTCTGGCTGGGGTCTAGGCGCATGCAGCCCCGCACACGCCTGCCTGGGGCTCTTCCTGCTGCTGCCCCCCACCTCCCTCGGTCCTTTGCAAGCTGCCTCCTCTTCCTCCTGCTCTGGCTTCTCCTCCTCTTTCTTCTTTCTTCTCCTCCTTCTCCAAAAGCTTATTGAGGTAGAATCTACATCCTATAAAATTCACTCGTTTTTTAAGCGTACAATGTAATCATTTTCAGTAAATTTACAAAGTTGCACAACCATCACCACTGCCTAATACCAGAACCTTCTCATCACTCCATTAAGAAAGCCCATACCCGTTAGACCCTGGCAGCCACCGACCTACTTCTGTGTCCATCATTTCGCCTTTTCTGGACATTTCCCACCATGAGGTCTTCCCCCCTGGTTTCTCTCCCTGAGCACGGTGGTTTTGGTGCAGCCAGAGTGCTTCCGCCCTTTATGTTGGCCTGGCTCCTTCTCAGTGCTGGTGTCTTCCCTGTCCCTCCCTTCCCTGTCTGTCCCTCCCTTCCCTGTCCCTCCCTTCCCTGTCTGTCCCTCCCTTCCCTGTCTGTCCCTCCCTTCCCTGTCCCTCCCTTCCCTGTCCGCCCCTCCTCACAGTAGAGAGAACCCAGGGGTCAGGCTGGGCGAAAGCGGATGAAAAATGTTCTGGTTTGGTTTTTTTTTCGGGGGTGTGTTTTAAGTGATTTCCAACGTCCTGCAGTTGATAACGCCCTGTGGGTTGGCCGTGCCCTGGTGGGATGGGCTCAGAGTGCCTTGTTTGGGGTAGATAACCCCCTATCCTGCAGGGCTGACCCCAGCTTGGACCCCTCCTTGTTGCCCTGCCATCCAGGGCGGCTGAACTTGATATACCACTAGTCGGTCATGGCCAAGGTGATTTGAGCCCTGACTGAGAGCTCCAGGCTCTGAGCAGTTAATTACACATATTTCTTCATTTCCTCCTCCCAGCGACCCCGTGGGACAGGCACTGTCGTCATCCCTATTTTACATAGAGCTGGGGCACAGAGAGGTTAAACAACCAGCCCGATATCACAAAGCTGTCTAGTGCTGGGACGAGGATTCGAACCCAGGCAGTCTGCCTCCAGCATCCACACCCTTGTCCTGCACCCCGGCTGCCTCTGTGAGACTAGCCATCCCCTCCCTGGGTCTCAATTTCCCCTCCGGACAGTCTTCTGCTCTGTCTGTGCCCTGACCCTTCAGGGGATTGTCAACTCCTGGAAGATGGGGGCATGTGTATGGCTTCTGTGGGTCCCTTTTGGTGGCTGAGGAGCCGCCGTGCACACAGTAGGTCTGCCTCCTGTGTGTCGTGGATTCCCAGATCTAGCTGTGATCTCCTTGTCAGCAGGAGAATTGGGAACCCTCTGCCTTTCAGGAAGCGGTTACAGAGCACCTGAGTGCTGGGCTGCGTGCCAGGCCCTGGGACCTCCTTGCCTGTGGGGAGCTCACAGCCCTGCGGGGAGGACAGGCTCTCATCACGAGAAGCACCTTCATATACTCTAAGAGGAGGCCCAGTGACTCAGGCTTGCTCGCTCAGAGGGCTTCCTGTGGACGTGCTGCTTGCACTGGCCTTGAGCGATGGTTGCATCTCCACAAATAGAAAGGGCATTCCCGGCAGAGGGCCCTGCCTGAGGGTCCATACACGGTTGAGGAATGGGTGTCACTGTGATGGTACGTGGAGGCTGTACGGCTAAGGGCACTGAAAGCCCAGCCAGGGCTGTGGGGTGCAGGAAATGTGGCAGGGCCAGTGGCCCATGTCCTCATGCAGGAATGCAGACTCTTGGGCCAGGCCAGCCTGCTTTTCTAGGGACAACGGAAATCTGCATTGCTACCCACCGTTCTTCTGACGCTTAAGTGTTAGCAACTCGTTCAAATAAAACAAAATAGTGTGCCTACCTCCCCCTGCCCTCCGCCACCCAAAAATACCTGACAGAAACAGAGTCATTCCTGGGGGCTACCAGTTTTCATCCCTGTTTTCCTTCGTGAACGCAGATGTTGATTTTTAACAGCCTCCCATCTTTTTTATAGGCGAGAGATTTCTGCTCAAGGCTAAGCCCTCTCAGTAGGTCGACATGGTTGCTTGTACGTTCAGTCTTTTCTGGAATGAATGAAGGACCTTAATAAGGATTGCCCGAGGACCTACTGTGGCCGGGTGTCGTCTTGGGACGTGGGGAGCCAGGCTGACCAGGGTGGGGGCCCCTGGGGAACTGACCTTCGAGGAGGGGTGGAAGGAGGGGTCGCCGGGATGCAGAGTGTTCCTCCAGAAGAGGCGTCGTGGGGCCCTGTGTCTGGGGGCCACCCTGAGCCTGGGCTGGAGGCTGCTGGAGGGGGCAGGATGGTTAGCTCTTAAGCCAGAGACCCCGGCATGAATAGGAGCGAACTAGGTGGAGAGGAAGGGGAGTGTGTTTGTTTTCCGGGGCTGCCGTAATGAATCACCACGCGCTTTGTGGTTCAGAAACAGTAGATACTTATTCTCTCTCCGTTCTGGAGGCCAGAGCCTGAGGTTAAGGTGTCGGCAGGGCCACGCTTCCTCCAGGGATTCTAGGGGAGGATCCTTCCTTGCCTCTTCCCGCTTTGTGGGCCCGAGGCGTTCTTTAGCTTGTGGCCATACCCCTCCAGTCTCTGCCTCCGTCCTCATGTGGCATCCTCCCCGGAGGTTGCGTCTTCTCTTCTGGACACTTGCTGGATTTAGGGCCATCCAGGGTAATCCAGAATAATCTCATCTCAAGATCCTTAATTTATTAATAATTACATCTGCAAAGACCTTTTTCCAGATAAAGTCACATTTACAGGTTCTGGGCGGACATACCTTTTGGGGGGGCCACCATCCCATCCGCTACAGGGAGGAAGACTCTTTCCGACTGAGGAATAGCATGAGCAAAGGCCCTGCGGTCGCCTGGCGCACCCGATTGGGGTGGGGCAGGTGTGGGGTCAAATGGTAAAAGGTGATCAGGGGTCTGGGGTGGGAGGGATGGGGAGCCAGGGGAGGCATCCAGGGCGTGTGAGGGGTGCCTTGGTCACCACTGTGCATGCAGGTGGTTCCCCTGGCCAGGCGAGAAGGGTCCTACGGGGCAGGGTGGGACCAGCCCAGCTGACCAGAAGGCGATAGCCCTGACTAGGTAGGGGTCGCTTTGGGCCTGGAGTGGAGGTGCGGCAGGGGGCCGCCTGCTCCTGGGAGTGTGACCTGGTGACTGTGGCCACCTCCAGGCTGAGAAAGCGGGACTCTGAGTTGGGGGTGGGGTGCGTCTCCATCACTGGCGCCTGCCCACCCCCACCCGCCTCGTCGGGGCTCAGCTCTGTCTCCACCTGGGACTTGCCAGGTCTGACTTTTTCACTTTTCTTTTTATCCTTAGCACCCCTGCCCTGTCTCCTGTCTTTCTGCCTCCACCCCACCCCCTTCCCTGCTCGCACCCCGCTGCCCTGCTCTCTTTGTCTCCTCTCGGTCTCTGACTTTCTTCGGGTTCATCTCTTTTCCTGCCTGTGTGTGTGTCTCCATCCCCCTCAGTGACCAAGCCCCTTGCCCCCATCTCTGTCATCCCCTCTGCCCTTTCCAGCCCATTTCTCTCTTGGTCCATCCCCGTCAGGCCTATGCGAGGCTGAGCAGCTGGCCGTCAGCAGCCTCCACGTTCCTGGTGGTGGACGGTTATCCCCTAGGACAGTCAGAGCCGGCTAGGGCCACCTCCCGCTGTTCTGTTAGCCCCCCAGCGAGCAGGACCCCACTTTCCAACTGGACCATCAGCCAGTCAGCCAGAGAGCAGGGGCCAGGCTGTACCTCCACCTGCGCCATCGGCGGGGCCAGCCCCCAACTGGCTGTCCGTTGGGCAGTGAGCGGCGGGGACCCCTCGCCTGCCAGATGTCGGGCGCCGAGTCGGACGAGCCATGGGCCTGCTTCTGAAGAGCTCTGAAGTTCACGCCGTGGTTTCCTCAGCCGCTGAGCTCAGCTCCCCGCTGGTGTCCCCGGGGGCTTCCTGTCAGCTGCTCTGCCCCGAGTTGGGCTGTGGGCCTGATGTGTACGGCGCACGTGGTCCCTGGGGCCGGGGGTACCTCTGCGCCACCCCCTGGCTGGGCTCTCGTGCAGGGCTCTCGCTGTGCGCCAGTCCGGTTCCGGTTCAGACGTGGGCTGACCTGACGGAGGTGGTGTGGAGCTGGGGCTCTGGGGCTGCCCCGCCGCTCACCTCAGCAGCTCCCTTTGCTCTCGAGCCCCAACTTCCTCGTGTGGCCCGTGGAGATGATAATGTTTCCCCCAGGGAAGCACCATGAGGACTAAACGAGATGCTCTGGTATTATTCTGCCTCATCTGATGCACAAAAGCCCGAAACGCAGGGATACTCCATCCCATTTTACAGAAGAGGTAACTGAGGCTCAGGAAGGTGGGGTGACTTGCCAAGATCACACTCTTTCGAAGGAAGTTCCCAAGAAAGGTCACCTTGGGTCAGCCTTAGGTGTGCTATAATTAGCGTTTTTAATTGCTGAAAAGTATGCTCCCCCTGCTCCCCCCACCCTCCCCCCACCCCCAGCTGGCAGATGGTGACGCTGGGAGCCGGTCTCTCCCTTCCTCAGCATCCCCCGCTCGCACCCTGGGCCTCCCGCCCTCAGGAGTGGACAGAACCCAGGACTGGTTGGGAGGCCTGGGTTCCAGCCTTGGCTCAGTTTCCACCTCTCTGTGTGACCTCGACCAAGTCCCTATCCCTCTCTGGGCCTCCCTTTTCCCCCTCCGTAAAATGGGGACAACCAGGGCCTCCTTCCAGGGCTGCTCAGAAGCTTAACTGAGTCAGAAGGAACTTGACTGAGCTGGGAGGGGCTGTGTGAGCCGATGGGATCCTGAGTTGATTTATTTCCTTTATATGGAAGGATTTGGGGTGGGGGGGGCTCCCCCTCAGTGTGTGGTTTTGGGGAGGAACTTGTCCTCACATGACACACTCACATACACGCACACACTCAGTTCTGGGGCTTCATCCTTGCTCCTCCCACCACTCAGCGGAAAACCCCCAGGCCCAGAGCTCCCCCAGGAGGGTGCAGGGTCCAGACCGCTCAGCTAGATTAGGGAGGGGCCACCCCTGGGCCCGCCCCCCCTGGAAGAGCCACTAGAGATGCTCCAGGCGGGGCCCCGGGACCTGAGCAGCAGCTTCCCTGTGCCCTTGGCAGGGCCATCCTGCCAGCCCCCTGGCCACAAGCCGGCCCCTGAATGATTCATGCCACCTTGAACTTGACTCCTGGCGTGACAAGCCGAGCGGGAAGAGCCGCCCCCTCCAGAGGGAGACTGGAAGCGTGCACAATGCAGGCGGCATAACCCCCAGGCACCAGAAATGGAGTATTATTACTGCCCCAGCTTGTTGAAGCTCTTGCGGTACCTGTGGGTGAGTGCGGCCGTCCGGACCCGTATCTCCTTTTTCTTCTCCTCCCGACTCCGGCCAGCTTTGCTTCCTGGCTCTGTCTGGTCAGCAGTGTCTCTGTTTTCTTTAAGAAATGGTGGTTTTTTCAAGGAGGAGGGGGTGTTGGGAAAGGGATGGGGTTTGATTTGGGAGGCAGAGGGGGCTCATAGAAGAGGACGGAGTCCTGCCCAGGGTGGGTCAGTGGGCACGGCGGCCACCCCTCCAGTCCTCGGCCACCCCTCCAGTCCTCGGAAAAACAGGAAAAACAAGGGGAGCGTTAGTGATCTTTCCAGAAATCGACATTTCTTTGATTTACAGGACTGTTCTTTATTCTGAAATTACATCCTACTTGCCTTTGTGTGCATGTAAAAATGTATCATCTTTTATGAGTTGGAAAGAATAGATTTTGTTTTTCTTTCAGTGAACTTACTAAGCAAAAGTAGAAAGTTGGAACCCTCCCATTGCGGCCTCTCCTCTATATAACAGAGAAAAAAAAAAAAAAAAAAAACTCCAAACTTTTTTTGGCGAAATGCCAAAAACAGGGAACCCACGTGGAAATGCTTTGTGGGGTATAAAGTGCTTTTCACATCTTGTTTTGACTCTGAGATTGACCTGCTGTGTGTCCGCAGGCAAGTTGCTTCCCCTCTCTGGGCCTCTGTTTCCTCATCTGTGAAACTAAGGGGTGGGCAGTAGATGATGGTGGGTTATGTGACATTCATCAGGGCTCCGTGAACAGAGGGGCTTAGTGGGGAATCGTCACAGGTGGGTCTCAGAGTTTTCCAGAACATTTGCCACCCGGCTGAGAACGCCCAAGAAAGTAAGACTTGGGAAATATTATTTTTCCCCCTGCTGAATGTTTGCAAATACTTCAAATGCCGAGTCACCCAGGGAATTTTCCGGAGCTCCTAAAAATACAACTTTAGGAAACATTGTCCTTCAGCCGCTCCCCACCCTAGCCCAAGTCCCCTGCAGCAGTTGAAAAACAAGAGACACCCCCCCACCCCCGCCGAGTCCTTCTCCTTTGATCACTGACTTTTGATTATTGTTGTACTGTAAACGTAAGGGAACATTAACTGGTTTATTTTTTTTTAATTACAGAAATAATTTATGGGCATGGTAGAAAACTTGGAAGATATTGAAGAACATGAGAAAGAAAATAAGCAGTCCACAATCATTTGTATTTGGGGATTCTGCTGCCCACTGGGGCCTCACGACCTTGATGTGCTGGACACACAGGCGCTGGGCTTCAGTGTTAGGGAGGCTGTGATATTGTGATTTATAGTAAGAAATACATATTTGGTCTTTGTTCCTGTCTCTGGCACAGGGCTCCTAAAACCCTTGGAGTTTCCAAAGTGATAAAAGTGATAAAAGTGTCTAGATATTCACACATGAGTTTATGTTAATGAGATGACTTTTGGCCTGTACCTAAGTAAGGGTGGGGGCTGGTTGCCAGGGAAACCAACTACATGAGCTCTTCCTCTTTCCCAGGAAGCCACGTCAGATGGAGAGTGACCAGCTAAGCATCGATTATTGTAAGGGTCCTGATGGGCGGGGCGTAGCCCTCCCCATCCCTGCTGTAGACTCACGTAGCACAGACTATACATTCACCCATCACTCCATCAGCCTGGGCCACTAACTGCTCTCAGTTTTCTGCTCCATGTCACCTCTTCATAATGTTTCAAAATTTTGGAATACTTTTAGATGTACAGAAAAGTGGCAGAGATGGTCGGGGGAGTCCCTGTATACCCTTCACCTAGCATCTTACTGTAACAACCATAGTATATTGTCCAACGTAAGAAATTAACATTGGTGCAGTACTATTAACTAAACTCTAGGTTTTATTCCAGTGGTTCTCATCCAGGGACGACCTTCAGGGGACACTTGGCAATGTCTGGTGACATTCTTTGATTGTCGCAGCTGGGGCGGGGGAGTGCTGGTGGCATCTTGCGGGTGGAGGTCAGGGATGCTACTAAAGATGGTCCAATGCACAGGGCAGTCTCCCACCCCCCAAACAACCACCACCAACAGCGACCCGTTCCCAACAGCAGTCGCACCAAGGCTGAGAAAGCCTGCTTGATTCGGATTTCACCAGATTATCCACCCATGTCCTTTCTCTGTTCCAGGATCCAATACGGGGTCCCACGTCATATTTTGCCTCTAAATTTCATCCATCGCAGTGAACGAACGAGTGTAGAATATGCACGTCTCACTTTACGTGCCCACTGATGAGGGGAACATCTGCCCACATCTGGAAGCCCTCTGTAAACGTGTTGCTTAGTGACCGCTAACTACCTGCGGTCCTTGTCGTCAGCCTGGATTTATCAGCCGTTCTCCCGCGGTTGGACACCTGGGTTACTCCCAGGCGTTCACCACACGCACAACTTAGTGATCGTCATTCTCAGCCTTAAATCTCTATTCACTTTTCAGGTTCTTTCCTAAGTCAGCTTCTTAGAATTGGGGCCAAGCGTGGGCTGCAGCAGGTTTCTGCAGAGTTGGTCATTTGTTGGTGGGATGTCGGTGGCCTCCAGTTGGTGGCCCGAGTCCCCCACGTAGCTGCAGTTCTGTTCTGGGGGGGAGGGGCGCTGCCCCCACCATCAAGCCCAGTCACTGCCCAGCATCAGCTGGGAAGTGGGGGAGGGAGATTAAATTTCTGCTTTAAATCATTAGTAACTGTAGCTGGCGGCTACCCCTGCCATGGCTGTTTTGAGTTACTTAATCTCCTTTGTTGCCGAGATAACCCAGCCAGACGGTCCCAAGGCTGGTGGCCTTGCTGGGGCACTAGCACCAAGTTGGTTGCTTGTGGTTGTCAGTTGCAACAATAATAATAACAACAATGGCCACCGTCACCACCACCATTCCTACTGAGCGCTCCCAGCGTCCGGGGCCCGTGCCTTTCATGGTTATCTCATCCTCACGAGAAACCAGAACCTTATGTGTGGGTCTCATTATTATCCCCATTTTGCAGTTAGGGAACCTGAGGCTCAGAGAGGTTAAGCTGCTCACTGAAGGCCTCCCCAGCTAGGAGGTGTCAGAGCCTGTATCTGAGTGCGGGTCTCTCTCTATGACATTTTAGCTACTTCATTGAGTCTGATCTTCCTGTTTCTCAGATGGGGAAACTGAGGCCCACGGGTTGAGGCGACTTGCCAGCCTACAGGAAATCCTTCGACCTGAATCAACTTTTGCAAAGTGGGGGATTATAGAGGGATGTTGCACTGGGCCAAGCTGGGCTCTGGAGGGGAGAGGCCTGGCTTAGAATCCCAGCTCCACCAACAGCAAGTCACATTGCCTCACTGAGCCTCAGTTTCCCCATCTGCACGTGGATTGTGCTGAGGATTAGCTAAGACAAGCGACATTAGTATCCTTGGCACAGGGCTGGACTCGGAGGAGGCACTCACCATCTAGATGTTCTTGTTTGGGGGTGGCGGGAGGGCTCTGATAGAATGGGAGACACCCCCGCCCCCAGGCTTTCCCAGGCTCCCCAGAGGCTGCCTGTTCAGCCAGCCCAGAGAGCCTGAGCGCTGACTCCTGGCTGGCCACCTTCCTTGACTCCATGTCACCCACAGCCAAGAGGGTTGCCAGAGTGTCACTTCTGACAGTTTCTTCAGGAAGAGGCTGTGTGACGCGGAGACCAAGCCCAAGGGCGGACCCCTGTGCTGTTGGTGGCGGGTCCCTTTCCTGCCCCTTTCAGACGCCTCCTTGCCAGGGTCTGTGGTCCGATGGCTCCATCTCCGTGCAGTGACAGGGAAACCACTTTGTTTTCCATGGTGGTTGCTGGGCTTCATCTCCCTGCCTTCGACTCCATGGCCAGATTTTTTTTTTTTTTGGTGGAAAAATGTCCAAATGTCTAAATGTGGTTAGACTGGCCGTTCTCTCCCCAGGGCCTCCTTGTTGCCTGGTTACTCAGCTTTGTCCCTCACTCAGCCTGTCATCACCTCCAGGAATAATAATACCAGTCATGGGACAGTGACGTGCATTCCTCTCTCACCCTCCAAACACTTGCACGTGTGGCATCACAGTTAATCCTCCCGACAGCCCCGAGAGCCGGGTAGTATTATTTTACAGATGGGAAGCCTGGAGCTCCAGGGGGTTGAGTGCCCACCTGATACGGACCAGCTGGCAAGGGGCAGGGCTGGGGTTTGAACTCGGGAAGTCTGGCACCAAAGCTAATGTGCTTGGTTATGGCATGCGGCTTCCCTCGGGCAGGAAGGATGCCCATCTTCACCCAGCCCCGGGCACGGTGCCCAGCACATAGTAGGTGCTCAGCAGACAGCGTGTGGAAGGCGTGGTGAGGACTGGATGGCTGTGGGCTTTCTTGGGGCGCCCGGCACTCCACACACACCTGTCCACTATTACCATTGCTACTGCTGTTATTTTTACTACCAGCTCCTGCGTCTCAGATCTTGGCGGTCTCACTCTGTGCTAAGGGTCCGGTTTGGCTTTGCAATGTCTGTGGCTGAAATAGGAGAACTGGCTATTTTTGTGCTGTTGGAGCCAGGGCTGAGGCTTGGGCCGCAGGCAGCTTGTGTCATGAGACTCGAGCCCCGGGTGCCTTGTAAACCCAGTTGCAGGGCGGAGAACTGGGGTCTTGGTGTCATAGCCTCCTGGCTTCCAGTCTCCACCGAGCAGCTTGCTAATGGAGTGGAGAGCTTCAGGCGAATCTCCTAACCTCTCAGAAAGTCAGTTTTGCCGTCTGTAGAGTGGGAATGATAATACCATCTCTCTCGTGGGAGGTCCTGAGGACTCAGTGAGGCAATGCCAACAAGCCCAGGGCACAGTCGGTCCTGGATAAGTGTTAGCAGCTGATGCCGGTGTAGACAGCTCCTGGGTCCTCAATTCAATTCAATTAAACGCCTGTGGCAGGGCCTGCTCTCAGTGTTTGAAATAATCCGTGAACCAGACGGTCAAAGATTCCTGCCTCGGGGACTAACGTTCCAGTGAGGGGTTCAGGCAGTAAACAATGGGCGTGTTACACAGGAACACTGTATAGTATGTCAGGAGTCAGGGTGGCCGGGAAAAGAAGGAAGTAAGCGGGTGAGAAGCTCAGGAGGGCTTGGATGGGTGGGCATGCCCCAAGAAGGTGACACTGGAACCGAGACTTTGGAAGAGGGGAGGGAGTAGGCCCAGGGAGGTTGCGGGAAGAGGCAGCGGCCAGTGCAAAGGCCCTGAGGTCCATGTGTGCACAGGCAGTTCTGTGGAACCAGGAGGAGGCCAGTGTGGCTGCAGCAGAGAGTGAGCGAGGGGATGGGAGTTGTCAAGGTCATGCAGGGCCTGGCAGCCACTTGGAAAACTTTGCCTTGTGCTCTGAAGGGGACGGAGCAGTGGAGGGTGTTCGCTTGGAGTGGGAGGGACACAGTCTGACTTGGGTTTTGAACAGACAAAGGCAGAATCAGGGAGACCAGCGAGGAGTCTCTGCAGTTGTCCAGGTGGGAGATGACGGTGCCTCAGACCAGGGAGGTGGTGAGAAGCGGACAGATTCTGGATCTGCTCTGAAGGTCAGGCCACGGGATTCGCTGATGGATTGGGTGTGGGTGAGAGAGTCATACAGACACTGAGGATTTGGGGGCTGACGAAGGGAAGGATGGAGCTGCCGCTGGCGTCCGTTAGGAAAACTGCAGAGGAAGAGGGTCCTGGGGGCAGATCAGGATTTGGCTTTGACTTGTCGAGTTTGTAATGTCTGTTAGACATTCCCCATCCTTTCCCCAGCCTCTCTCTCCCTGTCTGTATAACCGAAGGTAATTCCTGCCCTGCCCGTGTCTGAAGGTTGTTGAGATGCTTTGGTGGGAATTTGAAAGGACCTCCGAGGAGAATGAAAATGCCAAGCCCATGCCGGGAGATTCTTTAGCCCCTGAGATATTTCATGCTGATGGGCTGAAGTGAACAGCGTTCCCTACTCTCAGACGGAGTTGTCTCAGGCTGGCAGCCCTGGTTGTCCCAAAGGAGCCATTGCTGGGTTTCAGACATTCCAGGGATTAGAGCCATTAGAAGGGACATGCCAGTCCTATGACTGCCAAAAGGAATGATAAATGCAAGGTAGAAGCTCTGGAGGGGTGGGAATGTGGGCAAAACACTTCCGGGAACCAGGAGTCTGGGGTGTAATTGCTGTGTGACCCTGAGGCAATTGCCTGCCCTCTCTGGACCCCAATTTCTCTGTTGGTATAGTGAAGTATTGGGCTGGATTCTCCTTAAGGTTTTTGACTGTGCACAATCTCCTAATTCTAGGGATCCAGTAAAGAATGGAACTTTGGGGTCAGACAGACCTGGGTTCGAATCCAGGCTTCCCTGCAGTGTGACCTTGAGCAGGTGGCTTCCTGTCTCTGAGCCTCAGTTTTCTCACCTGGGGATGAGTAATCCCCCTTTCTCAAATGGGGATTATGTCAGCATCTCGTTGTGGAGACCAGTGGGGGGAACACCTGGCACGTAATAGGCACTAAATAAACGGGGGCCGTTATCTTTTTACATTCCTTCCCAAGGGAATTATCCGAACTGACTTGATACAGGAAGGGGGCTGGGGGACTCACTGGAAGAATGATTTCCAGATGGAGACGCTAGAGGGCACTCCTGTTCTAACAAATCACTTGAGCGGCTGCCTTTTTAAAGCAGGTGCAGGGCTACCCCATTTCCACACCTGAGCGTGTGTAACCCTCTCCAGAGAGGCAGGCGCTCTGATTATCTCCATTTTACAGATGGGGACATCAAGGAAACCTAACTTGTCCAAAGTCGCACAGAGGGGAGGCCTCAGAACTGGGTTTCTAGGGCAGGGTTTTTCCCCGCTGCAGCCCGTGGTCTCTCTCTGCCCCTCAGGTCTCCTGCCGCCTGAGTCCTAAGGCCAGTGAAGGCTAGGGAGTCACAGAAATGGTGTTGCCACCAAGATCAGTCTCGGTGGGATAAGCCAGGCCAAGGCCAGCCCCTGACCTACAGTTATTTCAGCTGGAAAATCCAATATGAAGAGGGTGGGGTATAGTATGGAGTGCAAACGATGGAGCAGATTTTGCCAAGTTTTGCTAAATCCTAGGATGTTGGTCCTTGCAGAGAATCTGCATCTATTTTTTTGGTAGCAAATCTGGCCTCAGTCCATCAGCAATGGGGGGATGAAAAGCTTGATGCAGACCGGTGCCCGCTCTGCCACCCACTCTTTTCCCTGGTGGGCAAACGGATTTTCCAGAGCTGAAAAGGCACGTGGATTTGGGAGTTTCAAACTGAATGAACACATGGTTTCCATCCTCGAGGCAGAACGGGTGAGGGAGGAGGCAGCCTGGGCTAGCGGGACAGCGTCACTGAATCGGCAGCCAGGACGCTGGGCTGCTGGGCTGTGGTCCTGGACGTGAGACCTTGCTTGTGCTGGTCACTGCCCCTTTCCCGGCCCAGCGTCTTCACCTGTGGGATGCAGTCATCGGCTTGTCTCAAAGTTGGCTTGCTGTGCTGTGCGTGTGTATTGAGTGCCTTTTCTGGGCTGGGCCCCGAGCTGGCTCTTAAAGCCTGAGTAGGACGGGGGGTGGGGGGTCGGGGGGAAGGACATTTAAGTGGCAGGACCAGCATGTGTGGAGGCCTGGAAGTTCTGGAAGCGGTGGGAGGTTTGAGGTGTCTTTGTTTGGAGCCAGAAGAAGACAATGTAAGTATTTCCTCAAGGGTGGAGTAGTTGGTGGATGAGAAGGCTGTCAAGGAATTTGGTCCAAATTAAGAAAACTGTTTGCTTTCTTTTTAAGAAAACCTGGTGGGGTTTGTTGTTTGTTTGGTTTTTTAAATTAAGTTTTACTGGAGTATAGTTGCTTTACAACGTTGTGTTAGTTTCTGCTGTACAGCAAAGTGAGTCATCTGTACGTGTATGTGTATTTCCTCGTTTTTGGATTTCCTTCCCATTTAGGTCACCACAGAGCACTGAGTAGAGTTCCCTGTGCTATACAGTAGGTTCTCATCAAGGAAAACACAGTGCTTTATGTAGAAAATCTGAGGTAGGGAGGGACAGCTGTTTGCAGATGTATTCTGTTTAATGTCATATTCATATTTTGCATTAAGCCTACTTATATTAATAAAATATAAGCACATTCATGTTAACATCATATTATTTCACAGTTGCAATATAAATACGATAATATAGTAATAGGAGATCTTCATGTACCTCTTCCTTTGTGTCAGTGTATGTATTTGCTAGGGCTGCCCTATCAAAATACCAGTCTGGGTGGCTTAAACAACAGAAATTTATTTTCCCACAGTTCTGGAGGCTAGCTGTCCGAGATCAAGGTGTCGGCAGGTTTGGTTTCTCTTGAGGCCTCTCTTCTTGGCTGCAGGAGGGCTGCCTCCTGGTTTGTCCTCACATGGCCTTGCCTCTGTGCACCCCAGGTGTCTGTGTCCAAATTTCCTCCCTGTAAGGACACCAGTCTCATTTTTACTTAATTATCTCTTTAAAGGCCCCATTTCCAAGCCCAGTCCCGTTCTGAGGTACTGGGATTAGGGCTTCAACATATAAATTTTGGGGAAACACAATTCAGCCTATAGCAGGCAGGCAGTAGGCAAAGCACTTCATATTACTTCGTTTTATCCCTCACAACAGTCCTGGGAGAGAGACACTAATATCATCCCCATTTTACAGATGATGAAACCGAGGCTCAGAGAGGTTATGTCACTTGCAGAAGATCACACAGCTGGTTGGCAAAGGAGCTGGGATTTGCTCCCATGCTGTCTTGCCTTGGAGCCTGCACTATGTTAGTATATGTTTATAATTTGACTTGAATCCTAGGGAGACCTTTTTTTTTTTTAACCTCTCACATTCTATTGAATGTACCCAATATTTCCTCATTGCCTCTCTGTACTCTGCCCTGTCCTTGTTTTAGGCGTAATTGGGAAAGACCCAGAGGGGGAGCGAAGGCCCCTGCCAGACCCCAGTGCTGCCCCAGCTTGCCTGGGCCCTTGCTGGCCTGTTGGCCACTTTCCCAGGAGGGGCGTGCCGGGGGCTGCCTGCTCTCCGCTCTGCCCCCAGCCACCCATGTTTGCCGAGAGCAGCCTGGGGCCCAGTGAAAGCAGCCTTTGTCCTCCAGCCGTTCCTCCCAGAGGGATGACCCTAAGTCCCAGCTTGGGAACAAAGCAGCAACCTGCCATGTGAGTTCAGGTCAGCACCAGTATCCTGTGGAGTCTCCCAGGCTAAACACGGTGCGGGGAGGGGGCGGCCTTGGCTACGGGGTTGCAAAGTTAGGTGGGATCCAGAAGGCGGCAGAGCACTCCTGTGTCCTGAGCGTTGATGCCAGGGGCTCCTGTGTGCACAGAACTTTACAGTTTATAAAGTTGTTCCATGCTTTTCCGGGTTGGTGGAGCCTCCCCGATTGTGCACATCATAAAGGGCAGGGACTCGGAGAGACAGGTAGTAGTTTTTACAAGGAACCACTTCAAAACATTGGGGTGTAAGCCAACCACTATTTACTCTGCTCATAACATTCGGTGGGTCAGGAAATCGGGTAAGGCTCCGTGGGGATAGCAGCTCTGTGATATTTGGGGTGTCAGCTGGGATCCCCAAACAGCTGGGGACTGGAATCATCCAGAGGCCTCTTCACCCACCTATCTGGTGCCTGTGATGACTTGGAGGCCGGACTTTCTGGGACTGTTGTCCAGGCATCTGCTGTAGCTTGGGCTTCCTCACAACATGGAGGCTCAGGGCTCTCAGAGCAAGTGTTGTGGCCAAGAGGGCAGACCTGCATTGCCCTTTATGATGGACACAGCCTCAGAAGTCACATAGCGTCACTTCTGCTGCTCTCTGTTGAGCGAAGCAGTCACAAGCCCCCCAAGATTCAGGAGGAGAGGACACAGATCCCCACCTCTCAATGGGAGGAAAGTCAAGGAATGTGCAGCCATGTTTCAAAGCCGCCACAGCCAGAAATGAAAGTAAAATTACTAGGTAATGTTTATTGAGCACTTACTATATGCCAGGCACTGTGCCAAGGGCTTCCCATGGATGCACCTACGTAAGCCTCCCCACAGCCCCAGGGGTCAGGGGATTCGGAGCCTGATGTTTTCCTGTCAAGCTTTCAACCTGAGCAGACGGAGGAACCCAGGGAGATCGACAAGGCTGCCATTTGTTTGGTGTTGAACATGTCACAGTGGGAAGTTGTGGGCCGGTTTGTTTTTTTTCCCCTTCCTCCTCTAAACTTAGAATATTCCTTGAGTTCTTGAAAATTCTCACTTAGCTGTCTGATTCATCTCCTCCTCACTCACCAATTCTTCCCTTTAGTGTTTATTTCAAGCAGTTTCTCTCTCCCTCCCCCATCACCCCTTCTCCACCCTGCAGCTCGTGGGAAGGGGCATAGCAAACTTCCCCGCTGCCGCCTCTCCCTGGGCTTTTGAGGAACCAGGGGGTGGGGCCTCGCGGTCCTGCCTGAGGAACCGAGCCATCACTCGGCCTCCTGTGTGTGCCGGCTTTGCTGTTCCTCCGCGGCCAAGTCTGGGGCTCACTCATCTGCCTCCCAAAGGTCTGATGTACAATAGGTGAACAATATATGTTTGGTGAACTGAACACGTAAATGATGGAGGAAGGAAGAACGGCTGGCTCTTCAAGGGTGGAGGTTCTCTCCTGTGCACCTCTGCATCCCTGGCACGGAGTAGGCACTCAATAAATGTTCATTGTACCAAATGAAGGAAAGAAGGAATGGGTGGATGAGACTGGGAGCAGCGACTGGGCCTTACGTTTGTATCCTTGTCACGTAATGCAGTGCTGGACGCCCATTCATTCCCTCGGTGAATGAATGAATGATTGACTCCAGTGAACTCTCCACCAGGAGGGGATGTGTCTATTTCACATCTGTATCCACAGCCGGGCACACAGCAGGTGCTCAGTAGTGCCTATGGAGCTGAATGAAAGAAAGAGGGAATGAAAAGAATGACTAAGTGAAACTTCCCATTATCAGGGACCTTGCCTTGTTCATCTCTGTCTCTCCAGTTCTCAGCACAGAGTCTTGTATACAGTAGGTGCTCATTCAATGTTGAATTCAATGAATGAATGAGTGAATGAATGAAAAGAGAAACTTCCTGAGGGTAGGGACATGTCTTATTTGTTTCCCCACTTCCTAGAATGGGGCTTGGCACACAGTAGGCGCTCAATAAATGTCTGTTGAACTGAACGCTTGGGTGAATGAGCGAGTGAGTACGTGAGACTTTTGGAGCGTAGGGCCTGTGTCTTGTTCATTTCTTTCCTCAAGTCCTAATACCGGGTCAGGCATACAGCAGGTGCTTAGCAAATGCTTCCGCGCTGCCCCGACCTTTGTGGGAGTGTCTGTCCATCCCTGAGAATGGACTGAAAGGGGAAGGCCGATTGGGGGCACCTTGCCCGTCTCGATTGGCCCGCACCCTGCCCGCCGGGCCCCACGGCCGGGACTTCCTGTTGTTCCCGTCTGCACAGGTGAACAGGAAGTCCCCGAAGGCCTGCCCGAGAGCTGCTTCCCATATTTCTTTCATGCCGGGCTGCCCTCGGTTGGACCCAGGCGCCACACCGGGCCCCAGCGCCGGCTGGCCGAGGAACAGTACCCCCCAGGGACCCCACTTCCTGACCACATTAGCACTTCTATTTTAGGGCCTGCTGAGTTTTTGCACAAGGCAAGTGAAGCCTGGGAGAATGTTCCACTCGGAGCCAGCCCCTAAAATCACCTTGTTCTTATTCTGGGCTGTTAACCCCCTCACAGCTGAGCAGCAGGAACAGAGCAGAGAGTCAAGGCTTTGGGGTCTGAGAGAGCAGGGTTCAAATCTACCTCTGTGGCTTTAAAGTTGAGCCTCAGTTTTCTCATCCGTGAAATGGGCTTTATAAATACCCACACACACACCCCACCCCCTCCTGTTTTCCCATCTTGGCCACATGTCTGTTGCTCTTTCAAACTCCCCGTGCTGAGGCTGCCCACTCCCGGAGTTATGATTTCAGTAGATTCCCAGCACTGTGTTTAAAAAACTGTCTGCCCCGCTTGATTCTGAGAGGCAGTGGCTCAGGCTAGGTTCCCTAGAAACAGAGCTTGAGATGGGGATTCATGTGTCCACAACTTAGTGACGGAGAACTAGAGTCGGCCTGATCCCTGGAGGAGTTCTGGAGGGGCGACAGCACCACAAAGTCAGTCCCTGCCTTGGAGAAGCAGGGTGGCTCTCCCTCCACCAGCTGAGGTCCGCTGTTGGAGAAGATAGGGCAGTGAGCGGTGGCAGCCAGCACCCCAGAACCTGGGGGAAGGGGGCCCCAGCCAGTACCGGGGGTCTGGGCGGGACACTAACAGCATCTACTGCTGTCAGGCAGCCTGGAGAGTTATGGACGCAGTGCAGTGAGATGCTGGGTGTGGATTGGCTGGCATGGAGAAGTCGATGCCTAATAAGTAGTAACTTGGTAAAAATGAAGAGCTCTGAAGAAGATGGAAGTGGGTATATGGGTGTAATGATGCCGTTTGTTCCTCCAGCACGTACTGGTTGAGCGTGAGAGGCCAGGCTCTCGGTGGGCGCACAGGTGTGGACCCCACATTCCGTGCCTCCAAGGAGGGGTGACACCCACATAAATGGATACATGGGTAATGGTGCTGTACCTGTGATGTCTCCACACATTGGTGGGGAGGTTAGGCCCATTTTTAGGGGGAGGAAATTTAACACAGATGATGGATGTCCAAACATTCAAAATAGTTTATTTTTCTTTGATTTGAGAAAGTAATACAAAGACACAGTGAACATTTCCAATAGTGCAAAATAGCATAGCGTTCTACAGAAAAATGTGTCTCCCTGCTACCGCCAACCTGCAGTCCCACCCTGCTAGAAATTGGTGACAGTTTCATGCATCTCCTTGCAGAAATATTCTCTGCATACATAAGACTCTCTGTGCATGTATCTGTATTTTCTGTGTATATACACATATTTTTTAACACCATTCAGACTTTGCCATACATAGTGTTCTATGCCCTGATTTTTCTTTTTTTCATAAGGATGAGACCTTTCCCTCTCAGCACAGTAGGTCTATCTCATTCATTCTGATGGCTTTATATTTTTCCTCTCACCGTATTTATTGAACCAGTCCCCTCCTGATGGATATGTAGGTTATTTCCAGTTTTGTGCACCGTAAACAACACTGTAGCGAACATCCTTGTGCAAACGTCTTGGTGCCCTTGTGTGTTGCATCTGCAGGGGAAATGCCTAGCCATGGACTTGCCAGGTCATTTGAAGGTCGAATAGGGTTTTCCAGGTGGGCTGGGGCTGGCAGGAGTGGGAGTGAGGGTGAAGGGGAGGTGTTCAGGTATGAAGAACAGCATGAGGACATACAGGAGCTGACAGCTGAGAGCAGGGTGGCCTGCCTCCATCACAAATGTGGTCTGGGTTCCAGCCTGATGTTCAGATGCCACATCATCTGCCAGAGTTTCACTCCAGCTCTGAGAATCTGGGGTTGTAGGTGGCTCCTTATGAGGGGTCTGACACCATGCAAGGCACTTTTTCTGTCTTCTCCTTGGGTTCACGTGGCACATCATCAAACAATATTGTTATCACAGTCTTATCACGGGCTCAGAGAGGTGCAGTGACTTGCCCAGGGTCACACAGCTAACGAATGACAGATCTACATGATCCCATAGGTCAGTCCTTCCACATATACCATGTTGCTCCCTGCTCTTCCTTGCTAGGAATTCCTTGCCAGGAATGCTCTTTCACTGAATGTCTATCCTGTTGGACCACAGCCTCCATGAGGGCAGGGATCTTCATCTGTCTCATCCCCTGCTGTGTCCCCACAGTCCAGCACAGGGCCTGGCACACAGCAGGCATGCAATGAATGTTTGTTGAATGACCAAGTGAACTAGTGAAGTTCCAGTCCATTCCATTACAAGCAAAACTTTTATTTGCTTATAACAGTGTTTATGATGATGATGATCTGGTTCCTCTTCTCAGAAATAGACTCACATTTTTTAAAGAAATGAAACATCTTTCTTTGCAAACCAGTTTATCTCGTAGGAATCTGACATTTTGCATTTTTTTCCTCTGGGAGCCAAACGAGGATGTCTATTCTGTAGAATGTCACCAGAGAAAAGAATCTGAACATTTCCTTTTGGAAATTACTGCATAAAAAGTTAAAGCGAGATGGAACTGTACTTGAAGATTTCAGTTGCCATGGCTACCTGATAACACAGCGAATAGTGTTCTTACATATGGTCTCCACTAGACCTTCAACCGCTGTATCTCAGTTACAGAATTTTGGCTTTTAAGTGCGTTTAATGCAGTGAGGCTTTGAGAGGCGAGTCTTGCTGCTGGGTGTCCGCTGGCTGAAGTGCTTTAACCAGCAAGTATTTTTTTGAGCCTCTCCTGGGCCCCATCCTTCGGGGCTTGTCTTCATCACCATCCTGCGGGTGCTGGAACTACCACCTCCACTTCAGAGATGAGTACGCTGAGCCCCATAGAGTTTTGTATGGTGTATATGTGTGTCCATTCACTATTTATTTGTTCGTTCATTTATTCATTTGTTTATTCTCTCAGCAACTATTTATTGAACCCCTTCTCTGTGTCAGACACTGGTCTAGGCACTGAGCATCCCTGCCCCAGCAGAGTGTGTGTTCCAGTGGGAGAGACAGATAATATACATGAAAAGTAAATACTGATAAATGTATGAAGATAGTAGAACAGGATGATGTGGCAGATAGAAGCTGGGAGGAGGTGTGGCTGTAAAGGCCCCTAAAGGGATGTGGCTTTTGAGCAGAGATCTGAAAGAAGGAGCCCACCACGTGGGGATCTGGGGGAAGAGTGTTTCAGGTGGTGGGAACAGCACATGCAAAGGCCCTGAGGCCAGAACCAGCTTGGAGGGGTTGAGGCCAATAGTGGGGTCAATATGGCCGGCCTGGTATTGAGCAGGGGGATAGGGGGAGGCAGGTGGGGGCCTGGAGGGCCAGGGCAGAACGTTTGGAGTTTGCTCTGGTCTTAGTGGAGAGCTGAGGGCATGCTTTTGGTGGCGGCTGATGGGATAGGTTGGAGATGGGGGCTGGGATCTGGTGCTGAGGAGGGATGTCGGGGTCAGGGTGGGGATGGGGATGGAGAAATGATCTGGTTCTGGCTGTAGTTTGGGGAGGGAAGAGGGAGGGGAGGAAAGGGACCGTGGAAGGTTTCCAGTTTTCAGGCCAGGACAGCGAGGTGAGTGGAGGAACTTGTGTGGAGAAGGCAGATTTGGGGCCAGGCATCAAGAGTTTCCTCCTGGTGTCTTTGAGGCACATTTGAGGCACCATTAGATTTCCAAGCAGGGAGAGAAGTGGGATTGAAGGAGGTTTCCCTTTGGCTTTTGAAGATGAGTGATGTCGAGGCTTTCCTGATGGGCCTGGTCCAGCGGAGGGGGAGACTCGGGTGCTGCAGGGGACAGAGGGGTGGTCAGCTGCAGGGGTGATGCCCTAGAGTTGGTGAGCGGGGTAAGAGCAGGGGCTGGCCTGGCAGCTGGAGGGAGGCAAGGCGGGCTCCCAGATGCGGGGGCCAGAGGGGGTGGGCTCACTCTCCTCTGATTGCTTTGATTTCTTTCAGTGAAGGGAGGGAGACTTACCAATTGGTGGAAAGAGAGAACTGATTGTGCTTCGGACGCAGGCTCCTGGGTTCAAATCCAGCCATTCGTCCCCCAGCAAGTTGCTGAGCACGAACATTCACTGAGCACTTCCTACGTGCTAAGTGATCCCTCCACAGAGGTCACTATTATTATCCCCATTTACAGATGGATGAGGAAACAGAGGCTCAGAGAGGTGCAGCAGCTTGCCCAAAGTCACACAGCTCTTTGGCAGACAGGCCAGGTTTTGATGCTGTACAACCTGGGAACCAGGTCTAAGGCTCAGGTTTCTCATATTTCAAGTGGAGACAAGACCACATGGGGCTGTTGGCAGAGCATCAGTGACCTAAAAGATACGATGGCACCTGCCCCGCACCGAACGCCGTGCTCAGCCCACGGCAGGTGCGTGAGTGATGACCACCCCGTCCTGGCCTGTTTCTGTTCACTGGGTCTCCAGTAAGTGCCACTTGCTGCTGGCATCTCGAGGCTGCACAGCATTTTCATTGCTTCCAGAAGTCCTTCTGCCAAGGGATCTCATTAAGTCCATTTTGAAATGAGAACACTTGGCAGGGGAAGAGAAGGTAGTTAGCATATTTATTATTCAAATTTGAAATAACTTGTCTGGTAAGAATGGAGAGGCACTGGGATCTGGCCTGAAACCCCGCCCCCTTCCCCCCCTGCCCTCGGAGGGTGCAGGGCCTGAGGGAGGAAGGCCGGGTTTCTGCCGGCCTGCTGGCAATTAGCCTGTCCCCGGGATCCAGTCTGATGCGGGAGGAGGCCCCGAAGCTGCAGAGCCAGACCTGTCCCCGGCCTGCTGCAGATGGTGGTTGGAGAGCCGAGCTGGGAATGCTTCCTGTTCTTTCTGGGATGCGTGAAAAAACAAAGTCTAGGGCTCCCAGGGAATTCCGTCTGGTGTGTGCCCCGGGTCTCATTAGATGGGAAGAGACCTGGCACCCCAGACACCAGCGCTGGCGCCTGGGAAGCCCCAGAAGAGCTGTGGGGGCTCAGCACAGCCCACAGGGTCCTTGAGGCTGGACGAATTAAGGCCGCTTGTCCCCGAGCCGTCCCCAAGGGCTGCCTCTGGGGCCTTGTTTGCCAAGTTAGGAACGTTTCAGAGACCTGCTTTCTTGTCCTCGGCTGTATTATGGAGCAGGCAGAGCTGAACATCACCTTCACCCAAGACACATGAGGTCTGGTGTGGGGCCTCTGGCTTCTCAGGCTCCCACCTTCCCTCTTCCCCTGCTTTTCTGCTGGTCCCATTCGGCCAAGACTCACCCACCCGTCCCTTACCCTCAGGGCTCCACTTATTGTAAGAGCCACCACTGTTATTTTGTATGTGTGACGGCTTTGTTGAGATATAATTGACGTACAATACAAGATATATATTTAAAGTGTGTAATTTGATGAGTTTTGACATGTGTGTATTCCCGAGGAACCACCATTACGATGAAAATAATGAACACATCCTTCACCCCTAAGAATTTCCTCGTGCCCCTCTGTGATCCATCCCTCCCTCCCTGCCCTCACGCAACCACTGATCTACTCTCTATCACTATAGATGAGTTTGCATTTTCTGGACTTTTATGTAAATGGAATTGGACACCACACGCTCTTCTTCATCTGGTTTCTTTCACTCTGCGTAATTATTTGAGATTCATCCGTGGCGTAGTGGGTGTCAGCGGCTCATTCCTTTTTATCACTCAGGACTGTTCCACTGCATGGATGTACCGGTGTGTGTATCCATTCATCTGTTGACAGACATTTGGGTTGATTCCACTTTTTGGCTCACGTGAGTAAAGCTGCTCTGAACATTCTTGGTCAAGGCTCTGTGTGGACACGTGATTTCATTTCTCTCGGGTGAACACCTAGGAGTGGAGTGGCTGGATCATGTGGTAGGTGTATGTTAAACTTTTTAAGAAGCTGCCAAACTGTTTTCCAGTGTGGCTGTACCATTTTGCATCTCATCCCCTGAGAGTTTCGGTTGCCCTGCATCCTCACCAGCACTTGGTACACCGCTGTCGTTTTATCAGTGAAGATGCTTTTGAAGATGCTGAAAGTAGCAAAAGAACCCCCCCACCCCCAATAAAGATGGGTCAAACCATAAGGATGTGTATTACTTCACATAATTCACCTGATGGTAGAGGGGATGTAGTGCAGGGTTCATCACACTGTGGCCTGTGAGCTAAGAATGAGTTTTACATTTTTAAAAGATTATTTAAAAAAAAAAAACCCCAAACCAAAAAATATGTGACAGAGACCACATGTGGCTGGCAAAACCTAAAATATTTACTATCTGGCCCTTTAAAAAAGTTTGCCACATCCTGGATTAGTGGATCAACCCAGATTCTTTCCATTTTTCTACGCTCTCTTCAGCATCTTGTCCCCTCATTTTCCCAAAATGACTGCCACAGTTCCAGCCATTCCTGGGAGACTTGACAATATCCAGCTAAGGAAGAGGGGGTGTATTGGGAGGAAGACTTCTCCCTGAGTATACCCAGCAGACTTCCCTACAAAATCTCATTGGCCAGGATTTGGTCCCATCCCCATGCTATTGCTGCAAGAGAGGGTGGGAAGTTAGTAGCCAGCATTTTCAAGGCTTGGCCAGGAAAGAAGAATGCTGTTCATGGCTGTATTTTTCTATGCCAGTTCTTTGATTAGTTTCCTGGTGCCCAATTGTCTTGAGTGAGTTTGAGCTGGTTATGAGGACCCTGTATGTCCCTGGCCTTGGTTCCTTCATCTGAGATTTGATGTCTCCTTTAAGGGCTGATGAGAACTGAATGAGATTTATGTAAAGTGCCTAAAGCGTTGCACATAGTCGGTGCTGGAGGACAGTGTGGTATAATGGTCGCCCAGGGTCCTTGCTGTGTGACCTTGGCCAAGTAGCTTGCCTTCTCTCAGCCTTACTTCTCTTGTCTGTAAAATGGGTATAAGATGGTCCCCCTCCTTACAGGGTGATGCTGAAGAGTCTATGAATTATCTGATACAAAGTGCTCAGCCTGGGCCTGGCATGTGGTTAGGCCTTGATAAACATTAGCTGTGCACCAGGCCTCAGGATGGGCCCTGGAGATACAGAAGGGAATTGAAACAGCACTGACCTTCCAGTATCTGCAGCCAGTGGGCAAAGGGGTGTGGAAATTAGCCCTTTTATTTATGGTTAAGAGAACGCTGTGATGGGGAAGTTCAGGGGTTGGGGAGCCCAGAGGAGACACTGAGCTGAGTGGGAAGGGTAGCAGGGAAGGCTTCCTGGAGGTGGGGGCATCAGTGTGAAGTCTTTAAGGGTGGGTAGGAATTGACCAAGGAGGAGAGGAGAGGAGAGGATGGGACTGCAGTACAAATGTTATAGTGTTTCTCCCCTCCCCTCCCCTCCCTCCCTCCCTCTTACATGCACCCCCTGCCACTTCTCCTCCCCTCCTCGCCCCTTCTTTCTCTTCTTCACTTCATTCATTCATTCAGCAAACACTTACTGAGAGCCTCCAGTGTGCTAAGCACAGGGACAATAGCAGATATTAAGACATCCAAGGTTTCTGCTCTCACGAGCCTTGGTTAGAGAGATCACATTAAATAAACGATCAGGAAAACACCAGGTAGTATAACAGAATGTGTGAAGGAAAGGGTGCTAAGATAGAGAGGGTCTGGCAGCTCCTTTGTGTTGGGTGGTTGGGAGGGAGAGTCCCTGAGGAGCTAAGATTCAGAAATGAGGAGCATCATGGTGTGCGGGCTACAGTCAGTTTGGGGCTGCTGGGCGGTACCTTTCCCGGCAGGAGGCAGCTGGGTGGAGGGAGCTGGGGGTCTCACCTTCATTGCCCTGGTGACGGGAGGGTTCCAGACAGCGGTGAGTCCAGGTTGGCCAAGGTCCAGGACTCTGCCAGAATCTGCCTCATATGCCTACCAGGTGGGTACTGTGGGGGCCTATGGGCGACACACTTCTGTCAAAATGCCAAGGCTGCCTGGCCGCCCCCCTTCCTGCCCTCCTGCCCAGCACAGCGTGGCTCCTGGAACAGTGTGGGCAGTGCAGAGGAGGGGCTCTCTACAAGCTGAGAAACAAGGCACAAGATAATAGACCTCTAGCCGGGTCGGGAGAAAGCCGTGCCTGTGTGGAGGCCTCAGCCAGCAGGGACCGAGTGGGGACCATTACTCACAGCAGCTCTGAGATGAGAGGAGGGTGGCCGAGGGCTGGCGAGCTGGGCAATGGGAATGATAGAGGTGGGCCTGGGAGGCCAGAGGCGCCGGCTCCCCAGTGCCCACTGTCCCCTTGCCCACCAAGCCACAGCTCAGAGCACAGGCCTCCAAGCCAGACTTCACCACTAAGTGACTGTGCAGCCTTCAGCCTCTGCTCTCGCTGCCTCAGTGTCCTCATCTGTATAATGGGGATAGTTGTTCTGCTCTCACGAGATAGAACACACATCACATAACCTTCAGCACCACCTGGGAAGGAGGGGACCATTTTTATCCCATTTTAAAGACAAGGAAGGAGGGGCTCAGAGAAGGCAAGCCACTTGCCCAGGGTCACACAGTGAGGAGTCAGTCATGGGAGGCCTGCCCTTAACCATGTGTGTGTGGGGATGACATGAGATGGCGTAGGGCCTGGCCCATCGTTGGTGCTTAGGAAATATTAACCGCGTCCTAGCAGCGTTTAAATAGATGTTGATTTGGCGTTTGGGAGAACATTTTTCTTCAAAAGTTTGTTCTCAAAATGTGAGCACTCCAGCTGCAGACAGCCCCGTGGGAATCTGACGCCATCCCACCTACCTTTGCCAGGGGCCTACTTTGTGCACCTTTACCTGGGAGGCAGGTGTCATGATTTCCATTTGTGAGATGAGGCACCACAGGCAAAAGGAGGCCACGTGAGTGCCCCAGGCCACACGGTGTTTGAGTCCCCCTGGGACAGGAGGCTTTTGAGAGGAGGCAGCTGGGGTTTTGAGTTGGGCTCCCCGGCCTCCCAGAGAGGAGGGGAGCGCTGCCTGGGGACCCCCAGTAATTGGGGGCAGAGCCTGGTGGCCTCAAGCCTGGGTCAGTGTGCCCAGGGCCCACCCTCTCCTCTCCGTTCAGCCGGGGCAGGTGGGATACAGGGGGCTCTCCAAGGCCGCCCAGACCTGGGGGTCCTTGGAGCTGCCGAGGCGGCTGAGGCCATCTCGGGAAACCTTGTGCCCATCACAGTCAGGCTTCCCTTGGGGTTTACGGCCACCCGAGTCTGAGGAAGTGAAGCAGAGAGGAAGAAAGAGGAGCAGGGGTAAGGCCCTTTATCCTGCCACCACCTCTTCTGCACCCCAGATCCAGCCCTGTTCTGCCATGAACCGGGGTGCTCACAGAGGCAGGGTGGCCCGGTGTTTAGGAGCCCCGGCTGTGAGCTCAGCCTGACCTGGGCTTAAGCCATGCTCTGCACGCGGCAGCCATGTGACTCGGGCTAGGGTCTTCCTCATGCGGTGTCTCGGTGTCCTCATCTGTACAGCGGGGATCACAACCCTTCTGGCTTATGCAGGTCAGGGAGGTGATGGCGCGCACAGTAGGCCCTCGGCGACTAAGAGCTACTCCAGTTCGCTATCATCCTTACTGCAAAGCCCAAATAAAACCGCTCTGGGGGCCAGGGGTGGGGTCCCCAGCACCTGGCACAGCGCTTGGCACATAGTAGGTCCTCATTCAAATGCTTGTTGAAGTCAGAAGGGAGGAGGGAGGGAGCAGGGAAAGGAAGCCTTCTTCTCATTCCTCCAGCCTTTTATTATCCTCGGGGAGAGCCTTCAAATCTTAGGGTGTTGCTTAGGGGGCACTTAGCCCAGGATAGCAGGCTCACTGCTCAGGGATAAATTTCCTAGGGGACATCATGAATCCCTTGTCCCAGTTCTAATTCTTGTTCCCCAAGAACATCTTGCTCTCTTTCACTAACTGATCCAAAAATGTGGAATTTCAGCTGCTCTGGTGGAAAGAGACGTGTTGTCCAACCCCAGGCAAGGCGACCAGACAAAGACCCCATTAGGGTCCCCTTCTCCTTCCCAGAAAGCCCAAGGAGCGGGTGGCAGCGGTCCAGAAACCACTGCCCCAGGGCCACTGGGCAGCCAGCAGCGTGAATCAGGCGGGGCCCTCAGCCTCTTCCTTTTGAGGAGGCCAGGGCCTGCAGCTTTTTTAGACGCCTAGCTCTTCAAAGAGGGGCTGTAATTACAGACTGGCCTTGCCACGCCGGGCGGGGCCACACAGCGGGCTCTCCCCAGTGTGGAAAATGCTACTTTCCACTTGAGCTCAGGGTGGGGCCTGATAAAGCAGGGAGATGAGTTCCTGGCTGTTTCTAGAAAGATTTCCTTTCCAGATGGTTTTTTTCCCCCCCCTCCCCTTCCAAGGTTAATTAAGGGCATCTTAGGTCATTAAAATGACTGTTTGAATAAGAGTGTGATAAATGAACACAAGGAAATAGTCTTGGGCTTGGTTTATAAATAATCTGGGATTGACTTGTCAGATCAAGTTATTTCTGTTTTTTTTTTTGTTGTTGTTCTCATATCAGAATTCTTTTCCCTGTTGCCTTGGAAACAAGCCTAGGGAGAGGGATGCTGGGAGTTGTATGACTGGGGTTCAAACCTCAGTGATTCCCTCGTTTCACACGGTGGGCACGTCGAGTGCCTGCTGAGTGCCGGATGCTGAGATTCAAGGGTGAACAGGACACATACCTGCTGCCCCTGGGCTCAGAGTCCAGTGGGGAGACTGACGGGTAAACTGAGCTACAGCTCAGATTGTTAATGATGCTTGGGGGTCATACGGCAAAGTGGGAGCCCAGAGGTGACCACCCCCCGCCAGGGGGCATGAAGAATCAGGGGAGGCTTCTTGGAAGAGGGAGTACCCTAAGCTGAGCTGTGAAGGACAATAGATGCTGACCAGGTGAGGAACGGGTAGAATGGTGTCCTAGCCAGAGGGAACAGCATGTGCAAAGGGCTGAACAAGAGGCAGCAGAGCACATCCCAGAGACCTTGTCAAAGTCCAGCTCGTGAGTGACTCCTATGGAAGATCATGGCGCCTGACATAGATTTATTGTGGGTCTGGGACAGCCATCTGCCTGGGCCTGGTTCTTCAATGAAATGAGAAGTTTGGCTGTTGGTCAGCTCTCCAAAACCTTTGCTCCATCCCACAGGGAGAGAAAACAGGTTTAAGCTGGGTCGACAAGTCAGCCCTTCCCACATATGGTCCCTGGAATTAGTCTCTAGGCCAGTTGTCAAGAAAGGAAACTGATTTACAACCAGACAAGTCCTTCTGCAGGCATTTCCTGACCCAAGGAGGTCTGAAGACAACCAGAGAAGTGTGTGGAATAGTTACTGCCCTCGTGCATGGGGCTTGGGACAGAGTTGGTTATTTTAAGGGGTCTTAGAGGTGTGGATAGAGTCTGGCTTCTGCCCTAGAAGGAGGAGGGCTTTGGAATCAGACAGGTCTGGGTTCAAGTCCCAGAACCCCACTTGCCAGCTCAGTGACCTTGAGCAAATACCTTCAGCTCTTTAAAACCTCACTGCCCTTCTCTGCAAAATGGGGATAATTAATAACAGGACTCACCCTGTAGGGTTGTTGTGAGGGTTATGTGAGGTGAGGTGTATGGGTGACCAGTTCCCGGCACACAGCAAATCCTCAATTAATGGTTATTATTATTTCTACCACACCACCTCCTTATCAATATAACATTTGTATGTTTCGAGGCCCAGGATGCCTACTTCTGGAATGTCCAATCTTTTGGGAAGCAGGATGTGCAGAGAGTCATGTAATTGAGACCTCCTGGGGGAGATTTGGAAAAGACTGAAGTTGCTGAAGGTGGTCTTGGGGTGCGGGGACGTCCAATAGAGGTGGAGAACAGGGGAAGGCAGCTCTAGGCAGGGATACGGGGGATACAGCATGTGAAAAAGCCCAGAGGCAAGACTGAATACGGCCATGCCCAGTGGCCTTTGCACGTGCCATTCAGCCTTCTTGGAATACTCCTATTCATCTTTTAAGACCCTACCCAGATCTCCTTCTTCCAGTTACAGTAAATGATCCTCAGTAAATGATCATCTTCCCTTTGCTCTTCTTTCCTCAACTTCCTACTTTCTTGGTTGGGTTTCACCTCCCCCACTTACATTCCCATCATAGTGTGTTATTCACTAGTCTGTTATAGCCCTTGGTACTTGTACTGCAAATGTTCGTTTTTTTTCTGGCTTTTTCTTCCACCTGAGGGATTCTCTAGAGTGTTCATGTTTGTATCAGATTTGGGGGAGAAAATGCTACAGCCTCAGATTTGAGGTGGCCTGTTGGGACACCCTCTCCCCTTAATGGCTGAGATCAGATAGCTAGCCCGAGCTCTTCAGGGACTATAGGTCCCTTCAGGGTCAGCACGGAGCTCACACAAAGTAACGGCATAGGGAACATTTGTTGAATGAATGAATGACCGCATTCTGATTTCTGTGACGGCACACACTTGTCTGGCAATGGTGACCTCTGGGCCCCACCTCATACTGTGGATAAAATTCCCCTTTATTTCCTGGATCACAGCAGCTTCTCCAGAGTATTTTGGATTAATTATGTAAGGAGACGGCTTTCTTTCCTTTTTGATGCCCAGCAACATCCCAAGAGTTTCCTGGAGAGAACAGAAGAGTTTGCAAAAAAAGTCCTCTGGCAGGGAAAGTGCTCAGGCTGCCCCAGTTTTCAGAGAGTGACGCTTTTTATAGTCACACTTTCAGACCACATTGTACCTAAGGGGAGCTGGGAGCGGGGAGCAGGCAAGCAATCTGGCTTTCCAGCTCCCTTCTGCACCCATCTCCCCCGTTGTGGAAGGAGGTGGGGCCTTGTGATCCCACCTGCTGCTTGGTCTCCTCTGCTCTTCCCGACACTTGTCTTCCATCCAGGCTGATTTGCCAAAGGCCAGTCCTCCTCTACCTTGTCCAAGGTGCGAGGCTGGGGGTTGCACACTCTACCACTTAATAGCTGTGTGACCTTAGGCTGCTCATTGAATCCCTCTGCCTCAGTTTTTCCATCTGCAAAATGGGAGTAATAATCCTAGTACAAACCTCATTTCATTGTTGGGAGGAGCAGACAATGTAATACAATGCCTGGCACACACAGTAAGTGGTTCCAACAGCATCAGTGACAATGATGACTTTGATGATTTCATCTCTGAAAATCAGAGAGGTTCAGTAACTTTCTCAAGGCCACACAGCTGATAAGAGCCAGAGGCAGGTCTACAAACCCTTAACCATGAAGCTATATTGATTTAGCATATCCTGGGCTGGGGCTAGGGTGAGGTGACTGAGGCACACACCTAGGGCCCAGAATTTAAGAGAGCACCAAAATAATGGGTTATCAAAATAAATAACTTTTAATGCAGTAGTTTTTAAAAATCAAAATTAATTCAAAAATCCATGGTGAACAAACTGTCGACATTATACATAAAGACAGGATCAGTGTCACTGATTTTTTCTTTTGCCTCTGACTTCAGTATGGGTCGGCACAGCACTGAACGAGTCTCTTTCTGTTGGACGATAAGGTTTTTACGAATTTTTCACAGATATAACTGTGATGAACACCCCTGTATAGCAAAATGTTTGTATAGATCATTCTCATTTCCAGACAGATTGCTGGGTGTGGATTTGGATCATGAAACGCAGGATCAAAAGGCAGGCACATCCTCCCATCCCAACCTTTTATTATGAAAAATTTCAAATATACAGAAAAATTGTACAGGACGTACACATATACCTACCAGATAGATTCTATAATTGCTCACATTTTGCTATATTTGCCTTAGAAAAATCTAGCCATCCATCCATTCCTTAGTGTATACTTTCTTTTTTTTTTTTGGCTGCATTTCAAAATAAGTTATAGATATCAGTACACTTCAGCATGTGTGTCATTAACTGGCCATTGTTTTTAAGAATTTTGATCTTCAATGTTAAATTCCCTTCAGGAAATAATATACCAATCTCCATTTCCATCTGTGGGTAAATGTATCTCTTTTACCACAGCCTGACCAACACTGGGTATTATCACTTTAAAGGTGTTGTAGGTGCTGCTTTGATGTAACGTTTTTCCTCCGGAAGGTTCTCAGTAAATTTTTCCCACCTCTGTGTCCAGATGGTCTGTTAAAAAGTTGCGTCCCTTTCCAGATCTTTAGATATTTCTGGTGTGGCTTTTCTGGGGTTAGATGGGGAGGACTCAGCTCTTTCTCATGACTTCTCCCACCCTGGAAGTTCCTGGCCCTCTGGGCAAGTGGCCCGCCCACTGCAGGAGGCTGGCTATGGACCAGGTGAGGAAAGTGGGCAAACCTTGGTGGCCAGAAGCCCTGGGACCCTGAAGGCTGTATGGGGTGGTGGGTGGGGCCAGACACATGTATGGAGGTAGGATCTGGGGCCCTGTGCACATTTTTCTCATTTGCATCATGGGGTGCAGGCTGCTACAAGAGCCCCTTGTCCCCCTCCCCTCTCTCTCCTCATTCTGCTCCAGCCCTTGGTTTCCCAATGGCCCAGGCACTATCCTGCCTCTGGGCATTTGAATCTCTTCTGATTTCTGTGGGTCAGGAATTTGGGAGCAGCTTGGCTGGATGGCTCGGGCTCAGGGTCTCCCGTGAGGTTGCAGTTGAGGGCCACAGTCATCCAAGGGTTTGCCTGGCGATGTGGGATCTGCTTCCAAAATGGCTCACTCACATGGCTGGAAGTGGGTGCTGCCTGTTGGCTGGGGGCCTCAGACTCTCTCCACGTGGGTCTCTCCACAGGGCTGCTTGAGTGCCTTCACAACATGGCGGCTGGTAGGACCCAGCTTTGGAAATCACACAGTGTCACTCCTGCCTTATCTCTTGGGCACACAGACCAACTCGGACTCATTGTGAGAGGGGACCA
The DNA here is from genome assembly GCF_028023285.1 of Balaenoptera ricei. Taxonomy (NCBI): domain Eukaryota; kingdom Metazoa; phylum Chordata; class Mammalia; order Artiodactyla; family Balaenopteridae; genus Balaenoptera; species Balaenoptera ricei. Next base: position 17,916,381 of record NC_082652.1, on the reverse strand, counting down.
CTCTGGGGTGTGAATAACAGGGGTCAGGGATCCCTGGAGGCCATCTTGGGGGCCGCCTACCACCCTGGAAGAACTTGGCAGGTGACGTCACCTCCCTGGGCCTCAGTCTCCTCCTGTCAAATGGGTTCATGTGAGGATTCATGAGTTAATTCCTATGAACACTTAGAATGGCATTGGACACTCAGTCACACTCTCAGTAAATATTAGCCACCGTTATAGTGTCCTACTGGACTGGGAGCCCTCAAGGGCAGGGACGCCCTCAGTCTCTGTATCCAGTGCCTGGCCCGGGGAGGGCAGTCTCTGAATGTTTACGTGAATGAGTGAAAGAATGAATGAGCAAACGAACATCTGTAAGGACTGGGAATCCAGAGAAGAAGGAGATCTGCGTCAGCTGCATTGTCAGAGACACCTCAGTGAAAAACTTTCTCAAGTGAAGCCCTTTGATCGGTGTCTAGGGATCAAATATTTGTTCAAAACTGAGATGACGTGGGTGGGGGAAAGCGCTGGGGATGCAGTCAGACTGATCAAAGTTTCACTCTTGGACTCGGCGTTTGAACGATAAATATTTACTGAGCTCCAATTCTGCACCATGTGCCATGTCAGACCCGGAAAATGGGGCAGGGGCGGGGATGAAACAGCCCAGACCCATGCTCTGGTGGTACCCTTGCTGTGTGACCTTGGGCAAGTGAATCTACGTCTCTGAGTCTGCATCTCCTCATCTGTAACACAGAGGGTGGATCCCTGCTGGAAGGAGAAAGCTCCTTCCGCAAGTGTGCCTCCCCTTAGGATCTGGCTGCTGCTCACCCTTCCGGACAAGCACCCCCTCCAGTCTCAGATGCTGCTGCCTCCCATTTCCCACCTCGCCCCCCAGCCACTACAGCTCCACAAGGGTTAAAGCCCAGGAGCTCATGTGACCCAGTATAAACCATGAATCATTCCTGTTCATCCCTGTGCCGCGCCTGCCCACCCAGGATGGGGCAGATGCTGTGCCCCAGGGTTGCCATGGCAACTCTGCCTGTACTGAAATACAGCCCGGCCCAGTTCCTTCCTTGGGGGACCTCGGGGGCTGTTTCACCTGGCTGGGTGTTGCCTTTTAGGGAGGAGGGAGAGAAGGCTGGAAAGGTGAGAGAGAGAGAGAGAGGATGAGAGGATGAGAGAGAGAGAGGAGCTTAGGGAGGAACAAGTGGAAAATAAGACACAGGGGGAGGAAGGAGAGGCTGAGAAACTGACAGAGAAATGGACCGCCAGAGGGAGACAGACTGACTGCCGGCCAGAGGTCCCCAGACGCTCGCTGCCTGTCACCCCAGAGGCAGTTTCCCAACTGTTCAGCCTTCGCCGGGCCGCCTGATCTCCGACATACGTGCACACAGGCGCCCGCGTGCACGCACGTGCAGCCGCCTCTCCCCGTGCGCCCGCGGTCAGGGCACAGGGCGGAGAGGCTGCCGGGCACGTGCAGTCAGCGGCAGCCCCGCGGGACGGGGAGCGAGTTGGGGCTTGGAGAGGAAGACCAAATGGGGGCGGACGTCAGCTCCCTGGGTGGCCGCCTCCCCGAGGCCCCTCCGGCATTCCTGGGCAGCGAAGCCCCTCGCTGAGAAGGGGGGCTGATGTCATCCTGGGCTGCCGAGCCAGGGGACCCGGGGCCCTGGTGGCTGCCTCCGGAAATGAGCTAGCTGCCCGCCGGCCCACAGGTTTGGAACCCCCGGCCGGAGGACAGGAAACCTGCGTGGGCCAGGTGAGCAGGGCCCCGCCGCCGCCGCGGGTGCCCGGGGGGTGCCGCCTACCTGGGGGAAAGTGAGGACCCAGGTGCCTGAGGGTGCCCGGGGGCCACCGCCTTTTCCTCCCCCACCTCGCGGGGACCGTCACGCCCTGGAGCCGGCGCGGCAGCCCAGTTCCTCAAAGCTCCTTGTCACCCGAGCCCGCCGGCCAGCCGGTGAGCGCTGGGAACTGGATCTTGGAGCTGCCAGCGTGTTTACTCACAACTCCGGGGGGCGGACTCGCAGCCTGACCCTGAACTGCCTCCGATTCGGAGCGAGCCCCGCGGATGCCGCCGGCTGCTGGCTCAGCGATGTTTCTCTGCTCTCGGGCCGGCTGAAGAGGGCTGCGGGCTTTCCTCTCCAGGCAGCCCAGGACTCCCGGCGGCGCACAGCAGGGAGAGGGGAGAGGACCCCGGCGTTTCACCGCTTTCCTGCCTCCCCACCTCCCGGCCCCATGGATTACCTGGGAGACAAACTCACGGTGGCCCAAACCCACATGACCCAGTGGATGGGGACCGTCCGGAGGTCCTTCCAGGAGGCCCTCAACTTAGTGACCAGCACGGTGGGCCCCGAGCGGGCGAGTGGGGAGCCCTCCGGCCGGACCCCCTTCAAGCGCACCTCGTCCTTCCGACACCTCGCCTCCCGCAGCCGGGAATCTTTACGCCGCTTCTCTGCGCGAAGCCAACAGAGATTTTCTTCCCTGAGGAAAAGGCAGCCGGACTCGGAGCCCCCAGATCTTGTAAGCTTATTATGTTTTTTAAAATATTAAAACAACGGTGAGAACTCCTCCCCTCCAGTGCTGCCCCTCCCCCACTCCAGGGAGGTGGTGGGGTTCCCATAGATCCAACCGGGGAGGTTGCCTCTTCCAGAATAATTGTCCGTCTAGCCCGACCCTGTCCTGCTCCCGCGCCTGGGAAAGAGGCGTGTGGTGGCAGTCCCCCTGACAGTGGACTTGCTCGCTCCCCCAAAGCGGTCAGGACATTTATACCGGATTCAACGTCTATGTGGACGGGGCTGGCACATGAGTCCAGCAGGCTTTGCCGGTTGATTTATCTGCAAGTGCCGACACTCCAGCCCGACGCAAATGCTTCCTATTTTGGGGGAGGATTAGTTGGCACCTGCTTCATCTCCTTACACCCTCCAGGGTGACCAAGTGTCCATGTCATATTTGTGAGGAGTTGTGACTTCTGTGGTCTTATAGTTGAGCAAAATTGCGAGGTCTCATCTGATTACCCGAGGTGGTGGGCAGATTTGCCCACTGACAAGTGAACCTTGGTGTGAATGAGCCAGGACAGGGGACCTTAATCTGGGTCCTGAGATTCCACCATCTCTCACTCAGGCAAGCTTGATGGGGCTTGGGGACCAGGGTGGAATGACATCTAATGATTGAAAACGCGACTTGCTCCAGGTTTTTTCTCAAGGACCTTACTAATGATTTGAAGAGGTGGAACTGAGCCCAGACAGGGAAAGGTACCTGCCTGGGGTAGCACAGTGAGTGAGTGGCAAAGCAAGTGCCGGAACCCCCAGCTTTGAACCCCACTCAGGGCTCTTTCCAGCCAAGCTTCCAGTAAAAAGATTTCTCCAGACCTTCCTGATAACTTCAGGGAAGCCCATATCACTGACTCTCAAAGAGAGGACCTGGTGTTTTCATATAGGAGACATCTGCCACCTGACTATGTGACCCAGTTCGCAGGAGACTAAAGATGGGTGAAGGGCTAAGCCAGCTCCTTCCCTGGGTTCAGCCTTGTGATGAGTCCCGATGGTCATTTTGGGACCCAGCATTTAGGTATGGAGCCGAGGGGTGCACCAGGCTCTGAGCCAGCCCTCTGTGCACGCGAGGTCGCTGAAATCTCACACCTGCCCTCAAGGTGCAGGATCCCGGCATCCCCTCGGCTGGCCCAGAGAGGTGTGGTGATTCTCCCAGGGTCACACGGCAACCAGAGCAGTCAGGTGCTAACACGTGCCTCATTAATATGACATCTCCTTCCCTTCTGGGTCTGTGCTGCTCTGTGGCCCTGGACGAATCAGTGGGGCCTGAATTTATGAGACAGATCCCCCACCCCAACCTTTGGAAGGGGTGACTTAGCCCAGGGAGAGAAAGCCTCTCGTTCATTCTTTCTGTCCCTCTGTCTCTGTCTCTGTGTGTGTCTCTCTCTGTCTCTCTTCTCTTTCACTCTTGTTCCCTCTCTGGAAATTCATTTAAGGGTGTGGGGCTTGGTAACATTCAGTTCTCCTGCCCTGTGACCCTAGGCATCGGCCCGAGTCCCCGCAGGCCTCATTGCCCTGCTCCCCCGCTTGGTGAATGAATGAATGAATGAATGGAGATGGACCTTGCAGCGTCTTTGTCTCCTCTGTTCACTGTTGCCTTGCAGTGCCTCCATCAATGCTAATGCGTGCTGGATGAATCTGGGCTGAATTAATCTGGTACCTTCCCATTTAGCATTTGGCATCTACCAGCTGGCATTGGGGTTGAAAGCTTGAATCAAAGTCGACCACATCCTGGCGGAGGGACCTTGACCCGTTCTCAAGCCTCAGTTTCCTCCTCTGTCAACTGGGGAGAACTCAGGATCATCAGGAGGTTGAAATGGGTACCCATCGCAGGACTGGGCACATAATAGGTGTGCATTTGTAGCTGCTTTCTGTCTGTCAGGTGCCATGATGTCCTGACTCCTCGGGATGAGGGCAGAGTTGGGATGGAGACACAAGCTGTTTTGCAGAGGGCCTGGGTTTGACTCCTGGCTCTGCCACTTCCCAGCTGTGCAACCTTGGGTGGACTGTTCCCCTCTCTGTGCCTCAGTTTCCTCATCTGTGAAATGGGGGATTATCCTCATTTCCCATTTACATTTCCCATCGTTATCACTTAAGGGCAGTGACCTGCCACCAGTAGACGCATGATGCCCATGGCCATGGTATGTGGGCCTTAAAAGTTAGCTACTGCAACAACCAAAACCTTTTCTCCCAAACCATCCCTTCAAAGATCCCCAGCGAATTGGAAAATCCACACATTCCCCTTTCACTCAGGGACTTCACTTAAATATTTGTTCTATGGGAGGAGGAAACTTTTTAAAGCCACTGACAATTAAGAGTTCAGGGCCACCTGCAGGAGCCATAGCTGGGGCTGGGAAGGGGACGGGGGTGGGGGGGGGGCGGGATTTCAGTCTTTGGGACTTGAACTCTTACTCGATTTCCCTAAAGAATCCGTTCTGTTCCAAATCCTGCCTCAGGCTCCTATTTACTCAGAGCCGAGTAGAAGAATCTCTGGCAGGCAGAAAGTAACCCTCAAAGGCGTGCCCCAAAACATTTTTCTAAAGGCAGCCTTGAAATAATTTGCTAATGGCCTGCCTGGGCGTCTGCCGAATAAAAGGGGGAAGAAGGGAAATAATCGCATTGTCTCTGAGCGACAAAGGCAGGAAGAGGCATGTCTGTGCTGCAGCCCAGAGTGAGCCTGAGAACAAGCCCAGCAAGCGAGGTGGACTGCAGTAGAGGCCAGGCAGAAAATTCCAGAACCCAGGCACAATGGCAGTGCCACAGAGGCCAACGGCTGGAGTGAAAGTGGGAAGTGGGAGTCTCCAGGGCCGAGGGCTGTTCTGCAGAGAGGGCTTTGGAATTGGACCGACTCGGGGTCAAGGCTCAGCTCCTCCATGTGCTGGCCGAGTGACCTTGGGCAAGTGGACCCACCTCTTTCAGCCTCAGCATCCTCATCTGTAAAGTGGGGGTTCGCCTGGGGTTTGTCAGGTGGGTGGTCCAGTGGGCCGGACTAAAAACCAGCACAGCCCTGGCACCTGTTAAGCACCCGCATACAGGAAGGGCTTAACGAGTGTGGGTGCAGGTGCCGTGATGTGAGTCCCACCTGACCAAATGGGCAGACTGGTGCCTTTTGCAAAGCAAAATAAGAACCTGGCCAACCTTTTGTGGGCATTTACTGTGTGCCAGGCCCCCGTAAGCATGAGGTGTGTATTATTTGTGTCCTTTCATTCACTCACTCACATTTTCGTCCCACCAGTGTTTATCGAGCACCTACTAGGGTGCCAACACTGAATGAAACAGACACAGCTCTCGCCTTTATAGAGTTGCCTTCAAGGGGACAGAACATAAAACACGTCAGCACATAAATATGTCATGTAGGGGCTGAAAACGAGGGAACCGTCTTAAAAGATCAAGGGCTTGTCTGTAACACCAAACTCTTTTGTTGTTGTTGTTGTTGTTAATATTTATTTATTTATTTGGCTGCGCCGGGTCTTAGTTGCGGCACATGGGATCTTCGTTGCCACGTGCGGGATCTTTGTTGCGGCATGCATACTCTTAGTTGCAGCATGCATACTCTTAGTTGCGGCATGCGAACTCTTAGTTGAGGCATGCGAACTCTTAGTTAAGGCATGCGGGAATCTTTTAGTTGCATCATGCAGGCTCTTAGTTGCGGCATGCATGCGGGATCTAGTTCCCTGACCAAGGATCGAACCCGGGCCCCCTGCATTGGGTGCGCGGAGTCTTAACCACTGTGCCACCAGGGAAGTCCTGACACCAAACTCTTGCCATATGTCAGTTTTCCAGTCTCACCACCGTTGGTACCTAGGGCCCAGTCATTCTTTGGGGGGCAGAGAGCTGTCCCCATGTATGTATATAGGATCATCCCTGGCCTCTCCCAACTAGATGCCAGTAGCGCCCCCATGCATGATGACCAAAAATGTCCCCAGACATTGCCAGGTGTCTCCAGGGGGCAAAACCGCCACCCCTCCCCCTCCTCCGGTTGAGAAGACTGCTGTACGTAATTTGGTTGGGGGACTATAATTGTATTTGGAGTATCCTCCCACTGACCTGAGCTGGGGAGGAAGGGCAGGCACCTCCTGCTTGCCAGGAGTTTGTCTCATCGAATTCGCACAACTGCCCCTGAGGGACATGGAGTGTAGCCCCCATATTTCATGGATGAGAAATCAGAAGCACAGAGAGGTGAAGTCACAGGCCTGGGGCCACACAGCTGGGATCGGTGAGGCTGGAACCCCAACACCCCAGCGTGTGTCGGCTGCGCTGGGCCCAAGGCGGCCCCTGGCCCCGGGGATTCACTGCTTAAGCACCAGCGCCCTGTGCTGGGTGGGTTCAATCCTGAGTGGGAGTATTTGGTTCTGCGTCAATTATGGCGAAATGGATGCATAAATATTCAGCAGGGCTTAGCATCTTCCCCCTGCCGTGAGCATACACACACACACACACACACACACACACCCCTTTTTTTAGCAAGTAGGAGAGAATTAGAAAGGAAGAGGGTGTCTGTGACTCTCACCATCAAAAGCCCCGATTTCTGTCAATACCTCCTCCACGTTGACTGCCTCTTTAGGCTGCCACGATAAATGACCACACACACTGGCGGCCGAAAACAACAGAAATCTGGAGTCCGAAAGTTCAAAATCAAGGTGTTGTCAGGCCACACCCCCCTTCTAGGGCTCTAGGGGAGGATCCTTCCTGCCTCTTCCGGCTTCTGATGGCTCCAGGCATTCCTTGGCTTGTGGCCACATTGCTCCAATCTCTGCCTCTGTCTCCACGCGGCTTCTCTTCTGTCTCTTATAAGGACACTTGTCATTGGATTTAGGGCCCTCCAGGTCATCCATCCTGAGCTCATCTGGAGATCCTTAACTTCTTTAACATCTGCAAAGACCTTTTTTCCAAGTCAAGTCCCATTCACAGGTGCCAGGGGTTAGGATGTGGACATATCTCTTTGGAGGCCACAATTCAGCTCACTCACTGCTTCTACTCTGGCCTCTTGCCCTCCAGGCCATTCTTCACCCAGCAACCCAAGGGGTCAAGTTGTTGCCCTGCCTCACCAAGACTTAGGAAGCCTCAGCTTCTTACCATGGCCCGCAAGGCCCTGTGGGATCTGGCTCTGCTTCCCTCCTGACTGCAGCTCTCACCGCTGTCCTCTGAGCTCATTCACTCCTGCCACTCTGACCTCCTGCTCTTCTTCAGTCACGGCATGCTCCTTCCAGACCCTGGGCCTTTGCCCTCACAGTTCCCTGTGTTTGGAATGCTCTTCCCTCTCTCTTCATCTCTACAGAGAGGCTTCCTGACAGCTAATCCCCACCGTGTTTCCCTCCACCCTGTGCCCTGTAAATGTCCTCCTGGTACTTATCTCAGTCTGAACTTGCTTCATTTCACTTGTTTGTTCTGTCTCCTCCACTAGAATGAAAGGCCTGCGAGGGCTGGGGTTTGGGTTGGCCTGGCTCACCTCGGTATCGCCCATGCCTAGAAGAGTGTCCTGCACATCTAGCCGCTGACGTCATGTCTGCCTTCCTGAAATCCACTCTCCTTTATCCCTGTGTCTGCCTTGTGGCACCATCTCCATATCACAGATGGGTAAACTGAGGCCCAGAGAGGATCAGTGATTTAGCCTTGGTACCCACCTTCTCAGAGTTGACACCAAGATTCCAGCCCAGGGTGGTCGGGGGTTCTTTCCTTATAGAGGTCCAGGTGGGAAAATCTGAGATATAATGGGGATAGAAACTATTATTCATTCATTAAGAATTTTTTGTCCATTATCTCTTCTTTGCCAGATGGAGGACAAGATAGACAGGGTCTCCACCCTCTCAGGGCTCACAGGAACAGGGAGACACAGTAAACAAATAAGTCAGCTAATGAGTGAACAAGATACTCTCTGGTATGTGTCAGGGCTCTGAGGAAAAATGTCACAGGGTATGAGGACTGGTGGGAGTGTGATTGAGGAAGAGAGGTCAGAGAAGTTTTCTCAGGAGGTGATGTTTTAAGCAGAGACGTGACTGAAGGGAATGGGCCTTAAGAAGTTTTGGAGGAGGAACATCCTGGCAGCGGGAAAGGCAGGTGCAAAGGCCCTGAGGCATGTTTGAGGAGCAGCAGGGAGGCCAGGGTGGCTGTATCAGAGCAAGTAAGTTGGGAGAAGGTAGAAGATGAGCAGTTGGGGGCCAGGTCGTGCAGGGCCTGGGGGCTCTGGTAAGGATGCGAGATTTTAGAACCGTAAGGTTACGAGCAAGGGAGCAATAACGAGAGCAGAGTAACCATTGCCGCTGTTAATTATCGAGTGCCTACTCTGAGCCAGGCACAGGTTGTCACGTTTCTCCCGGAGACCTGGGCTTCAGGGGAGTAGGGTCCAGCTGCTACCACCCCCTCCTCCATCTCCTGGCACCTGTGCCGATGCTGCCCACCACTGCTGGTCCAGAGTCCTGCCAGGTGCCCTGGCCTCAGGCCCCGCCCCTTAGGGCATGGAACTGGGGTGCTGGACTTCAGCGCAGCCCCCGAGCCCAGCGCCCAGTGACTGCACCTCTGCTCCGGTGTGGATGGGCAGGCAGGATGGGCCGACCGCACCCAACTCCAGGTCTGCTCTTCACCCTGCAGGCAGCAGAATGATGTCACCCAGAGAACAATGGCCCCTTCATGGGTCCAGACGGGGCGAAAGGCTGGGCCCAGAACCGGTGCCTCTGGGAGAGACCTGGAGTGACGCGCAGAGCAGGACAAAGGCTTGGCCGCTCCACCGGGCTCTGTTTGTGTGAAATTATGTTGAGCTCCCCGCCCCTCCCCCCACACTAAAAAAAGGGGGGTGCGCTCACAATACGTGGAGAGTACAGAAAACCCGAACAAGAGCAGAATCCACCCATGATTTTAAGGTCCATGGAAACCACTCTTGGCATTCGAATGCATTTCCTTCCTGTCTTTTTTCCTCCCTTTCTCCAGCAAAATCGCCCACCTTCTGTCTCTATCTTTGGAAAACATGTGCCGGTTTTATGTGTCTGTAGTAAAGACTGTTGTGAATGCCCAGGCCACACTCCACAGCGCACACACTCCTTTGTTTATTCACCCCTCTGCCTGGGCATTCGGGTCGCTCCCCATTTGGGGCAATCAGGAAGGACTCTGCAGGGGTGGTCCTAGGTGGGCACGTCCTTATCCGGATTTCTGAGAGGTCAGCGAGGTTAAAAGAAGCTCCTCTTCATCTCTGTGACCCCACGGCCCCTCTGTTACTCTCACTTTCTCTCCCTCTTTCAGCGTTTTCAAATCTCAGATGTTTTGTTCAGACAGAATGCCTCTGGCTTTCCTCATCAGGAAGTCAGAAATTTCAGGAAGGAAATCTGGGTCGGTACATATCACAGGGAATGTTATATTTTTGGATTTCATGAAGAATGGGGTCTCTGCAAGGAGTCACCGAGATAATTCCTTACGAGTGGGAAGGATGTATTGGGTCAGTTACAGTGGGCCACTGGTGAATGTTTAACATGAGCCAGGTCTTTAGGGGTAAAGCCCTGATTTGTATGCAGCATTTGCCTATTCCTCTGGTGTAAATACTCCCACCAGGGCCCACTGCAAGCTACCAACTAGCCGTCAGTGAGCATGGAGCTGGGAAAAGATGTGCGGTACACCATTAGTATACACAGTAGTCTCCCATTATGTGCGGGGGATACATTCCAAACCCCCAGTGGATGCCTGAAACCCCGAATAGTACAATACCCTATATACACTATGCTTTTCTATACATACGTTCCTATGATTAAGTTTAATTTATAAATTAAATTAAACTTTTAGGTACCGTAAGAGATTAACAATAACTAATAACAAAGTAGAATAATGATAACAACATACTCTAATAACAGTTCTGTGAATGTGGTTTCTCTCTCTCTTTCTAATTGTACTCTACTCACCTTTCTTCTTCCGGTGATGATGTGAGATGGTAAAATGCCTACATGATGAGATGAAGTGAGCAGGATGACGTAGACAGTGTCACGGACCGTTGGGCTCCCATTGATCTGACGATACGTCAGAAGGAGGGTCGTCCACTTTGGGTTATCCTGGATCATTGAGCCACGACGATGGTAATGGATGGATGTCGGGAGCAGATGAATCCAGTGGTTGGGGGTCCAGGAGGGACAGTGTGAGATTTCATCACGCTACTCAGAAAGGTGTGCAATTTAAAACTTATGAATTGCTTATTTCTGGAATTTTCCATTTAATGTTTTTGGGCTGAGGTTGACCGTGGGTAACTGAAACCATGGAACGTGAAACGGCAGATAAGGGGGGGGGGGGACTAGGGTATAGTATGTTCATTGTACAGATTCAATGTACATAAGTGACCTCAAGACCATAGATAATAGTAAACCATAGTAATTAGGAAGTGATAAGGTTTGACTACTCCTTAGCTTTGCTTTTAATAGGGTTTATTCAATCGTTAGTTTATATCATTAATTTTTCGTAATGGCTGTGTTTAGCAACTGGCTCAGAACTGACTCCTGAAAATTTCACAGTTGTGTCTATACCACTGTTGGTAAAGAGAGTAAGTCGTGGAGTCTCAGAGCTGTGGGTTTGAATCCTGGTTCTGCCTCTCACTTGCTGTGGGACTTTGGGGAGGCAACTTAGTCTCTTTGTGCCTCCGTTTCCTCGTCTGTAAAATGAGGCCCACAATGTTAGTCGACTCCGCAGCTGTGCTGGAGATTACACTGAGGTAACGCACACAGAACACTGAGCACAGTGCGAGGCACGTAGTAGGGTCTCAGTGAATGTTTTCTGTCCTCCTCCTCCTTATCATCGTTTAGTGTTTAACAGTTGGCAAAGCACATTCAGATACAGGCAGGCAGCCTCCAAGTTGGCCCCCAGAGCTTCTTGCCCTTCAGTATTCACACAAAGCCCCCTCGCACCCCACGTCGGGGTGGTCTGTGTGACCAGGAGAATGCAGCAGAAGTGGTGGTGTCACACCTGAGATCCGGTTATACTGAAGGTGGCTGTCACTTCCCTCCTGGTCACTCTTTCCCTTTCTCGGAGCTTTCCCTCTGGGGGAGCCAGCTGCCTTGTCTCGAGGACACTTGGGCAGCCCTGTGGAGAGGCCCACGTGGCACAGACTGAAACCCACCAGCAGCTACGTGAGTGAGCTTGGCAGTGTTTCCTACAACCTGCGGAGGAGACTGCACCCCCAGCTGGGAGCTTGACTGCAACCTCATGGCATCCTCAGCCAGAACCATTCGGCCAAGCCCCTGCTGGACCCTGACTACCAGAAACTGGGAGAGGCAGTGTTTGTTGTTTCAGCTACGAAGGTTTGGGGCTATTTGTTATGCAGCAGTAGATAACCAGTATACGTTCCTTCTCATTCATACCTACCACAACAGACAGTCTGACGGTGGCCAAGGAGTGTTACTTAATCCCTCATCTCACAGATGAGTAAACTGAGGTGGGAAGAGCTCAAGGGACCTGCCCGAGATCTGTGATGCAGTAGCCCTTGGTGTTCCCCACGGATACTTTTCTCGTCTTGGGGGCTCTTGCTCATAAGGGAGGCTGCTTGGCCAGTGTGGGCTCAGGGTCCCGGGGGCTTTTGAGCAACACATCCTTTCAGGAGTTGGCCAGACTCTCCCGGCGTGGGAGGGAATCCATTTCTTGGATCCTAAGTGCTCATCACTCCGTTTAACTCATCAAACATTCATCATAAAGGTTGGGCCATAAACAGCCGCGAATTCTCCACATGGATTTGAGAGCAGGGAATACAAGAGTGGTTTCTTTCCTGCATCAATTTCTAGACCCGAGGAGCCCTCTCCAACTGTCCTGCTCCCTCGAAAGGCAGATCCTAAAACATAAATTATCACCAAGAGTTAAAAAACTGCAAAGTGTGTGGATATTTACTTTTGTTTTTTAAACATAGATTTGGCATCCTTGTCTGTCCTTTCTTGATTAAGGGGAAAAAAAGTGGGGAGATGCAGGTAGAGTTAGGTCAGTCCAGTTAAGAGCTTGGCTCTCCCTTTGGACAGATCTGAGTTTGAATCCCAGCCTTGCCACTAATTAGCTGTGGGACCTTGGGCAGGAGACTTTACTTTCGTGAGACTCAGTTTCCCTGTGAAGTTCTTAGCACAGTGCCTGGAGCCTAAAAAGTGCATAATAAAGATTAGCTGCTATTATTCTTCTTATAACATTGACATATTAGTCAGCTTAGGGTATGTTATATTGCAGTAACAAACTGCCAACTCTCAACTCTTTTTTAAAATTAATTAATTTTTTATTGAAGTATAGTTGATTTACAATGTTGTGTTAGTATCAGGTGTACAGCAAAGTGATTCAGTTATACATGTATGTATATATATATATATACACATATATATATATATAAAATTTTTTTTTAAGATTCTTTTCCATATAGGTTATTACAAGATATTGAATAGAGTTCCCTGTGCTGTACAGTAGGTCCCAACTCTCAACTCCTAACACAAAATTTTTTTTTTTTTTCAACCTGAATTTTTTTGAAGTATTGCTTTTTTCCCCAGTTTTACCGAGATATAATTGACATATAACATTGTGTTAGTTTAAAGTGTACATGATGATTTGACATGTGTAGAAACTGCAATATGATCACCACAATGAGTTTAATTAACACCCATCACCTCACATAGTTACGCATTTTTTTTCTCATGATGAAAACTTCTAAGATCTGTTCTCTTAGCAACTTTCAAATACACAACACAGTATGGTTAACTATGGTCGCCTTGCTGTACATTACGTCCCCAGGATATATGTATCTTACAACTGGAAGCTTGTATCTTGTCACCCCCTTTATCCATCCCCCTCAATTCCACCCCCCAAAATGTTTATTTCTTGCTCACACAAAGTCCACTGCTGGCCGCTTGGCTCTCTGCAGCTGCCGTCTCTCCAGGCTGTTCGAATCTAGTAGCAAGGCCATCTGGGAAAATGTGACTTCTGTTTAGCGGCATCAGAGGGAAAAAGCTTGAGAGTCACACCAAGGCAGAGACTGTCTTGTCCCATTTCCCAGGTGGGGAAATGAAGGCATAAAGGGTGACACGTCTTGAGCACTTACCCCGTGCCAGCCACTGAGCAAAACGCATGCCTTATCACATCCTTGCAGAAACCCCACGGGGGGTCGTATTATTTTTGGTATCCCTGATTCACAAAGGATAAAACCTAGACCCAGGGGGTAGGACGTGACCTCGCTCACAGCCTGGACCCCAGCCCAGGTCTGCCGATGCCTCATTTCTTGTCCCTCAGCGGACCTCGAGACCCGCGTGCCTGTGCTGAGAGACGCCCCGGTGCCGAGCCGGGTTTCACACCACAGCGACACTGACACTTGGGGCTGGATCTTTCTTTGTGATGGGGGGCTGTCCCGCGCTTCGTAGGAGACTGAGCAGCACCCGTGGCCTCCAGCCAGTCCTTCCAGACTTTGCCAAATGCCCCTTGGGGGCAAAATCGCCCACGGTTGAGAACCACTAATGTGTATGGTGAGAGTCACGAGCTATGAGCTGAGGTCCCTGCCAGGCCCTGCGTAACCAAGTGGCCTTAACTCTGAGTGAAGCCAAAACATTAGTAGTCGGGCTTTGGAATTTCCTAACTTTTAGGTAAAATACCCTTTGACTCCTGGTGTCATTTGGGGCAAGTCTTTCCACAGTGATAAGCACTTTTCTTCAGCTGCGAAGTGGAGCAGATGAAGTCTGCTGATGGAGTTGTTGGGAGAGTGAGTCGAGATGCTGGTTGGGTGCCCTGGCACAGCACTAGCACACAGTCAGTGCTTTATGGCCCTTCTAGTTATGACCTGTCACATGGGGTTGGGGGCTGGTGCACATTTCCTAGCAACCGAAGATACTTCTCCCGGTCTGTTGAATTTCCAAGCCTGTGTCTTCAGGCTCTACATCCAAATATTTGCCTTCTGCCAAAGCCAGACATTATCCGGCAGCCCACACTCCTGTCACTCACCAGCTTGATTTCTAGAAACGGCCCTTCCCCGGGCACACCTATAATTTAACATCTGTAATTCCTCAATTAGTAGTTAGCAGTCCGTTCTGTTCTTCTCGGTAATTGCCTTCTGCCCTGGGGAGGGTGAGGGATGGATGTGGGGGCCGTGTTGAGGCAGCTGCCGCCCTCACCCACCACAGACATCTCAGCAGGAAGTGCCTGGAAGGTTCTGGAACCCCTGGCGCTGGGTTTGAAGAGTGTACCAAGGTAGCTGCCCTGGTGGATGATGGGAAACCGAGCTTCAGTATCCGTAAAAATTTTTTCAGGAGCCCTGGGAGCAAGTGTAAACAGGCCGCTGAGGGGCAGGGCGCTGACGTGGAGTTCCTCTTCCTGGAGAGGCTCCTGAGCCTTGATTGCCAGAGCGTCTAGATTGTTCTGGTCCACTCCTTCCATGTTACAGCTGGGGAAGCCAAGGCCCAGAGAGGGAAAGAGACCTACACAAAGTCACATGGCGAGTCGGTGACAGACCCAATATGGGAGCTTGGGGTTTCTAAATTCAAAGTTGGAGCAGTCAGAGGTCGTGCAGTTCTCAACCCTGATATCCTTCAGAGTTGAGCAGCAGATGTTTATTGAGCTCCTACTGTTTGCAAAACTCTGCAGCCAGCTGTGCGAGGCACTGAAAATAATGAGATGCAGTTCCCACCTCGGAGAAGTTTTCAGAAAAGTGACTAACATGCATATAGCAACTGCACAGCCTCGAACCAACCTCTTGTCTGCAGCCCTGGCGGTGGGCCTCACTTTCCCTCTCTGTACATGGAGGCTCCAGTGTGACCTTTTCAGACCTCCCTAGTGGAATCAGCCTGGATTCAGATCCCTGCTCCTCTGTGTGCTGGCGTGTGACTTTCAGCCAGACTTTGAGGAAGCCTCGGTTTCCACATCCGCAAGAAGGGGATGGGAATTCCACGCGGTGATGAGGGTAAAGCGCTCAGCAGAGTGCCTGGCCCGTGGTAAGCCCTCGGTAGCTAGTAGCTGGTAATCATGACGGCTTCACTCTACCTGGCCTCGCTCTCCAACCACCCGGGGCTGCTCCCAGCTCTGCGAGAACCTTCCCTCCTCCCCATCTGTGCACCAGCCAGCAAGGATGGAGCAGGGGCACGGACTCCGCTCTCTGCTGGCGGTTTGAAAAGGTTAAGCCTCTCCTTCAAACTGCGCTGTTTTCTCTCCAGAACGACCCTCCACCCGCAGGTGTTCTGGTTGTCAGGAGAAGGACAGAGCAGAGCAGGTGGGCCTGGCCTGCAGTGACAGAGCCAGCGGCTCCCAGCCTCCTTTGCTTCCACTCAGCTTCCGCACCCTCCTCGCAGGACACACCCCACGAGCCCTCCCCACCTCTGCCCCCGAGTTGCTCCCTGGTGATGAAAGCATATCAGGGTCATTAACAGCCACAGCTAATTAGGAAAGAAGAGACAGCACAGAGTTAAATAAGGGACCTTCTGAGATGTGGCTGAGGGCAGAACAGTTGGAGATCCTTCATATATATTTTCCCCTTTCTCATGAATAAATACAAGCCCTTTTGGGGGAGGGACTGAAAATAAGAATGGAGGCCGGCAGAGCTCTGCTTAATGAGTTTACTAATCTTTTCATATAATGGGGAGCCCTGTGGATTTTCAGCAACTCGGTGCCATCGGTGGAAACGTAAGCCTTCCAGGTTTCTGAGCTGCACTGTGCCCTTCAGTGACATCTGAGCCCCGAGGCAGGGGAGTGGAGGAAGCAGCACGGGTGGTTCGAATCCTTGTGCCGCCACTTCCCATATCTGGGACCTTGGCCAAGGGCCTTGACCTCTTTGAGCAGTGGTGTCCTTGAGTGCAAAAGGGAGCTAACACTGTGAGAACTGAACTCAAACTTCGGTGGGCGCCTTGGATACTGGTTCAGTAAGTAGAATCCCAGGTGGAGGTCTTCTGGGTCTTAGGTGGGCCTCAGAATCTGCCTGCATTTCAAGAGCCCCAGGTAGAGACGGTCACGTGGGCACCACCCTTAGAGAAACAGTTCCTTAAAGCAGTTCCCTCAGTCTGCAAATATTTATCGAGCACCTACTGTGTGCCAGGCATAGTCGGAGGCCCTAGGGATCCATCAGGGAACAGTATGTTGTTACTGAAGGGCCGGCTGTGTTATTTGCTCTAGTGAACCTCTTGTGGTTGGATGAATGAATGAATGAATGAAAGAATGAATGGCTGCCTGAGTTGTTAATATTGTTCTGATCATAGATGTGTCTTTGCAGCTTCTTCCAAATTCTTTCTAGCCATTCTTGCTAGATCACAAAGCAATACTGAGATGTATTTGCCCTTTCACGTCCTCAGAGCCCAGCAGTACACCTGGCACATTTGTGACACTCAGTGAGTATCTGATGGATGGGTGAATGAATGAATGAATGAATGGACACATGCATGAATGAACTCTAAGCTCCTGGGTACCCACCAGCCAGATTAGTTGGGTGGATGACTAGGGCTCAGTGGAGCTGTGTTTTCTTGCTAGGAGCAATGGTCTGGAGAGGCTCCAGGTTGTAAATCGGAGTTCCACATTCAAGGTGTATCCATGGGGTCATGGCCGTTCTCTCCAAGGACCACAGAAGCCCCGGGGCCTATGGCGGTCAAGTCTCAAGAACTTGAGGGTCAGTCCATGTCTTGACCAGCCAGAGAAAGTCCAGCTTTGTTCTCACTACTACAGTTTGTACCCTGCTTTTCTGCGCCCACTCCCTAAGCCGTCTTTCTGGACCCCAAGATTCTCACTGCTACGCTGTGCTCACAGGTCTCGGTTTACTCGGCTCTGTGGAGCTGGAGTCGGGTAGCCTTCCAGAGACCTAAACCGGAGCCCTTTCTGAATTCCTAGGGCGTGTTGCCAAAGGAAGGCTCCTGAAGCCTCCTCAGGAGTTAGTTGGGACTCCATCCTCTGCTCATTTATTGATCCAACTTGTATTAAGGACCTGCTGTGTGCCAGGCACGGTGCTGGGTTCACGGACCTGACTTGACTTCACCCTCAGGGTCACCCAAGGGTGTAAGCCAGAAGGGAGGGCACACTTAGTGCCCCGGGCCCTTGCATGCTGAGGCTGGAGCTTCTCCCTACTACTTCTGTGCACTTTTCGTCCCACGAGCTGAGCTGCCGAGGTGCTTTATTATGTCTCTCCCCCAAGAACAGAAGTGCTGTGAGGACAGGGGGCTCTCTCTGTTTTGCTGAGTCAGAAAGAGCTAGTTAGTGACAAAAAGCAGACTCTGGAGCCTGACACATCTGTTCGAATCCCAGCTTTGCAGCCTACTGGCAGTGTGTATAGGCAGGTTACTCTGTGCCTCGGTTTCCTTATCTCTAAAACGGGGATAGGGACTTCCGTGGTGGCTCAGTGGTTAAGAGTCCGCCTGCCAGTGCAGGGGACATTGGTTCGTGCCCTGGTCCGGGAAGATCCCACATGCCGCGGGACAACTAAGCCCATGCATCACAACTGAGCCTGCGCTCTAGAGCCCGCGAGCCACAACTACTGAGCCCGTGTGCCACAACTACTGAGCCCGTGTGCCACAACTACTGAAGCCTGCATGCCTAGAGCCCGTGCTCCACAACAAGAGAAGCCACCGCAATGAGGAGCCCGTGCACCGCAACGAAGAGTAGCCCCCGCTCGCCGCAACTAGAGAAAGCCCACGCACAGCAACAAAGACCCAATGCAGCCAAAAATAAATAAATAAATAAATACATTAAAAAAAAAATGGGGATAATGATAGTACTTCATAGGGTTGTTGTGAA